>NC_134869.1:45425130-46866380 GCF_049852395.1 Peromyscus maniculatus bairdii
ACATTGTGTGATGCTTCTTCTTTCCTTGGTAACAGGACATAAATATTGCAGAAATTCAAAGTTATAAGTAGAGTTGTAGAGAAAAAGAAAACCCAATATAGACAGTGTCTATTTCACAGGCGTTCACAGTGCTAGAACGTCTTAATTAAAAATTGTCCACAGTACTCTCCTGTGTCCTTATATGATTTTAATGTTATAGGTACTTCCTTGATTCCAAAAGCTGTCAGGTGCTTTCCAAGAAAACCTTAGAGCTGAAAGGCTAAAAGCAGTGGGAGTCTAGAGCAGCCACTGTGACTTTCACATGCATCTTTCTCCTGCGGAGGATTAAGTGACAGTAGAATGAGAGGACCAGTAATGTGAGGAAACGGGGCAGCTTTTTACCTCCTGCATCTGCCAAAGTACATATTGAGTGTCTCTCTGAAAGTTAAACGGTACTCCCCTAGCTCCATACCAGTTTTCAGGTATGTGTGCTCCTGTGGGCACTTGTGCATGCATGGAAAGGAGAAAATAGTCTGTAGAATTTTCTATCAATTGCAAATAATTAAAACTGAACTAGTTAATCCATCATATTAATCCCCAAGCATGCAAATGTCTTTCTATATGACAGATCACAAGCTGTTGGAGGTGCTTGGATGCTTTAAACTCAGGTGTTTGACAAGTAGCATAGAGAGACAGAGCTAGAGCTTAAAACCCAATTGTGACAAGATATATCGTTTAATTCAACAGCATTACCTATTAGTAATTTCACTCAGGAGTCTTAATTAAAACTATATTTAAAAGAAGTAATACTTTTTAATCTTAAGAATGATTTTCATACATCTAACAATAAATCCTGTATAAATTCTATAAATATGAGAGGAAAGTATGTTAGGAATTTTTACCTAGGAAAATAATAGGTAAGCTAAAGTATGCAAAGTTTACTATACTTCCTGATGAAGAATTACTACAATATCACCACATATTATTCTAACATGAAGGAATAATAAACAATGTGTCTGCAAATACATGGTTGAGCGAATGCGTTCCCTGAAGAACATATCCAGTTTAGTCACAGAGACCAAGGCTCAACTTTTTGTTTTTATTCATAACTAAGTAGAAAGCTGCTGGTGAGGTCTTACTATTATTAAGTATGGGTTGCAATTAATGAGCTGGGAATCTCTTAACTTCACATACATGAATGGTAGTATGAAGAAACACCATAGTTTTAGCGATTCCTATATTTGTACACGATGCAGGGCGGTTTCCTTTCTCACTTTACTTTCCAGAGGAAGGATGATCGGAGTGTTCTGAAGGCTGCAGGGAGGCTCAGTATAGACTATGTGATCTTGCTTCACCCTGACTTCCCTGCATTTGCAGCCCTGTGCGCCGAGGTTTTCAGACGCACTTCTCCATTGTTATTAATAGAAATAATACGTGAGGGAAAGCAAGTATTTCAGAGGAGGAACTTTGGCTTTCATGCATAATTATTTGCCAGCACAGCAAAATCCAGGTAGAAGAATAAATAAATAACATAATAATTTTTCTATTAGAAATCATTTTCCTCAGCCAAACATATTTCCCCACAAGAATATTTTCTGTGTTTCAACAGGATTTCTAAACTTCTTAATTAGCCTCTAAGATTTTTTTTTAATTGTCCTAAAGAAATAGGAACTAACAGTAATGGTCATCACTATCCTACTTGGTGAATACAATGTAGTTTTACTTTTCAGCATGCTTAGGTTTAAAAACAATGAAGTCACCACATCACCCTCCTTAGTATTCTCTCACCCAGCTCCCCATTTGTTTTGTCTTTACTAAGCATCATAAATCAGCTCTGTAACCTGTTACACATCTCACTTGCTTCTCCCTGAACTGCCTTCTGCATGCAATTGTTATAATTTATTTTTTGAGTGTTGACAGTTTACATGGCACCGCTCAAAACTTAACATCCTGCCGGGCGGTGGTGGCGCACGCCTTTAATCCCAGCACTCGGGAGGCAGAGCCAGGTGGATCTCTGTGAGTTCGAGGCCAGCCTGGGCTACCAAGTGAGTCCCAGGAAAGGCGCAAAGCTACACAGAGAAACCCTGTCTCGAAAAACCAAAAAAAAAAAAAAAAAAAAAAAAAAAAAAAAAAACTTAACATCCTGTCTTAAAAACTGCGTTGTGCCTAGTGTGGCCTCAGTAGACGAGAGAATGAAATCCCAATGTGCAAACCCACTTCATCCCAGTCCAGGATCACAGGAAGGGTTGAATTTGAACAGTCAGTGATTAGAGTTCCAGAGGGATTCTGAATTCTAGTTTCATTTTCCCCTGACCATGTTCGTACTTTTCTCTGCTAAAATTGGGTGGGTGGGTGGAATAAATAAGTCCATTGCAACTAATTTCAAGATTCTAGCATTCCAATAAAGTCACAGGAGACATTTGAAAAATTTTTTAATATAAATAATGATGTAATATTCAAGTAGCTGAAGACTGTGTATTCAATCAATGTTTTAAAATCTTTTGGAAACACCAAATACTAAAAGTTTGCCATTGTAAACTAATAAATGCCTTAAGTATAGTTCTTCTAAGTAGATGTTCTGTTTAAAAAAAAACAGGAAAAATAAGGGGCTGCAAGATTGTTCAGTGGGTAAAGGCTCATGCCATCAAGCCTACATACTTCAGTTTTCTCCCTGTTATCCACATGGTAGAGTTAGAGAATTGATTTCTTAAAATTGTCCTCTGACCTCCACATGCATTTTGTAGTACTTGCACACACACACACTTAATAAATAAAATTTAAATTTTAATTATCAAAATAGAAAAAAATGGAGGTCAAGGGAGTAAAGGAAATGGAAAGATGCTGATTAAATGCATTGTAGCAAGGAAGCTTTTTGGTTGTTTGTCTAGTACAACTTTAATGTTCTCACTGCCCTTGGGTGCTGATTATATGACCTAGATTTTGATCTCTGTGCACTGTGAGCATGTGAGTAGAGAATGCTGAACATTAAAGAGTTTATGGGATAGTTTAGAGGGGAGAAAGAGAGGAGGGGATAATGTGGTTACAATCTCAAAAAATAAAACTAATAACACACAAATGGTTAACGAGGACCAGGAGTTCTGTTTATTGGAGTTCGGTCCCTATCATTTAGCTGTTGGAGCTGCTAGGTCCTTGATTGTGCTTTACACAGTCCTGAGCTGAGACCCATAGTCTTCCTCAGTGTCTTCAAAACCCATCATTCAGTAATCATTACTTACGTATGTGAAGTTAGAGATTATATATGGTACAGCACGTGGAAAGAAGATGATAGCAGGATTTTTGCTTTTGGTCTCTATATAATAGATCAGATTAGGAGTATACAAAGCTACCTAAAAATCAGAGAGCCTCCTGTACTGCAGCAGGAACCATATTAACCATAATGAACTTATGCAAAGAAAGACATCAGAAACAGAAAATCAACAACTCTCCAAAACATCTCCAGTCTTGTGGCAAAGGGACATCAGCCAACTGACAGTGTAGTAGGAGTCTGTCATCAGAACAAAAGTGGATGTAGATATCACATTGGGAGGGAATAAGCTGCATATTCAAGTGGAGTTGGCCATCTAATCTGGAAAGATGACACACTCCTTGATGATCACTCTTTTGTCTCAAATTGCTTCTGTTCAGGTGGGTACTGAATGAAAGAATGTAGCAGTGACAAAAAATAGAGGAATAGGTATGTGGAATCTGAGAGAGTAGGAAAACACAATTATTTAAAATGCGTATAGCAGTATCAGCATACTATAAAGTCTCCTTGGAAGCCCGAGGTCCTGAAATTTAGATGCCTGTTAAAGCAGCTTAGTGATCTTATGGGGGCAGTTTTCAGATTCAAGGAAAATATACTGGTTGAGCTTCTTCAGAGCTTCAAATTCATCAATCAACAGACAGCAGAGTAAATGAATCAACACCTCCTTCAAAGAAGTTTTTGCCAAGAATCAGCGATCCGATTTAACGGTGGTAGAAGAGGGGAAAGTAGACCTTGGGGACTCTAGAGGGATGCCAGAGCATCTGTGCGGGGTCCTTGGTGAAGTTACGTGGGTGAAATGCAAGGAGAGGAATCCAAGTTGGTGAATGGGGTGGGAGCTAGCATTGGAAGTGGAGTATGGAAAGGTGCCATGTTGGTCATTGACAGATTCTAGCTATGTTCACTCAGGATGTGACTGAGTTTGATGATGACAAGACAGATGAACTCAAAAGGTCAAGGGAAATAAAAAGAGTAGAAAACTTAAAGGGGACCATGTATACTATGGTATTAGGAAAGACGACTGGATATGGAACAGGAATAGGTTCTTGGCCATGAGCCAGTTAGTTGAGAGTTTCAGATACCAATTGATAAGAGCAGCAGGAGCAGCAGAGGGTGTTAAGGATGTTATACAACCTAACAAAAACAGCTTCAAAGAGTTGGGTGAAGCTGTAATCCCAGCTACTCCTCAGAAAGCCAAGATGAAAAGATGCCAGGTTTATACAGTGAGACCCTGTCTCAAAAAAGGGAAAAAACATAGCTTCTAAGAAGCAAAGATTTACATGTGAACATGGTCTCAAGTTCAATTCCTAGTGGAAAAAAAAGATGGGAAAGGAAGAAAGAGGAAAGAACGTAGACGAGACATAGTAGATGGGGGCGGGGCGGGGCCTAGAATATGGTGATCGGGGAGAATCATGTCTGGGTCAAAAGTACTCGGTTGTGAGATGAACAACTGAGATTGTTTGAAGGAGAATACTTCTTTATGGAATGGTGGGGGGGAGTGACACTAGAAGAAAACCCAAATTCCAAAAATGAAAACAACAAGACACTCAGCATCTTCCTGGTACAAAGAACTGGGATGTGGTTTTGATCAGCAGCCTGGATATAGGGAATAACCGTGTTGAGTGGTCAGGAGCAATGAGGACTCAAGGAAGAAGTTCTCAAGCCAGAGCGGCAGAGCATATGACACTCATTCCGTCTTAGCTTTTGGGTTATGAAGGTATTTTAGTGGCTTGGTGACATCCATTTTCTCTCATCTACACACTGGGGTAGGGTCTGTTAGTTGTTAGCAAGCATTTTTAGTCAGTGTACTATGGGTCCGTGGCAGTTCTTTAAGGAGAAGAGTTAAGTGATCAGCATGAATGGTTCTGAGAAGTGGGTGTGCTCTTCATGTAAACAACAGTGGGATTCAGCTCTCAAACTAATGCCCATCATTACTGTTTCAATAATGAAGACATGCCATGAAACCTGTGGGTGGCACATAATGAATCTAGCCATGCTTCCCTATGAGGCACTGTTCACTTTTGTACACCATGGTGTACTTTATTCTGATAGAGGAAAAGAGAATCCTGGATATTCTGAAAGTGTGCCAACACCTTAAAAATAGGAAAATATTAGAGATGTTCCATCTAGATATTGCTTGGAGTTACTTACACCGTTTGTCTCAGCTTTCATCTTCAAAGTCATTTTTGTTAAAAATTGCAAAATCATTTTTGGCTTTCAGTTACCAAAGGCGCCATGAAATCATGGCTATGTCAAGCCCCATGAGTTCCTAGATCCTGAACATATTATTAGGTGTGTGTATGTGTAACTGGGAATCATCAATTTCATAGTTGTTCTCTTTTGCCAGCAATCATTTATTATTTTTGAACTAACTGTTAATACACGCAAACTTTATACAAATACATAGAATCCATAGACTTTAAGAGAATCTTTGGAGTAAGCTATCATATTCATTACCAAACTGGATTTTCTCCTTCCCATACTCTCTTCTTTTGACTTCTACCTTCTCCAAGAGAAAGGAAAGGGCCATTTGTCTGAAAACAGAGGTCTCCTCTCTCTTCATCTTTCTTCTGCTCTCTTCTCTATCAATAGCATCTTGTAATTCCCATATCATCAAATACTGTTCATCTCATTCTTTGGACATAAGTGTATTTTATTGCCCTTAAGCCTTTACACATATGAAAATCAAACTTCCTATGATTCACCTTTCTCTACAGGAAGCCTAACCCACCCCAACCTCCCTTAATACCTGATGGTTGAAGAGTCGCTGAGATAAGAATGCATTGCTAATCACATGTTTTTGTGGTTTTACAATGGTTATATAATAGGAAAATGAACCCTCTACTTTTAAACAGATCAGTTTTGTGAATATGCAACTCAGATCAAAGTGATTTGTCACTTAAAATTGGACTTAAAAAAGTAGACAACCGAATGCACATTGACAGTTCAAGACAAGTTAAACCCAACATTCAGATACCACAATGAGGCTCGCTGACAGTTTAGCTGACTTGAGATCTGCATGAAGCCATCCAGTTTTCCAAGTTAAAAGGAGCTATAGGAAGGGATCATTCTTTCAAGGTGTGGAAAAATCCGTTTGTAGAGGCATCCACCAAGCTGCCTTCTCTGCAGATGGGTTGGGCAGTTCTGCACATTATATCCAGTCTCCATTATGACTAGGCTCATTATTAGGAATCTAGGCTTGAAATTTCAAAACAGGAGCCTTCCAGCCATCACTCCAGACAACACTGAAGATATTTCCTTGCAGTTATTGCTAGCATACTTTCTCATGTTTATCAGAGTTTGTGGAATTTGCAATGGTAAAGGCAATAGCAACCTCTAGCACCTTGTGTAAGTTCATTGCTGTCTGGACCAACTTCCTGTGCTGAACCCTGACTCCTCTAATGTGTGTTCCCATACATAGTCTAATGTCTGCTCTCAAATTCAAAGTAGCCAACAAGGACAACTCCTAAAATGATAAGCCGCTGGAATTTCAAAACTTCCCCCCATTACTACCTTACATCATTATATTGTAAATATTGGGCTAGGTGGTGTGATATGGGTGTATATTAAGTGTAGCTGCATCTGAATTTTGATAAAATAAAATATTAATAAAATAATATAAAATAAGATATTAATAGAGACAGCACATACCATGGGGAATGATTAAGAAAAATTAGGTGGGCAACCTTACATCTAGGCAAAGTTCATGTATTCTTTTTCTAATTAATTTTGAGAGATTTAGATTCCAATTGGCATTATTAAAGTCAGCAACTCTCTCCTGAAATACTTATTTTTCCAGTTGGAGTTGTCTTGTACTATTCTATCCTACTAAATTATGATTTTGTTGGTCAATTTAAAGAAGTTTCAGGCTCTTAGTCTTTTGACACTTATTCCATAACATTATTTATTTAGCCAACATTTCTACACATGTCCAAAGACCTTGGAGACCACCATGTTGTTTAACATATTAACTTTCATCAAGAATAGATCCAATGGACAACACCCCCACTGGTTCTCTCCTAATTTCCTTTATGAATTATTTAATTCTGCATGTTAAGTAGTAATCCATCCTCACATAGGTCTAAATTTGTACATTGTATTCTTATGCAGATTCAATTTATGGATCAAATAACAACCTTTTCTAAGACTTTGGATTTTCTGCAAATGAACTAGCAGAAAACACTGATGCATTACATTGTAGGTGTGTTAAATGTATAACATCCACCCACAGGCATTGATTTCTTTGCATTTTAAGAAACTGAATTTGGGAGTGTTAGGATCATCACTTTCTAAATAGCAATTTCTAACTGAAATTCAAAAGGTTAAAAGATTGGCAGAGATCACAGGACTAGCTGTTGAAAGGCAAACCTGGCAACCTATCACCATGGCTTCTTAGCATGGGGTGGAAGGGAAGAGTCATGGATAAATGCTCATTAACTATTTTTTTCTTACAACAGTCAGTTCATTGGGTATCTAAGCACTTATTTGAAATGCAAAACTGTGTGCTAATCTTTATTCTTTTATGTGATGACCATGTGACTCTTACACAACTCAGCTCAACTCTCGGAGTCTGACTTCAACAGTAACAGGTTTGTTTATGTAAGCCTTGGCTCTTTCACCAAAGGTCATATGACCCACACCACAAAGAGAAAGTATTCTGGAAATGACTGAGTGCTTTTCTAAAATATAAACAAACCTTATTTCATGATACCATGGCATTTTATAACAAGAAGTATCCCAGAATAAAAAGCTATGAAGTCAAAGCTTGACTCTACCACTGAGAGTTACACGATTCTAGCCAAGTCAGGAAACTAAGAATCTGCTTTGTTCACTATAAAACAAGGCATTAGGTGGTGTTAGTATCATTAAAACATTGGGATGTATGTACTACAGGCTGTGAGGGGTCAGATAAAATGAACAGGAGTGTAGAAGTCTTCAAACACTGAAAATGGATTCTAATAGGATAAACATACAGAGAGAGAGGGGGAGAGGGAGGAGGGAAAGGGAGAGAGAGAGGGGAGGGAGAGAGAGAAAGAGAGAGAGAGGAGGGAGGGAGAGAGAGAGGAGGAAGGGGAAAAGAAAAAAGAGAACCCTCTTTAGTCTGTAGTGTACTAGACATACTCTTATGTCTGTGTCAGAGAACATAATTATCTCCATAAGTTCTAAAAGCAATAAGCCAAAGCAAGCAGGAGAGGGGGCAAACGACAAAGGAAGGTCCTATGTGACCTAAACCTTACATACAACTCTGGAGTGGCGTATCCTTACACTTCGAACTTTCTCCAGGAGTTTGATCCCTTTCTTCCTGTACCTCTTAATTTTCTCAAGCACTCAGAATGCTTGTTTTTCTACCACTGTATCCGGGCCCTCCTAAGAGCTGACCTGACAGTCCATACTGACTCAGCCCTTTGTGGATAATTCATCACCCCACTCACTCTGCTAAACCAACTTCATGCCTTAACTGGGTCCAGTGAGGCTTCTAGATTCAGCCATTGTAGGCTCCGTACCCTCTCCCTGCAAACACTAATTTTACAAATGAGAGTGTGTCGTGTCAAGGCCTGAATTCTGTAAAAGTGAATGTAGGGGATGACTATGGTGATATTTTATTTGTACTGAAATGCGATTTTAATTTTATGTTAATAAATAAAGTTGCCATGGGGTCAGAGCTATTAGAGCCATAGCAAGAGCGTGATGGTTAGAAGAGCTAGGTAGATTTCTGTGTGTTCAGGGATACAGCCAGTATTGGAGACATATGCCTTTAAGACCTGGAGGGCGGTACTTACAGGCAGTGATGAGGCAGTCATGTGGTTGGGTTTAGAACCAATGAGAAGGCAGAACAGAAAGACTATTTAAACACAGACAAACAGGAAGTAGTTCTCTCTCGGGGAAGTTAGGAGCACTGCAGGAGGTAAGATTTTATCTCTGAGCTCTGACCTCTCGGCTTTCTCTTTTACATTGGCTCTGTGTTTCTTATTTTAATAAGACGATTGGTTACATCTACAGATGACTTTTAATAATGTCTCGAAAAGAAAGGATACTTCATTCTTCTTGGTATGAAAAAATATTCTGCAGTTGTCAACACAAAGAAGACCCAACAAGCGCTCTGAAAAGTAGTCAAGCATATTTAAATGGTAACCATATTCTCTCAGTGTACAACTGTTTTTCTTTATCTGAACTCAAACCTGATTTTCTGGCTATAGCAGCAATGAACAGAACATTATGAGAGGCTCAATTAGAATCAGAATATACCTAAAATTTCTTTAAGATTATAGTCAACATTGTAGATTTTGCTAATTTAGATCATTGTCAGTTCCTCTTTTTATGTAGCTAGACCTTATTCAGATTTGTTAAAAATAAAATTATGATAATAGAATAGCCCATGATTCATTTTATTTATAATCTTAATTTTTTGAAACCTTCAAATACTGCTCCAAATACATCCATCCCTGAATTGTTCTCTAGTTTCTTAAAATGCAGCTTGAAGTTTCCATTTCCCTGACAGCAACTATAAAGCCCAATACATGTCCCATATAACTAAATCATCTTCAGAAGAATTTAAAACATGATACAAAAATGAAGGCAAAATTGTTTTTTATAGCTCATGAATATAATTTGAACACTCCCTTTGTGCTTCGTGATGCAGTATGAAAACAGCTAAGGCATGAATAGCAGAGTACAACTGAGCTCCGAAGGACTCAGTTTGATATGAGGCATATTTAACTTATACCTCAGAGCATAGTTTTTATGTCAGGAGAAAATGTTTTTACTACTAGGAAACCTCCATCCTATTCTTATTACAAGTCTGAGATGTCGCATCTTTTCTGAAGCTGGTGTATTTCATTGAATCATTTTAATGGGCTCTGGCTGCAGAATATCAATATCACTCTTCAGCTGAAAGGTGGTTCCGGTAATGCCTGATGCCTCAGCATCGTCTGTAACACATGATGGGGAGCTTGTGGCTTAATGGCCACTAATTTATTTTGAATGTATGATAGATAGCATCCATTAGTAGTAGGCCGTCTTACTTCAGTTTGTGAAGAATAGGAGTTCGGCTTGCAGAGAGTTTTATTCTTTAATATCAGATGGGGAAATATGCCCATTTCAAGAGAAAAAACAAAAACAAAGTTGGGAAGCACTCTGCTGTCATGTCATGATGTGGGGTTAGCTTATACGTTTACCAGTCCGATGTAACATTCTCCTGTGTCATGTGTTCTGCCATGCCTTGTAATGGGTAACCATGGCAGTGCTCCTAAACAAACAAACAAAAAACAACCTTTGCTGGGTTTTGCCTTTATTTAAGCATGCAGCTTCCACTGGTTTTGGAACACTGTTTCTTAATAGATACCTATCATGACACTCTTCTCCAAAAAGATTATATATTGTATTTTATACATCAGAGCTGCTGTATGTCTCAATACGCACCAGTATTAGATTAGATTGCCAGCATTTTGCTTAATTACATGGTGGAGGAAGGCAAGTTTGCCCAGGTTATTGGAGTTCTCAGAAGTCATTTTTGCTCAGTGATGGACCTTTCAAAACAATCAATGTAGTCTCTAAAACCCCTGTCCTCTGGTAAATTACTGTAGCTGAAACTGTGTTCTTTGGCATTTGATTTTTAAGCATGTTGATGTGACGCCCTTCATTGCTATGATTGTAGTTATGAAAAGGGCCAGCGGTCTGAGTGAGTGTGTGTATGGAAACAAGGCTTTTCTATTTTTTTTCCGTGATGATTCAGGATCTTAAGATGTCCACACTCTTGACTTGTTCCTGTCACACTTTCTTTTGTCCTTGAACCAGTGTTCCTCTCCCTGATGGCCCAGCAGAATTGATGAATGCCTTCTAGGATTATGTTTCAGGACCTCCTACTTGACTATCAATACCAGGGTGCCCTTGCTTCCCCTCCAGTGTTTCCCTATTCTGGCTTGTCTTCTGCAGGTCAATACTCTGTATCAGTGTATGTGGCACAAAGAGCTATTGGAGTGCAGAAACAGGTGATGCTTTGCCACTACACTATGTGATAATGGCCACCATTCCCATATTTCAATTCATTATTTGTATGTTTATATAAGAACTAGACATGGAAAATCCTGCGAGGATTCAGCTCTGTACAGAGAACTAGAGGCAACTAAGGAAAGCTGGGAATGGGAGAGATGGTCTTCCCCAGGAAATAGCACACCAATTGGTTGTCCAATGCTGAAATTGTCAGCCTGGAAGACATACATACAAGTAAAATTATATGGACTGAGCAGGTTATATTTAGGAATATATGTTAATATATGCAAATGCAATAACAATTAGCAGAAAAAGAGGCCATGAATCTGAAGGAGAGTTGGGAGAGATACATGGGAGGGTTTGGAGAGAGGAAATGGAACAGAGAAATGTTGTAATTATATTAATCTCACAACTATAAAACAGACTAAGCCTTAAAAAATAATATTAAATTATATTCTCACAGAGCCCCCATTCTTCTTATGGGTTATCCTAGAGATAATTGGATTTATAGAATGTGTCCACTTGTCCACATCAACTCTAGATCAGATATCTAACCTAACCTATTTTACACACCACACCAAGAGAAACCCAGTTCCTGAAAGGGCACACACTGAAGACTGTGAAACGTAACTATCAACCTGAGCTGATCAAGGGGTTCAGGTGACCTGGAAAGTCATACTAAGGCATGAAATCCTGCAGAGTGTTTTTTGGTAGGACTTAGGGAAAATGTGAAGGTTTGCCCCGTCAGGTTGAAGTGGTTGCTTGACCATACGCTGTGTCTTCTCCAAGTAAACAGTTTGGGAAAGTCATTTCCTCCAGAGAGACAGGGCAGAAAGAAAAGATCATGGAAATCTGAAGAGTTTTTTGAGGGGTGGGGGAATATTATTGCCTGGAATTTACTCGACTTGCTTAGGAACTACTGAGGATACCTGAGCAGCTTAGGAGACAAGAGATCTCAAGAAGACCGTGGATCATAAAATGTGATTATTGATTTTCACTCTAGCCAAAACTTTCAGAGATTAAGTATTAACCGAGGTTTGGTGAAACTGGTTCTGGTCAGCGGCTTGTGGCCTTGTCAGACAGCCCAGAGCAGCCTCGTGGAACTGGCAAGACAACAAAGAACTCATTCAAGCTGGACTGTTATCACCGTTGTAAAGGGGCGGGGGTGAGCCAACAATAGGAAGCCTTGCTCTTTGAAAACAAATGTGGACTTGAATCATTTCCCCAGCGTTGTCACCCTCTTGGCTGTTATAACACATCTGGGGAAAGACCCCTGACGCGTTTAGTTCTATTTCTCAGAGGCAGACAAAAATGAGACCAGTCAAAATGCTCATCTTGTTTCCAATGGTTCCTGCAAATCTTAAAAAACAAAAACAAAATAAAAACCTCTGGGTCATTTCCTCATGATCAGTCTCCTTCACAAATGTCCCCTGTGGGGTTTTCAGGTAGAATGACTCACTCATTTCTCACAGCATCCATACTGGATGTTTTAAAAATCTATTTATCAACTCCAAACTCTGCTCTTGATCATAAACCATAGATGGTTATGGCATTCTGCCTACCCTTTGCTGGTATTTCAGCCTTTTCCTTGTCGCGCATTCTGACTCTTACCGAAGACAGCTGGTAGTCTTAGTGGCACGACCTGTAGCCTTGCCTTAGAGGAAGGAAGTGCTGATGATTGGCCACAGGTGAAAGGCCATTGAACACAGAGCTTAAACTCTTAAGAATTGTGACCTTTAAGTGGAAAAGAATCAGTTGAGGATCCTGATTTCTCTCTACAGATGTCTGGGTCTAGGGCATCTCTAAAGATTCTACTGCATAGGGTGGATGGCATGGAAACACTTTGAAAGGTTTTAGTGTGTTTGCAAGTGTGTTATGAGGAAGCGAACATTTTCCAGAGGTAGGCTGGACCTTCTCCTTCTTAATGTTTTGCTCACTTATAGCCTTACCATGATTCCTTGTGGATGTTAGTTAAAAAATCAGGCAAAGGGGGACTGGAGGGGAGGGCTCAGTGGTTAAGATCACTGGCTGCTCTTCCAGAGGACCTTATTCCCACATGCCAGCTCATAAATGCTAAGTTCCAGGGGATCCAGTGCCCTCTCCTGGCTTCCACAGGCACCAGACACGCATGCACATTGATGCATCATCTCATAAATGCTAAGTTCCCGGGGATCCAGTGCCCTCTCCTGGCTTCTACAGGCACCAGGCATGCAAGCACATTGATGCATAGACATACGTACAGGAAAGCAATCATACACATAAAATAACTGAATAAACATTTCTTAATCTTGCAAAAAAAAGATCTGGATATAGAGTGAAAGGTTCCATTCCTGAAGAAGGAAGAGCAGGGTATGTTTTCCCTTGGGCTCAGGCTAATATATCCATAGCTTTCAGTTAATGGCATCCTTTTCACTCAGCCTTGGAGCTCTTGCAAGAAGCAAAAAGGCATTGACTTGAACCCTTGGGGGCTCCTGAAGCCAGTTGGGAGCTGCGAGTGGTAACTTATGCTATCGATTTGTTGGTTTGCCGTTAATTTTAGCTTGTAGAGGAAAGCAGGACCTTAGGGTTCAGATTGTGCCAGCCTGTACTTCCTGAACTTCATGCCCACGTATAAAGGAAGTAAGAAATCACCATGAAAATGAAGGAATCGCCCGAGATTTGTAATGAAGAAATAGGAATTTAGACAAGGAGAATATGTTAAAGATATTGGGTGGGACTCTAGGGAGACATTTAAAATTATCAAGTTGTTGCAGAAGATAGCATGATGTGAGAAACAAAAAAGAAGAATGAAGAGAGAAAAAAACAGATATTCCTATAGAAAATCATCACTATTATTGATCAGTATGAGATTCTCTAGAGTTCCCTAAGGCCGTACTAAATATAAGAATGAATAGTTCTGATGCTACACCTCCAGCAGTATCTTTTTTTAAAATATTCCCTTCTTTTCAGTATGTCTTGTACATCTCTGTAAATCCATGCACTATTAATTACCTTCATAATTTCCCAGGTTTTAGTTTTATTTGGTGACTGAGTTGACAGGGAGTGGATGTTTCAGAAAAAGAAATCTTCCCATAGAGAACTTGTATGTATCTGTATATTGTCTAAATAAGTAGATGATTTAGTGCATAGAAATTGTCCCTTAAAGGAGCCATATCTGCCTGAAGAAGGAGGAATACCTGAGATTCCAGAAGACAGTCCCTGTGGATACCAAGAGGGTAAGGAGCTTACAGTGTTCTTTCACTAATAACTAGCGACGTTGAAGTAGTAGGAGAAAAATGGAAAGCCGGGTGGTGGCGGCACACGCCTTTAATCCCAGCACTTGGGAGGCAGAGGCAGGCGGATCTCTGTGAGTTTGAGGCCAGCCTGGTCTCCAAAGTGAGTTCCAGGAAAGGCTCAAAGGCAGACAGAGAAACCCTGTCTTGAAACACCCCCCACCCCACCCCAAAAAAGAAAGAAATAAAAGAAAATTGGGATTCTCAAACTAAAAAGAGAAAGGTTTTAAAATTACAGAAGTCAAAACTAAAAGCAAAATTATTTATATTTACCTATGAAATAGAGTTTTCTTTCACTGGCATTTCATATACTTCAGAAAACGTTGTGTTGGTATAACATGTCATTTGTCCTTAATGCTTTAAAAAAAAACCTGTTGGATCCTGCTTTTTTTATTGCATATTTTTATTATTTAAAATAATTTTTAAATTTAGATATACTTTGACTATATTACTCCCTTCCCTAAGTCCTTCCAGACCCTCGTCCCCATCCTACCCACCCACCCCACTTTAAGTTCCTTATCAAAATTAAAACAAAAGACCCAAGACAACAACAAAATCCTCAAAACCAAGGAAACAAAATAAAGCCATACACTCACCTAAGAAAGAAATGAACTGTAACCAAATAAAAGCACACACACACACACACACACACACACACACACACACACACATACACACACACACCCCAAACAAACAAAAATGAAAACAACAAAAACGTGGAGTCCATTATATGCTGGTCAGCTACTCCTGAACATGAGGTCTGTCCTGTAGTGGTTAATATACCTAGTGTCACTCTGTGGGAGAAAAATGATTTTCCCTCTCCTAGCAGGTATAAGTAACAGTTCAGTTGTTAACCTTTATCCTAGTGGCTAGGTTTTCAATCATTAATGTATTCATTTTTTAAATAAAATAAAACAAATATCACATTGAAGTTGGAAAAAATTCATTGAGTTTTTATTTATTTTCTCCAAACAAGAGAAACATGCTAGGAAAAAAGCAAACTACCATAATCATGCAATTCAATCCATATGTATTTTAACTATATAAATCCCACGGATGTTGAAAATGGGGGTTGTAGCTCTTTTGTTTATAATGCTTGTACATAGCCTTAAAATTGACTACTAAATATTTGTTGAATAAATGAATGAAATGTTTTATTTGTAGCAAAAATTTTTCCTGAATTTCCTCTTAAATAACTTTAAATTTAGAAGTACATTATTATATATGAATTTAAAGTGGCATATATCATAAGGTTAGTTGATTCAAGACTCGCGTGATGTCACCAGAAGATGCAGTCATGCCTCACCCCACCTCCTCCCTTTTACTTTTTCCTTAACCAAGTTCTCTCCCTAATTACCAAGTGGTTATTACCACGATCAAATAGGCAAGGTGCACTCTTTCCAAATATTAAAGAAAAAGAAACACAAATAAAATGATGGAAGAAACTATGTATAGGTGTCAAAGCAGAAGAAATCCCAAAGTAGAAGTTAGTAGACAGGTCACCAAAATCACAGTAATAGCAGAATCAGCCACATTTTAGTAAGGGAGACAGAAACATCAGAATTGCAGTAACCATACGTATACTAGAGAAATGTACCAATTATGATACATGCACAAATGAAGAAGCAATGATTTCCTCCTGGGAGACAAGGCAGACAGATGTACACAGATGTGACCTTTGAGAATTTGGGATTTGGTGACTTACGTTGTATATCAATGTGAATATACATGTGGGAAGGTGCGTGTATGCTTGAGCATGGGAAGGCTAGAAATCAACTCTGATTGTCATTTCCCAGAAGCCTTAACTTCTAGTTTTTGAGACAGGGCCTCTCACTGGGACTTGGGGTTTGCTGATTCCGCTAGGCTGGCCAGCTAGCAAGGCCCAGGGCTACTTCTGTCTCAGATGCCCTGGCACTGCCACCCTCTACCACACCCAGCTTTTCACATGGACGCTGAGGCCCTTGTGCTGACATGACAAGTACTCTACCAATTGAGTGATCACTCCTGGACCTTGAGTCCTGTGGGATAACACTGTTGTAGTATGCTGGCTTAATAAAACGCTGATTGGCCAGGAGTCAGGCAGGAAGTATAGGCGGGGTGAGCTGACCAAAAGAATTCTGGGAAGAGGAAGGCTGAGTCAGGAGTTGCCAGCCAGACACAGAGGAAGCAAGACGACAAGGCAGAACTGAGAAAAGGTATCAAGCCACGTGGCTAAACATAGATAAGAATTATGGGTTAATTTAAGTGTAAGAACTATTCAGTAATAAGCCTGAGCTAATGGTCGGGTAGTTATAAATAATATTAAGCCTCCGTGAGATTATTTTATAAAGGGCTGTGGGACAGTGGGTGAGAGATTTGTCCTGCCTTGTGAGTTTGGGGATTTTATGCATAAATATATATATATATAAACTTATGCATAAAAGGACATATATAAAACATTACATGAAAATATTTTCATATGAATATATAGGTTTATATAAAAATATAAAATATATATGTAAGCATAAATATTTACAGAAAAGCCATAACCAAACAGAAAGGATTGCCTTCAAATACTAGAGACTAGGAAGTTTCTGTTTTGTCCATTCTATATACTTAATGCCTAAATGTATGGATAAAGCATAGAAGGCATTAAGTATTTTCAAGGTGTGTTAATGAACAGCACTCACTGAGAGAGTAGATCATAAACAAACATGGAAGCTAAGGAGTTGTGAAGGTGAAGACAGGTAACATGATGAATGCCCCATGTCTCATTTTAAAATATTTCAGCTTTATTCCAAAGCTGGTCATCAATTAGGTGTTTTACCAAAGAAAACTATGATCGATATTATGCTTTTATAGAGATTACTCTAGTGAGCAATTTATGTCCAGTAAAAGAAGAGATGAGTAACACGTAAGGAAATGCCAACAAGGGAGAAAAAGAAAGAATTGTCTGAGAGGTATATTTATGACCTAGAGTTGATATTATTGCCAATTAATCTGGCATAAAATGTGAAACACAAGCTGACCTAGGATGAGGTCTAGTGTGGGGCTTTGTTGAAAGGACAATACTGCCACTCAATGAAGCAGTTATACAGGAGTTGGAGCCAATTTTATTTCAAGAGCTTGAAGGAAACCAAATTTGTGTCTCCAATTATTTTGATGTCATCTACAGTGTCCCAAGCTGAGGATGCTGGAGAGGGCTTGTTCTGTGCTGCAATAAGAGCTCTAGTGCAGTAAAGTCTAAAGAAAGCTCAGAAGGTGAAGTGAAGATTCCTAACATTTTCATCATTTAGAGCGTCCTGAAGAGCACCCTAGTTAGTTGGGTGTGGTAGTTCATGCCTCTAACCTCAGCATTTGGGAGGCTGAGAGATGAGAATTCTCTTGGGTTCAAGACTAGCCTGGGTTACATAGTGAGTGCCAGGCTAACCTGAATATATATATAATAATGAAGAATGAGCATCCTAGTTAAGTTCTATCCACGTTAGCATTCTACACCAGCTCACTGTCTGCATCTAAACCTAGCAGAAAATTATTGTATTTTTCCTTCAAAGAATATTGACAATGTACATAACAAATAATTAGATTTTTTTATGGATGAGTAGGTTCTTGCAATCTCATTTCCCCCGCAAGGCAGGGAAGCAGTATTGAGTGTAATTCTTCTTTAAAATAAGTAATAGATTTCTACCAAGAAGTACACAGACAAAATAGGTATGTGTGTATATATATATATATATATATATATATATATATATATATATATATGCTATTATAACAGTATGAAAGAAAGTCTCTAAAACGTTTACTATTTAAACAGAAAAAGCACAACTGCTACAATGCATTGTAATAAAATTAACAAACTGTACATTTGAACAAACCAGCCATTAAATAACCTCTAGAAATACAACAAATTATTATTTAATACAATAATTGAAAATATATTAGTACACATTTAGGATTTGTGATCTTGTCCCTTTCTCCTTGGCTAAATGGAGGAACAAAATCAAAAAAGAGAAGACTATAGAGGTCAGATTAGAAACATGAGCTTTCTTTCAGCTGATAATCTTGAAATATTTGAGCTAATAAACTTGCTACTTACTTTATATATGTGGCCTATTATTTGTAATGGACCTATAAAATCCAGTTGGCTTTGGTGCTCCCAGTAATCAATTTTCTAACAACTACAAAAAAACAGTAATTTACCTGGAATCCTTGGTAACATTTGAAGAGCCAATCTCATGTAACATAACCTTACTATAATAAAAGGAAGATTTTTAATAATTACCTTAGAAAATTAGAGAAAGGAAAATTTGTAGTTAGGTTGCATGTTTTTCTAGAGAGTATTGTTTCCTGTGGGTAATGTGGTATTTTTCTCATGCAACACCTACTTTACAAAGGAAAATTAGAACTGTTCGCTTCAATTCCACGACTCTGCTTAAATGAAATCAATGCCAAGCTACGCTCAGCAAGAACAAAATCTTCATCCCATGTAATTGTTACTGAGTATCAGTTTCATTCAATATAATCTATAGGATAACAGCATACAATAATATTGATCAAGGCAATAAAACTAGGAGAGTGAGAAGAATAGCTACATTCAGCTGAATATAAAATTAATTGCTAATGATTATTCTGTTTACAGGTGCATAATGCAGATCTTAAAAACAGCAACTGCTGTCTCTTCCTGAGTGTCATTTCTAGAGAAAACAAAACTTAACACTTTTCCTAACTGTGCTAATTATTCACCCCCTTTGCAGTACACACCCACATCTCTGTGCCTCTGTATTTTAAGATAGGCCTGTAACTCACACTTAGCTGGTTGTTTGACATCCCTTTCTGAAAAAAAAAGAAAAGAAAAGAAAACACTTTCATTTATCAGATCACAGTAAAACATTTAATTAGTTTTTCTTTATATTTTCTAGCCTCATTGCCATTTTAAAACAACAGAACTCTTAGCTGACATAATATGACAGAGAGTTATGTGAGGGTCACTTGGTCTTTATTGTAGCACTTCTACACTTTAGTTTTTGTTTGTGCATTTAAGGAGTGACTTTTGTATATTCTGAACCCAGACATCTACTGATCCACTGTCTGTTAATTGTTAACTGTGGGTATCTTCTTGTGACTATGAGCTAGTAAAATGAAACTGCTGTGGGATGGTCTGTATGTCAAATGTGTTGCTCTGATTGGTCAATAATTGGCCAGGCAGGAAGTATAGGCAGGACTAACAGAGAGGAGAAATGAGAGAACAGGAAGGCAGAGGGAGACACTGCCAGCCGCTGCCATGACAAGCAGCATGTGAAGATGCTGGTAAACCACGAGCCACGTGGCAAGGTATAGATTTGTAGAAATGAACTAATTTAAGATGTAAGAACTAGATAGCTAGAATCCTGAGCCATTAGACCAAACAGTTTAAATAATATAAGCGTTTGTGTATTTATTTTATAAGTGGACTTATTTTATAATTGGGCTTGGCAGGATCCAGAGAGAAAACTCTCCAGCTACAAAATTTATCTTTTCCCAGAATAACGAAACTAAGCAAGTATCTTACAGTATATATGATAAGATGTGAAGAATATCTGGGGTATTATTAAGGCAATCTCTCTTTACATCTACATATTTACTCCCTTATCTACCTATCTGTTAAGATCTCTTCTTTACACTAGATTATCAGAAGCATTTTCCAATCACTAAATCTATATTCTTTTCATTGCTCACTGAATGGAATTTGAATCACATCCCAGAACCACTTCTTGCAGGCTAGTGGCAATAGATAGGAATATAAGCAAACTACAAAGATGTTTCCCTCAAACTATTACTCTGTAGAGCACTTTTAGCTATGATTTTATCATTTGCTTTTAGACACTAAGCACCTATGTCAAAAGCCAGTCAGGGTGTTATGACCCTAGCACCCTAGTATTAGGAAAATTGACAGAAGAGTATCTTTGGAGTTTGTTGTTTGGTTAAGGTTCCCAAATCAGTTTGCTGTAGGGTCAGTGAGAGACCCTGTCTCAAAAGCCAAAGTGGAAAACATTTGAGAAAGACATCTGACATCAAACTCTGACCTTCATGTTCCCAAATGCATGCACATATGCACATGTACCTTCAGGCACATATATACATACACAGATACCCATACATACACACATAAACTACACACACACACACACACACACACACACACACACACACACAGCCAATTGTCTAGTGCCTTCATTATCATTAATTAAATATTGGATATCAATACATGGATTATTTCATTAAATATACAACTGAGGATATTTTAGAGAAGTAACCTGAGATTTTAATACTTGATCCACTTAAAAATATTAATGTGTCTTGAAAATATGATGTGCCACACTTGTGTTTGCAGACTGAATATTTGAAGTTCTGGATTAGGGCAGCCTTCAAGATAATGCAGCAAAATGGGGGTGAATCACATAGAACATGCAACTATTGTTGACTGTGTGGTTATAATATTTAGGGGTCTAGTTTGAATTTTTTTAGGTTTACAGTTTTCTAGGGTTTCAGGACCCGGCAATAGGTTTAAGATTTTTGGAATATTTCAGTTCATAAACCTTCTGCTTTTGATATTCATATGTTTCATTGTTTGGGGTGTGCCTTATAAAATCTGTCTGGATTTGGCACTATTTCTATTAATCTGTTTTATAACAACTGCAGGAAACAATACTTGACTCTTTGGTATGTTTGGAACATATGCTGAATTCTCTTATTACTTTTACTCTTTGGCTAACAAAAAGCACTTTATTTAATTTTTCTCTTTAGTAATCATGACAATGACAAACCTTAGTACAGTTTAATTTGCATCTTAGGTAGCATATCTCTACCCTCTCTTCTACAATGATCCCTGAGCCTTAGGTATTGGAGTTATGTTATATTTAATTGCATGCAATTAATATTATACAGGCTGTGTGTGTGTGTGTGTGTGTGTGTGTGTGTGTGTGTGTGTGTGTATTCAACAATTAAAAAGAGACCATGAATTTGAAAGAGAGCAAGACGGGGTAGCATGAGAGAGTTTGCAGGGAGGAAAAGGAAGAGTAAAAGGATGTAATTATATTAAAATCTTCAAAAAATCAAAATGAAAATTCATTTTAAAAAGGAAGTTTAGAGCCAATGTGTATATCAATAAATGTCTATCATCTGCCATTCTACATTAACTAGTAACTATTCCTGTGAAAACATGGGTTCCTCCTAAAAACAAGAAGCAAGTTGTTCTGGAGCCTGAGCAGAGCTCTATGGAAATCCTGACACCAAAATTTCCAAAGAGACTCGTGATAGGGCTTCATGTTTTTTCAAAGGTTTGTCCATGACATTTCTTGGCATCGACACTCTGAAAATAAGTTCACAGGTGTCTGTGGTTAGTTTTCCTTCTTATTCAGAGAAGATGAAATGTTTTCATTTTGTAGAAGGAGTAGGCAATCTTCACACATCGCAGGTGAGCATGCTGGTTATATAACTTGTATTTTCTTAGGGCTCTGCCTTTGTGTTTTCCTTCACTGCCTTCTCTGGGCTATGGCCATGTAGGTAGTGTACACAGTACACTTAAGCCCTGCTCAATTGTTCTTTAGTATAATTTGACTCAGGGTGGATGAACAGGATCTTTGCCAGTCTACTACTTCTTTTGTGTCTTTGTATCTTGAGTTAAAGTTTTTCTGCCCCTAACCTGGTACTTAATATATATTTCTTCTTATTTCTCTGTTTGGTTTTTTTTTCCTTCAGAGTCAGAGATAAGAAACAGCACCAGGGCTATTGTCTTCTGTGCCAGCTTTTGACCACCTATGCCCCAGCCCCTATCATATTTGAGACATTTCCCTCTTGTATGTGAAGAAGGCAGGAACTCCTCATATATGGGTGCTTTGTTGCAACATTATGACACATTATGAATTGAATAAAATTTATTACAGATTTCCAAAATCTGCAATGCTTTGTAAAGCTATGTTCCAACCTGTATATCATTTTAACCACATGTACAACATTAATCACCAATGCTGCGAAATTTCCATTACAGGCACCTTGACAATTAAAAGCTCCCAAGAATGAAAACTTGACTAACAATTCTACTTAGAACTTTTTCATCATTACAAATATTTGCACAAACATAGAAATAGTAATTTCTTTCTATAATAAAAAGGTAATAAATTTTCATTCATCCTTTTCTGAGTTTGTTGTTTCTGTTTTTTTTTTACTTTGTACTTTTAGTTTTCTTTCTTTTCAAAAACATTACATCCATATCTTATTATTGAAAATACTGTGGGCTACTAGACCCTAAGTCTCCTTTACTAGTAGAATTATATAATAATGTTACAGGAGATTTAACCAAAAGAGAGAAGTGTCAAAGAATGCTAGATTGACTGCTAAGGTGTCTTCCCTAGCCTGGCTAGTTGTTCTTTGTAGCCTAGGTAAGTAGTCCTTATTAGTGGGTAAGCAGATACAAACTTTTCTTTTGTTTTTCATAAAGGCAGTTGCTGCATAATTGTTCAACTCAGACTTTGAAGACAATGGAGAATATTTGACTTCATTGGTCATATCAATCAAATCTTTAACTTACCAGAAATTTATTAGTGATACAGTTAAAAAAAAAAAAAAAACAATCATTCGTAATGATCCACCAAATAACTATTTTCTACAATCTTCTCTCTGTTTGTGAAAATATAGACTTGTAATCCACCCATTTTATTAAAGTGCTGTTTCCAGTCACTGAACTTCTCTACTTCTAAGCTGACTAAAAACATTTACCAGAACTTGCAAACCACAGACCACTGCATTTTTATCATTTAGACACAATTAGTTTTAATGCCGTGTACCCATAAAAGACAGGGAAAGTGGGGCTGGGGAGATGGTTCTGATGTCAAGAGTTCTGCCGCTCTGGCAGATGACTTGACTTCAGTTCCCAGCGCCCATGTGGTTCACAAGCACCTGAAACTCCAGATCCAGGGGGTTTCTGATGGTGTCTCATGGTTTGTGCAGGTACCAGACCTGCACAAGGTGCACATGGATCTATGCAGGCAAACATCCATTAACACAAAGCAAAAAAATCATAATTTTAAAGAGAATAATTAATTATATGTATATATATATATATATATATATATATATATATATATATATATATACCTGTATTGTTAGAAATGGATGTTTTTCCTACAAAATTTCTTTTGATAATCCCAACCTCCACATGGTGATATTTGGAAATGAGGTTCCTAAGGAAGAGTACGAGGCTGTATATTCTGGAGTTCTAAACTGAGAGGATAAGTGTTTTTTAATGAGACAGCAGGGAGCTCTCCATTTCCTGATGTATACATATGGACACACGGTGTGATGGCGCACAAAGGACTGAGGGTGAAATGTACTTTGTTCACACTCAGAGCTTGGACTTCCCATCTGTAGAAATAAATTTCTGTTCTTTAAGCCACAATGTGTCTGGCGTTCTGTTATGGCAGGTGAAGCAAACCCATGCACAGGTCAAAGAATTATTCATGATTAAAGGTTTATATTCTCATACGTTTCAAGTGTGTATTTGTGAACACCTTAGAGATGCAACTTTACCTCATTCAATGTGTTAAAAAATAGCTTCATGTAACTTAATTACCAAAAATGGAAACCCACTTGCAATATCCAATTTACTTTTTGTTAGCGTCAAATAAACACTTTAGATGCATCTGAGGATTATTTGTAAAAGAGATGCTGAAAAGTAAATTATATAATTATGTCTTATCAAGTGAGGACATAAGAGACAATATTATTAAATATGTGAGAATAGTTTAAACAGAGGTATTTTAACAGGCATTATTACTATTCTTCAAATTTAATGAAAGATAAAGGTATATTAAATATGGCCTTAGAAGGTTATCTTTTCTCAATTTTCACACCTGTGGACACTAGTAGAAGTAAGCCACACACAGAAAGAGAAATGTTCACATATAGCTCATATAAATGACAGAGATAGAGTGGGGGGGAGGGAAGACAGAGGAGGAGAGGGGGGTAGAGGGGGAGAGGAAGGGAGGGAGGGAGGGAAAGAAGGAGAGGGAGGGGAAAGAAAACAGCGGGAAGGGTGAATGCAAAGGATGAGTTATAGCCATCTCGCCTTCTACGACCCCCATCCCTATTATGTATCAGTTATTACATACCATGCTAATCCCTTTCCTTGGTATCTACAGTTACTCAAAACCCTCATTCAAATATCTTCATCTTATCTGGGCACTTGAAATGCTTGCTAATTCAAAATACCTCTTTGAAAAGTACATCACATATAAAAGCTGTTGTTTTGAAAGTACAACTGTAGTGAACTTAGGTTCATTTCTATAATTGCAAATAACTTCTTTGAGTCCTACGCAGTTGCTTAGCCTCCTTTCATTTGCCAGAATACCACAAATTCAAATTTGAAATATTGCAAATAAAAAAATAAATTACAATATTTTATCACTTCTGTTAGTGTTTATCATGTGTTTAAAATTTTATATCGCTCCAATTGATGCTCCATTCCATCCAATTCCTGTATGTAGATTTGATCAAGTATATTTTTTGAAACATTTATTATTTTACACTCCAAATTTTCCCATAGACTTTATCATGTACTCTTATTGATGGAGAGGGGAAAAAACAGGAGTGAGGGAGAACGTTGAATCTGTGTTTACAAAACGTAACAATGTATGAAACAGACTCGTTCTTATAGATGTAGATCATAACTGAGCTTTGCTATGGGAGGGCCAGTTGTGTTCAGAGACTCAGACAGTTTTCTGCTTCAGCGATTCACTCAAAAGATCCTCAAGACCCAGCTAACCTGTGAGGCTAATTCTTTGTTGTGGCTTTGATATATTACGGCAAAGACACAAGAAGTCAAAACAGGAAAGGGATAGCACATAGATAAAGTAGAGAGAATATCAGGTCCACACTTACCAGGCTTCCTTTCCTTTCAATGGAGTCACACTAAGTGTTTCGTATTGGTGAAATTATTAAGGCCACTCCATGTAGTTAAAAGGAAGATTTATTTAGTGGGTGACTTACAAATGAAGGAATAGGTAGATTACAGGGGTCTGGGGAAGGTGTATCTAGGTCCAGCGGTGTTCTCTGGAGCTCTGCTCAGTCAACCTCCACTATCTAGGGTCCAGGAACAGAGAGAGCGCTCGCCCATCCAGGTCTCAGGTCTCCACACGCCTCCCTTGGCCCTGCCTCGTAGGTGTGACAGTTACCAGAGTCTCAATGGGGGTTGGAACTTCCAGATCCAAGCTGGAATGGCTACCCACTACATCTCCCCCTTTTTTTCTAAATAAGAAGGTTCTAAACTAGTACAAGACTATATACAAAGGAATGGTTATCAAATATTGTCCAGGAATAATGAGGGATAACGATCTAGATAAGATGGAACTACAACCAATGCAAACAATATCAAGCAAGAAACACATACTAAAATCCAGAGAAGTATAGAGCATAGATAAATGACATGTTATAAAGATCATTCCAAAAGGTGTCCTATCTTAAAGAACCTGAATCTAATACTTAATATGTTCTATCTAAGATATTATATATACTAAGTTGTAACTATAACTGCTAGTCTTCAATCCCATCAAAGACCTGAGAAGGAACATAATGGTACCTGAGAAATGGAAGAGTCATGAAGAGTTGTCTACCAGGAAGCTGATTAGAGGGTTGGTATTGAGTGCTTTTTATTAGTGAGCTGGTCTCAAAGGCAGTTTTTGCAGGTGTATACCACTGAGTGTGTACCAAAACATCAGATTCCCCAAACGAAAAGTAAATATCATATTTGTAAAAGGTGGTAAATGTCACACAAACACACACACATTTGCACAGACTAGTCTGATTTAGCTATCCTGTTACTAATCACTAATTATGGAATACTACTGTGCATCTATCATTTGCCATAGATTACAAATTAAATGGTGATTCACAGCTTCAGTTCAATTTTATAATTTTTCAATTTAGGCAAAGATACTTAGGAATATAGTAATGAATTATAATGAATTTGTCCATAAGTTAGTTATTCAGTCACCACACAGAAAAATGGAATACACAATAGAAGAGCTAGATTAGTTTTAAGATTCTAGCATGTTTTGCTTATTATTTTATTCTTTATGTAAGTCAGTTGGCTTTATCCCAAGAGCTTGAGTAATGATGTCTTGAACTCAATCCAATTAAGCTGAATTAAACTGAGTCAGTTAACTAATTTTGAGAAAAGAAATAGGAATAATCCTTTATGAATCATCTACACCTGAGTTTAATAATAATGACCAATTTATTCTGTTTTTCCTTCCTTTTCACTCAAAATTATTTTAATTTTGCTATATGCCTTCCAAAAATGATGTTTTATTCTATATAATAGGGTCATATTATGTATTATGTAATATGTAATTGTTTTGTTCTTATCACATCTTCAAGGGACTTTACCATATTAGGAACACAATGGTGGTTTTCACTTGTCTTAATCGTTTTTTCCTTTATTCTTGTTTCCCAGCCCCATAGTTTTGGAATATCTGCATTCTGTTAAGTCTTTTAAAAAATGTTTTCTTGTCTGCTACTTTAAATATAAGATTTTATCTTTTTTTAGTTATCTTTTTTGAAAACTACATTGTGACTAATTATATTGAATGAATTTAATTTCAATTGCATGAAAGAATGTGGGCATAATGATAACTGAATTGCAGTATGTGTTAACTTTATCCATATAAATATTTTCAAATGTGGCATGATCAGATTTAGCAAAAATTGAAATTGTACTACAAGTTAAAAGTTTATTTTTCTAGATCCAATTTTGGCTGGCAATTCTGACCTAATGTTGTATTTTATTTCCCTTAAGCAGTATTCCTAGTATCAGGTGAAACATAATTTTAAGTTATGGAAGAGATGTCAAAGGAAATAGTTTCTGTATCGGCAGATTGTGGGAAATGGACTTTCATCACATCTGAGTTTACTTATCAAGTTGCATTAGTGTTTTGAGAGACAGAAATACTGACCACTAAAGTAAAACACAATGCTTTAATACTCAGAACTTACATTTTATAATACTTAAGACAGCTTCCCTGCACTCAATTAGATGTGCATGATTTTAGCGATCTTAATTTATTCACAAGTTGTTTTTTTGTTTTGTTTGTTTTTTATTTTTGTTTGTTTGTTTGTTTTTTACTTGCATGTCCATCCACCCAAATGCACTGGAAAAGATATGTTAAATAAATGGTGTAAGTTATTCCCGAAGCTCCTTCCCTCTGAGTCCCAGACTCAGACCTGATTGTTCTCTTTGCCAGGGAGGTAGGATTACCTCCTACCAAGGGCAGCTGGAGGAAGCTGCACTCATTCTGTAAGCTTCCATGCTGCTGCTTACGTGCTGTTAACAGAATGGGTCACACAAAGAACTTTTGGGCAAAGTCAGGATTCATTTTTACACAGTTGATGTGTGAGTGACTGTTCATGGTCATGCAAATCATGGAGTGTGTGATGTAAAACCCAAGCATGTGTAGCATGACAGCTATACCAGTGGTGGTGTGGTTGGCATGGACCAGCAACAATCAAAATCTTAAAAGAAGGAAGTATGGGCTTGGAAGACAGCTTAGAGGCGCCATGCGTTGGTGGCTCAAGCCTTTAATCACAGCACTCGGGAAGCAGAGCCAGGCTGATCTCTGTGAGTTTGAGGCCAGCCTGGTCTACAGAGAAAGATCCAGGACAGACTCCAAAACTACACAGAGGAACCCTGTCTCAAATAAATGATAGTTCAGAGGAAATTCCAGCCCCCCAGGAACCTGAATCTCTGAGTGCAGCAGCACTGACATGCATATATCCATGCATGCATTGTGTCCATGTGCGTGTATGCACACACACACACACACACACACAGACATGCACACACATACATGCATGCACTGCATACACACAATTTTAAGAATACTATCTTTAAAAAGTAAGAATCAATAAAATATGGTATTAAAGAAAAGCCATATTTGTGTGTAATTCACAACTTGAACTCTGGTTAATGACATACATACACATACATTATTTCAGAAATATAGACTAAAGCTGTGTATAATACCCAGATTTTTTGTAACAAAAATTTGGCATCATTCTAGAGATGTTTGAGGCTCGTTTGGCTGTGTTCCACTGAAAGCTTTTGCATTACATTTGATTGGTGTCAGTCTTAAAAACTATACATGTTAAATGTTTCCAATTTATTTTCATGTGTTTTTATAACATGGTTAAAAAAAAAAAAACGGAAAGGGACTGGAGCGTTAGGCTCAGCAGTTAAGAGCACTTACTGGTCTTGCAGAGACCTGGGTTTGGTTCCTCCAGCACTCACATTTGATGGCACTAGCTCTAAGGAATCTGATTGCCTCTATGGCCTTTACACACACACACATACACACACACACACACACACCAGATAATCAGGCCTTTGGGAAGGAAAAATCACCCTAGTCCAAGAATTTGAGACTTCCATCTCAAAAAAAAAAGTAATGCAAAACAAAAGTGAAAAACAAATCAGTCTGTGTGAAATGTTGGAGCCCTAATTATTATATTACATGCAAACCAATCTATCTTGATCACTAAACTTCACTTTCTCAGCATTCAGAACAAAGAGATAGTAAGGATAAAACCGTATTGTGTCAATCACTTGTCTGCCTCAGGTCCCGTCAGCAGTATCCTGGTGAATAACTACGGCAGCCGGCCAGTGGTGATAGTTGGAGGGTTGTTATGCTGTACCGGAATGATCTTGGCTTCCTTCAGTAACAGCGTGATACAACTTTATCTCACGGTTGGCTTTATCGGAGGTAAGTCAGGTTCTCTTCTCATCGGGACAGTTTGAAAAGGGTGAGGAAGATACAAATTCTTCATGGTTTGTTTCAGTTTGTTTTTAGAAAACAAGTCTATTCTGGGGCCTTTTTATCTGATGCATTAAAATACTGCTTGCAGTAGGGCTACACGTTTCATTTTAAGACGTGGTTTTTAAAGGTTATCGTTTGGCCACGTGTCATCCTACAGATATGGGAACAGGAGAAGCCTTGGTTGTTTTTGACTTGGTCACTTTTTAATTGTTGAGTCTTGTGAATACCTCCTAGTACAACGACTTCACTTATAAAACACATTTTTATTCCGGCCTAGAGTATTTGACTTACCACTAATGATAAGTTAAATATGCTGTCAAACACATATTTGGGGATAGCGGTGATTTAACACCCACGGTAAAATTACTGCCAGCTCTGCTTTGATGAGTGACAGAGAGAGCTCATTAGTCTCTAATCTAGGTTTCCCTTCCTGAAATGACCTGCTTATGAGCACTCACACAAACCCGGCATCTGACATGGCTGTGCCTCATGAGAGAGTCCTTTTCACTAACCCGACCTAAACTGTATATTTGAAGAGCACCACTTTTATTTTCCTTGTCAATAAATTTTATTTAAAAATCTACATTCCATGTTTAAAAAAAAATGGCCAATAAGGCTAAATTAACATTCTTGTCTCGTTTTTTGAGTTGAGATCCATCTCAATTTATACGTGTAAACCATTTGTTGAAGAGAACAGGTAGGTTTACAGGCTACTGTGCAGCAGACATCCTAGTTCAAGCTTATAAAGCCAGCACTAGGAAAACTGAGGCAAGAGAGTCTGAGTCCAGTGTTAGTTTGAGCTGTACGGTGAGTTCAGGACCCACCTGGGCTACATACTGAGAACAATAAAAACAAAGATCTATAATAATAATGATAATAAATGTCTGTGTTTGTAACCACTCTGTGTCACTCTGACTTTTTATACAGCAAAACACTTTTTTTTTTTGATTGTTTAAACATCAAATCTAAGTACTACATATTGAAGCTAAGCATTGCTGTTGTGGAGAGAGTATCTGTGTTTCCTTTATAAACACATCCTGACTATCTTCTGTCTCACCAGAGAAGAGAAAGAGGCTAGAGTACAGGGGCCATGGTTTTGATGTTCCTATACTAGAAAATTCCTATACAGTAACATCATTGCTATTCCAACACAATTTCGTGTGTTTGGGTCTTGGTGACACTGCTGTCTCTAGAATGAACCAGTGTATATCACTTACCTTGACATAACATCTAAAGGCAAAAAGTCCTCCTCTTTGTTCAGGGAGAAAATGAATAAAGATAAAAGAAAACCAATACGTAGGTTTTTAATTCAGCTTCCTCTGCTTACAAGCTACCTGCCCATAAACTGATGAGCATCGGTCTAATGATTCCCAGTCTGCATATCTCAGTGGTGTGTTTAAGGGAACGCATGAGGAGTTGCAGCCTGTTTTCCCTAAATTGTAGCTTTGGTTTCTTCCATGGCTTTTAGAGAACTTATTTCAGAAAAATGTCATCAAGGGTTGGAGTATTTGTACTTAGTGTTGCATATCCCAGAAGTTGAGTACTTAAACACTAAGCAACATGGCTTCAATTCATCCAAATTAGCAGGCTAAAGAATTTTTACCTTAATAGTCCTTTACATATAGAATAGTACCAACGCTATTGTAGGAAAAGAGATAGTTTACATAAATCAGTTTATATGCTTTTCAAAGAACTGGTCATCTATACTGCTGAATAGTATCATGTCTGGGTGATCTGCAAGAAGTAATTTGTCTCTCAAAGGTGGAACTAGCACTGTTAAGCATATTATGGTGGGAACTTGGCCCCAAAGAATCAACTAAAACTCCCTAAAATAAAATATATTCCAAAATTTTTTACTCAGCCCATTTGTAGATCTCTAGATACTAAATTTAGAATGTGATTGATGTGGAATGAAATAATGGAATAAATTTATTTCTCTGTTTTATTATTACATGGTGTTGAAAGGAATATTTATGAGAAGATAGAAGATTGTTAAAAATTGTGACTTTTTTAGTCTGTCCATAATTTTACTGCAATAGCAGAGTACCCTCATTTTTAAATCTCACTAGAAACAAATCTAGCCTATTTGTTTGCATAGAAGTATGCATGAGAAGGAAGGGGTTAATTTATCTGTGGGATTATATTATTCTGATTAAGAATTCATAATTTTATATGAATTGTTATAGCCTATTTTATGGTATTTCTTTCATACCTCAGTAGTTCCCAGTCTTATTTCTGGCTTTAAAACAAAGGACTCTGAAAACATTCTTAATGTTTAGTTATGAAAACCAATTTAGTTTTTTTTGTTCAATTATATTTCCATTTGTAATCCTCAAAGATTGGGATTCACAGCTGCATATCTGATTGCCTTATTCTCCATAGTGAACGTTTTGAGGAATTTATTTGGTGAGTGATATAATGCGTTTGTATTATCTATTGTTTTTGGTTTTGTGTTTCAGGTTTAGGATTAGCGTTCAACCTGCAACCAGCCTTAACAATAATCGGAAAGTACTTCTACAGGAGGCGCCCCATGGCGAATGGCTTGGCCATGGCTGGAAGTCCTGTTTTCTTAAGCACACTGGCCCCTTTCAATCAGTACCTATTTAACAATTATGGCTGGAAGGGAAGCTTCCTGATTTTGGGAGGCATATTTTTGCACTCCTGTGTGGCTGGGGCCCTCATGAGACCGGTCCAGAAAACCCCACGTAAGTCGAAGTCTAAAAGTAAGGTTGGTTCAAGACATGATGCAAATATGAAGAAAGTCAGCAAGATGTCAACAGCAGAACAGATTAATAGGTTTTTAGATTTCAGCCTTTTTAAGCATAGAGGATTTTTGATCTACCTATCTGGAAATGTCATTATGTTTCTAGGGTTTTTTGCCCCTATTATATTCTTGGCTCCATATGCTAAAGACAAAGGAGTGGACGAATATAACTCAGCTTTATTGTTGTCTGTGATGGCTTTTGTTGATATGTTTGCTCGACCTTGTGGAGGATTAATAGCCAACTCCAGGTTAATCCGCCCACGAATCCAGTATTTCTTCAGCTTTGCGATCGTGTTCACTGGCATAGTCCATCTCCTCTGCCCCCTGGCAGATACCTACGCAGCCTTGGTGGTCTACGCTATATTCTTTGGCTATGGATTTGGAAGTGTTAGCAGTGTTCTCTTTGAAACTCTCATGGACCTGGTTGGACCTGCCAGATTTTCCAGTGCTGTGGGACTCGCCACAATTGTGGAATGTTGTCCTGTTCTTCTCGGCCCTCCTCTTGCTGGTAAGCATATTTCTCATCAAGGATAGCAAAATGAATAGCATAAATATATATGAAGAAGTATGTTCTTTGCACTGATTAATATGCTTTGAATAATTCTAGTTGCATAAAAGACAGGAGGGATTTTACACTTGAAATTGTCATAATTGGTTGTTGTAACCCAAAATTTAGAACCCTGGACTTAACAAAAGTCATGAACTTAAATTAGATTGATGGTTAGTATAACTTTAGGATTTTTATATACATCAATTATTTTATGACTTTTTAAGGCTCTATCACAAGCTATTTTTGCTGAACAGAGTCATGTTTCACACAAAAGTAAGCAGAAATATAAAATAATATCCTATAAGGATTAGAATCTGTATTTTTATGAGAATACATTAGCTATGTTGATTTTGAGTTTTTACCTAAGGTATACTTTCATATCATTGACACAGAATATGCAAGAATGAAGGAAAATGCATTCAAGTTCAGTTTTTTGAGTAAATAATATCTGTTACATATTCATAAGTGACAAAGATGACATGTAGACTTTTAAGATGTTCAATGGTTTCTAAGTTGGCTATAGAAGTGTCTATTCTAAAATTCTGCTGAAGGAATCAAGTACATGTAGGTACCACCATGTCAAGAGGTTGAGAAAAAGGCTTGATATTTGTCTTTTTATGAAAGAAAGAAAGAAAAGAAAGAGAGAAAGAAAAAAAGAAAAGAAAGAAAGAAACATAGCCCAGTGGTGGTAGTGTACACCTTTAATCCCAGCACTCAGGAGGCAGAGGCAGGAGGATCTCTAAGTTCAAGGACATCCTGGTCTACAGACTGAGTTCTAGGAGAGCCAGGGCTACATAGAGAAATGCCGTCTTGAAAATAAATCAAAAAGAAAAAAAAGAGAAAAAGAGAGAGGAAGGGAGGGAGGAATGGAGGGAGGGAAGAAGGGAAGGAGGGAGAAAGGAATGAAGGAAGACTGAAAGAGAGAGAGAGGGAGAGAAAAAAGGACAGAGAAGACAAAGGGTAAGAAAAAGGATAAAATCCTTATTATAAAAATATTATGTTTTGTTGATTTTCCTATGGATTGTTTTGTGGCTTCCTTTTGAAATATGTTTGAGAGTACTCCTGGAAGGAAACTATGATAGACAGTTGTGCAATTTAAACTTAAAATATAAAGGCAAATGGCAAATGCATTACATGCATGATTTAATTTAAAATCTTCTTTAGTGTTAGATTTTAAATGTTTTTGATGATGGTGATGGTGGTGACACTAATGGTTATTTGTGGTATAATCTCTAACAGTCCTAGTATATGCATAATGAATACTGAGCTCATTCATTTAGGTTCTTGGTCTGCCTGCCTGCCTGGTGCTCAGAGCCATGCTGATAAAATTTTTCACACATCTTTAGTCAGTTGTTAAACTGTTTTCTTTAGAACATGAAGCTCCTGTGAAGATGGGAAATTCATTATCAATTTTTTTCAGTCTTAATGCTATCACTGAAATTCCATCTTCCACTTTTTCCTGATTAGAAAGAGATCCAAGTCATTGTCAGACCTTAGTGGTGTGGCTGGCACCTCCATTAGTAAGAAGCATGAATGTCTTAGATGGTAGGGCTTTCAATGCAATGCCACATTGTCAACAACACAGTTGTGAAAAGAGCGATGATCATTAGGTCTTAGTTTTATCAATCGGCTTATTTTATTGCATAAAAAAATTGCACAGCATGTCTAACTTTCCATGCTTACAGAATCAATTTCATGAATCTTGGAGCTTATGAGTTAGCGATAATAATCTATAAATAGGAAAAAGTTATGTGTGACTATCATTGACAGAATTAAAATAAATGTTAAATCAAGCAAAAGAGACACTAAGTGAGCTCTAGGGATTGAAATCAAAGAGACGAATTTGGCCACTCCTGCCTCTGCTGAGAAACTCCATGAACTAAATAACATCACTATTATTCTTACATGAAATTAATTATTGCATACATATCATATGCCATACTACACCTTTTGGAGGGCAGTGAAAAATAGGGAGTGTGTGGCATTTTGTCTATCTATTTGATGAACTATTTCATTACTCTACAAACAGCCGGTGGTTTGTTTCCCTGGAAAGCACACCTTATTTCTTGATGCTCAACTTGTTCAAACTTTTAAAAAATATGCTAAGGTGGCAGTCCAAAGTGATATTTGTTGATGAGGCCACGGCCGCTATATTTGTATGTTTATAAGTATACTAACCACTGCACTAACAGACCCCTTTCACAGAAGTTGAGGAAGAAACCATGAATGCGTAATGCTTACTAAGATAAACCCACTGAACCCTGATTGGTGCATTACAATTGTTTCTAAATTAAACCAGAGAAATTTTCTCAAATGGGTCAATATTTCAAGTAGCTCAATTTAACACTAACTATATTGTAGTCAAATTGCCAGAGACTCTGACTAAACTGATGCACTTGGAGGTCTACATCACAGTTACCTGGGGTAGAAGTAATAAGTAATGAGAATCCTCAACATTAACGTTTGTCCTTAGGAGTTATTAAGAATGTAATGCTTTCATGAGAAAAAAGGAAAACTAAATGTGAGCTGGGGGAAAAAAAGGTGCTGTAAAGTCAGCTAACCTTCAGCTTTAGTGGCAATAGTTCTAATCAAATGGGACCAAATAGATCCTTCCAGGCTAGTTTACAGATTCAATAAAACCAGGAAGGTGTTTGACCTCCAAAGTGGCATAACACCTGTGGAAAAGTTTGAGTAAGAACATCCTGCACCCTGGTTAAGAGGGTGAGCTATGATGGTCCTCTTTTAAAAGTCCACAGTCTGGGGAGTAGAAAGATGGCCCAACAGTTAAAAGTACTTGCTGCTCTTCCAGAGGACCAGAATTCAGTTCCCAGCACCCACCTTAGGGAGCTCACAATGGCCTGTAACTCCCTCTCTATGGTAGCCATCTCTCTCTTTTGGCTTCAAAGGGATACACACAAATGCATGTGCATAAACACACACACACACACACACACACACACACACACACACACACACACACACAGAAACACACACACACACAGAAACACATACACATATATGAAAGATAAGTTTTAAAGAAAGGAAAGAAAGCAACCAGGCCTTATTTTGATAACTATAGCAATGAATTTTTTTTTTTAAAGAGTATAGTCCACAGGGGCATTGGCCATGTAATCATGGTCAGATTGGTTCCTAGTCCTGATAAGGGAGATTAGCACAGATAAATGATCAGCCATTAGTGAACCACACAGAAGGCCATTGGGTCTTCCAAAATAATGTACAATTTTCATTATAAAAGTAACAAAGAAACATGGGAAAAATGAAGTGATCTCAAAGTGTCTGATGGAAAGTAGTAGTTAAATATATATGAAGCCACATGCCTGTATAAAAAAAATACATGTCTCCTATTCCTATTTATCAATATACAAACTCATGTGTGCCTAATTTATCTTGATGATACATTTTCTTGGCAGAAATAGTTTTCAATACATGTGATGTGCTGGTAAGGCAATTCTGTGGATAATTGTTCACACCTTTATTGAGCATCATCTACAGTATTTTCTGTGTTGGAGTGGGATTTGATGCTAGTTTAAATAAGAGAAGTACAGTTTGTCTGAGGAGTTTCTTGCCGTTGTATTGTCATTTTATCGGGCTCCCTTAAAGGAGGTTCTTTTATCTCGTAGGTAAATTGGTCGATAAAACCAAAGACTACAAATACATGTATATAGCCAGTGGGGCAATCGTGGTACTGTCGGGCATCTGGCTCTTCATCGGCAACGCCATAAACTATAGACTTCTTGCTAAGGAGAAGAAGAGAGAAAAAGCAAGGAAGAAGAAGTCCACCACCTACCCGTCCAGAGAGTCGGAGGCTTTGAGCAAGTCGAAAGAGGATGCTGTGGCTGTCCAAGTTTCAACCGCAAACACTCCTCCCTCAGACAGAGAAAGGGAAAGTAATATTTAACACGAGTCTCGTCTCAAATCAGTGTTTATGAATTTACTGATGAGTTTCTTTGTGTCTTTCAAAGTGTTGGAAAAGATTTTTAGCTAGAACAAAGGATCGCAGCAGACAATGATGAAACTGAGATTTTTGAGATCATGCATACAGAAATTCCATGCAGTGGCCTATTTGCATACCTGACTTGGGGAGTTGTCAGGAAAAAGAAGAATTTTTAAATCTTTCACTGACGTTTACTTTTAACTGTAGGATGAAATCTGCACCCCAGGCTCCTGGCTTACTTTAGCATATGTTGAATTCTATACAACGTCTCTCTTCAAAGTTCATTTTTTTTATTTGACATTGTTATGAAGTAAATTGGGGACAATTATATCTCTTTTCACACACAAAGAATCACATATATATCCACACAAACACTGAGCATCTGGAGACCATAAAGAAATAAATGAATTTGAAAAAAAAATTATTATAGTCATTTTTAAGTAAAAGAAAAAACTTGAGGGAGACAATGGTAATGTGTTTTATTTCCGTGCAGTTTTACAGTATGGATTAAAATAACAGTATATGTTGAAAATCAAGATGCTATTAACTCAAAAAAGTAAGTAACTTCTACAACAAGAAAGAAGAAATGTTTGTAAAGTAAGTTTGGCTAAAAAAAAAAAAGACCCCTTTGCACAATTACTTCTGTACACTCATGCTTAATCTGTGCAGTTTCTTTAAAAGGTTGTGATTAGTGCCTAGTGCTAGATAAGAGAATAACTCCCCAAGTAATTTCTCAAATTCTTAGCTAATACATGAGTTGAATGAAAATCTTAATGACATTGAACAATCAGGTGAATCCTATTGATTTAAAAAGCATCTTAACTCATAATGTACAACTTAATGGTGACTTTTTTAAACCAGGGCTCAATTCAGATTCAATGTTGTGCTGCAATATCCAAGCCAAATAAACTAGAATCCTAACTGACACTTTCATGTAGACCAGGTTCTATTTTTTTCCCCAACCAAAGTAGTGATACAAGCTCAGTCTTATGAATAATTCATAGGCAGAGAGCTGACAAGAGTAGGGGCCATTATTGAGCCCACTAATATCTTCTAATTCTTTACTAAAGTTAAAAACCAGAAACACCTAGGACTTGAATTCAGTCCTTGAAGATCTCTCATGGTAGAATAGAGGGTGAGGAAGCACTTGAAAATTCTGCCCTCTACTGATTTAAACTACCTGCTGCCTAAGCAGAGAACCAGGAAATTGGGGTGTGGGGGTGGGGGCGACACGTCTAGAAGTACAAGCTGTGGGGACTTGTAGGTATATAGTTTATAACACAGTGATGACATGTGGAAGGATTGTTGCTCAGGTTAATTTAGCATGTTCTCATTTTCCTACATAAAAGTACCTGGGATTCAGAATCATTCTTAAGACACTTTGGCAGATCTGTGATTTCATTACATATAAATATCAACTGAAATTAAATATTCATGTATGTCTCTTTTAATTTTATGATGACTAGAGAGAACTCAGTGGTCTATTACTAAGTGATGCCACTCTAACAATGTCCTTGTCTTTCATTCTTTGCAGTAGAGGTGGGTGCTACTCTTACTCCTTAGGAGACTCTACCTAGACCCTGTACTTTTACTACATTGACATTAAAGGTTTGACTCTGTCATAAAATGTATACACTGCTTCAAACATGTGGTTCATATGTTCACATTTAGGGATTTGGTGTTCCTTCATTTAACGTTTGCTTTTTTGAATATGGAAATATTTCCAACTTTCAGTTATTTAATAAAAACAAGATGTGCCAATATCCTAGGGAAATGAATCAGGACAACATGTGACACCATATGACTTACAATGTCTTTTCTTTCTTTCTTTCTTCTTTCTTTCTTTCTTTCTTTCTTTCTTTCTTTCTTTCTTTCTTTCTTTCTTTCTTTCTTTCTTTCCTTCTTTCTTTTTTTCTTTCTTTTTTCCTTCCTTCCTTCCTTCCTTCCTTCCTTCCTTCCTTCCTTCCTTCCTTCCTTCCTTCCTTCCTTCCTTTCTTCTTTCTTTCTTTTTGCAGCATCTTTCCTTTAACTTGGTTCCACTACATCTTGAGTCAGCTCCTTTGACAGGATTATCCCTTTCATACTCACTTCTGTGGTCCTAAGTCATTCTAGTCCATCATAAACACTTCCAAAAAGAATGTCTTGCACTCTTTGAAAATACCTTTTTAAACTAATATACATATCAGACAGCAGAAGGAGAGGAACAATAAGGCAGTGACCATGAGATTTTCGGGCAAACCCGTGTGCTCTGACTACCTGCTCATGGAGATGCAGTGGGTGGGCTCTAGTGCCTTTCTTTCTCCTTGGGAAGAGGTTTAGTTACGTCAATTGCTGGTGAATCAAATCAAAACCAAATTACATTTCCTTTGCCGCTTCTCAGTTGCCTTAATTCACTTCATTTCTAATGGTTATTGCATTGATTTTTTAATGGAGTGGAAGGATTGCAAAGCACATGACCTGGTACGTAGCATCATGCCAGAAACATGGCATTATAAGTATGTATATCTATCACAGACGTGCTCTAAATTAAGCCATAATTCACCCGAATCAGTAACAAAACCATTGTAGAAATAAATCTACTTGCTTGCTCTTCCCAGTCCATTGCACCCATTGAAGCACTTGTTGCTTTAATTAAGTCTTTCAAAGACTGAGGAAAGACTATTGGCCCAAAGCTTTTGTTCCTACTGTCTGCAACTTTTAGGGCTGAATACATTCCTATCACAAAGGAACAACAAAGTTTAGATGTCCAAGATAAGACTAAAGCCATATCATTAAAATCCCCACTAAAACCTAATTATCACAAAATTATGCAAAAGGAACTAGAGTACTCCTAATTTCTGATCATTAGCTGGTTTACATATTTTGCCATTTGCAAGTTGAGCACTTCTCATTTATTGGTATTTAACCTTAACTATTTCTTCATTGTCCATAGAGAGATAAATAGGTATGGATTTGTTCTTACCTGGTCTTCTCTCTAGATCCTTTTTTGAAGAGGCAATGGGCTAGGCAGTAATATGTATCACATTGAAGACATGATGTTTTCTCATTATAAATTCATGATTCGTAGAGCTCCCCTTTTTGGTCTGTGTTCTAACCACCTTCACTTCAATGGGCACATGCTCGACCTGGGTACCAGAAAATAAGTAGAACAATTCAATTTGGTATGTTCAAAATATTCTGTAAAGACGTAATTGTCTACTTACTTGCTTCCAGCCCTACAACATGACAATCAAGAACATAGAAAAGTATAAATAGAATTTTATACAGATGTTATAAATAGCTGAAATCACATTTTATCCAAAGATGCCTTATAAAGAATAAACATATATAGACTATTTCCAATCTTCAATAAAATAAATTATCCTAAATATTTGTCTTAATTTAATGGGAGAATACAAAGTGAAGAAGAAGCTAAGGGATTTGTGACATTTATTTTGCCTACATAATGCCTTTTAATATTAAAACCAAAGCCATACTAGGAGTCATTACCTTGATATAATAATAACACACACACACACACACACACACACACACACACACACACACACACACACACACACACACACGTAAGCTCAGGAAATTACCCTAGAGTTAAAAATACTATATTGTCAAACCAAAATTTAAATTTAGGTTTACCTAAAAGCAGAAAGAGTTCTCAGTGAATTCACTCAGTTTACAAATACAGTTAATAGTATCAAAAGCAAGTAAAAAGATAAATGCAAAAAAGCAAACTTTATAGGGAAATGAGACCTAACTGCAATCTGTATGATGATTTACTATAGATTCATTAGCAGCTGAATTTTCTATAAGGAAAACATAATTTCCAATTGTCTACTTCCCTTATCAAATTATCTCAAGTAAAGGTAATAATCATAATAGCTAAAAGTGCTTTAATGAAACATTTTCTCATATAAATGATGGCTTACTTACATGACATAGGTGTCATATATTTTCCCTGAAGATGGAGTAAAAGAAAATGTTCTTTATTACACATAAGCTATTCCTATATTTGTTCCAACCTGTGATGTAAACTGTAAAAATTACTGACTGCAGAACATTAACAATTGAATTTTAGTGATGATCCCATTTATAGGATTACCCCCAAGAACCAAGAAACACTTAGGAGATTAGAGAGATTAAAGTAATTCAGTTCATTAATACAATGTCTACTGATTTTCATTATTTGCAAAAACATTTCCTAAATGGTTACTTTTCAACTTCCCCTGAGCAGGCTCCTTGTTCACTTGTCTCACGGGGAACATGACTATTTCTGCTTTTGTCATCTCTGGCTAGAGTGTTGAAGCTCTTATGCATCCCTCCTTGTTTGAGGAGATCAATCTTAATGGAGTTTTCCTCATGACGTCAACTGTGGATGATGTCATCCGTGGATGACATCATGTGTGGATGAACTCCTATGTGGAAGGCCTCAGCTGTGATGCAGAGGGTCTGATTCATTTGTGCAACATAAAAGTATGCCCACCCCCCCCGAAGTACTACCTATACTTAACAACTACTCATCTTCACAAATAGGAAAAGCCCTCCTCCATCTAGGGTTGAGCATTTCTGAGATTGGAAAGGTGTTTGTGGCTTAGAAGACTTCTTTCAAGTGTGGATTTTTCTGTGGGTAAGATAAATACATAATTGAGTCTGATTTGGCAGAACCTAGCAAAACAAATCATTCTGTCGTTGGCACTTGCCTTCTGGAATTTTCCCAATATTTTTGAAAGTGTCTGAGACCTTCAAGAAGTCAACTCAGCAGTGGCACCCCACTATTTTGTCGATACAGTAGTAGCACAGTGGTATCCACAACTGTTTGTGATTCCAAAGGTCATTCATATTTTTTTTAAGCCTTGAGTGTAATCCTATCAATTTTACAAATTTGACTTCCGTGCATCCATATACCTCCACATGTTTGAGAACACAGGTAAAAAGCCAAGAGACACACATGTCAGAAGCTCCCATGTAATAATACAAGTGGTCTTTGTCGACACACTTAAATGAACAATGGACTGAGGCCATCGTTTTTACCGTTCAAACTTAGTCTTGTTTGCTTTGAGTGTTCATATTCAGTCGACTTTGAATCTTCACACAGTATTATATGGTTAGACGTCCTCTCTGTGCTTTCTTTGCTTTCATACCTTGGTGGACAGAGCCTTAGAAACTTGTGGTAATGAGCATTATGAATGATGTTTTTACAAGTCTCTACATTGAGCAAAATTAACATTGACATTGAACAAAATCACCCCTATTCCAGTCCCAGCAGTTTTCTGTTCCTACCACCATCCTCTGCCACTTAATTTTTTTACTTTTTAAACTAATTTCCTCTTTTCATAATGTTTGGATAAACGTCTTTAAGATTTTTGTCCTCCTCTTCTGGACATTTCCCACATAGAATATTCATCAGTGGTGGTGGTTCAATGATGCTGTCATTGTTCTCATGGTCTTTTGTTTTCTAGTCTTCATAGAGAATTTGTTAATAAGGTGATCAGCATTCAGCAGTAATAAAGAAGGCCAGTGTATCGCAAATTTATTAACATCACAGTGCCTAAATTTTCCCTACACACAAAACAGGCATTTGTTTCTCTGATTTTAATTTGAAGGACAAAATAAGTCATGGATGAAATCAGCTTTATATGCAAAACAAGCCCTGAATGAGTGACCAGTGGGGTATGGTAAAGTAGGAAGCATTTTTTTTCAGAAAGATTTTTATCTCACTAAATTCAGCGTGAAATTTCAAAACATTTGGCAATGATGTTTGTTCTGTAGTTTTGTTGTTTGCAATTTCATTTTTACTTTTATATGCATCTAATAATGCTTTTGATAGATCTACTTTATACACAACACGTTTGTTAAAATAGACTGCAGGTTCCGATGGCCTTTGCTTTCTACCACCTGCATTGTATTGACTGAAGTCTGAACAATTCTAGACTTCTGGCATAGGAGCTGCCAATTGAAATGCTGATTTTGAAACATTGAATGCAATTGTAATTTGACTTGTGACACAGTTTTTCTGGGCACACACAAATATCAAAGTTATGTTTAATTGATTGATTGCATTGTCTTGCCCCTCTAAGCTATTTCTTGTTAGTTGTCCCCCACTTTGCGGTACTAGAACAGAGCAGATTAAAACATCTGCTTAGGTGTATCCCAGTGCTCGGGGTAAGAGCAGGATTAAAGATAGGGCCCATCTTTTGACTTCCAAAACATTTTTTATTTCTATTCACAAGATAAGCCCTGCTGTCAGCAATGATGACCTTATAGAATTAATAAAATATTTTCCCTAGAAACATACTTAATAATTCTTCATATTCAATATAAATATATTTCTTCGATCCTACTTTGCAAAGTCAAGTTTACAAACAATTTGAAGAATATCTACTGATTGCCACAGTAGAGAGTTCTGGATTTGTCACAGATAGTGACTAATATGCTACTAAATTTTGCACAATATATGATATTATAGTAGTATCAAAGTCATTCTAGAGATACCAGTATTATGCTAATAGAAATTTATAAGTTTTCCTTTATAGCCCTTTTTGCCTAGACCTAGACCTTATTTTAAAAGAAACATTCGATTGTTTCCTAAGTAACTGCCATCATTTAAATTAAGGGCATCACTCATACAATGTTGTAAGAAGCTGAAGATATGTTAAGGAAAGTACTAGCATGAGTTCTACCAGGCAAAACTAGAAACTTAACAGGATGCTCACAACAATGTAATTAAAACTTTAATGTCAGAGAACACCGTTTACCTCTCTTCTGCCTGCATTTCTAGACTTGCCCTTTTTTTCATACCCATCCAGAAAGCAACAACAAAATCCCAAAATCATCCATAATGAGATAAGTCTCAGGAAGACGGGTGGCGACTGTTTGGAATTCATTTTTGCAAAGTTCAAAAACAGTATTCTGCACTAGATAGTGTTTGCCTCAGTCATTGGGGACATCTGCCATAGGGTCCACTGTAGTAAAAGTGTTGATAAACCAACACGGCCCAGGAGATTATCGAGTGCATATGAGAGACCTTCACACCTCCCCAGGCAGGTGTGTGGGGGTTGTACTCAGCCAGACGGATGCCATGTAACCAACTGCCAACATTGTGATGGGGAACAGCCTCGGTAACTGCAGCATTACCTATCCTGGTCATGATAAAGTCAATTATCATAATTTAGTCAGCAGTGTTGTAGCATCATTTCTATGTTGGAGGTGAAATTAGCAGGATCTTTCCAAATAGTCATTAAAACTGTCACTTGACTTGAAGAGTTCTTGTATAATGTGTTAATGAATTATTTTCTAAGTTGAAAAATTCTCCATTTGTGAAGGAAATTTTGAAAAATTGTTACAGCTTCTATGCTTTGGATAAATGTTTTCTTATCATAGTTTTAAATCGGAGCTAAGGTTGTTGAGGGGAAAAGTTAGACATAACTTGTTATTAATAAGACATATATAAAGTATACTATAACCACACTTTTTGAAAAAAATCCTGAAGAGATTGGGCATCAGAGTTAATCTGTAAAATTATAAATTATGCTGTAAGCTCTACTTCTAAGATTTCCAAGTGCAACATAATGTGTTTTGTTCTCTATGTATCTTGATGACCACTGAGCAAACCACCACATGATCACATAAATATGGGTATTCCCAGCTGTGCATAGCAGCACTTGCTTTTGATCCCAGCTCTCAGGAGGCAGAGCCAGGTGAATCTCTATGAGTTTGAAGACAGCCTGGTCTACAGAGCGTGATCCAGCTATATTCCCTATGATAGTGAAGTAAAGATTAAGGTAGCCTTGCTTGACACCTAAGAGGATTCAGTCAATTCTTTCTACGTGAGCTAGGTCATGGCCATACCTGCCTCACCTTTTGAAAGTAAAGTATAAAATAATCAGTATGGATGCTTGTCAAAGTTTAGAAATATAAGATGATAAATTGCTCTTCTGTTGCCTTCCTCAAGTGACTATACTTTGAGTCAATCTTTGTGTATATTTCTGGAAATGTTTGTAGATATAGCAATCCCTAATTAAGGAAATAAACGTATAAAAGTGACTCCCAAATGAAAGATAACTGGTGTCTTCATAGAAATTCATATTTTATTTTAGTTAAATATTATGTAGCTTTATTTAAATCAAGAATACATTGTTTGGGTGATGAGCTCATTTTTAAGAGAACTTTCCTGAGTACTAGAGTCTTGCCCTGATGTGGTGTCATATGGGCATAAAGGTTTCAGAAAAGGACCTGGTAGAATTTCTCTGTTTCGCTGTTTAACAGGTTTGAAAGAAATGTCTAATTCTTCTGTGAGAATGTGTTTTGCTTGCTGTTTCAAATATATTTCCAAGGTAGACTAAGAAATCCTTGTAGACAAGGATGCTTCTAGAATAACAACATTTATGCCCGGCATAGGGCCAAGCATAGAATAATTCCTCATGGAAATGAATGAATGGAATGGATAGACCTAGATTGTCAAGAGTCCCACAGTATTCTATGATGTGGCCTGAGGGGGATTTTCTGACTAGTTTCAAACAATAAGATGGGAAACGCCTTGGAGTCTTTTGCCTACTCAAAATTGATAGTCTGTCTTGAGGGATTCATTTTCATTTCCTTAGTCCAACTGTCTATGCAAGTATTGAGACATGCAACAGGTAAACTTGTTGGTATTTATCAATTAGTTTTATTTTCTTTATAAGGTCATAAATGCTCTATTTAGGCTTCCTGGAAATATTGACAATCATTTTAATTACTAAAGGTGCTACTTATTTTCCTACATTGACCTTGATCATGAATGCTTCTGTCGGCTGAATTTTGTGTTTTCTTTTTTTTTTAGGGGTGGGAAGAGGTGCAATAAAATTAGATTATCTTTTTGTGTGAATTATGCAACTTAGGAAAGTCTGTATCTATTTGTACTCTATTGTTACTGTATTTTAATTATTACTGCTCATAAATTTTATTGCAGGTATGTGCTATTTATTAGAAATTACATCCGTATATATTTCTATAGTATGTAAGAACAACCTGTATTGCTCCTTAAAGTTAAAATTAATGTTCATGTTGAATTTTTGAAATGAAACCTGTAACTGCTTTTTCTCAAGAACCATTAAATGCTATGCTATTCTATGCTGATCAAAACAATGTCCAACTCCAGCCCACATGTAAGGACACTCTTTTGTCTGGATGTATATAACTGATCATTGGCAATGGAAAGATTAATGTCAACATGAAAAAATACAAACCATTTCTGATGGCTGAAAAGACTGTGTACAGTTTGTTTTTCATACGACTTGTTTGAATGGATTCACACAGAGTGAGCATAAATATTTCAAAAGATTATTGTCTGCGCTGTAGAAGCTCTTTCCCTTGACTTGACTTTACAATGATCTCTATCTTTTGAACACTTTTAGAATAGTAGCAATATTAAGAGGAAAAGAATAAGATGTCCCACATACTACTGACCCATACACTTCCCAAGACCCCTTAAGTAGTATCAACCCCCACCAGAATGGGATCTACATTAGCAAACCTTCACTAACATTTTTACCTAAATCCCTTAGTTTATGGGCAAGAATTCACCCTCAGTATTGAGCATTCTAGAATTTTGAACAAAATAGTGTGTGGATATATCGTCTTTTTGATGACTTTTTTTGTGGAAGACATGAACAAGCACATAAGACACCATAAGAAACCAAAGAAATGATTCTGCCCATATTTAGCCAGATGCACCAATAAGTTAAACCTAGGTGCTTAATGGGAACATTTGTGAATGATTTTTTTATGGGAGTGTGGATGGAAGCTTGTCTGTTCACGTGTTTGTGACTTTATAACAGTTGATGCATCTATTTCTCCTTTCCACTCTCATGTTTTGGTTCTTATAGATGGTACCGTTATTCGCCTCACAAATTAAGTGGTCTTTCCTATTGGAAAACTGACTTTTTTTATGTAGCTCACCTTCTTTTAGGCCTGATTGCTTTTCTTAATGTGAAATCCATTCTGTTTGAGATTAAGTTTCTCCCTCTTTCATTTGATTAGCATTTACATGGTGTGTCTTTCTTTGCTCACTTATTTTTAACCTACATGAACTAAAAGAGGATTTCTATAGGCTGTATATCTTTTGGTGTTTTCTTTTAATGACACCTGTCAATCTCTCACTTTGTGCATCGAGACAATTAGTACTCAGAGTGGTTACTAATGTATTTAAAATCAATTATATCTCTTACTATTTTCCTACTTATGGCCTTTGATTTTTTGTTTTGTTTAGTTTTTGTTTTTTGAGACAGGGTTTTTCTGTATAAGAGTACTGGCTGTTCTGGAACTCACTCTGTAGACCAGGCTGGCTTCAAACTTATAGAAATCCCCCTGCCTCTGCCTCCCTAGTGCTGGGATCGAAGCTGTGTGCCACTGCCACCCAGGTGTTTCTTTGCTGTTGCATTTAAATTCCACTCTTTCCTGTCTTTTATCATGGTTTAAGTTGAGTATTGTATAGGATTGCAGCTTGTCGTCTTCTGGTTTGTTTGTTTGTTTGTTTTTTTGCATAAAAAATACACTGATGCTATTATTATTTCCCACTATTATCTGTTAGGTAAACTAAGAATGGGTAATATGTTTCCACTTTGCATTCACTCATTCCTATTCTTCTCTTTCCATAGATCTAAGTGTCCAACCCATGTCATTTTTCTTTTTTCAAAAGAACTTTTGCTCTAACATCTCTTTAAAGTAGGATTTTTTTCTGGCAACAAATTCCCTCAGATTTTGTTTGTGTTTAATTTGTTTTCTCTTTTGAAGTTAATTTGGGGAATATAAAACTTTAAATTGGTGGGCTTTTTAAAATACGCTAAATCCTTTCTCGTTATATTTAAAGGTTGAGAAGTTAGATGTAGTTCTTTTCCATGTTCCTCTACAGGTAAAATTCTTTACCGGTTTAGCTTCTAACATCTTTTAGTTTTCAGTAGTTGGAAAATTATATGCAAGATGTAGCTTTCTCTGATATATGCTCTATTTTTCTGTCCTTCACGATTTTCAGTCTGTTTCTCAGTGTATGATAAGTTGTGTGGTGATATATTGTGTCCCCCAATATATTGTGAACCCCAATAAAACCCATCTGGGGTCAGAGAACAGAACAGTCACTAGATTAGACATAGATGCCGGACAATGGTGGCACACACCCTTATTCCTAGCATTCCAGATGCAGAGATCCATCTGGATCTCTCTGAGCTCAAGGACACACTGGAAAGAGAGTCAGGCATGGTGGCACACACCTTTAATCCCAGGACTTGAGATCTTATGTCTTTCTTGGGAAAGACACACGCCTTTAATCCCAGGAAGTGATAGAAGGAAGCAGAAAGGTATATAAGGCATGAGGATGAGGAACTAGAAGCCTTTAAGCTTTTAGGCTGAGATTCATTCAGGTGAGAACTCAGGGGCTTTCAATCTGAGGAAACAAGATCAGCTGAGGAGTTGGTGAGGCGAGGCTGGCTGTGGTTTCTTCTGTTTCTCTGATCTTTCAGCATTCACCCCAATATCTGGCTCCAGGTTATTAATAAGGCCTTACAAATTTGTCTTACAAAGTTGGACAAATGTGTATTTTTATACCTTTGTAGCTGTCACAGAGTCTTCCATACTTTGTTATGACTTGTTTCACTTCAGTCATTTTTCTCTTTGCTTTTCAGTATTTTGAAGTTTCCATGATGATGTCCTCAAGCCTAGTTTCTCCAGGGGTATCTAGTAGACCAAGAAGCCTGTCAAAGGAAGACATTCTTTACTTCTGTCACAGGAATTTTGATCTCTCACATTCCTTTTTTGCTCGTACAATTTCATCCCTCTGTTTACATTGCCCATCTGCTCACTCATGATGTTTATCCACTAAGGCCCTTAGCATATTAATCATTGTGGTTGAAAATTTTCCAATCTTGCCATTCCAATATCCTGGTATATGCCATGAGTCTGGCTTGGATGCTTGCTCTTAAAATTCCAAAGTGGCTATTTTTGGTTGGTTGTTTGCTAGTATTTTATTTCTTTGTAAGGGTTGAGGGTCTTTTTGTTTGTTTTGATTTTAGTGTATAGCGGATTTTATTTATTTTTTTGAGCCTTTTACTATCTTACAGATTTTTTTTATTTGCTTGTTTTTGATAGCTAAGCATAATGCATGGGTAAAAGGCATTGTTGTAAATGGCACCGTAGTCAGGTATGAAACTATTTTATAGCCCCCTCATTAAGTCCCAGTGTTTTAAGGAAGCCTGAACTTTTGGGTTTTAACCTTTGCACTTTAAATCTCACCCCACACCCCCTTTAGGTGGGACAGGATGTCAGCTTAGTCTAGATGGGGTTTCTCCATTGTCCTAGTCCACAATTTCACAGCTTCTGTGAGGCAGACCTTGTTAAGAGCAGAATGCTTGATGTATTTCAAAAGGATTCCTCTCCTGTTGCTGCTAGAATCTTGAGAGAATTTTTCCCTGGCATTTTGCTATGATAGAGTTCCTGGAGGTAACTCATTTACCAGCTAATGTAGTGGCATCCATTGGTGAGTCCTTCCTGACATGGTGGCTCTCTGCATCTGCTTTTTCTCTCTCTGTTGGGTGGGACAACAGTTTGTTCTTGACCTTGCTTCTCTTAGAATCTAAAAAGGAGCTACTGGTTTGTCAGTCTGTCTGGTAAGTGAGGCTTCTTTGCTTCTATGTGCTTGGAAATCTACCCCCACTTTAATATCTGAATAATCTTTAAATTGGGTCTCATCTTGTAATGATATTTAAAACTTAGTGATAATATTCAATGTTTTCACTGTTGTGAACTTTTAGCAGCATACTGACCTTTTTAAAGATGGTGGTGTAAACTATATTTTGTCACAATAAGAAATGACTCTGGGAGTCTTCAGCATGAACATTATTGATCATGTCATTCAGGACTTTTAATAATTATATGCCATGGGGCATTGATCTGCAGTTTGTGCCAGTGTTGCATATTAACTAAACTATCCTGATGTAGTCTTATCCAGTGCTAATTAGTGATATCAATTATTAGGCATCACTTATTTTATGATTACAGTGCTTGGAAAATATTTTTTAAGAAAATATTTGTATAAAAAGGAGCTTGAGAAATAGTAGATACCATAAGTTTGTATTTTCTTTCAGAAAAAGAATCATCATGAGTATAGAAAGTATTTTCAGTATAAACCACTTGTAATGCTACTGCACTTCAAATTATATATATATATATATAAAATTAACTGCTATATATAAGCATGTATATGTGAACTATTATTTTTTATTAATTTTGAATATCATTTTACCTCAAGAAGACATGAACCCACTTTGATAGGTTAAAAATTAATAGGTAGTTCCTTAATATTGTATTAGTACTTTAATATAAATCATCGCTTTCCAATAAAGGATTTAGCAAGGAATGCATGATTGTAAATAAACAAGGTGTATGATACAGTGCTGTCTACATCAACATATTTGAATCCCCAACTCATTATCGCATCAATTAAGAATAATCTAGAAACACCAAAAAGTCTGTCATGTAGTCACATGACATAGTTGTCACAACTGGGATTCACCTCAGCAGTGCCTGCCCTCGCAGAACTGGGCCATCCACACACCATCACGGGTACCTGAGGAGCTGTAGGCAGTCAATGGTAATCTAACTGCTGGTACATTGTCAAGTCAAAAGCTCCCCACCATGTTCATAAAGGAAACGTAATTATATGCAGTAGGCTGTATACAAAGAAATGAAAGGGGTATAGTGATATGGGAAGAAGTGATTCAGTGGGCAAAGAAGAAGGGGATAGATGAAAATTTGGAGGGAAGACTTTGATTAAAGAATATGCCACTGGTGTCCCCCAGGATGTCCCCCTATAGAACTACAATGCTTGTGAGTTGGTAAAGGGTTCTTGATCCATATGAACGATGACTTATATAGCAGAAGCCTCTCCACTGTGTGTGGTCAGCACCTCACCCTAGCACTAGACTGGACAGTGAGAAGTTGTACCACCAGGATCTCCATGCAGAAGAAGCTCTTAAAATGAGATGTGGAGCGTGCAGACTCTAGCAAGACCAGTTATCTACTTACACTACTTCAGAATTCAGCATTCTGACTTCTGGGAATACTTGGGAGCATATGCCACACCTCTTACTTAGAAGCACACTATGATGCCAGGCAGGGGTGGCACACGCCTTTAATGCTAGCACTCCAGAGGCAGAGGCAGGCAGATCTCTCTGAGCTTGAGGCCAAGGTCCAGGATGGCCATGGCTATATAAAGAGAAACCCTGCCTTAAAAGAAGTATAGTTTGCCAGGTAGGCTGGATGCCAGGTCATGCCTGACTACATTTTTCTCTTATAAGAATATTGTGTGTGTGTGTGTGTGTGTGTGTGTGTGTGTGTGTGTTAATTTGTCAAAGAATAAGTGAAACCCAGAAAGCTTCCCCAAGAGCTGTTTCCTAGAAGCTACAAGGTGTGTATTTTGTCTTTGTTAGTTCAGTGCCCTCGACTGTACCCCTTACCTGCTCTGTGGAAGCCCCTTCCTCCTCACATGTACTTTATGGTGGGGAGAGGGAGAAAAAAAGGGACAGTAGTGAAGTGTAGAGGAAGAGAGTAAGAAGTCTAGTTTGGTAGACTTCCCCTTTGATCAGTAAACAGTCCTTCTCTAAAACTCATTTTGGTAGCTCCTCACTGCCATCCCCAAGAACTGTCCCCAAGAACAGAATGTCGTCATTCCTAAGCCAGTCTCCAGCCAAAGGAACTTTCAGAGTACTCTGACTCTTCTCCTGTAGCACTGGCTCAAGGGTCTTTTCTGCATTTTTGGCCTGTAGCAATAAGAGAGGGTCAAACAGACATTGTATGCCCATTGCTGTTCATTGCACATATGACAAAGGCTTAGGGGAATCCACCATGTACCATGTCAAATAGTATTCCTCTGCATCGCCATTGCATCAGAATCAACAACCATGTTCAACCTCATATTCTCTTGATTTTCTCTATATTGCTCAGTCAGATTCACATGGTGGGGCTTGATCCTATGGTTCTCTGGGTCGCATAAAGGACTTTGGCTTCAATGTTAAGAAATGTAGCTTTTTCTATAATTACTTTTCACAAAAATAGAAAAGAATATCATTGTAGAGGAATCTATAAGCAAAGAGTTTTTCTACCACGTACATTGCCACAGAATACTATGAACAAAACACAGTATTCTCTCATGTACATTGTGCCATGGCCCCTTATCTTAAATATTTCACTTAATATTCACTTAAATATTTGCAGTCTGCCATTTACTCCTCATCTCCAGTCTCTTATTTCCCCCTTCCAAGACAATTTTATATTTAATCTTCCACTCCATTTCCTACTGCAACTACTTAACCTTCACATCCTAGTGAGATTTATCAAACTACTACTAACCTACCAGGTATCCAGTGAATTCCCTAGTTTGTGAAGAAAATATCAAAATCCTGATCCATATTAAAATTCTTCATTATCTGTGACTGCATATTTTCTCAGACTTATTACTTGAGTCCTTTTATAATTTCAAATATATACTCAGATGACTCTCTTCTTACTTTCATAAATCATGTAATTCTTTCTCCTCATGCTACTCCATTCTTTTTTCCCTATTTCTTGACTGGATGAATTACTACTAAGGTCCACTGGATTTTTTACAGCTACTGACTTTTTCAATGAGACAATTACTAATTACACTTCCATTAAGATAGAGTCTAGAATGGAATCCATGCATCTAATTGCACACAAATTAATTTCTGAAGAAAATCATCAGGCTGAGGAACAACTGCATATATTTGTTGAAATGGGACAAAGAACATAGGTGTACTGGAAGTTGAATTTTCTTATAGATTAGGTATAGAGTAGGCATGTGCAAAATGCTGTAGGAACATTTTGATATTTGCTACCCCTCATGTGGCCTTCCCTTTAGAAGCTCTTACCTTACCCATATTATCATAGATGTCAAAGATACACCTTCTCTCATCAAATACTCATCCTCTACTCGCCAATCATGTCTTTGGATTTTAGCCCATTGTATAGTTAAATGATTTGATCACAATCTTTAATTATAAGGCAGGGATGATGGTGATTCATTCACTTTAATATGTTTTTTATTTAAAAAATATACTGCGAAGTCTTTAACAGCAAGCACCATGCTCGTGTTCTGCTGTATTTGTCAGTAGTGAGCACACACTAGATGTCTGTGGATTTGTACCAATTTTGAGTACAGAAACTCTCCCTGTAGATAAACCTTGTGTACTGATGATGCAGTGGACTATATCTCCCTTAACTAGTGGTATGACTTTTACAAACATCTTTAGGGTGACAATTTACCTGAAGGTATAGCTAAAAATGTACAGATTCTTCATTATTACTTGATAGGAAGCACAGATGCAGGGTTCAAATTAAGTCCCCGTGATGGAGTCTTTATTATTCATATCCGATTTCTCTGTGGTGGCTAAGATCTAGAGAGGTTTTCTTTGTTTAACCTGAAAAGTATCTGTCTGTTGTTTAGGGGTTCATACTCCGAAATCCAAGCCTATCCTTACAAATCCTAGGATCCCTCTAATTGGATAAACTCGGATCAAAGCCTCAGCTTCAGCCAATCATTGTGTCTATGACAAATCAGGTCTCTGGCTAGGCCATTGCTCAAGTAGCCTAAGACAGGCTTTTCTTGAACAGAATGAGCTGTATATGGAGGGATGGAGGGATGGAGAGAAGTTGTTTCTCGAAGGAAGCCAGAGAAGAATGGCTGCTGGATAGGCAGAAAGGAAAAATCACCACTACTGTGTACAGTTCTAAAATTGATAACGTTAAATTACTGTTTCTATTGACTGCATTTCCTCATTTCTAATCTACTTTAATTGAGCTTACTGGGCCCTCATGAGATTAAAATTTAAAAATAATCACCATACAAAGTTTCTGACTTCTATGCAAAAGAAATATCATGAAAACTGTTTGCCCATTACCGTAAATTGAAAACAATTTAGGCACTTCTTATTCTATAGAATAATTGAATATAAAAAATAGAAGTATTTTCTGTAATGAAGCTAAGTTTTCATATATCCTTTTTTTCTCCAAGCTTAATTACAAGAAAATCTATTTAAAACAGTTGTTCACGTTTTCCTCTGGATTTTTTAAAATCTTACATATGTAACTATTATTTTAAAATTAAGTCAACCTAAAGTTTGGATTTGTTAGATTTATATAATACTCAAACTTTAAATTCTATAAATTCAAATTAATTTGAAAATATGTTTTTATGGTGATAAAATGACATGAATATTATTTTCAGAAAAACACATAATACAATTTATATTCATGTCAGTAAAGAAGTTGGACCATATTTCTCTAAAATGATCATTGTTTTCTTGCCTTTCTTTCATGTAACACATTAGGTAAAGAATGTCTTTTAAAGTGTATGAAGCTATAGTTAGGAGAATAAACCATAATAGAAAGGTGTAACTATACTTATGTATGCTTTTCTATAATATTTTATATGTTTCAAATTTCTTGCTAACTATTGCTCATTAATTATTTCAGTCACAGGTGTTTGGTGCCAACTTAATTCATGTTAAGTCGAAAAGTTACTTACTTTTATAATTTTTATTGAAAAAGTTATTTAATAGAGGAAAGTAATAGAATGAAAGAAGTTACTAAGGATATAAAGGCATCTCTGAAACATTTAAACAACAGTTGGGATAGTCTCTGATAACTCAAGTCTCTATCTTCTCCACAAAGACATATGCGCCACCACACACACACACACACACACACACACACACACACACACACACACACTCTCTCTCTCTCTCTCTCTCTCTCTCTTTCTGCCTCCTCTTCTGCATGGTTGCTTGAACCCTGAACCTAGGTATTTTATGGAGACATCCTCTTTAGGGCTGAGTGTTTCAAGGTCTTTCATCTTCTGTATAATGTCTGGCTATGAATCTCTGTGTTTGTTCCCATTTGCTGAAGAAGGTAGTTTCTCTGATGATGGCTAAGCAAGGGACTGATCTCTGATTAGCAGAATGTCATTAGGAGTTATTTTATTGCTACATTTAAATTATTATTATTAAGAATAGTAGTACTTGGTTTTGTTCCAGGTCCCCCGGCTATATAATCTCAGGTTATTGGTCACCTAAGCAGTGTTGGGTACAGATTCCATCTCATGGAGTGTGCCTTAAGTAAAACCAGATACAGATCAGTTATTCCCACAGGCTTTTTGCCACCATTGTGCTAGCATATAGTACAGGTAGGACATAGTTGTAGTTCAAAGGGTTTATGGCTGGGTTGCTCTTTACATTTCCCTTTTGGTGGTGTGCAGAGTATCTTCCTATACCACAGACATTAGAAGGCTGTAGTGGTATTTGCTCCACCCATGACCTCGGGCTCGAAGGCCCAAAGGAGGCAGTGCTTCCTGATGTTCTTTGGTGACCTCTTAAAAGGAGAGGGAGAAGGGTCACCCTTCTCCCTGATCCTGCCTGCAAGGAGGATTCGCTCCCGGTCAGATCAGAGGATGACTTCTGCTGTCTGATCCGTTCTGTATTTGTGAGTGTATTTCCTCAATTTACCTTAATAATTTTCCCCAAAACCTCTTAAACAGAATTCCGTGGATTTATTGCTTTAGAGTGTAGTGATAAAGACTCTATGTAGGCACAAGCTCTACTTCCCCTTAGTCATTGAGTTGTGTGGGTGTTGTCTTCATCAATGGGGCACCTTGCTGTCCGTTTGTGGGGAGCAACTTAGAGTTTTGGCAACAGCCTGGGTTGTTGGGGGACTCCCATGGGACCCCTTTGGACAACAACTTAATTAGATATAATCCAACCCCGACCCCATTCCTGGGAGCTTCATTTGGTGACAAGAGATGTCCCGCCAGGGCTCTGTCTCCACATTATTTGGTGATTTCATTTGGATTGTCTTCATATATATGTATATATTTTAGAAATCTTCTACTATATTAGGTTTTGATACTACTCTTCAAATGGTCCTTAATTTTATCTGTCTCTCCCCATATTCTCTCCTTCATCCCCCACCTTGCTCCCCTTCCACATTTGATCCTCCAGTTCCAATCACTGTCCCCCCATCTATCCATAACCATCTATTTCTCTTTCCTAGGAAGATATATCTGCATCCCCAAGACCCTTACTCTATACCTACACTCTGGGATTCTATGGATTGTAACTTGGTTATCCTTGACTTAATAGCTAATATACACATAAAACTGAATACATACCACATTCGTCTTTCTGGGTCTGGATTACCTCACTCATGATGACTTTTTCTAGCTCCATCCATTTACCTGCAAATTTCACAATTCCATTTTTTTTAAAAAAAAAATCACTTTATTAGTTTTTTCTCTCCCCCTTCCCCCGACAGCTGTGTAGTGAGCACAATAAAAAATGCTTTTTAGACGTGTGGAAATAGCCACTACAGGAATGCCACTACACCAAGGCTGCACCTGATCACCAGAACCCAGTGTCATCCCTCACTCAACATAACCAGACCCAGCCCTAGAACCCCATGATGCCCATGGACAGTATATATATATATGTGTGTGTGTGTGTGTGTGTGTGTGTGTGTGTGTATATGTATGTATGTATGTATGTATGTATATATATATATATATATATATATATATATATATATATATATACACATACATATGCATAGGTCAAGAGCAATGCTCTGCTGTGCACATCTGGAGAGATGGAGAGATGCCACCTTGATCTGCCCTGGGGCTGGAGAGTCTCCCCAAGGATCTGGGCCCTCAAATCAGAAACAACTGTTAGAGACTGGACCTGACCTTCAGCTAAGATAATGTCACACAGGTGAGCAGCCCTGGGGAGACAGGACTGTGCTTAGAAATTGATAGTGTAACCCTTGTGTAATCTCCCTCAGCTTCATAAAATATAACTTTTGTTATTCTAACTACAAGTTTCTACCTTCTGGCTCTCAACAGGCTGTCACTGATTTCTCACAGAGAGTTTCTTCCAGTCAGTTTTTGTTCTCTGGACTGGAGTAGACCCCAGGGCTACAGGATTCAGGTCTTACCTCCAATTCTTCTCACAGCTCAGAGAAGATTGTGCTGGTATACATTGGGGCAGAATACTTCCAGACTTTTGCAAGGTTTCATTGATAACAAGCAAGGCTGACAGTTTTCATAAGACATGCATCAGTCCTCTGCCCTAATTGTGCAGGGCACATGATGAATGTCGGACACACTTCAAGTTCTGAAGCACTATCACTTCCTGTCTGTCTCAGGACAGACTGAAGAGAATGTCCCATTTCACTTTAGCTGCTTCCTGGAAATGACTCTAGCCATTGAATTAATTTCTTACATAGCTCTTAGACGCAGTGGACTCTAATCATTCCCAGGTGTCTGTGTGGCCTCAGGGGCAGTAGTAGATTGAAGGGAGTTGGTCACAGGTGCTGTCCTCATCAGGGTCTCTTCCCCGGGCACCCCCGGAGCTGCTTTCTGAGGGTTTAGAGTAATAAAGACTTACTCCATGGAATGCTCCTTTTTTCTTTTTATCTCTTATCTTTTTCTTTGTGTCAGATGAATAGATTCAATAATTTTCTCTGCTCTCTGAGCAAAGGAAAATGCTACATGTTAATTTCTGAATTAAAATTAATAAGAAGGAAGAGATAAATGCCATAATCCCCCATTCCCTGCTTGATTTGGAATTATTGATAAATCCAATTATTATTTTTTTGGTTAAAAAGAGGAACATTTCAAAGTTCTTTGCACATTAGAATTAAATTGTCCTAATATTTCAAATTTGTCATAGTAATGCATGTAAAATTCTATCACTGTTTCTAAAACCTCAGTGCATGTGTATAAATGAGGAAGATATGGTTTAATAGATGCTCATGAAAAGATGGGCTGTTTCCTTGATCATATCAACAATATGATTTGAGACATGGTAATGTGAGGGGCGAGGAGGGCATCTCAATAGTAGAATTGGTGCTGAGCATGTACATGGCCCTGAGTTCAGGCCTTAGTGTGCACCCACGCACACGCACACGCACTCGCACCCCCCCCCCCCACACACACACAATCTTTCTGCTTCCGTGATGATCCCTGAGCCTTTGTCATAGGAGCTGTATTATAGGTTTACCAGTTTGGGTTGTACACTCTAGGTGTCTAGGTAACTTATTCTCTACTCTTTGTGCTGTTGTAGATATCTGTAATCATCTCCATCTGGTCTCTAGGTACCAGGACAATTATATTGATTAAGGAAAATGACCATAGTAGGTACTTATTTAGGGTCCATGACCTGTCCAGCCACAGATCACAGTAGTTGGGGAAGTTTACAGTACTGGGCTCAATAGATGACAAATCATGCAAAAGATCCAATTATTAACTCACTGTTAGAATTTGGAAATCACTTCCTGAGACCCCATCTGTTTATTGGTCATCATCCATCGATGACACGTGCAAACAGATTATATAGCAGAGACATGCACTTGTAGTCTGTACAGCCACTGCCTCGTGTCCATCTTGGTACATGTGTGGAATCTTTGTTAATGCTTTGCCACCATGGGTTTTACATTACCTTTGGAAAGTTTACTTGTAGTATACATAATTCCTTTTCATTCTTGAATATACAAATTATGTAGAAAAAGAGGTGTTCTGACTGACTCCAGGTCCCACCAATCCTACTCTTAAATTGTTCACATACCCTCCCTTAGTAAAACAAGCTAGTTAGTCATGGCAAATTAAATTAACAGGAGTTCTTTATAACATATTTTAAATTCTTTTAAAAATGTATTCTTCGGCAGTTTCATGTGCATACAAAATATAGTTTAATCATATTCATCCCCCATTACCCTCTCCCATTGAACCCCATTTTCTTGCTAACAAGCTACTCTCCCACTTTTATGGTGTGTGTGTGTGTGTGTGTGTGTGTGTGTGTGTGTGTGTGTGTGTACTGATGAGTTTAATGAACAAAGGTTACCACAGTAAGTGTGAATGAAAGGTTATTTCTGTGCACATGGGCAACTTACCAACGGGGCTACAACACTGAGGAAAATTCTCCCTTTTAACCATTAACATTGAATAGCTCCTCAGAAATGGGTAGGGCCTAAGGAGGCCCTCTCCCATCCATGATAGAATATCGACAGGCTCAGTCTTGTGAGAGTCTTGGGTTGGTAGGTACCCACTAGGGCTGTGATTTCATGAGTGTGATGATCATGTCACATTCAAAAAGATCTTTCCACAGCACTCTTTACTAACCTCTGGCTTTTATATTTCCTCTGCTCCTTCTTAATGATGTTTCAAGAGATTAAATTTCTTTGTCCTTTTATTCCCTCAAAATTCTCTTGGGATAAATATCATATACAAAACCACTCTCATATATTTAGTGAGCCCCTCCTATGTGTTAGACATTCTTTTTTTTTTTTTTTTTGGTTTTTCGAGACAGGGTTTCTCCGTGTAGCTTTGCGCCTTTCCTGGAACTCACTTGGTAGCCCAGGCTGGCCTCAAACTCACAGAGATCCTCCTGCCTCTGCCTCCCGAGTGCTGGGATTAAAGGCGTGCGCCAACACTGCCCGGCCAGACATTCTTATTGGAGTAATGGTGTTACTTTACATCCTTCCTTCATGGATGAGCCACCAAACAGAAGATGGAGGGAAAGTATGTGATATTAAGATAAGTTTTATTCAGCCGGTTTTGTTCCTTTACAGTCTATACTCCCCTGCCAGGTGATATATGCTGCTGTTTGGGTGTTTACACTACAAAATCAGATGGAAAAGGGAGACATAAAATAAAGCCTGCTTCAGTCCTACAGTGGTCAAAGACAGAGTCCTGAAGCCACAATTTTAGATGAAATACAGAAACAACAATAAGAGGAGGTGGCTGTTATAGCAGAGATGTAGATGAAAGGTTATTTGCTTTTCAGAGAATAAAAAGACACATTGCAGCCCTGGGATGCAGAAAGGTTTCTGGTATAATGTAAAATAGTGTTCTAGGGAAGACGAAATTGCAAAAGCTTGGTAGTAGGAACATTTCACCAGGTCTTTAGGAAAGATGTCTTTTGCCACGTGGAGTTGAAGGCAAAGGCACTGCAAATAGACAAAATCATGAGACTCAAGAATCTTTGAATAATGATATCTATCTGCATACATGGGATGAACTTGGGTTTTACTAGAAATAATGAATTAGTGGATAACTCAGAGTGGAGAGTTCAGCTTAGGGAGATAAATTAGAAGAGATCACAAACGTTGCTCATGCAAGATCCAAGGAGTTTTGAGTGACATATCGATGTAAATGTGAATATGGTCTGCTTCAATTTCCATTTAAAGAACTATTTGGGGTGCAGCCCTTGTTAGTATAATAAAGAAAATCTCAAGAGTCAATGGAGAGCAATGGAATCTTACCATGTACTGCATTGCCTGGTAGTAGCCAAAATGCTGTTATAAGACTTATTTCATTAGTTAATTTTCCCACAACTTTGACCTGGTATAACAAAATGTAAGGGAAGAAAGTTTTATTTTGGCTTACAGTATGAGTAGAAACCATGGCAGCTGCTCATATTGCTTCCATTGCCAGAAAATACAGAGAGAAGTAATTTGCATTTGGCATACTTTCTTTTAGAGAATGGTGCTGCCACATTCAAGGTGAGCATTCTTACCTCAGTTAAATGTATTTAGAGATACACACACACACACACACACACACACACATATACACACACACACGGATTTTTCTCCTAGGTGAGTGTAAAACTTTTCTAGTTGGCAATCAAAATTAGCATCACAGCTCTATTTTTTTTTTGACAACTTGACATCCAAGCACTTCACTTTAAATAAAACTATTCTGTCCTTGACTCCTAAAGTTTCATAATGCAAAATTTATTCAGTCCTTCTTGAAAGGTTTCTGCCATCTTTAATAGTCCCAATACTGTTCCAAAATCCAAAGTTTATTCTAAGACTAAACTCCATCTCTTAACTGGGAATATATACATACATACATACATACATACATACATACATACACACACACATACATATAAACGCGCGCGCGCGCGTGTGTGTGTGTGTGTGTGTGTGTGTGTGTGTGTAATTTACAGTTACATGCTTCCAAAAGACAATGATACCAAATAAACATACTCATTCCTAAAGGGAGGGATGAAGGATGACAAGGAAAACAAAGAACAAATCCCTAAACCAGCAAACAGCAAACCTCACATCAGCTCCCTATCTGCCATCTGGAACTCATGGACTCTAACAGCTTTTAGCGGGCTGGCTTCTCCAGCTTTGCTACCTACAGTACACACAGACTCTTCCGTTGGGCCAACTTTACTTCAAATTTGCATTTTCTTGCATGATCCTCCATGTTCCCATGGTCTGGCATCTCCAACATCCTACAGTCAACCTTACAACTTATGCTTTGCTCTCTCCCAGCTTCATACAAAATCCCCTCAAGACCTCATTTCGGGGAGTCTAACCCTGCCACCAACTGCCTTGCATCAGTAGTTTCTTAGAAGCATGATGGAAGCCTTACTAAGCTCCTTACTTCTGTATTGTTCACACCTGCAAAAACAGTATCCCTCAGGTAAAACTTAAAACTTAACGCTGTCAGCTCAACATGTATCTGGTCTCCTTCAACCACAACAGCCTCAGCAGCTTTTCAATCCCTTGAAGTGTAATCCTGGGAAAACACTCTGCTAGGTGTCCATTTTGGAGCAGACAACCCATTCAATGTCATTCTCAGTTGAGGATTTCAATGTATAAGGCCTTGTCCTTGGGGGATTTTTGTTGTCCCCGTGCAGAGGTGACTGGAGTGATGCAAAAGTGAGGTGTAGAAAATGCCTTGATGGCCTGCAACACATCCTCTTCCACCCTTCCCAAGTTTGTGATAGACACTTCCGTACACACCAAAGCTTGCCTCCTTGGACAAGACACCCGTAACTTACTGTCTAGTACCTTTCCTTGTAGATGTAGAAGGCCCTTCCACTTATCTAGCAGCTACTGGTAGATGGGTTTGGATTTGGTGGGAAATACCCCACTTCTGTTTGTGTACGATTTTGAGTCACTCTACATGCTCCTATCAGGGTTGGGTAGAGCCCTTCTTTACCAGCATCCCTGACCTCACGTTTCACGGATATGGTGGCCCGTCTCGATGATGAACTTGATTGGATTGTGAGGCACTCAGGAAGTTAGTAAAGCAGATTTCTTAGTGCATCTACGAGGAGGCTGCAGAGAGGATTGAGTGGTGAGAAGACCTGCCTTATATGACAGCCTGAAAGCTCCACTCAGTAGGACAGGGGCTGGATGGAATAAAAGGGAGGAATAAAGAAGTTCACCAGCACAGACATTATTTATTTCATTCCATTATGCTGTTCTGCCAGAATGGTTTGCCTTTCAATGAGCAAGAAACAATAAAGACAGCCAGCATGGAATAAACTCTCTAAAACATTGAGCCAAAACAAATCTTTCTCCTTTAATAGTTTTATTCATATATATTTTTTTCTCATAAATATATATAGTTTATATATTTACAACAATAAACATTTTACCTAAATACAACTTTGGATAATAAAGATATGCTAATATGATGAATACACATAACTAACTTGAATGCCTTAGGAGTCAAACAAGACAAAGAAAAATTAAGTCCAGTTATTCAGCAGCAATCAACACTTTTACATAATATAAGTTGGATAGTCAGGAAGAACTTTAGTGCTGAATAAAAGTCCATCTGTCATTTTTTGCTGTGATGTTTATGATGGCGTCTTCCGTTGCTGTGTTTTGTGAACCAAATTAAAATGAATTGAACAAAACAACCGCACGAGTCATTCATCTCCTCGGGGTCTTTGTAAAAGCAGGCACTTACTACTTGTTTCCCATTGATAAAGTAATAAATATTCATCATAGAAAATGTGGGTATTACAGGAGTATACAGACGCATTACTGTAAGTCTACTATTACCACCAGATAATATAGTATCTGTTTAAAGATGCGCTATATAGAATTGATTTTATTTTGTTAATATAAATATGACTATCTTTATGCCACAAATATATAAAGAATAAAACCTAGACTATAGACTCTATATGAAGCTCAAATAAGCTTTTCTCCTGCTTCATCATTCACTGTTAAATGACTCTGAGGAGCCCCTCAGCTTTCAAATGATTGACCACAAAATAGCCTGTAAATATGCCATAGATTTACTGACCTAGTCACAGACAAACAGGATTTTAAAAGCTATATGAGTACAATATTGTGACAGTGCAAATATATAATACAATTAATGAGAGAAAAGTTAAAAACTTATTTTGCTTTCCAGAATCATGCCAAGTTCCTTTCTAAAGAGTGAAATGAGTCACTCTCTACCATCTAGCATTAAACAAACTCAAATGCTCTCACCCATACCAGCTTAATTTTTTATTTAGTATTTTTAATAGAGGTGAGAGTTCTGGATTGCTAGCAGCCCCATATCAAGAAAATACTGTGTGGAGGATATTTTAACAGTCCATTTCTGTTCCTTAACAAGCAGGTCCTGGTACAGAATGACAGTGAACCCTGGTGAGAATGTCACCAGAACCTAGCTAGCCCTGAGTTAAAGATTAGAATCTGCATTTAATTAACAGTTACTTGTCCATTTCTTCAAGTCTCTATTCTGGGTTTAGAATACAGAAATCTATTTAAAGAAATGTGACCCTCAGAGGTGTGATAATTTAATATGAACTGAAACTTAAAAAAAAAAAAACCTGAACATAATACTGTTTATCCCTTGAGTCAAACTCAATCCTTCCCTCATGAGTAATGCTGTCCTCATTAATGCTTTTTTTCTACCAGATGGCTTGCTAATTCAAAATCCCTGAAGTGATAGGTGTTTTATTATAGACAACCCACTTGGGTGGAAAAAGTAAGACCACAGCTTTTCACACCTTCACAATGAAGTTAATGAGTTCATATCAACTTTATGAAACTTACCCCACTTATTCAGATTTACAGAGTTGGAGTTGAGGAGGACCAATATGGATTTCAAATTCAGAAATATTTGGAGGAAGTCTTTGACCTAAAAGCTATAGAACTAAACTAAAGACACAGTGCTCGCCTCTGTTAGTATTGAATACATTGAGGACTCACTACTCAAAGCTCATGCAAGCATTCTGAGTCCACTGCCAGAGATTCCTGTTTTTATGCTTTGAGCATCTCACATCTTCAAATCTCAGTTCACACAGTAATCAGGGCAAAAATCCATCCACATCCCTCTAATATTGTGTACTAATGACACCGATTAAGGAATAACTTCCTTGACCCATCATTCAAGGTCATTTTAGTCATCCATGTCCTTTGCTTGTATTTGTCTACAGAAACGTTTATGTTTCTACAAAGATTATTCAATTAGCAGTCAATTTATTTTATTTCAGACCTTTGTTGTATTTTAATTCATGGTTTTAGGGGGTTTGGGCTGTGATTACTTGCCCCCACTCAGTTGATCAGAGTATCACGGCAGTGGGAATGTGTGGCTAAATGGAATTTGTGGTAGACGTGAGGCAGAGTTTGAAGCAGTTATGGCCAAGACCCAATCATGGGTCCACCCCAAGTGACCCACTTCCTTTGACAAGGCTCCCACAATAGGTCAATCAGCTATAGACCAAGTCCTCATCACACAATTATTTGGGAGGATGCTTCATATCTAGGCCTTGAAGTTCTGTATACTTGTATTTGTTACTGTCTAAAGGCTTTGCTGAAGGTCATATCTCCTATTCAGTCTCATTCAACTCTTATTCTAAGTTACCCATGCCTCTTTTGAATTCTCACAAAATTTATTTTCTGTAACAGTCATCATTGTCGACAAGGATATGAAAATGTAAATAAGTAGAAAAAATCATAAGAACTATATTGTGCTATGCAATATTGCTTAATGATACAGAATAATTGACTAGTTACCTCATACTGGATATTCTGGGAGGTGGAAGGCTGAGTTAGGAGACACTGACAGCCGCTGCCATGAGAAACATGCGGTAAAGATACCAGTAAGCCATGAGCCAAGTGGCAAGGTATAGATTTATAGAAATAGGTTAATTTAAGATGTAAGATCTAGCTAGCAAGAAGCCTGAGCCATTAGGCCATGCAGCTTTAATTAATATAAGTCTTGGTGTGTTCATTTGGGTCTGAGCAGCTGCAGGATCAGGCAGGACCAGAAAAACTTCAGCTACACTCACTTAGAGATATGAGGCATCATCGGGAATCCATGCGTGAAATCCAATAAGAACATAGCACAGGAATTCCTGGGCCAGCACAGGAATGCAATCACCAAATCTGTGCTTTAAACAAAAGATTTTGATTGCTGTATAGCCATAGATTGCTGAGAATAATGGAGACCATTTGCAACTGTGAGGTAGGACATAATACTGGCTTGAGGGAGGTAGAGGTCAGAAGGATGAGGAGGAGAAATCATATTAGTAGTGTTGTTTGGAAGCAAAACCCACAAGACTGGTGGATACTGTGACTATTTGAAAGCCAGAAATTAACCAAGATTCCTTGGTGACTAGCCTGGGAGAAAGAATGCTACCTTTTCCTGCCCAACAGAAAACACTGACCGAGATGAGCAAGGCTGAAAGGGGTGGCTACAAATTAAGAATTCTGTATTATTTGGGATGTGTTAGGCTATTTAAACACTTGTGTCAACAGATCAGGTAATGAGTTCCCCATGAACTGAAGGTCCCAGGAAGAAACCTCAGCTGGAAGCCAATCTCAAAACTAACTCACTACACAAAATGAATAAAGTGACTTCAACTGTATGTTAGAAATTTGCTTAGAAATGATACCACCCTGTTTATAATCCCCCTAACTGCCTCATCTGTAGGTAACTGGGACAGGAGGCAGTTCTTGCTTGATGATAATCAGAGGCTACCTTTGAAATTGAAACCCCATGGTGGGAATGAAGAAAGTGGCTGTACAATTAGCAATTATCCTCAGAGCTCACGTGGCTTCAGGTGAGTTGTTGACACAAATTCAAACAGTTCTTCCTGGAGTCTTTTACTGTTGGATGATGCTTTTTCTTTAAACCACGGTTAACTTTTTTTTCTTGCAAGAATAAGTAGGATTTTGACAGGAAAAGGAATCGGTATGGTCGAGCCTGGTGCACCACGGAAACACTGTCCTTAGCTGAAGCCTTATTGACACCCCCCATGCCCCCACCCCACCCCCACCCCAGTCTTCCTTACTCTACATTCCAGGCTTTGACTCTTCTCCACTGCCCCTCTTCCCTCCTTTCTTCTGTCCCCTTTTTCTTTTCTTTCTCTCTCTGTCTCTCATCTCTGCTTCTCTCTCTCTCTCTCTCTCTCTCTGTCTCTCTCTCTCTCTCTTCCTCTGTCTGTCTCTCTGTCTCTCTGTCATTTTTCTCTCCCCATTCTTCCTCCCACCCATCCAGTTCTCTCTTCCCTTTGTTTCTGCAACAACAACGACAACAACAAAGAATTAAATCCTGAGCTCATCTGGAGGAAGTTGCTTTTATGGCTTGTGTTCACTATCAAGTCCATAAATTTATTAATACTGCTAGCTTTACTTTTCCTAAGTAATTACGTAATTCCGTAGTCTTCAGATTGCTTACATGTTTGCTTGCAGCCGTCTCTCTCTAAATGCAGGCCAGAGTGGCTGGAGTCCATACGTCTATGGACTCCACAGCCTTTTATTTCTCTGTTGTTTGTCTTGTTGCTGCCGTCTCTTAAAGAATGAATGACTCCACCCTCACCCATCAGTATTATAAGGGAAAATGTGAACCGTGGGATATATTCAGAAACACAGTCCCATAAATTGTATTAGTGGGTATCACTCGCTTGGTGAGTGAAAGTGCATATTTTAGACACCCCATAATTCATAAAACTTTTCAGAGAAGGTTAAAAAAAATCAGTGTACTGTAAATCTCGGGGCAGGGGGAAGATATAGAATAGGATTAGAAAAGAGTACATTTGATATATTTCAGGTCCTAATCATGCTGTCACCAGGGGTACACATGCTCGTTAAGTGATGGCTGTCAAAATAACTTGAGGGCAAGAGAGTAAACTGTAGTACTCATCTTGAATTTGGAGACCAGAGGGCAGGTTAGACTCCCCCCCGAAAGCTTGCAGCAAGCAATTGGTGCAGCATTATTTGATGCTGCGCAGCTGAACCATCTGCCTCTCTGCCTGTTGTGAAACGTGGACCACTTGAAGCCAACACCGCAACACATCCTGTTTCTCTGAACCTATTGTGCCAGCCACGGAGGAGCCAGAACGACCTAATTCAGGGTTGTGTGTCACAGAACTTGATGTTGTTTTGACTGGAGACTAGTCGCAGTCATTTCTTGTGAACACCCTTTAACCTTCTATCCCACACTTCTCTGCTTCCCCTCGCTGTTTACGACACCAGCTGTCATTGTGCTACTAGCCGAGGTAGAGATGGCCAGTCCTGTTCTCCTTCAGATTCCCTGCCTCGTCTGCAGAGGCCTCCCAGTCCTACCACATGTTGCCACACATGAAATACAGATGAGACCTGGCACAAGGCATGTGGAGAAGTTGGCTTCTCCCTCTTTAAAACTAAAATGATTATTCTTCTTCTAACCTTCTTGAAAGGATGAGCTTCTATTTAGCTTACCCTAGGAAACTACCCTTTTCATTTTCACAAGACAAATATGAGTTTCTGTGAAGTAGCTGCTTTGTCCAATAGGATATCCTAGAGTTGAAGGTAGGGTCTAATTAAATCAAAACTTTAAATGATTTTAGTTTGTGTTATTCTTCATGCAAATTTATTGACAATGTCTGACTAAACCCATTAAAAACCTTTTCTAGGACAATATGAATAAAACCAAAACAATAGACAGAACTTCAAATAATACTCAAAAAATGTTTTTCTTCACAGTGACATGATTCAGTTCAAATTTAGGTGGTTATATTCCTGCATTTAAAAATAAAATCAAGTGAGATCTGCCTAGGCGTTCTGGAGCTCTCAATTCAGAGGCCACATGGGGAGTTTAAGGACAGCATGTGCTATATAGCGAAACCTTATGTCAATCATGACAGTCTGGGGAATGCAGTATTATCATGTGTGAGACACACACACACACACACACACACACACACACACCTAAAAGAACACATTCCCATACACAAATACAAATATGTTTGAAACCAAATATAATAAATTTTCTTCCTTAGTAGGAAATGTATGCTGGTTTTGTTTTATAGATTAATGAGCTAAGAGAATACAGAACTCATTTTTTCAACAAAAATGAGACAATATCTTTATTTCTTTTTAGATATTCATCCACCCATCCATCCATACATCTATCCATCCATCCATCAATGCATCCATTCATGCATCCATCCATCCATCCATCCATCCATCCATCCATCCATCCATCCATCCATCCATGCATCCACTAGCTATCTGTTGAAAGGCATTCCAGGGTAGAAGGGTGGAGATCAAAGGACAACTTGAGTTGGTTCTCTTTGATTACAACGTGGGTCCTGAGGATTGAACTCACAATGCCCACCCCCCCAACCCCAACCCAGGTTTTACTTTTGAAATGAGACAGTTTCTATCCTCATGCTTGTAGTTGTCTTGAAGAATACATTTTCTGATCTGTAGAAGATTAGAAACCCACAGCAAACTGTTAAGTGCGAAAATTTCCTCTGTTTCACCTTGGGCTTTTGATGTGCTCATTCTCACGGTTCTTCCTCTTTTGTCCCAGTCTCACTCACAGAGTGAGGAGAGCCTAAGAAAGGGTCATTACTCGGCAACACTTGCTTTCAAACTGTGGGAGAGGTTGCTCAGTGCTGCATAGCTGTTTCAGTAGCTTTCGGTAAGACTGGAAATGGAGTTGCACCTGCCCTCAGAAGAAAAAAAAGGCAGCGGAACACTGAAAGATTCACCCATTTCAACACTGGTTCATAAATCCTACTTGCTTCATAATCCAAGACCCTGTCCTTTGAAGTCTGGACATTTTCAGATGGGCTTTACAGAGGCGTTTGAAGTCTATGCCTATTCCCGCCATTGCAACGTGCAGTAAGCAGTGTTTCTGAAGCCATTATTCAACTCCACAGATGCTGCCGTATACCTTGCATCCAGCACAAACCACTAGCACTTGGTCCTCTGTTTATCCACAAGATTTATGAATGCAACTAGGGAATCTATCATCCTTCCAGGTTTTCAGAAGTCTTTTAACCAAACATTTACGAGTAACCTGCCATTGTGTAGGTAAGCCAATTCACTCTGAAATATCATCTATAATTATCGTTGTCCCAACGTTCATTTCTTGGAGTTTTTGACTGCCGGCCTATTTCTTTCTTTTGGTTTTCTAGACAGGCTTTCTCTTGTGTAACCCTGGCTGCCCTGGAACTCACTCTGTAGACCAGGCTGGCCTCGAACTCAGAAATCTGCCTGCCTCTGACTCCAAAGTGAGTGCTGGGATTAAAGGCATGCACCACTACTGCCTGGCTCATATTTCCTTTTTAAAAATATCATTGTGGTGTTGGCATGGATTTACAAGGGAGGAGAGACTTCTTATCCACACAACTGTTGAAGGGATACAGTGAGTACTAAAGCCCAAACATGGTCTACCAAGACAAAATATGCATTTAAAAAAAGTTTACATTGGACTGTGCCCTTCTATTCACTTTTCTACCACAGAAAGTTTTTTCTTTTTAATTTCATTGCAATTTAAAAATCTTAATATGTATAGCAGTGACATTTATTGATGAAATCTTTTGACTCATCTGTTGTAGAATATTAGTTAAAGATGTGTTACATTTGTTTATACTATGGAATATTTGTTTAATGATGCAAAGGTGTATAGCATTCTTTTATTTTGCACTTTTTAAACTCTGAAGTTTTGCTACTTTTCCTGTCTAAAACACCTGATTAGTCTAATGAAGAACTGAACAGCCAATAGCAAGACAGGAGGAAGGATAGGCATGGCTGGCAGGTAGAGAGAATAAATAGAAGAAAAAAATCTGGGAGGAAGACATCTAAGGGGAAAAAGAAAAGGAGAGGAGTGAGAAGAGAAAAGAAGGGACCAGCCACTCAGCTACACAGCCAGCCATAGAGTAAGAAGTAAAGAAAGGCATATAGAATAAAGGTAAAAGCCCAGAGGCAAAAGATAGAGGAATAATTAGTTAAGAAAAGCTGGTAAGAAACAAGCCAAGTAAGGCCGGGCAGTCATAAGAAAGAATAAGAGAAGACAACTCTGTGTGATTAATTTTGAGGGTGGGGGTTGTTTCCCCAAGAACAAAGAATAAAGAGCAAAGAGGAAAAGATAAAAAACAAAAAACAAGAAAAAAAGCAAACCAATGAACAACAACAAAACCATTCACCAGCCTGAGAAAGACTCTTTTGTTGTTCTGTTTATCATTTACAGCCTTTTCAGGGTGATGAGAGGCATCATCAATATGTCATCTTATTTACTGTGGGAAAGCAGGACCTTTCTGTTCCTTCCGCTGTACCTTGCTGAACATTTTGCTCCAATTTACATGCTGGCATTATTAGTTTTATTTTTCTGAGCAAGAAGTAGATCTGCTAAATAAATGGCTTCTAAGCCCTCTCAACACTAGAATTTATTCCCATTAGTTTTGGGAATGCAGTGACTGTTGAAAATACTAACACCTTTATTAAATGTCTGAGAATTTGATGTATTTGCAAGACATTTGTCAGAGGTTTGGATTACCAAGCTACGTGAACACACATTGATAAATAAGTGCCATTCTAAAGGTGATTTTCTGTCCCCTGATGAATTGTGGTGAAATGATGCAAAGATTTTTAATTCTATTTATTTCTTTTTAATAGATTTTATTTTTAAATCACCACACAGTAATTATACATATTTATGGGTTACAGTGTGTCAATTCAATACAATGTTCATTTAAGTAATCAGATCTGGGTTACTGGCATCTATTGCCTCAGACATGAATAATTTCCTTGTGTTTGGAATACTAAGAGATCCCAAGTGCTTAGGAATATTTAATTTTAATCAGCTATGTGTTGCATTAGAGGACATCAGAAGTCATTCCCCACGTGAAACCTCACCGACCCTCCTCTGCCCCTCCCTGCCCACGCTCTTTCCTGCTCTGATTCCCCATTTCTCTGAGATTGACTCTTTCCAGCCTCTACCTATGAAAGCACGTGGCCAGTTGTCCTCTGAGGCCTGAGATTTCAACTTAACATGATAGCCAGTTCCATGCCTGGCATTGCCAATGACAAAATCATGTTCTCTTCGTTAACTGATGTTATTCTTTGACAGTTTTACACATGTACCCAATGCAAGCTGATTGCTCTTTTTCTACCCTCTCCTCTCTCCTTCCTACCACTGCTATTGTCCTCGTTTCCCTCAGATCCCTGTCCCATATCAAAAATTCCCGGAGCCTTAGCCTTAGAATTCTCTTCTATCTTGACTTCAAAAAATTTGTCACTTTGAACCTCATATCAGTGTTTCTAAAACAGAAAGAGTGATTAAATGTAAATTAAGTAATTAAGCTGAAGATTATAAAGCAGACAAAAGTTCAGACATACACTTCCAACTTAGATTATCCATGTTTTATAATATTGGCCATAAGAGCAGAGCAATCTGCCCAAGGATGCCTGGAACACACGGGGAAGTTTCAACCTGAAATACTGGGAAAGTTTGCAGGGATTCCTAGATCCATAAAATACTTTATATTGCTTTAAATTCCCTCTAAGCTGCCTCAGATTCCGGATCTTATATTTTTACACCCTGGGGAAACATAAGAGAATTTTACTTGAAATATGCCTTCTCACAGTGCTCGGCATGCTTATTTAGGAAAGTACAGTCATGGCTTCATCAGATTCCTGCCACATACCTCAGACCCCAGCACCACAGAGCAGCATCTGTTACACTCCCTCAACTTTGTTGCTGATGAGAAGCAAAACAAGCAGTGTTTTCTCTCTTCGCACAACAGAAGGTAAGCCATGGGTGCTCAGATGCTCAGTGACGCCATTGTAAACAGGGCTGTGTACCGACAGGAGTTAAAAATAAACGCATCCCACTTGAAGGCTATTTTTCCTTTTCAAGCTATGACAAGGCAAAAAAACAAATAACTCCTGATCACTTTTAAGTCTCTCCTGGGTGGAGTAACAAAAACGTGGGATGTTTGAAGTTCAACTTCATGCTATAAACTTATTTCACTGACATCAGTGTGCTCAGCTTAGCCCTTTAAAAACACTAGATTATGTGTAATCCCTGACATGAATAAAAGTTGGAATAGCATCCTACATATTTCTCTCTAGATCCCAAGTAGTATCTCTCTTTCAGAATTAAGATTTTAATAGTTAAACTTGGGTGACACTCTGACAACTTCATTCACAATGGCTATACAGAGATAAAGCAATAATGAATGCAATATTGTGTGTGCTGTGATACTAATTTACTTAATCATGGATGGAACTTCCATTCAAAGATGTAATAATATTAGTATCAATAATTGTCATGATGTAAGCTGAGGCTTGAGAAGGCTAGTAAAGGATGACTTATAAACTGGCAAGAAAGAACTTCCTTGCCAGATGGGCTGGGTCTGATGAAAGCTCTACCTCCTGCCTTCTGGATAAATGAGAGTTCTCTCATCCTCAGGTCATCGAGGCAAGGACAAATCCATAGTGTTCTCATTAGGTAGTTCATGAATTCAACCAGTCAGCACATTGCCTTGTACACAGAGTGTGCAATCACCTTTATCTACTGCTCCAAGTGGCTAAGTTCCATAGAGAGAAAGGTCAATAGCTCATTGACCGTTGGAGTCATTGCACTATATTGAGTCTTCTACATTGTAGACTGTCTCTTGTTTAATTTGTCTATCATTTTTCTGCCCTGATCCAACAGTCCTAGTGTGTTCTAAAATCTTAGAAGCTCCAATTGCTTCTCTTTTTCTTTGAGCTCAGCTGAGTTTCAGTGTCTAAGGATATAGAGAAACACAGTAACATAGTTGTATAGAGGCTAATGTTTGATTCTTTTACTGGGGCCATTCAAAAACAGCTCAGCAGAGGGTCTTTAGCAACTCGTGAACTACACATACCAGAATCCTTTCTGTATTCACTAGCAAAGCCCTGTGCCTGCTCAGAAGAGCTCTGCTTGCCTGCAAAGAATGCCTTGTTATGGTCTCACAAAGAAGCATGCTATGATAGTTGTGTCTACCATTCCTCCTCCTTGACAAGGTCAGCACCGGAGTAAGGCCAGCTTTCGGCTTACTCTGAACACTTTCACATGTGATTGCTTACAGACAGTGGTTTGTCCAGTTGTTCTTGTAATGAACTCTCTCTCTCTCTCCCAACTGCCTGATTTCTTGTTCGGTCCTGCTATGGAGGTAGAATATTTCTAATATGGAGTAAGTTACCTGATTACATATCTGAAAGAATGACTACATGTAAAATTGCTGTAAAGAAACACAATTTTACTGCCTTTATTGGTATTGACAATAGTCGTATTGATTTTTTATCCTCTATACTTTGTATTATTTTTCCCAGTAAATTATGTAGGAAAACAGAAAATAAAAATAGTATCCGCATAAAATCCTTTGGCTCATGACAATTCAGAAATCATGACTCCATGAGTATTTTATAAATGTTGGATTACATACTTTTTTCCACTTAAAAAATAGCAGCCTAGGCTGGAGAGATGCTAAAGTATTTAAGATCACCTGCTGCTCTCATAGTAAACCCAAGTTTGGTTCCCAGCACCCACAGGGCAGCTCATAACCATCTATAACTTTAGGTTCATGCGACCCCGATGCCTTCTTTTGGCCACCATGGGCTCATACATGGTACATACATGTATGCAAGTAAATATGCATGTGCAAAAAATAAAAATAAATAATATTTTAAATGGAATAAAAGTGAGATACCTACACACACACACACACACACACACACACACACACACACACACACACACACACACCCCTACCAGTACCTGTCCTACCCATCTGTTTATATTTGTTTTCTATGCTCAGTCTCGTTTTTTAACCACTGTAATTCTGGACTTCCTGAAAAGGCATTTTACATTATAAAAGAATTACATAGAAGAAGTTGTTTGTAATCAAGGATTCCTGCAGAATCCTCATTGAAACACAGTGGCACAGAGAGGCAACTGTTCTTAGTGAGAACCTTTCACTGTATATATCTATCCATTTTTTTAGCTACCTTTTAATCTTTCAATAGTAGCATAAGCTATGGGACCAGTCATTTTGTTGTTGTTTTGTTTTTGTTTCTTTGTTTTTAGGTAGAAAGAGTCTATATGAATAGCGATAGGTCTCAGGAGGTGCATATACCTAGAAATGAGCTCAAGTAGGTCTATAGAAAGATTTTTTGGCAGTGAGATAAAAGCCAGCATTCCTCAGAAACTTGTGAAACAGGCCCTTGTCCCCAAAAGGAGTCATTTCCCTGTGGCTGGCTCTTTATTGACATGCCTGTGGTTGGATATCAAAGTCCATGCTGACCTCCAGGCTCCTGCAGTTCCTATTCACAAGCAACCACTACACATTTCAAAGTCCTGGCACTAGCATCTTGGTCCTTTTCACTTCTTCAGGCTTCCCTCCCCCGATACCATAATCTCCCAGGCCTGCTCCAGCTCAAGAGCTTCTATCCTTCCCAGCTACTTCATCTTCCTTATTACCCAGCTGATCTCGATATTCTCTCAATTGTCTCCACTATTCTCTCTCTACTATTCTCTCCCACCACAATTCCCTAGCCCTGGCTGTGTCCAGTCTAATTTTCCTCTTTGTTCTAGATGATTCCTGATGCTTCTGGATGTTCTCTCTTGTATTCACAGTAAAACCCTTCTCCCTAATGGAGCACTCATTTATGTTTCTTTCCGGTGGCTCTCACGTATAAATAGAAGGCTTAGGCTGAAATTCATATTATACAACTGCACCCATTAGCTTGGAACACAAAAGAGCATAGTACCTTAACTTTGAGGATCTTATACCAAATCTTCCCATGTCTGGTAATGAGAACGCTTTTCTTCCTTGCTAAGAATCCCTTTCTTGCAAGTAGTCAAAAGCACTTTAAGGAAACCCTCCCTCTCCGAGTGGGGTGATGTTCTCAGGCATTTCTATCAGAGTGGGAAGCTGGGTGTACCCTTCTGGGAAAGGAGGAGTACAAAACAGGGGCTACCGTCTAGATATCAGTGGTGTTCTTGGGTGCCTGGCAGTCTTAGGTGAGACTTTCTGCTGACTTCCAGACTCCTCGGAACCCCCTGTGCCTAAAAGGCATCGTTAAAAGGATTGCCCTTCTCCCTACCGTGGCTGGACCTTAGCAGAATGCCCTGAAGCTTGAGAAGCAGTGCCAGTTACTAGAATTTAATTGTTCTGCCTTCTGTGTGTCCTGGGATCTCTGAGCCACAGTTCTGCTGAGACGCGTTTCCCAGTGTGAACACATACAACCTGCAGTTTCTCATCTTCACTTTTTATATTACTGCGGTGAGTTTGTTATCATTAAAATGAGGTAACTTAGATGCATTCTTATTAATGAAATCTATGCTTTATTTGGATTTCCTCCACTTGTACCTAATGTTCTTTTCTGTATCTGCTATTTTGTAAAAACAAAAACAAAAAAAGGCCGTATTCCTTCCATTCAGTACATCTCAAGCTCCTCTTCGCTGTAATCACACATTTTCCTTGGTTTCCATAAAAACCTTAATGGTTTTTAGGTATTTTGTACAATGCAATTCTGTAAGAATTGTTTGGACATGTTCCTTGAGACTAAGCCAAAAAAAAAAAAAATGCATTCTGGGGAGGTAAGGTACAGAGATAGAGAACCACCTTTGTCACATTCTATAAAAGGTATTTGCTTTCAATGTCATTTGTCCTTGGTCACCTGGTTGATATGGCCTTTGTTATGTTTCTCCATTATGAACTTGGTATTCTTTCTGTGAGTTTACTAGAGATAAGTAACTCTTATTGTGAAGTAGTCAATCATATCTTTTCATAATTTAAAAAAAAAACAAAATTTTTGCATCAGAGACTTGTCTATTCAACTATTTTCCAGTCATTTGTGTGTGTGTGTGTGTGTGTGTGTGTGTGTGTGTGTGTGTGTGTGTGTGTGTGTGTGATGAGCCAGCAACATTTGCTTTCAACTTTAGGTTAAAAACCAAATATGAAGCAAATGGCTTTGGATCAAGGCATTCAAATTCAGCCACCTATAGCACGTCCAGCTGATCCCTGAAGCTCTTCCTTGCTTTTTGCTAAAAAAGATCCAAGTTTAACCTGTATATTTATTGTCTAGATCTGAGAATCAGCCCATTTCCCCAAGTGGTCCTTTTGTGCTTGTAACTGGCTCATTTTGTGTGTCAACTTGACACAAGCCAGAGTCATCAGAGAGGAAGGGGCCTCCATTGAGGAAATGCCTCCCTGAGAGCCAGCTGTAAGGCATTTTCTCAATTAGTGACCAATGGGGGAGGGCCCAAACCATGTGGGTGGTTTAATCCCTGTGATGCTGGTCCTGGGTTCCATAAGAAAACAGACTGAGCAAGCAAGGGAAACAAGGCAGTAAGCAAGCAGCACCCCTCCATGGCCTCGGCATCAGCTCCTGCCTCCAGGATCCTGCCCTATTTGAGTTCGTGTCCTGACTTCCTTCGGTGATGAACAGCAATGCTGAAGTGTAAGTCAAAGAAACTCTTGCCTCCCCAACTTGCCTTTTGGTCATGGTGTTTTGTCGTTGCAATAGAAACCCCGACGAAGACAGTCCTTTCATTGGAGAACTTAGTTAAAACACAAGATGTAAGTTTATGTCACTACTAAGATACCAATCCTTCTAGGCCCTCACAGCTACCAAAAGAATTCTCCAGAAAAACAGAACCACTATGTTATGTGAGTGGTTACAGCTGAGGTATTGACTCTCATTGTCATAATTTGCTGTCTGTAGGGTGTGGAGGGAAGGCTATTATTAAGATACCAGAAGATGAAGCTGGTTTCATTAGGGAATTTTCATAAGCTTGGTCCAGAAATCCCAAATGGTAAAACCTGCAGGCAAAAAGTTATTAGCGGAGGGCTGTAACCTCTGACCTCACAGAGCTGCCACTTCCCTGCCCTGCGGCCAGACTTTGACCAGGACTGAACTCTGAGTGCCCTTATATGCATGGCCATATTTGACTGGACCTCATTTTCCTAACAGAGTTCGCATAGAATAAAATAACATGCTCAGTGGCTCCTGCTGCCTCCTCAAACCGTACACTGGTCAATCTGGACTGCACTCCTTCACACGGTTTCACAAACCTACCAGTAAACTACACACTAAGACATTCACCCTATCTGAACAAGCACTTCTCCAAAACGGAGATCGCCCCACGCGGCTTATAACACTGCACTTACAGGAGGGATTCTAGCTATTGGCCAGCCATCTGCCCTCTTGAACCATGCCCATTAAAAGGTTTCCTGTTCCTATTTGGATCTGAAGGATCAGTTCAGTCACTGACTGCCAATCTTTATCCACTAAGGTGTTGGTCGATCTACTACAGTTGGTGTTCAAATGGTTTGAGTCCGAAGGTCTGAGAATAAGAGGCCATAATTCCGTGTCCTAGTTTGAGTTTAAAAACAAACTTGAGACCCAGAAACCCTGATGTGTGAGGGCATATTGTGGCTGTCTCAGTCTGTGACTACACAGATAATTTCTGGATGGGCCTGAAAGAATTTTTCAGCGTGTTTAAGTAAGTCTGTTTCCTGTTTTCATTCTCAACCTAATTCTGACCTCTGCTTCTAAGTATTTGTAAGCATAGTCCAATGAGAAATAAATAGCACCATCAAATGTTCTCCTGTGGGTTGGGTACTGCTCTCCAGTTACCACTTTTCACTGCTCTGAACTAACACCTTCAGCTGACTATGGTGGAGACCTATACTCCAACCACTTAGGAAGATTAAGCAGGATATGTCAGCCTGAGCAAAAGTAAACCAAAACAGCATGTAAAGAGCACCCTCAAAGAATAATTTCTCTTACTCATGTCTTAATTTATTAGCTTTTCCTGTGTCTCCCCTGAATCTATTTCTGACATCACAACTTTTCAGTTCCCATATTGAAATATACTGTTCACCAGATGCCATAGTCTACTTTTTCCTTCCAGACAGTTTTCATTCTTTAATTTCATTGACATCATATTTTCTTCATTTCCTAAACATTCACTCTCATTCAAAACAAGAGAATCCTTCTAAAATGCATAATTTATTATCAGCATTCAGTCTAAACAACCCCACGAATCCCTATGGGACTAAGGATAATTGCAGACAGCTTGGCATGCTATCCAAGAACTTTTGTCCAAACTTGGCCTGTGATGCCCAGTTTCCTACCTCTTATTCCATCACTCTAAGACCTAACTTTATCTATCATTAACTTCTTTGCTCTGTAATCAGTTACTAAAAGCCAACCAGTGATGCATTGCATGCAATGGGAGGTGCTATAGGAATGAACATGAAAACATGTCAAGATAGGTGCTGCCTATCTGGGACCAGAATTTGCCAATTACTGTAAGACTGGGGAGACAGCTCAGTGAGTAACGCACTTGCTGTGAAAGTGTGAGGACCTGAGTCGGATCTCCGTAAGATTCACAAAAGCCTAGCAAGCAAGGTTGAGCCATCGTAGTCCCTGAATACAGGACCATTATAGTCCCCAATACAGGAGGTGGAGACATGGGCTCTCCAGATCAAGATTCCTTCAGTAAACTACCGAGCTGACAGAAACATGTGGTTGCTGTTGAGAAGATCTCATCGAGGGTGCAGGCTTCCCTGGGTTGTTGAATATCATCTCTCACTAAGAAATTCTAAAATCAACAGAGGTACTTTTCATTTGTCTTTGAAGTGGTTCTCATACTCGGGACCAGTATTAGCCTTCTGATGACAATTGTTCAAAACTGACTTGTGATTTCCAAAGCAGTCAAATTAGTCTTTATTTTTTGAAACTTTTGCCTACTTCCAGCCTTTAGCTTAATATATTTTATTTCTCATTCAGACAGTGACCAAAAAAAAAAAAGTCAATGTTACATAACTGTGAGGCAGTCGATAGTAAAACACACGCTATTTTTTTTTTTATATTAGTATTGGATTTTCGTGTGATGAGTTTAGCATTTTAACATTTTATATTTAAATTCACACTTTGTCTCAACATGTCCCTTCCCACTTTGGGAGACAAACAGAAAATTGACATGCTTCCAACTTAAATTTATTCTTATAGGTGTTGGTTGTCTCATGAGTATCTTTAGTCAAGGGCTGAGAAAGCTTGATCCAGGCTCGTAATTCTTTTCTATATTCATTCAAACAAGGAAAAACCTCCACCAGTTCAACTGGATTGCCTCCTATAACAAATTGCTCTCCTAGCTCAGTGAGTTTTCCCTTTAAGCATTTCCCACTAAGCTCGAGATTTTTATATTAAAGATCCTAATTTGGTTTTCCAGTCCACTGTCTTACTGACTAAATATATGTATGCAGCAAGCTGCTTTCAGCAGAACCTCTTGCTTAGGTCTAAAGCTCTCTCTTTCCTTTATAGAGACCTAATTTCCTGCCTTTATTCTCCATGATTTGTTTCCATAAACAGGCTACCATACAGAGGTCAACTGTGAGAGTCTAACATCCTGAAATTGAGCACATGATTATCATTTAATGTGCCTCTTTTTTTTTTTTCTCATTCAGGGATAAAATAAACCTCTCTTGGAGGTAGGATGGAAGAATATTTTATTTGCTGTATGGAACAAATGCATTTGCTGAGAGCTTGGGACCTAAATGCTTTTGCTTTTAGGATGAATTATATATGGGTGAAGCATCTCCACTGTATCATATACCCTCAAACAAAGACAACAGAGGGTTCTTGTACAAATCAGTATTTAAAACAGCAGGGTTGAGGGGAGCTTAAGATGCCAAATGGACCATCTTTAGACTGTTTTTAGATTCCTGATAGGCCTCTGCAGTCAGTGTGCCAGCTGCCCTGTGCTATTGTGCCATTATGCCCAAGTCCTGACCTTAGGGACCATTACTGAGATGTAAAGGGCCGTCCACTTTCAATGACGGTTGATTACTTTGAGGCTCTGCTGAGGACTTCCAATTACAATGTCAGCTAGCAGGCACACACTGGGCCCTGCCTCATGGCCTGTCTAGTTCTTTCAGCAAGCCACTAAACAGATACTCTTTCATATGGCTGTAGACTACTCTTGCTCTCAATAGATTTACGCCCTTACAGATAAAGCCAGGCGTGCAGGACCTGTGTAAGTTGTCAAGAAAAAGTTTATATTACACAGAATTAGTTGAAAAATATGTATAATGGGAATATAGGTCCATTGTAGAGTGCTATTGGCCTAGCATGCATATATATATATATATATATATATATATATATATATATATATATATATATATGTGTGTGTGTGTGTGTGTGTGTGTGTGCATGTATATACTCTAATGTACAATGTATATATAATACACTAATAATATAATGGGATATGTATATTCTAGTGGTCAGTGGAAATATAAGGGTTAACATAATGAAGCTATAATTATGTAAGTAAAATACTTGCATATTTTCTTTGGTTTGATTTTCCCTCAGGAAATCAACAGATTGTAATAAAATTAAAATGATTAACTGCTAAAGTGAATTCTTCTCATGTAAATTTTATTATTTATCCTTTCTTAAAATAACTCTTGCTATTTGTCACCAATACTTTCTTGTCCCAAACTCTCAATTCTAGTCGGACTATTTACTACATTCACATTCATTTCTTCTTTTATCCCTGAGAGTTTTCATAAATCATCCTCCTTTGTATATTCCTATCCCTCTGCCATGTATTATCTGGAACTCAGTGCCTAAAGCAGAGATGGTTTGACCCTTCCTTCAGTTAGGCTATGGTGTTAAATATGATCATTTCAAAATTTAGCTGAAAGTATTCATAAAAATAAATAAAATATAAATAATCAAATAAAATTTCATAATAATAAACCATGTTGAGGAAGCACTTTGTCTCATTCAATTCATATTAATTTGCATTAATCTTCATATTCATTTTTAGGGTCACTGTGACCCCTCTGTGCTGGTGAGAACCATGCAGGACACATAGACTGTTTCCAAGTCCACATGACCAAAGGGTGACAGAGCTTTGAGACCTGGTAGTCAAGCATCATAATTCCTTCTCAACAACCATTGATTGAATAGTGACGGTGCTTTCCTATGGAGGCCCACAAAGGTTTCCTAGTAAGACATGAGCTTGCTTTATCCAGCATGACTGCATTTAGGGATGGCTTGACCCTAAATTATGTGTGGTTACCTGGTGATTGGAAGGGTCTGCACTTGGTTGTGCTAGAGGAGGTCTTTTGCCCTGCCCCTTGGCATTCCTATAAAAAGCTCTTTAGAAGAGACAGAAGGGGCCGGTGGGTATTGATTCAGGTCCTCCCGAAGCTATCCTGTGTTGCAGTCTGTTTCTTTCCCCACGATATTTCTAAGGTTTCTTATCCCTCTCTTGTCAAGAGTACCCTGGGGAAAATGTGGGAGCCCACATTTTCCTATAGGAGACCTGTCAAAAAACACTAGCGCCTTCCATGTGCTTTTCTCTTTATAAACCTTCTTGAATTCACTCAAATAGTCCATTTGATAAATACTCACCCCACACCTAACTAGATGTTACCTACCATCCTCCATGCTAGGATGATGGATGGCAAATGTGAATGTGACCTGTAGGGAATGTGACCTCTTCCCATAAAAGCAGTCACTGGGTGTCCTCTTTCTCCTAACAGTTTGCTCAGAGTTTAAACACTGAAGTTAGAGCAGAGCTATCCAAAAATGGGCCTCAGTTCCCACATTAAGAGCAACATAGTGTCTGCCCACTAGAGTTGTGAGATAGTTAATGATTTCATGCACAGAAAGTGGTCAGAACCATGCCAAGATGCTATGGAGGGCTCCATTGCTCAGTGACTGCTCATTTTCCCTGCCTACCCGCCGCCACCCCAAAGCCATTCATGTTCACAGCTGAATCTCTCAGTAATTATTTGTTGAATAGATGGATACAAGAAAGAAGTGCTACACCCAAAACTTCTGAAGATAATGTTATTCTTTGAAAGCTGCCGCTGCTTGACTAATTTGCTTTGATTTTTATTTCCTTTAGCACATAATGCTGAGCACAGTTCTTACATTTGCCAAAGTCTGCCTTTGGCCCCTAAAATGTGTGCTTTCATCATTAGTCAGCTAATGAATAAGAGTTCAGTCGTTGCTGGAGAGACTTGAACTCAGAAAGAAAAAGGTTATTCTTTTCACGGCAATGAATCTATTTATATGAGAATAGACCATTATGTCTTTGGTGTGAAGTCCGTGAGTTCTGAATGGTTTCTTGAATTTTGTTCTTCCTCTTTTCTTTAAACAAGCCATTATTATTCTTTTACTTATTACTTATTCTTTTTTGGGGGAAAAAAGGTTTTATTTTTTTTTCCTCCCTAAAGTCCAAGTCAGCACAGTTTCTGACTTCTCTTTTGTTGTAAGGAAAACTACATTGTCTTTGACAAAGAATTTGGTAGGGATAGACTTAATTCAGACTTAGTTCATAAATTCTTCAAAGTTGAAAGGACTCACTGAATTTTCCACCCGAATAGCAACCAGGGATATTTGTTACAAGATAAACTCTCAGAATCCAGTGTGTCCAGACCAGGGAACTGGAGGTATGCTGTCTGCTGCATCTGGGAATAGCATCACACTGGACCTGAAGCAACACAAGAAACAGCTAACAGATGAGATTAAAGGTGGTGAAGCATTTATCCACAAACAGAAAGTCTGTGGCAGATTATACTCTGCGTGTGCCCATTTAGTCAAACATGTACAGGCGTCGGGCTCCACCATGCTAAGCGGTGAACTAAAGGTGACATTCATGCTTATGTCTTCTACTCCAGTGCTCTTTGAAGAGGGGAGGGATGTTGATAAAAATAAAATTGATTGGTTTTGTTGATGTTTAGGAAATGATAGGGAAATGGAAACACACAGAATGCGGGAGAACCTGCATCGAATCTGCAGGAGTAGTTCCTGAAATAGGCAATGCCAAGGCTAAGATTTATATGTTGTGGAAAAAATTAGTTAGATAAGGCCTACAATAACAGCATTCTAGTTATGGAAATGATATGAACAAATGCATGTGGGAACTTGAGTATAACTTGCCTACAGATGTGTAAGTGTTTCTGTGTTGCTTGAGTATGAAATGTACGGCAAAACAGCATGAGATAAGCTTGAACAGGCAAGCAGAGGGAATTATGCTTGGGAATGGGAGGCATGTGTGCATATATGTATCCTCTTAAGGGGATTTTACTTAAGTCTCTGAGCTACACAGAGATAGTTATGGGTTTAAATCTGACTTGGTCAGATTTACATTTGAATAGAACAGTCCATGAACTGTGTGGGGACTTTATTTTAGAAATTCAAAACTGGATATAAGAAGATGTTGCTACAAAAGATTGTGTAAAACCTAGAAATCAGGTTGGCTTATAAAGCCAGGAGGGGAGGAATTTGAGAAGAAAGTCAGGAAGAGCTGAAATCTGTAGGAATTAAGTATTTTTAAGGATTTGGAGGATGATAAGTCAATGGTGAATTTAAGATGTATTGTTTAAAAAGCTAAGTGGATAATAAAGAGGTCAAATATTTTAAATGAATCCCTTTTATGTAATGTACACTTGGTGTATTTCTCCATGTGCACTACTAAAACAAAACAAACAATTCCATGTGTCATTATGAGCAGGACACAATTCCAAAGCAGTCTCTCTCTCTCTCTTTTTATTTTCTTTTGGCTCAAAAATAAGTGCAAAAAGACAAATAGCAGGCTTTATGAATGGACTGAAATGGGAGAAAAATCCATCATTTGTAGAAATACATGGGAACAACTCATAATTGAAGCTAAGGCATGAATTAGTTGGCCGTCTCAGGCTAGGTTCTTTAATGCCACATTGGTAATGGAACCAGAACATGGAGTCTTGGTTCTGTAATTGCACAGCTGTGAAAAACCATAGAGAGTTAAACAATGAATAATCTTTTGATGCAACTTAATGACATGCAGAGAGACAGCCTTCACGTTTGTTTCTAACTGCTGGTGTTCAATTTCTGCCAATGCTCCAAGTCCGGCTGACTTAGACTCTGCTTCCTTTGAGTTGAGGATTGTCTATACAGGACTTTCCACAGACAACAAGAAAACTCAGACATTGTAGTTTTAATCTAAACACAGTTGATATTTATTCCAATTGTATTCCTTATAAACCCCAGTAATACCTAAGTTAACAGATAAGTAAAGGAAAGTAGGAAGACATAGGGTAAATAGTGGGAAGGGTCATGAACCTTCTTACTCTGCCTGAGTTGGCTGTTCTAGTTCTTGAGCCTAGAGAACAGAGATAAACAATTCCTATATGTTGAATTCTTTGTTGTTGGTCACAACTTATTTTTTCCTGACCTTTAAAATAAATATGTTCACTTAAAGTTTGTAGAAAACGGAAATGAAATACACTAAACGCTCACTAGGTGCCTGACACATGGTTTATCGAAAGCAGGCTGCAAAGACTGTGGAGTCACAGACAGGAGCTGGGTCAGTCAGTCTCGTCTCTTTCCCAGCTATAGCCCAGGGAGTGGGGGCAGGTGGCGTCAAGGAAACAATGCCTTCTTGACACAACAGAACTGATGCACATATGAACTCTCAGATACTATGGCAGAATATAAGTTTATATAAGTCTGAGCCAGATGGAGTTCCTTTGCTGAGAGGGGAAGTGGGCAGAAGCCCCCATCCCTAACCCAGGTGCTATTGCCAATTGATAACTAATTGTAAATGAAAAACTTACTTTTCTCCAATGGAGTCTCACTATGTATGAAATGATACTTAAGGGTGATCCCCATGCCCCGCAGTGATGGCCAACACAAAGGAACTCAATGCTATTTTGGGAGTTTTTTTTTTTTAATTTTTTTTGCCTCATTATGTTTTCAGTTCCCACTTATAGGTTTTCTGCTTATATATGATGGTTTCCAATTTTGTGTCTTGATGGGATTTCTCTGTGTGTGAATGTGCGTGTCTCTGTGTCTGTATGTGGTTCTTGTACTTTTTCTTTGGCTCTTTTTCGTTTTTCTGTTCATTTGTTTTGTCCTATTCACATTTATTTTACTTTATTTTTCTTTCCCTTTCTTTCTCTCCTTCTCCTCCTCCTCCTCTTTCATGAGTGTTAGTTTTTGAGTGAAAGCAAGGTAAATGTAGACTTGGGTGGGTGGGGAAGCAGGAGTGTCTGGGAGGATTCGGACGAAGGGGAACTATAATCAGAATATATTTTAGTAGAAAAAAATCTGTTTGCAATTTTTAAAGAGAGCGTGATATGTGATGTTTGGAGAAGTTAATGAACTCACCCTAGGCCACATATTCAATGGTGTCCAATTCACTAGAAAACAGCACAAACTCTTACATGATATACATAAATTTTAAAACAGCAGTCTTCTCATCAGTCTAGTTTTCACTTGATGTTGAAGACTAGTAAACATTTAAACTAACAAAAGTAAGGTTGAAGATTTTTCTTCTTTTAACCTGTGTATAATCAAAACTAAAACATATATACCCATCTGTACTTGGACTACCCCAGAATTTAAATACAAACAGTAGAAACTAGTTTTATCTATTAGTAGTGTAAAAGATATTTATTGAAATAGCATTAATTAGTTTGGTATTTTACTGTAAATAGAGAAAGAAATAAAATTTCTTAATAATAAGGGAGAAAGATTCACATGAATCAAACCAGCTGAGTGAAGATGGACCTCATGTCACCTGGAGTCTCTTTTTTTTGCACAGCATCCTTCTCCAGTATCCTTTCCCTGTGTCCCTGGGGACATCCACACTGATTCTGATGCTGTGCTAATGGCCTCCAGACTGATCTCTAAGGGCTTCCGCATTGAGCTGTGCGAGCCTGTCAAAGCAAGGGCACTATCAGGCAGTCTTAGACTCAGTCGTCTTCGGTGGACTCTGTCTCTTCCATCTAGCAGAGGAAAGAATTTAAGACTCTGAGGAGCAGTCTCCCTCTGCAAAAAAGAAGAGTTTATCTTCTCAATGCATAAACAGCGACGATCAGGCAGTGGGACAATTTGTTTTCAGTCTGGGCTCACTATGCCCTCTCATCATATATTTGTTAGTGCCTGGAGGGATTTTTTGTTTCGTTTTGAGCTGAGTTAATAATAAATGTAGAAAGCCATTCTGTGCCATGCATTTTTAATTGACCTCTTGTATAGTACACTTTGTTAACTTTTTTTATATAAGGGGAAATTTAGGAAAACTTTGTGACTCAGTAACAACTACTCCTCAAATCTTGGTGACTAATATCCATAAGGCAATTATGTCCTATAATTAGTCAGGCAAGTGACTCATGGCATTCTAAGAGGTTAAGAAGGAAGGAAAAAAAACATTAAAAATTGGTCTGGTGAGATGACTCAGTGGCGAAGGTGCTTTCATGCAGGCCTGATGACCAGTTCTCACAAGGTGTCGGGGAAGAACTAGCTACAGAGAGAGTTGTTCTCTGACTGGCCCGCCTGCACATCTGCACTGAGGCAGTTGGTCCCATTGTATCCGTCCAAGCAAGGAAGCAGAAAGTGATGAATGCTGGCGTTCACTTCCTCTTCTCCTTCTTACATAGTTCAGTACCACTAGCCCATGAAATTGCACCACCTACATTTTAGAGTGTGTCTTCCTATATCAATCTACAAAATCCTTCACAGTCATGCCCAGAGATTTATCTTCAAAGTGACTTGAGATCCTGTCAAACTGACAATCAGTATGTCACTGCAGTTACATAGAAAATATAGACTCAATCTGTATTGAAAGCAGATCAGTTAAAATGGACAAATACTATATTACCAACTTCTAAAACTCACTACATAGAAAGAGAACACATAATTTTTGCTTTTATCGCATATTATGTGTCTCCCCATCTCATTAGGTTCTCTTATCATAGAAATAGAAGCAGGACCTGAAAGACAGGAAAAAGATAAACAGCAGGCTGCTATGTTCTGCCCAAGCACATGTGTTTGTGTGTATGTCTTTCTCTTTAATATTTTGCTCATCACAGTAAGCTGCAAACTTTCAGACAGGGAGTAGATGCTTGAACGATACTGTTCCTGAAAGTTAGAATTAATCCTTCCTGGAAAGGAATAAAAGAAAATATATATGACAGTTCAAGACAAGGCCATGTTATTGAGCCACTGAAGACCTCAAATAGCTGTGTTACGTACTATTTCCACTTACAAGTGGAACAGAGGTACCTTTGTTATGGTTATAATTTGAGAAACACTTGGCATTTTATCTCAAAAGCAAGAGGAAGTCAATGATGGGTTTCAGGCAAGGTGGACTTGGTATAAAGAGAACGTTCCAAAGACGGATTAGAAGGCAGACCAGGAGATGAGATGGAATGTTGTGGCAATTGAGAGGAATGAGGGCAGCAGGTGGCTGGCCTTACTCACTCGTCAGCTGTGATGAGAAAGGAGAGCGAAATCTAAAGCAAATTCCTACATGTAGCTTCAGACTTCCTTACAGCTTCTTGGGTATTCAGATTCCTTTAGCTGGTTTCTGAGATCGTGAATTCCCATCATGCCAGTTCCTCTAAACCCCACAAAGATTTCTCACTTATAGAGCCTCAACATTTGGTATTCTACAATGGTTCAGCGGAATCCCTGCTTTGGCCCTGTATTAGACCCAATGGCTTATAAGTCCTGGTTCTCACTGCGTTAGTTAGCCTAGGCTTCCAACTAGTCTTGAAATGATCTCTATGTGCATCTTTCTTTTAAAATGCATAAAACCAAATATGTGGTCTTCTGCTGGTTGTGTTCAGAGTCCCTGCCTAACACAGGATGCCTGTGCATACTCTCTATGCTGCCCTCTCTTGATCTTTTTAGCTTACCTACTTACTGCTTTCAGCCTTCGGAAGGAACACTTCCCATGAAGAATGAGAAATAACAGCACTTTTCAGTAATTTCAAGAATGAGACAAGTGAGCAAGCAACTGTATTTTAGTCTTAGGTGTAAAGTCTGCAGAATCATAAGGCTATTATAGAGAACAAGGGAGACCGGTTACCTTCATCTCCCCCAGGCAAGTACCTGAGGGGGAAACACAAACCTGTGGTTTCCAGAGAAGAGAATGTATCTCCTTGTGTCAATTAGACCTTCCCTGAATTATTGACCGCGGCTACAGATAATTTATTTAAAGCATTGCAATGCACTTAGCAGTGCTCAGAAGGCAACTACAGCTTGTTTATAACTCACGCAGACATTTCCAGCCAGGCTATTCCTAAAGCTTCCATTTTCATGTCACCGGCATACTCAGGGCAGAAGCCAGGATTTCCAACGTCATTTCTCACAGGCAGGTGATGCACTTGTCACAGTCATTCCACGATGAGGAATCTGACTGTTCCCGTTAGAGAGAATGAAAAGTGCAGCCTGGGCTTCAGTGAGTTGGATGGGGCAGGCGTGCATGGAGGTTATAACCGAGCAAAGCATGCATGGAGGTAATAACCGAGCAAAGCATGCATGGAGGTAATAACTGAGCAAAGCATGCAGTGAGGTAATGACTGAGCAAAGCATGCAGTGAGGTAATGACTGAGCAAAGCATAAAGAGGAGGTAATAACTGAGCAAAGCATGCATGGAGGCAATGACCGAGCAAAGCATGCAGTGAGGTAATAACCGAGCAAAGCATGCATGGAGGTAATAACCGAGCAAAGCATGCATGGAGGTAATAACTGAGCAAAGCATGCACGGAGGCAATGACTGAGCAAAGCATGCAGAGGAGGTAGTAACTGAGCAAAGCATGCAGAGGAGGTAGTAACTGAGCAAAGCATGCATGGAGGCAATGACTAAGCAAAACTAGAGGGTGGGAAGCAATAAGGAGACATAAACCCTTCTTAGCTTCACAAGTTTTTTCACAAGGACATCCACTCAACCTCACAGTTATCATCATTGCTCCATTTTGATCTTCTGGGGAGGGACCCAGGATCATGTGCATGCTAAGCAAGTACCCTACCACCGGGCTCCATCCCCATCCTTAATACTGCTTTTCATTGAACAGAAAACACTATATTTTAGTCAACAGGGGTGGATGGGATGGGGATGGGGGTCCGTTCATCCTTCAAAGACTGCTTGTCAGCTGGTGAGCTGCAGTAGTCATATAAACTCCTTGACAAATTGGGGTGATGTTGATTGCTTCGGGTGATTTTTTTAAATCAAAATAATGCATCTAAGACTATGATGTCAAGCATGCACTTAACTGATTCAATTCTGATTTTGGGTAGACAACAGCTGGATAGCCATTTGAGCAGAATGTTGTAAGCAGTTTCTTCCAGCTTAGTGTGTGTTAGATAACATGTTATGCTCTTTCAGTGTGAAGGTTTGTAGGCCCAGCTCCTTGCAAGTGGAGAAAGCATCTTTGAGTTAGATATATGGGAATTTAAATATCCAAGGAGAATCCTGGGAGACTGATGACATCAGGTTCTCATATACCATGAGAAAAATCTTATAACTGGGTAAGAACACATCAATTAGGCGTGGCTACTTACTTATTATTCTGACATTTTCTAAGTTGAAGTCCTTATAAATTATCTAGTACAAACTCAAATTCACATCAAAGGAAACTAATAATAATAAGCTAAATGACAGAAATATATCTGTCCTGGGTGATAGGGGAAGCAGGAATATAGATACACTTTTAAAAGTAAGCTATAGTCGGTGAAGTCATATATTTAAGCCAAAATTATCTGTGTTTTCTATCACAGCTATCCTAGTGACTAAGAAGTAGCATTTCACTGTGGTTTGTGTTCACCATCCATTTGTGTATCCCCTCGGGAGAAACTCATACACAAATATGGCCTCTTTCTATTTGGATCATTTATCTTCTTATTAAATTGTAAGAGTATACTCTAGACTTTCCAATCACCTTTTCAGACATGATCAGAAAATGTTGTTGTTTTTTTCATCCTTTGTGAGTTTTCTCTTTGTTTTGGAACAGCTTCACAACTAGGCCAGGCTGGCTTTGAAACTGTCATAGAGCCAAGTATTATTTAGAACTTCTAATCCTGCTGATTCCAACCCCTGTGTGCTGAGAGGCTTGTACCCCGACACTGACACCCAGTTTTGTGTGGGCTGGTGCTCAAACTCAAGGCTTTGAGGAGGGAAATAAAGCACACTAACAAGTGAAATTCACTCCAGCTCCTTTCTTTTGTAGCTTTCATGTTATGTGTAAAACTGCAGGGGGACAGAGAGATGCTCAGACTGACATCAGGAGCTATTGACTCCAGCTCCAGAGAATCCCACATCCTCTCCTGGTCTTGGCTGCCACTGTGATCACCTACACATCCACACATAACTTAAGAGAAAAATCTACTTTAAAATAAAGTGTAGCCATGGCTGGTTGTGTACGCTTGTAAGGTCAGCATTCAGAAAAATAAGAGTATAAGTGTAAGAAGTTCAAATCCACTCTCTGCTACATAGCAAGTTCAAGGCCATGATACATAGCCAAGATACATGAATGCATTACAAAAATTAAGTGTATCTGGTCAAAATGTATACTTTGATGGTTTAATATTCATTCACACTGTGAAATCATCACTATAATTTTGATAACTGATATATTAACTTACATAGTTACCATAATTGACATCTGTGCACTGAGAGCATTAAAGATCTCCTTCAGCAATTTTTATGCAAACAGCAAAATAGTTTGGAGTGTGGTCACATTATGGAGTCATGCATTAGACTTCCATAACTCACTCATCTTGTAAAACAAAACTTTATATCCCTTATCTAACAACTGGAAATATCAGAAGCCATGTTTCTTCATCAGATCTACAGATTGAACACAAGGTACAAAAGGCAAGCCTAGAGCTGATATCTTCTTGGATCCACGGACTGTACTCTTAATTTAATTCATATTTCAATAACTCAAACATCTAAGGGATTCCTGGCTTTTTACACTTCTATCCACCTTTATCAATATGGCTGTAAAATTAGGTCTGTCAAAATGCTGAATTTAGGGATGTTTGTTGACTTGATTATTTTTAAGAATGAATAAAGCCGTTGCACACTCTCCCTCCATTTAAAAAGTATATATTATTTTTTCTAAATGTGATTGTTAAGAATTTCATACATGTACAGGCTGTCTTTTGAGCATATATACAGTCCTGCTAGACCCCCTCCAACTTCACCTAGATCCTACCTTCCACCAGGTCCTCCTCTCAAACTCAGGCCCTCTTCTTTTAAAGTTCTTTTTACGTGTGTGTGTGTGTGTGTGTGTGTGTGTGTATGCACCACATGTATGTGTACCTGCAGAATATAGAGGCATGGAATCCTTCTGGAGATAGAATTATAGGAAGTCATGAGCTGCCTGATATGAGTGTTGGTGACAGCAGAGGTCTTGGGTGGAGGGGGACAGGGCACTGGGGATGGGACAGCAAACCTCCTAACCAGTGAGCCATCCCTCAAGTCCCTCCCCTTTCTTTTTAACACACTGTGTGTGCACGGGTACAGGGCCATCCATTGGCGCCTAAACAACCTACCAAAGATCACATCCCTAAAAGAAATGATTCTCTCCTCTAGCAGCCATCAATAGCCCTTCAGACAGGAGTGGCATCTCCTAAGCCTCTCCCCTTCTCATGCTGGAAAGTTGGCTGGCTTTCTCAGGGCTGGTAATTACTGCTGCTGTGAGCTTGGGCATGAAGTGACCTAGAGGACTCTGCTTCTCTGCAGTTCTCCTGACCTCTGGCTCTTATAAGCTTTCTGCCTCCTTCTCCTCCTCCATCATGTTCCCTGCACCCTGAGGAGAAGGGGGGTGTGTATTATAGATGTCCCTTCTTAACTGACCCCTCCCTTGGTTGCATATTGATCAGGTTCTATGTAGTTTATGAGTTGTTTTCACCACCTTCATGCAGAAAGGAGCATCCTATTATAGATGTTGTGGCCTATTATCCTTCATATAACTCATAACTAAAATAAATTTACTTAAAACCAAAGCAGTGTAGTGTAAACTCTGGGTTGTGAGTTAGAATCTTGGAAAACCACGTTACTAATTTGAAACATTTTTTTTCACATCTCTGAAGCTTTAGCAGTAGTTTGCTCTCTCCCCTCCTTCTGCTGTATTTCTACCATCTTAAATGCCTGCATTATTGATGCAGCTACTGACCCAGGAGTGTAGTACATTTTGCCTTAGCCCATTATACAAACACTGTCACTTTGTCAGTCCCTAACTTGGGTGGATCCCATCTCTTTCCTCTCCCATCCTTGTCATCCACCTTATCCACGTTGCTTATTTAGACATGATCACATACTGTCTTGATTGCTTCGACAGTGTTTTATCTGGCTGACTTCTTCCCCGTGGTGGCAGATCAGTGTTTCTTAACAGCAATTTAAATCACATCTTTTAATATCTCTCCATTGCAGTCGAGGAAACATCCAGTGTCCTTGTGGCCCATGTGGTCTGAGGACCACCTCTTTCTGACTTCATGAACACTCAGAAGTAGTTCTTTTTGGGAAAAGTCCACCACTACACATGTGCTCTCCCCTCATACTTGACAAGTTTTAAACTTTCAAACCTTAGCGCATGCCATTATACACTTTTAAACCCTTCCATTGATTCTTCAAAGTTTTGTCCATTGCTAAGCAAAAGATCATTTACTCAGAGAAGACTTGGCACCGATATTAAGTTTACATGCATTAGATATTTACTGTGCTCACTATTCATGATTATGCTCTGGTGAAATACCTGTTTTATTCACTGCCTCTCCTGTTATATTTCTTAAGGTGAGAGTTTGAGTTGCAGCTTGTGTCATTTTAAGGCCTAGTATAATGCTCAGACAATGTGCATGAATTCTGATTAAAGAGAAATATGAAGGCAAATAAATTATTCTTGGTGCAAAAGATAATGAAGCAGATCATTTACATTAGTAATTGAAGAACCAGAAAATGGTGGATCATCTCCATGAATATCATCAGGCAGGAGGCAGAGACAGGGGGATCACCGTGAGTTTGTGAGATTTCTTTTCTATCACAGTTGGCTAGCTGACAAGGACTAATGTTCCATAAATCTCTTGCACCTGGAAAACTTTCATTTCTTCAGAGGCTCCATTGTATCCCTAGAACTTCATAGGTTACAGAGATCAATTCCTTTTGCCTTTTATTTATTTTCTTTATGCTCCTTTCTACATTAGTTAATTCAGAGTAAACTATGAGGTTGAAACTCTGCCCCTGAGGATCACCAAGTACCCCCTTGCATTTGGAACTAAAGACAGAAGCCATCTAGGCCATATGCACTTCTTGCTATTCCTGTTTGGGTCAGGACATACCATTTTACAAAGAAGAAATTGACGTGCTGGGCCACATGTATTTCTGTGTTTGACAGCCTGTGCTATATAACAATATCTATTCTTTTTTAAAGATTATTTTATGTGTATGGGTGAATCCTGCGTTTATATCTGTGTACCATGTGCAGGCCTGGTGCCCTTAGAGTCCAAAGAGGGTGTCAGATGCTCTGGAACTGGAGTTACAGTGGGTTGTAAGCTGCCCTCTGGGTGCTAGGAATTGAATCTGGGTCCTATGAAGGAAAAACCAGGGTTCTCAACTCTTCAGTCATATCTCCTCCAACCTTGGATTCTTATAAAAAATTGAAATACTTTATGTTCTATTCAAAGGAGTCAATCAGTGTGTAGATTTTTCTCAGTATTACTGACATGTATTAAGCATTCCAAGTTTTTGAAAGTATTGTATGAATTGACAGGTTTATGTATTTTATATATGTTTTTCTTCTAAATAAACAAATATGAGATTTTTTTTTTTGACACCAGACTGTCTGGTCAATCTTTAAATGCTGGTCAATGAGTAACAGATATTGAATGTTTTGTAAATAAGATAAATTCTTATTTTTACTTCAGATAGTAAAATATTAAGAAAATATCATGGTTGTTTTACCCTTCTAGATTACTTCTACTACAAAACCATCCAAATTGTTTGACTTCTCTGTGTGCATTTGTACGTTATGTGGGGGAGGGGAGGAGTCAAGGTTACTACCATTTTGCATGCTTCTCTCTCTCTGAATAATTGTAATGCTATCTAAGTATTCTATCCATTGTTTTTTTGAAATTGCTTGGTTTCTTTTGGAGTGTCACTATAAGCATGTGACAAAGGCACATTTGATGATAAAGTACCCTGATGGATAACAAAAAATGCAAGTTATGTGCATTCAATACATAGGAAATATCAAACTTCATCTCTTAAGTGCTAATAATCAGTTCTGAGTGTGGACTCAGATAATTTAAGTACTTAGGATAAAAATAAGATTATGACAAGTTACCCACCAGTACTATTATTTGTGATAAAATAAAAAAGGATATACCACTCTTTCTTCCTTGTGAGACTAGCACATTAATTAGAAGATGAACATGATAACTAATGTGACTGGCTATTTAAAAAAGCTTACACAAATGGGACTCTTTGAAGTCATTCAAAGATGTTCTGTCAGTTCCATCGAGCATCAACCTGAAATTTGGAAATGATTCCTTTAGTAGATATTTTCCCCCAACTAGATCCCTATGAACTCCTCTGAGCTCTTCCTTGGGACCATCTAATGAGTCTCAAGTTGAGTGAGAAATGTTCCCAACTGTGAGACTGAACTACCTTGGTTACCTTATTGTCGTTGACCTCACTCAGCTTCAGTGTCTCTGTTGTAAAAAGATCTGAAGACTGAGAGAGATCCACGCAAAGAGGTCGTTTCTGCTGTGTGGGTGAGTTCTTCATTTCACACAGGTAGAGGAGCCCTCACACAGATTGACCTTTCTTTTGTTATTGTTTGTTGCCTGAGACATACATGGTTTGGCAATGTCCGGAGGGTGGATAATCTCTTGGACTTTGAGTATTAATAGTTTGTCTTCCTCCAGGCTCCTCTGCTGTGTCTTTTCTAAGGATCCTTCCCACCTTTATAGCCTTTGCTCTACCACCCTGTGGTGCCCTGGCTTCTCTCTCTGTTTCCCTTGTAATCTTGCTCTGCACACACTACTTTTCCAGAGCCAATTTGTTTCCCAGAATGGAAGAGACTGCTTATCTCGGGGAGAGGAACTTTGCCCGGGGGAGCTGTTCTGGTCAGATAAGCAGACAGCTGCTGATTGGATAGGGACAGGATTGGCTCTGCTCCCTCCTGGTCTAAACTGAGTCCAGGAACACAGCCATGCAGGGATGATGGGTTTGGGGAGCAGAGCAACACCTCAAAGCTGATAGAAGGGAATGTGTGTGTGGGGGGTGGGGGGGGGGATGAACATTCAGGGACTCTAAACTGGAAGATTTTTTGTTTGAATTGATCATTTAGTCACAGGTGTCTCTTTTTGGCTGCTGCTCTTCACTATATTCCTAGCGGATTTCTAAAGACCACGAAACAGGCAGTGCATCATGGGCCAGAGTTTTGAAAACATCGGTCTCCCTCAGAGAGCCCTCCCACAATACCCCTCTGCTAGCAGCAAGCCTCCCAGCGTGTCCTAATACAGTTTGTTCATGAAAATTAGTCCAACCTCTGTGTGGCTATATTTCTGGCATTTCATAGTCAAGAGGACCTTTCAAAATGACGAGTTAAATACTTGTGCCTGGTCTTTTTTAAGTGTGCACCAGGAGTTACAATGAAAGAACTATTTGCCCAGCTCTTTGCCACTGAGGATGATGCGTCTGACCCTGCAGCTGTGTGTGGTAGTGACCACGGCTGCACAGGGACAACCCTTGCCTGCCACAACACTTTTGTTTATTTTGTTGCTGTTGTTTGTATGTTTGTTTGTTTGTTTTTGCATATGTAACTTGGGAACTGAGACCAGCTCCATGTCTAGTTGCCTTTCATGGTGTTTTTATTTTCTTTCATTTTTCCCATAGGATAATATTACCCTACATATACTACATATGTTCTATCAATGGCAGGGGTTTCTAATATATCACATGGCCATGCAAATTGGAAGCGTTTGGCTATATCCATGGTGCTTAATCCAAAACAAGTGTGTGAGTGTCACCTGGAGACCCTGTTGAGACACAGGTCACTGACCTCACCCTCAGGGGTTGGATTGACTCCAGATGTTTTGGGATCCAAGAGTTTCTAGCACATTCTCATGACATGCTGGTACCAACCTTTTAAAGTGTCTGGGATGGAGGGAATTGTCCTATCAATGCCCCATCTGCACAGTCTGCCTTTCCATCCCCTCTGTTGTACATTTCATGGCCTTGCCCTTACCCCTCTGCCCTGAGCATCATTTTGTAAGCAGAGGACATGTTTCAGCCTGATTTTATGAATTTATAATCTCTCCCCATCTTCCTCTTCCCTCTTATTTCTGGGACGGTTCAAGGTGCTCTATTTTATGGAGATAGTGTCTTTCGTGTCTGAGAAAGGCAGTTAGTTACACGCCTTGAAGTAGACTGGCTATGTGAACTTGACAGTGGCTCCCTCAGCCGGGCTCCCTGATCTAAGTGAGCCCCTCTAAAGGGAGGCTCATGACTATCAATCTAGATCTGTTCGTTGCAAAGTATAGGCAGCAAACGGAGATTGTAAGTCTGGCTTGGCACTTAAAGCCTTTGCTGTCTTACTGTGAATTGTTTTGTGAAAACTACACACTGATTTACTTAATTAAAAAAATTCCTTGCATAGTCTTGAGAAGGCCTAATAAAATTAGGCCTGTGGATGCTGATGTTTGCATAGATGATCTGTCCAAGTATGGTGACTTTTAAGAGTTTTGAGCTGCATCTTAGGCCCTTGTCACTTGTAAAGATAATTACTGGCTACATGTAACTTTGAGACTATGATGGCAAGGACTTGAGGATGGATCACAATTAAACTCCAAGACTCCTAAAAGAGTCATAGCAATCTTCTTAATTACACTTTTAAAATCTTTGAAATACATTGTCCACATATTTGAAGATGTCGTGTTGAAATCAATATTGTTTAATTATATTATTTTTTAATTAATAAATGCAAATAAAATCATTTAAAAATCTTGACTATATTATGCCTTTAAGGCCCACACTTAATCCATGTAGTAAATAAGTAATATTAACATAATGATGGGAAATGAAAGCCCTAAGATAATGTGGGAAATTGGAACTTTAGTGTCTTAGAAGAAGTATAGATGTAACCAACCGTCTTATTAAATAAGAAACACAGAAACAATGTAAAAGAGAAAGCCGAGAGGTCAGAGCTCAGAGCTAAAATCTCACCCTTCCTCCTGCTGTCCCAGCTTCGCGAAAAGAGACCTACTTCCTCTCGGTTCGTTTTTTTATAGTATGTTGTTCTGCCTTCTCATTGGTTGTAAACCCAAACACATGACTGCCTCGTCACTGTCTGAATGTACAGCCCCCTAGGTCTTAAAGGCATATGTCTCCAATGCTGACTATATCCCTGAACACACAGAGATCTTATGGGATTAAAGGCGTGTGCCACCACCGCCACACTCTTGCTATGGCTCTAATAGCTCTGACCCTGAACACACAGATATCTATGGGATTAAAGGCGTGTGCCACCACCGCCACACTCTTGCTATGGCTCTAATAGCTCTGACCCTGAACACACAGATATCTATGGGATTAAAGGCGTGTGCCACCACCGCCACACTCTTGCTATGGCTCTAATAGCTCTGACCCCCAGACAACTTTATTTATTAACATACAATCAAAATAATAATTCAGTACAATTAGGTTACCACCACAAAGAAGTTTTCACAAAAGAACATTGAAAGTGTCAACAGAAATCTGAGTTTCTCTCTCCTCAATCTCTATACACATAATAAGTAAATGAAGGTCTCTGGGTTCTGGTGGCAAAACAGTATAATAATATTCTCTCAACTTTATTGAGGTATAATTGGTGAAAAAAAGTTGTACTAGTACATATTTAAGTTGTAAATCATCATGATTTGATATATGCAGATTTCCTTTAAAATGATTTCTACAATCAGGCCAATGACTACATCTGTTGTTTCATAGTTTCTGTACATGAGGTTAAAATATTCATGGTCTATTCTCTTAGTAAATTTCAAGTATATAGAAAAATATGATTTAGTAAGAAACACACTGCTCAAGGAATTATCTACTTTGGATATGTCAACTTTCACCCTTTACCAAAATCTTCCTGTTTTCCCATTTCTTCTTTTCTCAGGCATGATAATATGTGAAAAGCTAAAGCATTTATTTAGGATTGTCTAGCTTCTGATCCTCTACATTTCAGTTCAGATTTATCTTCTTTACAAAGACTTAAAAAAAAAAAAAAAACAAACCAGCTCTTGAAACTGTTCTTATAACAACCCATGTGGGGCTTTACCTAAAAGAGAACTATAGTGTAAATAGAAATAAAACTCAGTGAGTACCTCCATTGTAACCCACTCATATATTTATACACATATATGCACATACATAAGCATATATGCACACCACACACATAAACACATAATTATTTATATACATCACATGCATACACACATACATATATTATGTATAGTATATATACACACTATATAACATATGCATGGTACTTTACACATAAACATATACACATGTATGTACACACAATATAACATACACATACAGACATACATATATATCTTACTTGAGTTTCTATTGCTGTGGTGAAACACTATGACCATAAACAATTTGGGGAGGAAAGCGTTTATTTCAGCTGACAAGCCCCAGGTCACACTCCATCACTGAATGAAGTCAGGACAGGAACTCAAGGCAGGAATTGAGGCAGAAGCCATGGAAGAATGCTGCTAACTGGCTTGTTCCCATGGCTTGTTCATACAGTCTTTGTACGGCACCAGCCCAGGGCTGGCCCCGCCCCCAATGAGCTGTGCTCTCCCCCACCAACCATCAATCAGGAAAATGCCATAGAGACTGACCTATAGGCATAGTCTCTGAAGTATTTTCTTAATTAAGGTTTCTTCACAGATGACCCTAGCTTGTGAAAAGCATCATAAAAACTATCCAGAACAATGTACATACACAAAAGACGTATATACACCCGTCTCTATACACACACACACACACACATACACACACATATGAAAATACACTCACATACACTTACACACACAACACACAGATTCACACAGATCCATATGCAGCACACTCATACAAACACATATACAAATGTATGCCCACACCACATCTATATACATATACATACATAGACATATTCCAACATCTTTAGTTATGAGAAAACACTCTGCATAATGCCTAGACAGGAACTTTTGTATTTCATGAACATTGCAGAGTGAACTTATAAGAACCAATGTTTTACTAGTGGATACAACATCATGGGGCCGACATTGTGATATGTCCTGAATAAAATGTAATTTGAATTTGCAGCATATGACAGCACCCCCCCCACACACAACACATACATACCAGTCTTGCAGTTAATTGTCAAACATACCATCCAGTCACGTCGCCTTATGCTCACTTTGCTGATGATAACTCTACACAGTGGAGATATTAATCAGTTAACCCATGGTTTCCCACATGTATGTCATTTTACATAATCATCTATGGGAAGTGTAACACAGACTAAACACTCAAAGGGTCAGGCCCTTGCTTAGAGTAATGAATAGAGTCAAACACAGACCTTTATCTCTGCAGACTTCATCTCTTGTTCCCTAACCACACTGTCAACCCTTTTTTGTTTTGTTTTGTGTCTACCACTTAAATACATCATTTTCCTCTGAGTATTTTGTGAATGACTTTAAATCATAATGCTTTATAAAGATTTGACCAGAGAAGAGTCCCTTGACATTGTTCTCACTGTTATCTTCTTCTCCAGTTTTCTGATCTCAGCGTCCCAATTTGTCATCTCACCAACAGCGTCCTCCTGAGGTTCCTTGGTATTTCTTCCAGTGTGGATTTATCCCGGCTTGAGGATTTGTTGCTTGCTGTTTTCTACTTTACTCTCTTTTGATACATTGTTTTTTATTTACTTGTTTTTCCCCTGATGAGCCCAAAATTTATGTCTTAAGCCATGACCTCTCCCCTAAGTTTCAGGATTCCTGTGAAATATCTAATAACCCACTGTGAGCTCCAGCCTTAAGTTTCACAGGGATAACAATGTTATCTGGTCACACTGAGTCTCCACAAAGCTGTTTAAACCACTTTAATCCTTTATTGTTAATGTCGCAAGCCTCAGTCATTTGCTTATATAAAAGTACTTGACACAAAATAAAGTCACTTACCTACAGGACACCTCCAATGGAGGAATTGACTTCATCAGAGCAGCCTGTGGGAATTTCTATGAGATATTTCCTTAATGGTTAAGTGATGAAGGTGGGCCCAGCCCACCATGGGCTGTACCTTCGCTAGACAGGTGGATATGAGCTACATAAAAATGCTAGCTGTGTAAACCAGGAAAGTAAAGAAGTAAGCAGTCATCTTCATTGTCTCTGCTTTGGTCCTTGCCTCCAGGCTCTCATCTTGAGTTCCTATTGTTGCTTCTCTAAATGAAAGACTATAACCTCTCAGCCACATGAAGCCTATCCTCCCCCGAGTTGCTTTTGGTCAGTGTTTTATCACTGGTCACCAAACGGAAGCAAACTAAGGCAGAAATATTGCCTCAAATCTCTCCTTAGGAATTCTTACCAATCTCACTTCTAAAACAGTCCTTGTAAATGTCTTGTTTCCTCCACAGAGGCTGCTACCACCCTCAGCCAGAATGATAGCTCTTCCTGGGCAGACTGCAATTGGCTTCTTAGTGGGTCATGATAATTCGCCTGCCACTCTTCAGATCTCTCAGTTCCTTTTTATGCAGAGCACCTGGGGCCTTGCAGATGCTAGCCAAGTTCTCTACTGTGGAGCTACATGCCCAGCCTTGCCTTGAAGTTTTAACTACACATGTAGTACCATGTCACATGTCTCAAATCTCACAAGTACTTTTGAAGATAGATCAAGTAAAACTTAGATGCTTGATCATTACCTCCAGTGTAAAACTGTGCAATGAGGGTACTACTTTCTTACACAATATGTGATTTTTTTTTTTGCTGAAACTATAATATTTTATTTACAAATCAGTCTCTCTGACTTTCTCATTCTCTCTCCCTAGACACTTTTCTTCTTCTTCTTTTTTTTTTTTAACTTGGAAACATTTCCATATAATGTTTGACACAGAAATCATCAAATAGAAGTATACAATATTGACAGGAGGCAGTATATTTATAATTTATAACCCCCAATGTATTTATAAATTAGAAACAGAAAGATCTACAAATGAAATTATGAAGGTTCACCAAAGTCATTTAATCTGTCAGTTTCTCATTCATTTTTATGTCTTAATAATATTCTATTGTATGAATAAGCCACATTTTATTTCTCTCCAGTATTTGATAGCTATTTGAGTTGTTTTAACTTTTTTACTATTAGCAACACACTGCTGTAAACCTTCATGTACATGTTTCATGGGTGCACATTTTCAGTAGTTTGAGGATATATTCCTGAGGGTAGAATTGTTGAGTAACAGAGTAACAATGTTTTGCATTTTGACCAACCACCAAACTGTTTTGCCAAAGTGGCACACCATTTTACAATCTCACCAAACCCTTGTTTTTAAGGCTCTGATTTTTGAAGATAGATCAAATAAAACTTAGATGCTTGATCATTACCTCCAGTGTAAAACTGTGCAATGAGGGTACTACTTTCTTACACAATATGTGATTTTACTCTTCCAAATGTACTGTAGCCACACCAGCCCTCTCTCAAATTCTCCAAACTTACTCATTTCTTCCTTAGCTCTTGGCACTTTTTCTGCGTCAACTTGTTTTCTGGTTTGTATGACAAAGTTCTCAATTCAGATCTTCCTTCCATTGTGTTCCCCTCTAAGAGACCTTCTGAAATTCCCTTATCTACCCTTAGTTAACTGCAATCATATAAATATGCATTATTTTCTTTGTGGATTATCACCGGTTGGAAGTTATTCTGCAATGTTGCTTTCATTTTAATTTTTGTGTGTACCTCAACTGAAATGCAAGCTACTCTTTGATTGGTTGTCTTATCTGGTTTCATTTTTTTTTCCTTGTGTGAAAGACTTACAATAGCATGACTAGATAATGAAAGGCAAAATACAAATTGCTTTCAAAGCACAGATTGCATTATGAATGCATAAAAAACTGCAACAATGGCTGCCGTTCTCTAATGGGAAGAGTCGATTGTGCAAGGTCATTAAAAAGTAACTCAAACTCCATTATGTTAACAAAAGAAAAAATTCCCACTAATGTAGGGCTGGGAAGTCCGCTGGTAATTAAAACTATAGTGTTTACCCATGTACATAGTCCTTAGAAACCAACCTAGCTTTTTTTTTCCTTGCAGTAAGCCTATGTCAAATGATCGTCGGCAAATGATAAATATGACTTTTACTTAATGAAATAATGGAGCTAGCATATGGCAGTTGGTGGATGTTAAAACATTAAGAGAGATGTCTATGTGGAACTATTTAATGGGAGATTGAAATGAATAGATTTATTCATTATTAGCCTAATTCACATCATAGTTAACATCAAGAGATTGAAACTTTGTGTTGTGTGCCTTCTGATATAATAGCGAATTCAGAAAAAAAAAATCCTTCCAGATAGCCACAAAAGTAGAATTGAATAAGTCTCTAGATATAACTGCCAGCTAACAAAATTTATAGAAATGGAGGCACATGTACAGATACATGACACATATATAATCAAGCACATTTTGAATGCAAGGATGCAGTGATACACACTGTGATGGTTTGAAAGAAAATGGTTACCAAAGGGAGTGGCATTATTAGGAGGTGTGGCCTTGTTGGAGGAAGTAAGCCACTGTGGAGGCGGGCTTTGAGTTCTCATATATGCTCAAGCCACTCCCAGTGGAACTGACTATTTCCTGTTGCCTGCGCAAGATGTAGAACTCTCAGCTACCTCTCCAGCACTGTGTCTGCCTGCATGTCCCCCTGTCCTACCATGATGATAATGGACTGAACCTCTGAACTGTAAGCAAGCCACCCCAATTAAATGTTTTCCTTCATAAGCATTGCTGTGGACATGGTGCCTCTGAACAGCAACAGAGACCTGTATTGAGACACACACTAAAAGCCAAATAATTACATTTTAAAATCCATACTAACTAATCTGAGGAACATCTAAACATGATGGTGGTGGCTGTGGTTGTGGTATGATTTAAGCTGGCAATGAATGAACTGTTATGTGAAGAATGTTTGTGTGGCTTTTTGATATCATCAAGAAAGCTACAAATGTGAAATGTACATGTGAACAGCTACAGGTGTAAAGTGAACACATTGCTTTACAGTGAACAATTTTTTGGAAAGGAAAGAGAGTGCACTGTCAAAAAGTGATAAGCTTATACTAGCTAGGTATATGTCAGAGTTAGCTTCAGCTGTCAACTTGACAGAAGCCCAGAATCCACTAGGAAGAGGAAACTCACTGATTATTTGCCCACATGAAGTTGGCCTATGGCCAAGTCTCCTTAGTTGCTAATTGATATACGAGGGCCTAGCCCAGTGTGGAAGATGCCCTTCCTGGGCAGGTGGTCTTAGAGTGTGTGAGAAAGCAGCCAGAGCAAGGCAGAGCAAGTAAGGCAGTAAGTAGCACGTTTCCATGGCCTTTGCTTCAGTTCCTGTCTCCAGCTTCCTGCCTTGAGCTCCTACCCTGGGTTCAGTTGATGATGGACCTCTAAGCTGAAATAAACCCCCTCCTACCTTAAGTTGGTGTTTATCACAGAAAGCAAACTGGGACAGTATACTGATCAATGACATAATCATTTATTTTCCTTACCATACAGTTACACACAATGCTTAGTACTTGCATTCCTCAAGTATGAGTGTGCAGTTGTTCGCACTTTTCACGCCACACTTCTATACAACTGGCTGCAAGATGAGGTTAAGTCACAACAGAATCACCACAAACACAGGAGTAACACATTGTGTTGAGATTTTATGGTCACCACAATGTTACCAGGCAATGGTAATTTTTACCTCCATTGTAACTCACAGGACCACCGTTGTATATGCAGTCTGCTTTTAACCAAAGCATGACTGGATGTCCATACCTGTATATGTGTAATTCACATATGTACATACAAAACCAGAGTTGTATACACTGCTGTTCCTCACAGTGACATACTGCTCTATTCTTTTGGGCACTCAAACATTTCACATAATTTCCCTACCAAGCATGAGGGCAGTAAAATTCTCTCCATAGAAAATTCTAGAGAATAATTGCAAAGACAATATGGCGAGGTTTACAAAGTTACTCTGAGAATGGTGGGATTCTGAATTCATCAGATTGTTAGATGTGGTTCATCAAAGTATAGACTCGTTCTCATAAAATTTCTAGCCACTTATCACAAACACTACTCACTTCAATAATTACAATTATTTGTGGCATTATATGTCCTAATTTACTAAGCCTTTTAGTGCACATTTAAACATCAGTATTTTAAACTTGTGTCTAGCTTTGTATAAAAACCAGAAAAGTGACTATGCTTTCTCTAAATGCTAATTCATTCTTATTTAATACTTAATCTTCTGATTAAAGTGGTTAAAAAGTCAACAGGATACACAAGTTAATTTACATATAGATATAACATATTTGGCAATGTTATATAAACGTTTACAAAATATAAAAATGTAGATATGGCAATGCTAAACTCAGTGTGTACCGAAGTAAATTGTGTCTATGGTAATACACAGGGTGCCAAAGCTAAGCTGTGTGTGTGACTTGATAGATTTTTGCCACATTTTGAGAAATGGCAGGCTGAGTGAATTTCATTTTATTTTATTTTTCCTGATCCAAGAGGTGGTAGGCCACAGAATCACAATCTCTTTTCCCTCTCTGATTCCATATTTTCAGCTTCCCTCTGTCTCTAATCTTTTTTACCAGGCTCCACCTAGGAAGCAGGAATTACATCTAAGCAGTGCGTAGTTCATTGCAGGGTCTGCAGAATCAAATCTTGAGAAGGGAAAAGTTATAGCAGTTGTCATAACAGCAGTTCATGCTCACCGCGAACTGAATATAAATGCATGATCACCCCTGTGTAATTTTAATGGTTGAGCGATTGTTATGCAAACTTGGTCTTTCTCCTTTGCTTCTTCCTGTATCAACCTAGATTTTAGAAATCAGACAGAGGTTCTTCAAAGAATAATATTTATCCAGGATCAGGAGAGAATCAGGAATGCACATGTTTCAGTGAACTACATGTGTATTCAAGGAGACAGAAGCAAGGGGAAGTAAGGAAGACCACGTCTGGTGTTTGCACACAGTGGCCACTGGCCACAGTACTGGGTAGCAGAAGATGAGCAGAACAGAATGTTGTTGGACAGCCACCAGGTCGGGGTTGTGTTTTGTGCAAGTGTGTTGTCCTGTCAGTCTTTTGTGATATGATCAAGTGATCATGTGAGGTCCCTTTGCAGCCTCTCTAGTTTTGGTTCTCACTACAGCCTCTCACTACAACAACATCTCCATGGATCATCTTTTCTTGTTACAACCATTCAGAAGCCACATCTAGATTCCATCTATACTCATGATCCTTTTGCTGTAGTGTTTATCCTCGGAGGAGGAAAAACCTTAATATTTGAGTAAACTGTCTCTCAAATTCCCAAGACCAGTCCAGATGTTTGACACCCACTAGAATTAATTTTCAGGTACAAAGGTAGAGGAAAATGAATGTTCCTTCCTAGCAAATAGCTTCAGTTTGGGGTGAGGTGTTCTACAAATCACCATCATTTTATTATTTATCTGCTTATTTTTACTTTTGAGATTATAATTGCATTTCTTCCTTTTACTTTGAGATCATGACATAGTTTTACTTCTGCGTAATACAGTATTTTTAGCAATAAGATACTCAAAATTTATTTTTTTAAAATTAATTTGAGTAATCAAATACTCAAAAATACTTTTGAGTAGTGAAAATAATATAATGTTACTTTTGAGATTATAATTACAGTTCTCCTATTTCTCTTTATGGCCTCTTATTCCATTACTTTTTCCTGCATGTGTATATGTATAAGTAGGTGTATATGTATTACATATATATATATACATATACATATATATATATATATATATATATATATATATATATATTCCCAAATATAAGTTTCTTGGTCAATATAGTGTTACATGTATAAACTTTTTCAGGGCTGAGCATTTGGTATTGGATCATGGATTTCTGTGCTCTTTCTGGGGGAAGACTTTCTCATGACTTAGAACCCGTCAAAGGACCATGAGCACAGGTCAATGCCAGAGAGGGTTTCGAATAGTGACAGGGATGTGTGAGGATTATCCACAGAAACTGCCAACCAGAGAAGTTCCTCTGAGCTTCAGTGACCCGCACCATCAGGTTGTTCTTCCTGACAGCATTCTGAGGGGGAGAAGACAGACCAGGTGGGCTCACAAAGTCTTGCACAAGCTGTGTCTTATGCCAAGCAATTTTATGAAGAAGTTGTTATATACTAAGTGTGGGGGTGGGGGGGATGGGACTAAGTCAACAGAAACTATCACGCGATGGGATGAAATCAATAGGAAGCTAATCGAGCCACATTGCACCGTGGGGGACATTTGATATCTCAAGGGTACCAGAAACCGAGCACCCAGTAACCTTAGGGCTGACTGTTTACTGGGAAAACCTGTCTCTAGCTGTGGTGTGGCTCAGCCCTAGGACACATCTTTAATCTAAGAGCTTTCTGTTTGAATATTGTAAACAGGATTAAATAAAGTCAACCCTATAGGTCAAGAGGCAGAGCAAACAACCAGTTGACAGGAAGTGAATGTAGGATTTAAAAAAGAAAAAAGAAAAACAGAGACTAAGAAAGATGAAATCAGGAGGATGGATAGAGAGAGAGGCGCACAGAAAGTAGAAGAGAGGGCCATTCAGCTTGAGGCACTGGTTTGAGATGGCCTAGGAGAAAGGAGGTTGCTGAAATGTTGGCAGAGGAGGAAGGTCAGGTGGGTGCTTTCTTAGCCCCTCTGAGCTACCAGGATTTCACCCCAGCTTCAGGACATCCCAAGTCTTTAGTGGTAAAATCAAACAACTGAGATTTTTGTTAAAAACAACAAGCAGTTACTTACTGGTGACTCTCCTGTAAAGAAGACTGACTTCTTCACTACTCCATCTAGCACAGGGGAGACTTCAGTGGATAGCCTGTCTTCCTGCAATGATCTTTCCATGACAACTCTTCCTATTTACACTGGATAAAAATGTCACAGAAATCATGCTAGATACCACTCGTAAAGGACATTGATTCTTTCTCAAGACCTGCGCTGAATCCCTTCAAAACAATTCTCCTATGCTATAATTTCATGCTAATTAGATTGATACTACTTTTAAAATCTGCCTATCCCACTATAATCTAGATAACAAGAATCAATACTTATACATTTCACCAATTCTCCCATAGTATCTGACACACAGTAGGAATGCAGAACTCTCTTCGAATGAATGACTTCATAGACGATTAACTCTGCCTTACAGCAAGAAGAGTCTAAAGTCTTTGAAATAAATTAATCTTCAGAATCCTGCTGGGTGTCTGACACATACAAAGCTTACAATTAGTGTGTTTAATGACTGAAAATGAATTAAAGAGCTCTCTATCTTACATTCAGGCTTAGAGACATTAAGAGATTAAGATGTTAGACTTTAGAAAAGATTTTTATGGAGCTATTAGTTGTATTGAATTTATAATTTCATGTGAAGTGTTCTGATTTCACATTTAAAATTTCTTGTTTCTTTAGATGTGGGGAAAATTGCCATAGGTAGATGCTGTAACAAACACAGCAGTGAGTTTTGAATGTGAGGATCACCTCATTTATTATGTTTGTGATCTTAGAGGTCACCTATGCTCTCCCAACAATAAATTATTATTAATTAAGTGAGTGCTTCAGGCAGTGTTGAGGATCAAACCCAAGTCCTTCTGCATGCTAAGCAACTACTGTACCACCAAGCTTTAATTTTCGTTTTCACTTTTTTTTTTGAGATAGAGTTTCTCTATGTAGCCCTGGCTGTACTGGAACTCACTTTGCAGTCCAGGCTGACCTCAAACTCACAGATATCCACCTGCCTCTGCCTCCTGAGGGCTGAGATTAAAGGTGTGCACCACCATTCCTTGCTTAATTTTCATTTTTAGAAGCAAATAAAAATAATTATATTGAACAACAAAGAACATTTGTGAAGGCAACTTCTTAGTGTTTACCTTAGCAAATAGTTTAAAAAAATATTGGAAAATTTTGTTTATTATTGTTATTATTATTATTATTATTATTATTATTTAGTGTGTGTGTGTGTGTGTATGTGTGTGTGTGTGTGTGTGTGATACCTTGTATGTGCAGGTCAAAGGACACCTTTCAGCAGTTGGCTCTTGCCTTCCATCTTGGCATGACAGAGTCTTTCACATTTTTGATCTAGTTTAATCATGATTGTGAGATTTCAGCCTGATTCTCCTGTAACTCCCCAACATCTCAACATAGGAGTGTTGGGATTGCAGATACATGCCACCACATCTGGCTTTTTTGTGGGGGTTTCATGAGGGTCTCTGCAAACACCATGGCTGACAGAGTAATGATCCCTGTGAGGCAAGAAGGAAATCCAGTTCTGTAGTGGGTAGTTGTTCCAGCTTTGACCTGAAAGTACTGCCCCTAGTGAGGCTTCTGGTAACTGCCACACTTACCTACGACCTGCCTCTGGGGTGGGGCCAAGACAGGATCCCTTAAGACCCAAGCTCTGGATGTGCCAAGTCTCTTGGTTTCTTATGATCCTGGATGCTGGATGGCAGATCAAGCAGAGTGCTCCAAAGAACACTGCTGGACTGCATTCCACCTTTCCTGAATCCTATAATCAACCCCTTTACTGGCTGTAAGTTACCCCAAAATAAACCTCCTTTTTAACTATGTCGAGTTGCCTTAATACATTCCCCCAATACAGTTCAACATGACTCAGTAGCTGGTATTGGTTCAAACTTCCAGAGTCTGACTCCTTGCAGTATTTTTTTAGTCATATTTAAGAACAATACAACTTTAGAAAAAACATTTACTGGTGCTAATTATTGAAAGCTTAAGGTATGACTATATGGAAACTTTTGCAAAGTATGTATGACCTCTTCCATAAGAATGGCTTCTATAGCTTAAGGGCCTAGGGGAGGATCTGGTGTAGTCTAGGTCTTCGTAGAGGTCCCAAGCTACAAAGTGCATGTGACATCTACCCTAGGAATGGGTTTTATTCACTGAGAAGCAATGCTCAAGACAGAGTTCTGGGGAGGAAGAGTCTGGATAAATATAATAATCTGAGGGATTGAGTGTGGTCTGGCCCTGCAGATAACACAGATCACCAGGCTATTGACTACACCCACTCCCAGCTTTTCAGGTGAAAACAGATATACATCTCTGCCATTTGGGAGACAATCTTGTGTGTTTAGCACTCCTGGTTTCCCTAGTGCTTATCTGTGAGCAAAAGGACCTGTTGTACCCTCTACAATTGTAGGTCATCAGGGTTGTGTCATAAGTACTGTCACTCACTGTAATGCCTTACTGGCCACAAGCATGTCTTTTAAAAAGAACTCTTTCATATCTACCCCAACTGACCTGGTTTCTCTTTATTCCTCACACCCTGATGGGTCTTGTTGGCTGTGATATGTTGGAAATTGAGCACAGTGTGTTCCTAGCTGTTGGGACTATGTATATAGGTTGCACAATATTATGACATATGTAGATGTATGTGTTACACAGATATAAGAACAACATCTGTCTTAGTTGTGTTTCTCTTCATATATTTGGTAGCTTCTCCAAATCCTTTCAACTCAGCATCTGGACAAACAAGATGAATCTGCCACAGTACATAACAGTACCAGACATGTAACTATGTAGTTACAGCATTTCTGCTCCTAGGCATGCAAATGGAAAGAGCCACAATTTTACTACCTGGCAAAGAATCTTGACTATGGAGGAAGTGAATCATTCACAGGATTCATTCCCTACACATGGAGCAAACATTCCGGAGGTACCCATTCTAGCAAACTTTGTCAGATATATTCAGCTGTCCATTTTAGATATTTCTTGGCAGTTTGGAAACATTGTTTTATTTATCCCATTATGAAAATTATGCAAACAGAATCACAGACTTCAAAGAACTCAGCTGGCTGCATAAATCAAGCTAAAGTCAGTGAAAGGCAATATTGAAAGGGAGAATTTGATATAAAGCTCCACAGTGCGTCTTTGAATAATGAAAGTTTAATTTTTCTTTTCTCTTTTATTTTTCTTCTTTAAAAATACTAGCATATAGTTCTGAAAAACGGCAATAGGAAATTGAAAACTATTCCTCAGAAAAGCTAATATTGTGAAATAAACTCACTGCAGGGATTCCCGAGTTTGAAATCCTCAAATTTTACAATTGTTGATTGCAGGGAATGCTAAGAAGTATCAGAGCCAAAGTATGTAATTTTTCATAAAGTGTCCTGTGTGTCAACCTTCTGCACATGACTAGGCTATGCATTGTACTCACTATTATATGAACTTGAATGGCATTCAGTTGCTAGGAAGTCTGTCAACACATATTTAAGGGAGGCTTCCTAGTGACAGCACTGCTTAGGGACCCAAAAGAAACTGCTTTACAGACTGCTGTAGATCCAGTTTTCCAATGGGAGGAGCTAGCAGTAGTTCATTTTGGTATTAAGGTTATTACAACTAGCCAGGGGGAGAAGGAAATAAGGACAAGCGTTAACCTATCCTCAGGTTATTTCTCTGAGATAGTTAGGCTTTAACAGAGATCTTATTTAACAGGTTTAATTAAAAGACAAGAATTCAAGTAATAATAATAATAATAATAATAATAATAATAATAATAATAATAACAATACAACCTAAAACCCCGAAGTAAGCAAGACTTGCCATATTCAAGAAACTAAGCAATGCTCGGTGTATAATAATGAAAATGCAATGTAAAACCCTGATGTCACCAAATACAGCCAAGTGATTTTCTTTCTTTCTTTCTTTTTTTTCTTTTTCTTTTTTTTTTTGGTTTTTCAAGACAGGATTTCTCTGTGTAGTTTTGGGCCTTTCCTGGAACTCACTTTGTAGACCAGGCTGGACTCAAACTCACAGAGATCCACCTGCCTCTGCCTCCGGGGTACTGAGATTAAAGGCGTGCGCCGCCGCCGCCGCCGCCGCCGCCGCCGCCGCCGCCGCCACCACCACCACCACCCAGCCCAAGTGACTTTCTATATCAGTGGGAAGAATGCACAATGAAGAGAAAACAGGCTCTTTCGTGAGGGGTGCTGTGACTCCTGGCATCCACAGAAGAAGATGGACATGAACCTTTTCTCATAACATAAAATCATCACTGTTCATCACTGAAACTTAAAGCAGCACCACAGTGACAGATGACTTTCGCCCGGAAGAATAGCTGCTGAAGTCAGCATGGGGAATTCTCAAAAGCTGAAAATGATCTACCATAGGACCCATACAAACCATCTCTTGGCACATGTCCAGAACATTCGACATCCTGCTCTACAGATACTTGCTGGGCCGTGTTCCTTGCTGCTCTATTTATAATAGCTAGGATGTGGAAACAATCTAAATGTGCTACAGCTGAAGAACAGATAATGAGTCCAGTCAGCTGGGACTATGCTCAGGCATTCTGGGACCCGAGTGTAGCCCTAAGCATTTGGAGCAGTGGTCCGCATCCTTCCTAATGCTGTGACCCTTTAATACAGTTCCTCATGTTGTGGTGACTTCCAACCATAATATTTTGTTGCTACTTCATAACCGTAATTTTGCTACTGTTATGAACCATAATGTAAATATCTGATATACAGGGTATCTGAATGGTGACCCCAAAGGGGTAATGACCCCTGATGAGAACCACTGATATAGAGCAGAAGAATTTTAAAGGAAAAACAATACATCTTGGTATCTGTAACTTCAGTGTGGGGTTTGGGAGAGTACTGCACAAGTGAGTAGTTTAACAGAAGCTACATTAGCTGGGGCATCTTAACCGTGGGTTCGTAGATTAGAGATGGGTAATTTTCCACAGGATTCTCTATCAAGGAGATCAAATTCTGCTTAAATCTTTAATGGCTTCAGCAAGAATACAAGGTAGAAGCCAGGCAGCGGTGGCACATGCCTTTAATCCCAGCACTTGGGAGGCAGAGTTAGATGGATCTCTGTGAGTTCGAGGCCAGCTTGGTCTACAGAGCAAGATCCAGGACAGGCTCCAAAATGACACAGAGAAAGCCTGTGTCGAAAAACAAACAAACAAACAACAACAACAACAAAAAGATAGAGGAAGTTCTGCACCATCTTGCCTTGTCACATTCTGTATGCTATAAAGAGTTAGAAGATCAAGGCAACAAGCAAGCTTGTTGGAATACAAAGGTCATGAAAGATGATTATATTTGGAATAACTTTCTGTTTCCCAGATCTCTCGTGTAGCTAACCTAGTACATCCAACAATAAAACAGCCTTCTCTGGCAGTGCAGTCCTTAACGGGTTAAAGTAGTGGAGGTAGACCTCCACTTATGTTGTGAAAAACACTTGGACAGGAGACTGGATTTACAAGCTGGGACAAAGGCCACTGGCAAGCTCAATGTGATTATAATCATTCTGAAGATATGCTGGTGACCTGGATAAGAATGTAGACATATGGGAAGGGGCTACAGAGTTATTGGTGACATGGAAGAAGTTGGTATTCAAGTAGTATCAAGTTTTGTGTTTTAAGCACCTGGGTAGATTATGATCATTACAAAAATGAGGACGCAGAGTAAAGAGGTACTGGGAGACAGCTCAGGGTTGTAGGAATAGGTGGGGTGTTGAGCTTGTGGGCTGCAGGTTGGACATACCTGCAATTCTAGACTCACATCGTTGTCACTAGCAGGCATGTATCCATAGATTCGTGCATCAGGAGGAAGGACTGATAGAGAAAAGAGAAAGTAACCAAAGTCTCAATTTCAGCATGACCCACCTGAGAGTCAACCCCCGGCAGCTGTAAAATAGAGTAATTGAGTGCAATGGAAGCAGGTGTGCCCCCACTTCAGCTGAGAGCTGATGTTGGAGGATGAAGGCGTTCAGTGAACAGCCCGCTCTTCTCAGAAGTCCCCGTGGCTGACTCGGGTCACATGATGACAGTGGGGATGTAGCATATTAAGGAGAAGCATGTGCCTGTTCTTAGCTTGGCCTAAGAAGTCCCCTGCCTGAGCCTCTATGAAGCCCATTTGCCTTGCACTGTGGCTACATGGACAAAGCGTCAGAGGCTCCATGGCAGGAGGACACAGGTGAGGGGCACATGGGCAAACCCTGAGTGATGCTAATGACATTAATCCAGCTTTGAGCCACATTTGATCCCATTCCACGTGAAAGTTCACCACAGTAGCTTGTAAATTTGGAAGTGGAAGAAACCACCAATCGATGACTGTAGATCTAGTTTAATTTTATTTTTTATAACCCCAAATCTAAGAAAACTGCCCCCTTGATGACTTGGTTTGAACTGTTAACTGTTGGACAATTTTTACCCCTGTGGTTTCCTTTCCTTGACTTTTTTTTTTCTTTCACTTCTATGCTATAGCAGTTTAGCGTGTCACCATTCTACTGTGCAATATTGCAGTAGAGACCGAGAAAAGCATTTATCATTGCAATAATGTCTGTTACCATCTTAGATAATTTCTCTCTGGTTTTCAGCGGTTTAGATGTGACCATACCTTCTGTATTTTGTGACAAAAAGTGGGGGTTCCAGGTTCCTATTTTGGTTGGTGTCAAAATAAGGACTTACAGCATATTAAGGTTTATTCACTTTGAATTAATATATATATATATATATATATATAGCAACAAAGGAAAAACAGAGAAGTATCGTCTTCATTATTCTTCACTTTATCTAATAAGCAGCAAAGCTAGCTGATGGATTTGCTAAGATGGTTTGAGGCTTGGTTGCCCTCCTATCAATATTTAAAGCCCATTAATTCAGTTTCCATTTCTTTCCTTTTAGACATCACATGCAATGCTCCACAAGCACGCAAGCTTCCCCCCACCTCTAGATTTTCACAAAAACTATTGAAGATAACAGCATCGTTTTTGCATTTTCCCCGTGTTTTTTACTGGACTGATTACCGTCAGCTGATGCTCTCAGTATTTTCCTTAAGACCTACGTCCAGCTGAATTTTAGACCACAGTATGCTCTATTTAGTGGCCTATTGTTGAGGGTTAATACTTCAAAGTTTCGACTGCTGTCTCTAAGGGGCTTAGTGTTACAAACTTTGTTTAAAATGTTGCCCATACCATGACAGTATAAAAGAAAATTCTTCCTTCATGTTATACTTTCTATTTCTTTCTTCTTTCCTTTTTTAAAAACATTGTTATATCCAAGTTTATGGTTTTCTGTCTCTCTTGCCTTTCCCTCTAGCACCTCTCTTCTCCATCCTGTCAAGCTGATTGCATTTAAAGGAAAGACACTCCAAAAAAACAACAACAAACAATAAAATGAAATCATCTTCTTTCTTAAGTCTTATTCCCAGCTCTAACACTTGAATCACATTCTCTTTCCTACTTTTTTTTTCTTTTGAGAGTATTTCTTTCTTTTTTTTTCTTTCTAAATTCTTCACCAGATTTTACCAGTGTGGATGTATTTACCCATAATCTCACAGGGAGTGGCACTATTAGGAGGTGTGACTTTGTTGGAGTAGATATGGCCTTGTTAGAGGAAGTGTGTCATTGTGAGGGTGAGATTTGAGGTTTTTTTATGCTCAGGATACTGCCCAGTGTGTCAGTTCAACTTCCTGTGCCTGCAAGTTGTAGGATCCTCAGCTCCTCCAGTACCATGTCTGCCTGCATGTCCCCATGCTCTCTGCCATGATGATAAGGGACTAAACCTCTGAAATTGTAAGTGAGCCCCCTCAATTGCCTTGGTCATGATGTCTTTTCACAGCAATAAAAACCCTAAGACAGGTGGTTTTTGAGTTTGAACAAATTATGAATATTGGCACTTGAGAGAAGGCTCAGCCATTAGGAGCACACACTGATCTTGTAGAGAACCAAAGTTGGGTTCCAATCTCTTAGGTTGGGCAACACAGAACCATCTGTAATTCTAATTCTGGGATCCAGAACCCTCTTCTGGACTCTGTGGGCACTAGCACTCATATACCCCCAACTTCTGCCCCACCTCATTCCACAAAAAGGGGTAAATCTGTGATCTTTTGCTTTATCACTGATACTTTTGTGTGATGCATCTTCAATGAATCTACTCTTGCCCTGTGACATTTCTCCAGAGCTTGAGCTGTCCTGGATTCCTCATAAAAATAATCTTAGGACCTTTTGAAATTTACCAAGAATGACTGGATTACCCATGTACTGGCTTCCTCTTAAATCTTTCTGTTGAGGTTTCTTGCAGTCAGAGTTTCTGTGTAGTGTCATTCCAATTGTGCAGGTCCAAAACGACCACACCTCAAATCCTTTCAACCACGTGTAACCAGTTTAGGATGCTGGCAGCACAACATTCTGAGGTTTTATTTTCCTAGTTTCTTGGACCATTAACATTTTGTATGTGGAATCTTTGGTTGAACTATCTTTTTCTTTCTTTCTTTCTTTCTTTCTTTCTTTCTTTCTTTCTTTCTTTCTTTCTTTCTTTCTTTCTTTCTTTCTTCCTTCCTTCCTTCCTTCCTTCCTTCCTTCCTTCCTTCCTTCCTTCCTTCCTTCCTTCCTTTCTTTCTTTCTTTCTTTCTTTCTTTCTTTCTTTCTTTCTTTCTTTCTTTCTTTCCTTTCTCTTTCTTTCTTTCTTTCTTTCTTTCTTTCTTTCTTTCTTTCTTTCTTTCTTTCTTTCTTTCTTTCCTTCCTTCATTCCTGCCTGCCTGCCTTTCATTCTTTCCTTCCTTTCTTTTGTTATTTCTTTCTCCTTTCCTTCCTTTCTCTCATCTATCTATCTGTCTGCCTATCTATATCTATCTATCTATCTATCTATCTATCTATCATCTATCTATCTATCTATCATCTATCTATTTATCATTTATCTATCATCTATTATCTATATCTATATCTATCTGTCATTCATCTATCATCTCTATATCTCCCTCTCTATCTTATCTCTATCCATCCATCCGTCTGTCTGTCTATCTATGTATCTACTCCCTCACCACTGAAGTCTTTGACTTTTATCATTGGCCCAGTAGCAATAGAAAAACCAAACCAAACTGAACAGACCCTTTCATTGCTGTATCTGTATTGAAAATGAATTCCATTCATGGAGTGCTGCTGTGTGCTCTGTATACTTTTCATCTGCTTTCTCAGACTCTGATGCTTCTCTTGAGAAAAATCCACCTATTTCTGCTAGTTTGCCAGTTACAGTTTGTAATGTTATAAATGATCCCTGAGGCGAGTTCAGTGCCCTTTACATCGTATTGTTATGATTCAACTTCCTGACCAAGTTACATCCATAGTTTCCAGATCACCATGATACTCCACTCCAAGTCTCCCTCAATACATGTGTTTTGCCAATAAATTTGATGATGACTTCATTTAGCTTTTCTTCCCCTTTAACTCAGCAAAAAGAAATAGTCTCCATGTGATGTGAGTTTGCTATCCTTCCTCAGTCATTGTCCATTAATAAGCTATACTCTGTATGTGGATGAACATACTCTGAGTATTTGCATAGCATGTTCATTGAGTATTTGCAATGTTCAGAGTGGCAGGAGAAAAATGGGAGAATGCTTTAGTCTTTGCTCTAACAAACAGCAGAGAGTAGGTAGTTCATAAGCAGCAGAAATATACATGTCAACTTCTTGGCATGTGCTAGGTACAATATTAAGACATAGGTCTATGCAGTGTTTGATGAGGGTTCACTTTCTGGATTATAGTTACCTTGATGTTCTTACAGGGTAGAAGAGAGCAGCTGGCTTCAGAATATCCTTTTACAAGGACATCAATTCCATACATGAGGGTTATAGCACTGTGACATAATCAGTTTCCAAAGATGGCACCATCATCTGGTGGGGTTAGGGTTCAAAAGGACTTTGGGGGATAACACAAATTTTCAGTATGTTGCAGAAAGGAGCTTGTAGCTAGTTTTCCTGCCTTGTCCACAGTCAGGACAAATCTTTGTCACCCGCCAGTCCCTCAGCCACTCAGACCTAACCAAGTAAACACAGAGACTTATATTTCTTACAAACTGTGTGGCCGTGGCAGGCTTCTTGCTAACTGTTCTTATAGCTTAAATTAATCCATTTCCACAAATCTATACCCTGCCACGTGGCTCATGGCTTACCAGCATCTTTTCATACTGCTTGTCAGGGTGGCAGCTCGCAGTGACTCCTTCTGCCTTCCTGTCCTTTTATTTCTCCTCTGTTAGTCCCGCCTATCCTTCCTGCCTAGCCACGGCCAATCAGATTTTATTTATTGATCAATCAGAGAAACTTGACATACAGACCATCCCCCAGCACAGCCAAGTGCAGACCATCTCAGACACCTGCACTCAGGCCTGTGGTCCTAATCATCCTCTATGCGGACCTGCTGGGTAAAGCCACGAGGAACCCGAAAATGGGTTCCCACAGGACATACAGAACATCCCACAGCAGGAGCGAATCTAGGAGTCCTAAAAAGGTCAATATGCATTAGCACTTTATTTTTTTTCCTTTTTACTCATGACCTAATTTTACAGATTGGGACTTGTGATAAAGGACTGTGAAAAGTTTATTATGATTCTATGTGACTGTTCCTTTTGGGCAGAGGTGTCTATTCTTGTATTACAATTTCCTCTGAATTGAAACGTTCCATACTGGCGGAAGTCTCATTAAGATGCAAGAAGTACACAAACATACATGACTCAGGGCAAACAACTCACTAGTCTTAGGAAGTTCCTGAAACTTACAAGAGCTCAAGGCCCCTCCCCAAGGTTAGATGAGCAGTAATCATGTCTGGGAAAAGGACACTTTTGGGGATACTTGAAAGTCACGTAGGGAGATGGAGGACATAGCTTTTGTGAGATGTCAGTCATACTTGGGTAGTCTTTTCAGTGATATAGCTACATTTGTGTCATCCATACTCCTGTGAGTAACCTCTCACCCATGCTCAGTAACTAAGCCCAATAAACATTTTTTTCACCAAGTTGGAATTTAGTGAAATTGTTACTTTCATCTGTAGTCCTCCCTCTATCTAGGGTAGACTCTTTTTCATGTTTTTCCACTTGCGCAGAGATCACATGATCCCCACATACATTTAAATATTTAATCATGGAGAATGTCTAGCAAATACTATGTTAGGCAATATATTCTCCATTGTTAGTCAACTGTGGTAGTGTCAAGTTGGAAAGTTTACAAGGATGGAGATCTTTTGTCTACTGCATTTAACAGTGCAGCCTTACCTCTATTAGTACTAAAATAGCACAGAGATGATAAAGCTTGTTGTTTTGAAGGTTCCTGAAATCCTGTTTCAGTAAGTCTGAATAGATACAGATTCTCATCAATTCTACCATTCAATAAATGCTTTATGTATTTAATTACCTGGAAATTATGAAGAGTTTTGCATATGTGTGTAGATTAAATGATATGTGATCCCATTAAGTTTAATCAACTCTTAAGTCAGAAAAATTCATTTTGTGTGTGTGTGTGTGTGTGTGTGTGTGTGTGTGTGTGTGTGTGAGCTGATAGTGGAGATTGAATCTAGGACCTTCAACATGTTAGGTAAGTACTTTTTAACCAAACTATATTCCCTACTCAGAAAATATACATTTTATGTTTTTATGTATGTTAATGATATATAATTATCTATCTATCTATCTATCTATCTATCTATCTATCTATCTATCTATCTATCTATCTCCTGCTCATTCTCTCCCAGGACTGTTTTCTAAAATGAAATTGATATGCCACATGTATCTTTTGTAGATTTCCAGTTCACACTGTTATGTTAAATGTTCACAGAATTTATAAACACTTGATATTTCTCATGTATTTCAAGAAACTATCTACCACTAGTTTTTACTTTTTATTTTCAAGAAAAGTGATAACCAACCAAGGTCAGTTCAAGAAATACCATTCTATCCAACCATGAATTAATTACCTTGGTGGTAAAAAAGAAAAAATCATTCCTTCTTCTTTTGATATAAGTTTACCAAACTAGGATGGGTTAGAACAAGGTGTTTCTTCAAGCATATCCTCCATATCTGTAAATATATACATATCCTTTTAATTGAATAAACATAAATTTTATAAGCAAGTATACAAACATAACTTTTATGCTTTTGATACGTACTAAAATCTGTTGTTTTAATCTAGTAATAGGCTTAGTGCATTAATATTCAAAAAGAAAATGACAGAAATATGTTTGTTTCCTACTCTAAAATTATTGTTGGTATTTGAGAACAGATGCATTTAACAAGCATGGACGAGTGAGAAAATATGCAGTTTTAACCTACATTAAGAAGTTAAACATAGAAATGTTATATAAATACATACACAATCACACACACGTGTGGTGATATTGTGTTCCCCAATATATTGTGCACCCTAATAAACTTATTTGGGTTCAGAGAACAGAACAGCCACTAGATACAGAGGCCAGAAAATGGTGGCACACATGCCTTTAATCCCAGCATTCCAAAGGCAGAGATCTGTCTGGATCTCTGTGAGTTCAAAGCCACACTGGAAACAGGCAGGCAGGGTGACACATGCCTTTAATCCCAGGAAGTAATGGCAGTAAGTAGAAAGGTATATAAGATGTGAGGACTAGGAATTAGTGCCATATTATACTTTTTAGGCTTTTGAGCAGCACAGTTCAGCTGAGATTCATTCTGGATGAGGACTCAGAGGCTTCCAGTCTGAGGAAACAGGATCAACTGAAGAACTGCCAAGGTGCGGTGGCTATGGCTTGTTCTGCTTCTCAGATCTTCCAGCATTCACCCCAATAACTGGCACCGGGTTTGTTTTTATTTATAAGACCTTTTAAGATTCGTGCTATACACACACACACACACACACACACACACACACACACACACAGAGAGAGAGAGAGAGAGAGAGAGAGAGAGAGAGAGAGAGAGTTGCTGGAAGTTTTTCTGTGTCCCACTTGGTCCGTAGCCACTCAGACCCAAGTAAACACGTACAGGCTTATATTAATTAAAACTGCTCAGCCATTAGCTCAGGCCTACCACTGACTAGCTCTTACACTTAAACTCAGCCCATTTCTGTTAATCTGTTTGTTGCCACGTGTTCTGTGGATTTACCTGTGTGCTATTACATGCTGCTCCCTGGATGGTGGGCTGGCCTCTCCTGACTCAACTTTCCTCTTCCCAGAATTCTCCTTGTCTGCTTATTCTGCCTATACTTCCTGCATGGCTACTGACGAATCAGCATTTTATTTATCAGCCAATCAGAGCAATATATTCACAGCATACAGAGCAACATCACACGTCAGAAAGAGAGAGAAAGAGTGAGCGAACAAGTGAGAGAGATAGAGAGAGATTGTACCTCAAGCATATTTCTTCCTTTCCCAAACTGTCATGGAAAGCCATTACATTCAATTTTATGCCTTATTTATTATTATTATTATTAAGTAACATTTGCTTGATCTTGTTTCCCAAATGTCAAAAGTCAATGAAATATTTATCTTATATGGTAATAATATTATATTTCACAATATTTCTTTCATGCATTAGCTGTCTAACCTACATACTATAATTTATTATTAAGGATATGAGAGCACCGAGGAAGACCTATTCAGGATGGGGATTGTGTAGGCAAGTGGATTTCTCTCATTGTACTGAGAAAACTGGAAATTCCATACTGTATTATATCTCATAAGGAGAACAGGTTTCTTCCTTGAGTGCTTATATACTGCGTAATGTGGAAAGGTTATCAGCTACATAGTAAGAAATGTTTTAATTTAATTTTTATTTTGATGGAGTCAAATGATAGGGACCACACTCTTTCAGGTTGTGGCCTCAGTACTGGCATCACCACCCACACCTCAGGTCGTAGTAGGTGGAAAGCATGAAGAGCCATATCCACAGTGTCCTGATCATGGGCTTGGTGTAGAATAGAGAGGAAAGAGGATTATATTTGTCACTGCAATTTGAGGGAGTCCTGATATCTACCCTAGACTGAGTTACCCAAACTGTTTCCAGCACTATTTGACATCACGGGATGCTCAGAGGGTGCTCTGCCTGTGTGTCTAAAAGAAACCTCAGTGTTCTCTTTCTTTGAGACCAGGGATCAGACTGTGGGATTTTAAAAGCTATTACAGATGCTAGTGATGGTTTACTTCACCTCATCCTACTGAATGTACTTCCAAAAATTTAAACCCACATTTGCATCGTTATTGAGACAGGAGTCTATATTTTGAGTCTAAATGCTTTTGTTATTTGTACAAGAAAGTGATGATGGCAAAATAGGATGATTCTTATAACCCTGAGAAACTAGGACAAGAAAAAAAAATAGACCCTAGGACTTCTCTTTAGAATCGACATCCTGCTCTGGCCTTTTCTGGACACTGGTTTTATTTGTTTGATCATTTTTAAATAATGCAATTGGCTATTTTCTCTAGTGTCAAATGAGCCATGCTTTGCAGACTTCCCTCTCTTTCCCAAAGCGTGAGCATGGATGCAGAGGACTTAGAGTTGATCTTAATTAAATGTGCGTGATGCTGTAACCAGAAAAACATGTTATTTTCTTTTATCACCATGACTTAGATAAGAATTTTTAATATTAAGCATAGAATCAGATATAACTTCTTATCTATGTAATTAAATGTGACATTAACATTTGAGATAAACATAAGGTCATATTTTTTTAGTATTTTTTTTTTTTAAGACGAGATGACTGATAGAGCGGTGAGCTTCATGAGTATTGAGCAGATCATGAAAACATCCTGAGATGGAGGAGAGAGCTCGGCCCAGACAGCTGGGCTTCAGTGTAGGGCTACAGGTGTTTGCTCTCACTTTTAGTTTCAAGTTTGTTGTTGAATTTTGACATTATGAAGGACTTCAATGCAATAAATTCTGCAGAAATAACATGAGCTCTGTAAAATTCTGGAAAAGCACACAGTCACATTTTTGAAACCATGAGAAAGCCAACTATTGTATAAAATAGGGAATTGCAGCTAGACCCTTTCACATCTCTGTACAGGATATTTATTAGCCAAGGTGATCCCCCTCTATGTCTTATATCTTTTATTATTTATTTATTTATTTATTTATTTATTTATTTATTTATCTATTATCAGCTTGATACAGTATAAATTCTTATCTTAACAGTGAAATGTTTGATTGAGGCTTGCCCAGTAATTGAGTAAAACCCAAACTTATTATAAGCCACAATCATCCTAGGGTCCCCCCTTCTGTATAGCCTCCCTGGTTCTGTGGGTTGTAGTCTGTTCTTTGCTTTATATCTAGAATCCACATACGAGTGAGTACATACCATGTTCATTTTTCTGGGTTTGGGTTACCTCACTCAGGATGGTATTTTCTAGTTCCATCCATTTGCCTACAAATTTCATGCTGTCATTGTTTTTCTCTGCTGAGTAGTACTCCATTGTGTATATGTACATATTTTCTTTTTTTTTTTTAAAGATTTATTTATTTATTATGTATACAGTATTCTGCCTGCATGTGTCCCTGCAGGCCAGAAGAGGGCACCAGATCTCATTACAGATGGTTGTGAGCCACCATGTAGTTGCTGGGAATTGAACTCAGGACCTCTGGAAGAGCAGTCGGTGCTCTTAACCACTGAGCCATCTCTCCAGCCCCGTACATATTTTCTTAATCCATTCTTCAGTTGATGGGCATCTAGGTTGTTTTCAGGTTCTGGCTATTACAAATAGTGCTGCTAAGAACATAGCTGAGCATGTATCTTTGTGGTATGATCGAGCATTCCTTGGGTATATGCCCAAGAGTGGTATGGCTGGGTCTTGAGGTAGATCGATTCCCAATTTTCTGAGAAACCGCCATACTGATTTCCACAGTGGTTGTACAAGTTTACATTCCCACCAAGAGTGGAGGAGTGTTCCCTTTGCTCCACATCCTCTCCAACATTGGCTGTCATTGGTGTTTTTGATCATAGCCATTCTGACAGGTGTAAGGTGGTATCTCAGAGTCGTTTTGATTTGCATTTCTCTGATGATTAAGGATGTTGAGCATTTCTTTAAATGTCTTATAGCCATTTGTGATTCTTCTTTTGAAACAAAAGACCCAGGATAGCTAAAAGACTCCTGTATAATAAAACAACCTCTGGAGGCATCACCATCCCTAACATCAAGCTCTACTCTAGAGCTATAGTAATAAAAACAGCTTGGTACTGGTATAAAATCCAACATACAGACCAATGGAATCGAATTGAAGACCCTGACATTAATCCATGCACATATGAACACCTGATTTTTGACAAAGAAGCCAAAACTATACAACGGAAAAAAGAAAGTATCTTCAACAAATGTTGCTGGCATAACTGGATGTCAATATGTAAAAGATTACAAATAGATCCATATCTGCCACCATGCACAAAACTCAAGTCCAAGTGGATCAAAGACCTGAACATAAATCCACTTACACTAAACTTAATAGAAAAGAAAGTGGGAAGCACTCTTGAACGCACTGGCACCGGAGATCACTTCCTAAATATAACACCAGCAGCACAGACACTGAACACAATTAATAAATGGAACCACTTGAAACTGAGAAGCTTCTGTAAGGCAAAAGACATGGTCAATAAGACAAAAAGACAACCTACAGAATGGGAAAAGATCTTTACCAACCCCACATCTGACAGAGGACTGATCTCCAAAGTATATAAAGAACTCAAGAAACTAGACATCAAAATACTAAACAATCCAATTTTTAAAAATGGGCTAAAGAGCTAAACAGAGAATTCTCAAAAGAAGAATCACAAATGGCTGATATGACTTATATCTATATGTGTCACATGCCTTGAGTGGAAAAATAAGGGAAGGAGATAAATACATAAGAGGATAGTGATTTTAGAATTTTTAGTTTTTGAGATTATAACATTTTCCCCTTCCCGTCATTCCTTCCAGACCTTTCCATGTACCCCCTCCTTGGTCTCATTTAAATTCATGGCTTCTTTTCTTAATATATATATATATATATATATATATATATATATATATATATATATATGCATGCGTACATATACACACACATATAAATATATTCCTAAATATAGTCTGTGATTAATGATTTAATGTGGTACTAGCATAGATTTAAAGTGGTATTAGCATTCCTTATGTACTGCTAGGTAACACAGCACCCTCAAATCTTAGTTATATGAAACAATCTCTGGCCTCCAATGGTAGGCTGATAGTCTCAGATCACTTACTGATTTCCTGTGATCTAGGCTCGGCATCACAGCCCCCCATGTTTACAGATTAAGAATTGCTAAGAGTGGTTCACAAGTTGGCATCATCTTTGGAGAGTAGTGATCACAGTGAAGATGATGGTCAGTGCTAAGAACATGAAATTCCACAGCAAGACACATGCCTTGCTTTCCTTATAATAAAAAAAATTAACCATTCAGTCTTAGAACAGAAGCATGTCTCCACAGTATAGAGTTAACCGTGCAGAAACCGAGGCTCAGCTAAGAGAACACAGCTGGTTAGACTTATAGAAACACAGCCATTTATTATTCTTCAGTGTCATTAAACTACGTGAGGTCCAAGTACTTAAAAATCAATGTAAACAAGAACTGAGGTATAGAAAAAGGAACATCAGCTGTGTCTGAAGAAATAGGCAGGGATTTATTTGATACAGCTGGCAGAAATCTTGGCAGATATGCTTAAGTTAGATAATAGTTTAAAATTCCTTATTTAAAAATAAGAGAAAACAAAGACAGTGTTTGAATCCAATTAAAACACTTTGGGTTCTTACAGTACTTATTATGATGTCATTCATAAATCTGAGCCAGGACTTCTCATGTACTACTCCATGTACTGAGTGGGGATGTTTTCATTTCTATCTGGCAGAGATGATAAAGATATGAATTATTCTTATTCAGCTGAAGTTATATTTTAAAAATAGCAAAATGGTGGTAATCCACCTGGGTCTTGCCATAGACTAGAACATTATCAGGGTGAGCGAAAATGTCTAAAACTATGTGTAAATAAATAAGTAAAGTAAAAACTTTACTTATTTTTATTTTATGAATTCTTTAGAAAGACAGGTATTATTAGCAGGAGGAGATCTCATGCCTCATGCCTGTGAATGTATATCGAATGCACACACGGGGGCCAGGGTCTGTGGGCACAACCTTTAGATTGGATGTATAGTTTGCAATGTGAGAGCTCCCATGTGCCAACTTGAGAGCACACAGAGAGAAAGGCTTCTTTATTTCACAATATCACATTGAAATATGTCAAGCACACGGCCTGAGACTCGCCAGGCTGATATGTGTTCTGAGAATAAAAGAAACATAAATTGCTAAGGCTCGGGAACATGCCCATTCTATGAATAGAGATTGACTTAACTGCCGGGGGAGGCCAGCTACTTGGACTTCTGGTGACACGTTTCCACTCTTGACTTTACCAAGAAAAAGGTTGGGAAAGCAAACTACTTGAAATGTTTTCCCAGAGGTTCCCAAAGAATATCAAACCCATCAAGCATCACATTTATTTCAGATGCGCACTCAACGCCTCAGGAACTTTGCAGCCCCGATGTCATTGGTCCCCCTGTCATCCTCCTCTGCTTTGTGCTGTCAGGCTATCCATGCCTGTGAGGTAGGTCACCTTCCTTTGTTATTCTGCCTCTTTATAGGTTCAGAAACTAGAGTTTGAATTTGTCTTTTGCTCTTTTTTCCCCCTTACTTGCTCTACCCATTTCCTATTTAAGGCTTAGAACATTAACTCTTTATGCATTTATCCAGAATTCACCACATTTAGCCATATAAATACTATATCTTCAAATAGTCAATACTCTAAATCCATATTTCATTAAGCTGTTATTTGTTGATCTTTCCCTATGAAGCATAAGTAGCATTAGAGGAGAAACATAAGGGGTAGGGGTGGAGAGAGGTTTCAGTGGTTGAGATTGCTTGCTGTTCTTAGAGAGGCTCCAAGTTTGATTCCCAGTGCAAGCACCAGCTGGCTCATAATTCCAGCTCCAGTTCCAAGGGATCTGATGCCTTCTTCTGGTCTTCTTGAGCAACCACATACATATGCCATACATGTACACACACACGTAAAACCAACCTACCTATCTGCCTGCCTACCTACCTACCTACCTACCTACCTACCTACCTCCCTATCTATCAGTATAAAGTGGTATCTTAGTCAATGTTCTATTGCTGTGAAGAGATACCATGAGCACTGCCAATCTTTTAAAGGGAAGCATTTCATTGGGGCTGGCTTATATTCAGGTGTTTAGTCCATTGTCATCATGGCAGGAAGCATGGCAGCATGCAGGCCGACATGGTGCTGGAGAAGGAGCTGAGAGTTCTACATACGAATCTGCAGGCAGCAGGAAGAGAGAAAGACAGGGCCTGGCTTGATCATTTGAAACTTAAAAGTCCACCCTCAGGGACACACTCTCTTCAGTAAGGCCACACTTCCTAATAGTTGCCAAGTATTCAAATCTATGAGCCAGGGGTCGTGGTTCTTACTCAAACCACTACAAATGGGAAGGGATATGGATGTGTCTTTCAGTCAGTGAGGATGAGCAGAACAATATCAAAAAGAAGACAAAGATATATACATATACATATACATATACATATATATGTATATATATATATCCACTCAACAAAATTAAGGTCTGATGACCCATATTATTTTTAAGAGTTATTGTAGGGTTGTCCTATGATGAATATAGCAACTTTGATTCCCATTACCCCTGAAAGTTTGTCAGATTCCTCCATGAGGAAAGCCATCACAGTCTCTCCCTCTCCCTCTCCCTCTCCCTCTCCCTCTCCCTCTCCCTCTCCCTCTCCCTCTCCCTCCCTCCCTCCCTCCCTCCCTCCCTCCCTCCCTCCCTCCCTCCCTCCCTCTCTCTCTCTCTCTCTCTCTCTCTGTACAAGAGTGCACATGTGCACATGCATGTCTATGCCTGTGAAGGTCAGAGGAAGAGTTGAAGAATTTGTTTCTTTTATTTTCTTTCTTTCTTTTTTTTTTTTTTTTTTTTTTTTTTTTTGGTTTTTTCGAGACAGGTTTTCTCTGTGTAGCTTTGCGCCTTTCCTGGAACTCGCTTTGGAGACCAGGCTGGCCTCAAACTCACAGAGATCCACCTGCCTCTGCCTCCCGAGTGCTGAGATTAAAGGCATGTGCCACCACCACCCAGCCAGAATTTGTTTCTTTTTTTTTTTTTTTTTTTTTTTTTTTTTTTGGTTTTTCGAGACAGGGTTTCTCTGTAGTTTTGCGCCTTTCCTAGAGCTCACTTGGTAGCCCAGGCTGGCCTCGAACTCACAAGAGATCCGCCTGGCTCTGCCTCCCGAGTGCTGGGATTAAAGGCGTGCGCCACCACCGCCCGGCCAGAATTTGTTTCTTAACCACCATGTGGATGCTGGAAATCAAACCTAGATTGCCAGGTGTGGCAGGTAGCTCCTTACCAAACCACTTCATCACCACTAATATTTAGTTACTTCTGACAAAAAATAGAAACCAGGCATTCAGACTCCTCTCCCGAGTTGTTTCCTTCCTGGTTTAAGAGAAAATGAGTTGTTCCTTGGTTCAGTATGCAAAGTTGTGTCTGGCTAATACACCTTTGTTTTATTATTCTAGAAAGAATGCCAGAAGCCTCTCAAGGTTAATCAGGTACACCAGAGGTGCCATGGGGACTGCAGAATCTGATTATTATTCCTGTGGCTTCGAGGCCAGCTTCCTCAACCCACTGCAGAACTGTTTCTGAGGCAAAGAACATGTTCAGAGCCATGTCCGTATACAGAGCTGTTCCCTGCCCCTTACCAGATCCTGAAGGGCAAGATGAGAAGGAGAAGAGACATCACTTGGCTTCAAAGAATGATTGGAGCTGAATGTTCCTTTATTTAGAGTTAGAGATGGTCAATAATGAAAAGAGAAAATGCTTAATAAGCATCACAAGTAACAGGGTACTTTGAAGAAACAGAGAGAGTTTGTTTTGAAGGGAGAATTAGCCATGTGCTGTGTGCATTGAGAGTGTAGTTGGAACAGACCTCTTTAGAGTGAGACTATCACTCTCTAGAGGAACAAATAGAGAGCCGTCTTCAGGGTTCTATTCCAGCACAAAGCAATGCTGGAGATCTTTAGTTGTTGTTTTCTCTGTTATCTCTTTTTCTTTCTTTCCTTCTCATTTTCAATATTCTTCTAGCAATAGTCTTAAGTAAACTTAATGACTTCAGAATTACTGTGTAACTGGACCTGATCTTGAACTTATGGCCCTCCTACCTCTACCGCTTACTTGTTATGATGACAGATACATACCACCATGTCCAGCTCGTAGGAAATAACTTCCTAAAGTAAAATTCTACTTTCTGACTTGTTTGCCAAGTAGAGGATAATGTCATTCTTACAATAAAACAATACTGAAGGAAGAAAAAGGAGTAGGGACCTGTCCTTAGAAAAGTCCCCATTTTTAGGACTTCTCCCTGTTGAGAATCAGTTATTTAACACAGTCCTGCCCATGCTTTCATCTCCACAGAATGATATTTGCTTTGGGGGGACACTGTCTTAGACTGATGGGGAAACCTCACGCTAACTTACTTAGTGTGTGCTGAATTCCTGGTTCAGTTTCTACCCCCAAATCAAAACCAACCAAGAAAACAACAATAACACCAAAACCCAAAATGAATTGCAATTTCATGTTCTAAATGGGGCAAGGACCCGGAGCAGTCAATCTCTTTCTCCACTTGTCTCAAAATGTAGAGCCATAGAAGATATGCTAAGAACAACTCAGAATGGAACTCCTGTGCCTTTCCTGAAGTTGCCAAATAGTTTTGTACTTCCAGATTCTATTTTAATGGAACAGTGAACATGTCCATGGTCCAAATCGCTGCTGTTTGGGTTTATTTAGTGAACATTAAATTAGTATCTATTAGACTATGTTGTCATGTTGCTTTAGCTTCTTATTCCCTATTCAAGCGTTTCCCTAACACTAATTTTACTTGTTTCACACACTCCTCTTTGCTCAGCATAGTCAATGCACCGAGTACAGCTTCATCCATGAGGACATTGGAATACACCATCAAGGGACATTGTCTAAAGTTTCAGAATCTGTGTACAGTGAAGCTGAGATCTGACCCAAAATCTCTGATCTCATCCTTGTCGTAGGTCCACTGATAAAGACCCCATTACATGTTAAACTTGTATAAACAGTGGCTCTGGGGCTAGAGTGATAGCTCAGTGGTGAAATCACTTGCCACCAGCCCTGGCAACCTGAGTTTGATCCCAGACACCTATATGTTGCGAGGTGAGAACTGACTCCTGCAGGTTGTCCTCTGACATCCATGTACATGCTCTGGCAGACACATGGCCGAACATGCATACATACTGAAAAATCAATGAATATAAAGTAAAACTCTATTCATCAAAGACACTGGACGGCAAGTGATAAGGATTCCCTCTTTCACACGAGGGTCTAGCCATAGTCTAATGAAAGCACTTTTGGCCAAGGGTTTTACCATGTTTCATAGAAAGGAATTTAAGTAGTTTTTTTTTGTTTTTTTTTTGTTTTTTTTTTTTTTTTGTTTTTTTTTTCCAGAGAACCTTGACACAGACACTACTAAGACCCTGGCTGCAGCAAATGGATTTACTGTGGTTAGAGTCTCTAAGTGAACTCTTTGTAAAGGAGCAAGAGAACACCACAGCTGGACCACTATAGCCCTTGTTTTCCTCCTTCTTCAATTTAATCTTTCCACAGAGTCACACTTTTTTCCTGAGAAGTCATTAATTTGCAAAAAGTAAGACCAGGGTCTATTGTGTCATAGATAATCTGCTGGAATATGGTGAAATGAAAAGTTTGCACCTTGGTCCAATAATGCAAATTCTTACCGGCCTCATCCTCCTTTATAGAAATCTGTTCATCCCCACCAGAACAAAGGACCAAATACAATGTTTTCCAATTGCCCTTTCAAAATAACTGAAATTCGATTGCTTTTCTCTTATCCTGGTAATTCAATTTATTTTGAGATTGTCTTTTTATAATAGAGGGAAAAAAGTATTAAATGCTTTTGAAATGAATGCAGCATTCCTGTGAGAACAACCCACAGCAATGAATGTTCCATGCTTCACCTCACAAAGGCACCAGTGAGTTCAAGACAGAACTTGAGATGGCAAAAATCCCCCAAAGAATAGGCTTCTTTCTTTTCTTGATCCATGGCAAATATGTAGGATCTAGACTTCGGTGATTTTAGAAATGTCCTGACAGAAAATGCCATTTTCTTACAGACTGGGACTTGGGGCTGGAATGGGGAGATTTTTTTTTAGCATATTTAAGAAATACTCATGGGAATTAATTTCTTCAGCCAGGTGTATGAGGTCCAACTCAAAAGCCCCCAGTCCACAGTGCAGAGAGAAAGCATCCCTCATAGGTGATGTCTACGCAGGTGAGTCCAGGTCTCCTTCTGAGAGTGCCAACATGATGGTCGACTCACTTCATCCACAGTGAAACATTCCTTCCTAGAGAAAGGAAGGGAGCCCAGGCACCCTCCAAGGCTCACATCACTGGTGCAGGAGGTTCAAGATATTATAATGTACTTAATTATTCATATTTTTAAATGAGCAGTTATATGAGGGGAAACGGCTTCCTGGCAGACATTACTATGATTCTGCAGTTTGAAAAGGTGGGTTTAATGTAACTTTGTAGTGCTGACACCCAATTGCCTGAACTGGATGCCACATCTCTGCCTCATTAATTACCAAATTGATGATGAAAATGAGAAAACAAGTGTTAAAACACAGGCATGAACAAGATAGTTGCAATGGGGTAATCCATGAATATATAGCAATCTGTGAAAAAGTGGCTACCACCCCCGCCCCCGCCCGTGCCCTTGATCATTCTTAAAGGGAAAATAAGAAGTAAAATATAATTGCATAATTTACTTCATTCCTTTCTTCCCTTCAACTCTCCCATGAGACCTGCACTTCCTTTTAAATTTATGGCCTCTTAGTCTCTACTTATACTGAGAGAGAAAGTACACATGCAACTTGCTGAGTCTTTTTTGTTATTGTTGTTTTGTTTTGGAGACAGGGTTTCTCTGTGTAGCTTTGCGCCTTTCCTGGAACTCACTCTGTAGCCCAGGCTGGCCTCGAATTCACAGAGATCCGCCTGGCTCTGCCTACTGAGTGCTGGCATTAAAGGCGTGTGCCACCACCTCCCGGCAACTTGCTGAGTCTTGCTGGATAGCCACATGGGACTGGATAGCTATTCAGGGTGCTCATTGTATGTGTGTGTGTGTGGGGGGGGGGAGTGAAGAAACTATCAATATGGCCGCTCCACTATTAGGGAGAGAAAGTATCCAAGGGAATCTGGAAGAGTCCAGAGCAGGGAGAGAGAGAAACAGACTGGACACGTCCAGGGCTCTTTGTGGGAGGAGGGAGACCTGACTGTTCAAAAGATAGGGATGCCGGAGTTGGTTAGCATGGACTTTGCGATGGATAACAAGTCTTGTGAGTAGGGGCTGCGGAAGCATTCGGGCCAGCATGGGCTTCGATATCCAACCACAGGTAGCCCTAAGTCCCTTAAGCCAGAGGTAAGGGAATGACTCCTCTTGGCAGACGGGCACTGGTGTCGTAAGTTCCTGGGGAACACTGGCTATTTATCTAGCCAACAGAAACCCTCCTATAGTCCAGCTTGGGATCATTTCTGAACTTCCCGATGGGGGTCCTGAGAGCTGACACCCAATCTCTGGGGAAGCCTCTGACACTCTCTGGCTCAGCAGGTTTTGAAAAGTGTTCTGATACAATGCATAAAAAGGAGAATATTGACTCTAGAAACTGGCTCCTTCTCAACCCCAACCTCCCCCATCCCCATGCAACGCTGCATTTCATACATCCTTCACCCTGACTTTTCACTTTGGTTTCACCCTGCAATTCAGGAGAGTCGTTGGGATGATTTCCCTAATGTAGAAACCCGGTCCTTTCGCTCCTGACTCACCAGGGGCTGCTTCCTTTGCTCCCAGGAGACCTCGTATTCTGTAGGGACTAACATGGCCCCAAGGCATCTGAACCTGACCTGTTTCTCAGCATGCAACCTCTGTGCATTCTTCTCCCTGCTGTGTCCATTCTTAGTTGGCGGCAGCTGTCACCTCTCTCTCTATCTTGGTGTCTCTCTCTCTGTGTCTCTGTCTGTCTGTCTCTCTCTCATACACACACACACACACACACACGTCCACATCTTCTCTTATTTGTTATTGTTTCATGCATTTCTGTTTTGACCATAAGTCACTTCCACCACCCCTTCTCCTCTATCAGCCGCGGCCTCTTCCCAGCAAGTCCCCTTCCTGCTTTAATGCTTTCTTTTTATGTGTGATCCACTGACCGTAATTAGAATTTCTTGTCCAGCCAGGGGAGGGGGTTATTTACGAGAAGAAAGGGAACTCACTGGTGGCCATGGCACCAACGACAATGGCTCCCCTCTCTCAACAACCCTTCACTGTCAACATTTCCTCAGGAAGAGAATGAGGCCCCAAGGGCCTCTCCCCAATCCATGAAGGAAAGTTGACGATCCCAACCTTGTGCAGGTCGCCACACTTCTTTCTAAAACTCATTTTGTTCCTGAAGCTTACACTGCACATCTACCATATACGAACTACATATGCATATATTATACATAATATATCCCTTACATTTTATTATGTATTATAATATACATATATAGTATGCATATATTCAGTGAGAGAGTACAGAGGATAAGGGAGAATGGAGGTGGGAATGACTAAAATTCTTTTTTCACCTGTTTTCTAGGCTTTGTTATAATGACTTCAAACTTGTTCCCTTTTAGGGGTAGTGACTTTTCCATCTTCTCTTACATCACTGGGGATTGAACCCAGGTCCTCTTGCATGCTGAGCAAGTGTTCTACCACGGAACATAACCCAGCCCCGTCATCACTTAATGGAACAATTCCCTTTGAACCCACTTACCTTCCCTGCAATCCTCCTCATCTTATTTTGTTTTGTTTTTCTCTGATGGTTTTCACCACACACTGTACTGCAGGATGGTTGTGCTTACTTGGGTTAGAAATTATGTTGTATTGTTCCTATTCCATTCTCAGCATGGAAACTGTTCAGGGAAGGATTTTATTTCCCTCTTATTCTCCATGTTCTTATTCAAAATGTGGAGAATGTACAGTGAGCACTTGGTGAATTGATGAAATAATTATAATCAAAAGAACGAAACACAGGAATTTTATTTTATTTGTGGGGTGAGTGAGAAAAAGAACATTAAAATGTTTACCTAGGACTTGGGGTATAGCTTACTATGGGAGTGCTTTCCTAGTGCCCGTGAAGCCCTGGATTCAATCTCTAACACATGCACATGCATGCCTGCACACACACACACACACACACACACACACACACACACACACACACGTAAGACCAATTGCTAAAAGATCTTATTAATTAAAAAAATGGAGCCAGATATTGGGGTGATAGCTGAAAGATCAGAGGAAGAGGACAAGCCACAGCTAACCTTGTCTCACCACCACCTCAATCTCCAAAGAGACCTACTTCCTGTATACCCACGCCTATATGCCTTTCTGTTCTGCCATCTCACTTCCTCTCTCTGCTCAGCTACATCACTTCCTGTCTGTCTATACAGACCTCCAGAACTCTATGGTTAGTGCTGGGATTGAAGTCGTGTGTTACCATGCCTGGCTTTGTTCTTAGTGTGGCCTTGAATTCACCGAGATCCAGATGGATCTCTGCCTCCTGAATGCTAGGATTAAAGGCATGTACTACCACTGCCTGATCTCTATGTTTACTATAGTGGCTGACTTTTTCCTCTGATCCTCAGATAAGCTGTATTGGGGTGCGCACAGAAAATATCACCACACACATGCACACACACGTGTGTTCTTGCTCACGAATTTGGAGAGTTAGCTCATTACTCATGTGGGCCTAACACAGCTTAATAATGCAAATGGTTTGCTAGAGAGTGAGCTGAAATCATCTTTCTAATTTCACTTAAATAATTCCAACTGGAAAGATTCAATACAACATTGATGATAGCCAGTTGCCTATTCACTTAGCATCATAGCCTTTTGTGGGGCATCACAGCACAGTGAAGTGGAGGGTATGAGCCTGGAGCAGCAGAGAGAGGATCCTGTCAAATTGTTGAAAGTTTGCCTGGGGTTTCATAGTGGAGGGGATCTGATGTGCTGTAAGGAAAGATTCTTCCACAAAAGGAAGCACTCATGCAAGTGTATCTGGAAATTTAATTACATAACAGATGGAAACCTGTCATTATCTCAAACAGTGAGAAGCCCCTTCCAATGACCTAAGGATGCTTGTCTATTCATTCTAAAATATTGTTTTAAAAAAGGTTACATCTTTAAAAAACACTCAAGAAGTGCTTGCCTGTGTGGATGTCTGTGTACCACATGCTCACATGGGTACCTGGTGCCCATGGAGGCTGAGGAGGGGGCTGTATCCCCTAAAACTGTTACAGATAGTTGGGAGCCATCACATGGGTGCTGGGATCCAAACCCAGGTCCTCTGCAAGAGCAGAGATTGCTGTCAGCCACTGAGCCACCTCTCCAGCTCCTAGATTCCCTTTTCTCAAAAACAGACTTTATGTTTTTGATCAGATGGCTTACTTTAAATTCGTATATTTATTCATTTGCTTTTGGGAATAGTAAAATTATGGAGTGTTATTCAACCTTGCCCAACCATGGGATTCCTGATAATTTCCTTATTGTTGCATTTATTTCCCATTTAAAAATATTAATTTTAATATTGTGGTGTGTGAGTGTGTGTGTGTGTGTGTGTGTGTGTGTGTGTGTGTGTGTGTATTTGTGCAGGTTCTCACAAAGATAAGAAGAGGATGTCAGATCCTCTGCAGCTTGTCAGCCTAACATGGGTGCTCTCTTCAAGAGCAGCATGTGCTCTTAACTGCTAAGCCATCTTTTCCAGCTCCTCGTGTTATTTATTTTCTCTCTTTCTAGCACATTTCATTCATTTACTTACCTGTCTGTCCTCTGTCTGTCTGTGTATGTGTCTGTGATTGGGGGTGGCATGCTATGGTGAGTGTATGGAGGTCAGAAGACAACTTTCTGGATAGGTTCTCTTACAGGTTCTCTTCTCCATTTGTTTAGTTTAACATTCTCAGTTTGTTAGGCTTGGAGATGAGTAAATGCCTTTACCTGCTAAGCCATCTCACCCAATATATTAACCATCATTTAATGTAAATCTTTAACTTGTAGGCTAGTCCAGATTGCAAAAGACATGATCATGGTACCTAGTCCAAATCTTACTACCCAGATATATAGATTAATTAAAGACTACAAAGATGAATCTTGAGTAAGTATTTGGGGATCGGGCCAGAGTCAATTATTTTGCTAGAGGTATCTTTAGTGCTCTGAAAACATGAACCCACCTGAAAAATGATGTCAAGGAAGAAGCAACAATTATGGAATGAGGTGGAAATCTCCAGATGAGAGTTCTTGGCATGGAAAACATGACACCTGGGGTATCGTGCCTAAGTCTATGTCACAACATCCAGGGGGAAAGATCTGCCAGCCACATGGTCAATATTGTATAGACACGCTGAAGTCGATATAATGTCCTGGTTTGAATAAGCACCGGCACATGGGAGTCTTTGCAGGGGCCGTGAGCTCAGAAAAGTGGAACACACTTTTACAGTTGCTTCGGGAGCTAATTATCATGAGTGCTCATGAACACAGATACAAGGATTAACCTGGTGCTGTACCTGGGGGATGTGTGCAGTTGTGTGCAGAAGTAACCATCTTATTCAATAAGAAACACAGAACCAATGCAAAGAAGAAAGCCAAGAGGTCAGAGCTCAGAGCTAAAAACCTTACCCTTCCTCTTGCGGTGGTCCTACCTCTCTGAAAGAGAGCTACTTACTGTGTGTTTGTCTTTATAAAGACTTTCTGTTCTGCCTTCTCATTGGTTGGAAACCCAACCACATGACCGCCTCGTCACTGCCTGTTTGTACAGACCTCCAGGTTTTCTATGGTTGGTATTGAGATTAAAGGCGTGTGTCTCCAATGCTGGCTGTAACCTTGAACACACAGAGATCTACCTAGCTCTGCCTACCAAGTGCTGGGATTAAAGGCATGCACTACCACCACCCAGCTTCTGTGATGGCTTGCTATTAGCTCTGACCCCCAGACAACTTTATTTATTAACATACAAATAAAATCACATTTCAGTACAAATAAAATATCACCATAGTTGTGTCCTTTGGGGATGGTTCATTTATAGAATCTCGCCGTCACTGTAATTTACAGAAGAAAAAGAAGATTAAAAGCAGTGTACTGAACTCTATAGCCAGCCTCATGTTCCCATGGATCTCACAACCAGGGAATTCTTTCCTGACAGAACACTCAGGGAAACAGCAGGATCTATTTGATTGTCCAGAAGAACCAGGCTTGGCCAACACAAGTGGGATAGTTAGCATTCTTCCAGCTGAACACATCATGTTACATTGACTCTCCTACTGTTGGGGAAGGTTTTTCTTTATAAGAAAATAAGCAAATCGCTTGCATCTTCCTAGCCAGTGTGACCCCACGGAGATCAATCTCTTCCAGTATTTGTAGGAACCCTCAAGAATCCCTGGCTTTGACACACATTTTAATTCATGAGTAGAGAGTAGAATTGTACCATAATTTAACTAATTCCACTACTCAGTTTGGAATTATCCTGATAACATTTCTGCTGCTTTAGAGATTCAACTCTCAAGAGGATTTTTAAAATATAAATCAAAACAATCCTCTCTATAGGATTGAATTAGCGTCTGAAAAATTCAGTGTTGCCTTGGTTTGTAAAATACACTGATAGGATTGTGCTTGCTGGAGAGAAAAAAGCAAAGTAAATCTCTTTTGCTTCTCTGTCCATCTACCTGTCTCTCTCTTGGTGTGTCTCTCTGTCTCTGTCTTTGTGTGTGTCTCTCTGTCTCTGCCTGTCTCTCTGTCTCTCTCCTCACTGTAGTATGTGAGCTACACTATGTATAGCCCCTTTGGTCCTTGTCTTCCAGTCCTCTTGCCCCAGCCTCCACAGTGCTGGGAGCCTGTAAATGCAGGCATTTGCTACTGCATCTAGCCTCTCCTTCTTTTTCTCAATTTTTAGAACCATCATACTTGTCACTTTGAACTTTTATTTCTGTGTTCACAGTTCTTAGTAGGCTATGTGGTGGGAAATTACAAGACTGGGAATTTCATAACCTTCTAGCTGTCATTTACTGCTTTTATAGTTGGAAGATAACTGCTAAATCATTGTAGGTTTTGCATTTATGAAACAAGCAATTAAGCATCTAAAATATAGACAACTGATAAGAGTAATTGAGGGAGAGCCAGCAAGATGGCTCATCAGGTAAAGGTTCTTGAGTCCAGGCCTGACAACCTAAGTTCACTCCTTTGGATCAACATGGTGGAAGGAGAGAACTGGTTCTTGAAAGTTGTTCTGTGACCCTGCACAAGGATCATGGCATGGTGCATGTGCTCATGTGCATGAGTACACATACACACATACACACACACACACACACACACACACACACCATAATTTTTTAAAAAATGAGATAAATTTGCAAAACTTCTGGAGAATAGTAAATTTACAAAATAAGCTCAGTATTAAAATGTGCATTTTATTATAATATAATAAACAATAAAATATTAAAATAAATGAGAAAGCAAAATAATTTAATTATTACCTTATTAAATTGCATTTACTTTTATTTCTTTATTATCATTGAATCTTTCTATTTTTGGTAACTGGGTAGAAATTTCTTTTCTTTTTTCTTTTTCTTTTTTTTTCAAGACAAGATTTCTCTGTGTAGTTTTGGAACCTATCCTGGAACTCACTCTGTAGACCAGGCTGGCCTTGACCTCACAGAGATTCACCTATCTCTGCCTCCCAAGTGCTGGGATTAAAGGTGTGTACCACCATCGCCTGGCTTGGTGGAAATTTTTTTACACTTACATTGGTTCTGTAACACACACACACACACACACACACACACACACACACACACACACATTTAAGGTTATGTGTGTTTCATAAAGTATGAAACACTATTTTATTGCTGTTTGTAGTGGATCTGTGTTATCTGTGACCCTTTATTATCATCTTTCATAACATTGACTTTAAGCAAATCTTTTTTTTTCACCCACTTTCTATGCTTTGTGATGATGACTTCAAAGTTGGTGACCTTTTTGTGACATTGACCTTTCCCTTCCCCCTCACAAGCAAAAGACCACCCAGACCCTCACTTTATAAAACTGATGGAACCCAAATTCTAGTAAGGCTTAAAGGGTTGACTTTTTGTTCACTCTCTCCTGATGCCTACCTACAGACCGGGTGGCCAGAAATCCCCCATTATGCAAAAGCCAGTCACAATGATAATAGTGTGGACAGGAGCCCCTCATGAAGTTGTTTTGAGCCTTCTGCCTGTGTTGAACTTATTCAGGAACACAAGCTGTACCTCACAGTGCAGCCTCATGATGAGAGACCGAGTATCTATCTGTTCAATGTCATCGTTATCCATTTGTGCTCCTCACTGGATCTGGTGTGGTCCCAACGCCTTTCTGCTGAAGGATCTGTCATGGGAATCTGAATGTACAAAATGGGCTGCCTTTATCCTTACCATAGGTATACCCAATCTCACCTTGTTTCCATAAAACTGTTTCTCTCCAGTCTCTTAAGGTGCCTTGAGAATCAGTTCCAAATTTTCTCAGCACTGCCCTGTGCCTCTCCTCTGCACTTTTCTGATCACCTGGCAGAATTTGAATTTGATGTGGTGCCAGTGACCATTTGAATGAAAGGAGGTCACCTCTGTGACCTTTCTAACCCATAGTTGTCTTTTCTGTACTTTACGTACATTTCAAATATTATTAAGAAAACTACTTTCTTATGATCTGAGGCTCTTCTCCCCGCTAGCATAAAGATACAACCGTTATGTAGAGAGAGAGAGAGAGCCATACTTCCCTTCTCCTCCACTTTCACTTTGAAATTATTCACAGACTTACTTTTTACCAAGAGGAAGGGCATCAATATTCATATAATGTTTAACAAAAATAAACACCCATAGTCATTATTTTTTTTTCCTATCATATTTGATCACCAGAGCATCCTCCTAGGGAACCTTTAATTACTGAGTTTGCATTTTGGAAAGTCATGAGGTGTTGCCGGTGCTTCCAGTAGAAACACACACAAAGTCGCTTCAAATGAGCAAAATTTAGGTTTCCGTCTCTACACTTCATTAGCATTAGCAAGCTCTAGTCTCATAGCAACCCAGATCTGATGATGAACACCTGCCAGCCCAGATGGTTTGGGGAGAAAATTCCTAGCTAAATACAACAAAGTTCTGTTGTTGAGCTGCCCAAGCGATCACTTATCAGGCAGGTTGAAAAAAAAATTTACAAAGGTACACTACAGACTCTTAACAAAGAAAAAAGGAGAGGGGGGATTGCAAAGTTGTCCCGTCCAAACACTGTCACTTCTGACATCTTATGCACCAACCTTTTCTATTTGCACACACAGTGTAGGGCTATTTATCACCATACGTACTACAGATGGTGTTGGATGTTCACTGGCAGGAGCAGCACAGAAGAACAACAAATTCAGTAGCATCTGCACGATTATGGAATGAATGCACACCTTTCCATATCTCTTCTTAGATAAATCCAACCCTGTGCATTTTCCCTAATGAATTAGCCAACACACACACATACACACATACACATACACACACACACACACACTGGGTGGGGAGGGAGACAGACAGAGAGAGAGAGAGAGAGAGAGAGAGAGAGAGAGAGAGAGAGAGAGAGAGAGAGAGAGTATATTGGTTCTTGAGTATAAGACCTTTACTAAATATTGAGTCACCATGAAATGCCACAGTGCTTTCTTTTTCCTCTGGACTCCAAGAATGTCTCAGTTGGTGCCATTCCATTAAGGACAGGCAGGGCAGTTAACTAGTCCTGCAGTTCTGGTTATCCTTGTTGACTGACACTACCTGCTTTATCGACTTGATTGAACCACTGAACAAAATTTTCCAGTAGTCAATTTTCTACTAAACAGCTACTTAATTTCTTCCTAGTGTGACAATAGAAACTCCTTTCAAAGTTCTTTCTGTGTGTATGTTGTGGTTAATCATGATTATCAGATTGACTGTATGTACAAAGGCCAACAAGATTAGGAAATTATCCCCCTATTTGGGTTAGTGCTGGTGTTTTTAGAAATGGTTGGATCATGAAAATTCCAGCCCGTAGACTGATAGACTGGGTCTGGCCCTTTATTGATTCACTTTATGATGGCATTGAGAGGTGGGGAGAGGCAAGAAGTTAGGACTCTTGGAGGAAGTAGGTGAAGCAGTCAGCAAAGGAAGGTTCTTGGGGGGACAGATCCTGCCCTAATCCTTTCTAGTCTTACTACCTCTGATTTCCTTTTACCCTGAAGTGGACAGCATCTCCTTGTACCATGTTGTTTCTGTTCTACCGTGACCTCAGAATCATCCAAGCCAAGGACTTTAGACTGAGATCTCTGGAATATAGGACCAAAATAAATCCTTTTCCCTCCTGACACTTCAGTCAGCCATTTTGTCACAAGGACAATAAAGCTGGCTGTTCCAGTGTGCAGTTTATTTCCATGAGAGCATCCTTCTGTTTGCAAGAACTTTACTGTGCAGTATCCCCTCATCATCGAGACAGCGATTTGTCCACAGCTGTTGACTAAGAACTATTGGGTCCCTTCCTGCTTCCACCCAAGAGAAAGTCATAAAGATCGGGGATTTAGGTGGAGGAATTGATGTTTCCTAGCTCTGTAATTGTGGGGAAATTACCCAAGATTCTTGAACCTCTGGTTCTTCACTTGTATGAGTTCATGAAATTGGTCAGAATGCTTAGCAAATTGACACACACACACACACACACACACACACACATAGTGTCTATAGGGCAAACTTGGTTCTCTGTGCCTTTGTGTATTTGGCTGGAGTTCTATTTGGGAGGCAATGGAATGGCATCATTAAGAAAGTCATGAAGTTCACATTTAAATTTTGTTTTACAACTTTCTCCCCTTGTCATTCGCACAACTCTGGTACAGGTTGCTTAATCTTTCTGTTTCCTTATTGTTAATGCATAAATTTGTAATGCTTGTTTCGTAAGACTCTTAGGGAAGGTAAATGAATTTCATAACTGCAAATTATATAAAAGCATTTGAAGCTAACATTTTATTTCTAACTTTATAAATATCCATTAGTGAGGTTTACAAGGAAAATGTATTTGAAATATAGATTATTATTACTCTCACTCCCCTCTCTCTCTGTGCTGTGTGTGTATCTGTGCATGTGTGTACATACATGTGCAGGCCAGAGGTTGGGGCTGGGTGTTTTTTCCTCTGTGGCTCACTGCCTTAGTTTGGTAGACATGATCTCTCACTGAACTTAATTTCTCTGAATGACTAGGCTGGCTGTCCAGTGAGCTTCTGGGAGGCATCTTTTCCTCTAATACCTCCCCCCACCATGCTTGGGTTAGAGCATGTACTGCATGGCTGTCTTTTATTTGGGTGCTGGGGACGTGAACTTAGGTTCTTAACTTGCACAGCAGGCAATAATGACACAAACCATCTCCCCCCGCCTCTGGATTATTTTAAACTTCTGCTTTTTACACTTGATATTAACTCTATTTGAAATGAATACAACAGTATCCTTAAATGAACCAGACTGGAAACCATGTCCTATAAAACAAGACCACTGCATGCTTTTGAAATATATCTACATAATTTGCCTATTGAAATTATATTTTAATGAATATTTTAAAAGAATATGAATAGTTTTCTTATTTACTCTCTGCTCATTGTAGTTATCACCATATTTTGTGTATATATTCATATATATTATATATATATATACATATATATTTTATATATATATGTTGCATACTTCATGAGATGCTATAATCTTTCTAATGTCATCAAATTCTGTTAGCTTTGTTCACTTAGATGATACCTGAGATTCATAACCACAGTCTAGGTATCTTCCCCATCTGACTAGCTCCCAGTGTTTACAAACCATGCTTGGAGTGGCAGTTGTGGAAGTTATTCTACTGGGCAGCCTTGTAACTAAAGCAATATGTCTGCTAACATTGTTGACTCCATTTCTTGACCCCCCCCCACAGCTTACAAGCAAATAACTGAAATTAAGTATAAATGAACTTCATGAGATTATGTCTTCTGATAATATGTGTAGGTTGAAATTCATAACTGACACAAAGTAGGGTTATAGCAAAAGAAAACTTTAGTAATTAAGTTCAGCAGAAATTTATGTGGTCCTTCCAAATCAGAAATCATTTCAGGGGATTTATGGATTATTTACAAGTTAAATAAAATAGGCCATGGTTAGATAGATAAATACTGGATATTTTCTCTCACATTCCAAGTCCAGACTTTTAAAAAAGGAGTAAACTAGAAAGCTGTGGGAGGAGGAAGGCCAAGGGTAAAAGGAAGAGAAAGACATGGGAGTTAGCTGGGAGTATGCAAAGCCTACTTTATGCATTATGACCATGTCATTGCTGAACTGCTATATGCCTCCACAAAAAAGGAACAGCAACATCTTGTTCTTTGTACCTCTTATTTACCCTTCATGCTATGCAACTATAAGGAAAACATGTTGGTGCATACATATAATCCCAGATGTTCACTGATGTTCAAGTTGTAGGCTAGCATGGACTATGTAGTTAATCTGTCCTTCCCTTTTCTGCCCCCTATATATGTATATTATACTCATATATGTATATTACATGTACGTATCCATTCTTCTTGTTAATATCATAGTGATATCCATTATGCTTGTAACTTTTATTATTGAAATGTGATTGATATATGGAGCACCACTAGAAAACTCAACTTCTAGAGGCCTGTTGCGTCCATGGAGAACACTTAAGGCTGGATAATTATACTAAACCAAGAATGTGGACTGAGGCTAATTGAGAAGAGGATGGCTATCAAACATCAGTTCTGGTGATTTTTCACACACACCCACAGACTCTGACTCCTCTCTCTCTCTCTCTCTCTCTCTCTCTCTCTCTCTCTCTCTCTCTCTCTCTCTCACACACACACACACACACACACACACACACACATAGGATCATGTGCACAATGAATTTAAGTCTTTGTTGCTGTTAATTTTTGTTAGGTTTCTAATGTTGGTCTTTTTTAAAAGTATTCACAAGTTAGTAGGCTAACTATCCATTCTGCTTAAATATTCCTCTTGTATTATTCAAAATTCTCAAAGCCAACTGTGTGTGTGTGTGTGTGTGTGTGTGTGTGTGTGTGTGTGTGTGTATTCACAAAAAGATTTATTTACAGAATGAACTCATGAAGTCTTGTAATCTAGAAGGCCTGAATCCTGTCGGGTAGCACTCTAAGCTGGTCATACTGATGGGAGTTGACGTATACTCTTGAATCAGGTGGAGAATTTATTTCAAAGAGATCCCAGTCTTTTCTTACAAAATTTCCTATGGATTAAAATCGCATTGTGAAGGTTAATTCACTTTTTCAGAATCTATAGAGTGATATGTTATTTGACCACAGTCTTCACAAGGCACTGTGAGTTAGCCTTTGACTAAACCACTGGTCATCTGAACCAAGACAAGATGGCCCTTGAGCTTGTCTGTCACACTTTTTCCATCACTTTTGTTACTCAGCCCCCTTTAGAGATCTCTGTTACTTCATGCCATCCAGTTTCCCTCCTGCTTCTGTTACCTCAATGCTCCAACAAAGCTGCCTTGCATAGAATTTGTTTCCTTCCCCATGTTCTAGTTATCTTGCTCTCTCTCACACCATGTCATGTTTATATGAGTGTATGAATATGTATATATCTGAAATCCTGTGTATATGCCTGAAATCACTTAAAAATACCTTCTCTCTTTTAAACACTGCTTCTCTGCCACACTTGTTTCTCATCCTCTTGTTTCTCACCCCCACCACGCACACATCTCAGGACCTCTTCATCTGCCAGAAGCTTTGCCTGCCTCTTGCTCTCTTATCCTGGATCGATCCCAAATTTCTAAACTTTGGCAATCATTTTCAGACTCGTTCCTTTTCACTCACCTTGAATTATTCACTTAGTACAATTTTTAATGACCTTTACTCAAGCATATGTGTCTAACAGATTTTATAGTGACCTAAGCCATATATACAATATATCATACATTAGGTCCTGTCCCTTGGCTACCTATATGTTTGTGGGGGCCAACATTTGGGGGCCTGTCTTCAGGTTTCCATATCTAGTCCTGTTTCTGTTACCTGTTCTGCTGAGAAGTGAGCAAGAGTTGGTACATGCTCCCACCACCACATAGATGCCTACTGTCATGTTTTCTCATCATGATGTACTGTATCTCTCTAACCATGTGCCATACAAACCTCTTCTTTCTTAGGTTGACTCTTATCATGGTCTTGACTTGGTTAAAAGAACATAAAATGAACATTAAAAAGTAACCAGTGGGTTAGCTATGCAGAAATATTTGCCATTTACAATATTTTGATCCTCAGCTACCTGGATGCTCATTCTTAGCTCATGTTCATCTTTTCTGAGTGTGGTGATACACTCTTCACATATGTTCATGATTTTCTTGAAAATATAATAAAAATGATTTCTTAAATTACAGTATCTCTGTGTAGCTTATCTATAAATAATATCACCACTAATAAGATTAATGATTGTAGATGTAACCAACCATCTTATTAAATAAGAAACACAGAACCAATGCAAAGAAGAAAGCCAAGAGATCAGAGCTAAGAGCCTTACACATCTGCTGCAGCTAACCTCTTCAGCCAAGAGAGACCTACTTCCTGAGTGTTTTTCTTTATAAAGACTTTCTGTTCTGTCTTCTCATTGGTTGGAAACCCAACCACATGACCGCCTCGTCACTGTCTGTCTGTACAGACCTCCAGATCTTCTATGGTTGGTATTAAGATTAAAGGCGTGTGTCTTCAATGCTGGCTGTATCCCTGAACACACAGAGATCTACCTAGCTCTGCCTACCAAGTGTTGGGATTAAAGGCGTGTGCCATGAATGCCCAGCTCTGCTATGGCTTGCTATTAGCTCTGATCCCCCAGGAAACTTTATTAACATACAAATAAAATCACATTCCAGTACAAATAAAATATCACCATAAATGATGATAAAGGACTTTTGCTTTTTCTATTGTACTTATGTTCCCTCCTTGATAGATCTTCTTTATCATTTCCTTTATCCATATTATCATGATTATAATTTAAGATATTTTAGGGGGTATGGAGATGACTTGTTGGTAGCATACTTGCTTCAACAGCACAAGGGCATGAGTTCAATCTTTAAAATTTATGTGGAAAAAACAGATATGGTGTCATCCAATTGTAATCTCTGTGCAGGAGAGATGGAGACAGCCAGATCCTAGAGCTTCCAGGCTGAGCATCCTGGACCACTTGACAAGTTCCAGGTCAGTGGAAGACCCTTTAAAAAAGTGACTGAAGAATGAAACCAATGGTTGTCTCACATGACCCATACCTGAACATACAAGTGCACATGCAATACAAACTGCAAAATATAGTCTTATATTTCCAACATTTACGCCTATCAATTCTTTTTTCTTGAGACAAGGTCTTACTACATTGCCCAGGCTAGTCTCAAACCTGCAATTATCCTGCCTCATTCTCCCAAGTTGTGAGACTATGGGTGTATACGTCCGATTCACTGGTTTTCAAGAAGTCATTTGGTATCTATTTCTCTTTACAGTGAGTTATGCAAAAGAAAACTATTAAATATAAAGAGTAAGAAACTGGCAGTTGAGTAGCTGTTATCCACTTTGGGGATTTCATAAAACTGAAGAGGAAACTATTGATGGAAAAATCACATTACCTCCCTATCTCTGAGAATATGGTCTCCCATATTCTCATAGCACATACATCTTTGGTATGTTCTTAAAAGCTGTGACCATGTTTCATAAATAAACATGGAAAGGTTTCTTAGTAGAGTCCAGAGATGACTGCTATAGATATCACTTTAATTTGTGTTGAAGCTGCTGGATCAACTCATCAGACATGATAAGAAAATTTTAGAACTTATGTAATATTATTATTACTGCATATAATGTTTGTACTCTTGAACATCCCCAAAGAGCCATTGCAAATTAAAAAGTGTGACAACTGAGCACAAAATGATAACACAGAAACCAGGTGAGAATAAAATAAAGATTTCATTGGCAGTAGTAATTCATGTATACCTCCCATGGTACTCACATGAACAATTGGGAGTTAGGTTCTTTAGCATATAGTTTTGTTGTTGTGGAGACAGTGTCTTATGTAACCCAGGGCATCCTTGACCTCACTAAGTCACCAAGGATGACCTAGAATGTACTACCATAGTCAGTTTATGAACTGCTGCCTATAGAACCCAAGACTTTGGACATACTAGGCCAGCCTTCTACTAATTCAGCTATATCCTAGTTCCTAGCAATGAATTTTTTAAAGTGGGGAAAGGTTTACATGTTAATTGGTAGAGATAATAAACATTGTAATGCAGAGACCTTATTTGTCACCATCTAAATTTTATCTGCTTCTGGTTAAAAATTAAAAAAAAAAAAAAACAGGTCAGAATGAACATCTAGGAAACAGCGAGGCTGATTCAAGGGATTATATAACTGAAAAGAAGCAATAGTGTCAGGGTACCACCAGCTTCAGGGGTTCATCCCCGACCTATCAAAGGGTTTCTTGAAGGGAGGAGTGAGGAACTGAGAAATTATAGGAAGAAATATAGCTGTAGACAGAGAGAAAGACAGAGACACAGGATAGCTTCAGGAGGGCCCTGGGTGAATGCCCAGCAGCTTGAAGTTTATTTCTAATGGGCTTTTTATACACTAGCAAGGAGAGAGGCAAAAGACCTCCCCCTTTCAAGATCAAAGTACAAACAAGTGTAGACCCTTCAAAACACCTGGTAACCATGCCCCATAGCAAAGCATCTTATGATTAGGCCTTGAAGTATAAGACACCTGGTAACCATGCCTTTGTACCCTAATATGCAGCCTTGGAGAACAACATAAACTCTGTCTCTCTTGCCCTTGAATCAAACCACAAGTTGGGTGGGCTTTCACAGAGATATTCTGAACAGTGAAAAAGGAATGAGAAATGACTCCCCTGGACAACAAAAGATCTGTGATTCAGAAAAGCAAAGTATGAAAAAAATATTTATGATATGAATGCTTTTAATTCCTTGAAAAATCACATATTGAACTGTAGTCTCTACTTCATCAGTTGTAAGTGACTGGGTCTCTCAGAGGGGATTAGGCTGTGATGGTGCCACAGTCGCCATGGAGGGTAGTACATGTCAGGTCATGAGGAGGGAGTTCTGCATTCACTACTTTTCTATTACTGTGGTGTTAAAATATCATGACTAAGGCAACTTACAGAAGGAAGAGTTTATTTGAGTTTAGGGCTCAAGAGAAAGAGTCCATAAGAGCAGGGGAGGCATCCAGAACAGGAAGCAGAGAGATCACGTCTTCACCCAAATTAATCAACCAGAGAAGGAAGAGGCAGTGGGGAGAGGCTTGAAACTCTTAGAGTTTGTCTCCAGGGATGCAATTCCTCCAGCAAGGTTGCAACTCCTCATAAACAGGGCCACCACACAGAGATCAAGTATTTGGAGGGACAGAGCCAATGGGGAACATTTCTCATTCAAACCACCCCAAGCTGGGCCACCTCTTCTGCCATCTATGGGCAGATGGTGCCATCTAGAGGAATGAAGCTAAGTGCTGCCCGGGGGTCGGGGAGCGGGGAGAAAGCCTTGAGTGAATGTGTCCAAAGCAGATGAAATCCTAGGTAAAGGTTTATTGTTGGATATGAGCTGAGTGCTGGCATGTCAAGGACCCCAATGCCTCAGCCCCACAGGAACGGCAAAGTCTTCTTGCGGGTTGAGGCTCAGAGAGGAGTAAGAAAGTCTTCCTCCAGCCCCATGAGTAACTGTTGTCAGTGTATACAAAAACTATGAGCCGCAGCTTCCTCCTCCCAGAGGATTGCAACCTGACAGTGTTCAGCTACAGAGACCAGGAGGAACCTAGACCAGCTAACCTCCCCTTCAGTGCTATGCACAGTAAATGTACTGAGGTTCCAGGATGCAGCATAGTTGATTCTGTTTCAGCAGAATAAACACATCCCACCTGATCTCAAATGAGTGGCTCTCCTTTCTTCCTTTCCTTCTTGCCCCAGTTAGGAGTCTAGGACCAAGTGGTGCTGGGAGCAGCAGTGTTGTATCTACCCAGTTTCTAACACCATGAGCAACACACTTTTTTAAAATCATTTGTTAATGATGTCATCTTAAGCATTCTGTTATAGAAGTTCCTACATGATATGATGATATGGGGGTATTGATGCTAAATGTGTTATCAGGGTCCAAGGAAGACAGTAGGTAAATAATGGAATTTGTGGTTGCTCTCGAGTTTAGCTGGTTCAGTGGCAATAATCATTTTTAAAATTGTAGACTAATTAAGTTATTGTAAATGTTTTTAAAATGTTACAAGTAGATAATAAGAAAAAAGTCAGCACTAGTGAATGGAAAAGTAGACAGAGCCACCACAGCTTCTGAGGAAACACTGAGCTTTGTTAGTCTCAGGGGAGAGACTGATAATCAGACTCAAATTGGAGTAGCTGCAAAGGTTGGCAAGATCCCCAAGGGGATCGAATGCCCAATGTCAGTTATTACTAATGTCAAAGTCAGGACTCTGAAAGAAAAATAGCAAAATTGGGGTTATGGATGAAGATGAACCAGAACTGCCTTTGATGAAAACCCAGAATTAACGGGCACATCACAAGCTTTCTTCTTTATAAAGAGATCATGCTATCCATTCCTGGGCCTAGGTGACTTGGAACATGGCATTCATCCTTCCTTGGAACTACCTTAGCAAGCCTCATGGAATCCGGGGAGACAACTAGACCTTGGCTGTAGTCACAGGCTGAGACAGTCTAGGAGGAAATGAGGTGAAGTCAAATTACCTGCAGGACTTGGTGGACAGGTCTCATGGGGAAAGAATGAGGCAGAACCTGAAGTAGATCTTCAAGAATTTGGACCTGGAGACAGAACATGGGACCGGGTGGTGGGATTTGTTGTGATGGGTAAATCATGTCTCCCTTGGTGTTCTGGGAACCAGCTGGGATACCTGTGTTTGTCATGTTTACAACTCAGAGGGTTTTCCTGAGCTTTGGAGAGATGCTAGAATATTTTTAATAACGTATCGGATGAGGGCCAACCAAGAAGTGTGTTAGTTGTTTCTGCTGAGACAAAAGCCATGTCAGGAAGGCAAGATGTCCGTTGCATTAAAGTTCAAGTGCACAGTCCACAATGACAGAAATGGCGGTGACAGGAAGTTGAGGCCATGGGTCACATGGCCTCCGGTAACAGAGATGAATGCTGGCATTCAGAGAACTTTCTCGGTTTAGATGGTCTGAGAGCCTAGTTCAGGGAAAAGTGCTGCCCACATGGATGATGAGTCTTCTTACCTCAGTGAACATACTCTAGATTGTAGGAAGATAAGGCCTATGAGGCTGAGAGATGAGCCAATCTGGAGTCTGCCTAGCAACAGGTGCTGTCAGAGGTCCCGATGGTGCCTAGCCAATGAGGATCGACCACACAATGTCACTGGCTCAGAATGCATCCTGGGTTCTGGGAGGAAGGTATATAAGGCTCTCCGCAATCCTGAATAAACAAGTCTGCTCTTGGCCTTTTACCTAACTCCTGGTGCCTGTGGGGCCTGTGCCATTGATGTCACACCTTCTCACCCCCCACCCCCACCCCAGGGAGCCGTTAGGACCCAGAAGCACTAGATAATCTCTCATAGGCATGCCCACAGCCTCGTCTCTTTGGTGGTTCTAAACCCTATCAAGTTGGTAATATTAATCATCACAGGGAGGTAGGAAGTATTAGACCGATAATGTAAGGTCTGCATCTTCCTCCCTTACTGAGTTCCCAAATGCCAAAGGGTATCTATTTTTAAGGCATGAGGAAGTACACTGGTAAAGAATGGCATCAGACTATTGAAAAACTCAAGATTGATTTTTGGTTATTGTTTGAGTCACTGTTCTATTGCTATGAAGAGACACGATGGCCAAGGCAACTCCTGTAAGAGAAAGCACTTAACTGGGACTTGCTCACAGCTGCAGAGGGTTAGCTCATTATCATCATGGGAGGAAGCATGGAGGCATGCAGGCGGACATTGGAGCAGTAGCTAGGAACTACATCCTGATTGGTAGGTAGAAAGAGTGACTCTGGGCTTGGCGTGGGCTTTTGAAATCTCCAAGGCTACCCCCAGAGTCACACTTCCTCTCACAAGACCACACCCCTTAACCCTTCTCATTCTTTCAAACAGTGCCACTCCCTGATGAGGAAGTATGGCGTCTATGGTGGCCATTCACAGACAAATCACCACGCTTATGGTTGGTTTTTTGTTGTTGTTGTTGTTGTTGGAGGCCGGAGTTTATGGTGGAATTTGTTGCTCTGGGGTTGAGCTGCCTACTAGCAATGGAACACTGGAATGGTACAGTTTCAGCAACCAGGCTGCTGCACTCCAACATGGGTGGCAAACTGCAAGCAATAATTTAATTAACATCAGGATCAGAGGGACAATCCGCAGCTCATTTGTGTAGCTGGTGCTGAGTAATAAAATCTGTTCCTTGAGTCGAGAGGCACGGGTCACTAACAAAAGCATCGTAAGGTCATAGCAAATAAGAACTGTTGAGACAAGTAGGCAAGTTACTCAGATAGAAAATTGTGGTTTCTTGTTTATGTCAGTACAAATTAAACTCACAAAGTCAGGCTGCTTTTGTGAACAAGGTTGGTGGACTTGAAAAAAAGACCCTGAAACGTTATAGAAATCACATACAATAAAAATGACCCAATCTGGGATGGAGAAAACGGTTCAGCAGCTAAGAGCACTGGATGCTCTTGCAAAAGACCCAGGTTAAGGTTCTCAGCACCTACATGGCAGCTTACAACAGCCCATAACTCTAGTTCTAGGGGATCCAGCACCCTCTCTAGCATACTCAGGCACCAGGCACACACACAGTGCACTTACATACATTCCAGAAAAATACTCACACACATAAGAAAATAAATAAGTCTTTAAAAAAATTACCATTCCTTTCCTATTAGACCTGTGACACTTGTCAAGCTGGCTTGACCTCACATTGGTACCTGGGAAAACAAAACACCATCAAAGGAGTTATAGAATATTAAGAATATTAGGAATCCTACTTAAGGCAGGAATTCATAGAAGTCAGGTAGAAATAAAGCATCAGGCAGGCAAGTCTGTCTAATATACCATCTCATATAACCATGGACACATTTTAGGATTAGTACTCCAGTCCCGCGATGGATATTTGGAATTGATAGAGCTAGCAGCTGTCAAAATAACCGCATTGGATTCCTGACTAGAGAAATAAGAAATATTATAGCCTGAAATGCCAACTGGAAGTCTCACAAACTCCTGGAGACTAGGATGCCCCTGCCAAGATATATATCATATGCAGTAATGTCTTCTGGGAAGAAATGCTGGGGATTTCTGTGTCATTATTTAATCAGCCTTTATAGTTCTTTCAAAAATGAGATAGAAATGCTTGATGAAGATTGATGGCCATAAATTTTACCAGTTGATGGCTTCAGTTTCTGCTGCCATGTTGGATTTTTATCTGAACAAATCCTTAAGGCTCCCTACATCTCACATGTGGTCACTGATCCAGCAAATATTTCCTTCTTGTTTTTTCTCAGTTTAGGAAAATAAAATTATTTTATCTGGGCATAAAGATGACATCACTATCTCCCCATCCTGTTTAGAACATGCTAACTCTCTTCTCTGTCGTAACACTTAACAGAAATATCAATTGTCTCTTTTCCTCACTAGGTCACTCACTACATTAATGGTATCCTAGCAATGCCTGGTGATAAGAAAGGGTCAAATAGCCTCCATATCTCAACAAAATATGCAAGCTAGAGAATGGGATTTAAGTTCACGGAGAAAGGGTGTTCAGCATAGTATGTGTCTGGGACCCACCATTATTACCTTACACTCCATCAGGAAGAGTTAACAAGATGAAGAGTCCAAGTGATTGTCAGATTCTCAACTAAAGTATCATTTTGTGCAAATTATATTGTGGTTAGGTCCTGTGCTTCCGTGATTTCAACATAAATAATGAAATAATGGCTGATATCTGATTCTATGTCTATAAAACTAAGACACATAGCTCTGAAAATTAAAGGATCAATCCAGACTGCCCTACTCACCATCTCTTTCAGAAAAACATTTGAAGGGCTTTACTTTTTCATAATAATGTTAGACACAAAACTATTGATCTAAAATCTTAAGTCTTTGATCAAAGACTTCTATTAAAGGATGTTTCAGACCTCAATGATACTGATCACTTTCCTCCTCACCCATCAGACCAATAGACAAGCAATGGATTGTCTTTAATGGCAACAGGAGTAAGTCTTACTATCCAAGAAGAATTTGGGGTTACTGTTCTATAATCCAGGCACAGAAAGACAGGTTTGCTCCCAGGGATCTTCTTGATATCCATTTAAACATTTTTTTCCCCACAGTAGGAATTTTCACTATGCAGTTGCTATAGTCAAAACTAATCAAGTTTAGAGTATGTGCCCAGACTCACCTGAAGTGGTATCAGTATTCTCCTGCTAGACCAGAAAAGCAAAATTACCTTTCTGAGGATCGGGCATTCTAGAACCTGTATTGTAGAACAAATGTAGCTGTCAGTCATGGCCCGGGGACCTGCTGCACCAGTGAAGGTGGTAGTTTCTGCTCTAAGCTGTCTTGTTCTACGTGTCTAATAGATTGCATTGGCAGCACATTGAACTCTGTTCATTTTATGATTAACTGGGCTTTCAGTCCTCCTTGCGTAGTTTCTCATACCAACAGGGCATTCATAAGAGATACATTCACAATTGCTATGGCTTTGGCATGAAACATCTTCCCCAAAGCCTCATGTATTTAAGGTTTGGTTCTCAAATTGAGAAGTACCTAGATCCTGAGGAAACAAGGTTTCTTGGTGAAATCAATCCATTGATAACTTCAAAGGTAAATGAGCAATTAGTAGGGGGGATCTATTTCCAGGAAGCAGTTCACTGGAGATGTGACTTTGAAAGGTCCATCTCACCATAGACCTTCCTTTTACATGCTCTGTATGTCTTGGCCACAGTAGGCTGAGTGACTTTCCTCCAGCACACACATTTCCCACAGTTGTATTTGGCTTCATCTCAGGCTCAAAGTGACCAGGCCAAGTGGCCACACTCTGAAATCTCTGGAACTGGGCCAGAGAATAAATTCTTCTCCCTGTAAGTTGTTTTTCCAGGGGATTTTGTCATAGCAATTGCACACTGAGCAGTGCAGTGTTGGAGAACACAGGTCATCTGAGTGATCTAAGATGTGGCCTGAATCCAGCACCTATTAAACACCTCCTCAGATCTACAGTTACACACTTGTTCCCTCTTCTCGTCAGCACCATGGTAGCTGGATCTGTGTGCATTCTGAGTCACCCAACTTAGTCATCACTTCTCACCATCAACCCAGCTCAAATATTTTTGCTTCGGGGTTCTGTTTTGAAGCTTTCTTATTGATAATGCCACTGTGGAAACTTGGATCCAAATATTTGCGACCAGGAACTATAGTAAATGAACTCCACATGGGGAAAAAAAAACAATCTCAGACTAGTGGAAAAAGGAATCTGGTAGATGACCATTTATTTTCACAGAACAGAAGTCATTAGACAATTTTCCATGGGTCTTTTCTTGCCTGTGCATATGAAGGGCAGCTGTGGTTTGGCTCACGCTGAATGATCTTGGAACACTCGGCAGTCACAGAACAACTCCAGTGTTTAGGTCAGTGTCACATCTGTTCCATTTGGCTTCACTTTAGACTCTAGCCAGAGTGGCAGAGACCCCTCCTCTTTGGACACATGTAAAGAATGCAATGTCATTGTGCCATGCCTTGTAAGGTCTAGCTTAGAATGACAGTGTGACATCTAATCATACCCCACACATTCAAGTCATCCACACAGTGAAGACAAAATTCAGAGGGTGAGGAAGAATTTGTGACCATACGAACTCACAAAAAAGGAGTCGTTATTTCTGCGTAATGATCCAACCCACTGCAACATCTATGATAAGCCTTAGTGATGTTTGTCAACCAGGCAGAGGTCTCTTGCCTGTGATCTTATCCTACAAGTACATAATTATATGTCCAAACTTCTATAAATAGATGGTTTACAAAGGTGTTGTATCCCGCTAGGTTTCCTAGTGGATGTACCCAGTGGGGCTACATAAGAGGTTGATTGGACCATGGGCCTGGGTGCGAGGTGACTGTAACCAGCAAGGGGGAAGTCTTTTGCTCCACCCCTTGGCATTGTTATAAATAGACCTTTAAAATAAAGTTCTGGGCCAGTGGATAAGGATGCAGGTTCACCCGAGTCTATCTTGAGTTTTCTTTCTGTTTCCCTCTCCTCTATTTCTAATTAAGTCTCTTATTCCTCATTCCTCACGAGTTCCTGGGGTAAATAAATGTAGGGCCTGGTCCCTCACACAAAGGGAACCAAGTTATGCCCATTCCTGAAAACCTCTATGTACATAAAAAAAAAAACAGACAATGCCACAAATACACCTATGGAAGGTTCACAAGATATTTTGCTACATCTACACACAGGGTACTAAAAGCATGTATGCTTGCTACAATTGTGGAGGAACTATAAATATGTCCCAAATATGCACATTCTCTGCAAAGTTATTAAAATCTAGGAATCATTATTCTTACAAGGGGCAAGTGTGATTAGCGAAAATTAGAGGAAACCCCTCTTTCCTGTCTACAGCATTTTCTACTATGGAGTTTGTTTCATGTTCTTATTCACATAAGAACACAAAATGGGCAATATGTAAGTTGGATATCAAATCCTTCTATGGTTCCACTGGTCTGTCATTTTTGATAGTCCAAGATGTTCTGAACGGCTGAGACTTTATGTCCTGTTCTCTCCCACAAGCGGAGCTCTCCCCCCCCTCCCAAAAAAAAATGAATTCTCTACATAATTCACTGTACCGCTGAACCTGCATGTTCTGCCTCAAAGCCGGCTCCATTCCGTCTACTTCTTCTTTCCCTGGCACACTTCCCTGCTGCTCTTTATTCCTCTCTCACAATCTCTTACACCAGGATATTTTTCCTAAAGATTGCCCAAAGCACTTTCCCTGGCTTTTTCTGTTTTCCTTGTTCAAACACCTCACAATTACAGCAGACATTTCATTCTTGAACAGTTTTGGCTCTCCCATTACTGCCGCGCGTTTCAGGGGCTTCACCTGAGTTCTGCTTCTCGCCATCTCCTGATTCCCAACTTCAATCTCTCCATCGCTCACTTACCTTCTTTCTTTCCACGCTTCTGAAAAGAACCCCATGTGCGTTTCTTCCTGTGTGACATCTCTGTCCCAGACCTCTGCTGTGCCCCTGCTCTTAAGAGGCTTATTCCTGGCTCTGTTCTGGCTTCCATATCTTCCTAAGGTCATGAGATTACATCCATCTGGAAGCTTAGGCTTTTTCTCTGTCTAGATTTTCCTTTGGGCACTAGGAGCTTCATAATTCTCTTTTTAGCTGACCCTAAGTCAGGGCGCCGCCTGGGCCCTAGAATTGGCTCTTTCCACAGGACTGCAAAAATCCCAACTCAATATTTCCGACTTAGAATCATGCCTTAAGGTTGTTATAAAGGTACATTTGTCATCATTGTGGACGCCTTTTTGTGTTATTCAGAAAAAAAAAAAAAAGCCCAGCTGGGCATACTGGGCTCCCCTTCCGTATGTGACAGCTGATAACTTGTTTCCAGTTGACATCCATGACAAGATTGGTTCAATGAATTCTCTCTAAACAGTTCCAAAGACCTGGGCAGGAGATAGATGTGAAGCTGTCCCAGATCTTTGCCAGTGTACTATCCAACTCTTCATTTTTCTAGTTCATGTAGAGTGTAGTTCTTTGACGAACTCAGGTATGGCTAAAGCCATGCAATGTGTATGCGGAGAAGAACCAATTTTATAGATAAGGCTATGGGCCTCAGATGGAGCCAGGAAAAGCTTCCTTAGTTAGGTATTGGGATAAAGCAGTGGTTTTCATCTTGTGGACTGTGACCCCTTTGGCAAACTTCTGTCTTCAAAAATAGTTATGTTATGTATGGTGGTATTTTATTTGTGCTGAAATGTGATTTTAATTGTATGTTAATAAATAAAGTTGCCCAGGGGTCAGAGCTATTAGAGCCATAGCAAAGGCTGGGCAGTGGTGGCACACGCCTTTAATCCCAGTACTTGGTAGACAGAGCTAGATGGATCTCTGTGTGTTCAAGGTTACAGCCAGCATGGAGACACACACCTTTAATCTCAATACCAACCATAGAAGACCTGGAAGTCTCTACAGAAAGGCAGTGATGAGGCAGTCATGTGTTTGGTTTTACAACCAAATGAGAAGGCAGAACAGAAAGTCTATATAATGACAAACAGACAGGAAGTAGCTCTTTTTTTGGAGAGGTCTCTTGGCTGAAGAGGCTAGCTGCAGCAGGTGGTAAGGCTCTTAGCTCTGATCTCTTGGCTTTCTTCTTTGCATTGGTTCTGTGTTTCTTATTTAATAAGATGGTTGGTTACATCTACAGTTATGATTCATAACCATAACAAAATTATAGTTATGAAGTAGCTGTAGGAAGAATTTTATGGTTGGGTTCATCACAACACAAGGGACTGTATTAAAAGGTCAGAGTATCAGGAATCACTGGGATAAATTGTGAGGTTTTATTTATGAGGTAGCTCTGATCCTTCCCAAATGTGTTTACTGTCCACAATCTACCAATAAAGAATTAAAACTTCATATACAACTGGGAAATATATTCCATTGAGCATCTGCTTACATTATTACATCACAGATTTGTATGTCTAACATGCTCTCTGCAGTTTCAGGTTTCCATTATTCTCTAGATAATATGATACATAGCCCATGATCCTCTGTCACTCTAAGATTCAAATGGGGATCTAGGGAGCTGGACTTGGTGACTCACAGTGTAGCCCTTTATCTCAAAAGGAAAGAAAACAAAATCATGGGAGTAGAATGTCATCCTTATTTATATAGTTAAAACACAAGCAATCAACACAGCCCTAGGGAAAGCACCTCTTGGTTCCCCCTGACACACAGAGAAAAACAATTGGGGAAAAGTAAAAGAAAGAATCAAACAGACATCAAGGAAGTAGATAGACACCCTGTCTTTGAGGGGAAAGCAAAGAAAAACCTTCCTCTGGGAGTCTGGGGGAGACAGGCTCTGACTGCTCCCACCTTTTGAAGGGTTCTTAGAGGAGAGAGGAATGAGGAATATTAGAAAGATAGAAAGAGATGATAAGAAAGAGAGAGCCACAGGATAGCTTCAGGAGGACCCCAGAGCTTTATTCAAAAGGGCTTTTTATAATATGCCAGGGGTAAAGGCAAAAGACCTCCCCATTGCAAGATCAAAGCACACCATTCAGCCAAGTGTAGGCCCTTTCAAACACCTGGTAAACAGGCCCCTGGACAAATCACCTCCTTATGCAGCACTGCTGGGTAAAGCAAGCTCAGATTCTCTGACCCTGAGTAAGGTCTCACTAGAGAGCCTCTGTGGGCCTCTACACCTTCCAGTTCTCTTTTGAGATATAACTAAAGACCCTTAGTAAGAAATGATAAAGAACCACTGAAAGGAGAATTTGTGATTGAGACTTCAGCTTCCCAAATCCTGGCAAGTCCAGAACAGGGGTGTCCCTCAGGAACAAGAACCTAGCCAGAATGTGCAATGCAATAAGCCATAACCCTTGGTAAAGCTTGCATTAAACCCTTAGCCAAGTGTAACACAGGAGATGAATCGTCTTGCAAACAACACCCAATAGCTGGGAAAATGATCATTTAGCCACACATACTTGCAAGAACAGCAGAAACCAGACACACATATTTCTTCAGTGCAAAAGAGAAATAGTTTAAGTCCAGAGGGCTTATTCTGTAGTCTAGCAGCATGGCAAGGGCTGGCTGTCCACGTGTTAGTAAGCATCTGTTTGCAGGAATGGGCAATACCGAAGAGAGAACTTCGGAGCTTCCTGCCCACCTGAGTATGTAGTGACTCCAGCAATCAATGGGACTATCTATTGGCTCGATCGGCTGCACTGCCAGTAGCGTGGCATTACAAGCATGGTAGCCCACGTCCACAGAATTTCTGTCAAGAAGCCCCGTCTGTGTTCCACGGCCTCTAGACTGAGCTAAGCTGAATGGAAAACTCTGAGTACTGTGACAGGATGGTTCTGTAGTGGGTAGCCATTCCAGCTTTGATATGGAAGTTCCAACCCCCACTGAGGCTTCGGCAACTGTCACACCTACAAGGCGGGGCCTAGAGAGGGCCCTGAAGACCCGAGATCCAGATGCACCACCCTCTCTCTGTTCCTGGACCCTAGACGGTGGAGGTTGACCAAGCAGAGTTCTCCAGAGAACACCGGTGGACTGCGACACACCCTTCCCAGACCCTGTGACCTACCTATCCCTTCATTTGTAAGATATGCCACTAATAAACCTCCCCTTTAACTATGTGGAGTGGCCTTAATAATTTCACCAATAATGTTCCACATCCACAGCCAATGTTATCTCGACTCTGTTTCTGACCTAACCTCCTTATGATTATAGATAACAATAGATAAATAGATGGAAGTATGTAGCTAACCCAGACAGATCTTTAGCCTCCAGTAACTCAAAAGTCAGAAATGATGAAGTATATGATATCTATAGAATTTCCTTCTTTGCTAGCATATGCCTACCTGATGTTCCCACCAGCATAATTAATAAATGAATGTATTTAAAGAAAAACTTCCTCTTTTTCTGTGAAAATGTAAGTTTATGAAATCGCTTCTGTAATGGGGAATGTCACTTGAGGTAATTTGAATCAGGGTTCCTGAGCCAAAGTCACTCAAATTTAGCTCGGGATAAACTTCTTTTCAATTTAACTTTAACGCAAAGTTGTTTTACATCGGCAGTTAAAGAAAGAGACATTAATTTCTTACATGTCTGGAGACTCAGAAATCCAAGATCTGGTCATTAGCACTTGGAGAAAAGAGAGAATGTCAACTTTGTTCACACACTGTGTCTTTTGTGTGTGTCCTCTCAAGCTGGAAGAGACCAGATGGCTCTCCACGGTCTTCTTTGTAAGTACACTAATACCAATCATGAAGGCTGTATGATCATGACGTACTCATCTATCTTCCAAAGACATTCAAGTCTTAATACTAACTAGCTCATTGTGGATTAGAATTCACAGATATGAATTTTCAGAGGGCAAGCAGCTGTTGTAAATACTCATATTACAGGACAGGGTCTCATGTAGTCTAAGAAACCTTGAAATTGCTTTGTAGCTGAACATGGCTTTGAACTTTGAATCCTTTCCTTCTACTTCTAGAGTTCTGGAACTACAAGCATATGCCACTGTGCTGGCTTCGCTTGGTACTAGAAATGAAACTCAGGGTCTTGTACATGTCAGACAAGACCTCTGCTAATCCAACTATACACCGAGCCCAAAGATGGGCATTTTATCATGAACATTTGGGGATGAAAGCAGGGAGTTGGTCATGTTGAATCCATATTGGCTGGAGATAAGCAGGTAAAATGGTGTGAAGTGGGGTGAGTTTGGGGATAAAAATGTTGCCTATGAGTAGAAGTGGTTCATGCTTTTGGATTGGTTGTGTTGGAAGCAGCATGTGGCAGCATCTGGGGATTGTGATGGGATCCCAATGATAACTTTAACATGAATTAAGGAGTGTGAAGGGCTCAGCCTCTACTGATTATCCTCCCCTATGCCTTCCTTCCAGTCTATGTTTCTTGTAATTAAATTTAGGCCACTCAAATCTTCCCCTCATCAACAGGTATAGTACACAACATTCCATAGGGCTATAAAGTGAATAGAAGGTGCAGTATGGCTAGTCCTCTGTCCTGTAGCATAAAATATCAACTGCCAGGCACTGACTTTCTACTAACAGGGATTCCTACATTGTTCAAACAAACAAACAAACCAAAAAAAAATCCCCAAAACCAAAAAACTCCATTGATGTTTTTTATTGAAATGTATGCATGTTTACTTATCATTTGATTGTAAGTTGGATAAATAAAGGGATGCTATAAGGAGAGAGGAATAGCTGAATTCCCCATAGTAGATTGGTTGGGAAAGGAACAAGTTAAATTTGTTTTGAACCAAAAGCCAGGAGTCGCTTTTAAAAGTGTATTATTTAACAGATTATGAACAGGAGGCACAGATTTCAAGCCTGAGAAGTGAGCCAAGGTATAATTTTTCTTTTTTCCATTTAGTGTGGCTGTTTGGGAGTAATGCAGTTGTACACAAAGGAATTCTGCAATTGCATTAAGGAGTAAATGTATAAGACTAAAAGCCAATAGGAAGTTACTGGGTAATAAAGAGGGTCATGGTTTGATTGCCTGGAGGTCATGGGAAGCAATAGTAGTCTGGCCAATGAATTGAGTATGTCAGGTGGATTGGGGCACTGAAAATATAAGGTTAAAAAAAAAGGCAAAGTATTTATTCCCCATGCCTTTGTCTAATCACTGATCCTAAAGCTGCTTGTCTGAATTACTTTTCTATTGCTCTGACAAAACACCATAGCCATGAGGACTTATAAAAGAAAGCATTTAATTTGGAGGTTCGTGGTACCAGACGGTTAGAGTCCATGACTGTCATGATGGGAAGCAAGGCAGCAGGCGTGATACTGGAGCAGTAGCTGAGAGGTGACATTTGATCAATAAGCAAAAGGCGAGAGAGGGAGAGAGAGAGAGAGAATATGAGAATGCACTAACTGGGAGTGGTATGGGTTTTTAAAACCTCAAAGCTCACCCCCGGTAACACACCTCCTCCAACAAAGCCACACCTCCTAATCCTTCCCAAATAGTTCCCTCAACTGGGTACCAAGTCTTCAAATTTATGAGCCTATAGGCCTGACATCTGATTCAAACCAGCACACTACTGTTTTCTCAGATGTCAGGAGGAAGAGGACTGTTTGCTGTGTAGGCTGTGTCTACTTCATCACCAGAGAACAGAGTTCACCCATCAAGCTTGTAACCAGAATGAGAAGGGTGTATTATCTGTAAGGACTGTGATGGCTGATTTCCTTAGAACTGCCTTTGTCTGAAGGAATTGATTTTCTAAGTCTCTGAGACAGGAAGATTTTTTTTTTAATGTAGGCACACATTGAGAATACAATGTAAGGATTCTCATAAACTGGAAACACTCTGAAAGACATTTATAAAAATCACTGGGGCTTGACACCCCACCCCTTAATTATCAGCAAGTATTTGGGAATAAACCTGAGACTTGGCATAAAAACAAACAAAATTTCCCTGCTCATTTCAACACTGAAGGAGTATCTTTTTGCGTGTGTGTGTGTGTGTGTGTGTGTGTGTGTGTGTGTGTGTGAACAAGGGTGCAAGTGTCATGGCATACCTATCAGAGTCAGAGGACAGCCTCAGGTGTCTGTCCTCCTATTGTGCCTTGCTTGGACAGGGTCCCTCTGTTATTTTCTGATGCTTATTTATCTCATTAGCGAGCCCATGTGGGCAGCAGAGGAATCATGGAGTGAATGAAGTCCAGAGTGGATATGTGTTGTTGACATGGGCATGGCCATTCCAGCAAGAGTGGCCTCAGATCCATGAGAAAATATCAAAGCCTTCCCACCGGGGTGAGGTTCAGAGGCATGGCAAAGCTTACCTCTTGTATGTGTGTAGATGGATGCTGATAGTGTGTGAAGACAATGTCCACTGTAGATTCCTCCTCCCAGATATGTGTGGGAAATTTCTCCCCTGCAGAGACCGATCCTACTGAGATTAGCTAAGCCTGCCTCCTTGTTCAGCTGTACATAATAACTCTGCCTCCCTGTTTTCCTGTATGTAACCATAACACCTCCTTGTTTGGCTGTTTCCAATAACTCTGCCTCTCTGTTCAGAAGTATATAATACACAGGTTTAGTTTCAAAGGCGCTGTGTTTTCTCCACCACAGAGCTCAGTCCAACAGATCCCAGCTTCTCTCTCTGTCTCCCTGTCTTTCTGTTTCTGTGTCTCTGTCGTGTGTGTGTGTGTGTGTGTGTGTGTGTGTGTGTGTGTCTGTGTGTGTGTGTGTGTGTGTGTGTGTGTGTCTGTGTGTGTGTGTGTGTGCGCGCGCGCGCGTGCGTGCGTGCGTGCGTGTGTGTGTGTGTGTCTGTCATGTGTGTGTGTGTGTGTATGTGCGTGTGTGTGTGTGTGTGTCTGTGTGTGTGTATGTGTGTGTGTATGTGTGTGTGTGTGTGTGTGTGTGTGTGCAGCTTTATTCCCTTGCTATCATAGTCAGCTCAAGTCCCTGGAGCCTCTGCAAATGCTCTGGAATTACAAATGTGTGCTGTCACTACTGGTTTGATGTAGGTTCTGGAGATTCAAACTCAGGTGTGTGGCAAGGAACTTAACCCACACTGAGCCAGGTCTCCAGCCAGTATATATTAATTTTTAACTTACCATATTCCCTGGGACAGTGATAGATGATGATTCAAGCTTGTTTCTCTGCGCTCTGATGGGGATAGTTGAGGTGTGACCAACGGTACAGTTTTGTCACGATTCTCACCTTCCCGCCATCTTTAGCCAGCCAAAACATCCCCGTTGGTGGAGCATACAATACCTGCAGATTTCAGGTGTAGCTATGTGACTTAGATGCAATGTGAAAAGACACATCCAGGACTTTGCAGGCATGTCAAGTTTCTACCAGGCATGGAAAAAGAGTGTACCCTCACGGGAGCTTCCTTCCGTCTTTCAGGACCGGAGCTGTGTGGAAGGGGAACATAACTGAACAGCTGGAGTCCCTCCTGCTACTGCTAGAGACCCCTCCGGAGTCTGTCCAGAATCTAAGTCTGATATACATTTTTTATATTTTAATATTTGAGGCATTGTACTAATTCAGCACTGTTAGAATAAAATAAACCCTAATATGCCACTTGCAAATAGCCTGGGTATCAAGAAGTATGTAGAAAACATCAGGTGCTAGATAAGTATGCGTTCAGTCAATCTGCTTTCAGGGGTGGCTCCTTTAATTTGGCTGATGTTTAAGAATAACTACAAATTACACTTCAAAAGGCTAAGGTAAAATACGTATCAAATAATGGGGAAGCCAATGGGACTTGAGTGGGTTCCATAGATTGTATATGCATAGCCTGAAAATGACTTTGTGCATTGATGAATAGGATGAGTGAATGTCCTGAGGATAATTCCATTGTATTTTTCCAAGCCAAATGTGTGCAGTTTTCATCTAGCTGGCTGGGAAGGAAGCATCTGTCCACACTGCATGTGTGTGCATGGGGAGAGCGCTTTGCATCCTTATGTGGAAATGTGATTTGCACTTCTAGGATACTTTTACAACTCAAAGTTAAGAGGGTTTCACTAGTCATCCAGAAACTCGTGTTCTGATCCACTGACAGTGTTACCATGATGACAATGAGGTGCCTTACTGTTACTCGTGAGCCCTCTGCACAGGGGTAAAACCTAGGAGAGGATGGGAGTCCCCAGACACCTAACTGAAGTAGAAATCACAGTGATTCTGGAAGTTACAGAGAACTTCACTAGCAGCCCTAGAGACCACTGGGGGTGTGGGGGAGGATAATCTGGTTAGATAACAGAATCTGTTTTAATCACAAAATACTCTTTGAAGTTTTTTTTTTATTTTCCCTTAGTAAAACATACCGTGATTCACTTCAGAATGTATTTCTCTCAAATCATTCCCTTAACGTCTTCCTTGCAGTAATTACAAGCTACATTATGCTTGCCCTTTAGTCATCCATCCATTGCGGGTGACTAAAGACGCATATGCAGAAAGTTGAGGTACTGGGGGAAATATCTTTACATTTTTAGGTAAAACAAGATATATAACTATGTTGTAATTTTCTTATGGTTCTAGGCCTTTTAGAAGAGTGCATAAGATTTAAAAAATAAAAAGTCCCTCAAGTCTATGAAACTGCCGTTCGTTAGCGATGCTATGTATAGTAAGAGCCAACACACCGTAGCAAAATAATGAAAAATGTGGCACTCTCACAATTGGCTTTGGTGTCCAGGTGTCTTTGTGAAAATAATATTAATTTTACAGTACCTTGGGAACTGAGTTGACGGTCCACACATAATACACAGTGTCATAAATGTCCTCAGCAAACCATGCTCCCAATTGCAAAGCCATCATACTTAATTCAGCCTGATGCCATTCCATGCTCACTGGGTTGCTGGAAGGTGCTGCCGGGGTTAACACGGTATCACCCACCTTTCCCCAGAGAAAGGAGAAAGCAGCCAATTAAATGCAGTGAAAAGGTAAGAAAGGAACGTGCTTTGATTTCCGATGTTCAGAATCTATAGGGTGTGTTGACTACAATCCCATTTCCTCACTAATGCCACCCTACTCTTGTTTACCTTGAAATGTTTAGAACATACTGGTAGGATGCTAATGTCTTCCCCTGGTCAGTAAGTCATCACCTATCAATATGATGGGGTAAACTGTCTTCCATAATTTTTTTCCCACTCAAATCTATAGTTCAAATGCAAGTCGTTGGCAAATATATTCCAGATTAATAGTACTACAAAAACCACCAGAAACCCTTTTTGTCTGTAACGTGTAAAGATCTCATAAGAAAAAATTCTTATTCCCTCTTGGACTGGACTCCTGGAGCTCGGTCTGGAGTTTGGCTGTGGATCTGTGCATCTACTTCCATCAACTACTGGAGAAAGCCTCTATGATGACAGTTAGGGTATTCACTGATCTGATTACTGGGGTAGGCCAGTTCAGATACCCTCTCCACTATTGCTAGTAGTCTAAGTTGGAGTCATCCTTGTTGATTCCTGGAAACCTCCCTAGTGCCCAGTTTCTCTCTAACCCCATGATGTCTCCCTCTATCATGGTATCTCTTTCATTGCTCTCCCACTCTATCCCTGTTCCAGCTCTACCCTCCCATTCCCTTATATTCTTATCCCCCAGTCCCCTACCTTCCATTGTCCACCCCTCATCCTCAGTTTACTCATGGAAGGATTATATGAGCAAGGGGCATCAAGATCACGATGGGAAAACCTACAGAGACAACCAAACCAAACTAGTGGGCACTCATGGAACTTAGACCAACACCTGTGGAGCCTCCACGGGACTGGACTAGGCCCTCTGCATAAGCGAGACAGTTGTGTAGCTTGATCTGCTTAAGGACCCCCTTAGCAGTAGGATCCAGATTCTTCCCTGGGGTATGAGCTAGCTTTTTGGAACCCACTACCTATGGTGGGACACCTTGCACAGCCTTGAGGCAAGGGAAGGGGCTTGGGCATGCCTCTACTGAAGGTACCAGGCTCTGCTGACTCCCCATAGGAGGGAATAGGGGTGGGTTGGAAGAGGGGGGAAGGAGGAGGGAAGAGGGGGAATCTGTGATTAGCATGTAAAACAAATAAAAAACTTCTTAATAGTAAAAAAAAAAGAAAAAGAAAAGAAAGAAAGACAAAGTTCTTATTCTAAAGGAGAAAGCCAAGTTAACTTTGAGCTATAGGCAGCCGAGGGGCAAGCAAATAGATATGGAAGTATGATTCAGAAAAGGGTCCTTTTCCTAGGAAAGGGCAGGTCACTTGGCTCTATGCTTTTCTGATATAAATTTGTGAAGCTTTTCTCTTTTTTTCTTTGATTTTTTTTAAATCATGTGTTTCTGCGTGTATGTGCCTGCACGTCTGTTTATCTTTGTGTGCACTTGTGTGTGGGTGCCTGTGGAGGCCAGGAGAGAGGAATCACATCCTTTGAAGGTGGAATTAAAGATGTCTTTGAGCTACCAGAAGTGGATACTGGGAACCAAACTCATATCCTCAGGAAGCAGTGGGTACTCAACCAGTGAAACGTCTTTGCAGTCCTCATGCAAATTTGAATCATGGATTAGATGAATAAAGACACAATTGTGGATCCTACCAAATTCTCAAAAGTCCAGGTTCAGTAATGCAAAGATATGAGACAGAAAAAAAAAATGTTGCACTGGAGGGAAAATAAAATCTGTGGAACTCCGTTGGGCCACTAAGAAATGGAAGAACATCCAGTGAGGGCTCAGAGCTAATAAAGTAATTTATGACAAAAGTGTAGTGCAGAAGGAAGAGGTGGATAAAAAAGAAAGAGGAAACGCAGTGCTATCTATAAGAAGCTGTGTCATTATTGGTAGGGCTCATTATATAGTAAGGTAATTCCCAGATTACTTCTATCTTTTGATCATGTACCTCCCCTCAGGGAGGGACCTAAAGGCAGAAACTAGAGGATGGGAAATCAGCTGTTGATTTTTATTTTTCAGTTTAAAAAAAGCTAGGGTACTCTGAGATTTAATCGTGAAATTGGCAAAAAGTAGGAGCTGGCACAGTATGAACTGACATGATTCTTTTCTATTCTTCCATATCTGAATATAACCACCCCACCTTGTGACCCCAGGGACAGGACCTCAGTAAGTTACTAGCCCTGTGAGCTCAGTATGCATCCCAGACAGATCTTAAATTCAAGGTCTTCTAGCTCTAGCCCGAACTCTTGTTCTTATTGACTGTTAATCTATCTTCTTGGGTAAAATTCCAGTTCTAATCACGTTCTCACTGTATTTTAATAGGATGTCTGTGTTCCTATGGTTACAAGAGGTCACTTTCTCAGATGTGTGTTCGTATGGTTGCAAGAGGTTGCCTTTGAGTTGTTACTAGCGTGAGTGAGATATACATCATCCATTAGTTTGTATTTTCTTTCATATTAACAAAATTGAGTTTCCCAATCAAGAAATTCATTACTTTAGCCATTATATTTAGAGATTACCCTTTTTCATTCACATATTGAAATATTTTCTGAGGTACAAACTGAAGTGAACTTGGCGGGGCCACATCGTACAGTTGGTTTAGCGCCATTCACTGGATAGGATAGTTATTGTTTCTATCTTAATACTTTTGCACCTTTGCTGAAAATCATTCGATCCACAATGAATGACCTTGTATCTGGACTGAGTTTAGTTCTACTGACTTACAAATCTGTTTGTATGTGGGTAGCAAACTCCTTATTTCTGTGCTTTTGTGGCAAGTCTGTAGGTCAGGTGTCCAGATTATCCAAATCATTGCTTGGTTTTAAGGGTTGTTTTGGCTATAATAGCTACTCTGCATTTCCAAATGAATTTTGGAATAAAATAATCATTTTCTACTCAAGATGTTCTGCTGTGTATCTGATTGAGATTGCATCAAGTCTGTCCTGGATAGTTTCATGTCAACTTGACCCAGGCTAAAGTCATCTAAGAGGAGAGAACCCCAATTAAGAAAATGCCTCCATAAGATCAGGCTGTAAGCAAGCTTGTAAAACATTGTCTTAATTAGTGATTAATGAAGGAGGGCCCGGCCTATTGTGTATGGTACCATCCCTAGGCTGGTGTTCTGGGTTCTACAAGAGAGAAAGCTGAGCAAGCCATGGGGAGCAAGCCAATAAGCAGCACCCCTTCATGGCCTCTGCATCTGTTCCTGCCCCCAGATTCCAGCTCTGTCTGAGTTCCTGTCCTGACATCCTTCAGTGATGAACAGTGATATGGAAGCATAAGCTGAAGAAATCCTTTTCTCCCTGACTTGCTTATGGTCATGGTGCTTCATTGCAGCAATAGAAACCCTAACTAAAACAAAAAATCTGTTGATCAATATAGGCACACTTTCCATATTAGCAATATTGGTTTTTCTAATCAATGAACACTTTATATTGTTGTTATTGTTCTTTTCTTTTTTTTCTTTTTAGTTTTTCTAGATAGGGTTTCTCTGTGTAACAGTCCTGGCTGTTCTAGAACTTGCTCTGTAGTCTAGGCTGGCCTTGAATGCTCTGTAGACTAGGCTGGCCTTGAACTCATAGAGATCTGCCTGCCTCTGCCTTCTAAGTGCTGGAATTGAAGGCACCACCTGACCATTTTATAGTGTCCTATTTATTTTTGTTCTGAATGTTTTCTCTGAAGTGTTTATGGTTTTCATTGAAAATGTTTTGCACACTTATTATTAGATTTACCATGATATGTTTTATGCTTTCCATGTGTACCTACACATCATATTCAAAGTTTCTCCATTAATAATTTGATCTTCTGCTGTGACCTTCTATGTTGAAGAATCATTTTGACATTCTAAGTAAAAAAAAAATTAGTTTTCTGTGGGTAAAGAAATTAATATTAAAAAGTTGAATATAAAAATATGCAATTTTTACTTTTTATGCTAATCATTTTTCTTAGCCACCTTTTATTTTTACATCACAAAACAATGTCTAAATGATTCTACAAAATAGATAGTAGGACACCCACAACCTCTTTTCAAGATCAGAGCTGCCCACAGCTGAAATTTTTACACTTTAATGAATCATTTAGTATGAATTTTATCTTTAAAATTGAAGAAATGTAATTAGCATCTTTGAACACCCTCAGAATCCTACAGGCAGCATTAATCCCACAGTGATGTGAATCCTGACAGCTGAATGTTGATCTTTTTCTAACTAATTTCCCGGGGTTGCATATGGCATGCCTTGTTCCAGATGTGAGGTTGAAACAGCACAACATGATAGGCCAGAAAGCTGATAAAGTGGTTAAGAGCACTGGCTGCTCTTGCAGAGGGCCTGGTGTGGTTCCCAGCACCTTCATGGCCCCTCACAAACATCTGTAACCCTAGTTCCATGGGATCTGACACCTTCTTCTGTCATCTTCAGGTACCAAGCATTCACACAGTATACTTACATACATGCAGGCCAACTATTCATACATATGAAATAAAAATAAAATAAACCTTAAAAAATTTTAAAGTACAGCATAAGCCTGGTGGCCTGTGATACACCAGGAAGTAAAGGCAAGTTTGGGCTAATTGATTATATCCACCATTACTAGTGCTGATGTAATGTGTGGAAGTCTCCATTGGTATAAGTTAGAATGATCTGATCATAAAAAGTAATAAGAATGAAATACCTTAAGGCATAATAAATATGCATGAATTTATTTTTATCCTATCTTTATCCTTTTTACCTTTATTTTTTAAATTTTATTATATTTTAAATTTGTCTTTATCCTATGTTTATCCTTTATCTTGGGAGAAGGTGAAGAAAACTCTATCACTGAAAGGTTCTAAAGAATTGTATGGAGGACCACTGTGATGTCATTTGGTAATCTTCTGTAGGCTTATGGAATTCTATCACTGCGTATAGCACATGCTATTGTAATTACACAGTAACTGTCACCTGTTTTCTGATTCACTGGGAGGGTCTGCAGGGAGGGAGAAGGAGTTTTCTTCAGCTGGCTCATGGTTGCGATGAGGTTTAGAAGGAGATTAAGTTCTGAAAGATGCTGCGTCTGAAAGCGTTAAACCACTGAGTGTGTGTGTATCCTCATTCTTTCTTTTTCATTATTGTTTTATTTTATAATTAACTTAATTTTACATATCAGCCACAGATTCCCCTGTCCTCCTTCCTCCAACCCCCCAGCCTTCCCCCCCCCAATCCATCCCCCATTCCCACCTCCTCCAAGGCAAGGTCTCCCCTGGGGAGTCAACTCAGCCTGGTAGATTCAGTTGAGGCAGGTCAAGTCCCCTCCTCCCTACACCAAGGCTGAGCAAAATGTCTCAGCATAGGCCCTAGGTTCCAAAAAGCCAGCTCATGCACTAAGGACAGGTCCCGGTCCCACTGCCAGGGGGCCTCCTAAATAGTTCAAGCTAATCAACTGTCTCACTTTTCCAGAGGGCCTGATTCTTTTCTATTTCACACAGAAGGAAGTCTTCTGTCCTGCTTCACTTATGCCTCTGCCAATTTGTTTCCTGATATACACACACACACACACACACACACACACACACACACACACATATATATATATATATATATATATATATATATATATATATATATATGTATAAGAGCATAACTTCCCTATGGGATTTTTCAAAGATGAAACCAAATGATACATCTGTACTAAAGCTACTTTACCCAAAACCTGACACACTATAGCCAACAGTAGTGTGCTGGTTTGAACGAGTATGGCACCCATAGGTCTATACACTTGAATGCTTGGTTCCCAGTTGGTATACTGATTAGGAAGGCTTACAAGGTGTAGCCTTGTTTGAGGAGGTATGTCACTAGGGTGGACTTTGAGATTTTAAAAGCCTACAGCAGGACCAATCTCTCTCGGACTTCATCTTGCTGATAAGTTGTAAGCTCTCAGGTACAGCTCCAACTCAGTACCTGCTCTGGCCTTGATGGTCATGGACTGACGACCCCTGAAACTGTAAGCAAGCCCTCAATTGAATGCTTTCTTTTATAGGTTGCTTTGGTCATGGTGTCTCTTCAAAGAACTGGTAAAGTAACTAAGACAATATGTTAAGTTAGAATTTAAATGAGAGAAAAAAAACACACCTGTGATTATTTATCCTCAAAAACTTTCAGGCAGCAAGAATCAGACTGGTTCTTATCTTCTGTTGCAAACAAGAACGGTGCCAAGAAACAGTATAATGAAACCTGAAAATGTTTTCTTTCTAAATGAACATTTTCTCACTGCATAAGGTAGGACCTATTAATCCCCCTAATCCTTAAATCTCCTTACAGGCCACAAGGCAGGGAGTGCTACATAATTCAGAACTAGTGCTTTTACTCCTATGATTCTTGCATCTGCTCCACTAGGGAGAATGCAGAGATCCCAAAGAGAAGGCCTTGGTGTCATCAACTCCACAGCAACAATGTTATTTTGAGCAGTGAGAAACAATTTATTGAAAATGAAGAAAAATGTAAATGACTCCTATAAAGAAATTAAATTAATGTTAGGTACTAGAACACAGATGTTCTGGGTGCCATACCTATGCAACCATGTCATTAAATTCAAATCTCTAATTAACAGACATCTGTTTCTTGTTCAGTTTTGAAATGATTCATTGAAACCATTTGCAGAAATAAATATACTTGTGAAGAAAAAAATGTGTCTGACCTTTTCTCTCCTACTTTTCTACTTTGTTATTTTTTTTTAAAAAAAATTGACTAGATGACCCACTCAATGATTCATATTCAAGACATCTCTGAAGCCTCCAAACCCTGTCTTCTATGTTTCATATCCTGTACCAACAAAATAGTCTATAATTAAACATAAGACACTGTAATATCAGGTCAGAAAAACAAATTGCTGAAATTTTTGGGTAGGATACTCTAATTTTATAAGAAATGCAGATTAGCAAGTAATGATTAGCTCCTATTTATGAAGAAATATTAAAGTTTTGATTTAATTAAGTAAATATTGTTGGTCATGTATTTATTAGAGGGCTGTATTGCAGTAGACAAAACAGGGTGGGGCTTTGAATAAGATAGAATTTTAAAAAATTGTAATTACATTAATAATTTTAATGCTTTGATAGTTGGCTTCTCCAAATCCCTGTTTACTCCACTACAATGGTAATGATATTGAGACAAGCTTTAAAGGGTAGCGTGATGAGTCACAGATATAGTTAATACCTGTCCCTAAAATGCATTATTAATAAATAGCCCCTTAGTGTATCAAATTGAAAAACAGGAAGTCATGAGATAAGATTCATCTCCATAATTTTGAATCACTACTTCGAAACTTGCAGTCTACTTTGTATTCTAATAAGCTAAAACTACCTTAGGAATGTAATTAACCATGGATGTTAGCCACAAACAAGAAGCTGTGCTTTAGCTCATCACCAAGGGACAACTTAGCACATCATCAATAATAAGGCAAATGTCTAGCAGTAGCCAATTTGGAGATTTCTATGTTCCATAATCTGGTCTCTGTAAGAGCCCATCTTCACACTGATGGGAGAGGCTCACTCTATACCTCCTCTGCCTTTGAGAGCTGCTCTGTTCAAGGTTTTCATCTTTGCTCAAACGAACACTGCTAAATTCAACTTGACCTGAAGCTTGTCTTTCATTATTAAACTTCTGAGAACTGTACCGTGTGCTTCCTCTGTGTTTAAAATTTCTTTCATGGGCTGTACATTGATATGCTACAACCAGGAACGGTTGAACATCAATCCTCCAGTAGGAGCAGGCATATATTCTAGATACTGGTATCTCAGATGAGCTACACAGGGTTGGGGAAGACAGTAGAGGTGTAGCTGAGCAAAGCAATGAGCCAAATACGGAGTCATTGACAGTGGCAGCTGAGGAATGGCAATGCAGAGAAGGCTCCGGATCTGCCCCACACCCTCATACGCCTTCATAGACTAGCATTGTGGGTTAATGGTCATGCCAATAAGCCCAGATTAGGGATCATTTGACTGTTGAGAGTTCTGAACAAATGGTTCTGTAGGGGACAGGGTAGAAAGAAAAGAACTTGAGGTGTAAATGTATCCTTGACTCAGGCAGGCATGGTTAAGGTGGTCTCTGCCCATACCCAGACCAATGACAAGGAGGCTCCATAAGCAGCTGCTTATGAAAGCTTCCTTGGAAGACCCAGGAGAAGCTTGCTGACACATGGCCCTTGAGGTAGGGATCAAAACAGTTACCTGAGCAACAACAGCCAGAAGGACTAAATCCCCGGCTATAATTTTCTGCAGAAACTGCCTCTGTTGTTTCTTCACCTTGTATGGCCCCAGGTGACCCACTTTGCTCCAGGAAACCTGCAGGGGGAACCCTTTGTAGCTAAGTATGTTGGGCCCTGACATTTTACAATTTTGTCTTTGAGTTGGACTTTCTACTAGAATGCACCTATCAGATAAATCCAATGGTTGTTTACCTATAGACTTGAATGAGGCATGGCGATGGTCTAAGTTGGTTTGGAGATGGAGATATTTGTTCTTGTATTGAGTTAAGAACCATCCCTCAGATTTGATGAGATGGGCTGGAAAGTTTCTTGCATGGGAACTGACTATACCAGTGATAACTGGTGAGGGTCATGTCATTGCTGGAACACACTGTAGTGTGACTGGATCTACAAAATGATTATCTGCTTTAGCTATGCACCACAATAGCTATTAGGAGATGATCTTAGTACCATCTGCTAAAGATATATGTATGTAAGAAAAGCTTTTTTGCAGTCCTATTCAGGGACTTGCTATTCTGAATAACTTTTAATTATCTTCTCAATTGATGAAGTTTTGTTTGCCTTGTTTGAAAAAGTGCTTTGCTTATACCCTTATAGAACTGGTTTACATGAATTATATTGTGAGTCATCTTAATAGAATACTGATAAACTCATAAATACTTTAAAGTAGTGATGCTGCAAACATTTAATTGTTTGAAAACATTAATAAAGAAACCACTTTCACGTTAAAGGTCAGATAACTTAAGCATGCAAACTCAGTGAACTGATGAGATAGGTTTGTGCTTTTCTTTTTTACATAAACAATAACTTAATTCTTTCTTTTTAAGATTTATCTTTATTTTTGTTCATAGATGAATGTCCTTGGAGGCCACAGGTGAGTGTTTGAACCCAGGGAGCTAGAGTTGTAGGTGGCTGTGAGCCACATGATGTGAGTTCTGGGAATCACACTCCAGTCCTCTGCAAGAGCAGCAAATACTCTTCACCACTGAGCCATCATCTCTCCCAGCCCCAGTACTTTAAATATCAAATATTATTAGCATTACTGCATTATTAGTCCTATCATGTATTAAAAATACAAGTAATTTTTTAAATTATTAATTCAATATTTTTTCTTGTACCCTTTCTATCCAAAAAGTTCTCAAGTTAAAATATATTAAATGATGTTCAAATATATGCTGAAAAGCTAATAAATTCTTAGTAGAGAAAAAACTTTACTAAGAAAACTAAGTGTATAGTTTGAATTTATCTTTGCTTTTCAAATTCTGCTCGATTTCTTAACATGCATATTTAGGAAACTTGGCAGAAACACTTCCACTGATCCTTGAGTAAAAGCTTTAAGTAAAATGAATGCGGAAACCTGATCTGCTGTTCAAACGGAAAAGGATACTGTAAAATTAAATAATTTTATGGAGATCATTTCCCAGTGTCCTCAACACATACTATACAAACACACAGAGACAGATACACATGAGAATGCATGTGCATTTCTTCTTTTACTTTTAGAAGGATTTCTGTTTCTTTACTACTTATTTTTAAGAGGACAATTATTCTGAAATTGAGTGCCAGCACCCTAGGACATGTCCTATCAGGGCAGGGACAAGAAGTGTTGGTGGAAAAATTTGTCAGCATCATTTCTTCTCAAGTTTTTTTTTTTATGTGGTGTGCATGACAAGATATACTCTGCAGCTCTACCTCTCTAGTCTGTTTCAATGCAAAAGCTCAACTATGCAGATGCATTGATTACTTGAATGAAATTACATGAAAATTTGTAGTAAAAATGTATATGTGTGTATAAGAGAGAGACACAGAGAGAGAGGGTAACAGAGACAGTATGAGAAGGAGAGACAGACAGAAACACATGGAGAGATGTGAAAAAATAGAACACATTACCTGTCCTAAATCTGTTTCAGTCCCAAGGGAATGTTCTGCAGAACTGCCTTCATTACACAATGTTTTTTACAGACTGTTGTGTGGCTCAGTAGACTGAAGCCAGGTAACTGTAATTGGGTCAACTTATTTTACACACTGTGCCCTTTATCACCCTTCTCTAAATTTATCTAATTACCCTATCTCCAAGGAGCTCCATAGATTACTAAGACTGAGGAACTCATTGGACTTCTCAATTAAGGTCTAGAACAATGATTTCTAATAGCTGAAATGTTGAGAAGCTTCAAGAATAACATTGAGGAATTTAATAAGAGATGTTCTCAGCATGAATTAGATACATTTGCTATTAATTTTACCCATAGCACATTGATTACATAAAATATGCTGTTCAGTGATATTAATATGTTCCATTTTTCTTGGTTTTATATTTATTGGATTAATTTTATTAAGGATACCTATGATCTTAACCCCACATTATCTTTAAAAATTGTGCAAAGAGTACTTCCTTCATAGACTTTCTTCTTTGTGCTGAACATAAAAATGTGAAGGAAAAGAGTTAACACTGAAATGGAAATAAAACAACAAAGATATGAAAGTTCTGTGTAAGCTTTAAGTCCTGTGACTTCTTTTCATAAGACCTTTGTTTCCTCTGCAATCTTATAAGGAACTGCGCGGGAAACATGGGAAAATTACCACTCTGTGAACAGCAAGACATTATGGACTTAATTAATTATTTATTTTATATCAGGGGCAACACATTTAACAGTTCTCTGTTCGCTTTTTTGACACTTCTATTTCATTTACAACTTCTAAAAAATAATGAATATAATTTGTATGCTATATTTTCCTAAAGTAATTGGATGTTTACAAACATCACTAAGCATCCATCTAAGAGAGAGCATTTGGGCACAGACATGATGATGAATGCTTAAAATAGCCACTTCTATGTGTTTTTATTATTTTCTTCTGATTTTTAAGGTTCAGTTAGGTTGTTTGGTATGAGTAGATGTATGTATTTTACTTCTACAACCAGTTAGGGTAATGCTTCTGACTTTCTGTGTTTTGCTATCCTTGTGTATGTATGTTTGTGTATGTGTAATATATTGGCAACTTGGAAAATATAATTTGTAACGAATTTCACTTCATCAACCAAGATTAAAACAATGAGACTATTCAAACATAAAGATCTTTAAAATGATCATAATTCCAATTCTATATAATTAATAATGTAAAAAAACATTTCTCAGCTTTTTAACCAATGCAAACTTTTATATGATTCATTTCTTTTTTATTTGTTTTTGCTTTTATACAATAGAATTTCCCCTCCCTCCCCTCTTCCAAGTCCCTCCCCCCAACTTCCCCCATCCCATCAACTTTTCCAGTTCTTCAGATATAGCTGAGCATCCCATGGATATCAGGTAGCCTTGGTATATCAAGTTGCAGTGAGACTAGGCACCTTCTTTTTTATTAAGGCTGGATGAGGTAATCCCTTAGGAGGAATAGGCCCCCAAAACAGGCAACAGAGTCAGAAGCATCCCCTGCTCTCACTGTTAAGAGTCTCACATGAAGACCAAGTTACACATCTGTTACACATATGAGGGCCTAGGTCAATCTTATGTAGACTCCCTGGATGTCAGTTCAGTATCTGTGAGCCCCTGTGAGCCCAAGTTAATTGGGTCTGTGGGTTTTCTTGATTCCTCTGGCTCCTACAATCCTTCCTCCCCTTCTTCCACAGGATTCCTCAAACTCTGCCTAATGTTTGACTGTGGGTCTTTGCATCTGTTTCTATCAGTTGCTGGATGAAGCTTCTCTGGTGATGGTTGGGTTAGGCATCAATCTATGAATATAGCAGAAAATCATTAGGAACCATTTCATTGACTCCCCCCCCCCAATTCGTGTTTAGTTCTATTCGAGGTTTCTGGGGTATCCTGTTTCCAGGTTTTGGCCCTCAGTGGGGGATCTCCCTCTCACGGTACAGGTCTCTAGCCATGCCACTCATTAGTTAATCACTCCCACAACTTCTGTGCTTAGTTACCCCAGCACATTTTACAGGCAGGAAAAATTGTAGGTCAAAGCGTTTGTGGCTGGGTCGGTGTCCCAGCCTCTCCACTGGAAATCTTGGTTACAGGAGATGGACGGTTCAGGCTTTGTATCCCTTACTGCTAGGAATTTTAGCTAGGGTCCCTCTCATAGATTCCAGGGAGTTTCCATTGCTCTTGGTTTCTAGCTTATCCCAGAGAATCAACAGATTCCAGTTGTCTTTCCTAGTACTCTCTCCCACCATCCTCCCCACACCTGATCCCTCCTGTTCTCATCCCTACTCCTCCTTCCAGGTCCCTCCTCTGTCCCTTGGCAATGTCCATTCTATTTCTGCTTCATAGTGAGACTCATGCATCCCCCCACTTGAGCTCTCTTTGTTACTTAGCTTCTCTGGGTCTGTGGGTTGTTACATGGTTCTTCTTTACTTTATAGGTAATATTCACTTATCTGTGGGTACATACCATGTTGGTCTTTCTGAGTCTGGGTTACCTCTTTTCTAGTTCCATCCAATTGCCAGCAATTTTCCTGATGTCATTGTTTTTAACAGCTGAGTAATTGTGTAAATGTACTACATCATTTTTATCTGTTCTTCAGTTGAGTGACATCTAAGTTGTTTCTAGTTTTTGGCTATTAGGAATAAAGCTGCTATGAACATAGTTACAGTAGGATGAAGTTTCCTTTGAATATATGCCCAGGAATGGTATAGCTATGTCTTGAGATAGATCAATTCCCAGTTTTCTGAGAAACCACCATATTGAATTCCAAAGTGGCCGTACAAGTTTGTAATCCCACCTGCAATAGAGGAGTGTTCTCCTTGCTCCATATACTCAGCAGCATGAGCTGTCACTTGTGTTTTCTATCTTAGCCATTCTGACAGGTGCAAGATGGAATTTCAGTGTCATTTTCATTTTCATTTCCCTGATGGCTAAGGATGTTAAACATTTTTTTAAGTGTTTCTTGGTTATTTGAGCCTCTTCTGTTGAGAATTCCGTTTTGATCTGTACCCCATTTTTAAATTGGATTGTTTGGTATTTTAATGTTTAGTTTTGTGGGAGAGCAGCTCCCACTTTCTCCAGGGTTCCTATGAGGAGGAGAGAGGGTTAAGAAACTTTTAGATAGAAAGATAGCAAAGAAGAGAAAGACAGAAACACAGGATAGCTTTGGGAGGACCTGGGTCAATACTCAATGGACTCCTCTGCCTCTTCAAAAGGGCTTTTTATAACAATGCCAAGGGTTGGAGCAAAAGACCTCCCCTTTGCTAGGTCAAAGCACACTGCATAGCCAAGTACAGACCCTTCCAAACACCTGGTAACCACACACATGGTCAAATCATCCCCTTATGCAGCCCTGCTGAGTAAAGAAAGCTCAGATTCTCAGACCCTGAGTAATTTGGGCCTCCACATAGTTTCTTGAGTACATATATCTGTAATATCAAGGGATATTACAGAGGTGTCAGATGTGGAGTTGATGAAATCTCTTCCCATTCTGCAGGCTGCATTTTTGTCCTATTGACAGTTTCCTTTGTCTTATAGAAGCTTTCATGAAGTCTCATTTGTTAATTGTCAATTTTAATGCCTGTGCTATTGGTGTTGTGTTCAGGAAATTGTCTCCTGTGCCAATTCCTTCAAAGCTGTTCCCTACTTTTTCTTCTATTAGGTTCAGTGTATCTGGTTTTATGTGATGTCTTTGATCCACTTGCACTTGAGTTTTGTATAGAATGATAAGTATGGATCTATTTACATTTTTCCACATGCAAACATCCAATTGGACCAGCACCATTTGTTGAACATGCTTTTTTTTTTATTGTGTAATTTTGACTTCTTTGTTGAAAATAAAGTGTCCATTGGTGTGTGAGTGTACCTCTGGATCTCCAATTAATTCCATTGATCAATTTGTCTGTTTTTATGCCAAGACCATGCAGTATTTATTACTATTGCTCTATACTACTGCTTGAAATCAGTGATGGTGATGCCTCTGGTAGTTCATTATACAAGACTGTTTTAGCTTTCATGTTTTTGTTTTTTGTTTTTGTCTTTCCATATGAAGTTGAGTATTGTTCTTTCAAGGTCTGTAAATGAAGAAAATGAATTGTGATGGACTTTTGATGGGGATTATATTGAATCTGTAGATTGCTTTTCATAAGATGGCAATTTTTAGTATGTTAATCCTGCTGATCCATAAGCACGGGATATCTTTCCATCTTCTGATATCTTCTCTAATTTATTTCTTCAGATACATGAAGTTCTTATCATACAGGTCTTTCACTTACTTGGCTAGACTTACCCCAAAATATTTTATATTATTTGTACCTATTGAGAAAGGTGTTGTTTCCCTGATTTCTTTCACAGCCTTTTTAGGGGGTTGAGATTTTCCAGAGTTAATGTTTTGAGATTTTTTTTTTTTTTTTTAGTTAAGAGGGCTACTGATTTTTTGAGTTAATTTTGTCTCCAACCACTTAGCTGAAGGTGTTTATCAGCTACAGGAGTTCCCTGGTAGAATTTTTGTGGAACTGCTTTATGTATACTACCATATCATCTGCAAATAGTAATATTTTAAATTCTTTTCAAATTTATATCCCCTTGATCTTCTCCAGTTGTCTTACTGCTCTAGCTAAAACTTCAAAAACAGCATTAAATAGATATGGAGAGAGAAGACAGCCTTGTCTTGTTCCCGATTTTAGCAAAATTGCTTTGAGTTTCTCTTCATTTAATTTGATGTCAATTATTGGCTTGATATATATTATCTTTATTATGTTTAGGTGTCACCTGTATTCCTGATCTTTCCAAACTTTTATCATGATATATTTTGCCAAAGGTTTTTTCAGCATCTCGTGTGATGATCATGTGGTATTTTTGTTTCAGTTTGTTTGTATGGTGGATTACATTGACAGATTTTCATATTTCGAACCATCCCTGCATCTCTGGGATAAAGCTGTCTTGATCATGGTGGATGGTGGATGATATTTTTTATGTGTTTTTGGGTTCAGTTTGAGTATTTTTGCATCAATGTTCATGAGAGAAATTGGTCTGTAATTCTCTTTCTTTTTTGAGTCTTTGTGTAGTTTGAGTATCAGGGTGACTATGGCCTCATAAAATGAATTTGGCAATGTTTCTTCTGTTTCTGTTTTGTGGAATAATTTGAAAAGTATTGGTGTTAGTTCTTCTTTGCAGTACTGGTAGTTATTCTGCACTAAAACTATCTGACTCTGGGCTTTTTTTTTTTTTTTTTTTTTTTTTTTTTTTTTTTTTGGTTAGGAGAATTTTAATAACTGCTTGTATTTCCTTGGGGATTATGGGTCTTCTTCTGATCATGATTTAACTTTGGTAAGTGATTATCTGATCATGATTTAACTTTGGTAAGTGGTATCTATTGAGAAAATTATTCATTTCTTTTAGATTTTCCAATTTTGTAGAATACAGATATTTGAAGTATGACCTCATGATTCTTCAGATTTCCTCAGTGTCTGTTGTTATGTCCCCTTTTTTGATTCTGATTTTATTAATTTGGATATTCTCTCTCTGCCTTTTAGTTAGTTTGTATAAGTGTTTGTCTATGTTGTTGATTTTCTCAAAGAACCAAGGCTTTGTTTAATCATTTTTTGTATTATTTTATTTGTTTCTAAATTATTGATTTCAGCCTTCAGATTGATTATTTCCTGCCTTCTACTCCTCCTGGGTGTGTTTGCTTCTTTTTGTTCTAGAGAATTTTAAGCGTGCTGTTAAGTTGCTAGTGTGCGACCTCTCCAGTTTCCTTATGCAGGCACATAATGCTATCAACTTTCCTCTTAGCACACTTTGATTGTGTCCCATAAGTCTGAGTGTTGAGCATTCATTTTTTGAACTATTCCTTTACACTATGCAAACTATGCTATGATTGGTTTAATAAAGACTCTGACTGGCCAATAGCTGGACAGAATAAGGTTAGGTGGGAAAACCAGACTAAGGACATAGGGAAGAAGAAGGGCAGAGTCAGAGGAGTTGCCAGAGAGACACAAAGAGGAAACAGTAGGTACAAGATGAAAGAGAGGTAATGCCACGTGGCAAAATGTACAGTAATAGAAATGGGTTAATTGAAGTTGTCAGAGCTAGTTAGTAATATGCCTGAGCTATCAGCCCAGTATTTATAATTAATATAAGCCTCTGTGTTGTTATTTGGGAGTATCTACTGAGACACAGAGGAACTGCCTACACATTTTCATTGAATTCTATGAAGTCTTTAATTTCTTTCTTGACCCATTGGTAATCCAGTAGAGAGTTATCCAGTTTCCATGAGTTTGTAGGCTTTCTATTTCTGTTGTCGTTGAAATCCAACTTTCATTCATGGTGGTCTGATAGGATACAGAGGGGTATTTCAATTTTCTTGTATCTGATGGAACTTGCTTTGTGAACAAGTATATGGTCAATTTTGGAGAAGGTTCCACGAGGTTCTGAGAAAAAGGTACATACTTTTGTGTTTGGGTGAAATGTTCTGTAAATATCTGTTAGGTACATTTGAGTCAATGTTTGTTAGTTTCATTATTCCTTGGTTCAATTTCTGTCTGGAAAACATGTCCATTGATGAGAGTTTGGTGGTGAAGTTTCCCACTACTGATGTGTGGGGTTCAATGTATCATTTAAGCTTTAGTAATGATTCTTTTACAAATGTGGGTGCCTTGCACTTAGAGCATGGATGTTCAGAATTAGGATGTCATCCAGGTGGATTTTTCCTTTCGTGAATATGAAGTGTCTTTCTCCATCTCTTTTGTTTAATTTTGATTTGAAGTCTATTTTTTTATCCTATTTATATTAGGATAGCTACACCAGCTTGCTTGTAAGGTCCATTTGAGTAAAAAATCTTTTTCTAACCCTTTACTCTGAAGTAATGTCTATCTTTGATGTTGAGGTGCATTTCTTATATGCAGCAGAAAGATGGATCCTCTTTTTCATATCCATTCTATTAGCCTGTGTCTTTTTATTGGCAAATTGAGTTCATCATATTGACAGGCGTTAACAACTGATGATTGTCAATTCCTGTTATTATGTTGTTATTGGTGGTGGTAGTGTGTGTGTGTGTGTGTGTGTGTGTGTGTGTGTGTGTGTGTGTATGTCTGTTTCTGTTCTTTGGGTTTTGTTGGTGGGATATTATCTATTGCTTGGGATTTTCTGAGTGCAGTTAACTTCTTTGGGATGGAGTTTTCCTTCTAGTACCTTCTATAGGGCTGGATTTGTGGATAGATATTGCTTAAATTTGAATTTGTCTTGAAATATCTTGTTTTTTCCATCTATGGCCATTGAAAGTTTAGCTGAATATATTATTCTGGGCTGGCATCATTTGTCTCTTGGAGTCTGTAAGATATCTGCCCAAGCCCTTCTGGCTTTTAGAGTCTCTGTTGAGAAGTCATGTGTAATTCTTTATTATTATTATTAAGAAATTTTCTGTTCATTTAACATACCAACCACAGATCCCCCTCTCCTCCATCCTCCCACCCCCCAGCCTTGCTCCCAACCCACCCCCCATTCCCTCCTCCAAGGCAAGGACTCCCATAGAGAGTCAGCAGAGCCTGGTACATTCAGCTGAGGCAGGTCCAAGCCTCTTCCCCTGAACCAAGGCTGTGTAAGGTGTCCCACCATAGGCACTGGGCTCCAAAAAGCCTGCTCATGCAGCAGGGATGGATCCTGATCCCACTGCCAGAGACCCCTTAAGCAGGTCAAGCTAAACAACTGTCTTGCCTATGCCAAGCTTCAGGAGTCCAGTTGAAGAGAGAGAAGAAGGATTCTATGAGCAAGGGGCATCAAGATCATGATGGAGAAATGTACAGAGAAAACCAAACCAAACTAGTGGGAACTCATGAACTATGGACCAATAGCTGTGGAGCCTCCATGGGACTGGACTAGGCCTGTAATTCTTATAGGTCTGCCTTTATATGTTAATTGGTGTATTGGCTCTTTTTGTGTGTTAACTTGACATAAGCTAGAGTTCTCAGAGAAGAAGGAGCCTCAGTTGAGGAAATGCTTCCATGAGATACAACTGTAAGACTTCTCAATTAGTGATCAGTTGGGGAGGGCCTAGACCATTGTAGGTGGTGCCATCCCTGGGCTGGTGGTCCTGGGTTCTATAAGAAAGCAAGCTGAGAAAGCCATGAGAAGCAAGCCAGGAAGCAGCACCCCTCCATAGCCTCTGCATCAGCTCCTGCCTCCAGGTTCCTGCCCTGTCTGAGTTCTTGTCCTGACTTCCTTCAATAATGAATAGTAATATGGAAGTGTAATCCAAATAAATCCTTCCCTCCCCAACTTGCTTTTTGGTGGTGGTGTTTGGTCACGGCAATAGAAACCCTAACTAAGACAAATTGGTACCAGCATAGTGGCATATTTCTGTGACAGATCTGACCATGATTTTTGGAGGATTGTGGAAGGACTTTGGAACTTTGGGCTAGAAGAGCCATTGAGTGTTATGAGCTCTGTGGGATATTATGAGGGAGATTGGAAGATAGAATGTTGAGAACAGTGCAGAAGATGGAGCCCTGGCTTGTGAAGTTTCAGAGGGAAATTGAAAGACTGTTGGTGACATTTGCTAGTTTTTAATTAAGATTCTGTGGTTCTGGTTAGCTGTGGTTGAAGAATCAGCTGTGATTAACGAGATGCCAGAACTATTAAAGTGAAATTTTGCTTTACTGGGATACTTGATGCTGGTCAGCTGGACCTAAGAAGAGACTAGCATCACTGAGATGAAATCTTTCTGAGAAGTGTTTTCTGATAGCATACAGAAGCTGTGTTACAGAGGCAACCAAGATTATACCATGTCCTGGCAGCTGGACTTGGTAATAGATAATCTGTGTGTTCTGCAGAGTCAGAGAAGTGACCCAAGCCATTTGGAGGAGTCCAGAAGATGGTGAGTAGATCCTAGACATTAGATAGTTGGACTTCACGGTTTTGCTTTGATTAGATTGTGACTGTGCCCTGATTTTTCTCTCTTTAAGTAAGAAAGCATTTTACTGGAGCCCAAATTGAGACTTGGAATTTTAAAAAACTTCAGATTTTTAAAGAGATTGGCTATTTTAAAGCAACTGAAATTTCAATGTTTGTATTAGTAAAGACTGTGGGACTTTTAAAATTATTTAAGATCTTGGGGGTGTATAAGAAAGCAAGAGTTTGGGCTTAATAGTGACGTTTGTCAAGTTAACAAGGGCTCAGTTTTACTGGTTGCTTTGTGTGTCAACTTGACACAAGCTATAGAATCATCAGAAAGGAATGAGCCTCATCTGAGGAAATGTTTCCATGAGATCCAGCTATAAGGCATTTTCTCAATTAGTGGTCAATGAGGGAGGGCCTGGCCTAATGTGGGTGGTGCCATCCCTGGGCTGGTGGTTCTGGGTTCTACAAGAAAGTAGGCTGAGCAAGCCATGGGAAACAAGCCAATAAGCAGCACCCCTCTGCATCAGCTTCTGCCTCCAGGTTTCTGCCATGTTTGTGTTCCTGCCCTGCCCTTCAGTGATGAACAGCAATGTGGAAGTGTAAGCCAAAGAAACCCTTCACTCTCTAGCTTCCTTTTTGATCATGGTGTTTGGTCATAGCAATAAAAACTCCAAGTCACTTGGCTTTTTTCCCTTGCATCTTTTAATATTCTTTTTTTGTCCTGTATGTTTATTGTTTTGATTATTATGTGACTCAGGGACTTTCTTTTCTGATCCAATTTGTTTGGTGTTTTGTAAGCTTCCTGTACCTTTATAGGCATGTTCTTCCTTAGGAAATTTTCTTCTATGATTTTGTTAAATGTATTTTCTGGGTTTCTGAGCTGGGATTTTTATTCTATTTATGTTATTTTTTTCAGTTTGGTATTTTTGTGGTGTCCCAGGTTTCCTGGATGTTTTGCATTAGGAGATTTTTTTTAGAGTTAACACTTTCTTTGACCCATGAATCTATTTCTTCTATTTTGTCTTCAATGCCTGTGGTTCTTCTCTCTTCCATCTCTTGTGTTCTGTTGGTGATACTTGCATCTCTAGTTCTGTTCACTTTCCCAGATTTTCCATTTCCTGAATTCCCTCAGTTTGTGGTTTCTTTATTGCGTCTATTTTGATTTTCATGTCATGGATAGTTTCCTTCACCTATTTGCTTTTTCTTGGCTCTCTTGGGTTTCTTTAAGTGATTTGTTGATTTCCTCTAATTTTTTGGTTGTCTTTACCTCAATTTCTTTAAAGAAGTTTTGTGTATCATCTTTAAGGACCTCTGTCGTCTTTATAAAGTTGTTTTGTAAGGTCATTTTCTTATGCTTTGGCTGCATTGGGATATTCAGTTCTTGCTGTTGTAGTATAACTGGGCTCTGGTAGTGCTGTATTGCCCTGGCTGCTTTTGATTTTATTTTTACACTGGCATTTAAGCATCTGGGTTTGTGATGGTTATTTCTAGTTCCTGATTTCTGAGCTTGTCTTTGTTGGATGGGGGTTTTTGTCTTTAGTTTCTGTTTTCTTGTTGGTTTTCTAGTCCTTGTGGCCTGGATTTCTGGTGGCTGGTGTGACCTCTTGTCTAGTTTGGAGTCTCTGTCCAAGTTGGCTAACTGGTAGTTAGTCTTTTGGCAGTTAGCTTGGCCTTTGGGGCAGCAGGGGGTGTCTGTTCTTTGGACTGGTGTGGCCTTAACCTGTTCTGATTGGTGCGGCCTGCACCTCCTCAGCTGAAGTCTGTTCAAGCTGGTGTGGCTTATGCCCATTCTTACAGATGTAACTTGTGCCTGAGTGTCTGAAGGAAGTCTGCCCAGGTAGGTGCAGGTTCCAGCAGTGGGAAGGCAATGAGATGGGAAAGTGGACAGTGAGAAGGGCTTTAGGATACCAAATCTGGGGAGTGACTCATAGGTGGATCACTCACTGATTCTGGCTGGTGTGGCCTGCCCCTGAGTGGTGGAAGTCCCTTGCCGTCCCCTCTGCTGGGTCTTGCCCACAGTGGCCTGAGGAAGGATGTGGTAAGGAGGGCACAGAATCCAGGGGGGGGGGCAGTTCCACTAGCAAGAAAATCATTAAATGACCCTTTTCTTACCTTTAACTAGTCAAATATATTTGAGAGATATAGTGTAAAATGTTAGGATTTTATACCATAAACCACATGTCTTATATGTGTTTATCTTTATGCTTAAGCATTCTGTATTACCTTCAGCAGAAATTTTGATAACAAGCTATTTCACTAATACAGGGCATTCACCTTCTGTGCCGCTTGACCTGCCAGAGTTCTTGGGGAACTCAAAACCCTTGCAGTTCCCTAACGATCATCCTGAGATGGTGCATGATCCCATGCTCATGCCACAGGGTGTCAGCATAAACATAGTTCATGGTGTTTTTTTATGTTTCAGATTCAGTTATGCAAATCTTGAAGACTTATGTCTGAGGTTTCTCCTTGTTTCAATCTTGTTTGGTAAAGTGAAGTGTTTTTGTAGATTATGTTTTTCAAATGTAGTTCATATTGAAAGTTAGTATTCAGGTATGTAAGATGATATGCTGAATAAATTAAGTGAAAGTACACTTGACGAGGCAAGCATAAGGAATCTCTTTTAAGACTAAAGCATGAAAATCTGAAATTATCCTATAAACTCCTATTTTACTAATTATGGAACAGACAAGTTTTGGTTGTAGTTGCAAACATCTATGATTGACACAAAATTAGGAAACAGTTTATGTCAGGTTACGTAATGGTTCTTCACAGATATCTATATAACAGTCCTCAGAAAATATGTATATATGACACTGCATTACAACAGGTGTGTTCACATGTAAGTAAGGCTGTGCACATTGAGAAAGAAGAATACGTTTGATTATCTGGTGAGCCAAACTTAAATCACACGAATCCCTTACTCATGGTGAATCTCCAGTCTGGGTCAGGGATATAAGGTAAGAACCAAGCTCGTCATTGCTGGCTGTGACAGTAGAGAAGACGACTGTGAATCACAGAATGATGGTAGCATCTAGGAACACTAGGGAAGACAAAGCTTCCACTACTCCAGCAGACATGTGGAAACATCAAACACTCCTGATTTATGTTTTGCATTCAGCCTAGTGAGTTCATGCTAGACTTCTGCCAACAGAATTTAAGATAATAAATTTATATTTTTGAAGCAGATAAGTCAGTGTTAATTTGCTACGGCAGTGTACTAGTTTGCTTTCTATCACCATAATAAAGACACCGTGACTAGAAGCAACTTGGAAAAAAATGAGTTTATTTGACTTATACATCCAAGTCACAGTTCATAATGAAAGGAAGTCAGGACAGGAACTCAAGACAGAAACCTGAAGTTAGGAACTAAAAGCACAGGCCATGGTGGAATTCTGCTTTGTGGCTTGACTCCATGGTTTGCTCAACATGATTTCTTATACAACCTAAAACACCCACCCAGGTGTGGCACTGCCCATAATGGGCTGTAGCCTCCTACATCAATGGTTAATTAAGAAAATACTCCAGGCCAATCTGCAGAAAGCATTTTCTCAGTTGAGGTTTCTTTTCCTAGATGTCTGTAGCTTGCATCAAGTTTACCACAAGCTAACAATAGAAGGCCAATACATAAGTTGGTACCTAAGGAGGGATGTTGCTTGTGGCAATTGTTAAAGTGTGGAAATAGCTTTGGAATGGACAGTGTGGAGAATGCAAGAGTGTTAGGGAATGACAGGAAATATGTAGGTAGTCTTTCATAGATTTTTAGTGAAAATGTATGTAGTAAAGACAGCCAGAAAGGACTCCAAAAGAAGTCAGAAGCATTAGAGAGAATTTAAATAATGACAGAGAAAGCCTAAATATTCATGAACTGGCCTTAAATGCATTTCTGATAAAATCCCAGAAGTAAATGTTATTTTGGACTACAGAGGATCCTAATGTAGTGAGAATATCGTAATGAAACTGTGGTCTGCAAGTATGTGAAGAGTTACATTGTTAAGAAATGGATTTTGGTATTTAGAGAATGCTTTAGTTGGACCATCTAACAGCAACTAAAACAATCTGGAAAGAGATTCTCACAGGAGAGTGGTTAGTGTTGTAGCTGGTGAGTCCCAGCATTGCCAGAAAAGTCTGTGTCCAGGGAAGGAAGCTTGTTGTGGAGTTCAAAGGCCAGAGAGTCTGAGAGCTCAGATTTATTTGAGTTGAACTCGAGGGACTAAACTCCAGGAGGAACAAGAGAAGTAAAAGATTGAGCCAGCTAAAATAGAGAGTCTTTCTTGCCTTCTTGTCATATTTAGACCCTACGGGAGATTGGACGATGGCTACTAACATTGAAAAAAAAAAACTGCTTTGATCATTTGACCAAATCGTATGCTAATCTCTCCTGGAAACACCACTAGGCACAAACATGAAATAATGCTTAATCATATATCTGTCCATGTCAGAGCCTAGTCAAGCTGGCAAAGAAAATTAGTCACTACTGTTGAGATTTTCAAGCAAAAGATTAAAAATCAGTCCTGTTTTTCTTTCATTCTTCATGATTGAATACAAAAAGGAAACGATACATTGAGGAAAGGGAAATTAAAATGAAACTAGACCTTGAAAATTTGGAACTCTTACAGCCTACCTAGCTGGCAAAGGAGGCTAAAATATTTAAAAAAAAAAAAAAATCACTATTGGGCAAAAGTGCTCTCAAGGAGCTGGTTGGTGCCTCTATACAAAAGATCAGAACACACTCGACCATGCACATGTTGCTTTGAAGAGGTAGCACTGTGACTCATAGATCTCTCCAGCATTCTCATAAAGGAACTATGTAGGAGCAGTTAGCACTCAGCGGAGTAAATACTTGTGATATGCGTGGGAGACTAACAAAGGTTTTGAGAATCTTGTGTCATCAGAGAGACCACCCACCTAGAACAGATGACACACACACACACACACACACACACACACACAAAATAACTAGTGAAAGCAACTTGGTAGTTCTCCCTAAATTCACCAAACAGAAAGAAAGGAGTTTGGTGAAACTATTCAGCTGTAACACGGCCCAGCTTTCCATGGAAAGTTCAGAGAATCAGGATGCTGGTCTCTAGCTCAATGGGCAGACTCAGAAAAAGTAGGCAATTATATTCTTGAGCATCCTTGCTAGGTGTTAGAGATTGCTTTGGTTCCTTTCTCTCTCCAGTTTCCACCCTCACTGAACCAGATGTCTGTGGCTATTTTGTGGACTCATGTCCTAATAGTATACCTTTACAGGTTCTCATATTCCACAGGGGAGCAGACCAAGACACTGAAGCCAAAGGAACAAGGGCTAGAAAACATTGTGGCAGCAGTTTATATGCAAGATACAGCCAGCATACATTAGTCCTTGGAGTCAATACTAGAGAAGTCTAACCCTGTCTACTCCTTATCTTTGCTTCAGGATACAAAGAGTCAAGCCTGGGCTAACCAGCACCTGCCTTCCAATCAGGTTCAAGCTTTGACTCTTTACATATGATTTGGCTTTTAACAACAATCACAGCAACAAGTTTTTCTACTGATCATGATATGGAGGAATTTTTGTGGTATTTTCTGACTGTAGCAACCGTTAATCACGTTGAACTTGGAGTCTCCCTCTGAAATTGAGAGTGTAAGTTAGACATATTGAAAGCCTCCTTTTTACATACCCTTACCTTCACATTTCACTACCAAGTTGAGGGAGTTACAAAACGGGAGTCTTCTCTGGCTTCATGATTTTGCTATCAATAAGTTAGTGTCCATGGTAATTTTTAAAAAATATTCCAGGAAACCTTGGGCGTAGCTCTGAAGCTAACCAAAAACACGGAGCTATGTTAAAGAGCACGGCTGACAGTGTCTAAATCTCCACCTCAGTTCAACCCAAGCAACTTAGAAGTAATAACCACAAAGGCTCAAAAGTGCCATCGTTGTGAAGCAAACACATTCTCCTATCATAGCGGCTCTCTTCACTTTAAACCTTCATTCTCCAGACAACAGTGGTGCCCAGTGCTGTGGTTACATGGCATTTTCCAAGGTCATGCTTTCCTCTTTGTGCACACATTTGCTAATCTCTGAGAACATGCCTCTCCAGAGGAATATCTAAAAGGGAACGTAGGGGTGGGAGTTGATAGGAACCATGACTGTGGAAAGGGACTAGTGGGAAACCACAGGAAATGTCAGTAGGAAGCCCCCTATCAGCCATACATGCAGGTGTTTAAGGAGTAAGCGTAGGCTTGGAGTCTTCTGGGACAATTGTTCATTAACTGACAGGAAAAGCCTGGCCTGAGGGATATTGTTATGATTTCAGAGTTGGTCTTTTCCTTTCTCTCCGAAGCATCCAAATATCTCTACTTCACTGAATGCTTCCAATAAACAATCTCTCACTCCCTTCTCCTCTCTCTGGTGTACGCCTGCATATATTCTAGAAAGTGATAAACTGTTTCCAGTGAGAAACACGGATTTTATTTTAACGCTGTCTGAAGGTTACCACCTTATTAGATGTCTATGAATCTGAAAATATTCCCTCCGAAATGTCTGACAGCCCCTGCATTCCGCAGCACACTGACATTGTGTTAGCTCACTTCCCATGTGCTACATATAGCTCAATTTGGAAGAACTTCTCAATGCAAATTTACCTGCTGAACCCATCATCCTTGCTGCCAGATGTTTTGGATCCTCTGTTTTTATAATACTGTAGTGTTCACAAAAGACAAAGTGATGACCAGAAAAGACCTGCCCTGGTGACATACAGGATTCAAATTTATTCATGTTATATAGTTGTGTGTTTGTGTATACATGCATGTGTGTGTGTGTGTGTGTGTGTGTGTGTGTGTGTGTGTGTGTGTGTGTGTGTGTAAACTGGGTTTCCTGTTTTCAGGTACTATATATCACCTTTAGTGCTTAACATTTGGAGTCAGACATACTTCTGTTGTACTATGATGCCATTGGGGTTTCACATTTGGTTCAGCAGAATACAGATGGAGAATCTTTGGTAGATGTTTAGAACTGGCCCCTCATCTGGAAATGCTTCACCAATGTGTAATGTTTTGTATGAGAAATGTTTAAAGCAACATCGATAGCTGATAATTACTATCCTATATAATTTTATATTTCCCTCAACACATAAGCTTTACTCCCATAATTCCTCCTTGAACAATGGCTCTGGAAAGAGCATTTGTAAAAGGAGTATGCATGATCTAAATTTTAATAGCTAATGAAATTAGCTTTCGATCTTGTTATGAAGTGAAATAAAATCGTAAGGCACATAAAGTTCCAGTAGTTTGTGCTGTTTTTACAACAACCTAGGCCATTCCTTTGTCGGGTGAGTAGGAGGGCATGCTCTATACACAATTTCTGTTTCCCTGACTCCTACCCTTGCCATGAATTTGTAACTACTCCAAATTTTTGGACTACTTTCAAGTATTCTTCTGTGTTGCTCAGATGACATAAAGAAGATGTGGTTGGATCTTATGGAAGATCTGGCTGTATTAGGTAATCTCAACATGACCTAACGATATTCAAATGAGAGGATAAGGAATACTTTTAAAATATTCTACAAAAGAGACCACTGACTTCATGTGTGCCATTTACTCATTAGAAGGGTGAAATATGAACATGGTTTTTACTAGGCTTCCATTTAGAAATCAGCGTGTTGTGAGGTTTTCCTGTGACAAAAAACAATTTGAGGGAGAAGGTTTTTTTTTTTTATCCATAGTTCCAGAATGTATGGCCCATGATTGTATGAAGGGCAACGTAGAGAAGAGCTTACCTAATGGAAGCCAGGAAGGAGAGAGAGGGAGATGGGGAAATAAGGAGAGATAGGGACCTAGGGAGGTAAGGAGATAGGTAGATAGGTAGGTAGGTAGATAAATAGATAGATAGATTAGATAGATAGATAGATAGATAGATAGATAGATAGATAGATAGATAGATAGATAGATAGATAGATAGATGATAGATAGATAGATGATAGATAGATGATAGATAGATGATAGATAGATAGATAGATAGATGATAGATAGATTATATAGATAGATTATATATAGATTAGATGGATAGATAGATAGATAGATAAATTAGATTGACACAGAGAGAAAGAGAGAGGGATATAAGGAGAGAGAGATAGAGACAGAGACAGAGGGAGATAAGGAAATAGAGAGGAGTGGGAGAAACTATTAATTAGCTTTCTCCTTTCTATAATGTCCTGACCCTCATTTAGAGTGAGTGTTCTCCCTTAGATAATTCTTTCTGAATTAGCCTTGTAGATATACATCCAGAGATACACTTTAATAGTCTATCACCTTCTCAATCCAATCAAAGTGACAGCCGGGGTTAATATCACAAACATTAAAAGTAGTTCAAAACAGAGGCCAGCTAATGATTCCTTGTTCTATATGTAATGGCCAATCTTGGCCATCAATCTGACCCACCTGAGAGAGGGAACTTCAATTGAGGAGTTGCCACCATTAGATTGGACTATGACCATCATGTCTGTGAGATATTTTTTTAATTACTAATTGACAAGAGAGCCAAGGCCACTGTGGGCTGAAGCAGCTGGGCCTGGGCTATGTAAGAAATGTAGGAGACCAAGTCAAAACAAGCCAGCGAGCAGCATCCTACTATGGTCTCTGCTTCAGTTCTAGCCTTGGTTTCTTGTAATGAATGATGGGCTATAACTTCATGGCTGAAATATACAACTCTTTTTTTAAGTTAAGTGTTCTGTCACGGCAAGAGAGAAGCAAGGTAGGACACTGTAGTTACACGCTGTCGTGATTTTATGGTACAGAGAATGAGTTATCTCCATTTATTTGCTTTTGAAATAATGATCTTTCAACCTATATCAATGTAAATGACACTAAGAACAGATGCAATATCATTAATGAGGTATGAGCATACTGGACCCTTACTATTTATCTTAGTTAAGGTTTTTATTGTAATAGACCATACATGATGTAAATGATCACAGACACATTACTTTCTATAGCATAAATCTTCCTTGTGAGTATACATTATGGGTTTTGCATTTTAAAACCAGAGATAACTGTTGTCTTAGTCAGGGTTACCATATATGTGATGAAGTATCATGGCCCAAAGCAAGTTGAGTAGGGAAGGGTTTATTTGGCTTACACTTCCACTGTTCCTCATTGAAGGAAGTTAGGACAGGAACTTAAACAGGGCAGGAACCTGGAAGCAGGAGATGGTGCAGAGACCATGGAGGGGTGCTGCCTACTGGCTTGCCTCCCTTGGCTTGCTTAGCCAGCTTTTTTTAACAGAACCCAGGACCACCAGTCTAGGGATGGCACCAGCTACAATAGGCTGGGACCTTCCACATCAATCACTAATAAAGAAAATACCCTACAGTTGGATTTTGTGGAGGCATTTCCTCAATTGAAGTTCCCTCCTTTCAGCTAACTTCAGCTTGTGTCAAGTTGACATACAATTAGCAAGGACCCTATTCCAATTATGTTCTCTGACGTGGGACAGTAATAAATAAAAAAAAAAAAAAAAACAGTATGCTGTGCCTACTTCCTGAGTAAAAGAAGTACATCAACATGCAGGGAAGGAAAACAGAGTTGAAACGACATAAATGATGTCATTGGTAAAATGCCAGCACACGTAAGCATAATGTGTGACCGTACAGTAAAAATTAGATGGACCAGACGTAGGAAAACTAACACCTGGTATACTGAGTGTAGAATGAACATGAAGGATCCGAGGGAAAGAATGACTTCGTGTTCCGCTAACATTTTGGAAGCACACAGCTCATTTAAAGTTCTTTATTTGAAGAGCACACTTAAAGCTGTAGGTTAAAAACAAACAAATAAATAAAGACAATTACGATGTTGGTGATGTTTCCTGCCAGTGACTTTCGTAGACTTCTGACAAATCCTGTTTCTGAATGCTACCATAAGCTTCAGTAAATACACTTTTGTAAAATATCTCTAACTTGAGAGGGTTCAGGAAGGTAGCAGAAGTAAAAACTGTTAGTTTTTCAATCTTATTATGCAAATTGGAAAGTCTACTCATGGCAGTAGTGAAGCCTCTCTGGCATTCGTAAGTGCTGTGATTGGAGAATGGGATATTTGCATTTTTCACTCTGAATACCCTAGAGTGCCAGGCAGTTTGTACTCAGAACCTTAATGAGTAAAAATACGTTTTGGTATTAAATTTGCCTAAAACGTAGCTCAGAAATGGCAAAGCAGAATTCCCCTTTCCATCCTGTCATTAACTTAATAATTTAATTAACTATTTCACAAGTTCTACAAGGACTTGGTGAGAATTTTTATAGACTTCAACACAATCCTAGGTCCAGGGACACATGAGTGAATGAAACTTGGACTCTCAATGCATAGGCGAGAAGATTGGTAAGTGTTCTGTTACAGTTCATTGCAAACTTAGGCAGATTTGCTATGATTTATTCCAAGGATAAATCTTGTGATTTGCCAGAGTTTGCCCTGTGGTTCAGTAAAGAATGTTCACTAGGCAAGGCACAGAGCCAAGTAGAATGATTTGAGAGTCACCATGATCTTTCACATCCCATCCCCAATCTTCCTTCTACAGCGTCTTCTAAAACTTTATTACCTGTAATTTAACATTATTGTCTCCTCTATTCAAAATAATTTCCATCTGAGTTACTGTATTTCCCCAGAGACCTGCCAAGAACCATGTTCAAGGTGCACTAGTAAAATAACAATAGACCGAAAAACAATCATCGTTCTCTTGAAGATGCCATGATAGGAATGCAAAATTGATGATAACACCACCACCAAGAAAAAGCCAAATAAATTGATATTGAATTGATAATGTGCAAAGAAAACAATTAAAGCAAAAAAAAAAAACCAAAAGATTTGTATATTTTAAATTAATTTTAGGTATTGTTTTAACATACTCATAGACATCAATCACATGCTGACAGAAAGTAAACATTCGTTCAGTAAGACTTACAGATTTTTTTTTCCTTTCATGGAAATGGAGCCTGTTGCATAAAGCTTTGCGCAATGCAGACGGGACCTAAAGGAGTGTCTCCAAATTCAGAAATACCCACATGTAAAATATTAGCCCTGTTTCCATTGGCAACATAAGTAGTAAGAATCGACAACGTAAGTGGTAAGACCTTGCATTGCTTTGGAAAAATGAAGTAACAAGTGAAACCTGCAGAGGCTAGGGAAGATTTATTTTAGAGGCCTTCCCTGCAGCAGACATCCTGACAGTGGGAAGCTGTTTTCTTTTCTTGACCTTTATATAATCTTCAAGGCAATGGAAAATTGTAGTTCTTCATCATTACTTGGACAAAACTCATATGAACAAGTATTATTTATGGTGTTAATTTCCTAGAAGATATGTTATACTGGGCTAATTTACCCTGTGAAGGAGCAGATGGGGTAAACTAAGGATCATGACCATGTTTTAGGCTGCAGAAATGGATGGAGTCCAGTGTTACAAATATAATTTTCCCAGTATAATCTGATCCCCATTTGATTAGATGTCAGATAAAGGAAGCAAGGCAAGCAGAATGTCTTCTCTGATAAAACCACATTATTATTATAGACCTTCATCTCTGCTCTTCAGTCTGTAATCTTTGCCAATGTCAGCTGTGCTCAGGTCCTGAATACTCATGAGACACTGAATTCCTTTTAAAAAGACTACTGCCTTGTTGCCCTCTTTAATCATATAATGTAGAAACTGAAAAGGCGATTCCATTTGATGTTTAGCATACTGATAGTTAAGGAAAATAAGATAGAAACATGACATACTCATTTATTTAAGCTAACATGTTCAGTTTCAAAACTCAGAAAAAGTAGATCAAGAGCAAGATTGCCACTCCCATGTTAAAGGCAGGGCAGCAATGAAGCTTCCAGGTGGGTGTTTAACAACATGAAAGAGCCATTTAAAGGGTCTTTTCAACCAGAAAGAGAGTGGTTTTGTACTTCCTTTGTGGAAACTGCATCATTCAGAAAGTAGTTCTTAAAACATCACAAATAAGTAAGTAAGTAAGTAAGTAAGTAAGTAAGTAAGTAAGTAAGTAAGTAAGTAAGTAAATAAATAAATAAATAAATAAATAAATAAATAAATTGAAGGATAAAACATACAACCAACAAAATCTTCAAAGTGGCGGCTAGAAAATCAGCCTGGAGATTTCATGTATTGATGGAACTGGTTGAATGCTAGAATATCAAAATCTTACTCAAGAAGCCAGCAGAAGAAGCAAAGACACCCAACACTATGCACTGGTTGTGAGCCCACTGCAGCACAACCTCTAGCTAAAGAGTTCACGTTCTGTGCAAAAGAGGGACACACAACATTGCTTGAGGTCTCATTGAATGGCCCTCACCTTGAAATGCATCTCCGTCCTCTTGTCTTGCGCCTCACATTGGTTATAATTGCCATTGTCTTGGCTGCGTCCTTGGTTAGCTGGATTTATGATTTTCCATGGCATTCTTTACTACTTAGTGCCTTTGTTTGTGAGACACTGAGCCCCTCTGCCTCTTATTGGTAAAACCAAATGGTGGCTTCCATAACAAGTCTTGTCCTCTGCCAGAGAAGGTTGCTTAGTCTGAATAAGAGTCAAGAGGTGATTGTGTTTTCCTGTACCCTTTATATTCAGAATGTACTGGCAATTTTCTTTAGAGTTCAATAGGTGGAGATGCTTTCCTGGAGTTGCTCAATAAGCTTTTCCTTTAAGTGGGGGAGGGTGATGATTCCTTTACTGCAGTGTACCCTCATCTAAAAGGAAAACTTGCTACTGCTTTAAAATCTTCCAGTTCTTTTTTTTATTTAATATTTTTATTTTACAATTAACTTAATTTCACATATCAGCCATGGATTCCCCTGTCCTCCCACCTCTCCCCCACCCCTCCCCCCAATCCACCCCCCATTCCCACCTCCTCCATGGCAAGGACTCCCCTGGGGAGTCAGCCCAGCCTGGTAGACTCAGCTGAGGCAGGTCCAGTCTCCTCTTCCCTACACCAAGGCTGAACAAAGTGTCCCAGCATGGGCCCCAGGCTCCAAAAAGCCAGCACTCCCCCAAAAGAAAAGTAATCAAGCAAGGTATGGAGACCAAGCCATTAAGCAGTATTATTTCACAGTCTGTGCTTTAGTTTCTGTCTCCAGATTCATGCCATGAGTTCTTTCTTTCCCTGGTGTCTTTTCATGATGGACTACAAGCTACAAGGGGAAATAAACTCTTCACAAAACAAACAAACAAACACAACAACAACAAAACAAACTTCCACTTCTCCTAGAGAGCCTGATCCTGTATTCATGACTACAAAAAGTATTTCACGAATGGGTAGAAAAATAAAGTAAGATTTTCACAGATTTAAATCAAGGTAAGCCTCAGACCTTGTGCCCCGAATTGTAGAATCACTGGGCACCTGGACAAAAAGGTTACTTCTGACAGAGATGCTGAGCTCATGCATGTGAGTGGACCCTTTCCTAGGGTCTGAGAAAAAGCATATAGTGGCATCTAGTTCTGCTCTGTGGCATTTTTTTCTGTCTGTGTCTTTTGAGGGACAACACCCACAAAGTGTGATTGAAAGAATGAAGAAGATAGCTTCATACACGTTGAGCTTGTAAATTAAAAGAGAGCTAATGCTAAAAATGCTATAATTAGATTAAGCAAGATTTAAAGGGTTTCTTTTATTGATCTTTGTAGATTTATATTTAGAAAAAAACCCTGAAAACAAAATTTTCTTTAGACTAATTCCCAAATGAACCATTGTACTAAGTAAAAATGTGAAAATGAGTTTTTATGGTGATAGTCCCAATTTGATACCTGTGAATATATATGTATGTAATGATTTCCTATTGTATTATGAGTTAACAAAGCCAGAATTGCTTTTATACTAGTATAGCATTTAAAATGTCTGTTTAGCTAAAGAAAAGGAAAGTGACACTGTGATTTTCATCTGGTAACTTTTTGGCAATTCAGTGGTCCAACTCGGGGGCTGAGTTCCCTTCTCTAATGCTTTCATTAGCTATACGTACATTTTCCATTTTCTTTATAAATCTTTTTAATAGAATATACATACCCACATTTGACCCAAAAATGCCATTTGGAAAAGGAAGCCTAGTTACTGGTTCTGTGTAGGGCTGTTTCAGAGTCTTCTGTATTGGTCAAGGTTACTGTTTTTAAGGTAAGCATCTATGAATAAGAACACCTTTATACCAGATTGTTTCTGTTGAGATCAGAAAGGAGGAAGAAATCAGAAATCAGAAAGGAGGCTATCATTTTACCTACCTCGGCATTTGGGAGTCTTTCCTTCCAGAAGTCAGTTGTTCTCTTAGAATCCCCATTGTCAATCAACTGATGGTAAGAGTAGCCAATGCGATCCTGCATACAAAGCACATGGGGGGCGGGGCATCCAGTGATGTCCTCTTTCAGTTTGAATCTAGATAGTAATGCCGAAGAAGAAAGATGAGAATAATTATTCAGAGGCTTGTCTTTAAGAATCCCTAATAGGATAATCTAAATTTAATAACACCATAGAGGGAGAGGAAGCAAGCAGAAATGTGTGGTTTGTATGATACAAAGAGGATGGTAACAGAGAGTTTACATATTGCTAAAATGAGTTCAATGATATATATATATACACCAAACCTTTATAGAAATATGGAAATAGAATGGGAAGCACAAATAAAATAGTCATGGAGGCTAATGAATGTGGTTGGAGTAAGTGGCAAATCTTGATTTAATATGAAACATAATAAAACGTTGAATGAGCTCTGCATGGGACTCAGATTATCAGATTTTTAATTCAGAGACATTGCATCCTTTTTTGTATGTAATTATGGAATGAGAGTCTCTGCTTTTCACTTGTTTGCCTGCATGGCTTTGCTTCTAAGTTAGTGCAATGATTTCATGACATGGGCCTTTGAAAACCTTTCTTGATGAAATGCCATATGACCATGCATTTAGTTCAAATTCTGTGATTGTGAACTGTTGTGGATTGGCTTAGTACAAGTTTGAATGTATTTGTCATGAAAACAGTAGAAACAGTGCCAGAATATTCCACCTGGATTCTGGAGATTTTTTTTTCATAAATAATGACAAATTTCAAAGTAAATGACTTTGCCCATTTCTGTAGCAATCTCATCCTATTTTCCCGTTCACTTACCAAAGTATAAGAGATGACAAGCTTCCTTTGACAAGGTTTTAATTAGTTTCCATATGTGAAACTTTTTATACCATGTGGTCCTGAAATTTTCTTTTGTACGGAAAAAAAGTCCACTTAAACTCTTTTAATTATTTACCTGCATCCGATCTGATATTCCCTAAACAGATGGCTTTGACTTTTTTTTTTCTTGTTCATGTTTCAGGTATTTTTTTAAGCTTTGTTCTCACTCCAGCAAGTCAGGAGGTTTAGTTTCCTTTCTGAGGAACTCTATTGAAGAAAAAAGTAAATGACCAAACAGACCAAACAGAGGTCAACAGAAGGATTTTACTACAGTTAAATTCAATTACAGGCAATGACGGAAAAGAATACAAAATTGCCTTTCTGAAGGAGAGTGAATGTTGTCCTCTGGTTCCTGACAGTACCGAACACATAGGGCCTTTTCAAAATTAACTAAATTTTGACATCTTGTTTTTCCTTTTTCCTTTACTGTGGGATCCGAGTGGGAAGCAAAGACTGCTCTTTGGTTTATGCTCTGTGTCAGTTCTAAAGTTGGAGTAACCAGTGCCCGGTTTGGATAAGATCAGATTACTTTCCTAGGTAACTGAGTCAAGAGTGATTTGCTTTAACATAGTTTAATCTTTGCATATCTCACAGAGTGAATGCTAGCCACTGTCCTTGGGGAGTCAAGAGATAGTCACATGACTTGCCTTCTCTTCCTTGGTCCAGACTGGTCTTGTCCGTGGTGGAGAGCTGCAACCAGGAACTGTCAGGGAACATGATTTCAATCCTCCCAGAATGTATAGTCCTCTGTTCCTACAGGGTCCCCTTATATTCTTTGTCCACCTGGGAACATCTCTATTGCCACCCCATCCCATTACCTCATTGCAGCTATATTAATCTCCAAAACATTGCATTTTGAAGTCACAGTATGAACCCTTTTTTATTCTTACCTATCTTTACCTGAGTTCTTGTACAATAATGGATGTAAGCCTGTGTCCTCACCTAGAGTTTAGAATATTCCACACACTGTGTAAAGTATATACTCAGAAAGCTCTATCCAGGGTCAATGACTTTCCAATGGGTTTCCCATTTCATCTGTACCACTCCCTCATCTCATATCATTGTCTCCAGGATCTTTCACCCTTGTTCCTTTCTGGCTTATTCACAGTTCTTCAGCTTTAGTGAGTTTGGGTTTGTCACATCACCTGAACATTTGATATGTGTTACTGTTTAATTGATGTCATCTGTCTCAGATTCTTTCCTTGTTGCTGTGATAAAATAACCTAAACTATGCTACTTAAGTGAAGAAGGGTTTCTCTGGTTCATAATCCCAGGTTATGATTTATTTCAGGCAAGTCAGGTGTAGGAACTTAAAGTAGATGGTTATATGATGTAATTTCAAGAGCAGAGAGGGATAAATTAATACATGTATGGAAGTGTTCAGTTTGCTTTCTCTACCCTTATGAGCCATGATCTTCTGCTCAGGGAAACATGATACCCATAGTGGGTGGATCTTCCTAATAATTACCCACAGACAAACCCTGGGGCCAAACCAATCTAGATAATTGCGTGTTAGACCTTTTTCTAGATTGTGTCAAGTTGTCGGTCCTAATGTTGACATATCATTTTATTTGCTTTGGCATCTATTTCAAGTCTTCAGTGGGTTCTTTTAGCCTTATGACTAGGAGAAGGCACTATCTCCTAGTTTATGCATAGTTTGATGTCCTTCATCTTCCTTGTCCCGGGCCCTGGTAAAGAGTAGCTTTCTGTTTACTTCTGCTGATGATGCATTTTGTTGCCTCCCAGAGCCTGATTCTCATCTTCCTTATGACTCATTGTCCTTTCAGAATTCTTGACCCATGTATTTCTGCTACATCTGCCTCTACTTCCTAGGTTAAAGATAAGCTCAAAAATATCCTTGATATAATGTTTACTAAGGTATATATTTTTGTTTGTCTTGCTTTATGGTGTGGCATGTTGAACTCTGGTCCTTACACGTAAGAAACTCCACCATAGAACTATGTCTTTCTAGCTCCCCAAGATGCACATTGGATGAATGTACAATGGATTTTAAAAATCAAACCACTTGAAATGTTCAGGAACATGTGGTGTCTTTCGAATCACAGATGCATTGCTCAGCCTCTGAAACCGGCTTCCTGTTTAGACACATCGCTGAATGTCTTTAGCAGTAGAAGAAGCCTCCACCTGCTCCTAGCTTGCTTTCTTTGTCTTGCCACTAGGTTCTAACTGTTATTTTGCTTAGTTTTCAGTCTTCATTCACCTTCAAGTTTTGTGTGACGCTTGTCCTTCACAGGTCTGGTTCTCTGTGATGCTGGAGACATAACCTACCCTTGGTACTGAGGTTTTCACCCATCATGCCTCTGAGGAGCGTTTCTTCCTAACTACAAAGGTTGTTTTCCTCTAAGCTCAGCTGCTGTCTTACAGCTCCTCCTCATGCTTTTTACAGACTTGTGAGACAACCAAGGACAGGCATTATGTAAGACAGCATTTTTACAGAGGGTATACAGGGGCCTGTGAAGCTCTACCTTCACCCATTCTAAATACGTCCTAACTGGTCCCATGTAGCCAAGGAGATACTGACAAAAATATTTACCAGGTCAAATACAACATGGAAATATCCCACCACTTCTATCCATTCTTTTATTAAAAAGCAACATTGGGTACAATGGTGTATATGGGGGACATTACCCCTTTTAGGCCTCTCTCATCCATAGACTGTTTCCTTGAGCCTTCCATCATCTCCCACCACTATGCATGCAACCGTCAACCCTCACTGCAAGTAGTCTGCATTTCTCAGCTTGGTTCCGATTCAAGAGAGTCACACTGGCCTGCTGTTACAGCCAGAAACTTGGTTCTCACAGGCTGCAGGCCAGCACTGTGGCCCATCAGCTATGTGGGGCTGATGAAAGGGCCTTTGTCTGGGCAAACCATTTCCAACCCTAGTATGCTTTACACAGTGTACTCTGGGGGATAATTGCCCACTCCTAAGTCAAGTTAAATCCTTTTTATATGTTTTAGTTTATCATTTAGGTCTCCTGTAACTGTTGCTCAGGCCTCAAAGCCTTCCAGCAGCTCACTAACATAGCATTAGACTTGTTACTTTTTCCCCTGGGCATTCTGGCTTGACACAAATCTTGACAGGTTTGTCTCTGAATGACTGGAACAGATAGATACCCTTGTCTACTTTCTCTTTCTTTCAGCTCCATCTATGACTCTTTTAGCACCTTTTGAACCCTATTTATATCTTGATTTCTATCATTCACATCTTCCATAGCCTATCCTAATTCACAAAAGGTGATAAACCACTACAGAGCTCAGTGAAGCCCTTAAAACCCTATATCAGCTGTTGGATGCATGTAGCTGCATAAAACCTTTTAAGTTTCCTGTAAATGCAATCCAACCTGCCCTGATAAGCTATATGTAACAGACACTTAAGAAATCATAACTAATTTCTATAATGCCTATAGAAATTTAATGCTTAATTTTCCTCTATTATCTTTCAGTCTCTGATATTTATTGGACCCTCAGCTGACAATAACCAAGTGTTCCTAATGGCTTCTATGAGCCAGACCACCGAGGGTAGAATTATATCATATTTCCTCCAGTTATGTAGACTTTCTCTCAAGGTAGAACGAGTTTCTCTACTTCCACAGTGTTCAGATGGATCCCATCTGTCTTTACATCTCACAACATCGTGAGTAAGGCTTTAACGGGTTCTTCCATTCCTTATTTAAAGACTTTCCCAATTCAATCAGTTGAGAGACAGAACACTCCCTGGCTATTATAGTCTCCTCCATTTATACGTTCCCTCTCTGCTTACTGAACCGTAGATTCTCCCTTCATCTGTATGGATCTGAGGGCATCTTTTATCCATTTTACCTCATTCTCTTCTTCCTCATTATTTGTCCTTTCTACAGGTATCAGTTTTTTGTATCTTAGCCTCATAGCACAGCTGATGACTTTTTAGCTATATTCACCTTGTTCTATCTTTCTTTGAAGCTGCCAATTGTAACCAATCATAAGGCAACACCACCATCTCACACCCTGTTACAATCTCCTTATCAAATCAGAGGCAAATGTGGAAGCTAGAAACAAACCTCATTTGCATGTCTTATTGTTGACAACAAAGGCCATGCAACCAATCCCATAGCCTGCTTAAGAGTCCATCCAATGTATGCTACTTTTTAGAGTGCAGGAGTACATTCTCTAAGCCATCAGCCATTTTGGAGGCATCCCTGTGCTCCCAAAGTCAAGTCGGTCTGCCTTGCCAAGGAGGTAGGCCATGTCATATGAAATCGAGGAAGATAGTCACCCTGGGGTTCCCTCTAAAGATGTTCCACTTGCAGACATCTTGATGTAGGTTGCATTCCAATCATATGTCTTATTAAGCCTGCAATTACCACTACAAAAAGGAGGCACACCATCCATATCATGGGAGGCAGGTAGCCGTAATGGAATTTCCCCTGTGGATGTCCCACCCTCATACAGTTCAGCCTCAGCTGCATATCTCAGCACCTTTTTCAGGGCCATGCCATACCACTACCCCTTTCTAAGTAGCCATCTGTTCTTTGGGCACATATTTGGTCTACAACTGTATTGTGTGAAACTTTTCCTGTAGTTTTGTGAACACATGTCTACTCACTGAGATACAGGACTAACAATAGATCTAAATAATGATACCGCCAAAGTATAACTTGCTGAACCAATGAATTTATTGGGGTTATTTACAGAAGTATGGGTAACTCACAGCCAGCTTGGATAATGACTCATGAAAGCTGGACTCCTGGAGCTCTCTGCCTGCCTAGCAGGCAGATCAAGAAGTCAGAGATTTTCTCCTCCCAGTACATCCTGAGTATAAATCCTTTTGGATGGAGGGGCTTTGAGTATCTAGTAAATTTCAGGGATTTCCTAAAACTTGTGAATTGTTTATTTCCTGCATCTTACTGAGATTCCCTTTCCCTTCGGAACTGTCTGAGTCTTAGTGAGCTTCCCCTCCAGGATGGAATGTTTCCATTTGGAGGAGGTAATTGCTGGACAACACAAGTGCACCCTTTTCAAGTACTTCCAAGTTCACTTTTCTTGTACTCTATACATTTCCCCCTTCATAGCCTTTCCGAGGTTCTTGTTTTCAAGAGGTAAATCCTAAGTTATTCAAGATTTATACTTTTTAGGTCCATCTGCCTTCTTATAGGTTCGCCCCCCACCCCAGATTCCCAAGTAACAACTTGATCACCTACAGTTATCCTGTAGATACTCAATTGTAAATTCATCAAGTACTCATTTGAATGTGTTTATGAATACACTCTTAAGTTATATCTTTATGTTTGTAATACCATAACTAAAGTGTGTTATTTATTTTTGCCTCATTTGTTCTGCTGTTCTTTCTGTAGTGTGTCCTGTTTCTTCTCATGTCCTGTCCTTTCTCTTCTTTATACTCCTACATACATTGTTTACATGATTACACCTTTGTTAGCCCTTGTAGTCAGCTATTAGCAATTACTATCACTCTAATCTTCATTTCACTCACCCTTCGCATTTCCCTTTATTATCTTAACCTTTTTTTTTTCTGTATCAACAGTGGTAACTATAGCTAACATAGAGAAATAAATATTTAAATTTGAGTGGACCACATAATAAAAATGAAATTATAGCTTACATAAAGCAGGGAGATGATTCCAGTAGGCAAGAGTGATTATGAATCAGCTTCATGTAGTTATTCATGGGCTCAGCATGACAGAGTCTCAGACATCAGAACCACTAGGCTTTCAAAGTTGCCTTAAGACTCTGTACTCAACTGATGGGATGCTTATTAAATGGCCTGTGGGAGGTACAAAGCTCACAGGGACTGGCATGATAGCATCTTTATCTTCCCATAAAGTAGTACTCATACTCATGTGCCTCACATCACCCACACAGTTCTGCAAAGTCATTCCATTGTTCTTCAGTGACAGTGCTGTCCCACGTGTGAGAACAGCTCAATGACAACTATGTCAATTGTAAACCTATCTCAGCTCACAGTTCACTTTGAAAGACTTTAATATTGGTAATGAATTTAATTTTTTAAAACAAATATAGAAGTCTCCCACAGGCATGCAAGCTGAGGAATCACTAAAAGGGAAATGACACATAAAATAGTGGCCATACTTTTACACATTCTACATTATTTGAGAGTCTGACCCATGGTTCTTGACTCCAATTTTGTCTTCCTTTCTTAGGGAGTCTGACACAAGGTATTGGATGCTACTTTGTGAGTAGTTTTCATATCTCTTGAATAGGATACCAAATGACTGAGGTGGAGCTTGTATGTAATGGGCAAGTACTCTACCACTGAGCTATATTGTCAGCTTACAATTGATCTCAAGTGGAAAAAAAAAAGTACAGTAAACACAGAACTCACTGCAAGATATTGATCTTTTGTTGGGAACACTTTGCTTATGTTGGCAAACTAACCCTAATGTACACCTACTTATATCTATGAGTAAAAGCCCCAACAGAGGATTTTGAGCAGAATTTTGTGACTTATGTTCTATCCTAAGATATTTCTGTATATACAGGTTAAAAGGGGGAGGACATGGTTAAAACTGAGATGTAGGAGGCTGTTTGAATTGTTGATGTTAGAAATTAGCATTATGAGAACATAGATAACACTAAGACTACCTTTATGGGGTGTCACATATATGGAACAATGCCTATATGGGATGCCTTTATAGGATGCAGGAATTTAGAGGCACAGGAAACATTCTTAAAATCTCACTTTTCTGCAGCCCCGGTTTAACTTATTTCTAGGCATCACTGTAAGTCAAAATAATGGACATCAGGTGCTTTAGCAGCACTCTAAATATGTATAAACATTTATTTAATTTTCCTTGTGTTATACATTTTCATAAGGTTTATATGGCAATTTCCTTTCATGTGTTAGAGTTATAAATGAGCATCAATAATGATTTGCTTCATATTCAAACATATTTTCTTACTAGCTCAAGAAAAATTGTGATTTATTCACAGGCTTTATTGATTTATAAAACAAACCAATTATTCTTTTCTTTAAATATCAGTCCATTTGTTACTAGTGAAATCAACAAATATATTTCATAGAATGTTCTTATACCTAAAGATACATCAAAGCAACATTATTGATTAAATTAGAGTCAATAACATTGATCGCTTAAATCACCCAGATTCTGAAAGCATGGTGTGGATCAGTCCTTCATTAAATACTTTAGCTTTTGAAAAGACAGGATTTCATAGAAGTTGAGCACATGTTCCCTGAAAGAAATATGGTGGTTATAAAGCCTAGCTCTACCTCAGGTCAGTGGGTATGAACTAGATATACAATCCATGAAAGATGATTGTAGAAGACACACAAGAATATTACTAAAAAATAAGTTATTCTTATTTGGTAATTTTAATGCAAAAATTGCCCTTTTTTGGAAACAAAACTTTTTGTAATTGTTATAAATATCTTTTGATCAATGCTTCCTGAAAACTTTAGCACAGTCTTACTCTGTTCTAGCTCTGTCTCCTTGGAGAAGTACTGAAAAATGAAGAGAACATGGGCTGCCTAAGCAAGAATGCTGCTAATACTAATTATGAAAATTCAATTGAGAATAATTGAAAGACCCAAAATGCTGAAGCTCATTTTTTGTCAGTATCTGCAGTTTTACAGAAATACAACCTAGAAAGTCGAATTTTCATTCTTCTTCTTGGAAGTGGAAAATAAAAATATGGATTGTTAAATAAAAAGCCCTCATATTTTTGAAGATGAAACACATTCTGGCAAGGGATTGCATATATCATGTTGCTCACTTACATTTGGATAATAGGTATGTCAGAGTAAGTTCCAAATACAAAAATAGTTTTGATTGCTATATATGAACACCAGCAATATGGCACCTCAAAGCTCCATCTTAATGCCCCGATAAGATACTGAAAATGTGCATTGGCAGGGATATACTCTTAAAGCTTGATTTCTTCAGCATGTCAAAGAGAACCTATAATTCAGAGATTATAAGTTCTATGTAGTTTACCCAACACATGAAAACATTCAATTTTTTTTAAAAAAAAAAGATAAATAGTAAGTGTTGATGCTGAAATAATTCTGTATTATTCAGAAGTGGTTCATTGGTGAAAGAATTGTGTCAAATAGATATGTATGTCCTCTATCTTCTCACTTTCTATGATCTATTATACTATTTTTCTGATGAGATTTTTTTTTGAGAAGGTGGGGTAGGGGATACAAAGGCAAATGGGCTTGTTGTCTTGCCGGGAGTTGCTACAGCCAGGAAGAAGAACATCTCTACAGAGGTTGTTGCTTTAATAAAACTTCTCATTGATGACAGATGCATCAGATAGTGAGGTTACATTGGTATACTTCAGGATAGAGAGAAGCCATTTTAGGAAACCCAAAAATATGAAAGCAGAAATCATGAAAAAAAAATGATACTATTAAGGAAAACTAGACCAACTGTTCTATGAGGATACCAAAGAGGGAGTTGTATGGGCTTAATGGTTTTCAATGTCTACTCTAGGAAAGTAAGAAATCTTTTCCTTGGGTAGCAAAGTTGGAGAGGTATTTAGTTAGGTTTTTCAATGATATATGTTTTCATTTTCCCTCAGGACAGCTGGAAACTATCAGAAGTTTTTGAGGTGATAGATTAGTATTAAGAAATCCTTACGTCTGAGCACTACATTTGATTGATTGAAGAGGTAAATGACTTGGGGGGGTCGTTAGAGTTCAATAAAATGATCAGTTGTACTTATTTTAGATCCTGAACTAGAGGCATACCTATGCAACCAATGGAAACAAACTTTTGTTTCTATGTATGTATTCCTTTAAATGACTGCTGCGTATCATTGAAATTCTAGCTTGATTTATTGAAAAGTGATAATTGAAAGTATTACACACAGACACACACACAGAGAGAGAGAGACAGAGACAGAGAGAGATTTTGAGGTCACGATATTGATGTTCCAGTGGCTAGTTGAGGAAAAGTTACACAAGGTCAGCAGGCATGCAGTGTGCACACACTGAGCCAGCAGCCATGTCAATGGCTTGCATGATTTGAGAGGTTTATGGTCAAGAAGGTTGTTGAGGAAACACTATGTGATCAGTGTCTACAGAAAATTTGGTGGCGCCAACACCTGCAAAACAGATGCCTGAAAAACCTCAACCAATCCTGTAAGGGCACTAGAGAGGGATAACCTTCCAGAATTACCCTGAATTGGTGCAAGAGATTCAAGACCTAGACATTGACAACCAGTACCAATCATTCCCTACATAATGCATGGAGTGGCAATTAATAGAGAGATCAGCCACCACCTAATTTCCGGTAGCTTGGGTGCTACCTTGCTGAAGATGAGGTGTGGCAGGTGGGCATTTTACCAGAGTGAAGCAGGAAAGGAGCATGTTTATGGGGCAAAGATTGTTCTCTGTAATCTGAGTTCACAAAGAAGCAACAGAGGAGTAATTTCCTTTTAAAGAGTTAAATAGCCATTCAATCATACACTTAATCATTCCCTTATTTTCAAATATTTTTCAACATTTTAATGTTATGTTGTAATTAACATATCATTAGGCATAGATTTCTATTGCAATAGTCCTTTGGAGTATGTTCTTTACTCTTTCATTTTATTTTTCTCAGAGGAACCCTGTTGGCAATGCGGGTTGGCCTTCCACTCTGGATCCTCAGTCTTTCTCTCCCAGGTGCTGTGATTACAGGCATGTGCCATCATGTCTGGCTGCAACATTTGCTTCTGATGTATTATAATCTCTATGCTTTAGATATAAATATGAAATGGATTCTATAAATAATAGAAACCCTCCATTTCTGAACATCTTTTATGAGACGAGTGTGACTCCACACATTCAAGTTCATTCATGTTTTCAATCTAAGAGGAATTAGTTTGCTGCCTAGCCTCCTGAAATGAAATCACTAATGATTTCTCATGAGTCAAATGATTTATGATAGCACTGGCCATAGCCGAGCTTTCTCTAGTCACATTACTCAGTGAATCAGACTTTCACAATAAAGTCTTCCTCTGAGTTTACAAGGCACCAATATGATCTGGTTCATGATATCCTTCACTGGCCTGTGCAATCTTGGGAGTTGAACGAGCCAGGCAGGAATCATGAAATTGCTACTGCAGGATCATTCAATGGCTTATGGTGGGAGGTAATCATGGAACAGGGCCCAATGACTGTGATGATTTCTGATCTGTCATAATCAGAACACTGCCTATTCGTTACTGGCAGCACACACGCAAGCCAACACACACACACACACACACACACACACACACACACACACACACACACACACACGAAGGCAGAGCAAATGAATGTGGTGGCAGACAGAACAAGGAGGGTTTTTAAAGTGTCCTTCTCCATTTATAACCACTGATTTCCCCAGGATCAAGAACGCATAGGTACCTTCACTGTTGTAAGTGAAGACAGGAAGATAATAGTGCTTCAGAAGTGCTTATATTTTATCGGTAGGTTCATAGTTATAGATATATTACAGATAGGTGTACTAACTGTCTGTTATGATCACGGCACATTCATATTGGTTAATATAGCAGGTCTTCCAAAGCAAGAGCTCAAGCTACCAATTTTCACATGATGCATAGAAATGGGAGAGCAATATTTAAGTCATAGAGCACTATATTTCAGAGCCTTCATTCAGAGGCTCACACTCCAGTCTGTGCACAAGAAACATAATTGGAACTTGAATTATAGATGTTAGATTATATGTCTCAAAATTGAGATTCTGGGTCTGGGATGGGGTCCCCCCAAATGGATGCGATACCAAAAGACATGTTAATGTGGATTGGTGGAAAGTTCATGAGGCCTCAGCGCTACACAAAGAACTAGAGGTAATCAGTGAGTGCTGAGAACAGAAGATATATTTCCCAGTGAAGAACACAGCAATTGGTTACTTGATACTAAATGTCTAACCCTGAAAACATACACATATAAGTAACATTATACAGACATTGCAAGTTGTGTTTATGTATTAGGAACATATAATGTAAATACTCATATATTTTATTTAGAAACAGATACATATATGCTTGTGTGTATGTATGTACACACATAATAATTAAAGAAGAGGCTATGAGTTTGAGTAAGAGGTGATATATTAGAGGGCTTAGAAAAAGGAAAAGGAAGGGGAAAATGATGTAATTATACTATAATCTCTAAAAATAAAAAACATAAGAAAAGCCAAAAATTAAACAGCATGATAAGGATATGCACCATTCTGGTTTTCTGTCTGTTGCTGTGGTAAAGCACTTGCAAAAGCCACTTACAGGGAGGAAAGGTTTGCTGCACTTAAACTTCCAGGTCACAACCCATGACTGAGAGACATCAGACTAGGAACTAAAGCCAGGAACTATGAAGAAACAGTGCTCTCTGGCTCTCCCACTTGCTTATGCTCAACCATTTTTCTTATATAGCCTGGGCTGGCCTAATCAGGATATGCCAACATGTAGAGCAGGTGGCTCCTCCCACCAATCACCAATTAAGACAATCCCTAACAGACATGCCTGGAGATCAACCTTATAAAGACTTTTACTCAATTCATACTACTTTTTCAGGAGATCTTAAGCTGTGCCAAGTTGGTAGTTAATGATACCAAGGATGGCCACAAAGCCCAAATTGAGAACTGTTGCCTATATGAATCCCACACTGCTGCTTTTCTGTATTTTTATTTAAGAAAGAGAAGGAGCCACACCTCCCAAATTGCTTCCTGTTAAGGGTCTTGTGGAGTATGTACACTATACCTGAAGGTTGTGTATTACTGAACGTTCCTATTCCTATTTAACATTGCAACCATCTGCTATGCCCATAAACTTCATAAGTATTTTACATTATTTAATAGGCACATACTAACGCTGCAGGTAAATATGACTTACTAGTAACAGAGGGAAATTTGCAACAATGGTACAAATAAGTAAAATACAGAAGTAGAAATTTTGTTTATTTATAGTCCCTACAAGATTCCTCCTTCCCCGACAGAAATAGTTTTGCCATTCTTGACTGACTTAAGTTAGCATTGTGCTTCCATTGACATTAATGGCCACATAAATTATAATTTATTAACATTATGCAAATAGAATCAGAGTCGTATATTCCTGGGATGAAGATTTTCCATCCTGAGTACACATAAAATAGCTAGCACACTGGATATCTACTTAGTTATAAGCACTGAATTCAGTTCAGTCAACTGTCTTAACTTGAGTCCTTATTATATGTTAGGCCTTTTGATAAGGACCTTATTCTCATTTGGTCCTCCAAGCAATGGATAGGTGGGAGAAACAGGCTTCTCACCACAGTATAGATGGTGTAGCAGAGACCCAGAGAGGAAAGGCCAGTTGCTCAATACCGCACAGTACATTGCTCCTAAGTAAGGCCAGCACCTGAAACCACTTACCATTGGATCTTTATCTCGTGGTTAGCATGTTTTAGCTTGGAATCACAGGAAAACATCACACAATTTTTATGATACAATGTCATAAATAGCTAACAGAGTAAAAAGTTATTTTTATTATAAAACAACAAATATCAGGTTTCTATTACTAAAACATTTGACTCATATCTTGAGGATATGGAATTGGGGATTGAGAATAGGAGACCTTGGGGTATAGCTCTACTAAGAACTCTCTTCCATTAGCTTTACTCAGCTTCTTAATCTGAATAAACACCAGGGGGATGCATGGAACATCTACCTTAGTTTGGCTGGAAGAAATTATAATTCAAAAATACCTATTAAAAAACACTTAGCCGGTTGATTCCTTCCTAGCAGCTGCTTCATAACTTCTGCTAATGCCATCATTAGTAAGAAATTTACCACATAATCAGGGCATGACATTTTTATATACCTTTCTTCATGGTAAGCTACAGAAAATAGGATAAACATATTGCATTTAAAAACTAAAATGGGAGAGCCTGCTACTATTATTCTGTTAAGTGGACAGAGTATTAAAATGACTCCTAATGACTTCTCACTGTATCCATAGACTGGTGCGTCACTCAAATCCCATCGGAGACGCTTCTTCTTACAGTTGATGATGATTAATGCTGAGATCCACGACTGGAAAAGAGGCAGTGAATGCATGACTACAGAGTACTCAGTGCTAAATTGGACATTTATATCATGACCCTTATCCACAAGGCTCAGGGATCTTTGAGAAAGAAGGGGTAGAAAGATTGCAAGATCCTGAGGATGTTTTCAAGAAAACACTGCTTTCTAGATGGAGCAGAACAACTCAATATGTGAACTCAGCATGCACAAGATCTGCTAAACTCCAGACAAACAAAATCTCTGTATAGAGGGAATACTGAGGTGGGTAGGAAACCCCATACCCAGCTGAGGGAAGAATGTCATTTGAAAGATACAAACAAAAGAAGAATGCTTTCTTTTTCTAAAATGGTGTTATTCTTGGTAGATTAATTATGCTCCATGAGAGGACTTGTACCTAAGACATATTGGGCAACACAAATTAGACTTGATAGTTTTTTTTTTTAAAGAGAACACTTAGGGAGGTGGGGGATTTCTTATATCTATTACATGAAATTCTCAAAAAATAACAGTTAAAATGAGAAATATGGGAAAAACCCGATGTCTTATAATAATAAATACTATGACAGTATTACATAGTCTAAACCTTTATACAGTAATAAAAATTCTATGAACATTAGTTCTAAGTATAAGGAGCATGCTTGCACATTCAGACTAAGATGATGCAGCACAAAACAACTCTGCCTTAGAGATTGTTGGGATCTGAGAAGTGAAAGCTGCTGTGGATGTCCTGTATGCTGTGAATATATGTTGCTATGACTGGTAAAGAAAACGCTGATTGGCCAGTAGCCAGGCAGGAAGGATAGTGTAGGCGGGACAAGGAGAAAGGAGAAGGCTGGGTGGAAGAAGGCTGAGTCAGGAGTTGCCAGCCGCCAATATGTAAGATACTAGTAAGCCTCGAGCTACATGGCGAGGTATAGATTTATAGAAATGGGTTAATTTATGATATAAGAACTAGATAGCAAGAAGCCTGCCATGGCCATATAGTTTATAAGTAATATAAGTCTCTGTGTGTTTGCTTGTGTCTGAGCGGCCACGAGAATGGCAGGTGAGAGAGATTTGTCTTGACCATGGACCATGCAGGACTAGGAAAACTTCAGCTACAGAAAGCTCCATATGGATAAGGTTGGTGACCTTGAATTTACTGGCTCAGAAGAGGCTGCTTTGACAATGTGCTTAATAGGTATATCCAAGTGTTTTTTACAAAATGTAGGGAAATGTGACAGCTTGGTAAACCAACCTTCCTCCATCTTGGGCTTGGAAAACAACTTATAATAAAAACAAATTAGATTAATTCCTGTTTAGATTACATCTGTTTCTCAAGGACTAGGTTATACCCTACATGTAATCTTATGTAACCACTACAAGTGGTTCTGTACTGTCCTGAACCATGCTTTTGTTTCAAAAAGTTGTTATGACCACCTTGTCATGACAATATCTTTGTTTCAGGAAGCATTTTGATTAACTTGTGCTTATGTTCTGCTCCCACAACCCTGTCTATTTGCCTGCCAAACCTCCTGTTTGGAAACCTCCTACTTCTGATCTTCAAACACTCATACCTTGTCCAAGGCTGATCTCTTGACCCCTGTCTTATTGAAGACAGATGTGTACATGAATACAAAAGCTTGCTTTAATTGAATTGGCCATGTTTTGGGACTGTGGTCTTTCTTCTCGAATCTGTGGGAATAGCACATTGTTTTAGTAATGCTAATTTGCAAAATTGTTCTTCCAATGTTTATTATAAAGACTACAACTAATATACTAGACCTTTCAGAAATCATCTAATCCCAGGAAATGAAAATCAAAGTGAAACCTTTATACCACAGTTGGAATATTGTTAGCATTATGTTATCTGTGGGGGTCCACAGAGGCTCCCTGGTAAGGCCTTACTCTAGGTCAGAAAGTCTGAGCTTGCTGTACTTGGCAGGGATGTGTAATAGGAAGATTTGGCCAAAGGCATGGTTACCAGGTGTTTTGAAGGGTCTATACACTTGGTTGTATATTGTGCTTTGATCTTGAAAGGGGAATGTCTTTGGCCTCTCCCTTCGCGAGTGTATAAAAAGCCCATTAGAAATAAACTCAAGGCTGCTGGATATTGGCCCAGACCCATCCCAAAGCTATCCAGGGTCTCTGTCTTTTTCTCCATCTACATTTATATTTCTTCCTATTATTTTCCAGTTCCTCACTCTCCCCTTCAAGGGACCCTTCAATAGGTCGGAGCTGAATCCAAATATTGGGTTGAGCCCCAACAGTTGTCTAGAAAACTGAAATAGTGAAGTTTTATATCAATAGACATTTTTGAGAAAACAATTTATAGTCTTTGAAAAGCCACCAGAATTGATAAATTTTCAGCTATACACAAACTTATTTAAAAGGAGTTCAGAAATTAAGAAAAAGTGTGAGAATCCTTTCTGTGGTTTAGAAATTCACTGAAGTGAGCTATGTAAGTGAAGATAACACTTCACAGAAGCAATCTTATATGCCATTTCTTAGATTTAGATTTTGCTTCAGTGCGGCAGGTGTCTTCTACAATGGCCACCACTAAACAAAAGGATTCCCCATGGACCTACCATAAACCACATATCTGCTTGAGTGACTGATGAGTTTCATAAAAAAAAATCATTGAATGTATTTTGTGATTAGGACAGAATTTTAAACAATTTCTGACATGGCTCTAATATGCTTCTTCCATATTCTGCTATGGATTTACATGACATTACATTTGTAGCACTGATGAGTATAAAACCAATATTTATACACTCTGAAAAGCAGAATACTATGCACCCTAGGGCATTAAATATTCAGTCATGATTGAAGTCTTTATGTTAAAAACAACTAAGCATACATTACTATGCCAATTTGCTTTCATTTTATATAAACAGCACATTTAAATAAAGGATTTTTGAAAAAAATTTTAAACACTTTATTATTGCATAAAACTGATGACCTGACTGCTCCACGGTATGGTGAAGAGGAAGGTTTATATTGTAGATATGAGGAAGAGAACAGGCAGAGGTACCTGGAAGAGTCCAGAAAAGAGAGAAAGAGAAGTAGGCTGAACATGGTCAGCAGAGTGGACCTGTCCATGAGAGAAGCAGGACAGGGAGATAAAGACAAAGAGTGTGAGCAAAAAAAAAAAGAGGGTGAAAGAGAAGGGACAGAGTCAAAATAGTGGGGTTATAAGAATGCACAGCTGGGAGGAGGGAACCCCAGGAGTTAGAGACAGTTTAAAATAGGGAATGGTGAGAAGAGCCTGGATGCTAGGATCATGCTCTAGAATGGGTTCGAGGTACTTGTGATACTGAGGAAGCCTAGAGGCCAGCAGGAGCTTTGGTATGACCATAGGTACCACAGACGGCCACTTGTCCATTCTGCCAGTGATGAGGGAATGACTCCTCTGGTCAGTGGGAAGCAACTTCACAAGTTCTGGAAGAATGCTGGCTTTTGCCCTAACCACTAGAATTTGGGGAAATGGAATTTCCAGTGGGCCTGACATTATTAGTAAGTGTTTGGTTTATAGACTGTTTTATAGAGCTACATGTTAAGTATTGGGTAAATGTTTTCCAGATAGAAGGGATTTGAAGTGGCAAATTTTAAGAAGCCCTAGTGCACGTCAGAGGTCTAGAGTTAGGAAAAGTGAGATAGAAAAGAGTTCTGGAAAATGTAAATCCAAGAAGCTTTAAAAGGGTGACAGAATAGGTATCAGACTAAAATCAACGTAAGGTAGAAAGCAATAAAAGCAGAGAGCGATTTCTTGGCATGGAAGAAAAATTAGAAAATGATTGAAATCTATAGAAGAGTCTCAGAAAGGGTGGTCAGCTGGTGGGAGTGACTGAACAGAACTGTGAAACTAGATAGAATTTATATTTGCCTTACCAACATATCGAAATACGGGGGTGTAGTGGGTAGCTACCCCCATTGAGGCTTCGGTAACTGTCATGCCTACAAGGCAGGGCTGAGACAAGAGCCCTTAAGACCCAAGATCCAGATGTGCTGGCTCTCTTGGTTCCTGGATCCTGGATGCTGGAGGTAGATTGAGCAGAGTTTTTCAGAAAACACCGCTGGACCTCACTATATCTTTCTCGGACCCTGTAACCTATCCCTTTACTTGTAAGTTACCCCCCAAAATAAACTTCCCTTTTAATTACATGGAGTTGCCTTAATACTACAACTAATATCTGGCATCTATGAAAGTTAAAACCTTCCTTAAAAAAAGGGGGAGGAGGTGCTGTAGAATGTTCTCTATGTTGTGAATGTGTTGCTCTGATTTGTTAATAAATAAAGTGCTGATTGGCCAGTAGCCAGGCAGAAAGTTTAGGCAGGACAAAGAGAGAGGAGAATTCTGGGAAGTAGAAGGCTGAATGAGGAGACGCTGCCAGCTGCCACCATGAGAAGCAAGATGTAATATACCGGTAAGCCACAAGCCATGTGACAACTTATAGATGAATAGAAATGGGTTAATTTTGGTTCATAGTTCATGTGTTTCCATTCATTTGGTTATTTGTCCCTGTGCTTTATCCAACCTTGGTTTCAACAATTCTCACTCATATAAACCCTCCTCTTTCTCACTGATTAGACTCCCAGCGCTCCACCAGGGGCCTAGCTGTGAATGTCTGCATCCAGATTCCTCAGTCCTTGGATGGGGTTTATGGCACAACTATCAGGGTGTTTGGCCATCCCATCACCAGACTAGGTCAGTCCCGGCTGTCTCTCGACCATTGCCAGCAGTCTTTTGTGGGGTTATCTTTGTGGATTTCTGTGGGCCTCTTTAGCTCTTTGTTTCTTCCTTTTCTCATGTGGTCTTCATTTACCATGGTCTCCTATTTTTGTTCTCCCTCTCTTTTCTTGATCCAGCTAGGATTTCCTGCTCTCTTTCCCTCGACCCTCGCCCTTCATTGCTCCCACTCATGTCCAGGCTGTTCATGTAGATCTCATCCATTTCTCTGTGTCTTTCTTGGGGTCCTGTTTTCCAGGTAGCCTCACTGGTGATGTGAGTAGCAGTCCAGTCATCCTTGTTCTACATCTAGCATCTTCCTATGAGTGAGTACATACTATATTTGTCTTTCTGAGTCTGGGTAACTTCACTCAGGATGATTTTTTTCTAGATCCATCCATTTGCCTGCAAACCTCATGATGTCATTGTTTTTCTCTGCTGAGTAGTATTCCATTGTGTATATGTGCCACAATTTATTTATCCATTCTTTAGTTGAAGGTCATCTAGGTTGTTTCCAGGTTTTGGCTATTACAAATAATGCTGATATGAACATAGACTGAGGGCCCCCCAACTGGATCAGGCCCTCTGGATAGGTGAGACAGTCGATTGGTTTGATCTGTTTGGGAGGCATCTAGGCAGGGGTACCAGGTCCTGGGCTCGTTGCATGAGTTAGCTGTTTGAAACCTGGGACTTATACAGGGACGCTTGGCTCAATCTGGGAGGAGGGGACTGGACCTGCCTGGACTGAGTCTATCAGGTCGATCCCAGTCCTCGGGGGGAGACCTTGATCTGGAGGAGGTGGGAATGGGGGGTGGGCTGGGGGGAAGGGGAGGGGGGCAGGAAGGGAGAGAACAAGGGAATCTGTGGCTATTATGTAGAACTGAATAGTATTGTAAAATAAAGAAAAAAATTACAAAAAAAATATTATATTAAAAAAAAAGAAAAAAAAAGAAATGGGTTAATTTAAGATGTAAGAACTAGATAACAAGAAGCCTGCCACGGCCACACAGTTTATAAGTAATAGAAGTCTCTGTGTGTTTAATTGGGTCTGAGCAGTTGTGGGAGCCAGGTGGACACAGGAATACTCCAGCTACACAAGGGGTCTCAACCCTGCTTTGTTTGACTTTTCATATTGGTTAAATGGAGACATGTAGAGTCTCAAGTCAATTAACATTCATGCACCACTAGCTATACTCTGATCCCTTCTGAGGTTATTCTATGAGTTAGTTTTGAAAGAGGAAAACAATGAGAAGAAAATAGCACAACAGAAGATAGAAAGTAGCCACACGGAAGGGAAGCAAGACAGTACAGGAACACCAATCAAAGACAAAGTTCTAAGCATGTCAGTTGGAATCCCAGGAAAATAATGTTTCAGGGATCATAAAATTTCAAATATCAACTATGTCAAATAGGTCAAAATGAGGCATGAATTAGTTTTCTAAAATTTTGTTTATTAGAGGGATGAATTTGTTTTTAAAAATTTCAGTAAAAATACTCATATTCTCCACATGATCAGTTGCAGTCTTCAATAAACCTTGAAAATATTCACATTCCAAATCATAAAAGCAAAGCAATTACAGCAATTGTTCCTGCAATTTCTTTGTTACTAAAAGAACTGAATAATTTTATTGATTTACAATGAAGCAATTTAATAATTATTTAATTTTAATTTCAATAAGCAGGCAATCTTATTTTTAATTTCCCCTTTTTGAAATTAATTCAAGGGCTAAGATTGAATTACTTAATCTCTATCTGATGTACTTAGGACAGAAAATATTTTTCTAGAGGTAATAGCAATTAGGCATGTATAATTATACAAGAGAGCAATTTATTTAATGAGATTTCACTAAAGGTATTGAATTTGTGATTACATTATATGAGGATGGAAAATATTTGAGTCAGTGTAATGACCTAAAGAGATTTAAAAACCTCTTACTGTAGCTTGTTTATGTAATTGTGAGTATTTGTGAACTGATTCTGAGATGTGTTTAGTCACATCTCTGCTGTTTTAATAGGTGATCCTTTCAGTGATTGCCCTTCTGTTGGAATAGAAGATATATATTAGATATATTCACATTCTAGTGAGTGCACAACATTAAGAAGAAATCATTGTCTTAGTAACTTTTAAATAATGACCAGCCACTTGGCGGTGTTAATTTACTGTGTAACTTACCCAAAATATTATTGGCAACTAATGTATTCTCTCGGGAATAACAATATTAATCTGCCCGTGTACTGGGTAGTTTCTTCTCAGCTGGATATAAGGTAGAATCATTTTGGAAGAGGGTGTTCATCTGAGAAATGTCTCACTACATTGGTTTGTGGACAAAGTCATTTTCTCTGTTGATCATTTATGTGTGTGTGGAGCCAGCTCATTGCGGGTAGTGCTATCTCTGTGCATATGGTCCTACGCTGCATAAGAAAGAAGGCTGAGCAAGCCATGAGGAGCAAGGCCAATAATCAGCATTTCTCTATAGCCTCAGGCTCATCTCCTGACCCCAGGCTCCTGCCTTGAGCTAATGCCCTGACTTTCCTCAGGGATGGAGTGTGACCTGTGAGATGTAAGATGAAATAAACAATTTCCTCCCCAAAGTGATTTTATTTATGATATTTTATCACAGGGATAGAAACCCTAAGGCATGCAGCATTTGTTGGTTAAGAATTTCCAATTCTAAGAATGTGCTTCAAATAAAAATTTCTCTCCTCAGTGCATGCTGAACATAAATTTGTTGGAATGGTAGATGTTTATGGAACATTTTCACTCCAAGTAACATATAACAGCTCAGTCAATAATTGACTTTCTATGTCTTTGGAGAGAAATAAGTAAGAAAACGAGCTCCCTGTTTCTGTCACCATACACTTGAAGAAAAGTCATGGTTGAGTTTGGAACGTTCCCATCAGGAACATGTGTTGAAAACTTTGGTACTATTTTGTTGAGGTGTTGGAACATTTAGGATTTGGGGTCTCACTGGAGAATGTGGGACATTGAGTTACTTTCTCTCTCCGCTTCTGGCCTACCGTAGGTCACTGCCCCACACGTTCCTGTTGCCTTGCCTTCTGCCTCACTGTTGGTCAAGAATGAAAGAAGCCAAAGACCAGGGGGTGAAACCAGGAGATAAAATCAGCTTTGCAGCCCCAGTTGTTCATATCAGGTATTTTCTCATTAATGAAACTGTAAAAGGATAAATTAGAAATTTGCTCTCCCACAGAGAAGAAAGTTACTGCTAAAGAAGCAGCAAGTCTCCTTGCTGAAGATGCTCCTGAAGGCACAGCCTCCCTGTTTAGACCTTCTCAGAAATTCAACATCTCCTTGACTCTCGTGGTTATTTGCATTGGCATAGGTGTAGCGTTTTGTTTGTTTGTTTGTTTCATTTGTGTGTGTGTGTGTGTGTGTGTGTGTGTGTGTGTGTGTGTTTACTCTTTGTTTTTTGCTCTTATGGGGGGGCGCCACACAGCTTCCAAATAAATAATACACAGAGGCTTATTCTTTCTTATACATGTCTGGCCTTTAGCTTAGGTTGTTTCTAGCCAGGTTTTCTTAATTAAATAATCCCATCTCCCTTTTGCCTCTGGGATTTTACCTTTCTCTATTTCTGTATATCTTTTCTTTCTTTCTTTCTTTCTTTTTTTTTTTTTTTTTTTTTGGTTTTTCGAGACAGGGTTTCTCTGTATAGCTTTGCGCCTTTCCTGGAACTCACTTGGTAGCCCAGGCTGGCCTCGAACTCACAAAGATCCGCCTGGCTCTGCCTCCCAAGTGCTGGGATTAAAGGCTTGTGCCAACACCACCCGGCTTTTCTTTCTTTCTTATTCTGTGTGTGGCTGTGTGGCTGGCCCATGGAGTCTTCCTCTCTTTGTTCTCTTGTTCCTGATTCTCTCTCTCTCTTTTTCCTTCTATTTATTTATTCTGCCTGTCAGCCTTGTCTATTCTTTCTCCTGGCTTGATATTGGCCTTGCAGCTTTTTATTAGATCAATTAGGTGTCTTAGGCACAGTAACAAAGCTTCACAGACTTAAAAATGGCAACATACCACTATCCAATGGTCTGGGGTTCTAGAACAAATGTAAAGGAGAACTTGAGATAGGCAAGAACATCATGCTGGTTAGTTTTCTGTCATTTTGACACAAGATAGAATCATCTGAAAGGAGGGATCCTCAATTGAGAAAATACCTCCATAAGATCTTGCTATAGAGCTCTTTCTTCATTAGTGATTGATGGGAGAGGGTCCAGCCCATTGTGGGTGGTACCATCCCCAGGCTGGTGTCCTGGGTTCTATAAGAAAGCAGACTAAAAAAACCAAAAACCAAAAAAAAAAAAAAAAAAAAAAAAAAGCCGGGCGGTGGTGGCGCGTGCCTTTAATCCCAGCACTCGGGAAGCAGAGGCAGGCGGATCTCTGTGAGTTCGAGGCCAGCCTGGGCTACCAAGTGAGCTCCAGGAAAGGCGCAAAGCTATGCAGAGAAACCCTGTCTCAAAAAACAAAAAAAAAAAAAAAAAAAACCAAGAAAGCAGACTAAGCAAGCCATGATGAGCAAGTCAGTAAGCAGCACTCCTCCATGGACTCTGCATCAGCTCCTGACTCATGTTTTCTGCTCTGTTTGAGTTCCTGTTCTTACTTCCTTCATTGATGGACCAATGTAGAAGTGTAAGCCAAATAACCCCCTTTCTTCCCAACTTTTTTTTTCATACTGTTTTATCACATCAATAGAAACCTTAACCTCTTTATTTCCTGACTGCAAGTGATATGGCCAGTGACGTCAGGCTCCTTACCCACAGTGATAGAATTTATCCTTTACAACTCTAAAATAAAACAAACTCTTCAAGTTTTTCTTGGTCGGTATTTGGTTCTAGCCTCAAGGAGTTTAACTAATATCAAACTTAATGGACATATTTATCAACAGGGTTCTCAAAACTGGCACTTAAAATGAATGAGTGTGAGTGTGTGTGTGTGTGTGTGTGTGTGTGTGTGTGTGTGTGTGTGTGTGTAGAGAAATTCTCAAGCTGGAACTCATGTTAAGAAGCAGGCAGTCCATACTGATAAGTGAGTATAGGCAAAGAAGCTCATCTGTTAGAGCCTGAAGAGTGGTAATATACAGCACTACAAAAAGTCAGCAAAACAGGGAACATCGCTATCCCAACGCTGTTCCACAAATTCTGAGTGAACCTCTTTGGAACACTGTGAAAGCATGATGAATCACTCTCAGGAACAGGGATAATTTCAAATTACTTTAAGATTAAGATAGCCCCTGGCAAGGGAATGTTGCCCTTTCTACAAAATGCTGAAGAACTTTGCTGGAGATCTCCTCTCTGTACATAGGAAACTTCATGATATTGTCACTTATATTCTTCCTACTGTTAAACGAATGCTCAGTGAGCGACATGACCACCAGATATGGAAGCCAGAACAGTCTGCAGAAGCAGCAGTGATTCTCATGGGTTAGACAGCGACCCTACAAAAGGTGAAATATGCCTGAGATTCCAGCATAGGAGGGAAGCAGCAATCTCACAGGTGGTTGGTGATGGGTCGGGTCATCCAGAGAACTGAGGGCGGGGGTGGATTCCCAATGTCCCACCCCCGGCTGAGGAGCTATTGGCAATTGATGACTGCTAGGAGAGGGATGGTTAGCTTTCTGCAAAACTGTGGCTCCTGAGAGGTTGCCCCTGCTTCAGTGGATGGCCTGCCACCCATGCCCATGTTGTCAGCATTAAGGGGATTCAGTGCAGCTAAGAACAGAACCCATGAAATCGTGACGAGAGGTATATGGTAGGATTCGGAAGAGAGGGAATGAGAGTACAACTTGACAAAAGCACTATATTGCACGTATGAAATATTCAAACACTTAAAAATGAAAAAAAAGAAAGATGTGTTTAGCATTTTTAAAATGTGCATTTTGTGTGTTTACCATTTAAAAAATGTCCATTTGGCACATGTGAGTTTATAGTTTTATCATGAGCTGCAAGCTACAAGGACTTAAAAGCACAGAGTGAAACAAGGGCCAAGTTTGCAGGAAAAGGCGCACTTCCACAGAGAGGCTAAGTGAGCAGTAAACACTACCCTGCTTCCTTGGACCTTCTTACAACATCCCTAGCCCAGCTGGGACACAGGAATACTGAAAATGCTTAGACATTACTACCACAGGCATTTGAATTGAATACTTGAAAACAAATGGCAGGAAGAACACGAGCGTTGGCAATGATGGTGTAGAGGGGATACATGCCACCACCCTGGTGACCTGAGTTCAGTCTGTGGAATGGCAGAAGGAGAGAACTGTCTTCCCCCAGTTGTCCTCTGACATCCATACATGCCTCTTCCTAAATAAATAAGTAAATAATAAATAAATCCTAAAATGAAAATCACAGAAAGCATGCAGCTCCAGGGCTACGTTTTCGAAGTCAAATTCAGTAATGTCTGTAAAGGCTCAACCTTACCATATAAAGTTTATTCTAAAAGTGGAATAAATATTTAAAACTCTGACATAAATTTATCCCCAAGTGGAGGTGAAACCCAAGATGGTGTTACAATACCTGGAAAGTTTTTTTTCTGTCTTTTAATTGCATCATGTGATATTTTTCAAACAGGCTTATAAGGGTATGATTGATACAAGATAAAGTATATGCATTTATAGTGCATGTTTTGGTAGATTTCATCCTTTATTAGCACCTGTGAAAACCAACACTGAAGTATAATAAGCATACTCATTGCTTTACCTTTTGTTCTGTGCATTGCTTACTCCTGCCCTTAATCCAACAGCTGTGAGCACAGCCTAATTTGTGATTTGTCATTTTATGTAAGTAAGAACCTATACTTTTTTTCCATGACTCTTTTCAGTCAGCAAACTTTTCTAGAGTTGTGTGTTTCTTCTTCCCATTTTCCCGTTTTCTCTTCCTTACATCATATATCAATGGAAGGGCATGACATAGTTTAAATATCTATTATATCCCTTTATCTCTTGATGTTCATTTGCGTTCTTTCCAATCTTAAATGAAATGAAACTTCTAGGCAGACCAGTGTCACTTTGCTACAGGTAGAATTCTTAGCTGAGGACTCTGGAAAATGAAAGTAATTCAAGAGAAGTTATAGAGTGCCTGCCCCTCCATGGGTGGTACTCCAGTGTTTCTTCTCCGTGACTGCTAATTTTGTTCTAAAGAAGCTGTCCATATATTTCCCATTGGCTGAGGATAAATGTAAGCCTACTGAGGCCCTGTTGTGTACGACAAAGAAATGAAGCTAAATTCTAGTAGTTACAACTTCAAACAACACCATTACATTCTTTGTCCTCGGAGCATCTTCTATGCATTTCTGGTAAAGATTCCCAAGCATGGTGTTAAAAAAAAAATGTTGGAAAGTAATCATGTCCAAATGATTTCCAATCAAATTTTAAAGCCCCATATGTTTGCATTTGTAAGATGTTCTAAAAGACCTGGTGGAAATGTGCAAGGCTTGAAAGATTGAAGACTTGTGATATACTATTCTATGAAACAATAACCGTGGGAAATAAACAGAACATCGGAACTGTATCTTAGTGGCCCAGTGATTTCTTTCCCCCAGATGAAATCATAGGGCGTCAGGAGTCCCCCCGAAAGCTTGTCATCCACTCACTGTGGCTGGATTATTGGCACCCAGGGAGGTCACTCCCCTTGCTTGTAGTCACATAGGAACAGTTGCTGGTGAATATATTCCCCAAGGGGTTCCCTATCCATCAGGGGTCAGAGCAATGCCACTGTGCTCCTTACCTCAGTCCTTTTTGCCTCTGCAGAATGTCATGTGGTAGGGACACACTGCAGCTTCATGTTTTACTTCTCATGATGATCAATGCAGGTTCCTGAGTTCACAGATGGATCATGAGTCCCCAGCTGTACACATAGACAAGACGGACAAAAGTTAGTCCTTAGTATGGTGATATTGGGTGATGGGCACATCTTGAAGAGCTTCAGCCTAGTGGGAGGTCTCTAGGCCATTCCAGCCAAAGGGCCTTGTGGAACTGACTCTGGCTGTTTCCTGCTCTTCATTGCTTTCCGGGATATTTGATGAGCAGTTTTGCCCTGACAACATCCCTGCCATGATGAGTTACTTCAACTCAGGATTGAAAATGGGGCCAACTGACATGGAATGGACCATGTGAGGGTATGAGAGCACATAAGCCTTCCTTCTTTAAAATTTGATTACTTTGTCATTTGTTATAGTCATAGAAATCTGACTAACACAGGTATCTCCACTGAGAAGAAGTCATTTTGTTGAAACAAACTGCCTGCCACCTCTGTGAAAATCAGAAATATCTGCCCATGGAGAAATCCAAAATTCACAGGTTGTTTTTTTCTCCAAGTAAAATGCTATGTTTATTTACCTTAGCTTAGAGCTGTTCTTGGAGGCAGAAACAGCAACAGTTGGCTTTAGATGAAGTGTTCTTATAGAATGCCATGGACCTCTTTCCTCTGGCCCTACCATGACATCTCATCTAAGGGGTTGTTCCACTGTCAAGCTTCTGCTTCATTTTTCAATAATGATAATAATAATAATAATAATAACCCCAAAAGTTTGTTTATGGTACAGTGATGGGGTGTGTGTTTGAAAATCAGAATGTTAGGTACCAACTCTACAAACATGTATGTGTGAATTTATCTTCTGAAGCTTTACTTTCGCTATAAAATACACAAGGCGTTTCCTACTGTGCTCAATTTTAAAAGGCTGCTTGTGGAGAAAATCAGGTTCTTTAGCAGAAAGTTCCTTTAAGTATTATTAATTTTATTATTTCCAGTTTTTTGGATGAGGTAAAGGGAATGTATACAAAGAAAAAAAAGCCAAAAACTCATCAAAATGTTAGATGGTAGCCATTTGGTTTCTTACCTGTGGCAGAGTAGGAAAAAAGTGTTTTGAAAATATGGGTTTACTTGTGTCAAGACCACTGTAATGGTTTTAACAACATATATCTATCTCAATGACCTTGGCATGCTGAACACATGACAAGAGGCGTCTTCATGGCATAGGCTACCCCAACCATTGGCCCACCATGCCCAATAGACTCTAAGATATCTGTTTCCAAAGTATGGATCCCTGCACCTCATTTACTTATCAGATGTAAGTATATTCAGGAGCCATGGGAAAATGGGGGCTGTCACATCGTAATTTAGATATATACAGTCAGCATGAGTGTATTTTAGGAACTCTCTAGGCTAAGAATGGTGAATCTATGTATGTTCACAGTTAGAAGATATCAGCAAAGTTGCTGGTGCCAGCAATTTATGATTGGGTACATAAAAATCTGTTACAGTGTGAATGAAGGCAACATGGTGTTTGAGAGATCAAGGTATCCAAGTATGTCATGCAGCCACAAAAAAATGGCAACTGCATCTGGCCACTGTACTTTTGATTCCTACAGGCATTTGTGCAGTTGCAAGGGCATGAATGTTCACACATCAACCCCAAAGTCATGAACAGAAACTTAATAATCCATGCTTATGGAATTACCATGTTGGGCCTTTTGTTAGTGGTTAAATCATTTCAGGGGAATCCTCATGCATTGGGTTAGATACACAATTAAATGTGGTCCAGAGGGCCTTGCTCTTTTGACCCTGTAAACACAGTAGGAAAGCATAATCTACCAGTCAGGAAGTGGACCCTTACTGGACAGGATCAGGGCTTACCTTGATCTTTGACAAGTTTTTTGATACATGGCATGCTTTGTTGAACCTGTAGAAAACTTGACTAATTCAGTGACACTCTCATGTCATCCTGTAAGCATGCATAATAAGCAAGTCCAATTAAGCAGCACATCTCAGATATGCTATACAGAATCAGGGTATGTTTGTATGTATGTTCTTATGTATAATTGCTCACCACCTTCTGTAAGCCCTGGAAATATAAGATGATGATGGCCTGCAGGCTGAAAAAAATCCTAGACTTATGGCTGTCCCACTGAGAAAATAGCCACTTAAACTTATATTTTCTAAAGGATACCTAGCTTATTGAGTTTGTTATATCAACTTACACCAAATATAACAACTGTCTATTGGTGATATGAAAGTCCCACTTTTCAAAATATAATTTTACTTCATGTTTCATCAGTGAGTAGTAAAAAAAATAGACATGAGTAATTTCTTCAAAATCTTTTGATACTTTGTGATAAAAGTACTTTGCAATTTTACGTCATAGGTCTCTCATCTAGAAAATATTGGGTGGTAGTGAAAAATTAAAAATCTGTCATTCAAAGGATGGAACATCACTTATACATAAAATCAGTCTTGGAATGTGATGAACTTTTAGATTTTACGTTCAGAATGTCCCTAAACTCTCTACTCCATAGTGCAAAATATTAACTTTAGTTTATAACTGAATTTTTAGAATGCCCATGAACTCAAATCTTTTCTTGCATGACTGATCTTTGTTTTACAGGTAAAGTTTAACTAAACCATAAAACAAGCTATTTCAGTTTTAAATATTTAGAAAGAAGATGAAAATATATGTGTTTATAAATGGTCTTTTTAATGACTCTCAAGTGTTTGATAAATCCCATTTCATCATCATCATCTTCTTCTTCTTCTCCTCCTCCTCCTCCTCCTCCTCCCCTCCCTCCTCCTCCCCCCTCCTCCTCCCCCCTCCTCCTCCTCCTTCTTCTTTTTCGAGACAGGGTTTCTCTATGTCATTTTGGTGCCTGGCCTGGATCTCACTCTGTAGATCAGGCTGACCTCGAACTTACAGAGATCCACCTGGCTCTGCCTCCTGGGTGCTGGGATTAAAGGCATGTGCCACCACCGCCCAACATCATCTTTTATTATAAAGCCTTTCTATAGATTTTCATTGGCAAAGCTTAAGATTCATGGTGATTTGCATTTTGCTTATCTGTGGTGAATTCAGTTCAGAGAAGCTTAAACACTACCTCGTATATAACACCTAGGGAATCATGGACAGAAGTCATACACAAAAAAACACAGCAGGTGCACCTGCCACCCCTGGTGATCAGTTCGAATATAAAACAAAGTCACAAATATTGAGTTCCAGTTATAGTGATGTTGCTCTAGAAATCAAGACAGGCACTAGTCAGTGAATTCAATGTATTACATCAGCATTCTTTTACTATAGAGGTGAGTGACATTTCACCCTATATTAACACTATTATGTATTCTAGATAAGGACTTCACTGGCTATAAAACTAAGCCCAATTAGTTATATGATTATTCATTAAAAACTGAACTTGCTACTAGGGGATTCTTTGTAAAAATGCCTTGGATTTTCTCTGTCATAAAGGCTTATAGGGTGAGAGACCCCTCCTCCAGAAAGCATATTATGCATTTGACACACATGTTTAACAGCTACAATAAATAGACCCTAAAACCAAGAGTGGAAATAGAAGTAATTCTCAGCTCAAATTTGTCCATTCAAACCTAGGCTTTGCTTGAGGGCTGTCCTCACCATCAACAATGCCACCTTTATTAAGAAGAGTTCACTGAAAGGAATCTATGCAGGTTGCCTAGCCAACCTGGAGACCTCAGGCCGACAGATGGACTGCTGAAGAATGTATTAGGCTGTGGGAATAATCACTTTTACTTTTCATGGGGAGAATTGGCTGTATTATTTAAAGTCAGTGATGGCTATCTGTGAAACATGGAGGTTTTGCTGGATATCCCTTGGAATACTCATGTACTTGTGAAAATACTGCATGGGATAGTTGCTCAAAACTAGTCTATGAATACTGAAGACACACAAAGTAAACATTTAACACAAATGAACATGGAGCTGACCTAACCAGACAAGTAACTTGAATCAGCAAGTTTTGAGGAAGAGTGAAGAAAGTCTAGATTGGTCATATGAAAGAGACAATGAATAACAGTTATGACTTGTGGACCAAATGCAAATGGGAAGTTTAGCTTCTTTTCTTCTTTTTGCACAACAGAAATCTTACCCATAGAAATTTTAAGGACTACATTAAAGAATGACCAACAGAATCAACTCATGAACTGTGGACCAATAACTGTGGCGCCTCTATAGGACTGGACTAGGCCCTCTGCATAGGCAAGACAGTAGTTTAGCTTGACTTGTTTAAGGGGCTGCTGGTAGTGGGATCAGGATCTGTCCCTGATGTATGAGCAGGCTTTTTAGAGCTCAGTACCTATGGTGGGACACCTTACACAGCCTTGGTTCAGGGGGAGGGGCTTGGACCTGCCTCAGCTGAATGTACCAGGCTCTGCTGACTCTCTATAAGAGTCCTTGCCTTGGAGGAGGTAGGAATGGGGGTGGGGAGGTAGGTTGGGCAGGAAGGCTAGGGGGCAGGAGGAGGGAGGAGAGGGGCACCAGAGCTTGGTATGTAAAATGAACAAACAATTTCTTAGTAATAAAGATAAAAAGAAAGAATGATCAACAGAGCAGGCTTAACATGGAACATACAGACTCAGCTGATTCGGAGGTGGCCTGGCTTTGTTGTGTGCCATATTTGATCTCAGCCCACTTGAATTCAGCAGAGCTTTCGTACACTGCTATTGACTTGTGCGTTTGACTTGATGGCCACTTCAAATGCATGCTGTATGGCCATATCCTGCTTTGGTGCCTTGTTGTTTTTCTCTTTTGTTGCAGAATGCTACAGCCTTGTACTTCAAATTACAATAGTCTTCATTAGGCATAGATGATCTGTCCCAAGCATCCATGGCTTGCTTGAAAACAGTACTAACCCCCCAGTAAATAATATCTTTTATAAGCGTACATAACAATGACAAAGTTTAACTTACAAATTAGGTACACCATAAGACTAAATTCCAAAGCTATCAGAGTGATCAAAACAATACAGTGTTATAACAATTCTGTAGATGATAGTTCCCTAAGTATATCTAAATTCTTCGTTGTACTTCAGAAATAGATTGGACCCACAGTGACCCCTGGAAACCAAAACCACAGGGCAGGACAGGGATGGGATTGATACTGCAATGAAACAGCCTGCAATATTCCCTAGCAAATAAGGAACATGGCTTGGTATCAAGTTGAACCAGCCCCTTTCTTCTCTAGGGAGGAAAGTTAATGTTGAGATATGCTCTGTGGTTATCTCAGTTTCTTTCTTTCTTTTTTCCCTGTGGGATTGAGCCTCCATTTTCAGCAGAGGCCGCAGTTAATTAACAATTTTTACGGGCACATCTGCCTTCCGTGTTTCATTCCGTCCTCTCTAAACGTTAAGGGTTGTTTAAATATAAGAAAACTAAAGAGCTATGGGCTAAGCTTGCAGACTTACTGTGGTACAAATGACCAACGCTGATGGGAGTTGCAGGGTGTCTTATGGGAATATTCACCAGATACATTTTACCCTATGTGATCTTGGTTTGGAGCGAGTGGTTCCTCAGCTGTCACTTTTATACTGAAGTTACTTTTCTTCACTCCAGGACATACCTGCATCTCAGTGCAGTTTGCATTTCTAAGCCACAAATTGTTTTGTCATATAAACTTTAAATGTAGTCACTTTAACTTAAATTTCATCCCCTTTGTCTGCAGATTACGGTGATGCTGAAAAATGTAACGAATGCTGCAACAAAATGAATTGACACCAGGGAGTAAGAGAAGGAATGGGTATGTGCCTGTGGGCCTCTTTCAATCTCAATTCAAAATATTAAATAGTGTTTGCACCATCAAAGAAGGCTACATCGAGGGATATCCGCTGGGTAGCTATCTTATTTAGAACTGGCAATTTTATTCCTACCAGAATAGCTAATTCCAAACTTTCAATTTCACTGCTCTTCAGCTTAGTTTATGGTCAGTGGACTTTACACTCATTTATTTGAAAACTGTTCTTTAGAATGAGATTAAAAGAAATTTATGATGTGTTTCACAATTCCACTTGGGGTATTAGGGGACTCTAGAGACAGTAAAATGGAGACTGTTTCTAAATATTCTTTTCTAACTACCATCCCAGGAAGACTTCTCCAATAACTTCTGTTTTACTTGTCAGTCTTGAAGCTAGAAAATATCCTATTGATTTTGGAAACACTGCATAAAAACACTTTGAATTTTATTGGTCAGTTTTTTTTTTCAATTTAATGGCAAAAATATTTCTTCAAATCATGTTTTTAAAGGAAAATACATAATGTGGTATCAACCATGAAACTAACCCAATAACAGAAAATTTCCTTTAAAGACAGTATTGTTTAGCACATATTTATTAAAAGTGTTTACCAAGAACATGCCACTGAAGTAGATTTTAATGTGATGGGTTAATGATTGTAGTTGGTGTCTTTTAGCTTTGACATTTGCTGACACGGTGCTTTAAATTGCTTAGTACTAACTTCAGTACCATTGAAAGGAAAATGTGTGTAGCTGTCCAATGAGCTTGCTGCTAACATTGAATGAAATAATCTCTGAAAATGTCAAGCATTGCCTTGGGCAAAGGGCTCAATAAATATTAAATATATTTGGGTTCTTGGGATTCAAGGATGAACTGTAATAATTTCTCCAATAGTGAACAAATAAGAATTAATTTATTTTTATTTTATCTTATTTTTTTGTGGTAGTGGGGACTGAGCACAGGGCCTTACTCAATGCTGAGCTGAACCTCTTTCTCTGAGCTGTGTCCTCCGACATTTCTGTATTTTTAATTTTTGAGCGAGAGTCTTACTAGGTTCATTAGGTCACTCAGCCTGGCCTTGAATTTACTCTGCATCCCATAGAGGCCTTGAACTTCTGATCCTCCTGTGTTAGCCTTCCAGTACTCAGGATTTCAGGCCTGTGCCACCAGATCCAACTCAACTATGAAATCTCTCAGGGAGATGGATGATGTAGCCTGCAATTATTTAAAATAGTGAGAGACTTTCTCATAACTGAAAAGAGGCTGCATCCTAACAAAATAATGAAGAACTATTTGAAAGAATATACTAAGTGTTACATGGAGGATCAGAAAGTTGATGTAAGGTGTGTGGTGGTGGTGGAGGGCGACAAAAGTTGAATAATTCAGAACAAAAATTAGAAGAATGAAAGACAGAGCTGTTTCAAGAAACTACATGTCAAGGTTAGTTGAAAAGTAGAGTCAGCTTCACACCAGCAGCTTTATGGATGCTGCTGCTGTTAGAATCCCTGGTCTGTTGCACACTTTGAATGAAACATGTAACATACACAAGGGTACACTTTTGCATGTTCAAGTCATTTTGGCATTTGTAAAACTCACTTGTAAAATTCATTCCCTCTGCTGCTTCATATTGGTCTCTTCAGAAAACAGTGTAAGTGATGACAGGTAACAAGTTTGTTCTGGCAAGTGTTCCTTTCTAACATTCACTTGTAGTCAAGACATTTTAATATTGGCAAAAATGCAAACACATTCTTTTGGGAGAAAGCCTTCAAATATTGAGTTCTGAACCTGTATTTTTTCAATTAATTATTTCAATTAATAGTGGTAATTCATCAGTTAAGTGCACAGTTTATAGCTCGTGAGTCAATTATCAAGTGATTTGTGAACACTTTGGGTATATTGTTTCATCACACAGAATATTAGAAGGATATGTCCATAAGGATTGAGGTGTCACAATGTTGCACGATCTTACTTCTTCATTGATGTTGACTTTAAGAGATAGTAAATTTTTTAAAAAATGACACATATGTATTGCATGCCATTGGGTATAATGTGATATCTCTGTACATGTATAGATATCATGTATAATGGGAAAATTAAGGTGCTTAGCATATCTGTCATCTCAGATGTTTATAAACTCTTGTGTTGGAAACAAACTATTTTCTTTGAGCTATTTTGAGATAAGTTTAAAAAATGGTTATTTATAGTCACTGTATCATGCTACCAAACATAAGAGGATATTCTTCCTACCTAAATTTACTTTTAAACTAACAATCAACCTTTCCACGAGTCCTTGCTTCCTAGTTTCTGCTAACCACTATGCCTCTATGTCTAGAACATCACAAAATTTAGCTTACATCTATGAATGAAAACAAAGTATTTAACCAGGAATCACAATAAGAACAAATGTATGACAGGCAAAGCTCATGCCATGATCTGGATTTGGGGGAGGTAGCTGCCCAACTTTGTTTTACACCTTGAGTACAAAAGGGGAAATTAGATGATCACAGAGACATCTGAAGAAGACTTTAAAGTTTTGTATTGCCTGTTTTCTAGGAACAATTGCCTTAGAAATCCATTTGTGTACAGAAACAAGAAGATGTGTATAAAATTATACATAACCATCCAGTTCCATGTGACTTTCAACATCTGTCTGTGTGAGGAAGTATTCAAATATGGAAAAGCATATCTAGCTGCTATAACATTTAACCTATATTTGAAGTAAAGACATTGAAAATCTTTTCTTCTAGTATCTGGAAAAACACAATACAGTTTTATACATAATCACTCAAATGTGCATTAGAATATGTATTTTATTTCTCTTGTCTAATTATAAATGAGTACTCATTGACCAACTTTATCCTTTCCTTCCCTTTCTTCATTTCATTTCCTTATAACTGTCGTTCTGTTTCCGAGACCCACGATTTTAGATTCCACATGCGAGTGAGATCATATATTTCTCATCATTTCTGACTCATTTCACTTAGCACACCATCTTCTAGAATGTGTGAGGAGCTCAAAAACCCTCAATAACAATAAAGAAAGCCATCTGAATTAAGATGGGCAACAGGCATCGGCAGACATTTCTCAAAGGAAGACACACAAAGCCTCTGGGAGATGCACAACAAAGTCTAATGCAACATTCCCTTACCATGTAAGAAGGACTGTTTTCAAACAAACTAAACATAACTAGTACTGATAAGGATGTGGATAAGAGGGAATACTTACATAGTGCTGACCATAATAAATTAGTACAGAGGTTATAGGAAACAGTATGACAGTTCTCAAAAATATCAAGAAGTATAACTAGTATAGGATCCAGCATATGTCTTCATGTTGGAGAGAAATTTACATTCATGTGTTTATGAAGCACTCTTTGTAATATACCATCTGAATGTCCACTAACTGAAGAGCAGAAATGGAAATGTGTGGCAGGTTCACACAGCGAAGTAATATTGATTCATAAAAAGGGTGCTATTCTGTCATTTGTGACAATGTGGATGTGACTAGAAACTGATACATTTCAAATGGTCATCTTTAAAATTTGAATATATTTATCAGATGGAGATCTTTTTAAGTGCTTAAGGAGCTGCAATATCGAACATAGAGTCCACGTGTTTTGCATTGGTTCCTGTGGGAAGGACCAACGTTTATGGTATAAATGCAACCAGCAGGGTGAAGGGGCAGCATGATCATCAGGTCTCCAGGAATCACAGCTTTCTTGGAAGATGAAGTGATTTGAAAATTAAGTTTCTAGGAGTTTCGCCAAGGCGGGGGAAGTCAGTTTAAGTTGTGAAGTGGTTGTTGGGCACAACGACCTATAAATCCTCTTGAAGTGTTATTATATGATTAAAAATTAATTTTATTGTTGAAATTATAAAGCACACCGTGGGAATGCAGCACTATGAAGTGTTTGTGATACAGAAAGAGCACTTGAGAACACTGTGTTTACAGAGTGAGTCTCAAAGCCTCAGTTAAGGCCATTCTTTGAGATTTTTGTTGTATTTTCTAGTCCAATTCCACAGATTCCCACAGACCAACTGTTTCTGGAAGGAAATCTTATTGATATTTGATGTGCTGAAAGCATGTCTCCAAACGCAATCTGCTCCGGCCTAAATAATGATAAAAAGCTGCACATGCGAGTGTGTGAAAACAGAAATAAGTTTTGATTTTTCCAGGTTCCAATTATGGCCTATGAATTCACGTTTTGAATTGTTTGTGAAAATGAATTCTGTTTTATTTGTCCAGTTACTAGGATATTGTGTTTGCTTCTCCAACTTCTCTTTTGTCTGCTTCAAGGGTGTGAAGGAGATACCAAGGATGTGGGAACAAAGGCTTTAAGTCCAGATGAGGGAGTAGCCACCTGGGAATTGAACCAGAAATTCTGGTTGCTGGGGGTAAGTGCTCCTGAAATGAGATCTGAGGGCATGGTTTCACAGATTACAAGGACAAGCAGATAGCATCAAACTGATTGTCACAACTACATTTGCTCAAGAAAAGTACAGCTACATGGTGGTTGGTTGTTGGTGTCTTGTGTTACTCATGCGGGATACAAAGTAAGTAGAAAAAGCTGTTTTCTGAGGTGTCTTACTATCTATATGACATCTAGGAGAACACAGACACCTACCATTGCTGTGTCAGACCTGGCTAACCACAGTCCCATGGCTCTCAAGGCCTCAGGCTGAAGCATTCTGGGCGCTCACTCTCTGGAATTTTAAACCCCTTGTCCTTTCTTATTTTGTAAGTAGGCAATAGAGAATACATACTCTGCATATATTAAAGGATGTCGTAAAGTGTAAGCTACATAGGCCTTGGTTTCCATGGAACTTTACCGGCAGTTAAATCCATGTGGCACCTTTTGTTTAAAGGTTGGTTCAGAAACAAAATTACACAAGTGTTGAATGATCACTGACTTCCTATTTCCTTTTTTAAAGTTTTTTCTCCTTTTATTGAATATAGATTTTTATCACATAATATATCCTGATTATGTTTTCCCCTCCTTCCCCTCCTCCTAGTACCTTCCCACCTCTCGCCAATCCTGATCCACTCACTCTCTGTCTCTCATTAAAAAACAAACAGGCCTCTCAAGGGTAATAATAAAATATAATATAGTAAAATATGATAAGATAAAACAAAAACTAACACAATGAATTGGACAAAACAAACCAACAGGAGGAAAAGATACCAAGAGTGGGCACGAGAAAGAGACCCACTCACATGCACACTCAGGGAATTCATAAAAGCTCTAAACCGGAAACCATAATAAAGACACAAAGGACCTGGTACAGACCCATGCAGGCCCTGTGCTTTCTGCTTCAGTCTCTGTGAGCTCAGATGAACTTTACTCATGCTGATTTAGGGGGCCTTGCTCTCTTGGTGTCCTCCATCCCCTCTGGCTCTCACCTTCTTTCTACATCTTCTTCTGTGGGGTTCCTTGAGGGGAGGGATTTGATGGAGACATCCCATGTGGTACTGAGTGTTCGCTCCGATATCTGCATCATGCCTGGCTGTGGGTCTCTGTATTTGTTACCATGTGCTGTAGGAGGAAATTTCTCTAATGATGGTTGAGCAAGGTGTTACTCTATGAGTATAACAAACTATCATTAAGAGTTATTTTTCTTTCCTTTCCTTCCCTTCCCTTTATCTTTCTCTCTCTCTTTCTTTCTCCTTCCTTCCTTCTTCCTTTCTTCCTTTCTTTCTTCCTCTTTTAAAACAGTAATCATAAGTTTTATCCTAGGTCCTTGGCCTGTCTAGCCTCTGGTTCTTGGTCACTCTAATAGTGTTGAATATGGGATCCATCACGTGACATGATCCTTAAGTCAAATTGAGTATTGTTTGGTTACTTGCTACCGTGGAACTAGCATATCTTGCAGGCAGGACAACTTTGTCAATGACAGATTTTATGGCTAGGTTGTTGTTTATGGTTTTTTTTGTTTTTTTGTTTGTTTTTTTGTTGTTTGTTTGTTTGGTTTTTTGGTTGTATGCAGAGTACCTTCTTGTACCAAAGATGCTAGCAATTAGGGATGAAGGTTATACGTAGCTGCTATCTCAAATTTTCCATGTTCAATAAGTTGTGTAGGTGTTGTCTTCAGAAAAAGTCTTGCTGTCAGTTTGTTGAGACCTGTCTATATCTTGTGTAGTCAGAATGTTTCTTGGGTCCCACCAGCCCCTTCAGATCCTCAGCCCACTTATAAAATAATTACTCATAACCTTATATTAGTTATAACTGCTCAGCCATTAGCTCCGGCTTATTCTTATTTATATTTAACCATGTACCTTGGTACCTTTTTTCAGTTCTGCCTTGTCATCTTGCTTCCTCTGTGTCTGGTGGCCAACCCATCCCTCTGCCCTTCCTCCTCCTGTCTCTCTCTCCTGGATGTCCCTCCTGGTGATAACCTGACTCGTCATAAGCCAGAACAGCTTCTTTATTAACCGATCATAGTAACACATATTCACAGCATATAGGAAGAATCCCACAGCAATCCTGTCAACAGCCGGGATTGTTTGGGGATTTCCATGGGATGCCTTTGGCCAACAACTCAATTTGATGTAACCCAATCCCAGTACAGGAAATTTCATTGGATGACAAGAGATGGCCAGCTGGGGCTCTGCCTCCCCAATAATTTGATGATTTCCACAAGATCACCTTTATATATGTATATATTTTAGGAAGTTTCAACTGTATTAGGTTTCCATATGATCTCTCAAATGGCCCTTGGTTTTAGTTGTCCCTCCCCAACTTTCTACTTCATAGTGGGTTAGGTTGATAATTTTCTGATGCTGTGTAGACAGAGAAGAATATATTTTAACATAAAATAATAATATGTTTTGTTAACTAGCAGAGACAACATAAAAGCATAGAGGACCTACTATTGCAGTTAAAGAAAGAGTGATAAAGGGATGTAAGGACTTGAGAGTTAAAAAGATGCCCCTCAGTTATGTGAAGTACATTGAGGTGGACCCATTAGAGACTTAGAAAACAATTCTACAAAGAAATCCAAGGGCTTCTTTTATCCTTCTCTCTGGCCATCTCTTGCTAACGTTTCAGTCACACCAAACACATCTGGAGTGTCTATTGTGTTTCCTCCGTGTTTTAGGTCCCTTCTCTTCTCCTTTCATCTTCAGCTGCGTAAAGAGAAGTAGAACTATTGTCCAAAGAACAAATGATCAGATGTGAATTTCAAAAACACGAACAACTGTTATATTTATGGAACGGCACCTAAGATCGGTGCATTACCAGTTTCCCATTAGCAGGCGTCACCGTTTCACGACACCCTCCCCCGATCTTTGTTACATACATAATACTTGGCGCCTCTGTGTAAGCAATGTCCAGCTTCACCTTCAGACGTGTCTGGGTTTTCTCACATGGGCTTTTAGTAATTCTCTACAAATCAATACTTGCCTGTTCTATTAAAATACAAGCCCTTACAAGCAAGAAAGCATTTGCTTTCGGCTTCTAAATCAACAGCCTAGAAACTCAGCATGGTGATAATTCAGATGCAGAAACTTCAAAGAAAAATTTTAACCATACTGTGGTATTTGTCTGATAGAGAAATTAATTCAAAATGACTTAAAATATTTGCTGTAAGGATAGCCTAGCTAAAAGGCATATAAAGACCAGGTTCGAGCAAGTCAGTTTGTATGTAATAACATGAATGAGATTTTGAGGGTCAGTTTTATAAACTCCAAAATTGGAGCAAATTTGATACATCTTGTTTATATCCACATGTTTCATATGCATTAAAGAAAAAATGTACAGGAAAAGTTAAATCATAGGGAATAGTTTATTCAGATTTTATTCAGGCCATTGCATTAGGAGATCCCAATGTCAAGTCTAACAAAACAAAAAGTGGAGTTTTGAGAGAGAGAGAGAGAGAGAGAGAGAGAGAGAGAGAGAGAGAGAGAGAGAGAGAGAATTTTTCTGAAACATTCGTGTTTGCTGATATGACTGACTCTAAGAAAAAGTAGACTTTCTTGCTATGTTTGCAACAGGAAATAGTTGTACAAATAGGAACAAGACACCCAGGAGATAGATGTCATCACTCTCATGGGAACATCTTGAGGGAACGGTTCCTAGCTCCTTAATAAAGATATTCCTGAGTTGTAAGATCACTGATGAGAAGCTTGAAGGGAATTGAAATGCAGGCAAAGGATTTATAGAGATAGGTTTTCTAAAGAAAATACTCTAAGCAGAGGGAGGCAGGATGAAGTAAGTGTGAAGAAGGTTGCTTCAGGAGTGGAAGCCTGTCTTGGTCACATATATGCACAGATTTTTTTTTCTATTTAGTCTAGTAGAATATATTTCTTCACTGTATGAGAATCATCCTGGTCCCTCACAGGAAGGTAAGGGTAATTTCTATAAAAGTTGCAAGGATGGTTATTGTTTTATAGTCTATTATAAGATATTCTCATTTAGGAATAGTAAATCCAAGGGCTCTGTTGTTCAATGTCACCATCATAATTAATAATATATTGCACAACTAATATGTAAAGAGAGAATGTTTTAAGTATTTTAGAATTCACTTATTTATTGGCTTGATTTAGCCCTTCAAAAACAAAACAAACAAACAAACAAACAAAATAACCAAAAAACAACCAAACTCAAAACAATAAGATATATACCATAGCACATATTTTTGTAAATTAAATATAAACAAAATCAGAGACACTTGTTGTCATATTTAAATTAAATCTTAGATGATAATCAGTGACATGTGCTTTTATAGGTGAAGTAAAAGACGTGAATGAATATTGAGATGATAAGCATTTGAATATTACTACATATGACTGAAGTTCATGTGGCTTAAATATGTCTAAAGTATTAATATATATTTGATTAGAAAATTTTCTTGATGATTTGGTGGACATGAATCAAAGTAAACATGAAGAAAACACTGGGAGATATCCTTAAGTAAATATTCGGCACACTGTTGAGGAACATAAATAACAGGTATCTTCTAGACAAAAAAATTATGTTGACTCAATTGTGATACACAGTACATTTCACCAAACACTTTAAGGTGGAATTTGTCGGTGTATTCTTTGCATTTTTAAAGTTATTAAACTATAATCAACTACTGACTAAATGTGTATACGATGAAAATTCTAATCTTATACGTTGAGAAAAAGAGGTTTATAGGACCATTTTTAGACAAAGAAGCCACTCTGAGTGACCCTTTTCTCTATAGATCTTGACTGCTCTTAATTTGAATTGGATGGATCATTAGCAGGCAGAATTACCTAGAGAAAACAAGTTATTTTCAATTTTCTCAAGGGAATTAGCTAGTAAGGGGCTCAGCCTAGTATGCAGAACGTCTCGTTCAAATCATTGTCACTTAGAAACATCTTATGTGCGGCCATGAAATTGTGCTGTGAACTTTTCTAGGAGTATGAATGAAGGAGAATATTTTATGATAAGCAAGTGAATGGAGTGGAATGCTGTGAAGGCAAACCACGCACTCACCCTTGCTGTGTGTGTGGTGCTGTGTCTGATTGGTTACTCTGCCTTTCCACTTCTTTGTGAGTACATCATAGAGATATCAATAGTAAGTCTACAGCTGAGCACTGCTCTCACTGAGGTAAGGATGGGGTGCTGCCTCAAGCAACCTTCCAGTGAGACCCAAGAAATCCATCCCAAGGTACCACAGATACTGGTTAAAGGCAGAATAATGTAGATGGGATAGGAACATTATTTATCTGTAGCTCCTGTGAGATTGTAATGGCATTGTCCTGATTATGTACCATCACAGAGTGAGAAAATATTACCAAACTTCAGATGCTGGGATATAGTCAACAGTGCAGTGCCTCTGGAAGGAGGAGACGGAGAAGAGGTCTAATATTGTTCATACGTTTCAACTCGTTTACAGGTGGCAGAAAACCAATTCCGAGGCAATCTTGTGGTACAGATGTGGTACTCTGAATAGTCTGCAAATATATTAACACATCCCAGAAAGTGCTGACTTATTTATTAGTAATGACAGTGAGTGTAATACCTTATGGGTATGTAAGGATCCAAACTCATAATAGAAAAATGGACAGAGAATAGAGGATGGATGGTGGGTAGATAAAAGCACATAGGTTGCCTTTAATTTGAATAAACCCCCAAAGAATTATACCCAGTTCCCATACCCTCACCTTATATTACAATGACATATATTTTCTCCTTAGCTGTGATATGATACCTACCATATATAATAAAGGGTTTTGTAGTCTTGATTCAGTGGACTTTTAAGTATTTCATCATATTTTGACAGATTCTGCAGTAAGCTGTTCCAGTTGTCTCAGAAGAGGACGTTTTATAATGACCAGAGGCATTAGTTCTCTCTGAGCCAGCATTTTGCTGAAAACATCACCTCAAAAATCTCAAAAGGCTTAGGAAGCTTATGGAGCTTTCTGAATAACTTTTAAAATCCCCCTGGGAAAGTTGCCCTTGAAAACCTAAATCCCCTAAGTTTATCATTACGGTTTGCTTTTCAGAATTTATTGTCTCTGTCCCCTTATGATTTATCTCTGTCATCTCTATATTCTCACTCAAAGAGCTTTATGTCACTGCCAAAAGTTGAAGTATTAAGGAGAATGTTGATGAAACAAACATGTGTTAGCACGTAGTAACGTGAACCACGAAAACCATAAGACTCGTTGAAGCACAATCTGAGGAGATGGACCAGTGGTTAGAAGCTTGCTACACAAGAAAGTGGACTAGGATTCTGACCCCCAGAGTTGTGTAATGGCCTGGCAGCAGTGGTCGCTGGCTTTTAATTCCAGTCCCCAGAAGGTGGAACTCTGGAGTAAGCCAGCAAATACTGGATTTGATTGAGAAATCCTGCATCGTGAATAAGGCAGAAGAACAGTAAAATCATGCTGAGCATCAGCCTTTGGTCCCCACATGTAACTCACAGTGTGCACCCATATATATGTGAATCTATATGCATGGAGACCACACATATATACTCACAAAAAATAACATCATCATATAACATAAATGAAGACCTCAGAGCTTCCTCACAGGATTTTCTTAAGTACGCTTTTGTAGTATGTGTTATTGACTATAGGTTCTTCATATAGTTTAAATGTCATTAGATTGACAGATGAATTGCAAGAAATAAGAAGTTGATAATTTGTGAGGTTATTTCATTGAGGCTGTCTTTCCCTATATCCCTTCAGATTCTGTGATATTGACATTGAAATAGAAACAGCTCATCTTTCCCTGGCAGGCACCTCATATGAAATGCACCTCAAAAAAAAGTGGAGTAATAAAAGCTGAAGAATAGTTTTTGAATGTCTATTTGCTTGGTGTGATCACCCAAAAATCCATCGTTACTCAGACTTGTGTGGGCATGTCATCTAAACAATTTCCATGAACAGAAAGTGGCATACTCTTGTATTATAAAATTTTATAAATGTGCCAGAAGAAACAAGAATGACTAGTATTCATTTCCTTAAAACATAAATGGTCACTAATTGAAAATGAAATCTTCACTATTGATTTTTTTGTTGAATTATGAACAACAGCAAAAATCTCTGAGGGGCCCAGAGAAAATATATTTTTATCTATATTTAAAAAAAAGTCTCTGTGGGCCAAGAAAGACAGATTTTTGCTCTCTCATTTTTATACATGCTTGGCTCATCCTAAATTATAGCAATGTTTCATTACCACCAAAATTCTCCAGATAAAATTTGTAGCACAACTGCTTGCTAAGCAAAAAAGAAAAACATAAATTGTGTCTGTGCTGAGCAAATGGATTTGGAGGCTGACTTTTATTTGGCTTGAAGCCTCCCTTGCAGAACAGAGTTTCTGCTGATTCTGTCAGGATCTGGCTAAGGCCAAGGAAACGATCTGATCGACAATCCGCTGGTCCGCAGCAGGGCTTTACCAACATAGAAGTTTTGAGCATGGTAAAAAAAAGTGGGAGAAGAAAGAACATTTGTCTGATTTTCAAATGAAATATGACACTTTTGTCAGCTGAAGACAAATCTTCCATGAACTGAGATTATCTAGTATTAATGGAGACACAAGTAGAAACTACTTAAATCCAAGTTTGAATTACTATTTTTTTCCCAGAGTACTGGTTTCTTTAATTTCTCCAGGCTTGGTCTGTAAAACCTAACTTCATATATCAAACCTTTGTTTAACTTTATTTTTATTTATGTGTATGTGCTAGCACGCCTTTATGCATGCCACATGCATCTAGATAATAGTGGGGGCCAGAAGATGACACTGGGGACCATGAGACCAGAGTTGAAGGTGCCTGAGCTGCCTCATACCAGTGTTGGTACCAAGCCCAGATCCTCTGCCAAAATATCAAGTGCCCTTAACTGCTAAATTATTTTTCCAGCTTGTACTCCCTACAGCCCCAGGTTTTCCCCAAATGAACATTTTCTGTTCTTAGAGAAGCCAATGTTCCAGCTATCATTACTTTTTTTCTAACTTTTAAAAACCTCATTTCTTATAGATGAAAGATGACATAAAACACAACCTATATATGCATTTAATCATTAACATGATCCTTGTATGCCCCTCACAGGACCTATTTTCTGTTTCTCGGTGTGTGGGTGTGTAGTTTGTGAGAAGGGGAATCCACAGTTACTCTTATGCACTTATGTCCAATTTTGTATTATTTCTCCTCTGTTATCTGTTGATTCAAGCAACGGGGGGTTTAACATGATTTCATTTACCTAATACTTTTTTACTGTTGTTACTTATGCAGTATGCAAATTCCTAATCCCTACTGCAAATTGTTTTATTTTTCATATTGTCAGCTAAAGGGGACCAGAACAGATGCTACCAGCTGCTCTTACCTTCAGTGGCCCCCACCCCGACCCCTTGGGTTTAACAGACTATCTTACTTATCAGATTCCCTGTTCATGTTTGCTTTTTGTTTGTTCTAGCTCTTTCTCTTTTAATTTGATAGAAAAGGGCTGGAATCTAATGACCAATGCAAACACTGGCAGCTGGTCATGTAATACTCATCCCTTGGTGATAAGTATGTTTATTTTCCTTATATAAACATTTCTTTACGAAAGAAATGCAAACTCAATACAAACATGTAGGATGGGATGTGTGTTTATTTCAACTCTTTGAAACTCCACTGAACTATAAATGAAGAGGTTTTTCAAAGGCATGAAATGTCAAGGACAAACAGAATAGATGTGACAAAGACAGCCATGGCATTTGAGGCTGGAAAGCAAAAATAATAAGTGACACAAATATGCGTACACATTTCAGTTTTTCCTTCTTCCTCTTTTTTTTGCTCTCCTTACCTTTCCTCACTTTGTGCTGTCCTAGTACTCGAGTCTCCATCAGAACATGATTTAACCAATAGGGCACCGCTTCTCTGGAGAATGTAGAGCCTATGCTTTCCTGCCCTGAGATCTGAATCTCTTGTTTTCCTAACTGATGATCTATAGCTGGCAGAAGTTCCTGACTGGATATTGGTTCATCATATCCATTTCTTTAGAGTTTATAAAATTTTCAACCATATTCCTATCATTCTACATCTTCCTAGTGGAAAGCACAGAGCTACACAGACAAAACTGCTATAGTAGTTGAATTCATTGCATTTACTCAGGAACGATGCTAATGCTTTTCCTTCCTACACTGTTAAGTCACTATTTTATGACTGTGTACTACATCATGCTTAAGAGGGAAGTATTTCTTCTTGGTCACTCAAGCATGAGCTTTGTGAAAGGACTGAATATTGTACAAGACCTTACTTTTGAGCTCAATGCAGCAATGGGCTGTGTGGTACATGTGAACATGAATGAACATGAATATTTGGGTGGCTCAAAGGGCACACCAAGGCAGAAACTGCCAATGAATCATCGATAACCCATCTCTGTTCATTATGTAGCAATAGAAATATTTTTTTGACTGGGAACTTGGATGAATAGTTGACAACGTGTGACATCAGATTTTTCTTAACAATCTTTATGTGAATAAGGCTAAATTCTAAATTCTGGGTGACTTCTGTGAAATGAAAGCCTTAAAGGGAGTGGTGTTTGGGGACAACATGTGTATCCAGATGTAGGAGACACAGCGTTGCTTTAAGCAGCAGCATTCTGTCACTGTACAGTTTAGAGAAGTTTCTGGACACTGGTGGCTTTTCAGACTTCGAATATATCTAGTGCCATTGAGGAACTGCGCAATTCTAACTTAGCATAGATTCAGAGAGTTGATATTTGAATAACCATGCTTCAAACTTTGCTTTGACATTGACTTAGGGTGATATAGGATGAAATGTGTTTGCTTCTGAATTAGTCTATATAAGCAGCTAGGCATGGTGAACTATCTAGTTATCATGAGGCCGGATCTCCCACGAACTAATAAATTTGTATTTAATGAAATAGACCGTTTGGCAGGTCACTGGAAATTTTAAGATGACTATCAAGCTATTGAAAAGGGAAGGTTTAAAAGCTCCCAAATTACAACAAAACCTAAATGGAAGGTTGCAAAAATAAATTTATAGAATCACTATGTAAATAAACAAACACATAGATGTATTTACACATTGGTGTTAAGTTATGAAGTTGGCAACATACAGCTCTGTTTGGTAAACTCCTCGTGTGTATTTGCTCTGAGCGTCCCCTGAACTGTCTGGAGCGTGGTATTGCTTCCTACTCAGCCTTCCCATTGAGCAGTGTTTCATGAAGACATGACAACAGCCAGGAGTGGAGAAAATTTCTCCCACTTTCAAAAATCCACTCAAGATGCTGCACCCCAGAACTATGAAAAGAAATATTATACAACAAATACAACCAGTGTGCTCTTCCCTGGGGACCACTATCACTCCTGCTCCTAGCTTTCCTTATTTGTTTGTAGTTCTCTGTTCAGGGTGGAGGTCTTAGGAGCTTTCCTCCTCCTTCATTGGCACATCTGCTGTTGCTATCCTTGTTGATGCTTTGTTCGTGTGTGTGTGTGTGTGTGTGTGTGTGTGTGTGTGTGTGTGTGTGTGTGTGTCTATGCATTTAAGTCTAAAGAATGAATTATGCTCAACTTGAAAAGACCTTGTTAGAAGCAAACTGGATCTTTCCATTCAAAACAAAACAGATGTGATTAGAGAGGAAAGGAGAAGACTATTGTATTTGGTGGGAGTTTTGAAACCATGAGGAAACTGATTATTTTCAAATCTTTAATAAGGACTGTAACTTGGGGGGGTTTTATTATTTTTTGAATGGGTTCTAGATAGCTGCTTCAGGACCTCTTCTCTCTTCTCATCCTCCAACAATTCCTTAAACTTAAAATGTTCTCTCTTCTCCTCTAGCCTTCTTCCTCCCAGACCTTTCCATCTTTACACTTCCAAAAGGCATAAACACTTCCTTGGACCACCCTTGACCCATTTTGCCCACCTCTCCAAAACTCTAGACAGAACCATCTGTAGCTGACCTCCTTGTCGATGTGCTCTAGTTATAGCCCTTCTGTTCACCTCCAAATCTAACAAACCAACCCTGGGATCCCCTCTCACAATCTATTTCCACCACTCTCTGTCTCAACTTCTAACCTACAGAGGACTCCAATCTCTTCTGCCATCTTGGACTCTATCCCTCTAAACTTCTATCAAAAAACACATGATTCACATTCCTTACCTGTCCTTCCCTCAACCCGTCCATATTAATTCTTTACCCCATCAACATTTCCCACTGCCTCTTCCTTCCTGCCTAGAGACTCTTAAAGATCTCCTCCCTATCCCTCACACACACAAGAAGGTCATCTAGTTACTTCTGCCTACAGCTTTTGTTCGAGTGACAGCTCCCTCCTCACAGACGGCCACAACAGACTGACCCCTCTAATCTCAGTAAAGACAATGACCAAGCCAACAGGACAGCCTGTCAAACCTCCCTTTCATCCCTTATGACTCAACCCCACTTCCCTCCAGGCTGCCCTAATACCTAACCCAGATAACAACATACCTAACCATCCTACAACACAGGATACTCTCCTTACACTCACTTTGCATATCCATCCTCACTCTCTGGTTCCTGTTTCAAGATCACCGGTTCCTCTCAAGTCTCACCTCTCTTCTCAGGCTCCTACATTTCCTCTGTCCAAATGATTGTCAAACATCCACCACTAATGAGTCACCTAAATTCATTAATTGTCCAGGTGTCCTCAGACATCACTCTGAAAAAAAAATCCCACACTCACAATTCTGAGGCATAATTAAACCCAAGCCAACCTCTCTCTCCCCCCTCTCTTTCTCCTACACACACACACACACACACACACACACACACACACACACACGCTCATGGTCAAATGCTCACTTAGCTTGAGGTCATCCCACAATCTCTTCTCAATTTTACTCCTTCCCCCTTCAATACCTCCCACTACTTCCTTTGCACCTCTCTTCAAAATCTTGTTAGTCACAGTTCCTCTTTCCAGTGATAGCCCAGTTGCCAATGCCCTACCCCCACAACTGACTGCTTGTCCCCTTGACCATCCAAGTGCTTGTGTGAGAATCAAAGCCAAGTTCTCTCAACCTTTCCATATGAACCCTCAAAACCTGTTACAGATCATCCTTCCTACCATTTGCCAAGAGCCTCCCCAATCATCCATGTTCCTAAAATATCTCCATTTCAGAACCCATCTGACTACCCATAAAAGACTATTCTGATGTAACAAATGCCTCTCAAATGATATTCTCCCCAGTGCAACCAGACTCAGCTTTCAGATCACATTGTTCCCCAATTAACCTTATAAAGCCAATCTAAAATTTCCTGACTCCTCTCAAGAACTCTCACAGACACAGAGAACAGATAATTACTTCTGCCAACCAACAGCCTAAGTTTTCCTAACCATTGCTTATTCATAAAGGTGGGATCTCTCCCACCTTCCCTGGCCTTGGGCCTCCTCTTCCCAGCTACAAGGAACATGAACCTAACAGTCTCAAATGTACATCCAAGATAAAGTTTCCCCCCTAACATCCTTAACTTTATGTTTGTTGCTAGTCTATCTGTCCCAGCAGATTTCAAGTCAGCTGCAGACTGCTCCGGTGCCAGCCCTAGCTATTCCCCTGGAGTCTCCATGCTGGTCTAGCCTCACAGACTACACTTCCCTAGCCTTAGATGGTCCCACTGAAACTGGACATGAACTGACACAGCCCGTTCTCCCCATCCTTGACCAACGTTCCAACTTCCCCTGTATCTAGAGGCAGTCCTTTGTCCCTCCAGGACAAATGTCCCTTTTATCTTCCCTGATTCCTTTCCCCTTCTCCCCTGTCCTCTATCTCCTGTCTTGTCTCTTATTCCTTGACCTTTGTTCTGGGACACATCTCCTTTGTGCTGGGAACTTGGTCCTGGGATCTTTCAAGCCAACTTTGAAGTCCCTAGAGTGCTAACATCTTTGAGCTAATTACAAACTACTTTGGTATTTCCCTAATTTTCTTTTATCATTTCACTTTTTTTTGTTTCCCTCTCTTTACTTAATTCTTTGGAGAAGAAAGTTTTATTCAATCATATGTAGCAGTATTGGTATATCATCCTGAAACTGATGTATTTATTTTTAATATTTTTCTATTTTTTGAGAATATAATATAATCACATAATTCCTTCCATCTTTTTCTTCCTTCTAAACCCTCCAGTGTACCCCCCCCCCACTCACTTTCAAATTCATGGCATTTTTTTCTGTAGTTGTTTAGGTTGTTGCTTCATTTGTACTCACACACACACACACACACACACACGCACAAACGTACACACACATACACACACACACATACACATACACGTACACACACACACATACATGTATACACACACACACACACACACACGTACACACACACGTACACACACACACCTAAATTCATAAACACAATCTACCCAGTCTCTGTAATGTTACTTCTATGTAAAAATTTTCAGGGTTGACCTTTAGTATTGAATGACCAGTGTGCACTTCCCTGGAGACTACTACATTATTCCTGCTATTAGCATTTCTTAGTTGCCTGTAGTTCTTCATCCTGGGTGGAGGTCTCTTGAACTTTCAGACTTCCACACTGGCACATCTACTGTTGTTCTTGTTCACGCTTTGTTTTGACTATATTTTGGTGAGACTTTGAGTGCCTCTGACATTTCTAGGACACCCAGTCTCACAGCAGACTCCCTGTTCCTCTGCCTGTTATATATAATCATTCCATCTAATCTGCAATGGTCTCTGAGCCTTAGGTGCAGGAGCTGTGTTGCTCATACATCAGTTGGGGCTGGCTGCAGAACTCTGCCTTTTCATCGGTTGTGGTGTTCAGTAACTGTCTCTTTGTGTTGTGAAGTGCCGTTTTCCTTGATGAGGGGCGAGGAGGACCACACTTAACCTGTGTGTAGGAGGGCGTGTTAGATGGGAGCACTACCTCAAACATCTCCAAAGAGTTCTTTGTTAGCATTCACTCTTCTCCCACAAAGCAAATCTGGAGAACCTGAGTTCGCTATTGCTTGTAGGAATAATGGATATAAACCAGAAGGCTGCTTATTTATTTATGTGTGCATGCATGAATAAATGCATTTATCTGAATTCACTAGATTTAGTTTCAGTTTCGCTCTGCTTAGAACATTTATCTCAAGTGCATTTGTCATAAATATAAAATGATAGTAAAATATTCATTATTACTGTATCCATCCAGATTGATTATGAACAATCTTTAAGACCAATGTTATCTTAAAAAAAATGCCTGAAGCATTCTTAATGAGTTGTCAAGTTCCTAATACAAGGCTCCCAAACCCAAAATACAGAAAGCAAAAACCTAGTACTTTTTAAACATGACATATAAGGGCAATACACTTGTTGAGCTTTATGTCTTTTTATTTTTTCTCCTTTTTAAAATTTTTTATTTCATGTGTGTGGCATTCAATTGTATCTGCATGTTCACATAAGTGTGGGCATATGTCAGTGTGGCACATGTGTACACATGAGTGTAGAGGTCTAAAACTGATATCGAGTGCCTTCTTTGATAGCTCTTCCCGTGATTGAGATGAATTTTCCACTGAACCTGGAGCTTTCCAGTTCCAAGTAATCTAGCTAGTTAGCTTGCCCCAGGCATCTCTCCTTTTTTTCTACATACTAGGATAAAGTTGGAGTACAGCTTGCCTGGTTTCAACATGGTTTATGGGGATCTGAATCCTTTCTTCATGGTTGGTACACTAGGCACTTTATCTACAGACCCATCTCCTCAGTTTTTGTATTTTACTTTTAATCGGCAAATGATAATTTGTGTGTATTAATGGAGCATAATGCAAATTTTATGTACAGGCACAAATTTTAGAATGAGTAAATCAAGCTACTTAGCACATGCATTGTCTTCTAGATTTATCAGTTCTATGGGCTAAGAACATTTAACATTCTCTTCTTTTAACTCTTATGGTAATGCATAGTGACATCATTATTAAACGCAATCATATTCTATAACATAATTGCCCAGCATGTGCTCTTCCTGTCCAGGTTACATTGCACATGTTGGCCAGTGTTTGCCCTTCTTCACCCAGTCCCACCTGAGCTGCTGGTCAATAGTCTGCTCTCTACTTCCATGAGCTTCACTTCTCTGAATGCCTCAAAGACCTGTTAAAATTCATGATGACTTGTCTCCGATGTGTTTTTGATCATTGTTAGGAAGCAAAAAGGCAGCCCAGTATGGAGATTTATACTGACTTTTATATGGATGCTGTAACAAAATGATTTGAAAATAAGGTTTGACTTCACTTATGTATCTATACTTAATAATGTGAACTGATGAGATCAATATGTAATTCTTAAAAATAATATATGGATAGTTGCTGATTCCCTTGCAAGTAATTGGTCTTTAGTTACAATATTTGCTCCATTTCTATTTTATTAATCAATTCACAACAATATTCTCTAACATTCTCATTTTATTTATCTTGGCATGGAAACATAAAGTTCATTTAGAATTAATTTTTCTGGTGAGGAACTTCTGCGATGGAATTTATGAAGATCAGTTCAGGCAGATATGTGCCCATATTTCTCAATATTTCTACATTCTGTTTACTCCTCACTCTGATCTGCTGGTTGTCTCATAATTGGAATGGTCCAAATTGTCTAGACAGAAAGTCTATAGTTCAAGATCTTGTTAGAATTGACAACTTTAAATCTTTTTGCTGCCTGATTGTTATGTCCATTATGTCTGTCAATAGGAGTGTGTTGTTTGAGCTCACTGAGAACCTGGCACTGGAAGTGGCCTATCGTCTGTGTACATTTCACTTAAAACCCAGGAATTTTTTTTCAATGTGCCCTCCTAGACTTCTTATCTGGAGGTGGTCTGGACCTCTTGATTTTGTGATAATGGGGGAAACACACCTCAACATCAGCCCAAGAGTATAACATTGGGTTCTTGAAGACAGCTGGAAGGCAAACCATTGCCAGCACACTATTGTTTATCCCACGATATACAAGTGCTCAGAGTGGGAAAGAGAATCTGGAAGTTCTGCTGTGGAGAGTTTATTCTTGATAGGGAAATCTCCACTGGGAAATCTGGCTTGCTGACTCAGCTCCCCAGTCACTATATACAAGCCTTTTGTGAACAACTAATTCAATGTTTCCTTTCTGTTGTTATTTGCTCTATTATTTGGAAGCCTCACTAGGGGATGCTCTGCCACACCCTGGACTCTGTTGATCAGGAATAACAGCCACCTTAGCTAATTTCTGTGGGATGTTCTCAGTATCCGATCTGATGATATTTTGTTAATCTATCTCCTATCTATTATATCTGTGACTCTCAACCTTCCTAATGCTGCAACCCTTTAATACAGTTTCCCATGTTGTGGTGACCCCCAACTATAAAATAAATTCCTTGAAAGTTCATTACTATAATTTTGCACTGTTATGAGTTGTAATATAAATATCTGATATGCAGGATATCTGATATATTACCCCCCCAAAGGAGTCACAACCCACAGATTGAGAAATCACTGTATTATATCATTAGCTATTTTTAATTTATTAGTACACATGATTTTTAAATTAAACTTTAAGCCGGGCGTTGGTGGCGCACGCCTTTAATCCCAGCACTCGGGAGGCAGAGGCAGGCGGATCTTTGTGAGTTCGAGGCCAGCCTGGGCTACCAAGTGAGTTCCAGGAAAGGCGCAAAGCTACACAGAGAAACCCTGTCTCGAAAAACCAAAAAAAAAAAAAAAAAAAAAAAAAATTAAACTTTACTGTAAGTAAATATATATAGTAAAAATGAATTGTAATACAGTTTTCTGTGCTATCTAAAGTTAAAAATATCCAAGTTGGGGGCCTTGGACTGTATCCTCTGGAGATAATGGTGTCTATTATCATTTAATATTTCCCTAACGTTTCTCACTCAGATATTTCATTTCTTTGGATAGTTGAATCACGGGGCTTATTTAATAATTTTGGAAGAGTTGGTTCCTATAAATACAAAGACGGCAAAATCTGTGCATGCCCAACTGTCTTATGTAAAAGAGGAAAGTATTGCATAAAGCTAAGTATATTCTTTTTTAAAAATTAAAGATTTATTTTAGTTTTATGTTTTTTCTTTTATTGAAACTAGAATTTTTTTTTACATAATATACCTTGGTTATGATTTCCTCTCCCTCTATTCCTCCCACTTTTTCCCCACCTCCCCTCCTATTCAGATCCACTCTCTTTTTGTCTCTCATTAGCAAACAAACAGGTTCCTAATGGATAATACTAAAATAAGATAAAACAAAAACTACCACATCGGAGTCAGAAAAGACAAGCAGAAGGAAGAGCCCAAGAGAAGGCACAAGAATCAGAGACTCACTCGTTTGCACCACACTCAGGTACCCATACAAACACTAACCTAGAATCCATAGTGTAGATGAATAAGACCTGGTGCAGACCAGTGTACTACCTGTGCACGCTGCCTCAGTCTCTGTGAGTTCATTTGCGCTATGGTCATGTTGTTTTAGAATGTCTTGTGTTCTTGGTGTCCTCCATTCTCTCTGGCTCTTATAGCTTTTCTACCTTTCCTTCTGTGGGTTTTCCTGAGCCCCGAGTGGTGGGATTTGATGGAGACATCCCATTTAGGGATAAAGGTTCATGGGTCTCTTATTCTTGGCATATTGTCTGGCTGTGGGTCTCTGAATCTGTTCCCATCTGCTGCAGGAGGAAGCTTCTCTGATGATGGCCGAGCAAGGCATTGATTTATGAGTATAGTAGATGTCATTATAAATCATTTTATTAAAGATTTTTAAAATGTAGCACAAATTGTTAGAAGGTCTTCTTAATAAAATCAAACCTGAGCCAGATATTGGGGTGAACGATGAAAGATCAGAGAAACAGAACCAGCCACAGCTAACCTCACCTCGCCAATTCCTCACTCAGCTGATCCTGTTTCCTCAAAGTGGAAGCCTCTGTGTCCTCATCTGAATGGATCTCGGCTGTATTGCTGCTCAAAAGCCAAAAAGCTTAACCAGGCCCTAGTTCCTGATCCTGACGCCTTATATACCTTTCTGCTTCCTGCCATCACTTCCTGGGATTAAAGGCGTGTGTCACCATGCCTGGCTGTTTCCAGTGTGGCTTTAAACTCACAGAGATCTAGATGGATCTCTGCCCCCAGAAGGCTAGGATTAAAGGTATGTGCGCCACCATTTTTCTGCCCTCTATGTCTATATCTAGTGGCTGTTCTGTTCTCTGACCCCAGAGAAGTTTATTAGGATGCACAATATATTGGGGAACACAATATCACCACATTAAAAGTTTTTGGTTTTACTCTTGGTCCTCAGACTGTCTAGTCTCTGGTTCTTGTTCAACCAGGCAATCAGGTATGAGTTCTAACTTGTGAAGAGGGCCTCAAGTCAAACCACATATTGGTTGGTTAGTGCCATGAGCTTTGTGCCATCATTGCATATTCCAGGCAGAACACCATTGTAGAACAGAGTGTTTGTTGCTGGGTTGATGTCTATTTCTCTTTTGGCAGTGTGCATAGGAACATCCTGTATCAAAGATGCTAGAACATAGGATGTCTCTCTTTGGATTTGCTGGTATGAGATTAGTGTGTGTGTGTGTGTGTGTGTGTGTGTGTGTGTGTGTGTGTGTGTGTGTATTTTGTGGGGCAGAGGTGTAGTTAACCTATTTATTTTGGACTTTTCCTTCTAGTGCCTTCTGTAGGGATGCATTTGTAAATAGGTACTGCTAAAACTTGGTTTTTTATCATAAAATGTCTTACTTTCTCCATCTATTGTGATTGAAAGCTTTCCCAGGTATAGTCTGGCATCTGAGTTCTTTTAGAGTCAGCAGTACATCTGCACAGGCCCTTCTGGCATTTAATGTCTTTATTGAGAAGTCCGGTGTAATTCTAATATGTCTGCCTTTATATTACTTAGTCTTTTTCTCTTGGAGATTTTAATATTCTGTCTTTCTTTCTTATATATGTTTAGTGTTTTAATTGTTATGTGCTGAGAGGACATTGTGTTATGGCCCAGTATATTTGGTGTTCCATATGCTTCTCGTATCTTACAGGCATCTCCTTCTTTAGATGAGGAAAATTTTCTTCTATGATTTTATTGAAAATATTTTCTGTGTCTTTGAGCTGGGTTTCTTCTCCTTCCTCTATTCCTATTATTCTTAGATTTGGTCTTTTTATAGTGTCCCAGATTTCCTGGATTCTGTGTGGCAGGAGTGTTTTATATTTAACATTTTCTATCATGTTTTCAATTCCTAAGATTATCTCTTCCATCACTTGTATTCTGTTGGTTAGGCTTGCCTCTGAGATTCCTGTTCAAGTTCCTAAATTTTTCATCTCTGTGTTTTCCTTAGTTTGGGTTTTCTTTATTGGTTCTATTTCTATTTTCAGATCTTGAACTGCTTTATCCATTTCTTTCCACTGTTTTTTTTTAAATTTGTTTGTGTTTTCATAGGTTTCTTTAATTGACTTATTCATTTCCTCTTTAAGGACCCCTATCATATTCATAAAGGCTAGTTTATGGTCTTCTTGTGCTTAAGCTCCCTTGCAATATTCAGGGCCTGCTGTGGTGTTTTTGCTGGGCTCTAGTGAAGACATATGTTACTGGTTGTTATTTATTGTGTTTGTCAATCATTATCTGGGATTGAGAAGATGGTAACTCTAGGTGTTGACATCTGGTCTTGGTTACATGAGTGTTTTGTTCCTTGGTTGCTGTTGACCTCTCTGGTTCTTAGAAGAGTGTGGTGGCTGTGTGTTACTTGGTAAGAAATCCTTCTGGATTCTAGTAGGTTTGACCACAAGCAGTTGCATTTAAATGTGCATCTGGGGTTTTCAAGTTGACACTTAGGGATTTGGATGGGATTAGGGGCAGAGGTGGTCCACAGGAGTGAGGAAGGTGGAGTGTTCCACCTGGATCTGATTAGTCCCCTGGGAATGGTGGTAGAGAATGAGGAGAGGCCACAGTAGAATATAGGCTACAGTTGGCCTCTTCCCTGGCAGGAGTGGCCTGTGGGTTCTCAGGGAATGCCTGCTGGATTTGGGGGCTGGGAAAAAGCAACTAGCAGTTGGGGAGTGAAGTGATGAGGTCAGGGAGATCTTTGTGATCCTCTGGAGGTGGGGGCAGTATGTGGAAGGTGGGGGTCTGCTGCAGTACTGGGGATGAAACTGGGGGATTGAGTTTGAAGAAGCTGAGGGAGAGGTGAAGATCTGCAGTTAGCCTACCTGCTTCTCTGGTCATAATGCCTATGTATACTCATATATTTTCAATCATCCAGATTGGCCGTACATAATGTAATATAAATACAATGGAAGGACAGACTATACTGGGTGGCTAGAGAATAATTTGAAAAACAGAATTCCTGTACCATCAATACAGGCTTTTTTTTTTTTTTTTTTGGTTTTTTGAGACAAGGTTTCCCTGTGTAGCTTTGTGCCTTTCCTGGAGCTCACTTGGTAGCCCAGGCTGGCCTCGAACTCACAGAGATCCGCCTGGCTCTGCCTCCCGGGTGCTAGGATTAAAGGCGTGCGCCACCACCGCCCGGCCAATACAGGCATTTTTATTTAAAAAAAAATCAGTCTGTGGTAGGTTGAATTCATTCAGGCAGAATCTGTGGGTAATGAAAGCAATCTAAACCAAATTTTGTTAGTTTGTTTACATTTTCATGTACACACTCCACACACACACACACACACACACACACACACACACCCCTCTTGGCTATTCTCAATAATATTGTATGAACATCCCATGCTAATATTTTAGTACTTGTTTTCAGTATCTTGGGCTTATGCTCAGGTATAAACTACCAGGCAGGCCTCACAGTTACATGGTTATTTTTTCTGGCTCTACTTGTGTGTTCCACCACAGGCATATCACCTTACATTCTTACAAGCAATGCTTGAGAGCTGCAAGTTTTCCACATACTCACCAGTATTTTGTTTTATTTTGTGCTTATTTTAATAATAATATCTGCAGGGCTGTGGAGTGGCCTGTCACAGTAGTTTTGAATTTTCCAGTCATTAACAATGTAGAAAATCTTTCATGTGCCTGATGGTTATATGCATACCTCTTTAAATAAAGTTTCATCCAAATTATTTCTTCGATATTGATCTTTAATTTTTGTCAGGCATGTTTTATAGTTTTTACTATAAAAGTCTTTATACCTCTTTGGTTGGAATTATTCCTTCCTTGCTTTTTTTCCTTGTTATTTTGTAACATGTGGAAATTAATCTTTTCATATTTTTTTCATTTATTGTGTTATTTCTTTTATATATTTGAGAATTCCATGCATCATCTGTTGTTATATGTCAATGTCACCCCCTAAAACTTCTGCAAACCCATTCCTCCTCTTCCCACACCCTACTTTATGTCCTTTCTGGAATAATCACAAAGTACAATTGATGCTATCCAAACGTCCTTAGATATGTGGGTTTCCTCTGGAGAAGCTGCAGTCTCAGAGAAGATTCATGTTCTCTCTCAGCAGCAGTTTCAGTCACCAACAGCACCTCAGATAGGATGCGACTTGATGGCTGACTTCCCTTCCTACGCTGGGGTTTGGTCTGATTGTAGCCTACACGGGTCTTATGGGTATTATTGTAACCATTTGTGAGTTTTGTGTGCTATTGCCCTGCTGTGTCCTGGAAACACTATTTTTATGTGGTCGCCCAATTCATCTGGCTCTTCATTCTTTCCACTCCTGTTCTGCAAAAGGGAATGAACTGTGGGTGTCACTGTAGGGAGGAGGATGCTATGATACCTCATTTTCTGCACCTTGACTGGCTTTGGGTCTCTGTGTTTATCACCATCTAAGTTGAATAGAAGATTCTCTGTTGAGGTTGAAAGAAGAATTAACCTCTGGACTTAAGAAGTCATTCAGAATCACATGAATCCCATAAGCACACAAAGAGCATCCCACTCCTAATGACAGTCTGATGTTCAATCAGCTACTCAGGTGGCCTTTAGTCATCGAGCCCTGATGATACCCACAAACGGATATCAGCCTCAGGCGAGCTGCACATCACTAGGATGTAAACTCAACAGTGCTAAGAATAGAGAAAACTAAGACATTTGTAAGATCTAAACTTAAGAAGAAATACATAGTGGCGCACGCCTTTAATCCCAGCACTCGGGAGGCAGAGCCAGGCGGATCTCTGTGAGTTCGAGGCCAGCCTGGGCTACCAAGTGAGTTCCAGGAAAAGCGTAAAGCTACACAGAGAAACCCTGCCTCGAAAAACCAAAAAAAAAAAAAAGAAGAAGAAATACATGAAGTGCTAAACCGAATGAATGGAAGTAAAATAGAGAAAACTGTGAAAAAAATGAAAATGAAATTTTAAATTGTGAGAAGTTTCACAAACTAGGAGGAAAAAAAAGATGAGAATTCAGGAGAAGGTTGCTGCTGGGAGGTCCGCATTTGAGCCTGTTCTGTGATTCAAATCTTCAGAGTAGAGTGTCTGTTAAAAACAATGACAGTAACAACAACCACAAAAAGTCCTTTCTTTTGGCCAAAGTTGTCACTGTCCCATAATTCACTGAAATGGCCAAGACAAAGGAAAAGAAAGAGGCCACTTCACATTCTCTAGTCCTAGTAGAACACATAGTGTTTGTTCCTTTGGCCGCGCATATGAGAATCTACAAGGATGATGTAAACATCAGGAGAAAGAGTATTGTCTGCCCAGGAACACCCAATGAATATTAACATGGCAAACCTGGAAGGGTTTACAGTGTCACTCAGCATGCTGTTGGCATTATCGCAAACAAACAAGGACAAGATCCTTGCCAAAAGGATGAATATAAAGACTGAGCATATGAAGCACCCAAAGAGCTGAGACAGCTTCCTGAACCAGTGAGGGAAAATGAGAAGAAAAGAATGAAGTAAAGAGAAAACTATCTAGATTCAAATGAAACCCTCAGCCTGTTGCATCCAGAGAAACCCATTTTAAGAGAACTAATGAGAGGGAACCTGCGCCACTGGGGCCCATTTCCTATGAATTAATTGCTCAATATACAGACAGAAAGCAAACAAACCAGAAAACAACAGCCTAGAGAATCTCTGTGGAGAACACACATCTCTCAGGAGGGAAAAAGTGGTCAAATGAAGTGTGGAAATCAAAGGGAAATATCTCAAAGATAAGAGTGAACTGAATTGCTAGCAGTCAGGAACATTTAGTGTTTTTAAGAATTATCTTTCTTTTAGGAATTCAGACACATGATATACAATATTGATTTTACATGTTTATCTATCTATCTATCTACTATTTATCAATCTATCATCTATCACTTATGTATGTATATATGTATATATCTCATAAATCTACCTATCTACATCTATCTTTCTTTCTATCATCTATTATCTCTTTTTCTATGGATCTATGTGTCTACCAGCTATCTATCAATACAACTTCTATCAATCACTTATCTATCATTCATTTATCGATTATTAATCTCTAATTTTTATATAACAAATCACCTGATATAGGCCTACTTTGTAAAGTTACTTAGCTCACAGTTTTGGAAGTATCAGTTCAGCTCTGGTGGGGAAACTCATGACACAGTAAATTATAGAGTGCACGTGGAAACAAGAGACCATATCTTATATTAGGAAGCCAGAGACATTCTGGAGTCCAAAACTCTTTCTAAAGTCATAACCCTAGGTTATTTTGGGTTACTATCACTGTGATAAAACACCATGACCAAAAGCCAGTCAAAGAGGAAAGGGTTCATTTCGTTTACACTCACATCACTGTTCATTGAAAAAGCCAGGACAGGAAATCAAACAGGATGGGAACCTGGAGGCAAGAGCTGATGGTAAGGCTATGGAGAGGTGGTTGCTCCCTTTGTCATGCTCAGTCAGCTTCCTAATAGAACCCAGGACCATCAGCCCAGGATTGTCCACAAGGGGCTGGGCCCTCCCCCATCCATCACTAAGAAAATGCCCAACAGACTTACCTACAACCTGATCTTATGGAGGCATTTTCTCAATTGATGCCACCTCCTCTCAGATGACTGTAGCTTGTGTTGAGATATATATATATATATATATATATATATATATATATATATATATATATATATATATATATAAAACCATCCAGCATACTAGGTAATTCCAAACACCAGTGCCTAAAAGTTCTGTTTCCCAACATTGTCACCCTGAAAACCAAGTTCCACCACGTAAGACTTGTGAGGATATCATATATGCAAACTATAGCAGTACTGTATTGCTAAGTAACAAGCCGCAGAAGTCAGAGTGGGCAAGTGCAATGTATATTGATTTAAAATTCCAATCCCAACCAAATTTTCCATTTCTCTATTTTTAGAGTCCTCCTATTAGAACATTTTGACAGGGGAATATGTATGAAATTGATACTCAAGCAATGTTGTATGGCAGAATGAATATATTATGTAGTATGCTTGATTTTAACAGTGTGTTTAAAATAATGTAGTAGGAGGATTTGACTTTGCCAGAATGCATGAACTGAATAATTTATTTTGCAATATGAATTTATCCATTGAATCAGTGTGTAGTATTTAGCCACTTTCCCTGTATTTAGTTTCCATTCATGTCATAAATTTTAATGGACTCTTTAGAGCAGATAGATTATAAATTGTAAATTCATGTGAATGATAATGCATAGTCACATGCGAAAGCTGGTAAGAGGATATAAGTAGTGACAATCTTTCTTAAGGGACATTTTGGACTTGTTAATTATGCCTAGAACTTAAATTGAGATTATTAGCTCTTTAAATCTCATTAATAGAGTATTTAAGCATGAAATAATAGATTTACTATTTAAAACTATCTGTAGGTGTACAAATTATGTAACTTTTGTGTTATATAGTCTGTAGGTCAAGGAATTTACAAGGACACATTATGTAAATTTTATGTCTAAATTGACAAATTTCATGGTAATTTTGGCTCTTTGTACATAAGTATATGTAAAACTGTTCATAATAACTCAATGCATTTTATTTTGACATTAAAACCTTATAAATATTCTGTATGAAGTAAAACACATTTCAAGTTCCAAAGTAAAATCTTAATGGAACTACTCTAAAATCATTATTTTTTTGTTCTTTTTATTCTTTGAGAATAATACACACAGGTAATGTATTGATCAAATCTCCCTGCTATGTTCTCCTCTCTAATTCCTCTTCTTTCCTCTTACCAGTTTCCCCTCACAACTTCACGTAATATTTTGAAAAACCCACTGTGCCCACTGCCTGGGTGAACATGGATGTTGGACCATCTACTGGAGCACAGACAGCCTCTCTTGAGTCCATAACTGAAACAACTGACTGTGCCTCTCCTACTGCCTCCAGTGGCCAGTAACTCCCTGGTCAGGGGATGGAACTTTCTGAGGGCCTCCACTGTCTGTGTTGGGATTCTCACTGGCCATATCTTGTACAGGTCCTGTGCATTCAGTCACAGGCACTAGGAACGCCTATGTGGCAAGCTCACTGGCCTTGTCAGGCTTAGCAAACACCGCTTTGCTGCTGATGTTTCCTGCCTCTAGACCTTATCATCTTTCCAGCCATCTTCTTCAGTGATTTCTGAGTCTAGGAATTGAGCACTATGCAGTCCCTTATTCTCTGACATGGCCATGGTTCAACATAAGGTAAATGAATAAATGTATTTAAAATATGTAGTTAGGCAGGGTGTAGTGGCATATGCCTTTAATCCTAGCACCTGGGAGGCAGAAGCAAGTGGATCTCTGTGAGTTTGAAGGCCAGCCTAGTCTACAAAGTAAGTTCTAGGACAGCCAGAGCTGTTACACAGAGAAACCCTATCTCAACAAACAAACAAACAAACAAAAACGTACTAGTTTTTGACTAGGATTTGACTTTGTCAGAAAGCATGAACTGAATAATTTATTTTGCAATATGAATTTATCTATTGAATCAGTGTGTAGTATTTAACCACTTTTCCTGTATTTAAATTTTAAAAGATTTGTGCAATTTTCAATGCACTCTCTGTTTCCTACTTGCAGATCAATCAAGATGTGACCTACTCGCTCAGCTGTTCCTTCTACCTCATCTTTGCTCTGCCATCGTGGACTCTGTAACCTTCTGAAACTGTAAGCCCAATTAAACATTTCCTTTCATAAGTTGCCATGGTCCATGGTGTTTTATCACCACAGTGGAAAAATATCTAACACAGGTGCTGGTATGAGGAAGTAGGCTATTGCTGTGAAAAAGTTGACTGTGCTGTTTTTGGAGGAATGTGGTTTGGAATTTTGGAGTAGAAAAGTGTGTGATCCCTATAAGCTGAGCTTAAAGGGCCACCCTAGTAGGACTTAGGGATATGGTAGTGCTTATAGCCATAGGGACTGATGCAGCCCATTTCAAGAGTTTTCAGATGGCTACAATATCATCAGCTGGCCTGGAGACTATTCTTGTAACATTTTGAGAAGGAATGTGGCTAATTCCACCCTTGTCCTACGAATTTGCCTGAGACTAAATTGAAAAGTAATGGATTTGTTTCATTGCTGGAGGAGATTTCAAGACAGCCCAATATTTGCCCTGTCTCATGATTATTTGTAATCATTCTTATGTAGGTTTACAATGAAAAAAGGCAAGGAGGAGAAAAAGAAATAAGAAATGTACAAATTGAAGAGAAAAAGTGCACCAGGAAATTTAATGTTGGAGTCCAGGCTTGTGCTGAGACAGAGATTAAGGATAGATCTAATCTAAAATGAAATAAAGGTAGGTGTGCCCTCAGGAGAAGACCCCACCCAGCTAAGCTAACTTGTGAAAGGAAAATATCTAAGTGATTTTCTACTCCAAAAAAGCAACAATGAATCAGAGCTGCTACAAAAGTGATTCAAGGGTGCCAGGATTTGCCCCAAGTCAGTAAGCAGTAAAACAGGGCAGTATCATCCTTAGAATCATGAAGGGTACCCATGGAAAGGAGTTATACAATTTTCCTATGTGGTTGAGGAGAGTTTCTGAGGCCAGGCACTTGGCAAGAGAGTCCCAATGCAGAAGCCATGAGAGGTCATTTCATGAAGCTATGAAAGGGAAGCCAAGATTGTATTGGTGACCCCAAGATGTTAGAGGCATCAGAGCATGGGATATTCTGACAAGGAAAGGTATACAAAGGACAGGAACCAGTCTAAGAGGGAAGCTGTGTTGCAGGTAGCAAACCCGCAAATACAGAGTTTTCTAAGCCCTTTGATGTCACACATGGAGTTACAGGTTTTGGGGTTTGCCCTGCTGGTTTGTGGTATTGCTTTGTTCCAATATTTCCTCACTGTGTACCAATTCATTCCTTTGAAATGGTAAGGCAAATTCTATGCCATTGTGTGTTGGAAGCATGCAATTTGTTTTGTTTTATGGAGAAATTAAGACAATGCCTTGTAGCGGAAAGTTTCCTGTGTCTGACATGGTCTGTTGCCACACAGACCCAAATAAATACACAGAGGCTTATATTAATTAAAACTGCTCAGCCATTAGCTCAGGCCTACCCATGACTAGCTCTTACACTTAAACTCAGCCCATTTCTGTTAATCTATATGTTGCCACGTGTTCTGTGACTTTACCAGTGTGCTATTACATGCTGCTCCCATGACTCAGCCTTCCTCTTCCCAGAATTCTCCTTGTCTATTTATCTAGCCTATACTTCCTGCCTGGCTACTGGCTAATCAGGGTTTTATTAAACCAATGTACAAAAGCATTATTCCACAGCATTGCCTCCTTGAATCTCCAAAGAATTCAGATTCGGCAATTTTAAACAGTGTTGAGACTGAAATACTAAGAAGACTTTTGAGATTGGATGAAATGCATTTTGCATTCTGAGATAGACACAAGTCTATAGGGGACAGACTGTGGAGTTAGTGGTTTGTGGTTGAATACTTGGTCCACAATTAGTGGTGTTCTTTTGGAAGGATTAAGGGGTGTGGCCTTATTGAAGGACATGTGTCACTGGGGATGTTCTTAGAGATTTCAAAAGACTTATGACTTTTCTAGTATGTTCTCTCTGCCTCCTACCTGTGGATTAAGATGTAACCTTGTAGTAGGTACCTGTTCCACTTACGACCTTGAGGTACCAGCCCCTAGGTACCTGTGGGGCCTGTAAGCCTGGCTCTCTTCTCTCCCTCATGAGTTTGGACGGTGTGGATTGACTCAGGCGACAGAAGCAGGGTAGGACTGACCATGAGCCTTCCAGGACTCTGAGACAATAATGCCCTCTCCTCTTTAGTGAGTTGTTCTACCCAATTTATATCACAAAAAACCTCCCTACTACTCCTTAGGCAGACTCCCTTGGATTCCTTGCTATATGACCTCTCAGCTGTTGCAGCTGCAATCAGCACTTTTACTCTGCTGGCATGGACTGTGACCCTCTGGAACTGAAAACACTTTCTTTTGCAAGTTGCCTGGCTCATGGTGCTTTCTCCCAGTAACAGGAACGCGACTAAGGCACCAGTATTGCCCTAAATGGGGCACACTCAAAGCAATCCCATTACAATAAGAACCAAGACAAGAGTGTCCCCGATTTCCACTCTTTCTCTTTTCCAATATAAGGCCTGAAGAAATAGCTGCAGCAATAAGGCAAGAGCAGGAGACTAAAGGGATAGAAATAGGGAAAAAAGCCAAATTATCTCTATTTGTAGGTGATATGATATTATGCACATAAAAGATAACAAAATTTATACCATAATCTTAGAAACAATTTTAGTAAAGTGGCAGGACACAAAAATCAACTTATCAAAACCAATAACTCTTCTATACATCAATGATAAACACATGTATAACAAGTTCATGGGCACCCTCCAAAGACAGTAAAGTATCTTGGCATGGAATGAACCAAACAAACATATTATAGATGGGAAACTCTATTTCCTCATGTTTTTTTTCCATGGATTTATTTTGTAAACTATTTCTACTTCTTTTTTAAATTGTTGAGTAGGATTAAAAGGAGTAGAATTTTTAGGTAAATTAAACATTTCATGCATCCATAGTATAATGTAGCTCTGATACAACAAGATATTCAAGATTTTCTGTGGGATATACCATTTGTAGAAGGAAGACTATATAGCTTTGTTCTAGTGTTCTTAATGTCTGTCCTGACCTGCAACGTGAGATTTAGTTCTGTGCTCCACAATTTGAAAGATATTGATGAACTTCAGTGGATTCAGATAAGGACATAAAGGCTTATAAAAATGAAAAGAAAGAAGCAAAGGACAGTTACAATAAAGAAAAGAACATTTCCAACAGTAGACTACTTATCTCTAAAGTTGAAGGGTTGTCATATGGAAGAGAGATTAAATTTACATTCTCTGGTGCTAAGTATTAGAACTAGAGATAATATGACTTCAGGAAGAAATATTTTTGTTCAGTATATGACATTATCACTATATTTTTAATGATCAACTTTCTATGAAGTGGAAGATACTTCTTTTCTCTCCCTAAGTTTCTCCAAAATTTATTCATTGGTTTCTATTTTTGTTTTGTAATGAACTAGTCTATTAATTCTTGCTCCTATATATAACACTTAAAAACTGAAATGAAGGGAGGGATTATGCTATAGTGGATTGCAGAAGAGGAACGATTTGGGGCTTGAATTTGGCCTTTGTGACTTCTGAGCTTGAGAGCTTACATGACCATTTATCTTCATGCAAGACATTTTCTTCTTGTGTTAAAAGAAACTAATGATCTTCACTTTTCAAAGGACTGCACTCTAGACTTCTGGCCAGTAAAACTTTCAATATTTTTAAATACAGAGAATTAGCATCTGCACTGACTCTGAAAGCTTGGCTGCTGGTTTGAAGTCTGGGTAGGTCATGTAATAGCCAGGAGATCTAATTAGCTCCTTTGAAAGTCAGTCTCCTGATCTATAGAATGGTAAAAACATTACTCCTTTCATAGATTGGTTAAAGGATTAAATAAGGAAGCATGAAAGGTTCTTTAAAATGAATGGTACAAGCTAAAATCTTAGCGAGTGTTTGCGGCTCTTATTAGTCTCTCATTCCTAACTCTGATTATGCAATCCACATGCAAATTTTCTCTGGGTTCTACTATTTCCCTAACTATACTGTTTTTCTCTTGTGGAACTGGGGATCTAACCCAGGCCTTACCACTACTTGGAAGAGTTCTGCTGCCTAGCTCCACCCTTAGATCCTTAATATGTTTGTTCACCTCATTCCTTCACCCATGACTGTTGTGCAGATCACTCTGACTTTCTGTGATCTGCATCATACCCATCTTCAAATGGATCTCCTGACATTTAGTTATCACCCTTTCGTTTCAGATCACAGAACATTGTCAGGGGTTACCACATACATTTCTTTCATTGTGCTAGTCTCTACATTCAATAAAAGCCCCTAGACATTCAAAAATCACCAGTAAGCTTCCTTCGTGAGCTTACAGGAGCCCACAGCATCTAATATCTGCCTCCACTTGATTTCTATCCTTAAGTTTTCACTTTGGTTTGGGTTCTAGCCTTCTGTTTATGGGGATTCAACCCGCTTCCAAACTCAGCCTGAAACTTGCTCCTCATTGTATCCTCTTAGGTCTTTGAAGTTTTCTTTCCATCAAGGAAACTTAATTGTACTATCTTCACATAACGCAACTCTCCTTTACATTTTTTATATCTAATTAAATATTTTATGACTTTGCAACAACATCAAGTGAATTTGCAAGTACATATATTAAAGTGGCTACTCTGTGCAACCATCTTACATATATTTGGGATTTCTTCTCAAGATCATTGGTTATGCCCACATGGTGGCTGGCTACTTTTTCATAAATATAAATTTTCCTTTCTCAATTAATCTCAACCTAAAATTGCTCATTTCTTGGATTTAGAAAATAGGTGAAAGTTATAATTCTTAGTAATGAACTATTGTATTAATTAGTCTCTGTGAGGATAATGATTTTAGAAATTAACTAAAGTTTTGCTTGGGTTTTTTTTTTTGCACTGAACAGAGGCAGTTTGAGAAAGAGAAATGAGGGAATATAAGAAAAAGGAGTAGGATCCTAAATCAAATTATCTATATTTTAGTCTTGGCTTTACCATGACTTAGATGTATGGATATTAGTGAAAACATGCTCTCCCTGAGCTTTTTGCCCATTTCATAGAACACAGATAACAATTCTAACAAGATTGCAAACCCTCTAGGAATATTTATGTTCTTCCTACTACTGGATTCCGAATGGTACCTGCCATATAATAAATACTTATAATTTTTTTATTAAATAGATTTACCAGGAAAGTGTTTGTCAGGGTAAAAAATGATAAGGTTTGTGAATTAGTTCTAACCAGGGATTCTCTAGGCTTATGGAAAATTGCATGTTGGCTCCTTGAGGATGATCATTTACCAGCATATCCCTAGTGCTTGCTCATGGGAGGTACACCACTGCACTGACTCATGTCTTTTCTGGAGGTGAAAGTAGAAGCTGACAGTAGCAATTTCTCTGCTCCTGTTTGTCATTGGACCTGTTTGTGACTAGCTGCCTACACGTTATCTACGAATAATGCTGTGCCTGCTATGATTGGTACAGCTTAGGAAGATTATTTGTTCCTACGTATGAAAGTCAAGTGCCACGAACATATAAATGAGACAAAGAAAGTTATGTGTGTATGTGTCTTTTTCATATACATATTTAAGTAGTTAAAGATACTCAGGGTCTCTAGGCAAATATGTACATTTGTTCCCTCTATAAGACTCAATGTATTTATTATTCTTCCAGTTGGATAAATCTATTGCATTCCTACTGTGGGAAAAGAAATGGACATGGTAAATTCATATTCTAGTTTTTTCATGTGAGAATTATACACATTAGTTCATTTAAAATATATATATATATATATATATATATCCCCTTTGTATGAATATAATAAATAGAAAATTAGGGGTATGACTCTATTGCTCAAAGAAACCAAAGTATAGAAATAAGAACTGAAGTACCTGGTGTCTAGAAATTGTAGTAACACCATTAACATCTGCATGTTATAAATCCATGACTCCATTTTTTTAATCATGGTATCTTGGTTGCTTAATTCTAAATGAATAAGAGGATAAATCAAAAGAGTTGCCAGGGAAAACCAAAATGATGATTTCTTGGGTTGGGAGACGATGAAAACTGTTGAATTCTTGACAGTCAGAGAAAAAGTGGTGGCCTTGTCACATCGAGGAAGTTGCAGTAAGAGTAGCTACTCTATGCAGAACACGGAACATGATCCTGGACCTCAGAGTACACATATGGAACAGTTCATAAACTCAGGCATCTTTAATAATTTCCTTGAAGGCATTACTTCAAGATGAATGCCAAATATATAACTAGTGAGAACATGGGAATATCAAATATCTACATATCTAAAGCACACCAAGCTATGCTACGAGATATACATTTTACTGCTGATTATCCGACTTTATCACCTCTCTTCCAGACATACGAAAATGCTGCTTTGCATATACATATGAGGTATTTAATGTTTCTTATATTCTCTTCTATTAACCATTTTAAAATTAACCTTATTAAAATGAGCTGACAAACTCAGGGTTTGATGATGACAGAATTGAAAAGCATAGGTTCCATGGTACTAAACAAGGCATGCTTGAGTCTTTAGAGACACTGGTTTTAAGTTGATGTGACAGGGTTAGTACATTTACAAGTATGCTTCTCAGTTAGGCGTGGTGTGACACACAACCCTGCATGCTGAGACATGTCAGCAGGAAAAATGGAACCTAAGTATTTGTTAGAATATTTTCAAAAATACCACAATATGGAGATAATTTTCACTTGAGATGTAGCAGGGAGGAGGGAGCCTTCATTTAACTGTCCTGCTTATAAATTAATTGCCAATGAGGTCTTGTCTCAGTTTTGAAGTTCTGACCGCAGCTAGTTCCAGCCTGAGGCTCCCAGGCCACATATGGCACAGGATAGCTACATATGTACCTCAACACATTTGTTGATGACATCATGTAGAAATGCCAAGTATGTGGGTGATCCTTCCCCTATTAGATGCCTTTCTTAGACAGTTTATTGATTCTACACATTATATCACTTTATAATGAGACTCTTCTACTTTGACCAATATGCATCTGCCCAAAGTACCCTGAAGGAAGATCCCAACAGATCAGCAAACTAAGGGTAGCTGCTATGTCCATTGATGGAAGCCCAGGGAATTATTTGTATGATCCAACTGCAGGAAACTTACCATAGCAATTCTCACTCTGCTACCATGTAAATCCATCTACCATCACTTACAGTGCCTTGCCTGGCAGCCTGCCCTCCGGAGCTTCAAGGAAACTTCTTCCTTGTTTGTATCTAAGTGGTACTATCCAAATAGACGTTCAATGGTTCAAAACATGCCAGGAGTCACGTTCATATGATTTGGTAGCTGAATTGGGGGGGGGGATGAGATGGTACATTTGGTTGAGTAGAGGATATAAATTCTGGGAGGGGATTATGTAGATGCACTAAAGTAGAAAATACCGAAGAATTTGTTGTAAGGGGTCTTAAACATAGCTGGAAAACCAGGAAAGGAAGGGAACAAGTCAACATTATCACAGAGCTTGTGCCTATGGCAATTTTAATAATCACTGAAATTAATAAATATAAATAAATGTCAACAGCAATGACACTATTGTGAGAATAATAACTATGGGATCTAAAACATTTTAGAAGCTGCTTATGGATTAATCCCGATGAGAGCTGGCTTTTTTAAGCAGATAGGCTGTGTGATACACACACACACACACACACACACACACACACACACACACACACACACATAGCCTGCCCTATGTAGCTCCTATTCTACCACTGAAGTGCTACATTGTTGCACTGTGTCTATTGCTTGCACTAACATGTTACCTCTCTGAAGACATAAGATAGAGTTTGCAGCCTTCTTGTGCCATGGTTACTCAGGGAGGTGGAGTTACCGCTCAGCGAGGGCTTGTGGTTTACTTTACCGGACTGTTGGCATCTTATCTCCTTCTCTACAATGCTGCCTTCATGTCCCGTAACATCAAGGGATCCCTGGAAGGATTCCTGATCCCCCTAATACAGCTATCAAAATCTATAGCAGCTCAGTTCTGAAGCCTGGAAAAGTAGCCCCCGCTCTACATGTTTGATGTGTTCTTTCCAGTATGTTCCCAGGAAGCAGGAGAAGAACTAGAGAAAGTCATGTGTCAGAAGTTCAGCAGCAAAGTACTCCTCAATTCATCTTACCCCCATAGCAATAACTCCAACTCTCCGTAAGACATTCTGTGAAAAAGATCTATATGTGATATGAGTCATCTTTCCATTAGCAAGTCAGTAGGTTAAAATCTGTGCATATGTGAACAGTGCTAAGGGGAATTACTTCTCCAGGGGCCAATTAACTCCACTCCACCTTAGGAATACCAAGCACGCTCTTTATCTTAATAAATCATTTTATCAGCCTATATTTCTGGTCATAGAGGTAATTAAATAAGAAATTGTAAATCTGACATTTAAAGAGAGAAAGAGAGAGAAGATAGAGCAAAGTAATACAGCACATGTATACAGATTGCTATTTAGAGTCAGATGGTTGGGTGCTGAGTGAGTTTCTGCCCCAGCCAATAGGAAGGTAGATAAAGAATGAGCCTGGACATAGGGAGAAATGTGTACATTGTTGCATGGTCACTACTTAGTGATATTTGCCCCAGTCAGAGTTAAAAGATGGGAACAGGTTAATCAGGTCAACAACTTTCAAACAACAGAACAGAATTTTATACTTATTAATTTTCCAAGGTATTTTATAAAGAATAAGAAACACTAAACTCTGGCTGCATGGAAGTATCGATTGAGGAACTTGACAGAAATAGGGGTAAGCAGAGGTAGGCATCAGATATCCATGTCCCCTCCCAGAGCATTTGATTTAATTGTTCTGGGTCTGATTTACCTTTTAATATGAAATCATGAAAAAAGATGAGATATCTTATTCATTCTAGGTGAGTGAAGTGTGAGCATATTAGAATAGGAGGAACGCTGAGGGACTCCAGTGACATCATCCTTCCTAACAGCCAACCATAGTGTCATCATTCCTCTCATCAGCCAGCCACAGTGACGTCATCCCTCTCAGAAGTCAGCCATGGTGACATCATCCCTCTCAGCAGCCAGCCACGGAGACCCCATCCCTGTCTCAGCAGCCAGCCTTCTCTTTCATCAGCAAGGCAGAATCTGCTTTCAAAACCACAGAACCATGCAGAATGAAGAGAACAGAACAATTCCTGTTTCCGATGAGAACCAAGAGTGATCAAATATTTGGGAAAATATTTGCCTCTCTGCTGATGTTGTTGTTCTAGTTTGGTGGAGGCTTCTCTTCTGTAGTTTAGAAGCTAAAAAAAAGTTAAACCTATCCTGTGGACTGGTTTATTATCTCTCACAAAACTGCTGAGGCAATAGTGATTGAGAGAAGACTGCAAGTCCTAAGTGAAGTAGAGAAACGTTTGATGGGCGATGTTGTTCTGTATGCTGTGAATATGTGTTGCTCTGACTGGTTGATAAATAAAGATGTTTGGCCAATGTTGAGGCAGAATAGAGTTAGGCGGGGCATTCTAACTACAGAGGAGGAAGGAGAAAGGCAGAACAGAGAAGAAGCAAGATGTAAGACACGAGCCACGTGGCAAAGTATAGGTTTATAGAAATGGGTTAATTTAAGATATAATGGCTAGCTAGTGAGAAGCCTGAGCCATTAGGCCATACAGTTTGTAATTAATATAAGCCTCTGTGTGTTCATTTGGGTCTGAATGGCTGTGGGGCTGCAGGGCTGTGGGAGCAAGGCAAGACCAGGAAAACTTCAGCTATAAAAGCTAACCACAAATATTCTTACGAGCAACAAATGATCTATAGGGCAGTATTGGTTGTAGTATTAAGGCAACTCCACATAGTTAAAAGGGAGGTTTATTTTGTGGGATAAATAGTAAGTAAAGGGATAGGTTACAGGGTCTGGGAAAGGTGTAGCACAGTCCAGCGGTGTTCTCTGGAAAACTCTGCTCAATCTACCTCCAGAGTCCAGGATCCAGGAACTGAGAGAGCTGGCACATCCAGATCTCAGGTCTTAAGGGCTCTAGTCTCTGCCCCACCTGGTAGGCGTGACAGTCACTGAAAGCCTCAATGGAGGTAGTACTTCCAGGTCGAAGCTGGAACAGCTGCCCACTACAGGGCAGGGATTCAAACAGTCCTGGTTTGGCTTCTAATGCACATTTTGTGAATGAAGGCAGATTCAGAAAACTCTACTTCTCAAATCCAACTTTAAAAATTGTAAAATGAAGATTTTTATTCATAATTGAAATAGTTATGCATGATGAGCGACCTGAACAAAAATGGAGAAAACAAAAAAGGCTGTCAGAGAGATACATGGGATCATGGAGAAGCATGAAGAAGTGCGGATGGATAGCACATTCCTGAAGGATTAAATCAGTACTCCAAAGATGCCTGTGAGATGAATTTACAGTCTAAATAAAACAGACTAAAAATTTCACACTTCCCAATTGACTCATGTGTATAAGATTTTGATAAACATGACAGAATTCTAACAGATAAAATTTGCTAATTTCTATTTTTTGTAGTTGTCTAGTAAGCACTGTAGAGTCTGTTTTCAATGCTATTTTGCTGTCAGGTCAACAGTATCGCACACAAGTTACACTAGTATCCTTTAAAGCATGCTTTATTAGGAAATATTTCTCTGAATTTCATTGAGTGAGGGGGCAGAGAGGTTGGTATGGATCTGGGAGGAATTGTGGGAGGAAGAGTGGAGATTAAAACACATTGTATGAAATCCTGAAAAATCGATAAACAATATATTAAAACACAAAATGCAATACATTTCTAGCTATTGGTGTGCTCCGTAGATCCAACATTAGGCTTCATGGTGCTTGCATGCCCATGGTGAAAGCTAAGCTCAGGTGGGGGAGAGAAGATCTGGAAGAGCCCTGTGTGGCACACAGTTCTTATTGTCTTGTGGCTGTAACTGCAATGCAATCTAAACCCCCTGGGAGCTCACAGTGAGCTCTCGCATGCATGGGAAGCAGTTATAGCCCTAGGCTAGAAGCACAAGTAGAACCACCTGCCCTAAACAATTGAAACCAGCCAAATGAGTGAAATATGCCACTGTTTCTTTTTCTTTACTTCCTGAGGTTCCCATTTCCCCTCCTAACATTCTCTCTCCCTACTCCATAGTTCACTGACTGGTAAAGCTTCTTGAAGATATGAAGATTAGTTTTATGGATTTGTAAATCATAAATCAGTTACTGTATTCTGACTATTGAAACTTACTGGCTAATATATATTTTTTATTTATTAAATTTAATTTTACTTATCAGCTACGGATTCCCTTGTTCTCCTCCCTCCTGCCCCTCCCCCCCGTGCCTTCCCCCCAGCTCACCCTCCATTCCCATCTCCTCCAGGGCAAAGACTCCCCTGAGGATTGAGTTCAACCTGGTAGATTCAGTCCAGGCAGGTCCAGTCCCCTCCTCCCAGGCTGAGCCAAGTGTCCCTGTATAAGCCCTAGGTTCCAAAGAGCTAACTCATGCACTGAGGACAGGACCCAGTTCCACTGTCTGGTGTTGCCGGAGGGCTTCTCTCCAGGTTCCCCAAGCCCCGCAGTCCCACAATCCACATATAAAATAATCACTCAGACGCTTATATCACTTATAAACTGTATGGCCGTGGCAGGCTTCTTGCTAACTGTTCTTTTATCTTAAATTAACCCATTTTTATAAATCTATACCTTGCCACGTGGCTGGTGGCTTCCCAGCGTCTTCACATGCTGCTTCTCCTGGCGGTGGCTGCAGTGTCTCTCCTCCTTCTTCCTGTTTCCCCAATTCTCCTCTCTCTTTGTCCCGCCTATACTTCCTGCCTGGTCACTGGTCATCAGTGTTTTATTTATATAGAGTGATATCCACAGCAGTCTGGATGCCTCCCAAGCAGATCAAGCTAATCAACTGTCTTACTTATCCAGAGGGCCTGATCCAGTTGGGGGCTCCTCAGCTATTGGGTCATAGTTCATGTGTTTCCTTTCATTTGGATATTTGTCCCTGTGCTTTTTCCAACCTTGATCTCAGCAATTCTCCCTCATACAAACCCTCCTCTTTCTCGCCAGTTGGACTCCTGGAGCTCCACCTGGGGCCTGACCTTGGATCTCTGCATCCTGTTCTCTCAGTCATTGGATGGGGTTTCTAGCACAACAATTAGGGTGTTTGGCTATCCTATTGTCAGAGTAGGTCAGTTCCGGTTATCTCTCGACCATTGCCAATAGTCTATTGCAGAGGTATGTTTGTGGATTTCTGTGGACCTCTCTAGCATTTTGCTTCTTCCTATTCTCATGTGGTCTTCATTTATCATGGTCTTTTATTCCTTGTTCTCCCTCTCTGTTCTTGATCCAGCTGGGAATCTCCCGCTCCCCTAAGCTCTCTTTCCCTCCACCCTTGCCCTTCCTGACTCCCACTCACGTCTATGTTGTTCATGTAGATCTCATCCATTTCTGTGTCATTGGACAATCCCTGTGTCTTCTTGGGGTTCTGTTTTCTAGGTAGCCTCCCTGAAATTGTGAGTAGCAGTCTAGTCATCTTTGTTTTACATCTAGTATCCTTCTATGAGTGAGTACATACCATGTTTGTCTTTCAGAGTCTGGGTTACCTCACTCAGAATGGTTTTTTTCTAGATCCAATCATTTGCCTACAAACCTCATGATGTCATTGTTTTTCTCTGCTGAGTAGTATTCCATTGTGTATATTTACCACATTTTATTTATCCATTTTTCAGTTGAAGGGCATCTAGGTTGTTTCCAGGTTCTGGATATTACAAACAATGCTGATATGAACATAACGGAGCAAATGCCCTTGTGGTATGATTGAGCATTTGTTAGGTATATGCCCAAGAGTGGTATAGCTGGGTCTTGGGGGAGATTGATTCCCAATTTTCTAAGAAAGTGTCATATTGATTTCCAAAGTGGTTTTATAAGCTTGCATTCCCACCAGCAGTGGAGGAGAGTTCTCCTAGCTCCACTTCCTCTCCAGCATAAGCTATTTTCAGTGTTTTTGTATTTAGCCATTCTGACAGGTGTAAGGTGGTATCTCAGAGTCATTTTGATTTGCATTTCCCTGATGATTAGGGATGTTGAGTAATTCCTTAAATGTCTTTCAGCCATTTGAGTTTCCTCTGTTGAGAATTCTCTGTTTAGTTCTATAGCCCATTTCTTAATTGGACTGTTGGACATTTTGATGTCTAATTTCTTGAGTTCTTTATATATTCTGGATATCAGCCCTCTGTCAGATGTGGGGTTGGTGAAGACCTTTTCCCATTCTGTAGGCTGTAGCTTTGCCCTGTTGACCATATCCTTTGATCTACAAAAGCTTCTCAGTTTTAAGAGGTCCCATTGATTCATTGTTTCTCTCAGTGTCTGTGCTACTGGTGTTATTTAGGAAGTGATCTCCTATGCCAATGGGTTAAGACTGCTTCCTACTTTCTCTTCAGAGTAGCTGGATTTATTAAGGTCTTTGATCCACTTGGACTTACATTTTGTGCATGGTGACAGATAAGGATCTATTTGCAGCTTTCTACACATTGACATCCAGTTATGCCAGCACCATTTGTTGAAGATGCTTTCTTTTTTCCATTGTACAGTTTTGGCTTCTTTGTCAAAAATTATTTGTTCATAGGTGTGTGGATTAATGTCAGGGTCTTCAGTTCGATTCCATCAGTCCACATGTCAGTTTTTATGCAAGTACCAAACTGTTTTTATTACTGTAGCTCTACAGTAGAGCTTGAGGTCAGGGATCGTGATGCCTCCAGAGGTTGTTTTATTATATAGGATTCTTTTGGCTATCCTGGGTTTTTTGTTTTCCATATGAAGTTGAGTATTATTCGTTCGTTCCAGTTCTGTGAAGAATTGTGTTGGTATTTTGATGGGGATTGCATTGAATCTCTAGATTGCTTTTGGTAAGATTGCCATTTTTACTACGTTTATCCTGCCTATCCATGAGCATGGGAGATCTTTTCATTTTCTGACATCTTTTTCAATTTCTTTTTTCAGGGACTTAAAGTTCTTGTCATATAGGTCCTTCACTTGCTTGGTTAGTGTTATCCCAAGGTATTTTATATCATTTGTGGCTATTGTAAAGGGTGATGTATCTCTGAATTCCTTCTCAGCCTGTTTGTCAATTGTATATAGGAGGGCTACTGATTTTTTTTGAGTTGATCTTGTATCCTGCTATGTAGCTTATGGTGTTTATAAGCTGTATCAGTTCCTTGGTTGAATCTTTGGGGTCACTCAAGTATACTATCATGTCATCTGCAAATAGGGAAAGCTTGACTTCTTCCTTTCCAATTTGTATCCCCTTAATTTCCTTATGCTGTCTTATTGCTCTGGCTAGAACTTCAAGTACTGTATTGAATAAGTATGGGGAGAGTAGACAGCCTTGCCTCGTTCCTGATTTTAGTGGAATCGCTTTGAGTTTCTCTCCATTTAATTTGATATTGGCTGTTGGCTTGCTATAAATTGCCTTTATTATGTTTAGGTATGTTCCCTGTATTCCTGATCACTCCAAGACCTTTATCATGAAGGGGTGTTGGATTTTGTCAAATTACTGACTAATATATTAATCCATGGCTAATAACAACCCATATTCAAATGTTTAAGTTCATTATAGTAGGGTTTCCTATGAGGACAAGACTTTACACACACAAGTCCAGAAGATGGAGACATTTTAATATCAAAAAATCAAGTGAAACCATAAACACGTTCATAAGCACATATATAAATTGAGAAATTCTTTCCCCATGTGTGGACTATACATTTTTAAATTCCGCCAAAATTCTCATTAAAGTGCTTTTATTTTTTATTGTGTTTCCAAGTCTGAGATATAATATAAATACTAAGGATGTGTTTAAAATGTGGAAATATATGTATTTGTGTATATATATATGTGTGTGTGTGTATATATACATATATATGCATATATATGTGAGTATGTGTGCATACAACACTATTTTTATTTTAAAGACATATATACACAGGTGGTGTGAGAAAATAAATTTTTCTGATTGACTTTTATCTTAGTAATTAATTCAATGCCTGTTATGGGTGAAAGTTACAAATAGCCAAATCAACTCTTTTAAACTGTTGGGAATTCTCTTAAAACAATGAGAGTGTAGGCAGAGAGGGGAGAAGGAAGAGGAGGTGGATGGAAGGGGAGGTGTGAGGAAGTTGGGGAGGCAAAGAAGAAATCCCCGCTTGTTTTATTGCAAACAAGCATGAGTTGGTTTGGGCCGTTTCTTTAGCTCTCAGGAGTTCTGAGCATTGATAGAATGCCTATTTTGCATATGTGCAGGTGGATGAGAATGCATAGTTGTGAATGGAACCTACTTGACCTCAGAAACTTCTCAACTGAATCTGGTTAGTGTAGACTTGAGTTCATGGAGGAACACTCCATGAAGGGTCAGAAGTCCTTCTTAGAGTAAAGAATTAGGATGATGAGCTTTCAGACACTTTAAATCTGTGACATCATCTTTCTCCTCTAGGTCATTCCTAAATTGCTTCTGATAGAAGAAATCATTGCTTTTATTCCTTGACAGGTACACAGAGTGTTCTAATGTCTCGTCAAGGGGGTAAAACTGCAGTCTTGGATGCAAGAATTATTTATGTTTGTCAGAGCCATGCACTCAGCTGATTTTCTCCACAGGCACACATTTCTGTTTGTAATTATATCATTCAATTATCCATCATTTTTCTATTAATGTGTCTGTTCATTACAGTTTCAAGAGGAGTCTAAAATGACATTTTCAAAAGAATGAACTGTTCAGTTCATAGCTGGGTACATGTTACATTCCCTGCTAAATGCTGTTTTAATAAAGTGAAGCGGAGCTGTCATTGCCTAATTTATTTCTGTACCAAGCCATTTCAACTCTCCAGAGAAACTTCTGTTTAAGTAAGGCGTGCTTGACCAAGAAAGGTTGTCAAGTATTAACTGTCTCTGTGGGGAGTTGATGTTAAAAGAATAATTGGTCCAGTGGTGGGAGCAGAAAACAAGTTCAGTTACTCTCAGTCAAAAAGACAGTTCCTTGTTCCCTCTGTATGAAATTATGCTGTCACTTCTAACTAAGAGAGTGCCACCATACATAATTAACATATGGAAAGTTTGGGGATCTTTTGTTTACCCCGAGGATAACAGTCTTTTTAACATACCTTTTCCTCTTTGCCACTTATCTGTTAGCCTGCAAAAAGTGTGCGGCAAACTTTCATCCTCTTTCTCATCAAAGAGTCAGATTTCTTCATTTCTTTTCTTTTTTAATTCCTGCTACTCAGTCCCTCCCAGTATCTCTTAGTTCTGACTGATTCAGAAGAAGCACTTATGCCACGGGATTTCAACGATATCCCTTGCTGTTTCAGCAGACCAGCTCTTCCTACGGCAGACACAAATCCAGTTTTTCAAAGGGAGAAACACAAGAGTCAACCTTAATGCAAATAAGAGTAAGAATTCTCGCAGGAATTTTAGCCCACGGTTACAGCAAGGCTCCGATTTCCTGACCACACTGTAGAAAGACGAAGGCAGCCGGGAGGTAGTGCTTTTCATTCTCTCTTAGTGTCTCTCTGCTCCGGCACGCATCTTTTCAAACAGGACAAAATGCTTTAAGCAATTCTATGTCATTACCCACTGTTGATACTGAGAACCACCCGGCATTTGTAAACTAAATCTTAGTTTAGTTCACAAAATGTTTCATTTTGTCTCTTTCAGCATAATTGATTGTTTCAATTGTGGTTCCAACAAGATTAGGCCAGAGTAAGTGTCAGCTTTTCAAAGGATGGCTTGCCCCTTCTGTATTCTCTTGCAACATATTTAAAACATAGAGTTCAAATGTAGCACTGATTTGACCTCTAACTTTGGAAAGCAGATGTAGACTACACACTATCCCTTTGAAGATACCTAGGTTTAGGAGCAGCCCAACACATAATAAGGTTTATTTACTTATTTATTTTAAGTTTATTTTTGAGGCAAGGTCTCACTCTTTGCCAAGGCTGCCTTAGAATTCACTATATAGCCCAGGCTGGCCTCAAACTCAGTGAGTCTTCTGATTCAGCCTCCAAAGTTCAAATTACAGGCATGCATCATTATTTTTGACACACAGAATTAATCTTATCATGTATTAATAATGTCTTCTTGATAAGAACATATAAAGTTTGCTTATTAGTTGAGTATAACACCTTCAATGAAACAGAAACAATATTACTTTATTTTTAATTTTGAGCTGGAGAAACGATTCGGGGGATTAAGAGTGGTTGCTGCTCTTACAGAGGACTGAGGTTTGTTAAGTCCAAAGTTGGCCCCCAAAATGGTGGTGCCACTTACAATGTCCTAAATGACAGTCTAGGCTCAGTCAGGCAGAACTCTGACCCAGCAAACAGATGGATTATTATTAGATAAATAGAAAGCTAATCTCAGCATTCCTTAGGAATCTTGTGTAGTGCGTTTCTGTTTGCCAGAAAAGCCATTTGTTCCCTTGATGTTCTGGTCCACACCCCACCTCCTGCTACTCTAACTCCAGGCTGTTCGGGCTAACTTTTCCCCCGCCACTGCAGTACTTATCCCCTTAAAACTGGCAAGGCTTTCCCCACCACTCGCTATTCTCTGGCCCCAGAAGCAGCCTAGCAGTTTTATCCCCCCAGTAAACCTTTCTTTCTACCCACAGAGTGATATAGTACAGTGCAACACATATTTGATAATTATCACTCATCGTTCTCCCTTTGTATGAAAGTTTAGAAATATTTAGTTGTTGTATATTCATCATTATCTGATTTGTCAAATGAGTTTCTTTTTTTCTGGAATACGATAAAGGTCTTATATCACTTGGTACCTCTGTTACCACCATCCCCAGCTTGTTCTTGGTATTTCAAAAAATAATTTTATTTTTAGGCTGTTTGGTGATGATATTCCATTTGTAACATAAGAATGTTATTGGAAAATAGTTTCTTGAATAAAAGAATAGACTTAGAATAACTTGCTTTGCTCAATAATGGTTAATTTTCACTTAAGAAAATTATGTCAATTTTATAATGTAAAATATGAAACTTTGAAATGTTATGGAATGGTTCAGCTGATTTAATTAACAAATGTGTTGCCTCATATAATTTTCATTTTTGCGTAATGAGAACTTAAATTATACCCTTGGCAATCTTGAAAATATAGCACACTGTTACTACAATCACCAGGTTGTACAACATATTTCTAGAACTTAATTTACTCTGACTTAACTTTATAAAATTTGAAAACCCAATTCTATCTATGTACACAGCATGTACACTTTGCTTCTCTGAGTTCAACTCTTAGATTATACATACAAATGAGAAAAATCACATGGTGTCTGTTCTTCTGTGCTTGGCACCTGGGCAAAAAGGATTGGTACTGGAACCTCAGTCAGAAAATGGAGGCCTGGAGGAGCCTACATCCACAGTGGCTGGCCTAAAGCTTGTGTCCACAGGAACTCACATGGACTAAAGTGGTGTTCTGTTCTTCTAATGTTATGACAAGACACATTGGCCAAAAAGCTGTCTAGTGGATGATAGGATTTGTGTGGCTTACATTTCCAGATCACAGTCTCTGATTGAGGGAAGTTAGAGAAGGAACTGGAAAGCAGAAACCATGGAGGATGCTGCTTCAGAGCTAGCTCATAGGCCTATAACCAGCCAATTTTGTTATAAAGCCAAGGATGACATGCCCAGGGATGATAACACCCACAGTGGATGGAGTCATACTGAATCAACTAGCAATGAAGACAATTCCCATCCCCATAATAGAGATGTGTACAGGCTCATCTGATCAAGACAATTTCTCACTTGAGGTTGTCCTCTCAGATGATTCTAGGACGTGGCAAGTTGACAATTAACAATACTCTGGACGAGTAGGTCTGTAGAAGCTATCCAGGTCCTGAAGAGGCTGTTAAAGAGTTTAAATTTGGCAGGCTTGGAGCCTGACTCTATGGAGGCTTGACCTGGGCTCAAAGAGATTGCTTTGTGTCTTGGATCAGAGGACAGGGACCTAAAGTTTTAGGTTTGGGGACAGGTCTGACCTAGCCCACTGATAAGGATAAGTCCTGGTCTGTGGGACTATGGCACCACTTTGGATCTCCTGGAGTGTGGGGCCACGGGGACAATCTTGACAAGGTATCTTACTTGCTTAGGTGACAGAATGGTGTCTGGAGCCGAGAAACTTATGGATATACTTCTCAATGCATTTGTCCTACATCCATGCTGCACTCAGACATTATGATCTCTCACCTGGTTTCTATTTAGCTCTTGGGCAGGTATTTAGGTGCAGGATGGTTGTTCCAAGAGATACTTCTGTAGGAGAAGATGCTCTCTCCTGCTACCTTGATGCTTCTGTTCTTGAGAAGACCAACTGCTCTACATCCTAGCCTTGAAGATGTTCTGGGACAGAGTTGAGATTGAATTCAATCCTTCAGTGCTCACACTCCAACTTCTTCTGCTTTGTGCTTCTTACGGTGGTGGTGTGAATGAGAATGCCCATGGATGTGTTTGAACATTTGATCCCAGGTTGGTGGTGTTTAGGGTGGTTTTGGAACATTTAGGAGGTGGAATATTACTGGAGGAAGGAGGCCAGATGGGCTCTGATGGTCTGTAGTTTCATTTTAGATCTCTGGCTCCTAAGTGTGGATACACCAGTCCCTGTTCCTGCCACCACGCTGTGCCATCCCTGACATGACAGACTCCATCCTTTTGAAATTACAAGACAAAATGATCCTTTTCTTCTCCGAGTTGCTTTTTTGCTTGATGTTTTAATCATAGTAACAGACAAGTGACTGATACACCCACCAACTGTCTTTGAGTAAGAGGCTCTGTGGCCAGTGTCAGGCAGGGGCTTGAAGAACATGACTTTCCTAATCATTGCGGAGAGTCACTTGCTTGAAATGCTCTCTTGATTTTCGTCTATTTTTGTGTGCACCATGGAGAGCCTGAGAGCCTCGTTACTCACTCAAGCAAGACATCATATATTCATTTATAAAGTAACTTCTGAAATTAAGCCTGGCTGCCCATTTAATGATGTACACTGTTTATAGGTGATTTTTATATAACTGTCATTCTGCACTTTGCTTTCATTAGAAAACCTTGGATTTAATAGCTTGTCAAATGAAACCACCCCAATTATTCATCGTTTCCTGGTTTGAAAAATGTCCCACTATGTCTAGTTAGAAGAGAGAGAGTGATGTTTTTCTTTTACTATCTCACTATATTATCTGATTGCTATCCTTCTCCCAGGACAAAAGGCAAAACTTCTACGTGGGACCGAACTAGGTCCTCTGAATGTGGACGAAAGTTTTGTGGTTTGATGTGTTTGTGGGTCCCCATGGGACCAGGACTTACCCTGGGTATACAAACTGGCTTTTTAGTCCCCATTCCCTGTGATGCAATGCCTTACTCAGCCTTGATGCAGGAGGGGGGGCTAGGTCCAGCTGCAACATGGTATAATAGCCTGTGTTGACTACCCAAAGGAGGCCTTACTCTCTGTGAGGAGGGAATGGAGTGGGACGGGGTAGGTGTGGGGAGCAGGAGAAGAGGAAGGAGGGGGAACGGGCGTTGGTACGTAAAAGGAAAGAAAATCTTTTTTCAATAAAAAATTATATATATATATATATATTAATAAAAATAATATATATATTTCAGAAATGACTTACAAAACCTAACTAAATATCTTCCTGGTCACTGTTATGTGAGATCTAACAATTAATGCATGGTCAATGTGTAAATCTGTCACCTGGTGCTGTCTTTAGCTTAGGATGCCCTCTAGTTTAAGTGTAAAATAAAGAGAATCTTACGAATAAATGGATGCTTATGAGCAACTGAAGAAGAAATGCCGATTGGCATAAGAAAAAGACACCCATATTTTCAGATGGAAAAGGAAATAGGAGTTGAATATTCAGTTTGTTAGTAGTGAAGATATGGTAATTGTTAACATTTTATTTATTATTATTGTTGTTGTTGTTGGTGGTGGTGGTGGTGGTGTGTGTGTGTGTGTCTTGGAAACCAGGTGTCACAGCGTTCATGCATGTGAAAGGTAGAAGACAACTTTGTGGAGTACATATTTCTTTCTTCCCACCTTTCCATGGGTTCCAGGGCCAGGACTCTAGTCATCAGGCTTGGTGGCAAGTGCTTTCCCTGCCAAACTATCTTGAAACCCAAGGTAATAATAATACCATTTTATAATACAAGATACCGACCGTTGGTTAGCTTTCCTAGATTTACATCAGTGTACATGACAATTTCCAGACTTACTGAACGGTAAGACATCCCAATGCCCTTAGGAATCCAGTTCAACTTTAAACCTGAAGTCATACAAATACAAACAAAAGAAATTGGAATGCTAAAATGCTGGCAAAATATCTGAGTCTAGGATCTGTTTTGCCTCTTTGGAATGGAGAATTATTGCTGCAAAACTATTAACATTAAGCATGTACTAGGCCAAAAATGAGCATGATATTTCCTTGCCCACGTGAGGCAATGCTACCCTCCATGCATCTGAACACTTCCTTCTTCCTAGCAAGGAAGACCCTGTAGTTTCTGCCCTGGAAACTACAGCTCTATGCTTTCTGCGCCTCCACTATGACTTCCAGCAGCCATTCGCCCTGACAGTTAAATAAAATATGCTATTGAGATACTTTAAAAGGCTGCTCTTTTTTTTTTCACTAAGCATTTAATAGATAGTAATGTTAATATGTCTCACCTGTATTTACAAAATAAACTCTTATTGGTTTAAAAGTAAAAGGTGCTGGGCGGTGGTGGCACACGCCTTTAATTCCAGCACTCGGGAGGCAGAGGCAGGTGGATCTCTGTGAGTTCAAGGCCAGCCTGGTTTACAGAGCGAGATCCAGTACAGGCACCAGAGGTACACAGAGAAACCCTGTCTCAAACAAAACAAAAAAACAGGCCAAATATGAAAATTATAAGTAGTCTTGCATCCGGCAATGGAATATCACTCCCCAGAGCTATCGGTAAATATTTAAGCAACTCACTGAAAAATGCTGAAAGTAAAATAAATTAAAATGCACATCACTTAGGTGTGTACGGGTATTCATACATCTAAACAGAGGAAAGGAGATTGGCAGAGAGGGAGTGTACCCAAGCGCATGGTGTGCTTCTGTGGGTGGTCATACCATCAGTGGGGCCGAGTACCTGTCAACACACCAACCCATCTCATGATATGATTATGATTTGCATACTTCAAAATGACATGAGAAACCTGGCAGTGATGTTGAGAATCAATATATAAAGCACCCTCAGTGTGTAAGGCTAGGCCTGGGGATATCTACAATCTCAGAAGGAGAGAGAAATAAAGCTAAAGATGGATGCTATTGTTCATATATGAATCAACTGGCAGGGATATGATTAGGGGACATCATACTCCAAACAAACTTGTCCAGGGCAGTGACTGATATTTGAACAATAGGCTACAAAGGAAAATAAATCCAACTAATTATCTCTGGATAAAATTGTGTCCAGTAGTAGTGATGGTTTATTACATGTTATTGTACATCTCAATGTTCTTGATTGGCTAAATGGTTTGTAAGGACTATACAGAAACAAATTTTTAAATGGAAAATAATAGTTTTATCTTTTTTTTATTTTTTATTTTATTTTACAATACTATTCAGTTCTACATAACAGCCACAGATTCCCTTGTTCTCCCCCTTCCTGCCCCCCTCCCCTTCTCCCTAGCACACCCTCCATTCCCACCACCTCCAGATCAAGGCCACCCCCGAGGACTGAGATCGACCTGATAGACTCAGTCCAGTCAGGTCCAGTCCCCTCCTCCCAGATTGAGCCAAGCATCCCTGCATAAGTCCCAGGTTTCAAAAAGCTATCTCATGCAGCGAGCCCAGGACCTGGTACCACTGCCTAGATGCCTCCCAAACAGATCAAGCCAATCAACTGTCTCACCTATTCAGAGGGCCTGATCCAGTTGGGGGCCCCTCAGCCTTTGGTTCATAGTTCATGTGCTTCCATTCATTCGGCTATCTGTCCCTGTGCTTTATCCAACCTTGGTTTCAACAATTCTCGCTCACATAAACCCTCCTCTTTCTCACTAATTAGACTCCCAGCACTCCACCCGGGGGCCTAGCTGTGGATGTCTGCATCCAGATTCCCCAGTCCTTGAATGGGGTTTCTGGCACAACTATTATATTTGTCTTCTTACCAAAATTTTCTGAAGTGAATTTATTCTAAAATGAATTAATAATATCATTACTATATTAAAATGGTATTTGACAGTTATTGTGTGTTTAACTCTGTGAGTTAAATTATTATTAACAATATACTTTTTTCTAGATCCATCCATTTGCCTGCAAATTTCATGATATCATTGTTTTTTAATGCTGAGTAGTACTCCATTTTGTATATGTGCTACATTTTCTTTATCCATTCTTCAGTTGAGGAGCATCTAGGTTGTTTCCAGATTCTGGCTATTACGAGTAATGCTGATATGAACATAGTTGAGCATGTGTCTTTGTGGTAAGATTGAGCATTCCTTGGGTATATGCCCAAGAGTGGTATAACTGGGTCTTGAGGAAGACTTATTCCCAATTTTCCGAGAAATCGCTATACTGATTTCCAAAGTGGCTGTACCAGTTTGCATTCCCACCAACAGTGGAGAAGTGCTCCCCTTGCTCCACATCCTCTCCAACATAAGCTGTTTTCAGTGTTTTTGATCTTAGCCATTCTGACTGGTGTAAGATGGTATCTCAGAGTTGTTTTGATTTGCATTTTCCTGATGACTAAGGATGTTGAGCAATTCCTTAAATGTTTTTTAGGCATTTGAGATTCTTCTGTTGAGCATTCTCTGTTTAGCTCTGTAGCCCATTTTTTAATTGGATTGTTCAGTATTTTGATATCTAGCTTTTTGAGTTCTTTATATATTTGGGAGATCAGTCCTCTGTCAGATGTGGTGTTTCCCATTCTGTAGGTTGTCGCTTGGTCTTATGGGCCATGTCCTTTGCTCTACAAAAGCTTCTCAGTTTCAGGAGGTCCCATTTATTAATTGTTGCTCTCAGTGTCTGTGCTACTGGTGTTATATTTAGGAAGTCGTCTCCTGTGCCAATTCATTCCAGACTACTTCCTATTTTCTCTTCTATCAAGTTCAGTGTAACTGGATTTATGTTGAGGTTTTTGATCCACTTGGACTTGAGTTTTGTGCATGGCAATAGATATGGATCTATTTGTAATCTTCTGCATGTTGACATCATCTTGAGTGAGGTAACCCAGACTCAGAAGGACAATCATAGTATGTACTCACTCATAAGTGGTTACTAAATGGGAGGGGAGGGATGGCCAGACTGCAACCCACAACTCCAGAGAGGCTAACTAACGGGGAAAGGCCCTAGGAGGGACACATGGATGACCCTGTAAAGGAGAAGTGGATGAGATCTACATGAGTGGACTGGGTGTAGGGGGGTGGCAGAGGGCGAGGAGTGGGGGATGAGAACATAGGGAAATGGGAGAGTCAAGCTGGAACAGGAACAGAGTGGGAGGGCAGGGTGGAAGACACCATGATAGATGAGGACATCATGGGAATAGGAAGGGGCAAGGTGCTGAGGAGGCTCCCAGGAATCCACATGGTTGACTCCACCTTGGTGTGCTGGCAGTGGTCCAGAGGGTGCCTGGACCCGTCTACTCTGGTGACCAGCCTAGCAAATAACCTAGCTGTTATCATAGAGCCTTTGTCCAGTGACAGGTGGAGGCAGATACAGAGATCCACGGCCAGGCACCAGGCTGAGCTCAAGGAATCCAATTGATGAGAGAGAGGAGAGATACTGCAGGTGAGGGACGTCGAGATCATAATGGGAGGATGTGCAAAGATGACTGGCCACATTAGTGGAAGCCCATGAACTGTGAACTGGTGGCTGTGGAGCCCCCATGGGACTGGACTAGGCCCTCTGGACAAGGAAGATGGTTGTTTGGCTGGAACTGTTTGCGAGGCACCCAGGGGGAATTGGGATCTGTCCCTGGTACATGGGCAGGCTTCTGGAATCTGGTGCCTGTGGTGTGACACCTTGCACAGCCTTGGTGCTGTGGGAAGGGGCTTGGACGTATCTACGCTCAGTGTGCTGGGCTCTGCTGACTCCCTATGGGAGACCTCGATTTGGGAGAAATGGGAATGCAGGTGGCTTGGGAAAGAGGGCTGGGGAGTAGGAGGAGGGAGGAGGGGGTTCTGCAGATAGCATATGGAATGAGTAGAAGATTTCTTAATAAAGAAAAATGAATATATATATATATATATATATTTCATTTTTTTAATTTTGGCCTCAAAGGAAGACAAGATTTATATACAGTTCTTAAGTGATGAGAATTTGAGGAGAATTTAGTGAAATAGGAAAAAAATTGATATAAATCCTTCTTTTCTAGTCTTCCAATTTTAATGTTTTAGTTTTTAATCTTTAAACTCATTAACTAAAAGCAATGCATTTCCCTTTAAATGATTTCAAATGATCTACTTAGATATTCAAAGGGAGTGTTTCATCTATTGATTCTGAGAGAGGTTTCAATAAAGACAACAAGCATGACAATAAGTCAGCTGCAGATCCAGTGGCCAGAGAGAGAAGCCACAAATTAGGAGGAGGCAGAGCCATTTGCTGTGGCTAGGAAGAGTTTGAATTTCATAACACTACTGATTGCACAAAGCCTAGGCCATCACTCCTCAAGAAGACTAGTTATTATAGGAGTCAGAAGTTACTTTGGGGTATAACTCTTAGCATATATTCAAGGATAAATTAATATTGCAGAAAAGTTGCCTATCAGAGTTAGCAAGGTAGGATGCCTATTAATTAAGGCAACTTTAACGGATATAATTCATTTGTGGGTTTTAGTTTAGAACCACTTAATATGGTATACATTTAAAATATTATAAAAGAAGAAAAATCAATTGCCAAAATCAAATATAGGTGATTATGGATGAGATATGATGACTCAACTGCCCAAAAACAAACGTCTAAAGATCCTTTATATATTTAAGCTGTGATGTCTGCAGAACAAACTCCAAGAACAGAAAGAAAAAATAAATAGCAGGAAGATGTGGAAGCCAACTGTCCATTCCGTGACTCACATTAACATATGTACATATGTACCCTGGTACTACAGTGTAGGTATGGTGCTACAATAAAGCAGAGAGTCATTGTGTGGCATTTTTAAGACAAACTGAGTAAGATACAACTAATTCTGTACAATTACTCTTGTTATTTGGTGTTCCTTAGTGGAAGAAAACCAACAGAATAAATGTGCATTAAAAGACGGTTTGTTGGTGGGTTTATACAACAGTTTAAGTAGTTCAATGATATCTGACTTCCCCTTGCAGAAGCCAGGCTTCTCGGCCAGGAGGCTGGATGTCTCAGCAGCCCCCATCTTGCACTGAAGGACTAGAGGATTCCTGGAGAGTCCCTGGTCTTCCACCCACATTGGGAGGCTGAAGAAACAGGGCTTTGCTGTCCCTGAAGAAGGGCTGCAGGAGCAGCAGTCAGATGCCCCGTAGGGTAGGGGGACTGGCCAGCACAGTGTGAATGCAGACAGGCAAACAGCGAAAGCTTGCCTTTTGCAAACTTCCTTTTTACTCGCTGCTACCAGAACAGGCCACCCGTGTTTAGAATGCGTCTTCCGGCTTCAATTAAAGTGATCAAGACTACTCATGAGAAATGCACCTGGAGGTCGCTTGATGGTTCCACATCCAGTCAAGTTGACAACCAAAATGTACCATTACATCCCTGCAGCTGTCCATTTGAAACTGGATTCAGTAGTAACTCATGATTTTATTTAGCTTTTTAAAAGGCATAAATGCCATTTCTTTGCAGCTTGAAATCCAATAAACATTAATATGACTAATACAACAGTCCCAGTGGGTTTGTCTATCACCTATATAATAATCTGTGACGGTTTCACAGAAACATAAGGACAATTTCAGGGAGATGGAGGCTGATTTGTGTCTGAGGAAAATGCTGAGTAGTAATGGTTTTGGAACAAGAGGAAAACAGATAAACTAGAATCCTGATGCAAGTGACCATTTTTCAGGATGCCAATGATGCTGGAATTGTAAGTTTAAAGAATATTTATGGAGTTGACCCAAGTACATCAACTGCATTGGAATATAGAATTCATATGACTGCTTAGATACATTTTGGAGCCAGATGAGACAGCAATCCATTGTCCTAGAAAATTAAAAATGTTTTTGCTCTGTTTGTGCTTTTGGTTAACCAACAGTTAACAATACAAAGTTTTCTTTATAAAAATGCATGCAGGTAATACACACAGGAGGAATGATAGAATTTCTAAATTACCATTTCACAATCTCTAATGGAATAATGGATCGAGGCAGTGATCAATAGTGAATGCTAAGAGCATTTGGTGAAAGGCTGATGGGGAATTTGTAAAAGAGAACAAATCTGATGGATTTGATTTCTATCGCTGCCATAATAAATTACCACAAAGTGAGTGGCTTAAAACAACACAAATTTATTATCTCACCGATCTGCGGGTCATCATCCAAGCACAGTGTGGCTGAGCAGCCTCTCTGGCACGGCTTTTGCAGGTTAACAATTCAGCGAGCTGGGCCATGTCTCTGGAGGTTCCAAGGATGAGTCCCGCTGAAGCTCACGGAAGCGCCTGGAAGAAGTCAGTCCCATGTGGACTGCAGGACTGAGCTCTGTTGACTTGCTGGCTTTTGGCTGAGGTTGTTCTGTGCTTCCAGAGACCATGTGTGTCCTATTGCTGTGGCCCTTCCACTTAGATTCAGCTAGCAAAGCTGTGTGTGGGCCCTTCTAGTGACCAGCCTAGCCCAACTCTCTTTACAACTTCTTCCTGGTGAAGCCTAAGAAATGCCTCTGATCTTCAGAAAGGGATCAGGTGATTTGAATTGTCACCTGAAAGTATGTCTGTATGATTCCTTCCCAGCAGTGGCAAGTTAAACGGGATTCGGGGTGACTTATGAAAAGATACTGGCAAATGTCAGCAGTTGCAGCTGGCAATAGATTTATGAGTTTTATTGTTTGTTATTAAATTCAGTGTGTGTGTGTGTGTGTGTGTGTGTGTGTGTGTGTGTGTGTGTGTGTGTGTAACCTTCCAGAAGAAAGAACAGATGGATACGTACCACCTGAACATTATAATATAAATCCCTTACTTCATTCACCATTGAGTCCTGAGTCCACAGGCCATGTTTAATCTAGACTTCTGTCTTTCTCACTATTTCCTAAAATGGTCACTCTTTGGCACAGAGTGTCAGGTAGTGACTGGTTAAGAAGTGATCTAACCTTTGGAGTGTGGAAACGAGAACCCATGTCCTGGTATCGAAGGGAGGATTACGGGTGATCACCCATCTTTTGAAAGTGCCCCTGTGAAGGAAATGCCCAGTGCATGTTGCTGAAGCCGCAGCAAGATGAAGAATATTGCTGTGGCCTGTGATTGAATTGTTATGTTGAGCAAGAAGCACTTGTGCTGTGTCCTGACTGGTCTGCATTTGTCTAGTAGATCATCTTTTATTTGCTTTTATTTTATGTGTGTGTGTTTGTTTGCATGTGTTTGTGTGTATATGTGGGTTTGTGTGTGTCTTTTTGTGTTTGTATGTATACATGTGTGTATATATATATATATGTGTGTGTGTGTATGCTGTGGGATGGTCTGTATGTCAAATTGTTCTGATTGGTCAATAAATAAAACACTGATTGGCCAGTGGCCAGGCAGGAAGTAGGTGGGACAAGGAGAGAGGAGAATTCTGGGAAGCAGAAGGCTGAGGCAGAGAGACACTGCCAGCTGCCGCCATGACCAGCAGCATGTGAAGACACCGGTAAGCCACCAGCCACATGGCAAGGTATAGATTTATGGAAATGGATTAACTTAAGCTATAAGAACAGTTAGCAAGCAGCCTGCCATGGCCATACAGTTTATAAGCAATATAAGTCTCTGTGTTTACTTGGTTGGGTCTGAGCGGCTGTGGGACTGGCGGGTGACAGAGATTTGTCCTCACTGTGGGCAAGGCAGGAAAACTCTAGCTACATGTATATGTATGTGTTTGTGTATGTTTCTGTATATATATTTGTGTGTGTATGTGTGTGTATATCTGTATGTGTATGTGTGTTAGTGTATGTCTGTGTGTCTTTTATGTGTGTGTTTGATATGTGTGAGTTTGTGTGTGCATGTGTATGTCTGTCTGTGTGTCTGTGAGTGTGTGTGTGTGTGTGTGTGTGTGTGTGTGTGGTGTGAGGGTACACGACACTGTATACATGTAGAAGCACTAGAAGTGTCCTCCTGTCATGTGTGGTATAGGGATGGAGCTTGGGTCATAGGCTTGGCTGCAAAGTGGGTCATTTGCCCACTTTTACTTCTCCCTGGCCCCTAATAGATCTTACTCTCATTTCTTAATGACTTTGAAAGCTCTATTTTGTATTTAAACAAATTTAAAGGAACTAACATTCTAATTATAAATAGAACACAAGTTGTTGTGCATGTGTGTGTGGTGTGTGTGTGTGTGTGTGTGTGTGCATGTGTTTGTGTGTGTGTCTCTGTGTGTGTATGTGTTGTGGTAGTGTCTTATCATATAACTTAGGTTGTTCTGGACCTCACTATGTAGGGCTGACTTGCTTTGATTTCACAGAGCTCTGCCTACCTCTGATTCCCAAGTGCTGTGACTAAAGCATGTGGCTATAACATCACTTTGTCACAAATAGATAGGGATTAAAAAGTTGAATTGCTTTATAAATATTTATGTTCACACCCATAGACCTGCAGAGCTCTCAATGTTGGTTAGAGAACCACACCCCCTTCCAAAGTGGACAGCAGTCAGTGGAGAGTTGCATAATCAATGCGATAAGAATAAGAGGTTCAGTCCTCAACCCTAAATGGGACATTTGTACTAACCAGAACACCACCAGAGCTCAGGGATGTTGAAGAGGAGGCAGAAAAAAAAATATAAGAGCCAGAAGATGGGGAAAATATTGTTTTCTAGATATACCACAGCTATGCAATCATTATTTCATAACAGCTATGTTAGAAACCTTATACTATAATCAGTTATAAAAGTGCCACATTTGATTGCTTTTAAAAGACTATCACTAATCATCACTTTGAAGTTACACGTTGGCTGTATCTCAACATCACTAGGCCGCAGAAAAGCCCTACCCACTATGCTTTATCCCTTCCTCAAAAAGTCTAACATTTCTTGTACTTTTCTGCTTATTTCTGATTTCTCACATTCTTTCCTTCTAAACTGGAACAACTGCCACCAAAATTCTGTAGAGAATTAGTCATAATCATAAGGATCTTGCGAATTAAGACAGTTAGCAATTCCTAGTAAATTCATATCTACTTGGCTCTTTGTACCAAGCCGCTTCATAGCTTAGCAGCCATTATGAACATAATCAGGTGTGTTGGTTTCGCTTTTATAGTTCATTGTCTGTTAAACTTGGGTACAGAATGTCACAGGGGAGAGCCTCTGTGTGAGTAAATCATACTGTCTAGAGCTTGGACCAGGTAAAAGTTGTCAGGATTCTCTGAAACAAATGAGTTAGCTGGATATTAAATAGTGCGGTTAGAATGAAATACAAAAGAGAATGATTTAGAAATATTTAATAACAGTAATTTGTAGAAATAATTTTTGAAATCTCTTGTTTTAAAAATGGAGGGAGGAGCAGATATTATTAGAGTTCTATTGGAACACTGGTTTTCTGCTTCATCTGTGCTTGACTTTCCTGCAAGGCTAAGGCCGAATTCACTGCTCATCTATCCAACTTGATATATTTACATAGGAAGCATCACTTTTGTAATAGGATGGGAGGGAATGGGCAGGAGAATCGTGACCCACTCCAGGTGAAAATGAGAACAGGCTAGTGAAGCTGCGTGAAAAGACAGAAGCCAGGTATATCCATCATTGTACAAGACAAATATTGGAAGCCTGGAACATTAACAGTGCTCTGTTGGAGGGCAAATGTTGACATGGATGTATCATTTGTATTTATAAATAGATTAGGAAAAGGTAGATTGTTTTCTTTCCAAATAGTATCTTGTTACTTTACATTTTACTCTCTTAGCTTGATAATATGTGTTCTTAAAAGAAACTCTGCACTTTTTAAGTAGCTATTCATGAAATTAAAGAATTTGTAATTTGCTTCTTTGGAGTATGATATATATATATCATACCCTGACCTTGTATCGTAAGCTCACATTCTATTATAATATCTCTTATATCTCTTATATTATCTCTACAGTTAAAATAACCCCAGGCTATAATTTGTTTCCTCTGTGAACTCACCATTGAATAAGGGTTTTTAAGAGGTCAAGGAAGTGCCAGTCATTCGGTTAGATCTGCAGATGGAGGCACAGAAGGGATGAGGCAGGTGAGGGGAACGCCTGTGGCAGAGGCTTAGAAGCCTGGCCACTTGGACTCGTGAGCCAGAAGAAGATGCTGTCAGTACTGATTCACTTGTACATTTACTACATCGAGTGGGAAAGATAAACTATATAGATCCGCCTGCCTGGGATTGCGCGGGCCACCACCACCCAGCGTTTTTGTTTTTTTTTTTTAAATAATGATTATGCTTGGTTTTGAGGGCATGGCTATCTTCAGGACCAAGAATTTATTTTTGAAAAAATACAAAGCACCCATTCTAATCTAAATTTACTGCTCACCCATTTTAACCCATTAAAATTACATTTTTTATTACATTTTGATGTTATGAATTGTCCATTAAGTAATATGGTTCTTGTTTTGAATGTCTGAGTAACTCTTATAATGAATCAAAGAAAAAAGTTAATTTGATTTCTATATGGTATTTGGTAAAAGAAGAAAGGAGGAAAATTAATAGTGAGTATACAGATTATCTTTAGTTTGACAATACTTGTGAGGAAATAATGCACTTTTAAGAGTGCTAATCTTCCTGTGTTAGGCTATTTAACAGATTTAATTTAGGACCCCAAGGCAGTCTTTCCTTCTTATTCTATCACACTTTGCTCTAGGGAAGATGTATAACATTACAACATTCTCAATGTGAGCTCTTGGGAATTAGTGTGAAATCAAATGTTCGTCCAATCAGTATTGTCCTGGAAATCTGTCTTGTGCTTTAGTATGAATCTATCATTTACATTGCTTACTTATAAACGGCCCAGTTTCCCAGTTCAACAGCCTTAGCTCATCTCTAGTACATGCATGTATTTAGGAAATGTGAGTTTTTATCTGTTAGATGATAATGTTATTCATAGGAAAACAATCTATCTCCTGGTAATGGCACAAAATTTGACTACAATTTGACTAAAGCTATATTCTTACCCTCATTTCCTTTCATTCCATCCCATACCCTGTGTATCAAGGTTTGGAGGAAACTGTCAGTTCTTTACTATAGTTCTATATACACTATGCTGTAAACATAGAATATATGTATATATAATATATTATACTTATATAATATATCATTATATATATATATATATATATATATATATATATATTCCAGAAATGGTCTTCAAAATTTAGACAAGTTGAGTACATATATACCCTGATGTGAATTCTTCCATATTTTCCATAGTAAAGATTTTCTACATCTTCATTTTATTAGAGCTTATTTACAAAAATACTTTTCTCATTAGAGAAGATTGCAAAATAACCTTCTTGACCTCAAGAATATGAAACAATATATGTTGTGTTCCTATTTTGTTTTCTAAAAAATGCACTTAAATAGTTGTGAAGACATTTTAGAGCTGGTATTTTTCAGATTCATGTATGAACTGGTGTCATTACAAATTACAGTTAAATTCTAAAATTTAAGAGGAATAAAACATTCTTCATCAATATTGTTTTGGAATACATGCATATCTCATAGTCATTGCCTTGTAGCAGGTGGTTGTAGGTATGTGGGTACATATCTGGATCTTCAGTTCTGTTCAGTTGTGTTTGGTTTTTTCCTAGTGTTCTGCTGATTTTATGACTATGCCTCTGTAGTATTACTTGAAGTCAGCTTTGGTGATACCACAAGCATTGTTTTGCTTAGGTCCACTTTGGCTCTCCAGGGTTTTTGTGTTGTATATGAAGCTTAAGAATTTCTTCTCTGTTTCTGTGAGGGATACCATTGGCATTTTTATGGGAACTCTGTTGAACCTGTGGATTGCTTTTGGTTGTATAGCCATATCAACAAAATCAATTATCTCAATCCATGAGCATAAGAGTTATTTCCATCTTCTGGAATCTTCTTTGATTTCTTCTTTCAGTGTGTTCTGAAGTTTCCAATGTAGAAGTCTTTGTTTCTTTGGTTAAGTTTATTCTACTTCCAGGTAACAGCTTAGGTAAATGCCTTCTTAAAGAGGATCCATTGCACAGGAATAATGCCGATGATTGGCAAGTAGGATTCATGAGATTATTAAACCCTCAGCATAGTGAAGGAAACACTTAACTAAGTGTAGAGACAGCCTATGGAACAGGATTAAAATATTTTCCAGTTGTACATCTGACAGAGGATTAGCATCTAGACCATGCAAAGAAATCAGGGAACCGAGTAAAAGAAAAGTAAACGATCCACTTAATAAAAGCCTTACTGGAATAGACATACAGTTCTTCAAAGAAGTGTCAGTGGCCACTAGGCACACAGACGTGCCCTACATCACTATCTGTGTTAATCACTTCATTATTTCTGTGATAAAATATCCTGGCAAAGGCAGCTGAAGGGAGGAAGGGCTTATTTTGCCTCACACATTTTAAGGTGTGGTTCATCGTGGTTGTCAACTAAAGGGAGTTAGAGCTTGAAGCTGCACACATTGGGTGAATAGAGAAGAAGCAGAGCGGCAAATGCGTGCTGTCAGCCTACTGCCCCTTTTTACTTATCCAGTATGGAACTCTTTCTAGGGAATAGTACCGCTCACAGAAATTGGACCTCCCACTCAATGTCATCAAAACAATTTCCACAGACCCAGAGGCCATCTTCCAGGTAATTCTAGATTCTGTCAGTTTAATAATTAACACCAACCATCATACTAGCCTCCAGAGAATGATAAAGGAAAATTATACTATGATTTTTTTTCTCACACATGCCATAATGACAGTCATCAAAAAAAAAAAAAGTCAACAAACACGAGAGAGTAGGATAAAAAACATCTATACCATGCTCATGGGAATGCAAATGTATCAAGTCATTATGGAAATGCATATTGACTTCTCAAAAAACTGAAAATACAACTACTATGTGATGTACTCATAACACTCCTGAATATTTATCCAAGACTCTAAGTCAACATAAAATAGAAATACTTGCACATCAAATCTTTATTGAAGCACTACCAACTATAGCTGAGTCATGAAACCAAACTCAGCATCCAACAACAGAGGGATGGATAAAGTAAAGGTGGTGTTTACGTATAATGGTTCGTTTTTCAAACATAGGTGGATAACTGGGTTGCTTACAGCAAAGTAGATCATACTAGTCATATCATATTAAGTGAATTGTCACTCCTAGAGGCACAGAGACATGTTTTCTCTTCATTTTGGATCATATTTTCTATACATGCATGAAATCATATAAATGCAGATGACATGAAAATAATAGTGAAGCTGTTTAGTGAAACAATGAGGCTTGGGAGGTGAGATGTGAGACGGGGAGTGTGGTGGATTTTGTGTCTGGTTCTGTGAAGCTAGTCAATGCCCATCACTGCGGAGACCATCAGAAGCTAACAGCAGAACTTGGCAGTATCACATACCGAAGGCTGGCTTTGCAAGCATGCCCTAGGCAAGAGTTACAGAGTCCTGGAGGCTCTCAACAAGTTCTAGAAACTTCCTGAAGCTGGCAAATGCTGCCCTGTTTAGATTCCCCACAATGACCAGGGTGGAAAGGAAGTTGTTAAAGGTCACCATCTGAGGTTATGGACGTAAAGTCCAAATTGAGATGCAGGTTCCAGGATGTTTAAAGGCTAAGATGATGAGGAAATTTGTTAAGGAAGATTCAGGGACAGAAAAAAGGCTGGGCCGAGACAGGTTATGTGTTCTGCAGTTAGAACTGGAGGTGTGAGGTTGCTCAAGGGTGCTGGCTCTCAGATGATGCAACTAAGAGTGTCAGATATGGGACACAAAGCTGCAGGATTTGATGTTTGCCCTGTTGGGTTTTAGTCTTGCTTTCTTGAGATCTCCTTGCTGTATCTTAATTCTGCTATTTTAGAACAATAATGTTTATTCTTTTGCCCTTTTTCTTTATTCTTGAGAATTTCATACGTGCATATAATGAAATATGAATGTATCTATGTCTTATTTTTCCTTTCTAAATTTCCCCCTATATCCTACAAGACATCTTCACATCCTCTTGTAGTTTGGATAACTCACTAAATCAAATTTTTGCTCCCCATGTGTACATGGATTTGCGCCATCCACTGTTGCATAAGCAATCTACAAGTGGCCATATTCTCAATGAAAGGATGATTCTTCCTTCTCTAGCAGATAATAACTTGCAGTAGTTCCCCAGTAGGGGTTGTTTCCTTGAGAACAGGTCTCCAGCTACAGCAGATTTTTTAATTGTTTTGATTCTGTACAGGTGTTGTGCTGGTAAACGCTGCTGCTGTGAGGTCATGAGTTCAACAGCCTTGTCATCTCTAGAAGACAGCATTCCATAGAACCTCTCGTAGTCCTTAGATCTCACATTATTTCTCTTTCTGCAATGTTCTCTGAGCTTTGATGCGGGCAGAGCATGAGGAGTGCTGTTACTAAAGATGTCCCCTTTAGGGCTGAGCGTTCATGGCACTTGAAGGTGCTATACAGACATCAATTGTACTGAATGCTGGGCTCTGCATACTCTAATACAGACCTGCTAGGCAAAAGATGCACCTACTGTTACAATAGTGGTATGAGTAGTATGAAGTTAACTCACTGCTTTTTGATTGGCCATGAGTTAGGTATCACAAGAGGAAATTCCATGCCTCGAATTATAATCCTGGCCAAAAACCAATGACTAGGAAGGTCATTTATCTTAGGATAGTGTAGTGGGTAGCTATTCGAGCTTTGATCTGGAAGTTCCAACCCCCATTGAGGTTTTGGTAACTGTCACGCCTACAAGGCGGGGCCAAGAGAGGACCCTGAAGACCCAAGATCCGGATGGGCCAGCTCTCTTGGTTCCTGGACCCAGGACTCTGAAGGTAGACCAAGCAGAGTTCTCCAGAGAACACTGCCAGACTGTGTTACATCTTTCCCAGACCCTACAAACCTATCCCATACTTGTAAGTTACCCCACAAAATAAACCTCCCTTTTAACTAGGTGGAGTGGCCTTAATAATTTCACCAATATCTGGTGCCCAACGTGGGCACAACCCTGAGATTAAGAGTCTTATGCTCTACCGACTGAGCTAACTGGACTTGTTTTTTTTTTTTTTTTTTGTTTTGTTTTGTTTTGTTTTGTTTTTATGATATATTTATTTATTATGTATATAGTGTTCTGGCTGCATGTTTGCCTGCAGGCCAGAAGAGGGCACCAGATCTCATTATAGATGGTTGTGAGCCACCATGTGGTTGCTGGGAATTTAACTCAGGACCTCTGGAAGAACAGTCAGTGCTCTTAACCTCTGAGCCATCTCTCCAATAAATAAATCTTTTTTTTTTTTTTTTTTTAAAGTGGGCACCTTGGGTACCAGTGGCAAGAAGCAACACTCTAGCATTGGGGCCAAAATGGTAGCTATTGTTGGTCTCTCCCGGAAGAGTCACAGTGCATCTCAACTGAGCCAAAACGTTTCAGCCCCCTTGTGCAGGAATGCGGAGATCAGGAACCAGTTCAGCCCCTCACTCATTCCCTTGGGACCTGACATCAAGCTGACAGTGTGTTTACATCCAAAATGCAAAGCAGACAGGTGGGCGTGTCAGGGAAGAACATGACCAAAAGCACAAGCATCAATGGAGACAAGGGCTTCCCCGAGAAGAACGATGGCAGCCAATCAGACACTGCAGGATAGAATCTGCTATTGTTATTTCACTCAATGGTCATATGGTCTAATTGAGTTCTAAATAGTTATGTTTATAGCCATAGACATGGGGTGTTTTCAACTTTGGCCAAACAACCTTCTTACACTGGGCAGCTGTTAATACAGTGATGAACAACTAGTCAAAGAGCTGAGGATAAAAGAATGTTTATTACATGCTAGTATATTATAAAGTATATTAAAAGTACTGATTTTTAATTAGGGTTCATAATTAAGAGATTTATGTGAATCTGAATATAGACCCCCACACTTAGATTTCAACACATTGTAGGAACTGCTAAGATTTTTGTGGACTTTCAGGGATGGAGTAAGTAAATGTTGCATGTGAGATAAACATATGACCTTAAGAGCAAAGAATGGAATGTTTTAACTTAAAATAATATGTTTGGCTATCAAGTTGAAGACAAGTGGATTTGTGATGGTTTAATCTCGTTTGCTGACTTGATGGGATTTAGAGTTCACCTAAGAGAAATATCTCATGGTGTTTCTGACCCATTCTGAATGTGAGCGGCTTCATCCCATGGGCTGAGGTTTCAGTTTGAACAAAAGAGGAAAGAAGTAAGCAGGACCTCTGTAGTCATGCCTCATTCAGGTGGATGGGCCATTATTTGAATGGGTTGTTTGGTTTCTTAATGTTTAGTCTTTTGAGTTCCTTATTTTAGATGTGTACCTTCTGTTGGGGTATAGTCAGCAAAAGTTTACCCCCATTTTGCCTCTTTGCTCAATTGATGGGAGGTGGAAGTCTGGAGGAGACGCCAGCCTGCCGTTCAGGGAGCAGCATGTAAAGACAACTGGTAAAGCCACGGAACATGTGGGGACACATAGATTAACAGAAATGGGCTGAGTATAGGCTGAGCTAGGCAATGGTATGCCTGAGCCAGTGGCCCAGCAGTTTAATTAATATGTTTCTGAGTGATTATTTTATAAGTTGTTGTGGGGTCCGTGGTGCTGGATAAGACTGGAGAAAACTCCAGCTACAGTTCCCTTTGATGAACAGAAGTGTTTTAGTTTCATGAGACATTATTTTTCAGTCGTCAATCGATCTTATTTCCTCTGCTGCCAGGGTCCTATGCAGAAAGTCCTCACCTGCACCTGTATGTGGTATTTTTTTTTCTTCTATCAGTTTCCAAATACCTGGTCTTATGTTTAAGTTCTTGATCCATTTGGAGTAGTGTTGTTCAGGGGGTGGAAGATAAGGAACTAGTTTCAGTCTGGTTGATAATCCATGCACCATTTGTTAAAGATGCTGCTTTTCTCTGATGTACATTGGAGGAGGATAAACAGAAAGATTTGTGTATGTGATATGTAAAGACTGAAGCAGAATTTGCTGGGATTGAAGTTTAAGCAAGGATGGAGGTAGAGAAGTAAGACTGGGAAATGGTGGAGGATTATAGTATCAAAATGCACAGATACTTATATGAAATGTCAAAGAACAACTTCAATAAATTCAAAGAAGGCTCATTGTATTATTCTATTTTTATATATTTGAAATTTTCCACAAGAAAAGATTAAAGTAACTTTTAACTAACTGAAAAAAATTGTAGGGCATTTAAACAATGTGCAGAAAGTTAAAAGGCATCTGAACTTTGGGAGGAAAAAAACCCCTTCAACTTTAGGAGGAAACTATTAATGCATAATAACATTGAGGTTGCCTATAAAGAAGTAAAAAGGGAGTCAAATAGTATCATGAGCTACTTTACAGAAATCATTACAGCAACTGGCAGAGATAATTAAGAAAATAAATTCAAATTCTAAATAAAGTGTATTTTGAGGCTTTTTCCTAAACAAAATGGGACGAATAATGCACACATGGGTAAAGCACATCTCATCTATTTGACGTTAGTTTCCTTTACTGTAATGCCAATTGTCTATAGATTTAATTACCAGTTTTAAAGTTCTAGTGTCTGCATGATGATAAATGCATCCTAGTCTCAGTCTGGCAATTATAAACACCAACAACAAATTCAGAGGAAATGGATATTCACATTCAGTTATGGAGTGCCTGGTGTATTTTGAAGCATAGCATGTAAATTGAATAACTTAATTGTAGTTTCAGAAATCTAATTTACAGAAAAATCAATTTGGAGATGCTTCCTGTGTTCATCTTATAACAATGAAAGTCCTCAAAGCTAGTTAAGATAGAATTATAAGACTGGCATGGAAAGTCTACATGCTGAGCAGAAGGCTCATGACAAGGACACGTGGTGGAATTCTATTTCAATTCTCAGAAATTCAAAGCAAAACCTTTGCTTGTATACACATGCATTTAACTCTGAGCACATAAGCATTTACTCTGTGTATATGAATTCATAAATATGAATACGTGTCTTAGCATGTGTCTGTATATTGCACACATGTAGATATAAGGTGCTTTGGGTATTGGAGAAAATAGGCTAAAATCACGACAGCCCATGACAAGCATTACAACCAGGGAGTATGATATGGATTTAGTATCAAGGTTTCTTTTCACTAGAAGTGTATTATTTGAAGTACTCACAAGAATTGTTCAAGTGTCAGTCACTCATAAAATTTAAAAAAATAAATGCTTATGGGACTATGTAACCTTGAAAATGTCCCAACTTTTTAGATTCATTTCTCCATGAAACCATTTTTAAAGCCATTCATATACTTTGAAAATTGCAAATTTGGGGCTGGCTGAATGAGAACATTATATTTATACAACTCATGGAAAAAGAGTCCTTGAGGGAGGACAGGATTCTCTATAGGAAAGAAATAGTATGTCAAGCATTACCACTTAAGCACTGCCGGTACAATCAAGCTCAAATCCAGCTCACAGACACATGGAAGACAGAATCTCTGCTCAGGAGCTGAATGGTAGGGCAATGGATAGTGACTATTTAAAGGGTATAAATTTTGGAAGAGCCAGGAGCTAACAACCTGGTGCTGTATATTTCTTGTTTGGTAAGAAGATGTAGTTCATATTAAATGCTCAGTGCCCAAAGCAGTAAAACAAAAATAAAATTAAATGACACAACTCTAGAAGTGTTGGCTTGACTTCAATCATGGTATCATGAGTACCTATGTGTAAAATCATTGAGTTGTACATATTGAATATAGGTATTTCATACATCAGTTATACTGAAATACAGTTACTGAAGTTGCAATTATTTTAAGTACAAAATGTGATTTCATTTATTTGTGTTATTCCCAACTCCCAACTGTTACTTTAAGTTGAAAATTTAGTTGATTTTTTTTTTTTGGTCTTTTTTGAAAAATTGAAAATTAAGTTGAAAACCCATAATATAGTTAGGGCATACCCATCTAAATGACTGAGTTCTAGAGACTGATTTTTTCTAGGTTCCTGGATTATATTTAATGTGGTGTAGAGATATGTCAGGAGGAGCTACAGTTCCAATGATGATTAACTTCAGATCCTCCTTGATCTACAAGTATCTACAAGTGCAGTAGCCAGTCTATTTGATATCAATTGTGTTCACCATAGTAACAGTCATTTTTATATTTCATAATGGTTTTCAAATCCTAGTCCAACAATGACAAAAGATGTCTTCTGGTCTAGTTTTGTCTCACTGCTAATCCAGGGGCACTGGGGAAATACTTATACATCTCTGAACATGAGCATTCCCAATCAGCAAAGTGAGGTGCTTTATCCTTCATACTAGGCAGAGTTCTCTGAGGGAATAGAACAGATAGAATTAGTCTACATATGTAGGGATTTATTAAAAGTGGCTTTCAGGCTGTGGTCCAGCAAGTTCACCAATGGCAATCTTCTGATATAAAGCCCAAGAATGCAGTAATTGTTCAATCTGAGAGGCTGGGTGTATTATCTTGTCTTCAGTATATATATATATATATATATATATATATATATATATATATATATATATATATATATATATATATTTGGTTTTTTTGAGACAGGGTTTCTCTGTGTAGCTTTGTGCTTTTCTTGGAACTCACTTGGTGTAGCCCAGGCTGGGTCTTCAGTATATATTGTAATCACAAAGGAGTAGGCTCTATGTCAATGAAGGAATGAACTTGCCATTGAAAGTGAGGGCAAGTGGACAAAGAGCAAAAGCTTCCCTTTCCCATGCTCTTCATATAGGCTGCCAGCAGAAGGTGTAGCCCTGATTTGGTTTGGGTCTTCTGATCTCAAATGCTCCAATCAAAAATAATCCCTCACAAGTGTGCCCAGCCACTTGGGTTTTAGTTAATTCCAGATATAGTCAAGTTGACAACCAAAAATTACCATCACTCAGGTCTTCTGGGAAGTGTGTGTGTGTGTGTGTGTGTGTGTGTGTGTATGTGTGTAATTTGCTAGTGTAACTAAAGCACCAAATATGCATTAATGATTGTAATAATTCAGTTTTTACATCATCACATTCTTCTACTTATATTTTTACTATGTCCCCCATTTCTCTTAAATGTTAATTAAAAATTATAAATAGTTCAAACCAATTAAGGTATTTCTATCCATAGTACAGACCAGTAATCTATAATATGTTTTATATGCTCTTTGTTTTAAAGTTGGGTTGTCATGTCTATCCCATTATCATTAAATACATTTGCTCTGGACTGCTTTATAGATCTCAAGTATCCTCAAAAGTCTGCATGATCTAATTTTTAGATATTTAAGGCTTTTAATAATAAAACACCTTACTATGATCATTTTGTGGGTTGTTTCTGAGCTAAGTGTTTCTCCACTTTAGGCCATATAATTTTGTCTACATTTTATGAGCTTAAGAACTTCACTCAATAATGTATTCCGAAGGAAAATTGACACTTCTAAATAAGCAGTCAGAAAAATGCAAATGTTATTTCTCATAATATTACCTTCCTAAAATTAGACATATTTATAAGCAAACTTTAATAATTTACAATGACATTGATATAATTTTAATGAATTTGTGCATTTCTGCATCTCACATTTCTGAATTCCTATTTCAAACCCTCAATTTTATTTTACCATTCATTTTTTCCTAGTTACTGGTTAATATCCCTTAATCTCATGCCTACAGAACGTGAAAAAAGTTGGAAATACATATTTACTTATTTTCTAAGTGTGTTTCATTCTACTTGAAAATGCGGTCAGGAGAAATGTTCCTACTTAGAATTTTTTGAGTGTTAAATGGCCTCTCCCTTTCTCCGTTCATTCTGAACTCTTCATTCCCAGTTCCACTGTCAAACTGTAAAGGAACTATCGAATATGACCCAAATGACAGCATACCGCTTTTCTATTTTCTCTATGACTGGTGCACTTGTGTAAGAAGGAATTTAATGTGCCAGTCCCAACTGACAACATGAGTCCCTGTGTAAATGTCAGTCCTTAATGCCTAGGGATGAAGCAGGCTCTTCACTGGTCTTCTCATTAAGCTCATATATACATAGCGGCAGAGTAACATTTCAGCCCAAATTGGAAACCAGTTTCTCCTTTAAAGTTGAATGGCAGTGGGTTCTGTTTAATGAAATAATTCCACCAACAAATCTGTACCAGTCAGAGGCTGTATTTCTAGACACAATATTTATGGGGAAAGTTATCAGGAGAATCCGGCTGTGCTTGAGGTTGGTTGGATTTCCAAACCAGTGGAGGGGCTGATAGGCAAACACAGGCAAACTGTAACCTTAGCTTAACTGCTGTGAGATAGGATTTGTAGTAATCGCTCAAGTTCACATTGACCTTTCCCTTACTTAGAATTCCACATTTCCTGGATTTTCATCACCTCTCATAAGACAGTGGCTTACAATTCTTCAACTCTGTTTTAGGAATAACACCAGCAAGGATATTTAAACCCTTCCCTATGGTCCACACCCTACTCTGCATTCATAGATCCATGCATTAATTCACATAGCAACTCTAGACTATGTGCCCTTTTGGTTCTTTTTTTTTCCTATGATTCCACCAACGTGCTCTCTCCCATTAACCACAAGCTCCCCTGTTTGCACATGCTCAGAGCTTTTCGGCTTGCATCTATCTTCATGTCAGTCTCCTGGGGATATTTGTAAGCCCTGTCGGAGACAACATAGAATAACTTTTGATGCCGTAAGCCGATCTGCACTTTTTAGAAAATGTACAGTAGTGCTGAAGACAATTTTGAGACCAAGATAGCAAATAAGAACAAATCTGTAAAAAAAAAAAAAAACTTACAAAATCTTGTGAAAACAAGCATGTGTCTTCCTTCTTTGGGAACATCAAGCTTTATCCTCACACTTGCTTTGGACACCGAAATTGAGAATGAAATTACTTATACACTGCTCCTACAAGAAGCACTGAAAAGATTGCACCGTTTGACCCTCTACCTTTGGTCTCACACAACCCATCATGTCCCATCTAGTAGCTGTCTTTTAAGTCCAAATAAACAGGTTCTTATTGCTTTCAAACCTGGAGCTTTGGGTGCATTTGTAAACAACAAAGCCTAGCTTAAAATTACTTCGAATAAGGGTCATTCAGTCAGAAATATTTAAAATGTTATGTCAGTTCAATGAGAGTAATGACTTCTTTCTCTAAGTAAAATGAGTTGTTATTGAGTACTGTGGCCACCATGGTTGCTCAAACACAAAATCCTCTTCCTGCCAACAGGATATCCATGGCCATAGGGACAAGATTTAGTGCTGTCCTAATCAGGGCTACATGGACCATTTGCTTTTCCTGTTTCTCTTCTTGAATTAGATTCTGAGAAAGAGACAGTTGATTATTTCAGTCTAAGACTAGTACTTTTTCCATACTCACAAAGTGTCTAGGAAAGAAAATAGATATTTTAGTGGTTTTTTTGTTCTTCTCTTTTTTGATAAAACAAAAGTGACTCTTCACATCAACTCTTCTACTTACGGATTGTGGGAATTATAAAGACAATGTCATCAAATGCAATAGAATTTTCATTACGTCAATAATCCTGATTAAAACAGGTTGCATTTTTTCTCTATCTGTGAGTGCTCCTTTCCATTATTTAGCACAATACAGGAGACAATCAATTTATCAAGTAGAAAGAGGGCCTGGGCCGTGGTGGCGCACGCCTTTAATCCCAGCACTTGGGAGGCAGAGCCAGGCGGATCTCTGTGAGTTCGAGGCCAGCCTGGGCTACCAAGTGAGTTCCAGGAAAGGCGCAAAGCTACACAGAGAAACCCTGTCTCGAAAAATAAAAAAAAAAAAAAAAAGAGGAAGAAGAAAGAGGAACCTCGTCTCATAGTTTGAGTCCATGTCAGGTAGCCGCCATTATTTGGAGGCCTATTCAAGCAAGAGACCGTGATGGTGAGAATGTGATGGGATTGAGTTTAGCACTGAGTTGAGCAGAGAAAGAGGCAGGATGGGATTAGGAGACTAGAGGCCTCTTTAAGGGCATGACCTCAGTGATCCAACTTCCTGCTGTTAATCCTTTGAGAGCTTTGTTCTACTCTCTAAGGATGCTGTGAGCCCTGGAGCAAGCCTGCATATGTGTTTGGAAGACGGTTATGATGGACACAAGACAAAATATTATGTCCCTCACTCCAGAACATTATGTTTTTTATTAAACTGAATTCCGAAGAAAACAGTTTTGATACTCACAGATGAGTGGGTCTTAAGTGAAGTGAGGCTAAGAGAAGGATATTTAGCACCTCACTGTAAAGGCGAATAACTCACCCCAATTGTCATTACTAAAGCTGGTAAGAGGCACTTAGCTTGAGACCTATATGAATTCCTTACTTTATTTTGAACTAATGCTGAAGGAAGGGTAATGCTAGTAGTGAATGTAATGCCTAAATAATAGACTCAAGATGTTCTGGTCTCATTTTCCATAAAAGACTACACCAAGGTAAATCCTAAATACAGTCACTGTTCTTTACCATAAAACATGGCTCTCTAGTGCATAAATATTTTTTCTCTATTTTTATATGTATGTTAATAAGGGTTATATTTACCTAAATAAATGTAAATAAGGTGTATATTTATATAAACAATGTCTACACAGGCAAATCATTTACTGAAACACTTTCTAGGAATGGGTATGTTCTTTATTTTATCATGATTTCTTAAGGAAAATAAACTTAATGATTAATGATAATTTGTTGTTTGACCTATGGATTGAGTCGCACAGTTTCTGTTTGACCTCTGTTTTTTTTTCTCTCTCCTTTCGTAGTTGTTTTTAATTTCCCTTTCCCCCTTTTATTGACAATATAATTCTTTTCTGACATAATATATCCTGATCATGGTTTTCCCTTCCTCTGCTCCCCACAGTTCCCCCACACCTCCCCTCCCATCCAGACCTACCACATTTCTGTCTCTCATTAGAAAACAAACATGCTTCTAAGGGATGATAACAAAATAAGTTAAAAAAACCTGACACTTCAGAATAGTACAAAACAAAAACAAACAAATGAAAAACAGAAGTAAATAGCCCAAGAAAATTCACAAGAAACATATAGATGCAGAGACCCACTCATTCACACAATCAGAAATCCCATAAAAAAATCTAAACTAGAAGCCGTAATATAGGCACATAAAACCAGTTAGAGTAAAAAGAAAAAAAATTTAACTCTTTCTCAATGATTCCAAATAGTGTTTTCTGTTTTTCTCTTGAACTAAATATGTATGTGTTTCCCAGATCTAAGCAAACCTGATCTTAAAACATCTGGGAGGAGGAACTTCCACAGTGCTTCTCAATCTGTGGGCCATGATCCCCAGCTTGGGGTTACATCTCAGATATTTACAATCATTCATAACACTAGCAAAATTACAGTTATGAAGTAGCAATGGAATAATTTTATGGTTGGTGGTCACCACACCATGAGGAACCATGTTAAAGGATCACAGCATTAGGAAGTTCATAACCACTGGCTTAGAGGGTGACAGCCCATGCCGTGAAAGCCTCATAACCTGAACTTGATTCTTGGAACCCATGTTAAGGTAAGAGGAGAGTGTTTCCTCCACAAAGTAACCCTCTGTTCTCCATAAGTGTGCTATGGAGCAAATGTGACCATACATGTCACACATATTATTAATAATAATAAAACAATAACAATTTTGGAACCATTTGCTTTAGAGACTGTATTAGTCAGGCTTCTCTGGAGCATCAGAACTTAAACAATGAATCCTGAAGAAGGAGGCTCTAATGCCACTGAAGGAATGGATGTGCTAGCAAGGCAAGAGGAAGCAGGCAAAGAACTAAAGCTTCCTTCTTCCATGTCCTACTATGGGCTTCCAGCAGCAGGGATGGCCCAGATGACAGGCAGGTTTTCCAGCATAAAAGATCTGGATTAAAGGTGTGTCTTCATATCTTCGATGTCTTGATCAGAAGTTGATCTTCTCACTCTACATTAAGCAAAAATCTTTCGCAGGTGTGCTCTCCACTTTCTAGAGGTAGTCAAGTTGACAACCAAGACTAGCCATCACAGAGACAGGGCAGCTAGTATTTTTTCCTCTCTACCAACGTTTCTTCAATGTGCACATGCATCTGTGGTCATCATACTGCACATTAGTTGGCAGAGTTAAATGAAGGACAATCAAATGGTAAGGATGGGAGGGAAATGATGTACAAAGATGCCAGTGCCTCAAGTGCATGGCTTAGCAATTAGTAACCTACTTGCATGGTACTTGCTAATTTAATAACATCTTTATGATGCAAAACACTATATGTCATACATTCTGTTAATTGAATCCAAAAGTATTCCCCAGTGATGGACATGGTGAGCATGAGATCATTTGAATGGTAACATGTTTCGTTAAAAAGAATATGGATCTTGAAATTCTTTCATCATGTATATATATGTGGGTGTATTATGTATATATGTATGTATATATATACATATATATACATACATATAAATATTTGAAGAAAAATGTCTTTGTAGTTTATTTCCATTTTATTGTGGTGTAGGCAGTATTTTATGCATGGTGGCTTCTGTCTATGTAGGCTTATTTTGTATAATTTTATGCCAGTCACCAACTGTATAGAAAATCACTTTTCTAATTAAACTTTATTTTTCTAGTAGACATTGCGCCTTGTCTTCAAGGATTGACATTTGCCTTGATTACAATGGCATCTTTGAGTTAGTGCTTTGAGGACTGAAATCTGATTTTTCAGCTAATTATCCTTTGCTCTTTGGTAACTTTATTTAATTAGGACTTTGTGAGTACATGGCTTAAATTATACCTTGAGTATTTAATTTCGACAGTTATATCCTGAAGTTTCTGCTAGCATTGCAATATCTTAAGCTGTTCTCAGAAGAAAAACATACTGTTTCACTGTTTCAACAAATAGTAATAGTTTCTCATAGATTTTTACATTCTGGCCTCAGAGTCTTTATTGTTTTCTTTATTTCTTCCTTTCTTTTTTTCTTTTCTTTTTTTTTTTTTTTCCAAGGCAGGGTCTCACTGTGTAGCCCTGGCTGTCCTGGAACTCACTATGTAGACCAGCTGGCCTCCAACTCAGGGATCTACCTGTCTTTGCCTCCAGAGTGCTGGAGTTAAAGGCATGTACCACCATACCCTAGAGTCATTTTTATATTTTAAAGAGACTTAGTTGTGTTTTTAATTGTGTGTATGTATTTGTATGGATGTGCACATAAGGGCAGGTGCCCAAGAAGAACAGAAGAGGGAATCAGATCCCTGGAATTTGAGTTACAGATGATTGGGAACCCAACTTGGGTCCTCTATGAGATCAATCCTTGCTCTTAACTGCCCAGCCTTCCTTCTAGACCCCAGGCTCGGATTCTTTATAGGAGAAAAAGAAAGTGTTTATTCAATAATCTACTAAAGAAAAAAATAGTTTAACAAATATTTTCAAGGGTTGTTTTAAAATTATACCTACTATTTACTGAGAGACTGTAAAAGCACATTACAGAACTTATTCAAAATATCAGATTTTCTTCCCAAAGCCCTACATATATCAACTATACATATATAGTCAACTCTAATACTTATTTTCCTCCTTTAGGAGGAAAGTTGTCAATCTGGAATGCACTTTTTCCCCCAGAGAATATTATTTTCAGCAAATGACATTTAAAACATGAGACTCCAGGTAATAAGGTTATGAATGATTGCATTTAGAATATTGGGTGCAAAGCGTGAATCGTGCCCATCTGAAATATTTAGAGGAACTAACGGGCAGCTTATGAAATTGATCTCTAGATCTTAGTGACGTTAAAAAACCACATTTCAACTTCTACCTGGAATATTGTCACTTGGTGAATGTAGAATTTGCGGGATATTTAGACATTTAGCTGTCTTTAGTTGCTTGTCTCTGAAATAAACAGCTACTGTTTCCCTCTTAATGCTTCTACATATTAAATGCTAAATTATTTAAATTCAATTTTAATGCTTGATAATTTAAGCAGACAAATTAGGCTAATCAGAAGTAAATCTGATTACATGATTGTTGAAAGGTATTATCTTATGCAGCTTAGTGCAACCCATAAAAGAATTCTTTTAAAAGAATCTGAAAATTTAATTATATGTGTACATCATTTCATAATATTATCTAAATTATTGTGTACTCTACATAAAATTCCAATTTGCTTTCTGTCTTCTTTCATGTTTCTCTTACTTACATTGTCATGTTTCTCGAGTTCAAATTTGTTCCCATCACTAAATGTAAGCATTGGTGTTATGTAGGCGTACATTTATTTTTACATACCTCACCTAACCCAAATATTAAATTTTGTTTTTAATAAGATACTGTGTTTTCTTTCATAAGATACAGAATAATAAATATTCAGAGACCCGATATTTCATTAACAGTCTAGTAAAACTATGTTCGCTTACAATAATGAATTCCTAGTAGTCTCCTATCCACTTTGTTTTACCTCTGAGTAAAATGGTAAGAAATTCTTTCTCTCTGTGTGTCTGTCTGTCTCTCTCTCCCCTTCTCTCTCTTCTCACAGTGGTGGTAAGTTAGAGCACTGGTACCATATTCCATGAATAAACACGCTCCTCTCAGCCCCCGAATCTCATTCCTATTATCTAAGAAGAACAATCCTCTTCCTATGAATCCTGAGAAGTTCCCTTTCCCAGGACTGACACATTCGGCATGGAAGTCATTGCCACTCTGAAGCTTTCTTAGAGTAACTGTGTGCAGCAATAATAATCTCAGCAATTTAACTGTATGCTGAAGGGGCGTCCACCCTGCCTGTTTAAGCAGGTTATACCTGGCACTTGGAGCAGCTTCCCTAGGTGATGTTCCCTGGGCATTGTTATTCTTCTCATTTGTATGTTAATGGTTCCCCCACCTGAGCTTTCAGAGCTGTGTTGCTCTAGGATGCATATTTTTGAGTCCTTCTGAGCCCCTCATGGATTGATAAACTTAAATGGGAAATTTCCATACTTGAGATTTAAAAATAAGAAGATGGGATCAGATTTTCCTTGATGTGACCCAACCAGTCGTATGTCTTCCCTCAGACCCATCAGATAACATTCGATATCTTAAATTCAGCAGAATGGCTGTCACCTCAGAACACAGGCAAAGATCTCCATCATTGGAGTACGCTGATGAAAATGGGATGTTCTTCGTGACCCTTGGGTGGCTTTCGGTGTGTAGGAAGTCTAGTAACCATGTGGCATGCTGAGGCCACAAATTCAAAGCACATGGGTCGGTCTCTAGGCCTCCACAAGATGTTCTACTGTTTCTGTTGTCTATGTCCCTGTGACTGAATTCTCTTGGTCTTGGGGTTTCTGGTAAAATTTCTCATGGTACTGCTGCAGCCCACGGCAAGGATGATTTAAGTCTGCAAAGGAGCCAGGTCCTTTATGCTCTGTAAGCAAACACTGTGTATGGTAGAGGAGGTGGATGTTCCATGGAGTCAAGATGCAGAAGGAGAGGAGGAGGAGCGTGAGAACGTAGAGTCTAACTGGAAGAAGCATGTCACTGGGGGTGTGCTCTTGGGGGCTACAGCTCTCATAGGAGCTTCCTATTTCTGTTTGTTTATTTTTTTTTCTGCTTCCTGAATACCCATTACAAATGGCTTTGTTACTCTGCATTCTCCATTATGGATCTGAACTATCTGAAGCTGAAAGCCAACTGAATCTCTCCTCCCTAGGTTGTTTCTCCTAGGTATTTTATTACTCCATTGAGAATATCGACAATATATTCCCTTGTGCTCTTTTGAGTGTTACCAAGTATAGACGTTCTCATTTTAATGACTGATACTACTGCCTTGCCAACAAATGCCATGGACATAGCACCCATTTCACTGAGATATCCCATTGCCAACAAAATATCAGAATAAGTGATTGACATTTCGAGATTAAGCCAAGTCTGTGCGTGTTACAATGAATGTGGCATGATTAGTGCAGGTCTTACAATTAAAGAGCCTGACTGGAGACTCATTGTGGATTAGAGGATTCTGACTACTCTAATTCCAATTACAATGACATTCATATACAATATTACTAAAATGACCAATCCCATTCCAACAGTGTGGTGATATATTGTGTCCCCCTATATATTGTGCATCCTAATAAAATTATCTGGGTTCAGAGGACAGAATAGCCACTAGATACAGAGGCCAGAAAATGGTGGCTATTTGCAGGATCCACACCAGTTCTTAGTCTATGATGATATGTAACCAATTTCATAATATGCTTGAATGAAAGAAGCATCCTCCATACCTTGAATATTCAGCAAGTTCTCCTCACTAAAGGACAGAGCTAAATCTACAAAAGTGGAGTCTTTCCCTATTTTGAGTCTTGCCAGGTCCTGTGATTCTGGGGAAGTTCTCCCTTTCCCACCCATGTACTTGCATTCCCTTTGGAAATCAGATGAGTGAAAATCAGAGGAATTTCTTATCCTTTATACACCATGCAGTATCAACCTACGTGACAGAACAAGCTGGAGAGCTCCTGTTTGTCATGTCCAAATCAGAGCATCCCTTTTCATGGAAACCAAAAAGGACCACAAATAACTCAGACCATGGCATGGATCTTAGTGCTGGATTCATAGAGATGTATGCATGTTCTATAAACTCTTGCCATGCTAGTGATCTGGTATCTGCTCCATGCAATAACAGCGGCTATTCTTTGTCCAATATTCTCCTTTTGGAATAAAGAAGTCTGAGAAACATTGGCCTCATGTCAACATTATCAATAATTCTAAGTCACATGTGTTCCTGCTCATACGGAATCTACTCTACAAAGCTCCATCAAAATACTCACCCATTCTGTGCTCTAGACAACAGTAAAGGTGACCAGACAACTCATTTCAGTTCTCAGTGTACACAGTATTGGGTTCTGAAACGAGGCATTCACGGGAAGTGTTGCCTCCATCATCAGAATTACACCATAGAGTTCATAAAACAGCAGTGAGTGAGTTCAGATAAAAATGAAGGAAATAAGCAGGTTTCAGTCATCGGGCACCAGGATTCACTGTAATAACAAGTCTTGATGCATTTATATTTGGTGAAGAGCACCTTCGTAGGCTGTTACTCGCTTTTGCTTTCTGCCTCTCGTCTGAACAACTTTGTGAAAAGGCTACGTACACGTCCTTCTTGACACCAGTGTGAAGTTAAAACCATGCTGCACCCCTACAATGGAAGAGCCGTTCTCTCTCCCTAACTCTCACATTGATTTCAGACTGACTTGGGAGCCCACCCTTCTGCACCTTTCCCAAACATCCACTGTGCCATTAATAACACTTTTATAATCCCTTTATGTATGTGTGGCATCATTTGATCATCCAAACAAAATTTGATTGGGGATATCTATTTGTATTTTTAGAGTGCCTGAAACAGAAACATTATGCATCAAATTTCCCTCTTTCCATTAGAGAGTTCAGAGAAAGGAAAAAAAAAACTCATTCCCTACCATATCCTAAGCAGGATCCACACGGACTGAGCATCATACAGTTGCAGACACTCATGCATTAGCTACACGTTGATTGCTGTTGTTAGTTAAGTATTAGGATATTTAGCAAATACAAGAAAGAACAGAATAATATTACTGCCTTTTTTTTTACAGAACTACAGTAAGAATGCTGAGTATAGAAAAAAGACAGCTTGCAGTGTCTCTTTCTGCATTTTGGAAATGGTTGTTTATCTTATTTCTAAATGCATAGTATAGAAACCTGAAAGCATTCATTTCTATATTCATTTCCATCTTTTCACTCATTATAACAAATACAAATATGATACTTGAATAATAATCATGTCTATTAATGAATTTTGACCCTCTGAAACAAACATTATTTGCATATCTATCTTTAGAATAATTTCCATCCACTGGTTAATTGCTAATCAGGTGGACCCATGGGAACTCCATATCCAAAAAGAAGAGGGAACAAACTTCTGCTGAATTTTGCTTATAATAATGAGGAGAAAACAAAGAAGCTTGCAAGGGCAAAGTGATCTTTTATCAGCAACTATAATGTTTTAATTCACAGATGACATTGAATATAATGACTATTATGCCATTCAATAAATTTCAAAGTGCATCATTTCATACCATTTTCAAATTTTATGTGTCTTCCTAGGGGGTCTGCATGCTTAATAGTGTCACTAAAATGTAGTTTTTTTTCATTACCTTGATAAAAGAGGAATTCAGATGAACTAAGAATATCCCTTTGTTTTTCCTCAATGGTCCACAGTTCAACGCATCAGTTAAACTTTGTGTTGCTGTCAAGTTCTGGGTAAGTGAAATCTATGCAAATTCCAGCAGTTTGCTTCCTGTGGGCAGTGCCTGAACTCTTACCACACAGCAGGAACTGACAATCAGCTATGGATTCAGGACCAGTGTCCAATGCAGCTACAGCTTCCACCTCTGCTGTGAGATGATTCTCAGACAACAGAAGTTTTCCAGATGAGAAGTCATGTGATTTCTCCTGGGGAGCATCCTATGCAGAAATTGCTGTAAGGTCCTGATATTAAATATAAAAAATACAGATTCACGCAGAGTGCCATGCTGGGAGGCAAAGCCTGTTTACCAGCTGAGAGAGATAAGCTCTGACCTAAAATGCCCACTCTGCTCCTATTCACTGCTGGAGGAGTCTTGGCCCTACCAGTTTCTCCTCGCAGAACCATTGACTTGCTGTCCTTCCTACCACAGTCCATGGTAAGATAATTTCATAATCTTGTGTCTCAGAGAGAACCAGTTAGAAATCACAGGTTATACGTCTTATATCCAAGAAGACTCCTCTCTCCTCTTTCAAGTTTCTTACATTTTTCCCTAGGGTAGGTTGATCTCCTTCAATCACATATTCCTTTGTTTTTTTTTTAAAGGGTAATACTTATATCTATGAAAGAAGCATCTAATTTGGGTCAATTCTTCTGGTGTTATGATTTTGTTATGAAGTGTCCCCTGCAAAGGCTCATCTACTGAAGGGCTGCTCTTTGAAGCATGCAGTGTACAATGGGGTCTTTAGAAAGTGATTGGAAAGGGACAGTCCTCCCATGGCCTTGAACAAAGCATTGAACATCAAGTTGAGGTAGGACTGAATTCTTCTCCTTGCATTAAGGCTGGGCAATGTAATCTAGCATGCGGAACAGGTTCCCCAAAGTCAGCTAAGCGTCATGGACAGGTCCTGATCTCACTGCTAGGAGTCTAGAGGATGGGGGGAGGGATGGATTGGAGGGAGGGAAACTGAGGTTGGTATGTAAAATAAATGAAAAAATGTTAATTAAATTTAAAACTTTTTAATTAAAAAACTATTTTTATTTCTGTGAACCTTTTAGAATTTCCTCTTTATGTTTTGTTTAAGTTCTGAATTTTCAGCAGACTGGTAACACTCTTGAATAACAATGGGCAAAACTTACAAATAAAATTTTATTTGTTTATTTATTAAAAAATAAGAAAGTGATTGGAATACAAAGGTTCTGCCATCATTGATGGGTAAATACCATTGATGAATTCAAAATCTGAAAAGGATTTTGAGATGAAACTATCAGAAGTGGACCTAGTTAGGGGACGTGTGTCACGATGTTTGCCCATCCATGTCCCTTCCTGTCACTCATTCTGTTTCCCAGCTAGCACAAGGTGGGAAGATTCGTATCCTCACTGCCATGATTTTCTTCTTTGATAGAGACCAACAGCTGTGAAGTAAGCTGACCAGGTCTGAACCCCCTGAAAATATGAGTAAAAATATATCCTTCCTCTTTGTATTTTCTCTCTCAATTTTATTTATTTATTTATTTATTTATTTATTTATTTATTTATTTATTTTTTATTTTTTTTTTTTTATTTTTTTTTTTTTTGGTTTTTTCGAGACAGGGTTTCTCTGTGTAGCTTTGCGCCTTTCCTGGAACTCACTTGGTAGCCCAGGCTGGCCTCGAACTCACAGAGATCCGCCTGCCTCTGCCTCCCGAGTGCTGGGATTAAAGGCGTGCGCCACCACTGCCCGGCTTCTCAATTATTTTTTTAATACCAACAAAAGTCTAATTAGTACAACTCAATTAATTTTCCACAATATAATAGGATGCTTCAAAAATAGACAACATATTTTTCCTGATTAATATTATTAGCATCAAGTTTTGACTCTGGGAAGTTATTTGATTACTGGAGTGATAGAACAAGATTAAAAACAATGGGTTTTCAAATTCTACATGTATTCTTTGAGTAACAAGGTAGTTTACAGAATTGCCTGCTATTGAACTTTTTTTTTTTTTTAAAGTTTGTATTCCAAACTGGGAAGTGACATTAACTTTACTTATTCCTGTGACGAAATATCTGATGGAAAAACTCAAGAGGGGAAGGAATTATTTTTGCTCACAGACACAGCAGGATGAGGGCATGGCTGCTTGGTCCCATGTGCTGGAGAAGTCCATCACTGCCACAGGAACACGATACAGAGAAATTGCTTTACCCTGATGGGTAGGACGCAGCATGACAGAAGAAGACAGGGTTCATGTATAATCTTCAAAGGTATTTACCTGGTTGAATAATCCCTCCAAATAGTCAAACTTCCTGAAGTCTGCAGAACCTCCTAAGCCTGTGGCTGGCACTTCCCATCCATACCACAGCATTCCTTCCTGAACACTGAGACGTCATATTGCAAGATGCATTGAGTTAATCCCCATGACTGTCTAAATCTTAAGAGTAGCTTTGTTCTACAGCCTGCACTTGTTCTCCTTGGAGACAAGGCAAATAGCTATGAGATCCTTCCTGTGAGGTTAAAAAAAAAAAAAAAGCAAATTAGAAATTTCCAAAAGACAATGACACAGGGCAAACACTCCCATAACAAAAGAGCAAAGTGGGGCAAAGAATGAGAAAGAAGACCAAAGCAATTCTGAAACCTAGAAGAAAAAAAAAATAGTAAAATTTGTAGCTCCATGTGCAGTCTATTGGACACTTCTTATAGTGTTGTAAAACCTTCACTGGATGCAGGGAGCAGTACCCCTCTGGGCTTGCTCTTTGTGGTACCCGCCCTCTCCTCTGCTACTTTCATTATTTTGCCTGTAACTTCCCTTGACCAGTATTACATGCCCCTGATACATTTTAAACCCGATGACTCTGCGGCAGCTTAGGTCTCACCTTGACTGTGCCATGTTTCCTCATCTCGGTGGCTGGCTACAGGGGATCTGGCTCAGCCATAGGTTGCCTGGTCTCTTGGACCTTTCATTAAAAAAATCCCTGTGGGCTTGTCCTTGACTCTTTTACTTTTGCATTCTGTACTCCTGCAAAAATAACAGCATGGGGCTGCTGCCAAGGGTTCCCAGCAAATGACCCAATCCATGTGGAACATGTCTACATTGGATGTAAGTAATTCAGTGTTTGAACAGGATGAAATGAATCTTGAAGCATCACTTTTTTAGATTTCTGTTTAGGGTCAGGGTGCTCCCCAAATAATATCTTCTCAAGACAATATCTTGGAAATGGGCAGGGTATGTTCAATTCTAAAGATGCCATCAAAACATCTTCATTTTTTTTTCCAATGCTAAGTCATTGTCAATTATCCCCAAGAATCACACCTTCTTCAGTTCCATGTTGGACAGGTTTTTCTCATCAAACATTTTTTTCTGTTCTTTCCACTCTTCATTCCAAATTTTCAGTTTAAACCTGGCCAAAATCAGCCAGCAATAGCTATGCCAAAGCCTGAATATTGGAGTGACTTGACAGTTCCTCTATCAGGGTAATTACACTTTTTCCTTTAAACACCGTGTTATTCATCATCATGGCACTCGGACACCATGTGGACAAGTATTTTGCCAAAATGTGACATGGACTCCATTCCAATTCTGATATAATCCTCATTCTTTCTGAAACCTCATGAGTCTAAACTTCACTATCTGCATTCCCTGTGGCTGTTCTCATCTCCTGCACCCTCATCAGAATCACCTGCTGTGGATATCGCTCTGTATAAAGAAAACACTGACATGCCAGTAGCAAGACAGGAAGTATAGGTGGGACTAACAGAGAGGAGAATTAAGGAAATAGGAAGACAGAGAGAGGGACACTGGCAGCCACTGTGAGGAGAAGCAACATGTTAAGATACCGGTAAGCCACAAGCCACGTGGCAACTTACAGATTAATAGAAATGGGTTAATTTAAGATATAAGAACAGTTAGCAAGAAGCCTGCTATGGCCATACAGTTTGCAAGCAATATAGACGTCTGTGTGTTTATTTTATAAGTGGGCTGTCAGACTGCCGGGGCTTGGCGGGACCCAGAGAGAAAACTTCAATCATCCATGCCTCTCTTCATATGGTGCCTTAAGGATGCTCTACCCTATACCTTCACACTTTCTCCAAATCCCCCTTTAAACGAGTTCCAAGGGTTTCCGAACTACATGGCTGGAAATGGCCATATAAATGACTCCATTTACTTAGCATGAGGTTTCTGTGTTCGTCAGTTGTGTGACTACAGCCACATATGTTACAAAACCAAAAGAAGTTTTATTTTATTTCATAGTTTCAGAAATTTGCATAACCTTGGCTATATTAATTCTAGACCTATTATGATACAGAAAATGATGGCAGTGAATGCATGTCATGGATGCATTCTGTACTCCTGCAAAAATAACAGCATGGATGGAGAGGTATAACTATTAAAGGTAAAGGCAACCTATTCCAATTATGCTGTGTTCTGAAAATTTACAAATCCTTCAAGATCACACCATTAGAGCAAGACTTCAACACATGAGCCCAGGAAGGACTTTCATAGCCAAACCACATCATAAATATTTGATATTGTGTCATATTTAAGGAAAAAAATCAATTGGGCATTTTTTAGGTTAAAAATAGATGTACTACAAAGTCTACATCATACATATTTGTAACCGTCAAAATATTTATACTTAATGAATAGTATCAGATAGACACCTGTTTTGAATTTTCAACATACTGGCTTGCTTTAACCTGTTTCTTTTAAAGGCATGAGAAGTAGATTTATTCCAGTAGTCATGGTTCTCTATTATTTGTGTCTAAAAAGACAAGTAGGAAAAAAAATCTGGCCTCTTAGCAAAGAAAGACTTTTGCTGAGCAAGTACTAATAAACAGCATGGAGTCTGTGTCAATGTCCCCTGTCCACATCAAGGGTGATAAATATCTAGTGTGTGTTCTAAGTAGTTCATACAACAACATTGCATTTTTTTTCAGAATAAGACCCATCTTTAAGTGATGTATGACTGTGCTTGTGCACTGTTTCTACCAAACACTTGTTAATATTGTATCATCGAAGAGTTGGAGCTATGTACAGAAGTTTTTGTTTCCCTAAATGTAAAAGGTAGCCATCATTTTTGTGGAGGAGCTCACTGAGTTTGCTTTGACTGTTAAATAGAATGTATTTTGTCTCATTAGTCTATCTGCATGGAAAAGGAGACAATATGGTGGGGTATGACAGGTGGAAGTAGCAACTATTATTATCTGCATGCACTTTCTTTCCTTAATTTTGCTTGGAGTGAAGTCATTATAAAGTCTAGTGCATTTGGTGTCTCATCTAGAGAGCAATGTTGTTCCTTGAGGCCGATAAGTACCTCCTCTTACAGAGACTGGGAAACTTCATTAGAGTGTTTTATGTTCGTCTATATCATACTGCTAAGAGTACTATTAAAGGTTCTGTCGTAGTTTTAGTTTATTACCTCCAAGATAATCAATAATAGAATATTCCATCTTATCTCCTAGCATGAAGTACTGATTCTGACTCCTGGTGCATTCTGGGTACTCAAGACTTATTTGTTGAATGACTGTGAGTCTTACTTATATTTTAAGACAGCAAATAAATTTCAAGAGCTCATAATAGTGTCTTATTGATATTGCAGTTACCTATGACCTAGAAGATCTTTGGGATTGGTGATATGGCTTAGTGGGTAAAGGCACTAGCCAAGAACCTGCCCAACTGAGTTTGAACTTCAGAACCTACATAGCAGAAGGAGAGAACCAATTCCCAAAAGGTATCCTCTAATGTTCACATTTTCATTGTGGCATGTGTGCCGTTGAATAAATAAATGTAATAAAAATTGAAAGCTCTTTACAGAAAAGCTTTAAACATTCTTAAAACTGGAAGGCAGCATTGTTAAGAAGCTTAACTTTCACTTCTGAAGATGATTGAAAGTACAAATAAACATGTAGCTGAGAGCCTTGGAAGGGTTATTATGGCAATGATTTGGCTTGACAGTTGTTAAGTTAAAACTGTAGTGCTTTTTTCCAATAAATGTTTATCAGGCAAATTTAAAGACAAATTAATGCTTTGTGAACCTTTAACAGTAAAATTAGCATCAGTTTTGCAGGCAAAGACAAATAGAAAAAAAATAAATCTGTTACTTTGGTGAGTTTTAATCCACTTAAAGACAGAATGTTATTAATAATTCATGTTGTTACCATCATAAAGTTGATAATAATAACATTTACTTTGCTGATACTTTTTTGATTTCCCAGTGGATTAATTATACATTGTTATTATTGGAAGAAAGGAAAAGACATGCATTCTTTGCTATTAGGTAATCTGTGATTTGAATCCATATTTCTGTGTCCCTGCAGTTCCTATGGGGCTGTAGTTGACAAGTTTCTATGTCTCTGCAATTCCTGTGGGGTTGTCATTTCCTGTCTCTGTATCTGCAGTTCCTGTGGGGCTGTAGTTTCCTGTCTCTATGTCTCTGCAGTTTCTGTGGGGTTGTCATTTCCTGTCTCTATGTCTCTGCAGTTCCTATGGGGTTGTAGTTTCCATGTCTCCATGTCTTTTAAAGGCCTGTGGTTTTATAATTGCATCATGCACAGTGGATTTGATTTGCATTGATTATATTTCCTCATGTTTCTCACATTCCTCAGCTCTGGACATTTGGACCTGTTGTTCTTCAAAGGATTTTCCACTCCTGACCTAGTCCATGCCCTTCCTCTAATCACATTCTGTACCTAGAACAACCTTATTTCTCTTGTGACATTACCCTAGTTTTAAAAAGCAATTTTTGATCTTCACAGTTAGAGCTGAAAATACATCTTCTGCATAACTAGAATTAAGTTTTATTCTTTATGTAGCTCAGGAAACACACAATTTCCCTTTTGCTATTTATATTTTTCATGTGATCAGCAAAAATGAAAGATTTCAGACTACAAGAATTATGTCTTATCCAGATTTGTATCTGTCAGGAGAACTGGCACAACAGAATAACAACATTGTTTATTTGTAGAGCATCATGCAATTTGTGAAACATCATCTTTAGGGTTGACAAGATGACCCAGTAAGTAAGGGAACTTGATGCCAAACCTGAAACCTTGAGTTCCAATTCTTGAAGCCACTTGGTGCAAGGAGATAACCAGATCTTAAAAATTGTCCTCTGATTTCCACACTTGCACTGGGACAAGGGAGGCCCCACACTCATTCAGACCCTTGGTTTCCTTCAAAGTGAATAAATAAATTAAAAGTGTTTTTAAAAATAAAGGGATTGTAAAGTAGAATGGAGATCTAATAGATTTCCTAGACATGCTGAGAAATTCAAGCTACTTCATACATATTGTTAGTAAAATTGTAACCGAAGAGACAAGCATCAAAAGCCCAGGGGCTGGACTGGTATAAAGCCTGCTCTGCAGGAGGAATGGAGTTTGAATCCCCAGCTCTCTCCCCTTCCCCTCACTTACAATAAATGATGGGCAGGTAAGGTGGCCTAGCTGTAATTCCAGTACCTAGAATAGGAAGAAAAATTGAAGTTGTGGAATCTTCACTGTACATTGGCTAAACAGAAGTGCTGAAATGGTGTGCTCTGTGTTCAGCATATGTCTCTACCTTGAATATATAAAATGGAGAGTGATGGGGAAGACATCCTCCTTCAGCCTTGGGATTCCTCTCAGAGCCACACACATGTGCATAAAAATATATATGCATCTGCACATACATGCACGCGCACACACACACACACACACACACACACACACACACATGCACGCATGCACATGCACCTTTTTTGAGAATCAGTTGAGTGTATGCTCATCGGGTTTTATCTGGGATCTCTTTTTTGTTAAATGGGTCTAGACCACTTTTTATTTCAAAACTTTTCTGGTTTGATATTATCATAGTTTTATAGTATATTTTATTGTCAGATAGCATGATACCTCCAGCATTCTTCTTTTGATTCAAGATTATTTTATCTATTTGCATTCCTTTGTTCCTCTGTATGAATTTAAAAATTGCTTTCCCTAGATCTCTGAGTGAAATCATTGTTATTTTAGTGAATATTGTATGAATATTGTATCATAGACCACCATGAGAAGTATAAATATTGTAAAAATATAAATTATTTCAGTTCATTAACATAAAATAACTGCACTTTCTCTGTCCCCTTTAATGCCTTTTCCCAGAGTTGCATGATTTTTCACTAGAAATTCCGTTGGTCCCCTTGCTTAAACTCACTAATAAGTATTTTGGATTTTGATAACTAGTGTGCATTGAAGCCCTCTCCTGATTTCTTTCTTAGCAGTGAGCTGAATAAAAACACACAAACAAAAACCCAGACCTGCCTAAGTGGAGGGGAAAAGACCATGAGGTCCCAACCCTAAACAAAGAACTACAGGCAGCTAAAGACTGCCAAGAGTAGGAGAAACAGTCTTCCTCAGGGAAGAGCACACAGATTGGTTATCCAATACCAAATGGTCAGCCTTGAAAACACACATGTGAGTAACACCACAGAGACTCATAGACCATGTAATGCATGCACTTGTAATAACATATGATGAAAAAGGAGGCCCTGGGTTTGAAAGAGAGAAAGGAGAGATGTATGGGAGGATGCTGTGGGAGGAAAGGTAAGTAGGAAATTATACCATTAAATTACACTATCAAAAATAATACGAAAAACTTTTAAATGCTACTGATTTTCATTTCCTCTTAATGTTGCTCAACTTGTGAATCAGTTCTGCTAGTCATTGAGTGAAGTCCTTATAGTGCTGTATACAGAATAATGTCATTGGCAAGCAGGAATAATTTTATCTCTACCCTTCTTAATTGTATAGGTTTTACTCTGCTTTTCATCAATTTCTCTAGCTAATCCTTCTGGTGTTGCATTAAATGTGTGTGCCCAGAATCCTTTCCTTGTCCAGATCTCTAGGGAGACATTATCAGGGTTTTTTTTTTTTTTCCTACTTAAGTGGGAGGTGGCTGTTAGCCTCCAGCTACTGTTTCCCCACAAAACAGGCCAAGGTCTAGCAGGCATGTCAGAAATCAACTTAGATGTTTCTTCTCTTTGCTTGCTCCCTGTCAGAAAGAGAAGCAATGGGTTCTGTCTCCTTTTAACTGTTTGCTCAATTCTGTGCTGCGAAGGTGTATCCAAATCTGATTTCTCTATCTTGAGCAAAGTGATAAAATACGGTGACCTTTAGGTGGTTATCTCATTTTTGACTGAAAAATGTTTCCTTTAGTTACATCCTCAGAGCTTCTATTGCTTATGCCTCTTCTCCTGTGATTCATCTCTGGAGTCTTGCAGTGGCGCTGTCTTATTCTGGGTTGTGATAAACGAGAAGGAAGCAAATGCAACCTGAGCCTCAGGGTGATGGTGGAAGAAACCAAAGAGAAAAATCACACCATTACAATGATACAGACACATAGACATATTCTGTGTTTCCTTATGACAGATAATAACAGTTATAAATATATATTACATGCATCTATACATATTTGTATATAAAGTATATATTGTAATAATAGTTACCTTATAATAAACTACTCCTCATGCTTTCTTTGTGTACTCCATGAGACTGTTGTCATTTATCTCAATTATTCATTTCTACGGTCAACTAATACACCACTGCGCCTCTGACTTCAAGCATACAGATTTGATTTAGACTTTTCCAAGTATGAGCAAGCAAAAATATTTTACTGTGCGTCTTAGTCATTGTTCTATTGCTGCGAAGAGACATCATGACCAAGTCAACTCTTACAAAAGAAAGAGTTTAGTTGAGGTTTGCTTAGCATTTCAGAGGTTTAGTCCATTATCACCACGACAGAGGACATGGTGGCAGGACGGTGTGATGCTGGAGAGGTAGCTGAGAGCTACATCCTGAGCTGCAAGGAGAGGGGTGGTGGCTGGAGTGGGCTTTTGAAACCTCAAATCGCACTCCCATTGACACACTTCCTCCAAGAAGACCACACCTCCTAATCCTTGTAATCTTTTAAGGAGTGTCACCCTCTGTAGACCAAGCATTCAGATATACGAGCCTAGGGAGGCCACTCTTAATTAAACCACCTCACTGTGTCTTTATTTTTCACCCCCTGCCATCATCCTTTTGTTCTACAGATTTGGCTTCTGATCTGTATTCTTTTCCCTCCCTGAATATTTTCTCTTAATATTGTCAGAGAGCATGTGAGCTGTCAGTACATTCTATTTTTGCTAGTCTAACTATTTAACCTTTGCTTTGGAAGAGTTATGTTTCTGGGTATGTAAATCTAGGTTGTCATTCTATGTTTCATTTTTTTTTATTTTAAAACTGAAAATATTTTATTCCACTCTTGTCACTCTTCAGATCTCTTGTATAGATGCCTCCTTTAAGTATTGCCACTTTCCTGTACAGAAGAATTAATTTAGTTAGCCTTTTCTTCTTTTTAGCTTTAGGTTCCTTAAAGTTTTCATCCCTGTCTTCACTTTTCTGAGGTTAAACCTGACATGATTAGACACAGACCTGAGGATGTGATCAATTTGCTAATCCCTGGGTTCTAGGGGCCTAGAACATTGGATTTCCCCCACCCCCCTCTGAAGCCAATGCACTGTACAGGCCCCATGTGACTGCCTAATTTGGGTTCAAGACTGAGTCAACTCTGGAATCGTTTGACATAGAATAACAGCTAATGTCATAGGGACATTTACCATTTCCCTATATAGGAGTATATTAGGTATAATGGGATTCCGATGGCTGGAGTATTTCATTCCTTACTCTGTGTTGGTGTCCCACGTCACACTGTTCTCAGGTCTCCTTTACTGGTTTCCAAAGCTCTGCTGCCTATTGTTTTGACCTTTTTCTGTTCTTGAAGAAGGAAAATGTGCTATGTCACCTTCTTAGGATTGCATGGGATTTTACTTTATGGCTTTTTCCATATGGCTGAGATGTTTTCTTTATTTTTTATTATTATGTAGATGACTTATCTTTTAATTGGCATTTATATTATTTATTGACATAACCCATAACTTTATAATTTAAAAAGTTATTAGTTTATCATAATTTTTAAAGACACATAAAATTAGGCATATGATGTTTTGATACATTTTTGATATATGTGCAGCTAAATGTTCAAATCAGTAATAAATGTTTATCATTTTTGTGCTAAAAATAATCAAACCTTTTTTTCTTAAAGTTTTAATATATGTAGTACTTTATCTCTAGCTGTGGTCCTCACAGTGTACAGAACACTGCAGGTTACTTCTCTTATATAAATGCACATTGGTGCGTGTTCATCACCCTTCCAATCTGTCACTTCTTGCTACTATGCATTCCTGTGGCAACTATAACTCCACTCTTGACTTCTCAGAGATCAACATTTTTAGATTCTCTGAATGTGATATCGTGTGGTATTTGCATTCCGCACCTCCGTTACTCACTAAACATTAGTGCCCACCCCTGTTCTACCCGTGTTATTGGAAGGGACAGTATTTCGTTCTTGTTGGTGGCTGAGTAGCACTCCGTTCTGTAAATGCTATACTTTCTTTATCCTAGTGAGTCCATGAGTGGTTTTACATCTTTGCTATTTTGAACAGTGCTGCAGTGAACATAGGCATGCGGACATGACTTTAAAATATTGATTTCCCTTCTTTTTTATATATGTGCTATACAGCAGTTGCTGGGTCCTGTGATATTTAAATTTCCTGTTTGTAAAATCTGTCCTCACCAGTTAATGTGTTACTCGGTTTGCATTTCAATGGCCTTGTTGGAAGGTGATGTTCTGTTTCACTGGTCTTTGTTGTCACTAACGCATTTATTCTGAAACACGGATACCACGCTTGTTCTTCATTTGAAAGTTGCTGTACCAATAACACTTATACAGAGTGGTAAAGCCCTGCCCCTACCGTTTTAAAAGGTCTATGTGTTGGCATCAACCAACCAATCTGTAAGGTTATTTAACCCTTAACTGTAGCATTGAAATCTGCATCATTCTTTCTCATTCTTACAGCTGACCATACCCATTATCAGCTTAAGCTGTAGATATAAATTATCCTTCATGAAAACAGGTTTAAATTCTTTAGCAATAATTAAAATGTCAGTAAATCTGTATCCTTTTCATTTTGAAAGAGTAATAATTGTGATTGCTTATGAGGTCACTAGACTTATGTATAGAAATGTGAGTACATTTAGTTGCTAAGTGCTTATTTCCATGTGTTGTCATGTACTATTTTTGTACATTTTGATCATTTTATGTGAAAGCAGTTTTTGTTTTCTTCTGACAGAAAATAAACATAAGTATTTTAAAGTATTTATTTTCAGTATATGGGATCAAAGGTCTTAACAATTTAGTAATTTCATAGTGATTTTATACTTAAAATTACCTTTCATGTTTATGAATTGTTATGTGGATGAAATATCCTCAGGTCTCACTCTGCAGTAAATATGTGACAGAGTGAAGCTTTCTAAAAGTCACTCATTGGAATGAAGAGTTGACCTTTAAACCATTAAATTGGATATAAATCACAACAATTTGCCTTTTTCTTCACATGGAGCGCATTTTCCTGCAGTAGCTCAGGTCATGCTTTGTGATACCATGCTGTGTTCTCTCCTCTGGGCACCCTGTGAGGAACTCTACAGTACAACTAACTTGTGAGATCTTTTCTTTCTTTCTTTCTTTCTTTCTTTCTTTCTTTCTTTCTTTCTTTCTTTCTTTCTTTCTTTCTTTCTTTCTTCCTTCCTTCCTTCCTTCCTTCCTTCCTTCCTTCCTTCCTTCCTTTCTCTCTCTCCCTTCCTTCCTTTCTCCCTCCTCCTCTTCTTCTTCTTTTAGCTATGCATGTTGCCTTCATCAAACTGTAAAATGCTTTTCAGATGTATGTAGTATGGAGAAGGGCAGTCTCCATCATTGCTATGTGTCTGAGGGCCTCTCTTGTTGGTCGCAGGAAACAGAAAATGTCAGGACACTGGCATGGACATGAAGAGAAGCAGAAGGTAGGGAGAAAAAAGAACATTATGCTACAATTGTCTGTCTGTTGACTGACTCATTGGTTTCCTTCAGGTAAAACAGAGTGAAATACCCAGACTTCTAAATGTGTAAGTCCAGTGGTTTTAGTTCAGTGTATACACAGCTTAACTGAGTCGATTCTGTCTGTGAGCATTTGTGTTTTTCCATCCCAGCCCCACCCACTGCCTGCCTGTGGACATCCTTCTCATTTTGTTCAGGATTTTGATGATTTCTGCTGTCCTAAAGCTCAATATTTCTAATGTCAGCACTCTAGAGATCACTGGATGATTCATTTCTGAAACTTGAGTACCCTTTTGTTATTCATGACCAATATTTGCTAAGGTTCTAATCATGCTTCTGTTGCTTAGAATATACATTTTCTTCCTTATATGAATGTCCTTGTAGTAAAGATGGGGGAATTTCTTTGGGAAACAATTCGGGCTATGTATATTCTGAATTTTTCCCGAGGAACCATTGGTAATGAAATAAGCATCATATGATAGGGAACTAATGTTCATCCAAGTGGAGTCAAGTATAGTTCCCACAAGTATAACGAATGATGGTTGTCCAGTCCAGAATTGTGGTGCGTTTGCCTCACTGAGTCAGAAGCCCTAGGATGTGACAGTCAACTTTTTTATAAATCATCAAATCTAGTGACTTCTGTGCACAAATTCTGATTTAAGCAAGCCATCTATCACCCACAGCTATTATTTACTTGTTCTTCACACAAATCTTACTAATATTTCTAGAACAACAATAGCTCTTAACTAAGAAAATTAGGGAAAAAAACTACTTGTACATGCGAGGCACAACATATGAGATCAAAATTTCTTATCATTTGATGAGCATTATGAATACACTTGTTTACAATTCTCTAATATTATTTATTCTATTGTTCTTATAAAAAGGAATAGAGTGCCTAAAATAATCTGGTCCCTTAAATACCTCCTCATGTTCATAACAGAGCCCCCTGTCTTACCCTCTGGTCTCAGACCTTACCTAAGTTTTATTTTGGCTTTTGAAGGAACCACGTTGTCTCCAAATTCTAAACATTGGAGATTCTGTTTTCTGTGCCCGGAACATCTACTCTGAGAATACATGTTCAAATGCCATTTCCCCAACCCTCCATCTCCCATTGAAGACACTACCCCAAGCTGGATCAACCATCCTTTACGAGATGGTCTTCTCACAACACCTGCATCCATATCTTTTGAAGTTTGCATCATAATATGAATCACAAATGCTATGTGGACACTAGCAATGTGCATTTTGTGTACCTGACTGAGCTCTTGGGTATAGATGCTCTGTCAGGGTTCACAATCTGCTGAGGAGTAGGATGCTAGAATGAGATTCTTTTTGATTTATCAGGTTTGTTTTATTTATCTTAAATTAAGGAATTCAATGGACTCTTACACTTATTTTTAGTTAATTAAACTTTAAAGCATACCAAACAAATCTAATTTGTTCCAATTTTCTGTCCTCTTATAAGGTGAAGGAGTATATCTTTGTGTTAATAACAGTCTTTTAGACACCACAAAAGTATTTTAAGCATACAAGTTGGGAATTATTCTGGAACCTAAACTTGAGAAAGGCAAAAACTGGAAACTTCTCAGAAAAAAAAACCAAAGATCTGACAATAAATCACAAATATCAAAACAAAATCTATAATACCCAAGCCTGCTAAAACAATTGCACATGATATTTCAAATAATACACAATTACACTAAGTAGTTATAATGATAAGTAGAATTTCAAAGTTTCTTTTTAATTGAAATGTTGCAAAGATAATTTACAAACACATCAAAAAGGCACAAAGTTAAAATGTTTTTGACCATGAGCTCCTTATTTACATAGGCAAAGTAATTCTAATGCTTAACAGGAGAAACACATGGAAGGGGTAAGATTGGAGGCTCTATTGTTCCGGCAATCTCACAGCCCTCATGTGCCTTACATCCAGTTTGGGTGAGACAGGGATTCCTTCAGTGGATGGGCAGCAGAGAAAGGGAATCCCATTCTGTCACTATGTCTCAGGGAGCTAGACATTTTGTCTTGAGAGCAGCTATCTTGTTTAAAATTGAGCTCCCTGGGGAGCCCTGTGGGGTTCAGAACAAGGAATTCATGAAGCATAACACAATTCATGGATACTGATTTTAACTTTCCATAGCCTCCAGGTCAGAGACATCCTTAAGTGGAGGGCATTCAGGACTGGAAGGCTGGAGGCTGAGTGCTGAACGTAAAAGTCCCTAATAGGCTTTACTTCACTATCCAGAGGCAACCTCAATAACTAAGAATAACTTTGGAATTTTACAGTCATCCAAAGTCAGCATGCTGTCCAACTTCTCATACCACCTACCTGCCTTTCCCTGAGGTAGAGTCTGAGAGCCCTGAAGGTCCAGCAGAATACTTGATACCCACATTTAACATTGCATCAAGAGGGCCTTCACTACTTAGAGTGTCTGGAAAGAACAAGGAGAAACCCTGTACCTATCTGGATTTACATGCACTGTTTGCACTTCCCAATGCACTTGGGAGACATCTGCAATTCCAGTACTGTTCACCTCAGGATATGGTGGTGGATGCCACTGTCATCCAAACTGAAACATTCTCTCTGAGGGGGATGAGGAAGCTCATGAGACTCAAGAGACAAACAAAAAGTCACACACAGATCATGAGGGGGTAGACACTTAGAACTGGTTCTCAGAGGTCTCTCCCATGTTTTATAGAAGCAGTGATAACTCCTAGGAGAGGAGATTCCTATCAGACAAGCTCTGAAAGGAGAATTCTCAAATATGTAGAGCTCTGTGCAGGCTGTGCAGACATCTCCAGGAAGTTGGTTTCTATAGTCTACATCCATGATGGGGTGAGCTTTTTCAGTGATGTAGTTGCCATCTCTCTCTCTCTCTCTCTCTCTCTCTCTCTCTCTCTCTCTCTCTCTCTCTCTCTATCCATCCATCCATCCATCCATCCATCTATCATCTATCTATCTATCTATCTATCTATCTATCTATCTATCTATCTATCTATCTATCTATCTATCATCTTTGCTTCTATAATTAACCCCTCAACCAAACTACTGTTAACAAGCCAGATAAAACTCATTCACCACATCAGAGTTAGACATAATCATTACTTTGATCTGTTGTGGGTTCCCTTTCTGCCTTTCTGGGGTTAATAGATTTGTTCACATGTGTACACACAACATCTTTCTGGAAAAGTCTCTTCCACACAGCAAGGACAGCTGTGTAGCAGATGATGGGGGAGTCTCAGGAGTGTGGAGAACCTCTTTGTCATCATATCCATCAAAGGTCCCTTTCTTGTACACAAAAGGGAATGATACTATAACTATAGTGAAGAGAATTCTGGCAGACAGAGGACATTTGTACAAAACAGACTTAGCAATGGAATAAACCATGAGATAGTTGAGCCCACCAGTTCAGTTGACCCATCACTACTTCACATGCTGCACATGGCTACTGGGTGCAAGTTTCCAAGTTTCCAACCCACAGAGAGGCTACTTGAGCTCTTTTTGCCATTTTTGTTTATTTATACTCTATTATTGATGTTTTATAATAGTATATGGAAAAAAACAGGTATTCTTTCTTCCCCTTCACAAATTAGTCTACTTCTGTTTATGCAATTTTTATAATATAGGCTTAACTTGTTTCTTTTCCTTTCTCTTCTTACTTGTTCTTTCTTTTTTGATCCATGTATAAACAGAAGTGAAATCTATGAGTCTTTTGAGACCTATTTTTCTTTCATTGACTTCATCTTCTTTCTCCTATTTCTCTTTCATTTATTTATTTATTTATTTATTTTTGCTTCTTTCACATTGACCCTAAATAAATGTGAACATCATAACACACTGTTTATAGCTTTGGCATTTTCTATCTTATCATTAGTGAGGCATGAATGAGCTTTAATAGATTTTTAAAGATTTATTTATTTATTTTCTGTGTTTGTACCTGTGTGGATGTGTGTACCATGGCGTGTGTGTGGTGGTCTGAGAAAAACTTTTTTTGGTTCTCTCTTTCCATCTTGGTTTTAGCCAGAGTCTCTCTTATAGTTTCTGTCCCAGCCCTTTAAACATGAGCTTCCAGATATTTCTCCTGCCTTTGCCTCCCATGTTGCCATGGAAGTGTTGGATTACAGACACAAGCCACCTTATCTTACAATGGCTTAAGGTGCTTTTCTGTATATCATGTGGTTTGATGTTACTGCAGCTTTCGCACCCTGAAATCTTCTAGTGACAGAGCCATAGTAAGTAGGTTGCTCAATAATTAGATCACCACATAAAACCAGGCATGATATCCTGAACAACAGATATTAAAATACAATGCAGAAACACAAGGAACATGAAGGGGCAAGTCAGCACACATTCTATAAAAGATCATACTAAATTAAATTAAAAAATAACGAGACAGATAAAATGACAGAGGGATAGCTCAAAATATACTTGTGAAAAGGATCAATGACCTCAAAATGAATGCAAAAATGCAGACAAATTCATTCTGGACCTTGGAAAGATAAGTCAGAAAAATGGATGAAAAAGTTGGCAACATGGCTGAAACTTTCAGAAGAATCGAGAATAAAAAACGGAAATGTTTGGGAATCAACTGCTCAATGAGTCAAATAAAAACATGGTGTAAATGTTTCTAATAGAGTTGACTAATAAGAAGAAAAATATATCAGGGATGAAAGCAAATTTGAAATAGTCATACATTCAAACATCAATAACAAAAATAATTCGCATGAGCATGGCATGCTCCAAAATTTGGAATATGATCAATAAAGAACACCTAAAAATCCATAGGAGAAAAGGAACTGAGATAAAAGTTTAAAGTCATAGAGGAAATATTCAATAAATAATAGCAGAACATTCTCCAACATCAAATAATAAAATAAATGGATATCAAATCAAGAGGCACTTACAATCCTTATATGGACATGACTGGAGAAGAAACTCACCATGACATACTGGAGTTAACATGTCAAAAATATCTGAAAGAAGCTGCTATCACTAATTTTTAAATTGTATTTAAAATTTTATTTTCCTCTTAATCTTTGTTTTGAATTATTATTGTTGTTGTTGGAAAGTACATGGGGAGGACAGAGGACAACCTCGTGGAACTGCTTCTCTCAGATAAAGAGCCCAGATTTAAATTTCTGTTTGTACAGATGCAGATGTATGTGTGTTTACATACAGTTATATGCATGTACATATATTCATATAGGGCATGGAATTGAAATGTAAACATGAAAGCGGGGAGAGAATTGAGAGGGTCTAGGAGGAGAGCAGAAGGGGGCAGGGTGGAGTAATAGTATATATGTGACCTGGAAGCAGAAGAAAGGGACTGCATTGTAAGGAATGCAGTCAGCCAAAGAGGAGAAAGAGCGGTGTACGATGACATACATGAATGAAAATATCACAATGAAACATATTATTTTATATGATAACTAAGAATATTCTAAAAATAAATATATAGGTATCATCTTTATAAAAATCATAAACTCTGGTGCTCACAAATCAAGTCTTTTTTTTTTTTTTTTTTTTTTTTTTTGGTTTTTCGAGACAGGGTTTCTCTGTGTAGCCTTGCGCCTTTCCTGGGACTCACTTGGTAGTCCAGGCAGGCTGGCCTCGAACTCACAGAGATCCACCTGCCTCTGCCTCCCCAGTGCTGGGATTAAAGGCGTGCACCACCAACGCCCGGCAAATCAAGTCTTAAATATCCCTTTAAGGTATGCTTTAAATTTATTTCTGAGGGTAATGCTTTCCTCCTCATGTGTAATAAGGACTAAGGCCATTAACTGAACTCCCTAAATTTTAAATTTTTCCCAATTAAGAGCTAATTGGAGGTGCAGAGTTCCAAAGAGCTCAAGTATTTAAAGCATTTAAAGCATCGGTTTATACTAATTTGAACTTGAGCTCCAGCAGATTGTCAGAAATCTTATCTGATTTGCTGAATGGTCATGGGATTGTCCAAATAAACTTTGTTTAAATAAAAGAAACATTCTGATGGTAACCATAACTACGTTTCCCTAGAAAAATTAAACCAGCAAGCAATCTGCACATGAGTCAAGATCATAGCATTTTTACAGAGAAGATACATTCTTGGTATGGAATTAATCAGAATTTGAAAGACTCCAGGAGATCTGCAGGCATCAGTGAAATTTTCTTGTGAAATCACATCCTAGAATCTGGCCAAAGTTATCATCCACTTGAGGTACAAATAAATCCCCAGCTCTGGATGATGTGATGTTTTGAACACATCTCAACAATACAATGGTGCTATTGAAAATTTTCATTGTAAGATTTTAAAAAGGTGAACTGATATAAAATTTGTTCAAAGGACACTGGTAGGACATGATATTTTGAAGCTGTCAGCTTCAGATGCAACTAGAAGCCGATTCACCTGACCTCTATTTGACTCTTGCCTTCTGAAATTTGTCTTGTAACCCAAGGGTCAGCAAAGGTCAGCCAGGAGGCCAGGTGCAAGCCAGCACCTGTTTGTGTGAACAATTACACAAAGCCTTAGTCATTGTTTGCATATTGTCTGTGGTCACTGTCATTCCACAGAACATGGTTGACCAGTTGCTGTAAAACCAACCTACTGCACAGATACTGAATATCTTTCTTCCTTTTGCATTAAAAAAAAGTCAAATCTTTTTTTTAAATCTTAGCTTAATAGACAATCAGCAATCAGAGAGGATGTGGTTTAGAAAATGAAAGCCTTGGGCAGATTCTCACAGGGGGAAATGTGTGCAGATCTGACCATTTGATCAAGAAGACTGAGGTACTCTTTTCTCAAGAAAAACAAGGAAACGTCATAGTAAGGGCTTTGTGCATTAATGAGAATGCAGATTCAGCATAAAACCTCCAGACATCATGGGAAGTATGACCCTGAGCAGGAGAACAAAGATGTTTCAGATATGCACACATGACAGAATTTGTGTCCATGTCAATATTAGTGAGAAGATTAACATGTCCCAATGGAGGTTCAGCTTGTTCTCATCATCCTAAGACCATCATGGACACTGTGGTGTCATGCCGATTAGCTTGGTCCAGCAAAGAAAAATGCAAAGAATTGAGAACATAAGGATTTTCAAAATAGCCAGGAAGTTTACTTACAGCATTTTGAGTGCTATAATAAGTCAAAAAATGGACTTCACAGGTATTTTTATTCACTCTGTAAACTAAAAGGCTAATGGAAGAAGAACACTTCTGCTTTTAAACAGATAATCCCCTTGGTTATGGCGATGAAATTCTTAACCTTTATTTTAAATTGTGACACAGAGTTTGGGATTAATTTGTTTGACAAACTTTTTTTGTTGTTACAGCTTTCTATTCTGTGAGTCCTGATATGTTTGCTCCCTATTGGCTTGTTTGATTGTTAATTTTGTCTTACATAAAGTCTTACCTGGTAGTGTACACTGTCCTCAAACCTGAGGTCCTCATGCCTCATCTCACCTGCACTGAGATTGCAGCTGTACATGGTCATATCTGGCTTCTAAGTCTAATTTTTTTAAATGCTCAATATAAGACAACACACTATATTAATGCACATGCTTTCAGGCCTGTGTGGAAATGTACAGTTGGTCAAATTTACTCAGCATCTATATTCTGTGAGATGCTTATTCTACTACCCACCCCTGACAGGAGTTAAGAATGAAGTCACTAACTCTCTATGACCCTTCCAAGATTTTTGCCTTCCTTTTCCATGTATATCAGATGCAGCTTTATTCTTCTACCTTCTGATTTTAACTATAAAGGTATTCTAACAATCCTATTAGTCTATCCCTTCCATGTGAGCATTTATTAAAATAATCTCTGTTATCCCAGCTGGGTAATCATATAAACAGCAATCTAGACACTACTATGAGGGTATTTTACACTAGTAAGAAAATTCCCAGATCAAGTAACCTTAAGATAACAAAAATTATCCTACAGGTGGGACCGAGGAGAACAGATTAGTCTTTCAAAACTGGCAAACAGTAGAAGAGGAGGTTAGAAGCACACAGAGCACCAGAGGACTCTGGTCATCACTGTTGCTTTGGGGATAGAGTGGGTCATATGCAAGAAGGAACAGCCCCAAATTAATGGCAAGATCTTTAGTTGACAGCCAATCAGGAATCAAGGACTGTATCGAGTACTCCAATGAAGGAAACTCTGTCCATTATCTGAAAGATATTGGCTTATTCCTTACCAGATTCCAGGTTAGAGTCCAGATCTACCAACATATAACTATCCTTGGCTTCACCTAAACTGGGGGCCCAGTGCAGCCCAAACATGACATCCAGACATGGAATAATTGGTTACCTGTTCCTTCAAGTTCTTATGAGACTTTGCAAGTTTCCACTTCCCTTTCATTACTGTGTTCTTAGTGCCTAGAATTGTGATTAATATATAAGCCTTTCTGAGACATTCTCAATTAACCTATACATTGTGTGAGGCAGTTTAACTCTAAATACTCACTCTCAGTATATAAGAGTAAATTCCCTTGAATTAAAAAGCTTGAGGGTTTAGATGAGATCTCCATGAGTAAACTGGGGGTGAGTAGTGGGCAATGGTGGGTAAAGGATGAGGGATGAGAACATACGGAAACAGGATAGTCGAGCTGGAACAGGGATGAGTGGGAGAGCAAGGAAAGAGACACCATGATACAGGGAGACATCGTGGGGATAGGGAGAAACCGGTACTAGGGAATTTCCCCTGAATCCACAAGGATGACCCCAGCTTAGACTCCTAGCAATAGTAGAGAGGGTGCCTGAACTGGCCTACACTGGTAATCAGATTGGTGACTACCCTAACTGTCATCATAGAGCCTTCCTTTAGTAACTGATGGAAGCAAATACAGAGATCCACAGCCAAACACCAGGCTGAGCTCGAGGAGTCCAGTTGAAGAGAGAGAAGAGGGATTCTGTGAGAAAGGAGCATCAAGATCATGATGGAAAAACCTACAGAGACAACCAAACCAAACTAGTGGGAACTCATGAACTGTGGACCAAGAGCTGTGGAACCTCTGTGGGACTGGACTAGGATCTCTGCATAAGCGAGACAGTTGTGTAGCTTGATATATTTAAGGGGCCCCTGGCAGTAGGATCAGAATCCATCCCTGGTGCATGAGCTGGTTTTTGGAGCTTTGTACAATTTTGGTGCAGGGGGAGGGGCTTGGACTTGCCTCAACTAAATGTACCAGGCTCTGCTGACTCCCCATGGGAGGCCTTAACTTGTCAGAGAAGGGAATGGGAGGTGGGTTGTGGGGAGAGGTTGGGGTGGTGGTGGAGGAGGGAAGGGAGGGGGATCTGTGGTTGGGGTGTAAAATGCATAAATAATTCCTTAATAAAAATATAAAATTAAAAAAAAACTTGAGGGTTAAACCTGTGAGGAATCAATATATCTAAAATTCTTCCACAATCTCCTCTCAATTTTTCTTGAACGCTTGAATGCAACCATTCACATACCTCCAACTGTACCAATCTTTTTTAAAAAAGATGAATTGATTATCGGACACTGAATACTTAACTGCATGTTTTAGTGCACTTTTTGTGACACAAATTAATTTGCAATGGAGGCAGGGACCCTCTCTCTAAGTTAATTAGTCATGGCCAAGTGTTAATTATCATTTTAAATAGGAAAGCAAAAGACTTACAGTGATATATACCATAGTATTCTTGAGTGATCCTTAATTCTTATTTGGTAGTGTTTCTTTCTATAAAAATAAAAATAATTCTACCCACATGGGTCTCACCACTAAAGACTCTGAAACAATAATAGTAAGTTTTAACATCTCCAGAATTTTACTCCCCACATATTCTTTCCAAACACTGCAGAGTGTTTCTATCTACTTTATACTTGAAAGAAGGTGAGCTTCAGAGATATTAAGTAGCTCTAGGTCAGGAGAAATGAATTGTTGAACCTACAATTCTAGTATAATTGTAACTCTGATTTTTCTGCTTTGCCATATCTTTGTCAGAGATGTGCATGTAGATTAAACGTGCCCATGATTATTGTGAATTAATATAGTATACAATATTTGCAATGTTTGATCATGAACAACTTCATATGAGAAATGTTAGGAGGACTAAGTTGTAGGGATGAAAAAGAATCAATATTGCAAAGTGAATGAAAGAGACTTATTTGTTAACTTACAAAACCAAACCAAACACAAACAATTAAATAGAAACATAAGATGCTTAAATGATTAATTACTGGCATTATTATCCTTTTTCAGTCCCTCACTGTCAATATCCACTTTCTGAGACTATATCGCACATCTGGCATCGAGCTCTAAACAAACCAGGGAGCGGGAGCGGTTTTTGTTTCGTTTTGTTTTCTACCTAATCTGGGGGTTATTTGGCCAAGAATTTGAGTAAGATATTGATGGAGAAATGAGGCTGGAAGTTGAATAGCTGCTGGCCTTAGGAAGAGCAGATTAAAGAGAAAGGGAATAAAAGCTGAGGACTATTCCAGCCTTAAAAAAAAAATGAAAGCCCAAAAACAAGTGAAAGTACTGAAAATGGATGCAGACTACAGTTTTGTTTGCCTGAGGAGCTGTTAGAGGCACACCACTGTTGCATACTAGGATGCCGTGGGGGGAAAACTGAGGACTGGCAAGAGCGGTGAAAAAGGATCAGGCCTGTGCTTGCAGTGACCTGTAGGTGGCCACGTTCAGAACATTGAAATGTATGTAGTGTGATGGAAGGGAGTTCCAGAGGTAGGGTTTTTTAATGTGTTCATTCGCTCATTCAACAGCGTTCACCCAAGTCCTGCTTTGCGTCCTGTGTGCCAGACCCTGGCTTGCGCGGGTGAGAAGCCGTGGACCTTAATGAATTCATCACTTTCAGGGGCCTTTTCCTCATGGAGCTTATTACCGGGATTGATGGTTTTGAAAGGTCATTCTGGTGTAACATAAATAAAATTTTGTAGCAAAGAAAGACGGGACAAGGGGACTGGAGTAGGAAGCAAACAGGAGCAATTGCCTGAGCCAGAGACTTGGGGTCTAACAAGATGTCAATGGTGATAAACAGGGAGATAGGATGGGTGTGGGAGGCATTTTGACCCAACTTCTTTTTGCAAAGCTCCAAAGAGGGCTCACACTATGTTATCACCGCTCTAATGCTTTCCTAGCAACTTAACTTCAGCTGTAAATTATCACTTTCTACCATACCATTGATAGGGGGTGCTTATTTTTGTTAGGGTCTTCTATCTCCCAGTCTGGCCAAGATCGACAAGCTGAGTATGGTCATGATCTAGTAATCCTCCCGCTTTGCCTGCCTAAGTGAGGGGATTACAGGTTTGTACCATCAACCCCAGTTGTCTGTGCTGCTGCGGGTCTCGGGACACAGCTGCTAAGAGGACTTGCTGCTTTTGCAGATAACAAGGGGTTCTGCACCCATGCGGTAGCTTACATCCACTTGTAATGCCAGTTCCAGGGGATTCAACACATTCTTATCAGGCATGGACTTGTACACATATAAACATGCAGGCAAAGACTAATATATATGAAATAAAAATAAAATAAGTATTGTTTTTAAGAATGGAATCTAGGTGGATATGGAGATTAAGCCAAGGACTGTAGGCATGTTATGTTAGATCAGCTCCTACCCACTGAGGTGCAACCCCAACTTGATGACAAGCATTCTTGATTCTAAGGAACTACCTATACCTGCTCAGCTAGTATTTGTGACTGAGTGTTGGTGAATTCAAGCCATTTTCCTGACATTTTAAACTTATATAAACTTTTTTTTTTTTCTGTGTAACAAATAGTTTCCTTTTAGGCCATTTTTTTTTCTACATAGGCACAATCAGTTAAATATGAGGCTATTTGGCAATGAGAGGTGGTTCAATCCAGAAGTCTTTGCTACTCTACTAAAACAATAGTCTGCTGGCCTCTGTCCTACGTGAACACCCACTATCCTAACTATTGTAGCATTTGTTTTTATACCATGGGATTTGGTTTTGTTCAAGTTTTATATGTAAACATCCTTTCTCCTTCTTCCTATGTTAAGGGAAAATGTTTAAGTTAGTAGGTTGAATTATCTTTTCTTTGAAAGAAAAATGCAAACGAATTTGGTTGTTATTTCATTTTCTCAAGTTTTAACTTCCTGAGCAGAATTATTTTTACCAATAAAGGTCTTTTCACTAATCCTAGCAAACAATTTGTGAAGCTTAAGAACACTCTTAAGTATGGTAAGACTAGATATGCCCCAGGATGATGGAAAAGACATCTCCCCACCTACAACCACTCTGCCTGTGGAAGCTTTTGCTTCCAACATTCTCTTCCGTCTTTTGCTTCTAAAGGAGACCCTGACTCAGTCTACAGAGGTGGCTTCTTTGGGTACACTGATGTCACTGACTAGCATCACACAACCTCTTGGGAGCTCATAACATTCGTGTTCTCAGCTTACTGATGCTGGAATGTGCTGTCATGTGTTCCTGGAAGTTAATCCTGTGCCGGTCCTCCTGACCTGGTCCAGGAACAAGAGGATGATAACAATGAGGACTTCCCTTGGAGAGAACTTCTTTGTAAACTCAGAAGCAGCAGTTGCCCCGTGTCTGCCTTGTGGGTCATTACAGGTGTTTGTTTGTTTGTTTTTTTTTCTTTTGTGTTTTTTTCTCCCGGTCCAGTTGCCACTCCCTCATTGCAGACTGTAGCCAAGTGTGCTGGAACCTATTTCTTTGACCTTTTATAGACTTCTTCCCTGGACCCCCAGACATGTCATCTTCTGTTAAAATCATCCCCTTCGCCTTCCCCTGGAGCTGAACTTACTCATCATGCTGCTGAAATGAGGCTCCAAGCAAAGGGGACCCTTCTCCCCAGGGCTGCCTTTCACCGCAGTCTTGACAAATTCATCAATTTGATGCTTCAGTTCTTGGTGTAAGCTTTGCCCAAACTTATTGAATTCCCACCAGCCCCTGACAAAAGCCTTTTTCTAGCTTTGTCCAGGATAAGAGCACTCAAGATCAAGAGGCACTTGGGTTTACACTGGTATCCTGAATGCCAGGACCCTTCTTGGGTCCAGCTTGAAGAGTTCATGTTAGTCTTTGCTCTTTTCAAGGCATCACCTACCTTAGGAGAGTTATTTAAACTCTGAGGATGATCAACACATGACTCCAGATCCCATATGCCCCTGTCCTTGCAAAAATTGTTTTTCTATTGTTTTTTTTAAGTTTTATGACTCATCAAAATATATGCTTTTGAATTTAGAATTTTGATTATCAGAAAAATAAATACACTAAAAGTGTATGGACATTAAGAATGGCATATTGTTTTCTAAACAATTTATCTTTTTACTAGATTAAAAATATTTTACAATCCGGGTGGCAGTGGTACATGCCTTTAATCCCAGCACTTGGGAGGCAGAGCCAGGCAGATCTCTGTGAGTTCAAGGCCAGCCTGGTCTATAGAATGAGATCCAGGACAGGCACCAAAATTACACAAAGAAACCCTTCCTCGAAAATATCAAGAAAAATATTTTACATTATTTTTTAAATTATGTCACATTTTTTTTTTTAAAATTACATGGGATTTTGAGACTTTTTTTTTAATCTTATACCCTCATTTCACCCTCATGGTCCTGTACTCTTTTCTTGCTCTACCCTTTGGTCACCAGGACTCACTTCCACTTTGTTTTATTGATTTCCCCTCCTCTCTTTAAACCTCTTTCCCCACTCAGCCTCATGATGATTCGCAATGGGATAGTCATTTATCAGGACCCACAGGTGAGAGAGACAATATGGTATTTGTCTTCCTGAGACTGGGTTTCATTGCTTAATATAGTGTCATAAGTACTTTTATATACTGGTATTATAATTTGTTAATATAATGACTATTTCATTCATTTTTTCAGCAAATTTCAAGATTTTACTTTTCTTTATGGCTGAATAAAATTTCATTGTGTGTGTATGTTGTAGATGTTATATATAATTTCCATTGTCCAGTCATCTGAGTTTGGATATTGCTTTTATTTCCTTGCTCTTCTGACGATTGCAGCAATAAGCATGGGTATTCAATTATGTCTAGTAGGCAGCAGAGTCCTTGTATGCACAAGAGGGGTATATTTTCAGCATACTCTTTAAACAAAAATGGAGGCATTTATTCTTGCCCTGTATTTTACCATTTTCCAAAAAATATGATAAATAGAGACTTGAAAGTTTCTAACTTTAGGGTTTAGAGTCTCACAGGAACAGAGTCTGCTGTTAAGCTCCTTGTCCATTTTTAGCCTGTTTACTGGCTGTATAGTAGCTTGTCCATGGAAGCCTTGACAACATTTGTGTCTAATTTCTCTTTTGTAAAGTTCATTTGTTTTAGTTTGGCTGTCTACTCTTTCTCAAGTAATAGACTTTCAAGCTTCAGTTGTACTGTGTTGTAAATGATGGAGGATGAGTGTGACTGCTTTGGAGAAAGCCATACAGAATTATTTCTTCAAATTGTCAAAGTCTGTTAATTGTTTTGAAATTGTGTGAATTGTGTGAAGACTTGAAATATATGACAGAGAAGTTTAATTCATCTTATATTTCCCAGGGCTCCTTTCATTTCTCATTTGATGAATATTTCCTTTAGAAAAATTATTGACTTTATTTGATGAATCTACTTTTTCCCCCTTTTTCTTTTCTTTGTGATCTTAGCAATTTATTTAGTGCCATTGATGGAAAATTTTGAATGAAAATACTTAAAGCATCCATTATGCCACTTTCACTTAATAACATAATGCAGCATACATAAATGTTCATAGCTTCAGCATGCCAACCATTAACCAATAGGAACCTTAAACAAAAAAACCTTGAATTTCTGATTAAAATGAATTTAAACATTTTAAATTATTCTCATTTGATAAGATTCCAAAAATGCTGGCCATCTTCATTGTAGTTTTCACATTATCTTTCCCACTTTGAGAGAATTAATTCAAAGCTTTAGGTTAGAAATGCATGGATGCTTTGGAGACACTGGAAGATGAAGAAGAAATAAACGTTTTCTTCCAGAAGGTGCCTACATCCATTCCTCTAGTATTATTTCTATGATAAAATCTCTCCTGTTGAAATTCCTATATAATTCAGCCAGGCTTTCATTATAATTTTCAAGGAGATAACTCATGAATAAAACCTATAATTTATGCTTATAACCACATGTCAAAGTCAAATATTTTCCACTACTTAGGAGACCTTTAGGTGTTAATTGCCCATATTGAAATGTATTATTTTTACCCCTCAAAATCATTTCTGCTTTTAATATCATAATATCAGGTCAGTGACTATTCTTCACGGAAGTTAACTTTACTTTTGGCCTATTAAATCTTAAAGGCATTCTTGTGACCCTACAGGAGCAGACTACAAAACTGACTGATAAACAAGTTAAGAAGTTTATTTCACACTTCTCTCTGAAAATGGATGCAACGAAGCTAGGTTTAATTAATTATTCAAATATCCATGTGACTCAGGTCTGTGCTGCCAATTTTTGAGCATAAACAGTGCTATTACCTTAATGAAGTTCATGCCAGGTAGATTGCAGTTCCTTTGAATGGTAAAGTCATGTGTTCTACCATGTTCCAAGACTATTTTTCGTGGATAGATTTTCTTCTGTTTCTCAGGGAATACTCTGTTAAGAATGCTTTAGTAAAGTCCATTTGACAGATTTTCATCCATACTAGGTACAGGTGTGAATGTGAATATGTGAAAACATCATTAGGTGATGAGATATACTTTTTAAAGGTTTCTGACATCACTTTTAAATCTTCACACATATTTTCACATTTGGTATAAAAAGAGATCACTAGAAACTGCATATCACATATAATGATAACAAGGATAACTCCCTTTGACATTCTGGGGAGTTGACTTTGCCATATTCAGGCTAGGATGTGTAAACTACAGTATATAGTCACAATGACGCAGAATAATTCTGTCAATGTATAAGGAAAGCACAGTTAGCAGTCCTGACATCCATTTCCATAAAAATAAACATTGTTTAAAATATTTTGGCCATTATTTTGTTTCTTATTGTTTAATCTACATACCTTGGAAATCCTGAGGTTATCTAATCTAATAATGGGTAGTTTATTTTGAAAATGAGAATAATCAGAAAAAAAGTATTAAATTCTCATTTGGAAATAGTATTCAAATACTTCTCTAATTGGTTAGTATTCTACGCACACCAATGTTTACTTTGTGTTTTTTTCATCCTGTGCTGCTTTGTTTTCTATGGTAAAGTACTCATGAACTGGCCCAGCCTCTGAAACAAATGTTAGCATGCAGCATATATTACTGGAATGATAAGCAGAGAAATGCATATTGCTTATCATCTGAATGGTTAGAATTACTATGGTTTGAGTGTGAAATATTCCCAGTAGGCTCATATGTTAAGAGTCTAGTCCTAGGTAGTGATAACACTTTAGGAGGTAGTGGGAACTAGAAGGTAGGACCTCATTGGAAGAGACAGATCACTGTGGACATATGATTGATGGTGTCTTAACCCTGGCTGATGGTCTTTCCTTTCTGCTTCCTGTGCGCCATGAGGTGAAATGGTTGATCCTACCATATGCACCCCATCATGTTCTTGCCTCAGATTCACAGCAGTGGAGCCAGCCCACCATGGACTGAGATCTACAAAACTGAGCCTTAATGTGTCTTTTCTTCTGTATATCTCCCAGTCCTTGTCATAGTGACAAAGGCTGGCCTGTAACACCTTGTAAGGAGCAGGTGTGTCAAGATCTGTAAATGGGTTAGTATCTTCAGTCAGACCTATCTTTCTTCCTATAGTTCTTCCTTGGGTTAAATTATGTGAAGTGTAATGATAACTTCATGAGAAAGAAGTATGATATTCCAATGCTGAATTTATCCCAAATTGATAGGAGAGGCAAACCCATTCAATGTGGTGTTAGAAATATTGAAATAAATGATTTTTAAAAGGATACAAACTTTGCCATTTTGATAGCTGTGTGAAAGTCATGGAAAATTCATATTATTATGCTTATCTTTTGCAGCCTCCCTTCCCTTACATATTCACTATAGGCTATTCAGTTGATTATGGCTTCGTGTGTGTGTGTGTGTGTGTGTGTGTGTGTGTGTGTGTGTGTGTGTGTATGCGCACACATGCACATGCGATCCTTTAGTATATTGCATTTACTAAGTGTTTCCCTATCACAAAACATCAAAACATGACACTTCCTGTCTTGTACTTACTGGCTTGCTTGCCTGCGAGCTAGCATCCTTGTTTCTTTCAGAGCTGCTCAAAGGCAGCATTAGTGAGGGCTCCTTCACTATCTGCTACTGAATTCTGCTTAACGCATTGATTTTTTTACACAGCAGTTAAGTAAACACATATCCATCTCCTTCTCATTACGTCTCTTTTCTCTTTGCATTTTTATATCTCTCTTCTGGAATACACTTCTACTAAAGCATGAAAGATTTCTGTCTGTTCACTGTTATATCTCCTACCCATAGAGTGTAATTGTAGTTGATGAATACATATAACAAGACTAAACATAACTGCTTAGCTTTATCTAACATCCAGATAAACTTTCCTTGCAAATGATCTTGAGATTATGCAACTTACAACCAAGAGTACCAGCATTTAACAAGTTTTGATGACTTTGGAGACATGTTTAAATATTTACAAACTTTCTGGGAAAGAACTGAATTATCAGGACACTATTAAACAGCTGAAGGGGTGATGAAATCTTAAAAAGTAGATGCATAGATATGTTTCCTATTTTAAACATTTGTTTTTACTAAATTGTTGAGAATTTCATACAATGTATTTTGATCATATTCACCTCTTCCAACCTCCCTGCTCCCAGATCTAAACCCTCTTCCTTATGAACCTAACTTAATTTTTTTAAAAAAGAGGAAAAAGAAAAACCCACCGTGTCCACTTTGTGCTGTCGCTATACTCTTAGGTGTGGGGCCAGTCCCTTGAGCATAGTGGACTTTCCCAGACCACACCATTGAAGAAGATTGACTTCTTTTCTTTCTGTAGCGATCACTCCTCAATAGCTCCTCGGTTATGGGCAGGACTTCATGCCAACCTCCCCTTTCCATGCTAGGATTTTATCTAGTTTGAGCTTCTAGTGATCTTTTCATTTCTTCTGTAAGTCCTGTTGTGTGCAGGAAACACTGTTTACGTAGTGGCCATCTGCTTCCCCTGGCTCTTGAAATCTTCCATTCTCAAATACTATTAAGGACCAGCCTTGATAATCTTCTTCCCAGGGGCCCAGAAGAGAGGCTATGAATGGCAAGAATTATTTTCAGGAAAAGAATCTTATGCAAACTGAGCTTTTTTGTCCACCTACTTTATTCCTCTGGGCTAAAATTCTATCTAGACAGCTTCAGTTCTGCTCTCCTGCCTAGCTCCTTTCTTGCCCGGTTTCTCTCTGCATTTATCTGCTGTCCCCTCTAAGTTATATCTTAATTCTCTCATCTTAGTCCTGCCCATCTAGGTTCTCATCCATCTAGTTCCGTCCCATCTTAGCTCCTCTCCCATCTCCCTCTTTCTCATCTTGTTCTTCCCCATGTAGCTCTTCCATCTCGTTCTTCCAGTACTCTCTTCCAGCCCTTCAGTCTAGTTCTTCCCCATCTCAGTTTGTTCCTCTCCAGTTATTATCCATCTAGTTCTTCTATTCTCTTTTTTCTTCCCCATCTAGTCCTCCTCTGAAAATAAAACTGCCTATTTGACCCTTATCTCTCCAAGCTATCTCTGCTCCTGAAGTTTCTGGCAAGTGTGCTTGGTCGCTAGGCAACTTGGCTAGGAAACTTCCATCATAGTTAGGTGTACCTGAAAGTTGGAACCCTTTAGTTCTGAGTTAATTGTTAAGGATGGATCTAAAACTAGAGATGAGGCTTTGGAAGGAGAAAGTTAAGCTTAATTTGCATATCTGCCAGGCCTTCTCAAACAGATAGTCTGGATGCTTAAGTCTGTTCTTAAAGAGTAAGGAGGTATCTCTGATAAGATATTTTTGTCTTTCCGGTGCTGTGGGATGTTCTGTATGTCCTGTGGGAGCCTTCTCTTGGGTTCCTCATGGCTTTAGCCAGCAGGTCCCCATAGAGGATGATTAGGACCATGGGCCTGAGTGCAGGTGTCTGAGATGGTCTGCACTTGGCTGTGCTGGGGGATGGTCTGTATGTCAAGTTGCTCTGATTGGTTAATAAGTAAAATCTGATTGGCCATGGCTAGGCAGGACGTATAGGCGGGACTTACAGAGAGGAGAAATAAAAGAACAGAAAGGCAGAAGGAGTCACTGCCAGCCGGTCGCCAGGACAAGCAGCATGTGAAAATGCCTGTAAGCCACGAGCCACATGGCAAGGTATAGATTTGTGGAAATGGATTAAGTTAAGATTTAAGAACAGTTAGCAAGAAGCCTGCCACGGCATACAGTTTACAAAGCAATATAAGTCTCTGTGTTTACTTGGTTGGGTCTGAGTGGCTGTGGGACTGGCGGGTGATAAAGATTTGTCCTGACTGTGGGCAAGGCAGGAAAACTCTAGCTACAGTCCGGGGATGGTACTGGCCAGATGCTCCTAATGACAATAATTACAGAAAGGCCTAAAATTAAGGGTCCTGGCTGCGTTACTGCTCAGAAGGTTTTTCTGAACGATTCTGCATTTACCGCTCTAAATGTTCCTTTAGTAGAAGGGAAATTGTGCCCAAAGAATTATGGAAAAGCTACACTAGCACATGAGAAATTCATAGTAGGAAATGGCTAATAGTCAAAAGCCAATATGATCAAGACTCCTTGAACCTCAGCTTGATCTCTGGAAGGCCCTTGGCTTCTTCTAGGTATTAGCTCATCATAATCAACTGCAATCCTACTTCATATATTTTTGCAGCTTGCAGCAATCCATGATGATCGCCGAGCCTCCGGAGAAGGGAGTGTTAGATACATGCCCCATTTAGTGCTGAGCACTCCGTAGTCTCTTATGCTCTGCACATTGATCAGTGATGGATCTTTGTATTAATTGCAATCTTCTGCAAACAATAACAAAAAAAACTTCTCTGATGAGGGTTGCAGATTTATGGGCATGAGAAGTCATTGGAAGGTAGTTCAGGACTATGTCCACTTATCGGAATAATAGTAGTTGGTTCTCTCCTAGGTCCTGTGACGTATATAGCTACAGGTTCTCAGCCCTGATAACTGTGTGAGGTACAGGTTTCATCCTGGAGAACATGCCTTAAATAATAAAAAAGAAAAAAAAAAGGGGGGGTTGGTTATTCCCATGACATTGGTGCTACTTTTGCGCCAGTAGACATACCATTCCAGGCCTGTTGTTTTTCAGTTCACAGGGTTCAGAGCTGGGTGTGATTGGTGATCACATTTCTCTTCTAATAGCTTGCATAGCAACATCCAATGCTATGAAAACTAGCCAGTCAAGATGAAGGTTCCAAGTCAGTATTACCTTGATTTCTCCATGTCCTGTGACTCAGGTGCATTATTTCTTCAGCAACAGTGTCCTGTCATAAAAATCTGGAGCTAAACAAGAGCAATGACAGTAATGACAAATAATGTTTTTTGGGGGGTCTGTGGGACCCATTGCTAACAATTCCAAAAAAGAGATAACCCATTCCTGTTACAAGCTTTTCTTATATGTTAGCTTTATTATGTCTGATAGGGCCATCTCACCCCTTTGTAGGCAACTCCTATTAAACTTTTTCCATGTGTGTGTAAGTATATATTTTAGAAAGTCTCCACAGTAGTAAGTTAAAGAGGATAGGTGAATTTTTAAAATGAGAGGAAGGAACATGTCACCCGAGTTCAGTCTCAATTTAAATGCTTTTCTGATGCCCTAGGACCACGTCTTCTCAGCTGAATGACAGGATGACTACATCTCGTATGCTTTACTACGGCAGTAATATTTATGATCTTGTTTTCCAGGGAAAGTATGTGCATGGTGCCAATGAACTGAAAAAATGCTAGTGCTTGCATGGATATGCCTAAATATTAGATTTAATTTTCTTTGTTAAATAATAGTGGAAAAAAGATCCCATCTAAGGGAATACATTGTAAATAGCCAAACTTTTGTAACTACCACCTTGATCTAAAGAGCCCACTTGACTATTGTTAGAAATAATAGTATCATAATCAGAGACTCTCAAGTACAGAAGCATGATTATAAACAGCTTTCCACCGATTTACAACATTCTCCACTAGAATAGGTGTTTGTTTCTTAAAGTACTTTTCCATTCAATATTCTGTGGATTATTCCTGTTGGAAACCCACAAGGCACACTTTAGCACTTGGAATTTTAAATAATTGAATAATGCTTAGTGATTAATAAAAATTCAAAAGCAAAGGGCTGTAACATTAGTAAGCTTTCAAAAACACCATCCAAAGCCTGTCAGAAGCACCATGTGTGGGGATCTGTGTTGAGTCAAGGAACCAACTTTACCAAGACCAGCTGCATGCACCCTGAAGAGGTGGTCCTGGCTTGGCTCCAACTCAAATCTTGCATTTGCCTCTCACTAACCATGTAGGTTGCTTAGCTTCCAATGTCTGAACTTCTCTATGACTCATAAGGGAAAATCACTCATACTAAGACACTGAGATATTATTTTCAGAATTAACTTGGCTGAACATCTGATACATTGTCACCACGTTCAAAGCTGGTGTAATATATGATTTTATGGATATGTTTACTTCCATGTCATGTGGCACCTCAATTTATACTGTGAGGAATTAAAAATTCCTAATAACACATAGTAATTTTACTTATTTATGGATGGGGTCTATAGTATTTGTATAATATATATATATATATATATATATATATATATATATATATATATATATATATATATATAAAACATGCCTGTTAAATCAGGGTCATTTGCATTTCTAAGTCCTTCTGATACCTTCCAAATTTGATGCTTCCATCTTTTAGTCTTCTTAACATATATGTTATTGTTCATTTATTTGTCCATGTTAGTAGTAAACTTATTGTAAATAAATTCTATCTAATTGTAACTATTAAAATAATTAATTTACATAAGCATTGGTAAACATTAAAGGTCCTTGGTGTGGGAGTCTGGAGGTTTTTCATGTCTGTTTCTGATGGGTGAAACCCTCTGCTCTTCTTTAGCTTCTCATGAGCATGATCCCTTACTGCTTGCTGTAGTTTGGTTGCTGATGCCTTACAATGGCCCATGGGGGTAAAGGTTTGGTTATACTGTGGTCCTGTTGGAAAGTGATGTGGCTTTTGAAAGCAGGGCCCAGTTCCAAGTCCTCACAACAGAGGTGGGTCTGGGAAAGGTACTGGGAAACCCCAGTGTTGTTGGACTATTGAAACATTTCCTCTCTGTAGGGAGGAGGAAGACATGGAAGATAGATAAATCTCATGAAACTTACAAGGTTCAGGAAGCTCCTCAAATGACAGGCTTCACAGAGCCCCTCCACAAGGTTGTAAAAGTATAAAACACTTACCTAGGGGGAGCAGTCTGTCGTCAGTAGAGCCGACAGCAGCTTGAGCAGAGAGCCCCAGGGATGCAGTTTTCATGTGTTGTCACCCATGCTCCTGTATTGTGACCTTTCACACATGCTTGCATAAGAAATCGCAGTAGACACACCGTTTCCCCAGATTAGGCTTGGGTGGAATCATTTCTCTGGCCACTACTAGGCAGGTGGCCCTGAGATGTCTAAGAGGGCAGAATGAGCAGGGCATGTGCAGTAAACCTGTAAGCAGCAACATCCACGCTCCTGCTTCAGTTTCTACCTCTGGGTTCCTGTCTGACTTTCCAGCCCTTGTCTTCGCTCGGTGATGGGATGACTGAGAGTTGTAAGGTGAAAGAAACCCTTTATTCCTCTTGTTACTCTAAGTCATGGTGCTTTACCACAGCATTAGAAACCCTAACTAGGACACGGACTCAGGGAGAAGCATGTTCTCCCTTGAGGTTCCATCAATGCTCAAATATCCATGTTTGATGAACATGGGGAAGAATTGACATGAATCTTATTTTCTTTATATTTTAAAGTATTTTGTATTCACAATTCTCTTTCACTCTTTTTCTTTCTGAAGTGGTCTTGTCACTATGGAAGCTGAGTCTGGCATTGAACTCATGATGTTGCTGTGCTAACCTCCTGAGACGTGGGATCACAAGCATGCACTGCTATGTCTAGCCTTAACTTTTCTACCATGTGCACACATACGCTTTTTTGTCTTTAAGGATTTATTCTTCTCACATAATATCTAAGTGATATTATTCATTTGTTTTGACTTCTGCTTTTCATGTAGAGATTTTTGTCATCAAATGTCTCCATTAAACATTGATTTCTTAATGTCTGAGATCATATCAACTTAAGAATATTTAAATTTTTTAATTATAAGGATTATACTGCAGGCCATATCTTAGACTCCTTTTTCTTGCAACTCCACTCTAGCCCCTGTCTCTCCTTAGCTGTATCTTGGATTTTCATAATCTTCAAAATCTCCACAAGTATATAGCTATGTTTTTAAGGTGAAAACAACACTCTCAGGATAATGCTTTCTTATTTCACACAGCTAAAGGTATCTAGGGATAAATTTTGGATTCAAGACTTTCTGTGAAGTGTAAATCTCATTAATTTTTATCAATAAAAAAATCAGGAGTTAAATATCGGGGTAAGAACTTGAAAGACCAGAGAAGCAGGAAGCAGCCGCCAGTTGCCTCCTACCTCTTCCGTTCCTCCATCCAAGAGCCAAGATCCTCTCTCAGCCCTACTACTTCCTGTCTCTTCTCTGTCTACAGTCCTCCAAACCTCTATGGTCAGCCAGTGGCTAGCTCTTCCCTCCAACTCCAAGCAAGCTTTATTTGTCAGAATACAACAGAATATTACACAACATTTCTGAGACAGAGATGAAGTTTATCTTTACTGGATAAATAGTTTGGATCATTTTTTTTTGTATTTTATATATTGGAACTGGTTTAGTAAATTTTTCTGACTTATTTCAAAGGAAAACGTGAAGCGCATATCCACTCCATACTGATTGTTTAGAATCACCTTGAGGTTTTGAGGATTGAGCACCCAGTGCCGTCTGTCTACAATTATGTATCTAGTTTCATGAACGATGGCACCGCTGAAGGGCTCTTCACTAAATTATTTACTTTCAAATACAGTTATTTAATTAGTTCTTCTTTTAATATTTGTCTTCGGCATCATTCTGAACCACCCACTTAGCCATAAGTGCTGTAGACCTAAGAGTTTAAATGTAAATATAATGCTTCAGAGAATTCAAGATCTACTCACTATTTATAAAAAGTGTAGTGGGAGAATTGCTTAATATTTCTAGTTGGTGTGTCAAATTCAATGATTATAGAGTCACACATCAAGATTCTTACTAAAATTAGTCTATAATGAATCTTTGTTTAGGCATTGCTGCTAGCCAATTGTTATTACAAGACAGTTAGAACAATGAATATGTACAAGCACATTACTTCCTAGTGGCCTGCTAAACCATAATCAAAACAGGCATCTGCCAGCATGCATTACAGTTGACATCAATTAAATGAGCTCCTACACACTTCTGATTGGCCTCTCCAATGGCTCAGTCTTTTAAAAAATTATGAGAGCCAAACATGGTGCTCAAATATGAATTCCAAAGGAACCAATATCTATAAAAGACAATAGAAGACTTTTATTCAAAATATGTGTGGGGCTCAAGAGATGGCTCAGTGGTTAAGATAGCTCAGCTGCTCTGTCAAAGGACCGAGTCTTGAGTCCCAGCATCCACATGGCAGCTCACAACTCTCTGCAACTGTGGTCGCAGGGGGTCTAATGTTCTCTTCTGGACTCTGCAGACACTGCATGCATGTGGTGTGCAGACAGTGTAGGCAAAACTCAAATACACATAAAATGAAAAATAATTCGCCATAAATTGTAAATATTTAGTTTTCATGAAATATGTACTCTTCAAGTTTCAAATTTTTTTTTATTACATTTCAAGGAAGGAAGAATTTACCTTCAATTCTAACTTGAGGAGGAATGCATTATCGCACCATCTAAGGAAATAAAAGAGAGCTGAACCACCGTGGTGATGGACTGCAGTACCACAGATGGGTGGGGCCAGCAACCTAACTGTTACAACTGGTTTCATATTTGGATCTTTGCACTTACAATAAAAAAATGTTAAAGGATACCAAATAGGTTCCTTAACTAATCATGTTTTTATTTGGAAAGAGATTCTTTAGAAAGTAAACTGAATCACTGTCAGTTAGCATGGCCCACGTGTTCCTCAGGGTATTATAATTACTATTTCCTTACCCATAGCTGAGGATTTTCAGAGTTATATCAGGTTAGTTATCAAGCTACCAAGAAATTTATTCTTATTTTCTAATACTGGGTAGTATATTATTTATCGGCTATGAAAAGAAAATGCATTACTTCATCTAAAACCACTTCTTTTTATATTGTTTAGATAAATTGTAAGTTAGCAATGAGCTGCAATTTCAAGAGTCATGATTTATCCATTTAATATAAACTAAAAAGATAGAGCATATTTATTGTAGATTGTGAATACCTCCCAAGTGTTTAAACGTCCTTGGACCATACTATATGCCTAGGTAAAACTTCAAAACCCATTTTTTGAATCCGTTACATTTCATCACAGTAGGCTACTAATGGGAAATAAAAAAGGAAAAATATTTTCACACATGGTTGGCAAACCAAATCTGCTGAGGTTTTCTATAAGTCTAGCTTGCTGTTGTCTGCTATTTAATTAACCGGTGCACAAATAAAATGTCCTCAGTTTAATTTTCATTCTGGAGCTCAATACTGTAAACTATTCACAGCATAATTAAAAGTCCTGAATTCTCTCAGGAATGATATTACCAGTAAGCAACCAACCCATGAAATGGAGAGGCTCGACTGTTACCCTGCTAAATTGTGTGTGCTAATAAAGCCTCACAAGTGTTCTCTGCTTAATCTGACTGAGCCAAGGAAACCCCAGCTGGCATCCAAGCTACCTGCTTTTAAAACTCTCCGAGCATCTGAGCCCTGAGAGAGGGCCATTAAAGTTAATATAGGAATTGCACTGTATTTCATTACATTTTCTCCGTGAGAGGACTTACTCGCAGATGATGCATATTTACTCTGATATCACCAATATAGTTATGTCTACCTCTTTATTTCTTTTTATTCTTCCTTCCCTCCCTCCTTCCTTCCTTCCTTCCTTCCTTTCTTTTTATTTTTTTATGTTTGCTTACAGCATCCAGGTTTAAAAAGAAATAAAAGACAAGTTTTAAAAGATAAAGTCATTAACAAAAAGGCTCAATAAGTACGTGATGGTTATAAAAAGTCTGTTCCCTGCCTGTCTTGATGGCTTCTATGAAAGAAATAAAGGTTAGTGTGAATATACAGTTAAAGTAACTGGAGTTGTTCTTCTAGCCTTGCACACAGACTGATTGATGCATGGAGAGCACATTGGCCAAGCATTTAATCAGGCACAGAGACCCTGAGCATACACATAATAATGAATACCTTTTGCATTTATAGAACCAATCTCTATATCCATTACACCCCTCCCCAAACTCAAATGTTTTCAGAAACCTAGCCCATTACTTGTTACTTTTATATTTTAAAGAAATGCATTCAAATATTTTCCAGTAAGAATCAAATCTAGGTTATAAAAATGATGTCCCTTCCCCTCAGGAATCACAGGACAGGGTCATTTGTTGATGAAGAGGAAGTAAGAAAGCCTGGAATTATTGGTTTATCTTTGGGATGGTTGGGCATGTCTTTCATTGCTGCATCCACAATAATCAATTCACTATCGGAATCTTCTGTAGTGCTTTCTGGTAACTCCTCCTAATGGTGATGATTTATACTTCTTGATAAATATTCTTATGCTTTTATTCTTATGGTGATCTGGATTTTACTTAGCTTATGCTCTGAAGTTGGAATCCCATCCAACAGGTAGGGTGTGAGCCAATCTTTTCTGCCCCAGGCTCTGCATTCAGAGCTGGGCTCAATACGTATGTTTAGTAAAACTGATGTCTTGATTGTTTTAATATGGCACAATACGCCGGGTAGTGGTGGCACGTGCCTTTAATCCCAGCACTTGGGAGGCAGAGGCAGGTGGATCTCTGTGAGTTTGAGGCCAGCTTGGTCTATAGAGCAAGATCCAGGAAAGGTGCAAAGCTACACAAAGAAACCCTGTCTCAAAAAACCAGAAAAAAAAATAATATGGCACAACACTTATAAAAAGTGGGTTATGTAAGAGTCCTTACTTCTTCTCTGGCCTGTATTTTGGATGAAGGTAAGAAAGACTTGTAGAGTTTTAGTCTCCTGGGTCTGCTTACTATTTATAAAAAATTCTACAGTATTGAAATTTATGTAACTATTTTTCTCACTAGTCAACATTCCGACATTCATTCCAAGATTTGCACAAATTATGTTGAGTGTATACATTAGCTGATGAAGAATATCTAAGTTGGCTCTTAGATTTATTAATATGAATAAGGCTGCTATAAAAATATATGGAGTGATGTGTTCATACACACGTGTATGTGCATGTAACTTTTAATCTACTTGAGTAAATGTCTAAAGTGGGATTGCTGTATCTTGTCAAAATATGGTATGTTTGTGGCCAAATGCATTCCAGTAGTGGTTATACTACTGAGCCTGAGAATGTGTGAGAGTTCTGATTTTCCACCAGCATACCAGCTCCTAGTGTGTTTTATTTCAGTCACCCCATGTTAAGCATGATACTAAGCATCCTTTCATATAAAACTTACCTTTTCTGTTTTTTGATGAAATGTCTCAATAGATATATTTTCAAGCAAAAATTTGACAATTGATTACTGCCATAAATTCAAAAATGACTTTAAATATTCCAGGTCAAGAAGGTCCTTTATTAATATGAGATGGGCAGTTTTGTCATTCCAGACTATGGCTTATCTCTTAAATCCTTTAATGTGTTCTGTATAAGAGAAAACTACTTTAACAATGACAAGGTATCATTTGTCATGTTATTATTTTTTATTGACATGAAACATTTTAAAAATATCTACCAATGTCACACAGCTACAATGTCAACAAGCTATAATAATGACTGGCCCCACCAGATAGGCCTACTGTAACCAACCACTTTTTGATGAAAGATAATCAGGCTTTTCCTATTGTTTTGGATTTTTTGTTTTGACATTTGCATTCATAAGAGAAAGTGGTGGCTGAACTTGAATCTCATTATGAAATAGCTGTTCTCAGTTTACACAGACATGAAATCCCTTTGAAGCACCTCAGGTTCCAATGAGAACGAGCTTGACAGAGGTGTCTCCCCTCAGTTCTTCATTATATTCAATACTTGGTAATTTCTTTACTTTTGTTCTAGTCTATAGTATAGTTTTATTTTTTTCTCAAGACAGGGGTTCTCTGTGTAGCTTTGCACCTTTCCTAGATCTCACTCTGTAGCCCAGGCTGGCCTCGAACTCACAGAGATCCACCTGTCTCTGCCTCCTGTGTGCTGGGATTAAAGGTGTGCGCCACCACCGCCTGGCCTAGTATAGGTTTTTTATTCTTATTCTCCAACTGTACTGCATGATTACTTTTGCATGGAATTCATTATGCTGGTGGTAAAGAGCAGGAGTGCATCACCCTGGATAAGGAGGGACACCCTGAATCTCGGCTCCTAGACACAGAACTGGTATGGTGCTCTTCCCTCCTGATTCTCTATGTTGCCCCTAATGTCCTTGCTTGTCCTCCAGGAGAAACGTGTTCCTCTGCAGGCCCTAAACTACATTTTCACCCTAAGCATTCTACACAAAGGAAATCTTTTTACTCTAATGAGGAAGTAAGTGATGTGGATTTCAGGGTAATTTTAACAGTTTCAGATTTTCTTCTGTATCTTTAGTTGGCGTCTTACATAGTTATCTCAAAAGTTCTCCAGTCTTGGCAGAATTTATGGCCAGAAAAATAAACACTTTTAAGGGGTTACAAATCCATTGAAATCTGTAATCGTTTGCATTTATATAAGTCCTCATGCATCCTTTTTGAAGCATAATACACACACACACACACACACACACACACACACACACACACACACACTTGCTTTGTTGTATCTTCTGACAAGTATGTATGAAATCTGGTAGTACTTTTTTTCTAGAAAGACAACTTCCATTCTGTTTCTTCTTCCAACTGGGAAGTGTTTATTCTCACACACTTGATTATTTTGTTGGCCTGAAAACTAATTAATCTGATGGAATCCAGGAAGTTTGATAATTTGTAGTTCAGTATTTTCTATGGTAAAAGAATAGAACAAATGGTATTTCTGGCATTCTCCTTCTACAAAATGAAGCTGGAAGAATACCAAGGCTTTCCATTTTTTGTCTTTATTCTACTTAAACTCGGAGTTTGGACTTCTACAAGATACTCTATGGAATATTTTATGAGCATAGTCAATGATGTTGACATGTCCTTGTAAACCTTAAAAATTAATTTATTCATCAACTAAGGACAAACGTCATGGGAAATGTGCTGCTAGGTATATGTAGCAGTGTACTCTTTGAGCTCCCATGAGCACAGGATAATTGAGGTGCAGAAGGAATGCTCCCTGTCCTCTTTCTGAAGCCGGGGATTCCCAAATATATCTGACCTTAGCACCCGAAACAAGCTGTGGAATGCCCTTATTTAAAGAAAGAGTCTACGCAAATGACTGAGATGAAGTTTCTGAGAGGAGGAAGTTATCCTTGATTATCGGGATGCGTTCACACAGTCCTAAGTGTCTCTGTCAGAGAAAGGCTAGCATCTCTATGGGAATATGGGAAGCACCCTGACTATGGAGGCAGATGGAGGAGTGCTTTGGACACTGGGCAAGGAAAGTCAACAGCCACCAGAAGCAGGATTGGCCGAGAGTAAGCTTCCTGTGAGACTCTGACACAAGTGCAGCCTTGCCAATGCCTTGAGGACAGCCACAGGAAACTGATCTTAGATATCTGAACTTTAGAATCTGAGGGGAAGGGAAAATAAATGTTGTTTGCACAGCTTGTGATAGTATTTACAGAAGCTGTAAGGAATAATAAACTCTATAAAATGTATATACAGTTGTCACATTTGGGTCTGTTAGTTACTGCTTTTTAATAATCAGAATTAAATTAACAGCTGTTAATATAGGTAGAAAATGGTGACTTGATTTAATAAAGTTTTAAATTTTGTCAGTGTGTTAAATAGATTCTAACTGGATACACGAGAGTCTATTGGGTATTTTGCACAAAGTTGTATATCTAAAAAATTGCTTTGATTCCTGCCCGGACCACATTCCTCTCAGTATGGTTGATACCTGATGCTTTACTAGAATGCGGTTTTTTCAAACAGCATAAAGAATTAATTTCTCAATGCTTCCGACCTTTGTAATATTGTTTGACAAGATTGACGTGTCTTTCTGCCTGAATTACTAATCTTCTTTAGTTGTTATACATAATACAATCTTGATTTTTTCTTTCTGTTGCTAGATACCTATTTTTAATGTTAATGAAAATATCATATCATCTCCTACTTATCCAAAAAATTCTGGTGTTTCTCTGTGAGGCTGAACCTCTACATCATTCCCTGAGGCATAACATAATGTCATGTCTTCAATTATTATTTTTACACTGACAGAAATCCTCACTTAAGGCTTGGATTTTCTTTCCAACTTTGTGCACTGAGGTGCCACAATGTTCTTTACTTTTCCTGAGACAAACAACAGAACACAAGCTTTCTGTTCTCACTTGCTCACTTTTTGCCTGCTGTACCTGTTTAAATAAGATACCTCAACAACCTACATATTGTTTAACAGGAATACTTCCCTTTATCCACTCCATATAGCATAATGTGTTAAAGTCATTAATATTGCACCTAGGTAAGATATATATCAGAATAATTTAAAAAATTCTAACATATCTTTTTTTCTAACTTCCAGTGTCATAGTCATAATAAATTAAAAATGATGAGCTTCATGCTAGACACACTGTGAATGATTTCTAGGACGTCTAGTAGATATGTCCAATTAGAATCTAGTACTTCACTATAGATTACTAAATTGGACATGTAGATTTGAGTAATAACATATGGCTGAAGATGTTTTGTGATCATCCAGGAAGGCATGTAAAGAAGGTTGGAGCATACATGTGATGGTATACAGTTTTGGTGGAAAAGTCAGGGCTGGGGTCCAAGCAGGAAGACATTGTGCAGGACACAGCACACACCTTTAAATTCTGTGCAATTGTGTTTCCTTACTCTCAAACTGTGATTTGAGAGAAACCAATCGATAAGATGATGTGAAGGGTAAAGGATCAGAGCCTAGGCCACTTTAACTTTTCCACTGTGTGGCCATTCCATTTTTAAGTTCAAATATTCATTGTGACTAGAATTTTAATATTTGCCAAGAGTACTCTCCATGTCAATTTGTATATCTTTTTCTATGTGAAGTAAAATTGATTAAAAATTCTTTGATACCCACTGAGAGCAAAGATATGTTGACAAATGCAGATTTGCAATACACTGAGCAAGAATAGATACAGACTAATTTGGGAGTCATTGACAAACATCAAACATGAAGGCTTCCATCTGAAATGTAACATTATTCATTGCACTGACAGCTATTCATGTAAGTTATATTTCTTTTATACAGAAATATGTAACAGTGCAATTACATTATTTTAATTTTAGTGATTTTATTAAGAATCTTTCATATAATAGAGTCTCATCATATTCTTTTCTCCTCACTCAACTCCCCTTAAATCCTCCGTGCCTCCCTATACACTGGCATGTGATTTCTGTCTTAAAAACAAGTACAAATTATAAAAGTCAATGCAAACAAACTGAAAGAGAGAAAATCAATAAGATAAAAATATCCCCCAATAAACAAAATAAAGTATACAAATTAAAAAAGTCTTTCAAAGTTTCAAATTTATTTTTTTTTCATTAATTTCCATTTCATAATGTCTTAGTTACTTTTCTGTTGTGGTAAAGAGACACTGTGACTGTGGTGGTTTGAAAGAGAATGGCCCCTGAAGGGATTGACATTATTAGGAGATATGGTCTTATTGAAAGAAGGGTGGACGTGTGTCACTGTGGGGGCAGGCTTTGAGGTTTCTTTTTCTCAAGCTTCCCTCAGTGTGACAGTCAGTCCACTTCCTGTTGTCTGCAAGATATAGCACTCTCAGCCCCAGCATCATACCTGCCTGCATGCTGCCATACTCCTCTTCGTGATCATAATGGACTCAACCTCTGACTCTGTATTAAATTAAATACAATTAAATGTTCCCTTTAGGAGAGTTGCGGTGGTCATGGATTCTCTTCACAGTAATGAAATCACTAAGACAATGACTAAGCAACTTATCAGGAAAGCATTGAACTGGGGACTTGCTTGTAATGTGGGAGGGTGAGTTCATGATCACAGTGAGAGTATGGCAGTAGGCAGGCATGGCGCCGGAGCAATAACTATTTGCTTACATCTGATCCATAGGCAGCAGGCAGACAAGACTGGGTCTGGCATGGGCTTTTGAAACCTCAAAGCCTACCTCCAACAACAGCCCTTCACCAAGAAGGCCACACCTTCTAATCCTTCCCTAGACAGTTCCACCACCTACGGACCAAACAGTAAAATGTATGAACTTACAGGAACCATTCTCACTCAAACTACCATGCATATGTTTATGTATATGTGTTTATCTGTTTATAGTCCTAAATATAGAAACAAAACCTAATCAGCTGTATAATGTTACTTTTATTTATGTTTTCAGGTAAAAGCAAACATAATAACCAAAAACATGGTGTTCATTTTGTGTTGAGTAACTAAACATGGGCGTGGGTCCTCCTCTAGAGTATGACACTAGTGAGCTCAGATTTTCCCTTTCTCAGTAGGTATCAAATGCAAATATTTTCTTGGTTTACTCAAAAAAAGGTGCAGAAAAGTGAACAGTTTTAAAATTTTCAGTTTATTTTTCCTCCTGGAGTGTGGATGCATTTGTTTTCTCAACTCTCATCTTTTCTTATACTCCTTTTTCCTCTTTTATTTCTTTTTTGTTTTGTTTTGTTTTGTTTTGTTTTGTTTTAGACAGAGCAGCACTATGTAATCCAGGCAGGACTGTAGTTTATAGCAATTCTCCTCTTCCAGCCTCCTGAGTGTTAAGATTACAAGTATGGGCTACTATGGCTGTCTTTTATGTTTTTCTACACAAAAAATGTTTGAAGTATATTTCATATCACATTATTCCTTCACCATTTCTTAACTTAAAATATTAAACATTTATAAACAGCCTTATGATTAGGTTGTGAGTTATTTATTTACATATGAGAAAGACTATCTACCTTTCCTAGACAAATAAGCTGCTCGAAATTAAAAAGAAAATCATTTTATCCTCCTTAAAAAATAATTATTTTTCTGAATTGAACAATAACATGAGCAACAAAAGTACATTGCACTTTCAAAATACTATTGACCTACATGACACATAAAACATTGACTCTGTTGAAGCCAGTGGTCACATGAATCAAAGGTAATTTGGAAACTGGTTGGTTCATAGAAAGCCTATTCTAAGGACTAGACTAAATATTGTGTTTCTAAGCAGTGGAGAAAATTTCTGTGTGTAAAGGGAAAGAAATAACACGTAAAGGCAGAGGGGATGGATATAAATTCAGGGCACAGAAAAATTACAGTAAACTCTATGCTCTTGGCTTTAGTATTTGAAACTTGAGCTACGTTTAAAGGACATTTTTAAGATGGTATGTAGAAGATGAAAAAGCAAGAAAAACCTCATACACTGTCTGAGACACTGGAGCACAGCCTGTTGCCAAAATCATGTTCTGCAGTTCCCACATTCTTATTTGCAGGGTTTCACCTCTTGTATGACTTATAAGACGCTTTAAGATTAGAGTGCAAGGATGCAATGTTCTGCATTCGTCGATGGACACACACAGACCTGACAGAATTCCTAGCGCTATACAAAGAGCGACAGCAATTGAGAAGGAGTTGATTCAGAAGTGCAGTGAAGCTAGGTCGAAACAGGGATCAACTTAGACAGAAGTGGCTTGAGATCACATAGATGAAAGGGTTTGTGGACTAGAGTAGCGATAAGGACTTCAGAGGGGGTACGGAGTGGAGCACATACGTAGTCAGTTGAACAGCCCCTAGTTATATTTCATGGTACTTGGAAGTGAAGTCAGGGTGGTGTGTATGCTAGACAAGAGCTGCACCACACTGAGCTCTATCCAGAGTCCTCCTTTTACTTTTTTAAAAATTTATTTTGAAACAGTAGCTCACTAAGTTACCTCAGCAGGTCTTGAACTTGCCTCCTGCCCTTTCCTTCCCAGTAACTATGATTGTAGGTCTGTGCCACTGGGCTGGTTGGTATAGAAAGGATAGGGCAAGATATCTATGATATCATAAATAACACAGATGGTAAGTACATCCAAACTTGGAGAACACTTTCCCCATGGACCCAGAAAGAAGCCAGGCTTGTGGGAGTTGCTGGCAGCCACTTTGTGATACCAGTCATTACTGGTCACTAGCCCAGTAATATCAGCCATGACAATTGTCTCCATTTATTCTGGTGTTATTCTAAAATTATGATTAGATAACTCTAGGCAAACTTTATTCACTCAAACACCCCAACACTTTTATCGAAGATATATCCCTTGACTCATTGGTCCCTCAAGCCTTCTGACATACTTTTATGAAACTCTTCACTGTAGATGAAATTCTAAATGGTCTTATTAAATAAGAAACAGAGTCAAACAAAGAGTTAAAAGCCCAGAGATCAGAGCAGTAGCCGACAGCTAAGACCACCTTATCTTACCACTCGCTGCCATCCTTCCCCTGAGAGAGACCTTCTTCTTGTGTCCTGTCTTGTTATTGCCTTTCTGTTCTGCCTTCTCATTGGTTGTAAACCCAACCACATGACTTCCTTGTCACCGCCTGTCTATACAGACCTCCAGGTCTCTATGGTTGGTACTGGGATTAAAGGCATGAGTCTCCATGCTGGCTGTGTCCTTGAACACACAGAGACTTTGCCTGCCATGTGATTGGATTAAGGGCGTGTGCTACCACTACCAGACTTCTGCTTAATGGCTTGCTCTTAGCTCTGATCCCCAGGCAACTTTATTTATTAACATACAAATAAAATCACATTTCAGCACAAATAAAATGTCACCATATTTCACTTGGAAATCCTCCACCATGTGGCCATGCACGTAACTATTCTACTATAACTCAATCCACATGCTGAAATCCTCTGTCTGACTGAGATGTCAGGAGGTGACATGTTTGCTGGTGACTATACATACCCTCCTGTGTGACACTGGTACCCATAAGAAAGGACTGCAGTCAACTGACACACTTCGGCCATGTGGGAGGAAGGAGAGAAGATGGCCATTTAAGAACCAGAAAGTGGCTTTCCCTAGACCCCACATCCCATAATGCCTTAAACTGTGACTTCCCCAATGGTTTCCTGCTTTTGGTAAGCCACTTTGTTTTGGGCAGCATGTTGAACATCCTTAAACTTGGTGGAAACAAAAAATGATCATAACGTAAAACTCAAACATTCCCAAAATTATGGAACCAGATACTCATTCCTTCCTTCCTTATATTTACACATACTATGAACTTTTTTTTTAACTGCCTACACAACACACTGCAAATGTACTCAAGGTCAACTTATTTGATTTACAGCAATTTTTTATGGTTATAAATTTGACTATTTTTATTAAACCTTATGCCTCATGGGCCACAAGTTCCAAATACAATTTATGAAACAACGCTAAGTCTTCCATTGTCATATGGGAAAAAGTATCTTAAAATTGTATTTGTGGGGCCAGCGATGGGGCGTGTTGGACAAGGCACAGGAGCCCTGGGGGGGGGGGTCTGTCCCACATGGAAGAGTAGTGGCAGGTCACAGGGATGTTCTCTGTCAAGTCTCAGAAAAGCCTGTTTTCTAGAACTCCAGGGACTTCCTGGAGCTACAAGCAAAGATATTCTGCTTCTCAGATAAACAAAATATGTCTCATTTTTGTATCACTTCTGGACAAAAGCTGCATGGTGCTCAAATTGATGTACCTTTACACCATGATACTTCTTGGTGCTAAAAATTTCTTTACCAGTCAAGATGTGGTGTGGCATTCCTGAACTCTGAGCGATCTGAAGCAGAATCAGAGAGAGCCATGAATTTAAGCACATCTGAAGCTAGACACTAGAAGAATACAGGTCTTATGTTGACAAATTTCATCAGCTCTTGCTTATCTGAAAAAGAAATTATATATATTTTTTTAAATTTCTGAAGGACAACATTGCTAGGTACAATGGCCCAAACACTTGTGAGCCATTATAAAAATAAAGAAAGAGATAATAGACCCTAGATACCCAATCTGGAGATACTTTATCCTAGACTCCAAGGCCTTCAGAGGAATTAATTCCTCCTTGGGAAAAATAATTCCAGCAGAAGTAAGAGTATGAGAAGCAATCTGTGCACCTTAATGGAAGCGCTGACATCACTGTGCTCACTGTAAGTCAAAAGCTTTCATTCATTTAAAAAATATTACACTTGTGGAATCATGGGACAGAACCAGAAATTGTCAGCAAAATATGAATTATACTTTTAAAATATTAATTTTATTTTTCATTATGACGTGTGTGTGTGTGTGTGTGTGTGTGTGTGTGTGTGTGTGTGTGTGTGTACATGAGTGCAGGTGCTCACAGATGTCACAAAAAGGCATTGGATCCCCAGACCTGGAGGTACAATGGTTGTGAGATGTCCCATGATTGTGATGGAAACCTAACTCAGGTTCTCTGCCAAAAAAAACCTCTCTCCAGCCCCAAAATTCAAATTTTGTTCAAGTTCTGATTGGTTAAATCAACAATGGTCAATGTTGAAAACCAATGTGAAAGGGATAGCTTTCTGGAAGAGGAGGAAAAAGGAAAGTATGAATCATTCATGTAAAAATATGGTGATTAAATAAAATAAATGAAAACCTTTTGATCTTATTTTACAAAGACACTCAATATATTTTATCTTATTCAATATATCTGTTTATTTTGCCTAGTTATTTTTTTACTCATGATAATTATATGTTCAATATTTTACCATAGCTGGTTTTGAACTGCATTCACAAATTGTATATAAATAAAATTATTTTCAGTGGAATAATGGGAAATACTTTATTGACATTAATTAAGAACTAGATGAAGAAGGAATAATCTCAGGAGAGTGTCCCAGAGACACCTCTGATAGTAGCTACAGCATTTGCCATCAACCTCCAGTAAATCAGCTGAAGTTTTGCTGGTAGCAGCTGTGGTGTGATTCTGCTTTATGAAATTAGGTCACTGAAATTTCTAGTTGAACTTGATTATTTGAGGGAGCCTGGCACTGTCGTCGTTCAAATGGACATAAACGTGCAAGCAGAACTTGGCCTTGGCACTAATTACGTTCCGCCTGTGTGGCCCAGTCTTTTTCAATATGCTCACGGCTGCAGTCAATCTTGTCACAGTTTCGAGTGGCCATTGAGACTTACTTAGTCAGGAAGAGATTCCCCTTTTGTGGAGAACCCAGGAATGCAGAAATGAGAAAAAAAAAAAACCAAACACAAAAGAGCATGGGATGGATAGCAATGACTTCTCTCACTTGTGAACTCAACAGGACAGTGTGTTTACCCCTCTGTTACCCGTCTTTCTGACACAATACATATTAATGTGTTGGTGAGTGTATATAGAAGTTGAAGGACAAAATCATATAGTTACAATTTTTGCAAAACTGTGCATTGTTCCTACAGCTTTTCAAACTCATCGGTAGTCTAAATTGAATACATAGAGTACTTTAACTGTGAGCTTTATTGCAAGATCGGCAGGGTCTGGGTGCTCTCTGGTGGAAGGGAACAAAATGCCGTGAAGCTGTCAATGGAGAAATGCGGGGAGTGGAAGGAACTTTAGCAGGGCGCCTGAACGTAGTCGTGTTTTTTGAAACATTTATGGCCTAGTTCTTTCACCATGATCAAGTTAGGCTAAATAAAATAATGAAACTCAAGAAATTCAACACTCTATTTGCCACTATAGTTAGAAGATATGTTTGTTTATATTGCCAAAAATGCTACCAAAATAAATATTTACCAAATATTTCATAGGGTCTGTAAAGTCAAGAATTAGTAATTTTTTGAATACATATAATCAGTATACTCAAAATTTTATTGTTCTATTGTCTTAAAGTCATAATTCTCAGAAACATTTGGGTAAAATTTTACAATGCAGAAGCAAATGATTCTTACATACAAACTACAGAGAAACAATGTATACTCTCAGTTTTGCCTGCTAATGTATAAAACATGACTTCTGGTCATTATATTGTTCTAAATGGACTTGAAGATTTAATAAGCCCTGAGTGCCAACATCACACATACTTAGAAATCTGTCTGTACTCCTAGACATCTGCATGGAACAGTTCTACAAGATTGTGTTCCCTGTTCAACATGTATTTAGTTTATGTGTGTTCCAGCATTTCCTATGTATGGTATTTTTTTTTGTGTGTGTGTGGCAAATTGAAAGGGATCTGAAGGCCATGGCCCTCCTACAACACATCACATTCATAGAAATCAAAGAATGGAGTAAATTAGTGCCCATTTGTGACTGTGGAGATTCTACCAACATTTTGTTATAAGCACAATGCATATAGTGCTCTGGAATCTCTGGCTATACTTCAGAGTCTTAAAATTTAAATATACAGTTCTTCTTCTGCCATGGGGACATGACTGGGTGGGCTGCCTCCAGCTTGCTGACTCTGGCAGTAGTGCCGTCAGTGGCTACCTCCATGTTGAGTGGAAACTGTGGATCACGCCCCTGTGACCACAGGAACAGAGGCACATGGCTCCTAACCAAGCCTGCATTTGTAGATCCAGTGGATGAAACTGTCATTTCTTAGAGATGATTTCACAGCCATATTCACCAAAGCATTGATCAAAATAGAGTAGGCTCCAAAAGAGCCTAAGTGTTGACAGATAAAATACTGTGAGACAGACAGACAGACAGACACACATATGTATACACATGTGTGTGTGTGTGTGTGTGTGTGTGTGTGAGAGAGAGAGAGAGAGAGAGAGAGAGAGAGAGAGAGAGAGAGAGAGAGAGAGAGAGAGAGAGAGAGAGAGAGGAGAATTTGTCATTTATGGTAACATGGATATACCTTAGAGTAGTTTCTACGTGTAATCCAGATGCAAAAGCGCAGGCATTCCAACTTCACTGTCCTTTATTAGCTTTGTTAGTCTAACACAGATTAGAGTCAACTGAGAGGAAAAGTCTCAACTGAGAAATTGCCTAGATCAAATTGGCCGTGAGCATGTTGGGGGTGAATTGTCTTGATCTATAATTGATTTAGGAAGGTCTAGCTCACTCTGAGTGTTACCATCCTTAGGTGGGTGTCAGGGCTATAAAAGAAAGCTAGGCCTGAGATTGTGAGCAAGCCAGTAAGCGGCATTCCTCTATGGTTTCTGCCTCACATTCCTGCTTAATTTCCTGCCATGACTTCCCTTTCAAGGTTGACTGTGATCTATAAGTATAAGACGAAATAAACTGTTGATTCCCCCTAAATGGCTTTTAGTCAGAATGTCTTATCACAGCAACAGAAATGAAAACAAAACATCCACTCAGAGATGAGATACAAAATTATTGAACTTATAGCCAACAAGATGGCTCAGCCGGCAAAGGTGCTTGCAGGCAAGCCTGCCCTGAGTTTGATCCCCAGGCCCACATGGAGCTCATGTTGTTCTCTGATCAACATATATTTGTGCCATGCCATATCCCTTCCCCAACAAACAGAGTCGGGAATACACACAGATACACACACACACACACACACACACACACACACACACACACACACACGTAGATATAATAAAATATTTAGGAGTTGAACCCTTGATATCAATGGGGAAAAAGTACAGATAATGGGAACTGATGAAAATGAGGAGTTATTAGTAAAAGGTTATGAAAGATTGGATGTGCAGGATGACTATAATTGGAGTCCTCCTGTAGAGCAGGGTGATTAGAATTAATAGTACTATGTTGTGTACTTGATATTTGCTAAACGATGGAACATACGTGTGTTCTCAGCATAAATATATTGTAACTGTGTATTGTAATGGGTATGTTAATTTGCTTAATTATGCTAATCACTTTATAATAGACATATATTAAAATGTAGTATACCGTGATTAGCTGTAATATTTGACAAACACATATATCTATATCTATCTATCTATCTATCTATCTATCTATCTATCTATCTATCTATCTATCTATTCTATTATGGAAAGGGTAACTATAACATGCATTGACCTCCTCTCTCAAAATAACAGTCAGAATCTCTTCACCCAACAGGGTATATCACAAATGACTTTATTCTTGTTTCCACAAATTTCCTAATTTATGTGAAATGTGGACTATTACTTTGTTCACAGAGACCAATTTAGCAGGTAATATATACATTTAATGGTTCCTTATTTGAGATGATTTTAGACAGGGGAATGTTTGCAAAATCAGTCTGAGTACTAATTCATCAACTTGACTTATTTTAATAAGAACATTTTAGTTGATCATAATCCCAAATGTAATCTTGTTGCATTTTATTAGTTAAACTGCAAACCTTAGCAAATTGTCCTAGTTTCTCCACTCACATCGTGTTCCTGAACCCAGTCTAGGAATCCATTCACCTGCTATTTCCCTTCAGCTTCCTATTATCCCCATCTTTCCTGTCTTTTAGAACAGAGGTGTTTTTGACAAACTTTGGTTAGTCATTTGGTAAAATGTCCTTTATTGTGGATTTGTGCCATTTTCTTATGCTTAGAATGAGGTTGTATATTTATGCAAAAAAACAACTCTAGTTAATAAGCATAGAATTAAGAGAGAAATGGAAAATTTTTTATGTGTTTATCTTTCATATAAGGAATGTATTTTTTTTTTGTTTTTCGAGACAGGGTTTCTCTGTGTAGCTTTGCGCCTTTCCTGGAGCTCACTTGGTAGCCCAGGCTGGCCTCGAACTCACAGAGATCTGCCTGGCTCTGCCTCCCGAGTGCTGGGATTAAAGGCATGCGCCACCAACGCCCGGCAGGAATGTATTTTATAATCTTCTTTTGCAATTTGCTTTTCAAAATTAACAGTTTTATTTCTTTGTCAGGTCTGCCATAACCCAAATCCCACAAATTGGTTGCTTTAAAAAGCAGAAGACCACTTTCTCAGGGGTCTGACTGCAGCTGTATGAGGTCAGCGGGTTTTATTTCTTCTGGGTCTTCTCTCCTTGTCTTGGAAATAGCTGTCGCCCCCACCCCAAGACTTCACCTTGTCTTCTCTGCTATGCACCTGTGTCTAGAACTCCCCTTTTTATAAAAGATATTTTTATGATTTTATTTCTTTATATTTTATGTTTATGGGTATTTTGTATGCATGTATGTCTGTGTATTACACACTTGTAGTACTTGTGCAGGCCAGAGAAGGCATTATATCCCCTAAAACTGGAGCTATAGCTGGTTGTCAGCTGCCATGTAGGTGCTGGGAATTAAACAAGGGTCCTCTGGAAGAGCAGACAGTGCTCACAACATTTGAACCATCCTTCTAGCACCTTGATTTCCTCTTCTGGGTAAGAGCTTCCATCTAATTGAAGTATAACTTGGTTTCAGTTAAACTGTCTCTTTAAAGACTATTTCAAATATAGTTACTTTCTGAGATAACAGGGTAAGAATTTCAAAAGAAGTTTTTTTGAGAGGACAGAACCTCTCCCTCTCCCTCTCCCTCCCCCTCTCCCTCTCCCTCCCCTTCCTCCTCCCCCTCCCCCTCCCCCTCTCCCCCTCCCCCTCTCCCCCTCCCCCTCTCCCCCTCCCCCTCTCCCCCTCCCCCTCTCCCCCTCCCCCTCTCCCCCTCCCCCTCTCCCCCTCCCCCTCTCCCCCTCCCCCTCTCCCCCTCCCTCCCTCCCTCTCTCTCTCTCTCTCTCTCTCTCTCTCTCTCTCTCTCTCTCTCTCTCTCTCTCTCTCTCCCCTCTTACAAAGGACACAATAATTAGTAAGAGTGAATATCTATTTTTATCTGAATCTATATAGCTTTGCCTTTAGGATGGGTTCCTAGAATACAGCATTCTGGTTGAGAGAGTCATGCATATGTTTCGCAGGGTCTTGACAAATTCTTGTCCAGAGGCGTAACCTGATTATATTTCAAACATGACTATCACGCAGTTCCTGTTTCTTGAGAGTTTCACAATGATGTTTGATCTTTACCAAACTGACAGATTAGAAACAGCATCAGCATTATTTTCATTTGTATTTATCTTATGAGTTAACTTTATAAAATTTTCTTTTCTTCTGGAGAACAGTTTTACTTCCTTTATGAATTAATGTTCCTGTTCAACTTTCCTTTTTGAGACAGGGTCTTCTTCCATAGCCCAGGCTAGTTTGAAACTTTCTGGCCAAGGCATTCCTCAAATTCTTGACCTAGCATCCCAAGTGCTGGGATTATGAAGGACCACTCATTAAGACAGAACCCTTTATCTAATACACACTGTAAATGCTTGTTAACAATGTTGAATTGTCAGGAGGCGGGGGCGACTGGGGGATGGATGAGGTGGTAAAGCACTTGCCTCACTAGTTTGAAGGCTGGGAATATGGATCCATAGAACTAAAACCAATACTGGGTGGATGTGGTGACCTGCCTGTAGTTTCAGGGTTTAGAAGGAGGAGACAGGAAACCCCAAAGCAGCTGGCAAGTTAGACTAGGGGCATCTGCCAACTCTGGGTTCAATTGCAAGATTCTGCCACAATGAATAAGGTAGAGAGAATTTGAGGAGGTTTCCTGCTGTCTACCTCAGGTCTCTACATAGATGTATACACATATACCTATATCCGTGTGCACACACATGTGTACCTAAACACATGTGAACATGCATACATGTGTGAATATTGCACACAGAGACTCACAAAAATCCATTTTAAGTTATGTTTTTTGTTTGTTGTGCTGGTTTTTTTAAACTTTTTTTTTTGAGACAGGGTTTCTCTGTGTAGCTTTGTGCCTTTCCTGGAACTTGCTTTGGAGACCAGGCTGGCCTCAAACTCACAGAGATCCACCTGCCTCTGCTTCCTGAGTGCTGGAATTAAAGGTGTGTACCACCATCGCCCGGCTTTTTTAAAATTTTGTTGTTGTTGTTGTGCTGGGTTTTTAAACATGGGCATTCTACCCTGCCACAGACACAAACATTTGCCAAATCATATTTAAGTTTTAGGTAGAAAAACCTATTCTCACCCCCACTGTTAAAGAGAATTATTTCATTTTTGTCTGGTATTTTTATTTTTTTAACCTTTAGAAACCTACTTGTGGTTATCATTACATAACATATGACATACAGACCTATTTGTATCTATTTCTATGTAGTTGCCCAGGGGGTTCTCTACCACAAATCAAAGTATTTAGCTTTGCCCCAGTGACTTGAAAGACCTTAATTTTGTTCACTTTTGTCATAGTTCTCAGCTTTTCGATGAACTTACTGTTTTACTTGTCAGTTCACATACCAGTACACATTGTCTTTATTATAGTGACTTTGTACATTCCTCTATATCTGGAAGGACTAGTTTCCTCATAGTTCATATCCTTATGAAGAATTTTAGCATTCATTTACTTCCACCAACTAATCCAATTCTATTTTAAAAGAATTTTCAGTGATAATTCTGTACCAGATAGAATAATTCTCTTCCCTTTGGATGAATGTGCTTTATGTCTGTCTTTCAATTTTAAAAAGTGAGTATTTTACTAATTCTTTGAGAATTCCCTATAATGCAGTTTGATCAGATATGTCCATCCCCCACCCAACTTTGGTCATCACCTGCCTCTCTTTGACAAACCACCATCGTAGGGATTATCTTTATCATGAACATTTTCTTAAATTCTGACACCACAGGATATATCAGTTTCATCCTGCATAGTGGCTGCTGTTCTCCCAAGTGCCTTTGCTGCCTGGATAATGGAAAGCAAGATCTGGATGTTAGATTAACTCATGGATGCAGGGTGTCGATCTTTCTGGACACTGTGTCTATATGAAGTTGGACATGAGTGAGTAGGTCTTCAGTTTTCATCATTACTGAAGGGATAGTCTGGTGACTTTCTTCTGCTTTTTGGTAAACAGACTTTTACTGTGAGATACTTGGCTCACCCGGCAGGTACAGAGTATGTTTAGTGTTGACTGTACTAGCACCTAGCAATTACCACACTTTCTTGTGGTGATATTTTAATTGTGCTGAAATGTGATTTTATTTGTATGTTAATAAATAAAGTTTGACTGGAGATCAGAGGTCATTAGCAAGCCAGGAATAGAAGTCAGGTGGTGGTAGCCCATGCCCTTAACCCAGATCACATGGCTGGCAGTGTCTCCTGACTCAGCCTTCCACTTCCCGGAATTCTCTTCTCTGCTTCTCCTGCCTATCCTATTCTTCCTGCTTGGCTACTGGCCAATCAGCATTTTATTTATCAGTCAATCAGAGCAACACACTATGCTCTGGTTCTTTTCATCATTCTTAACTAAGTTTCTATGAGTTCTTTTGAAGGGGGGAGACAGGGATGTAAGTGGAGGGAGAAAGAGAGAGAGAGAGATGTAGATAGATAGATGATAGAATTCTAGATAGAATTCTAGACAGGTAGGTAAGGTAGGTAGGTAGGTAGATAGATGATAGATAGATAGATACATACATACATACATACATACATACATACATACATACATACATAGATCTATCTTTTGGCTACCGGGGCATACTCTATTGCTCTTGGGTTGGGCATTTTGTTGGTGTTGCAGTGAGAGCCATGAGAGGATCTTTCACACTTTCTCACCAATTTGTGTAGTTTACTTAACTTAAAACCTACACATGTACGAGGATCCTTTCAGAGCCTGACCTGGAGAAGTCTCCATTTTCTTACAGTTTCCAACAATTTTCCACGGAAAGCAATTCCCATCCATTTATGGGTCCATCAGCTTCAGGTTCAAGTGTTCAATGGCTGTGCCTTTGAGTGTTTTTGTCTCTTTATTTAATGTCGAAGCTTTGTCTGGTTGCCCCATGCTGCTTTCCCTTAACACATACCTCAAAGTACAGTAATTGCTCAGTTACCAAAGTTTAAAATTCTTTTAATTAATTTGGTTAGCATACAAAATTATGTAAGGTACATTTTTCTTTTCTTTTCTTTTTCTTTCTTTTTCTTTTTTTTTTTTTTGGTTTTTCGAGACAGGGTTTCTCTGTGTAGCTTTGCGCCTTTCCTAGAACTCGCTTTGTAGACCAGGCTGGCAAGGTACATTTTTCAATTCATTGTACCTCACTTATGTTCAGTACCCCTTGTGGTGATATTGTGTGTTCCCCAATATATTATGCACCCTAATAAACTTATCTGTGGTCAGAGAACAGAACAGCCACTAGATAGATATAGAGGCCAGAAAGTGGTGGCACTCACACCGTTAATCCTAACATTCTGGAGGCAGAGATCCATCTATATCTCCGTGAGTTCAAAGCCACACTGGAAACAGCCAGGCATGGTGACCCATGCCTTTAATTCCAGGAAGTGATGGCAGGAAGCAAAAAGGTATATAAGGCATGAAAACCAGGAACTAGAGCCTGGTTAAGCTTTCAGGCTTTTAGCAGCAGTTCAGCTGAGATCCATTCAGATGAGGACACAGAGGCTTCCAGTCTGAGGAAACAGGATCAGCTGAGGAATGGGTGAGGTGAGGTGGCTGTGGCTTGTTCTGCTTCTCCGATCTTCCAGTATTCAACCCAATACCTGGCTTCAGGTCTGATTTTATTTATAAGACCTTTTAAGATTCGTGCTACAACCCCTCAGTGTTTTGTGCCTGCCATTCGATACCACTTCTTTATCTCTTTACTTTAGGTGCATAGCACCCCCTTTCTTTGTGTATTATTCCTTACATTCTTTGTAGCATGGGGCTATGTTCCTCAGAACTGATTATCTATACCAAGCTCTATCCTGTGAGTCCTTTACAGTGACAGGTATGTTTGACTAAGAAAACATAATAGCCCTTGTGTGGTAGTATTGTGTTCCCCAAAATATTGTGTACCTTAATAAACTTATCTGGGGTCAGAGAACAGAAAAGCCACTAGTTAGGCAGTGATAGCACACACCTTTAATCCTAGCATTCCAGAGATAGAAATCCCTCTGGATCTCTGTGAGTTCAAGGCCACATTGGAAAAAGCCAAGCATGGTGACACACGCCTTTAATCCCAGAAAGCCAGCCTTTAATCCCAGAGAGTGGTGGTAGAAAGCAGAAAGGTATATAAGGCGTGAGGACCAGAAACTAGAACCAGCATTTGGCTGGTTCAGCATTTGGCTGGTTAAGCATTCAAGCTTTGAAGCAGCAGTTCAGCTGAGAGCCATTGGGATGAGGACACAGAAGCTTCCAGTCTGAGGAAACAGGACCAGCTGAGGAATTGGCAAGGTGAGATAGCTGTGGCTTGTTCTGTCTCTCTGACCTTCCAGTATTCACCCCAATAACTGGCCTCAGGTTTGATTTTATTAATAAGAACTTTTAAGATTCCTGCTACACCCTTGGGTGAAATTTATTTATTTGTTTTATCTTATGGGCTGGTAATCATTCCTAGGACCTTGAGCACACAGCTTGAGGTTTCAGTAATGCTTCTGATGATTGACACATCCCAGCACTGTAGGAAGCCCTTCCATTTCAATGTTCTTTCCTTCATCTTGACTGCCCACACTGTGTGGACCTTGGTGAGATTAATCTAGTTGTGTTTCACATTATCTTCATTATATTTTTTCCATCATCATCAAATTGGTTCCAGTCTCAAAGGGCAGCATTTTTCTGTTCTTTAGCCTATTCATATATTATTTTTTCTGGTACAGAAGACAATTTTAATAGACTAATTAAAATATTTTGGAATAGGGGGAAAAAGCTGCTTTAAGGAAGAAAAACTCATTTAAATGCATAATGCCTGTGCTTTAGCTCAAGATCATCTCACCTTACCTCACAGCACAGATTCCCCCATGAGGAGGCAACATGTGCTGAATATCCATGAAGACAGTAACTGGTTTGATTTTAATTTGCTATGATTTCTTCTTAATTTTGTCTTGAGATCTCTCTTGAGAATGGCTATTAGTTTCAGCCTGCTTTTTACTGGAAGTAAACTTTAAGTGTGTGTGTGTGTGTGTGTGTGTGTGTGTGTGTGTGTGTGTGTGTGTGAATAAATAATAAAATTCAAAATATGTGAAACAGAAAGATTATTCATATGCCCCAGGGAGGTTAGGGAACTGATGGGAGGTGGTAGTGTCTGAGGTTGACATGGAGTTCAGCTAGCAAGCAGGGAATGAGAGAAAGATAAAAAGCACATAGGACTAAGCCTGTACACAGGTCCTTGGGTCTTATATTTTAGGTTCCCCATGGGGATTGAGTAGCAGCAATTTCTTGGAAGTGATCTTCCACGGGAACCCAACTTACACAGTGCTGATGTTAACCAGGGGCTATGCAGGTGAGCAGCTACAGAAGGGATGGAATGGGGAACACAGGACTGGACGACGGCTCAGTGGGTAAGAGTACTCACTGCCAAGGTGTGAGGACCTGAGCTCTGACACTCCAGCACTGACGCAAATAACAGGGGATCGCTATACACTTTTGAAACTGCAGTGGCGGGAGATGAAGGCAGAAGGATCGCTAGGGTTTGCTGGCCACCAGCCTGGCTCCACTTTCCAGAAGATATGCTATCACAAAGAATTACAGGAAGCAATGATACAGTAAGTCCCTCAGTGTCCTCTTCTGTTTCTGCATACCAGTACAGTGAGTCACACAGTATACCCTGTAGTCCATACATCTTATATTTTAAAAAGTAGTTCTCATGTTTTGGTTTGTGGTTTATAACTAGCAATATGTTTCCATTCCATTTCCACAGGAATCTTTATCAACACTGTTTCTGGTTCCACTCAGGTTACTTTTAGGTAGATTATTATACAGATTGCTTTTCTGTCTTTGTGTATTTACATCAAAGACATATCTAAAAGTTTGTCTTGATATAAAAGGATAAAAATAATGAATACAAAATATACAATGACAATCAAAATATATCAATATTACATTATTATCATTTTAGTTATATCTTATAGGTCCTACTAATTTTGTGGGAAAATGAAACACTGACTTCCCTTCAAATATTGAATATTTTAAAGAATAGAATCTTATTTGTTGTGTTTTCTCTTACAGTTGTGCTAGCTAGCTTTATGTCAACTTGACATGAGCTAGCGTCATAAGAGAGTGAGTAGCCCATTGATGAAGTGCCTACATAAAATGAGACTGTAGGCAAGCTTGTCGAGCTCAATTAGTGATTGCTGTGAGAGGGCCCAGTCCATTGTGAGTGGTGCTATCCCTGGGCTCGTGCTCCTCAGTTACTTAAGGAAGCAGGCTGAGCAAACCATGAGGAGCAAGAAAGTAAGCAGCTCTCCTCCATGGCCTCTGCATCAGCTCCTGCCTCTAGGTTCCTGCCTTTAGTTCTTATGCTGCCTTTCTTTGATCATCAGCAGTGCTGTGGAAGCATAAGCCAAACAAACTCTTTCCTCCTCAATTTGCTTTGGTCATGGTGTTTCATCTCAGCAGTAGAAATCCTAACTAAGACAAGTTATCTGTTGTTCTTAAATGAGAATCCCATAATGTTCACTCACAGTGAAAACTGATGCTATAGAAAGTAATCTATGTCTCTGATCATTCATGTCATATGTGGTCTTTCAAATTTCCATGTGCCGAGTATGTATCTCACATGATGAAAGCAAGGAGGGAACAGCACAGACAGGTTTCGTGCTTTGAGATACAGTAAGGAAACTCAGGTAGTCTGTGGATTTCCTTTCCCTCTAAGAAGTCTGCTCTTCCACATTAAGACAGGCTGAAAGCAAGGGCAAATATTGACCATTCTGTAGTGGTGATCATATTGACCAGGCCAAAGGACTCTTCCCACTGAAGGAGCTAAGGTTTGAAGCCCATGTAGTCAGCCAAGGGGGCAATGTGCCTATCACTATAGAAGTCAGCATACATTTTCATTAATTAAAAATTCAATTAACTTTCTCTCTTTGTGCCATTGATTTTTCTCAATGTAGCAGATGCATTCATAATTTTTCTTTTCTAGTAAATCTGGCAATATTTAACATTATTTTAGAAAATCTTCTTTCACAGACTTTATTGGCACAAACAATATTGGTTAGAATCTAATCTCACAGTATAATTTGCTTGGAAAAATAAACCTGATAATCTAATAGAAGCCTTTGGTTTCACATTGATTGATAATCATTACTCTAATGAAATCCAGCCAAATAAAGTCTGAGTATAATATCTAGCATAATATTCCTTTTATTTATGAAAAATTCCAAATATAATTACTTCTACAGAATTTTTGTTATATTAAAGTCTTGGCTTTATTCTTCTTTAGACTTCTACATGTCATTAAAAACAACATTGGAACATGATGTTTACTGCTAATCCTTGCACTACCTAAAATACTTTCATATTGGCTAGAGCTTTGTCCATGCTACATTTGGTGTGATTTTATGGAATTATAGGGATTTCTAAAGTTGTTAATATCCTTAATGTTAAAGGTTTATATATAGAAAAATATATGCAATTAAAGTGAATAAATATTTTTATGCATGTACACAGTCTGTGAGTGGGGGCACAGAGACAGAAAGGCAGAGAGAGAGACAGAAATGAGAAAGACCACTCATTCCCCTACGATCTGACAGTACACGTTTTCAGGAAAAAAAATGCTAAGGTTTGAATGAACTAAAATCCTGCAGGGTTTAGAACCATAGATGTGGTATCAGAGGAATTTCACTTTATAATCTTGAAAACAAATTTGCCAAACATGGTTTCCACTTACTTTGGACAGCAGAGCAGACTAAACAGTTTTCCATAAGTTACCTTTGTAGATCTGGTTAAAGTTTTCTTTTTTAAACACAATTTACTGTGAAGTATAAACATGTAAAATGTTGACATCCACCCCTCCTTCTCAGCTAGCAAATTTATAGGTAACTGTAGGATCGAGAACAGTCCAACAATAAGGGTGATGAAAAGGAGGTGTGTTCTGTCCTTGAAAAGCCCTGATTAATGCCTTAGTTTCAACACTTCTCTCAGGTACCAATGAGACAATAGGTTATATATTTTATTTTTATTTATTATTTTATTATTATTATTATTATTATTATTATTATTATTTTTTGAGATAGGGTTCCTCTGTGAAGCTCGAGCTTTCCTGGAACTCCCTTTAGAGACCAGGCTGGCCTCTGGCCTCGAACTCACAGAGATCCATTTGCCTCTGCTTCCTGAGTGCTGGGATTAAAGGTGTGTACCAACACCACCTGCTAGATTTTGTACTTTAAATAAATGTGTTGCGATGCAATTGTGTGTGTGTGTGTGTGTGTGTGTGTGTGTGTGTGTGTGTAGCAATGAAAAACAACAAACATCAGGCCACAAACTTGATAGAGAGCAAGGGGGTGGTGGAAAGAGTGGGAGGGAGGAAAGGGAAGGTGGCAAGTGATGCAATTTTATTTTATTTGAAGTTTAAAAAATAATGAAAAGTGCTGCTAGCTACAAATAAGTATAGGTAACTTGAGAAGATACTAATAAGAGACACATAGAAAAGTTGAACTCTAAGCCTTTGCAATCAAAGTGATGTTTTGTTGATCTGTGCCCTTCTGTCACTACCGTGGGAACTTCTAAAGGAGATCTGGATTCCTGAAGGTGCCTCATCCAAGCATTGGCAAGAGGATCTTAAGCCCCCTGAAAACAAGGCATTTCTGGAGTCACTCTGAAGCCCCAGATGGGAATAAGCTTTTGTTTTGTTTTGGTTTTGTTTTTCGAGACAGGGTTTCTCTGTGTAGCTTTGTGCCTTTCCTGGATCTCGCCTCAAACTCACAGAAATCCACCTGCCTCTGCCTCTGCCTCCTGAGTGCTGGGATTAAAGGCGTGCACCACCACTGCCCAGCTGGGAATAAGCTTTTAAGTAAGCTCCAAGTGATTAAAAAGTCGTGAGTGTTATCCATAAATCCTAATACCTCTCCGTTTTACTACCCTAGAACACTATGACATCCAGAAAGGACAGACATCCACTATCTAGGTTTGTAGTCAGGTGAGCTTGACTTGAGTGCTCAGCTTGAGTATTGTAGAGTATGGTCTCCAATCACAACCTGCCTTATAAGAGTTGGTTGTAAACTAGACTCTTGTTGATATTTGAATATTTGAATAGCTAAAAGGAAAAGAGCATTTTCAAGAAGAGCCTTTCTGCCTCCTCACTTTAATTACATGAGTAATAAAATTTATATTCATTAGCTTATACTGTATGGGATTATCTACAGATAATACTTGAAAACCTTCAGATTAAATTATTTGTTAAGATTAAATGATTTCTTAATAATGAAAGCATTTTGATACTTTATTACATATATGTACGTATGATATATATTCATCTTAGAGAGATGATGACATATTCTTTGTGTTTTATAAACATTTTGTTACACGTAGATTCAAGAACAAATTATAACAATAAAGAGAGGAGCATCTCATAAGAAATAAGATTTGGGCTATTAGTATTTTTCCCCTAATTCAAGTTGTGAAAACCCTCACAGGGAATGGCATAATATCTTACAAGTTGTCATGTTCTCTGGTCATTTGTACATGATGTAAATCAACTCAAAAGATTATATTCCCAGGATATGTAGGGATGTCTGGGAAGTATGAGACTTCCTATCAAAGTGATGCACTTACCATGGGAAATGTAGCAAACAGCCTGATCAGTAGATGCTGGTTACATTATGAAGCTACTTCCAAGCACACTGCTGCCAACACTTAACCTAACCGTCATAGCTCAGTGCAAAATGTGTCCAAAGATTGTCAATGTGAAGCATTATTTTCTAGTGCATATTTCTCCGAGCTTACTGCATGAATATCAAATATACTTGATGATGTGAACAGAAATGGAAAAAGGGAAATGGCCGTAACTTAACAAGTACTGAAATTTTAAAGGCACTAGGAGGCAACATGGTACCCAGAGGTATGATGAACACAGTTTCATGCAGGAGACTGATTCTGCCATTACCCAGGACTGTGTTCTTCACATCTCCATGCTTCAATTATCTCAGCAGGAGCGTGATAGATGACATCATTGCTTCTCAAGTCTGGCTGTAAATTAAATTTTCCTTGAGAGCTTAGAAGATTCCTTCCTCCAATATAAAGTCAGAGACTCAAAAGGCATAGCTGGGTAATGGTTAGTATTTATCAAATCTCCCAGGTAGTTCTCTGTGTGCTAAACATTAGTGTCACTGAACCAGACATTCTGGTAAGAGTGTACTTCCTTTCATTTTCTGTATTTTCTAGGAAGGCTCAATCTTTGCTGGCTTTCTCCACCCTCATCTTCTCTTTGCATCAATACCCACTTTTACAAATGGAATGGTGAAATGCAACAAGGTGCAAGCTATTATTTCAGATGTGAAGTTTCATTCACCTATGACTATATCCCCCAGTAAACCTGATGAAGAAAAGCTATTACATATGAAAGAGGTAACACCTGGGAGACAATGCGCCACCATACTTGTACAATACCCTTCTCTCTTTGAATCATAACTCATTCAGACCAAGGTGCTCCCATAAAATAACATTTAGTATATCCACAGAGAAAATATTCTGTGTGACTTTTTATACTTGCTGACTTACTTCTTAGGTCTTCATTAGAATTTGTTATATGTGAGGCTGCAGAGATGGTTTGGTAGTTAGGACACAACACTGCTCTTGCAGAAGACCTGAGTTTGGTTCCCAGAACTTATGTTGGGTGGTTTTCAACTGCCTATACCTCCATCTCCAGGAGATCTAATACCCTTCCTTAGGCACCTGCACTGATGGGAACATACCCCACCCACACACATAATTAATCCCTAGTATAAGTGCGTTGTTGGTCCTGGCTGAGTTTCTTGGCCTTACAAAATGTGTCTGAGTTCATTTTCTTTCTCTCTTCTTTGTGGCTCACGTACCTCCTCTGCATTTTGTATTAATTATTTTTATAATTTCATTACCTCTCCTTTGTTGAGCTATTAGCTATAACACTGTAACATTATTGTTTGCACACATGACTCACCCCAAGTTTGCCTCCAGTGTAATAAGACAGCACTCCATGTATAATGTCTCCTTCCTCAGATTCATGGTAAAGAATAAATTCAGTTCCTGTTAGTCACCTTAACCAGGAACCAAAATCTTGTCCAGTCACTACACATCTAGCCCATCTTTATATTTTATGTAAATAAAATAATTAGTTAAAAATATTAAAAAAAATAATTAGTTAAAACAAAACCTAGCACATTGGAATTGTACAAAACAAATGCAAGGAAAAGAGACCCAGAGAAGGCATAAGTGTAGATGAATTTCTAAGTAGTCTTACTAAATGAAAGACATGGAGCCAGAAAGGTGAAAATCTGACAGAGATCAGAGAAATTGGAACAGCCAACAGCTAACCTTACCTCACCATGCCGCAGCTTCCAAAGGTGAGCAACAAAGTAGGATAAAGAATGGAATATGTTCTCTGAATTGACAAATGCAAATAAACTAGACATTATTGATGTATTTACTGCTTGTATATATTGTATATAGTTATTGTACTAATTGTATATAGTTTTTCTTTATTTTTTTATTTTCATTAGACAAAAAGGGAGAAATGTGGTGATAATTTAACTGTGTCCCCCAATAAAATTTATCTGAAGATCAGAGGACAAAGGTCAGCCACTATTAGTAAAAACAGAAGTCATGCAATGTTAGTACACACCCTTAATCCGTCTGTATCTCTGTGAGTTCAAAGTCACACCAGGGAAGAGAGCCAAGTGTGGTGACACACGCCTTTCATCCTAGCATCAACCATAGAGTTCTGGAGGTCTGTGCAGACAGACAAGAAGTGATGTAGTTTAGTGGAGAAAGGAAATGAGTTATCAGAATAGAAAGATATATAAGTCTGTTTAGACAGGAAGGTAAGCACATTGGAAGCTGCAGCGTGGTGAGGTAAGGTTAACTGGTGGCTGTTCTGATTCCTCTAATCTCTGTCAGAATTTCACCCCTATTTCTGGCTCTGTGTCTTTTATTCAATAAGACTGCTTAGAAATTCATTTACACATAAAAATCAGACCCAACTGTTCCCACACCCAGGAATCCCATGCACAGCACTAAAGTGGAAGCAGTATTATGTACACAAAGAACCTGGTTCAGATCCTTGCAAGCTCTGTGCATACTGCTTCAGTCTCTGTGTCTTCATAGGTATGATAATCATGTTGACCTAAAGGGCCCTATTTCCTTGGTGACCTCCATCCCCTCCAGCTCTTCTACTCTTTCTGCCTCTCTCTCCCATGGTTCCCTGAGCCCTGAAGGGAAGGTTTTGGTGGAGACATTCCCTTTAGGACTGAGGATTCTAGGGTCTCTCATTCTCTGCACAATGCCTGGCTGCAGGTCTCTAAATTTGTTCCCATCTGCTTCAGGGAGGAAACTTCTTTGAGGATGACTGAGCAAGGCACTGATGTCTGAGTATTTCATATGTCCTTAGGAGTCATTTGATTGCTCCATGAATTTTACATGTTTGTTTATTTAGAACAGTAGTATTTGATTTTACCCTAGGTCCCAGGGCTATCAGGTCACCAGTTCTTGGTCATCCATGCAGTGTTGGGTATGAGTTCCATCTTGTAGAGAGGGCCTTATGTCAAGTCAGATATTGGTTGGTTATTCCCACAATCTTTGTGTCACCATTGCCCTAGCATATCTTGTAAGCAGGACGTCATTGTAGATCAAACAGTTTATGGCTGGGCTGGTATTGATGTTTCTCTTCTGGTAGCATGCAGAGAATGTACCCTCCTGTACCAAAGATGCTAGAACGTAGGGATGATCTTAAAAATAATTTTATACACACTTTCAGCGATAATATGTAGTTTTCATAGTATATGCCATATCCTTTCTATAATCCCAGAGACTAGATCATAACGGCAATCAAGTATTTCTAAATAAATGCCAGGAGAAAGCTACAGTATACTCTGTATTAGTTGTTCCAAACAAATGTTATGTCAAAACTGGACATAGACAAAAACTTGAAAAGCCAGTGACTTATAAGGAAATGAAATATAATGTTAAATGAACTGCAGAAGTGTGTCTTGAAGCTCTGTCAGTGGCCACAGGAGTCAGAAATTAGTGGAAGGAAGATACTTGTTGGAGAAGGAAAATTATTTAAATTTATCTGCTGATATAGAGTGAGACATAAAGAAACTCAACATGAAGACAAAAGAGAAGGAAAGAGCTTGATAAGTATAAAAGAAGCAAAATAGGATCTGGCGGTTATTGCAACATTTTCAGAAGGAAAGAAATGGTTTTAAAAGGGCATTCCTTTTATAATATTTCTGGATTATTTTTGTTGCAACATAAAACGTGATCATCCTCAAGTTCAATGACTATGTGCTCAAAGGAAAAATAGTTCCATTATGAAAGTCTGTGGTTTTGAAAAACTGCATATTAATAAGGAGGAGATATGACACTGTAGGTTCCTAATGGGTAAATAAAAACTCCAAAGCTTGAACAGAAAAGTAGGTGTTTGTCAAATATGTTTAGAGAGGAGAAAGTGCTCCCTTTGTATCATGCACATGAATTGTATTAGAATGTTATATGAAGATGTATCCTAGGCATTTCTGCAAGTTTGCAAATCCTGTTCTGATCCCAACCTGGTTTTACAGAGCATCATTGACAAACTGTCAGGTCAAGCTCTGAATGATTCCAGAAGAAAAGGAGATGCAAGCATTCCATCAGTAAACGCCATAGGAAAGAAAAATCTGACTACATTTATACATGAGGAAGAATTCAGAAACCATCTTAACTATAGTTCATTTTAATGTATGAGGCAGATCCATTTAATTACTTTGATCTAAAGGAATAAATAATAATTCATTAGAAAACCAAGAAACTGATTCATCAAATGATCCAGGTATACAACTTTAGGGTATTTACCTTAAAATTTCTGCAATCTACTACACAGATATTTGTTCATTAATGTTCATCCCTGCTTAATACACAGCAGCCAGAATATAGAAATAGCTTAAATGTTCATTAACTGATGAACGGGTAATCAAAGTGGGCATATTAACACCATAGAGTCCTTGTCAGATGTTAAGAAATATTCTGAAATCTGAAGGTAAGTGTAGCTCTTGGTAGGTAAAACATGCTCTGGTAGATAGCCACACACCCAACAGTATGTAGCCAGAATGAATTGGACTGGGTGGGTTTAAAGAAAATCTGGGCACAAAGTTGAGTGGAAATGGAAAGGGGAAGATTTCTGAGGAGTTGTAAGGCTAAATATAGTACAAATACAATTTATGAATTTCTCAAAGAATGAATAAAGCTGTTTAGTAAAAATAAGAGGTATCTAAAAACTCCCATGCTCGTTCAGTCACCATAGAGTTCAAACATTCTTATTTAATTATGTCATGACATAAAAGAACAAAATACTATTTAATTAAAGATATACAGCATGAACCAGATTCCAGGATGACATGAAAACAGTTGGAGGATCTCAGGACTAACTTCCAGAATTAACAACTGAACTTCAGTAGTTTCTGTAATAGCTGTGATTGAATATATGCTGGAATGTTTAATCAGAGAGACTGGAGAAGGCATGTTTTATTGCTGACATTTCTGCGAGGTTACCTTCCCAATCTTCCTGCAATCTGCCCAGATGGTCTCCTCTCCTGAGTGTGGAGGTGCTGTATAAAAGATGATCCTGACAATAGTAATTAGATCTTTTTATTGATAAGAAGCTTTTAATCTGTGTGTTTCCTTGGATTTGGCTTTTCCCCCCTCTCAGTAAAAAAAAAAAAGCATTTTCTATAGACCTAAACTTGATTTTTAAAATGTTCTGTGGTTGTTTCAAAGTCAATTGAAGGATGCAGGTCAATTTTCTTTAGCATCATTTTTCTTTTCCTTATTTGAAGCGCATGTTGACTCTACTTCTCAGATTCACTGTGAGTAAACACAATAAAATTTGCCAACAGGGAACTGGATTTTAGGATACAGTTCAAAAGGCAAGATCCTGACCAAGAAAATGGCTGATAATTTAATTAAAAAAATGTGTTAATTGGGAAGATTTAAATGTTTGGAATTAACATTTTCCTAAGAATATTATCTTTATTCAACTCCCTACTGCTATTATGGTAGAGGATTGTATTATATATAAATGACAGGTTATTTTATTTTGGAGAAATTCATACGATGTTTATTTTTTATAATAACTGGATATTTTCCATCTATCAACCTATATTATATCTTCCATACATAAAATTTTAAAAGTGCTTTCTAAATTTTTATAAGATAATTTTTGATAGACACAAATTTAGGCCCATTATCTAGTTAAAAGTGTGTGCTTGTCATTATAAAATTATAAATTCATCCTTTTAAATTAATAGATGAGCTAAAAAATGCAAGCATTTTCGGTAACTTGGCAGTGCCTACATGCTTCACCATGAAATTCCCTTTATATGACTGCGAAAACAATCATGGATTTCTATCTTGTTTTTACAGTTTACATTTATTAGCTTTGTGTAGTTTTATCATATGCATGTTACTCTTTAAATATGAGCTTTTATTTATTTATTTATTTATTTATTTATTTATTTATTTATTTATTTATTTATTTATTTTTTCAAGACAGGGTTTCTCTGTGTAGCCCTGGCTGTTCTGGAACACACTCTGTAGACCAAGCTGGGCTCTAACTCACAGAAATAGTGAATACAATTTGAGAAGGATTAGGAGGCATAGCCTTCCTGGAGGAAGGTTGTCACTGGAGGTTGGCTTTGAGGCTTCAACAGTCTACACCACCCTCAGTGTTTCTCTCTGCCTATGAATCAGGATGGGATTATCAAATGCTGCTCTAGCTCCTGCTTGCCTGCACACCACCATGCTCCCCATCATGATGATAATAGGCTACACCTCTGAAAATGTAAGCCAGCCCCAATTAAATTGTTCCTTTATAAAAGTTGCCTTAGTCATTCGTGATATCTCTTCACAGCAATAGGGCAGTGGCAAAGATGACTCCCAGGTTAGAGCTTAGAGGATGATAGCCTAGAAGGAAGTGTCCCAAGCACATCACAGGATGATGACAGGCCAGTTGAGTTGGGAACTGTTCCTCTCTCCTCCCAAACTTTTGTTATTTAATAGAGGATCATTCAGGCTTCCACAGAGGCAGAACACATCTGGGATAAGATCTTTTTGATGTTGTAGAATCTCATGAGGAAAGACAAGGCATCTCAGCATCCGTATGTGTTCAGCTGCCTCACAAAATATCTGTGTTCTAACCCCGGAATCTACGAATGCTATGCTAAATGGCAATGGGGACTGAAAGTGCTGAAAGAATTAAAGTCATAATCAGCAAATCCTAAAATCAAGGTGCTATCAGCCATTCTTTGAGTGATTCTAATGTATTTTTAGGGAGCTTGGACTGGGGAAGAGAGTAGCCAAAGTGTGTGTGTGTGTGTGTGTGTGTGTGTGTGTGTGTGTGTGTGTGTGTTCCTGAATGAAATAATAGATTTCCCATGTGGAAAAAGCAAATACAGCTGTGAAAATATACATTTTCACATCTACACATGAAAACTTTTAAAATTTTAATTGCACATTTCTTCTGGATATAATTAGTCCATTAATATAGTTCAAACTGAAAAGGATATTGCATAAAACAAACAGTGGAAATTTAAGTTTTACATACTACACTTTTTTCCATTGAGTGTGATCTATATTATAATTTTCTATGATTATTTTTATGTATATCTTATATTAATATAACGAATCTGCACTCAGGCATCCTGTCCCCTCTTACAAAATTGATAGCATTCTGCAATCTTGTTTTATCACTTCGCAATTTTCTTGAACACTATATTTTAGAAGTAGATATTTGAAAGGCTTACTTATACATTTTAAAACTTTTCCAATCAACTACACAGAAATTTATTGCACCGAGACATCATGATTTAGTTTACAATGTTGCTACTGATATACTATTGATACATATTTATAGTTCCTTTTATTCCAATCTCATTCTCTAATAATAATGACTTTTCAAAGTTTTTAAGTTTTTCATATTTGAGTGTGGAAATATTGTGTCTTAGTGTAATTATATTTTGTTATAACTCACAAACTAACAATGCTTAATTTTTAACATTTCTTTGTACCTCTTTTCCTGAAAAATCTCATCTTTGACTTCAACTTACTCCTTTCAAATTGACAAGTAGAAATTCACTATGTATGTGAAAGTTCCCTTACAACACATCTATAAACACTTCATAATCTGCCATGTATTGTTTTTCTTTGTAGAACTTAATTGTTATCTAGTCAAAGTTTCCATCCATTTTAAATATAAAACATAGGGTATTATGTGCATCTCTGGTACATTGACTTAACCCTAATTTAAATATTAGGTGTTAATCTTTACTTTACTTTAAACACGATGACTGCCCCTCCCTCCATTGTTTTCAAGAGCCAGTTTTAGTCCCTTACCATGTCTTCCTCTGCTCACCTCCTCTTAGACCATGCAGACCACGTATGTATTCTGCTAGAGTTCATGGGATCTTTCCATTGCACAGGACATGGCCAGTTATCCTAGAGGGTGTCTCATGTGCTGTCACTTGGACATGAGGAGAACTAGCCTTTCTTCTTCTTCTTCTTCTTCTTCTTCTTCTTCTTCTTCTTCTTCTTCTTCTTCTTCTTCTTCTTCTTCTTCCTCTTCTTATTTTTTTTTTGTTTTTTTGAGACATGGTTTCTCTGTGTAGCATTGTGCCTTTCCTGGATCTCGCTCTATAGACCAGGCTGGCCTTGAACTCACAAAGATCCACCTGCCTCTGCCTCCCGAGTGCTGGGATTAAAGGCGTGTGCCACCACTACTTATTAAAAAGCCAATGGTATAAAAAGGAGAGGAAAGAGTACACTAGGTGTCTAGATAGGGGAATATTGCTGTGATGAAACATTACAACCAGAATCGACTGGGGAAGAACAGGGCTGACTTGGCTTACATATCCTGAATCACAGTCCATTGAGGGAAGTCAATGCAGGGACTCAAGCCAGGCAGGAACCTGGAGGCAGAAGCTGATGCAGAGGCCATGGAGGGGTGCTGCTTACTGGCTTCACCCCCCCCATGGCTTGCTCAGTCTGCTTTCTTATAGAACCCAGGACCACCGTCCCAGGGATGGCACCACCCACCATGGCCTGGGCTCTTCCCCCATCAATCACTAATCAAGAAAATACTCTACAGGTTTACCTTCTGCCTGATCTTAAGGAGGCACTTTATCAATGGAGGTTTCTTTCCTCAGATGTCAAAGTGGGGTGAAGCTGAACAGCAAATAGATTAAAAGTCTTAAAATTTCTCTCAACTATTAATATACTGACTTTTCTTTTAATTTTACTTTGAACTCTAATGAATAGTTGTGTTCGAGTTCACATAAGTTACGAGTTGGAAATTTAAATCTTTCAAAGATTGTTAGGTGTGATATGGAGTACATTTTTAAGTTTTAAAAATTTGGGGAGATACAATATAATTACACCATTTTCCTCTTTGCTTTCCCCCATTCTACCCTCCCCCACACACATTGTATTTAGAAATATATATATATGTATATATATGAATATATATGTACATATATGTATATTTAGAAATATATACATATACATTTAGGGATATACATACATATGCACACACACTACATATATACATATACACATCCCAAAATACAATCTTCTCAATCTGAATAATGTTGCTTGTATATATGTTTTCAGGGCTGACTCTTTGGTATTGGATAACCAGTCAGCTTATTCAATGGAATGCTGAGAGCTGGAGAAATACTAATTTAAAATAACTGACTGAGTGTGTAGAAGGGAAATTGTTTTGAATGTTCTTTTCTTAAGTTATAGGAAATGGATTTTAGTAAAAATTTATAGAAGAAGAATATTAATTATGTTCTCTTAAATTTATTTTATTTAGCCTTTGAGCATTTCATACCCATTTTAACAATTTTGAAAATTTTGTTCATACAAACGTACTCTAGTATTTGTAAATTTTAAAGTTATAGGATTCAATACTTGCTTCAAGATAAGCCATGAAGCCACAGCTGATCCCTCCCAGAATGGTAGATGTTCATCATCATCTTTCATAATGAAGAAGAGAGTTGGTAGAATGACAGAGGTGTGCCTGTTTGAATGAATAAGACTGTTTGAGGAAATTACCTCCTCGTGGCTTTGCCACCCTTCCGTTTGGCTGGGATGTTCAGGGCCTTCCTCACATAGTTGTGTTGGAGCAATATGTTCAATATGTTCAATATCTGATGTGAAGTAATAGGTAAGTTTAAGTCATAAACATCCTCATTTAGTTGAAGAACAAAACAAGCTTATTTTTATTGCCTAGATAAATGTCAAGAGTTTTGAAATCCAAACCAGAAAGTTCTAAGAAAGTTAGGGCCATGGGTGCTGGCTACCATAGCCATTTTTAAATGTACTTTATTTTCATTTTCATTGAAGAAGCAGGAAAGGAATTGAACAAAGATTTATGCCATTTAATGTCACAGTTGATTACCATTGGAGATTGCAAGAATGCAATTTTTATGACTTTTTGTAAAAGTAAGTTATATTTCAGGATGTGGTGGAGATTGGCTAGACAGAAAGATTTAATTTCTAAAAAAGTACGCTATCTGGCGGAAAACATTTATATAAATTATGAAATCCAAATCCTTAAATTTTTTCATTTAAATAATTCATTTGACCTGCTACTGCTTACATATATTTCATGAATATATATCTTGTAATATATTTTAAATTGATACTTCTTATTATTAATACCCAAAATTATAAAAATTTCATAAAATATTGAAATCTCAGGTAATTGATGTAAGCATCTGTTATTTAATACTTGTTTTTCAAATTCTATCATGTCTAGTATGATAGGTATTAAATATTTACTAAATGCTTATAGATTATGCCTACATAGTAGTATTGATGTTTATGGACATATTGTTTTATATTTCACAAAAAATATACCTGCTTAAAATAATTTTCTGTATATGTACAAGAACTTTAAGCCCTCAGAATTTACATAGTACCAGGAAAGAGTTACACAATTATTTAACATTCTTTAAGCATTCTATGAAATTTTATTTCTCTATATATTTGGAAATGTTAACTTATGCCTCTGTTTTAAATATTCTTTGATTAAATATTCTCTGATACCAATTAACAAACGGTTATTTTTCAGCTCACCTACACAATGATTAGATACCCAGCTTTTCTAGTCTTTAAAGAATTTTATGAATTCCATTGATTCAATAATATTTTGAAGTCCCATCTCCTAGCAAACACATGCTGCCTTTGGACAAGATTTCAAATAGTGCAGTATTTGAATTTGCAGAATACATGTCTAAAATTTTCCTCACAATAGAACATTTCTTTTCATTATTATGCTGCTCATGTTATCAAATCAACATATATTTATTTAATCAGAAAATAAGAGACTGTAATATTTAATATCACAGCTTTGTATCCTAGAGATTTACCTATAGAGACCTATCCATGCAGAGATTCATCTCAGTCATATATTAGGGAGCCTCAGACATAAAGACACTAGGCCTGGTAAAAGCACTTTTATGATCCTATCAATTTCTAAGAGTGGCTTTATCTACCTTTTCCAGCAACTTTAGTCTATTTGCTTGTTATGTAATATGAGAAAAATGGTTGCTTTGTCTGGAGACAGAGAGTAAAATGATCTGGCCAAAGGCAGGAGCAGGAAAACAGCAAAGCAATGCACACACCAGCCGTGTTAGACACTTTCAAAATTTTGTTTTATCTTTTAGTGTATATATATGCAGCTTTGGGAAGTGCCACTGGCCTATGTGGAATTATTAATGCTCTGATGTAGAGTTTCAAAGACTGAGTATCTTCTACTTGGCACATAAGTTTCCTTAAAATATTGGAATTCAAGTAAAAAGGAAAATCACAGTGTTGGAAAAATGGTGGGCATCTTCAAGTGTCTAATACGCATAGATTTATCCAATAAGTGGATTGATTTTATGTATGTATGAATATGTGCATATATGTGTTTATGTCTATATGTGATAGTAGTTTTAACAATATGTATGCTTTATGTATGTGCCTCCTAATGAATATTTGATATATACATTGTGATCACCTCATTCTATAATTCATCAATAAAAAGTAATGGTTAGACTAAAAGAAGTATTTAAATTTATTCATTTAAATTAATTTAAGAGATGAGTAATTTTGCTAAAAAATCAAGAATGCCCCAAATTGCTAATTGTTATCTAAATTTTACCAAATAATATAGAATACTGAAATTAGAATTTCTTCAACTTCATTGCTTATATTTTAAATACATGTTGTATATGTGACTAAAATATAAATTAAAGAAGTGAAACATCTTAATTTTTTTTTTGGTGTGGTACTTTCCTGTACATTTTAGATTTTTTATTACATTTAATTGTTTCTGTCTGTGTCAGAGATATTAACTGCATGTGTGTGCAGTTGCCAGAAGAGGGCATCAGATTTTCTGAGCTGGGTTTACAGAAGGTTGTGAGTAGAAAACTTACTTTTAACAACTTAACCATGCTCTCATCCCCAAAAAGCACACACAGTTATTCATGCAGCATAATCAAGTCCAGAAACTCAGTGAGAAAAGATGACAATAACATCAGCAGTGTTCACAAATTTAGGAAAATTTCTTGTGTAGGTACAGGGGATATCAAAGATTTCCAATAATATTATAAGAGAATATAAGAGTATCTATAGGCTACTTAACCTTTTAGATCTTTTGAAGAAATCATTGCTATAAATGACTATCATGGAAAGACTCCTGTAAAAGAGCAAGTTGGCTTCTTTTTTTGAAATTAGTGAGAGAAGTCCAGAGAGCATTATTTTCTGGAAAATATCACACACATGCAGATGGTGTGGCCAGATCCACAGAAACATCTAGTCTTCACTTGGCAGTGTGTTACTAACCAACATGGGTAAGTTTAGAAGGATGGATTGAAATTCCGTGGTCACATTTACCATTTGGAACATTTTACAAGTAGAAATTGCTGTTGACTCCAGCATTTAGCTTCACAGCAGAGAATAATGGAAGGCTTCTCTGAAAGGCCAATCAAACTCAAGGGAAGATGCTAGTGTTCTTTCTCATCATCCTTTTGAAACAAGGCAGCAAGCCTGAACTCACTGCAAAAGGAAGAAAATGTCCCTGTAATGCATAATGTTAGATTCCACATCTTGGTAATGAAAAAAAGCAATGATCAAGAAAAAAAAAAAAAGGCTGAGGCAATAAAATCCCCTCTGCGGATTAATCTAAGGGAAAATAATTTAAAAATAAGGGCTGTACGTTCATAGATTTTAAAACTTTGCAAGGAGGTATTGGTAGTATTATGACCTGCCCCTTGGAGACCCACCCAGCTCCTGACCTCATCTTACATTCAAGTCCCCTTAAATGGAACCCTGTCACCAGAGGTAGCATGCACCTCGCTCCCCCTCTCTTTTTTTTATCTCTCTCTCTCTTCTTTCTTCTCCCCTCTCCCCACTTCCTAAAATAAACTATTTTCCATGTGGACACGTGTCTGGGGTATGAGTAGCTTTCCATCCTGCCATGCCACCCGCCACTTCTGCACCTGCATGGCATGTCTCACCTGCTATGGGCACCTTGGTCCAAACCTGCCCAAGCCTCCTGAGTGCTGCATCATAACAGATATTGCTATTGATTTATAGAAAATACAATGGATATTTTGAAAAAAAATTGGGAAATGTATTTGTGGAAAATAAAATGTGGTTGCAAAATAGGAAACAAAAGTTATGGAATATAGCCAACATTTCTAGAACACGCCTAACAGGTGAAACCACAGCAAAGCTCACAAGTAAAGGGAGATAATAACTAATTAAAGTGGTGCAGCAAAAAAAAAGAAAAAGAAAAGAAAAAAGAAAGAAAGGAAGGAAGGAAGGTAGGAAGGAAGGAAGGAAGGAAGAAACTGTAGCTAATTAATATTGATGAGCCAGGATTCAAATCCTAAGAGTGTCTTGTCTTCTTATCTCAGTGTTCCCTAGTTCCCTTTGGTTCTTCACACAGGGTTGAGGTCTCCCAGGCTTTCTCTTTTCCACATTACTATGTCCATCACTGTTCAGTCTAAGTTTAGTGTCTCATGCTGTTGGGAATTCATGAGTGTAGTCTTACCCAGAGAGGAATGCACCAATTGGTTATCCAATTCCAAATATTTAGCCTTTAAAACATGCATACAAGAGTATCTGTAACTGAAGGTGGAGCTTTCTGTCCTATATGCCAGATTATATCCAACAGTCGTTTCGCAAATTACTACTCAGAGGCCCATATTAATTGTAAATGCTTGGCTGATGGCTCAGGCTCACTACCAGCTAGCTCCTACATTTAAATCAATCAATTTTTTTTGTATCCATACTTTACCACGTGTTTCATGACTTATTACCTCATTTTTTACATGTCTTGCTTCCTTGGTGGCTAGCTGGTGTCTGCTCCAACTCTGTCCTTCTTTATCTCCTTCTTCAGTTTGACTGTACTGCCTAACCTTATTCTGTCTCACCATTGGCCAAACAGCTTTATTATCAATCAATGAGAGCAGCACATATTCACAGCATACAGAATCCCAAAAAAAGTATCATTATGCAGATTGAGCAGGTTGTACTTATGAATATATATACATATACATATACATATACATATAAGTATATGCAAGTAACAATAATTTATGAAAAAAGAGGGCATGTAATTTTTTTTTAAAAAAGTAAGAAGTGGGTATATGGAAGAGTCTGGAGGCAGGAGAAAGAAGGGGGAAGAAGGAAGTGATGTAATTAAATTGTAATTGCATAAAAATAAAACAAATCATAAAGAAAAAGGAGTTCCACTCTTGAAAAGGTGTTTTAGACCAGTTTCTATTCTCATTTGTGGTCATCACAGCTTCAACCCTTAGAAAAGGTACAAACAGTCTAAACAGGGCCCCCAATAGTGACAGGGAAGCTACTCATCTGGGGACACAACTGTTGGAGGCCTGGCTCATTAGGAGTATTAGCCGCTCTCCCTGGACAGAGGAGGCACTCAGACCTTGGGCTTTCTGATTCACTAGCAAGGGAAAGATAGCTCACATAGACTCATTCCTATCTTGGTGAAACTGGTGTCTCCCTGGAACAGGTGAGACAGGTGAAAACCAGCTACAGAACAATTTGACATTTATCAAACTGTGGTGATGAGAAAACCCTAATGGGAATATAAGGAAAAGAGTGCAGCTTCAAACAAAGCATCGATGAGACATCTATACTTACCAATTTAATAACTTTGAGCAGAGCAGGGAAAAGCATAGAGTTTGTTCTTTTTGCTACTGTTCAATGCTGTTCTGGAAATTCTAGCAAGAGCAATTAAAAGGGAAGTTTTAACAGTTGTATGGAACAGTTAAATTTCTACTTATAGATAAATAATTTATTACATAAAAAGTATTAAGGAGTTGATATAAAAACTGGCACCATTTAGTGATATTATCAGAACTGAAGGGTGAATTATAAAACTCAACATGTTAATGGTGTCGATTTTTCTTAATGCAGTTATAGTTTTAATGCATTTACTATTAAAACCAAGGCACATTTTAATTTTTGTAGATATACACAAAGTTACATGGAAAAGCAGAATCCCCTCATTGCTAAAATGGTTCTTTAAGGAAGACTGCAGTGGAAAAAATAACTCTATGATGTGTGTATGTATGAAAAAGAGAGAGAATGTGTGTTTTGGTGTGTGGGCACATGAGTGTGAATGTATAAGACATGTGTGAGTGTTTGTGGGTATGAATGTGTATGAGTATATGCAAATATGAATTTGAGTGTACATGACTGTGTATGGGTGTGTGAGTATGAGAGTGAATGAGTCTTTATGAGTGTCTGTGAGTATTAGTATGTGTGTGTTAGTCTGAGTGAGCTTGAGTGTGTGCGAACCTAAGTGAGTGAATGTGAATCTGAGTGAGTGAGTATGAATGAGTGCGTATATGCATAATACATGGAAGTGTATTAATGTGTGAGTATGAGTGAGAGTATGTATGTAAGTGTGAGAGTGTGTATGTAAGTGTGAGAGTGTGTATGAGTATCTGTGTTAGTGTGTATGATAAGGCAGCATATTATTTATTGGTAGAAGGATTGTCACAGGGATCAATGGACAACAGAAACAAAAATTTGACTGATATGATGTCCACAATCACATTTTAAACAAAGCCAGCAGACAGTTCAGCTGAAGAAAAACTAATCTTTGAATATATTGTCTATAACTGGATAGCCATAGACAAGAAAATGGACTTTGACTTAAGTGTCAAACCTAATACACATATCAGCCCACAATGGAACATAGATTCAATTATGGTATATAAAACCATATTTTTTTAAAAAATGGAAAATCTGTGGTCTGTGGCCAGGCAAAGAGTTCTTAGTTTGGGATACAAACAGCCTGTAAAATAATAAAAAATATTTTAGAATAAAAACAACATTCATCTGAGGGTACATGTAAAGAGCATGAACAGAGACAATACATGTTAGACAAACCTATTAACAAAAAAAGTGTCTATTATAGGGATTGGGTGAAGAACATAGTTCAGAATTCAGAATTAAAGGAGCTGTTAGGAAAATAAGCAAACAGTGTGGGCAGAGCTGTCATGACTGTGATATATGGATGTCAAATATCCCGGGGAAAAGTTGTTTTACATCTTTGCAGCATCGTGCAAACGCAAACCCCACACCCCATGAGACACTGCCTAGCTCTTAGGCTGACAAAAAGAGAACGGAAGTGCGAGTGAAGATGTGGGTGACCTTGTTAGCAGGGACATAAAAATGGTATCGCTGATACTTACAACAAGATATAATCTCAACACTGAACATGGAGCTAGCACATGACCCAGCACGTGCGTCGTGGAGCAACTATTCCAGAAAAACAAGCAAACCACATCCACTGACATACTTGGAGAGCAGGTCTGAGGGCAGCCTTCTGCATCCAACTATGTGAGTGAATGGAAGGAAGGGTTCCCCGTGAAAGGAAACAAACAAGCAAACAGCGCCAAGAAGGAAAAACAGGAACCAGCTCATATCTTCTTTGACAAGATAGTGCCCGAGAGTGGCAACCAGAGGTGTAAGGAACAGAGGACAGACACACATTTGGGACGGTCATCAGGGAACTTCTCTGCAGAGTCGTTTCCTTCTACAAGTATGGATGTTTTATGAGTGGTGCTCTAACATTTTTGAAATGGTTAAGTTTGCCCATGAGTGAAAGCATGGTTTTTGGAGATAGGCGAGAGGTGCTCAGAGTCATGCAGTGTATTAGGGGAGTGCCTGTGGAGTGGAGTGTGAGCACCTGTCCTGTGAGAGGTTTCTTTTTTTCTTTTTCGTTTTTTTTTTTTTTTTTTAGCAATCAAAATGGTTTAAATATGAATGCAATCCATAGAACAGTAACAACAAAAACAGAACAAATTTTCTCAATGAAAATAGGCCAGTTGTTAGAAGGTCTCCTTCCGTGAAGATATTTTCAAGCCCTGGTGAAAGGAGCCCGCGGAATCTGCCGGGTGTGTGTTCTATTTCGTGGCCTCAAGACCCTGATGAAAAGTAGTCCCGACACAACAGAAGGACGTTTGCCAGAGTGTAATACTGGAGTGACAGAACTGAGGTTGATCGCTATAAACACATCCCCGTGTATTAAACTGTTACATCTTAATTATTTATATTGTTCTCTATTTTTATGCTATTGGACCAATGAGCTGTATAAATAGTTAAGATGTAACAGTTTAATACTCGGGAGTGTGAGAGGTTTCTATGCTGGTGCTGGAAACGGGAACTCATGGTGGATGATTGTGAAGCAGATCTATGGATGCCTGGCTGTCATGCCCATATGCTGGTATGCTGGTGTGTAACAGCTTAGCAAGGGGAGACTATTGAGGCTTACAAAAAGATTCTCTGATTTGTTGTTTGTTTGTTTGTTTTTTTTTAATTTCACTTAGCTCTGTAGTGATCTCAATAACATAAAAGTAGAAGATGGCTCACTGGTGGAGGGCACTACCATTGCAGAGGTCCTGGGCCCAGCTATCAGCACCACATGGAAGCTCACAACTGTCGGTAACTCTAGTTGCAGGGGTGTGATGCCCCCTTTTGACCTCCACAGGTACTGCATGCACATGGTGCACAGGCGTACAAGCAGGCTAACCACCCATGCACAGAAAATATTCCTTTAAGTTAATAATAGTTGTCCAAAATTCAGAAAAATTAAATTTAATGGGGCAGAAAAGACAAAATTCAAATATCTCAGACCTAAGATATTTTCAAATAATTTTTATTGATCGACTCCTTCTATCCATTGCAAATAAACATGAAATAGAAATAAATATGTATTAAGACAGTTGTTTCTTCATATATGCATAGATTTTAATTTTAATTTTTCTATGAGGGGAATTTCATAATTATTTTATACTCTTAAAATATAAAAAAATAATTAAAAAAAAACTATGGTCTTTGCTCTGAGATAGCAAATACTGAGTCATGCAGTAGCCTCATCATCATCATCATTTGCAGAAAGTTCTCCTTTGACTCCAGAAGGTGTCATTGCATGCTTCCACTAACAGCACAGGAACAATCCAGTGTCTCCAATGGATTTTAAACAAACTACTTTCATTGGACTTCCTTTAGAAGAAGCACATGACAACATCTCCCAATGAAACAGCATGAAGCAAGGAGCACAAAAATTCTAGTGACTCAAAGGGCTTTGGAAGATGGAAAAATGAAAACAAAAATTAAATAAAAAATACCACCCCAAACAACCAAACAAAAAACAAAAATGAAACAGTCCAGCAAATTAAAATTGAAGAACAAATTAGAGTGAGTTTCTAGAGAAAAATAAAAGATACTCTAGGTAAGATGCCTGATAATTTTTGTCTGCTTAAATTTGATAAATAAGAAGCTATATTGCTATTTTAATTTGATAATTTCTGGAAAAATCCAAAGTGTTGTCTCAAACATGGGTACATGTCACAAGCTAACATGCAGTATTGCTCCAAAGAACTGAAGAACCATAGAAAGAGAAAAATTCACTGGACCTCAGTGTTGGGAATATTTTTCACTTACAATATTAAAATATTTTATTCCTTATAGCTCACCTTATATGGGTATCGGATATTCTGAAGGTTGTCAGCCCTTGGCACTAGTACAGGTCTATGAGATAATTAATAAGGTCTATAAAATAGATTATGAATCATATTGCACGTTATCTGTATAATTCAGTGATACGAGAAAGATAACACAAATATTGATCTTTTAGAAAATTCAAATTAAGATAACTTTTGATTCCTTTGATTTGAATTATGTTAGATGATTAGGTTTTTTCACTTTATTTATTGATTCATTTATCTTTTTGGAAATAGATTGTTTAAACCTGAACTCTGAGGGGAGGGATTTGATAGAGAGACCCCATTTAGAGCTTTGTGTTCCAAGGATTCTCTCCCTGAGTAAATGTCTGGCTGTGGATCTCTGCATCTGTTCCTGTCTTCTGTAAGAGGAAGCTTCTCTGATGATGACTGGATAAAGCACTGGATAGCAGAATATCATTAGGAGTCATTTTACTGACACTTTTTAAGACCAGTAGTGTTTGGTTTTACCCTAGGTCTCTGGGCAATCTAGTTTCTGGTTCTTAGTCACCCAAGCAGTGTTAGGTATGGGTTCCATCTCATGGAGTGGTCCTAAATTCAAATCAGACATTGGTTGGTGACACCCATAAGTTCCGTGCCACTGTTACCCTAGCAGATGTTACATGCAGGACAGGAGAGACTGTAAGTCAAAGGTTTCGTACCTGGTTGGTGTCCAAGTTTATCTTTCAGTAGCCTGCAGAGTCCCCTCTCCAAGCCAAAGACACTAGAATGTAGCAGTGAAGAGTCCATGTAGGCACCAGCTCTACTTTTCCGTGTTCAATGAGTTGTGTGGATGTAGTCTTCAACAACGATGCCCCTCTGTCAGTTTGCAGAGAACAGCCCATTGTCTTGGCCATGGCCTGGGTTGCCTGGGTGCTTTCATGGGACCCTCTTAGCCAATAAATTGAGTGCAACTCAGTCCTTGTACTGGAAGCCTCATTTGGTGACAAGAGATGGCCATATGGGGTTCTGAGTCCCCTATTATTTGGAGACCTCATTAGGATCAATATGTGTGTGTGTGTGTGTGTGTGTGTGTGTGTGTGTGTGTGTGTGTGTGTGTATATATATATATATATATATATATATATATATATATATATATATATATATATATATATATATAGTTTCCACTGCACTAGATTTCCATACCATCCCTCAAATGCAGCTCAGTTGCAGCTATCTCTTGCCAAATTTTCACCCCTCAACTTTATCTCACCCCTCCTCACCTGAGCCTCCTGAATCAGCCCGTTCCCCAAGTCCAAGTCCACTCATAAAATCCATTGTATTTTCACCTCCCAGAAAGATCCATGTGTCCCCGCTAGTCCCTCCCTCTATACATAACCTCTCTTGGTCTATGGATTGTAGTTGGTTTTTAATGGCTAGTATCCACATATAAGCTAATTTATGCTATACTTATCTTTCTGAGTCAGGATTATCTCATTCAGGATGAGTTTTTTTCCTAGTTCCAAACATTTGACTACAAATTTCATGATGTCATTTTTTAAGAGTTCAATAATACATCATTGTGTAAATGTACCATCATTCAGACAAATAGGCAGTCAATAGAATAGGAAAAGTTTTTTTTTCCCAACTCCACATCTAGTAGAGGACAAATATCCAAAATATGTAAAGAACTCAAGAAACTAGATTTTGAAACACCAAATAATCAAATTAAAAGTGCAGTGCAGATCTAAGTGGAGAATTCTCATCAGGAATCTCAAATGGCGGAGAAGCACTTAAAGAAATGTTTAACATCCTTAGTTTTCATGGCAATGCAAAACAAAACTACTTTGAGAGTCTAACTTCCACCTGTCAGAATGGCTAAGATCAAAACCACATGTGCCAGCCCATGCTGTTGAGGATGTGGAGCAAGGGGAACACTCCTCTATTTCTGGTGGCAGTGCCACCTCCTATAGCCACTATGGAAATCAACATGGCAATTCCTCACAAAGTTGGGAATTGATTAATGTGGAGGTGCAGCTATACTACTCTTGGGCATATACCTAAAGGAGGCTTCATCCTACCACAAGGACACTTGCTAAGTCATATTGCTACTCTATTCATAAAAACTCAAAACTGGATGATTAATTTTTAAGACATAAAATTGTGTATGTAGGGGGATGAAAGGTCAACCTCGGGGAGCAGGGCACACCTCTGAAGTTTGTGCTATTGAGAATTACAAGCAGTGTCTTGTGCATTCATGGCTAGAGATAACAGCCAAACCATTTTATATTTTGGGGAAAGATGCTTTGTACTGGACTTGGGACTTCTTTATTTTCTAGGCTGATGGGCCAGCAAACTCCAGGGATTTTCCTGACTCTATCTCTAGGACTGAGATTTATATACTTCACCTGGCTATCTTGTGTGGATGCTAAATTTTTAATTCATGTCCTCCTACTTACATGGTAAGCTCTTAACTGACGGCCGCCATCTCTCCAGACCCAAAGTTCTGTTTTATTAAAAATATTTGTATAGTGGTCGGTGGTGGCACATGCCTTTAATCCCAGCACTCTGGAGTCGGAGCCAGGCGGATCTCTGTGAGTTAGAGGCCAGCCTGGTCTACAGAGTGAGTTCCAGGACAGGCGCCAAAACTACATGGAGAAACCCTGTCTCCAACAAGGAAAAAAAAAGTTTTTGTTTACTGTATTGTTAATATTTTTTTTGTTTCCTTTTTGTATTATTCCAGGGACTCACATCCCTTGCTGTAATATCCTTACTGTGTGTGGTATTTACTTTTATAGCTCAGGCTGGCCCTGAGCTTCTAATCCTTCTCCCTCCAACTTGAAAGAACTAGTGTTACAGACCCACACCACTACAATAGGGTTTCACTAACATTTGCTTTAGTTAACGCTAATATTTTCAAACTTTGGAATGGCCAGGAGGTCTAAATGGTTATCTGTTATTTTTATAGAATCTGGTTCTTTTTAGGAATTATTGGGCTTTTTCAAGGCACAAACATTTTGTGTGATTGATTATCTAAATGACTGCATGTTGGACATTTTAATAGGTTCAGGGAAATCTTTGAGGATCATGTAATGGAAAAAAAAAACAGATTATTTTGGATGTGGACAATGAGCACTTAAAACAGAAAATTAAACAGCTGTCAAAAGAACAAAGAAAAAATACTAAACTGATGAGCAATTCCTCAGGCTTGAAGGCCAGGTCAGGATGACAAATCTTATACAATCCAATCACTCCTTCATGGCTACAACTGCAGCTTTCCTGTAATGAGCAAGAAAATATCCTTCTCAAGCAAAAACTATTACTAACAAAGGTACCTTCTGGGCAGTAAATTTACATGGTGGACATGAACATGCTTAACCTAGAGATTAAATCTTAAAATAATAATAATAATAATAATAATAATAATAATAATAATAATAATGAGGCCACTAAAGTTCCCACGGAAAGCTAGCATCCTATGGTTGTCTGAAATTGCTGACAGGTCATTAATAACAGTAGCAAGTGTGGAAAGCAGTGCGCAGCTTCCTGTTAACCAGGCGGCGTGGGTGTCAGCTTCACCAGTGTGTTTTACTGTGTGCAAGCATTGCCAGATAAAAACCACTAAGAGAACTGGTTTGGCTTCTCCCTCCACCTCACTTTGACTTGAGAAAACGCTCTGGTATTTCTATCTGGCTCCATCCTAATGCACATGACTGCTTCCTGAAGCATTAATCAACCCCAGCCAGAGTGAAAATCAATACAGCCCAGAGACGGAGCTCTGGATACCAAAAACAAGTGTGAACGAAGACCGAGCAGGCTGTATCATTCTCGTGTTCGGGAGAATTGCTCCAGGATTGGAGAGCACAACTGTGCTTTATTTCCCCCCTCTGTAAACAGCTATGGATATGAATTTTATATGACATTTTCAATGCTGGATGATGTATTCCCAGAACAATATTATTAAAGGCTGTGTCTCTGTCCTCTGCCTACTGTTATTTATGATTGCTGCTTTGTGGCAAACACAACACAAAACACAAATAAATTACAGTGCTCTGTGCATGGGCTTTTTCCCCACAGTGTAGAATACAAATGTATCCACTTTGACGCTCAGGAATGGAGGCTGTGCTTGTAAGACGATGTTCCTTTTCGCCAGGATGTGTGAAGGAATGAAGCAAACTGTGCATTAAAACCCGTGGGGTGAGGTAATCAACTGATTTCGCTGATGAGCTATAATTTGAAGAATGACACACCCAAAACGCCCCAGGTCACTAGAGCCAAGTAAAAACTGATGGCTCAGTCTCTCCTTCTGTTACATTTCACCATACACCTTCACATGTGTGCATGTGCGCGCGCGCACACACACACACACACACACACATCAATATATAATAAAAGGGTGATATCCTTGACTTCAGGATGACTTTAGCTATTTTGTTGCCAGTCAATTTTTCCGAACAATTTATTTACCCATCCTTTGGTGATTTTTACAAAGATCAAGATGTAATTTCTTTCAGTAATTAATTATCCTGACTTTACCACTAGCACTTCAAACAGTGCCAGGAAATAGCACACGAAGTGGCATGAGTCCTATTTTAAAATTAATTGAACTCTAAATAAAGATGTTTAAAGACAAAATACGAAGATGGATAATAATGCTTTTTTTTTTCTTCAGAAATCTTAAAAATCAAGAGCAGAAAACAGGAAAATGGAACTCCATATTAGAGTCAGTTCTTCAGTGTCTTCAGTGTGCTCTCCTACATGACATCATCTTTCCTGAAACAAGGACTTGTGTGCCACAGCCCACAACCATCGCTCTCTGTTTTGTTATCAATATTTTGTTGGCTACCTCAGATGCACAGACAACCTAAGAAAGCCTGTGCTGTTGCTCACAGTATTTTATGGGATGGAAACAGACTGACAAGGCAAAAAGCTATGTTTAGTGCCAGATTCATACTGGCTGTCCATATTAGCCTGAGTTTATCCAGGTGTGGCATGTTCTTTACCCCTCACCCAATACCCTGCCTCACAATTTTGTGATGTCTCACCTTTTTGGAACTGACTTCACTCTTCTCTGGCCTCTGCTTCACAATTTGTTCTTCCTTACCAATATCTCACCAGGGAGTAGGCATATTCCCACAGAATGGCTGAACCTTATTCTGTCCCGTGACCACAATGTTGTAGGCTTTTTTTTTTCCATTGGAGTCATATTTTTCGAATAAAGTTATTGTCATTGATTTGGTTCTGGTGCAACAAGACAAAGCTTAGTTCATTTTGGTTTTCTTTTCTCTTTGCTGTCATATGGTTGATTCATAAGCTTTTACGTATTGGAGGTGCTTTGAGGAAAGGTTTGGAATGCATACTGCTGTGGGATGTTCTGTATGCTGTAAAAATGTGCTGCTATGATTGATTAAATAAAGCACTGATTCGCCAGTAACCAGGCTGGAAGTAGAGTACAGGTGGGACAAACAGAGAGGAGAATTCAGGGAAGAGGAAGGCTGAGGCAGAGAGACGCTGCCCGCCGCCATGATGAGAAGCAACATGTTAAGATACGGGTAAGCCACAAGCCACGTGGCAACTTATAGATTAATAGAAATGGGTTAATTTAAGATATAAGAACAGATAGCAAGAGCCTGAGCCATTAGGCCATACATGGGAACCGGGCAGGAACAGGATAACTACAGCAACAGAATACCACTGCACTCAAGCGTGGGTTAGCTCAAATGGGGAAGAAACATTTCCTCTTCCATCACATGAGAACAGGGCAAGCCAACTTGGCCTAGCATCATCGTAATAATCTATTCCTAAGATTCTGATTTGATTTCTTCTTATACTCAGAAATAGACATAGAACTGCCCCTCCATGTACATGCTCTTTAAACAGAAGTTAGAAATAAGGTTCTGGGCCTATGGGAACTCCTGGGCACACGGCATTGATGTCTGTGTAGCTAATTTCACTATGAGACCCTGCAAGACTGTACTGATCTCAGCATTAAATGGAAGGACAGAACAATTGGCAATTGGAATTTTCTAAATTAAAAAAGTTCATAATGAAAAATAAAGTGGTTAATTTCAATCACACCCTTCATCCCCATTATTCCCTTCCTACTGCTAAAGCAGATAATTGCTTAGCACGTATTCATAGAAAGTCTGTGAAAGGAGCCAAGGGAAAATACAAGTCCTTAATAATGAATAATAAGCTGCAAACTGTGTAAAATGATGTCAGAACTTTCTGCTGTGCTTTATAGGGATCCTCAAGTTCCTCGGGAATAGCAGTACAAAAGATGACTTCTAATCCCTGCAATTCAGATACTTTAACAACCAAATCCTGTTTTTAGATCATTGGGTTTGCTATTTTTTAAGTCTCATTTACCTTCTTTGAGTTCATTTCTTTAAAAAAAAATCACAGTCTTATGAAGTGTTCATAAACATTTTATCATCTTCCTTTGAGGCTAAGGCATTCCCAGACATTGCTCTAAAGCCTGGGGAGGGGGTGGCTCCATCCCTGTTCCTGCCATGGCTGGCTCATGGACTGTGGGTAGGCACAGGGTTCTTTTGCAGGCCTTTGTAGAGCTAGAGGGCTTCCTTCTTTGTTCATTATGTGTGACTTGGGGTTTCTCAGTCATTTAGATGGTTTGAGGTTTTTCTATATGCCCTAGATTTTAACCTTACCTAAAATTTTATAAATAAGATGATTTATATGTACTATACCTGCATAATATTGAAAAAGAGAACTAATTGGTTTTGATATTTTGTTTCCTAAATAGCATTGAGAATAGTATTTTTCTGCTCACGGTATCTATATGCTCAAATATATTAGTCTTCCATTTTAGACTAATAGGCTTTATGCATATATGCTAGAGCCAATTCAGAATATATATATATATATATATATATATATATATATATATATATATATATATATATATTAGTTTTTCAAGACAGTGTTTCTCTGTGTAGCCTTGGCTCTTCTGGAACTTGCTGTAGAACAAGCTGTCCTTGAATTCACAGAGATTTGCCTGCCTCAGCTTCCCAGTGCTGAGATTAAAGGCAGGCGCTACCCCCACCCAGTGAAATATATAATTTTATAAGTTGACAGTTGTAAACTATAAATAATATATCCTGCCAATAAGCACAACAGTAGTATTACTGCCATGGTGTTTTCTTTAATCTTGACCAGATCACATGGAAACTGCGTCCTCATTGGAGATAAATAGCTGATGTTCACTGAGTAATTCTCTTCAATGTGTTGACAGAAGGGATATTTGTTTTGAGGTTTAAAGCAGCATTTATCACTCTAAAGATGGTCCTGATTTGACTTTATAGTCCTTCATTTCAGCCTTGTAGCAATTTGGAGGCAGTTATTCCTATGTGAATCTACTTTTTAATGCTATCATTGAACTGTAAGTCAATTTTCAGTACCCATAAACACAACAATTGTACCTATTTATATTTTTGTATTTAAAAAAGGTTATATTGATCAAGAACATTCTCAATTGTAAAGCCCTCAATTAGAGTCTTCAATTCTAATTTTATATTTTCATTTTGAGCCACATTGATTTTATGTTAAAATATAACTCATAAGAAGGTTTTACATATACATTAATACACGTAAGTGGGTCAAAAGCAAAAGAAGGAGATACAATGCAATTTTAAGTGAATATCGCCAGTGTTCAGGTTTTAATAGTTGAAATAAATAAACAAAAACAGAACAACATCAAAAATAAAAAAGGATGAAAAAGCACAATACACACACACACACACACACACACACACACACACACACACATACCACATGACCCATAAAACTAAAATATTGGAAAGCACAATAAACAAAAGATCAGTAAGACAAAAAAATCTCAAACAAAGCAATATAAGACAAACAAAAATTGACAATAACACCATTGACTTCATTTTGTGTTGGCAAACTGCTGGACATGAGGCCTACCTCTAAGAGTGGTTTATATACCTCGTGAGATTCCACTGGAGAAAACCAGGTTTTGTTGTCTTTGTTTTGCTTTGTCTTGTTTTTGCAAAGGGGTTATTGACTGGAAATAGCTTCTTGGTTAGAGATGGGAGTTTGTGTCCACTTTCTCCTCTCTGTGTCTGTCTTAAACTTTGCATGCTGCTACAGTCTCTGTAGTTTATGTGCACATCAGTCTTGCTGTGCCTGGAAAACACATTCTTTGGTATTGTCCAACCTCTCCGGCTATTCTTCAACATAGCTTCCCTGAGCCCTGACGGGAAGGGTTTGCTGAAGACATCCCTGTAGATGTAACCAATAGTCTTATTAAAATAAGAAACACAGAGCCAATGTAAAAGAGAAAGCCGAGAGGTCAGAGCTCAGAGATAAAATCTTACCTCCTGCAGTGCTCCTAACTTCCCCGCCAGAGAGCTACTTCCTGTTTGTCTGTGTTTAAATAGTCTTTCTGTTCTGCCTTCTCATTGGTTGTAAACGTAACCACATGACTGCCTCATCACTGCATGTAAGTACCGCCCTCCAGGTCTTAAAGGCGTATGTCTCCAATACTGGCTGTATCCCTGAACACACAGAAATCTATCTAGCTCTTCTAACCACCACGCTCTTGCTATGGCTCTAATAGCTCTGACCCCAGGGCAACTTTATTTATTAACATAAAATTAAAATCACATTTCAGTACAAATAAAATATCACCATATTTCCCCTTTTCTATTTTAATAAAAAGAAAAAAGGCAAAAGGTTATAACTAACAAAAGAAAAACTATATACAAAAGTACAATAACTATATACAATATATACAAGTAACAAATACCTAAACGATGTCTAGTCCATTTGTATTTGACAAATCAGAGAAAATAATTCCCTTATCTATCCTACTTTAGTAAGTCTAAAATGTATCTAATTCACTTTCTATCCTAATTAATCTTCAACTATAACTAACTAATCTTCAACTCCCTCAGAGACACAAGAAGGAAATAGTATTAGCTAACAAAAATAAAAAGAGGAAGTGCACAAAAGCAACTTCCAAAAATTTTGTGAGTTGACAGAAACAGCCAGCTGCCTGGACAGTCACCTGAGGTTTCTCTGCAGTGTTGGGGCATCATCTTCAGCCTATAGGCTTATCGTATCTGACAGACTCATTTGTGAAGTAGGTTGTACACAAGGTCAACAGTTCAACCTCACATTGGGTGAGAGCAGTCCATGTACCAGAAACACCTGAATTCCACTAGTGTCATGTCATGATTCAGGATTTTAAATTCTGGAAATTGTTGACAGTTTTTGAATTCAGCTGTCCATTCTTCTTGGCTGTGTATATATGGCTTCATCTCAGCATCCCCTTTTTCTCCACATCCCTCTATTAAATGCCAGTCTACTATTGAGAGGCGTGAGTTTTCAGTTGCTGTTCCATTGCACAACAGAAGCCATCGGCCCACTGCCTGTTCAACTGCCTTCTAAGAAAAGGGTACTGTACCTTTTCCAGATTGTGAAGGCCACTTCAGGGATGGTGCCGTATTGTCCTGGCCTCAGAAGATACCTTCTGATAAAGCCATAACCACACTTGTTTTGGCAAGAATCAGTAGTCCCTTGTTTCGTGTTCTGTCTGTCCATTTTGTCTTGTTGATTCAAGGATACTTTGTTGTCCAGTGGCTAACTTTTGCCACAATGAAAATTAACTCCATATGCAGTTTCTTCAATGCCCATATTTTCTCTAAAGTAGATTGGTACTGCCAGGAGCCGACATGTCTCAAAAAAGAAAAATTTCTAAGTTATTAAAACATTTTAAATGCCATATTCGGTAGATTTCTGAAGGGTTTGAAGATGGCCTGTCTAAAATATATCTGCTCAATTTTTAAAACATATCTAATATGACTACAATTTCTATTGTAATGTCTAATTACTAACTTTCATTTCTTTATATCCTAATAGTTGGTAATAATGTAAAGTATTTAAAACTAGTAATTGTCTTTTTCTTTTCTTTTCTTTTTTTTTTTAAACAAGAACTTTAAATCTAATCTCCTTTGCTTAGCCTTTTTCCTAACCCTTGACAACAACTTGTAACCAAACCCCCTAAACAATGAAAATTATCCCAGACCCAAAACCCATTAAAAGAACCAAAAAACCACCTGCCCCACACCACTTCTTTGGCAATGTGGGTGTCATATTCTTAAAATTGCTTCCTGCTGGGTATGGGCGAAGTTATCTTTATCCTGAAAGAAAAATTTAGGTTAATTGTCAAATTCTAGGAAAGGTAACTATATCCTTCACTATTATCCAGTCTGTGTATAAAGCCAAAGTTCAGGGTTTATCTCAAGTCCTTATTCAAGTAGTCTTTGAGACTGGATCATCTCAGCTAGTCATCTCAAAATTGCTCTGAGCACCTTGTAGTTCAAAGCTGATCTGTAGATGATGTTTGTCAGTTCAGTGATATTATTATTGTCCACGTGGAATTGTTGTTGTTGTGGGGCCCCATCTTCTTCCTGGAGACTTCAGTTGATGTTAGGCCTGGCCATGATTTCCTGCAGAAAACTGATAAGAGACTCGAACACAAAGACATATATATGCAGCTAATTGAAGCCTTTTTTCTAGAATTAGTTAGTACTCTATATGACCATTCATATCTTAACAAAGTTTAAAATGTATATATATATATTAATCTTGTAAATTTTGATATAAAATTTATACTTTAAGAAAAGTTTAAAGAATCAGAATAGAATCAAAGAGTTGAGATTAGTAATAGAATAGTCCCTTAATTAATTTGGCTTTTGTCCTGTCCCATAGCAGAAAATGGCTCTTTTATTCTGGCATGATACAGGGAGTTTGTATTTTCATTTTAACAACATGCTTGAGTTTAAAGAAGGAGAGAGCCATTCTCCAACTCCAAAGTCAGCTTTAAATTTTAATTGAACTGGGACTATTAGAAGACCAATAGTGTTAAATCTTTAGAGAAAAGCAGAAACAAACATTTAGGAAGACATAAAATTTTTTAGATTATATATACCCATACGCCGTTTCACTCTGTTTCCTGGGATAGATGATTTGTCCCTTTTCTTCAGTTTCCTTAACCTTCATCCTCCTAAAAGACAAAAACAAAAACCTTTCCCCAAGACTAATTTTGGGGATGTTCCTTTTTGGCAAGTTATTATCTGATTAAATGAAAAGACATGTGTTACAGGTACAAGTTAGTTTAAATTGGATGTTCATGCTGGTTGATGAACTATCACCTCCTCTAATTAAGAGGTTTCTCTTGTTCAAATCGAACCTTTATCAATTTTGATGGTACCCACAGCTTATCTTCTCCTGTAGAAACAAAAGCAAAACCTCGTCCCCAACGTAATACATACCCTGGTTTCCATTCTGAGGTCAGCACATCCTTAAAGTATATAGGCTGATTTAATTCTGTAGTTTTTTCTATTACCCAATGTCTCTCTGCAGCTGTTGTTCCTTTCTCATTGGCATTCAGAAAATTCAAAGTTAATAGAGCATTATGCAGTCTATTTCTGGGGGTTTTGGTTACTCTTTTCTATTTATTTAGCATATCCTTTAGAGTTCTGTTTGATCTTTCTATAACTGCTTGACCTGTAGGATTATGTGGTATACCTGTAATATGCTTTATATTGTAATAAGCAAAAAACTGTTTCATTTTAACAGAGACATATGATGGAGCATTGTCAGTTTTGATTTGTGCAGGTATACCCATGATGGCCATAACTTCTAGCAAGTGAGTGATTACAGAATCAGCTTTTTCAGAACTCAAAGCAGTTGCCCATTGAAATCCTGAATAAGTATCAATGGTGTGGTGTACATATTTCAATTTTCCAAATTCTGCAAAGTGAAACACATCCATCTGCCAGATTTCATTTCTCTGAGTACCCTTTGGGTTACATCCTGCTGGTAATGGCGTTTGATTATAGAAGGAACAAGTAGGACATTTCTTTACTATTTCTTTGGCTTGTTGCCAGGTTATGGAAAAATCCTTTTTTAAACCTTTACTATTGATGTGATGTTTTTTATGAAATTCTGAGGCTTCCAGCACATTTCCTATCAATAATTTATCAATCTCATCATTGCCTTGTGCTAGAGGGCCTGGCAGACCAGTATGGGATCAAATGTGAGTTATATATAAAGGATGATTCCTTTGCCTGATTGTATCTTGTAATTGAATAAATAGTGAAGTTAATTCTGAAGCATCAGGGATAAATTCTGCGGTCTCAATATGTAACACCACTCTTTCAGCATACTGAGAGTCAGTTACTATGTTGAGAGGTTCTGAAAAATCCATTAATACCAACAGAATAGCATACAATTCTGATTTTTGCACTGAATTATAAGGACTTTGTACCACTTTACTTAAATTTTCTGATTTGTAACCTGCCTTTCCTTGTTTGTTGGCATCTGTATAAAATGTACGAACTCCAGTCATGGGTTTTTGGCGTACAATTCGAGGCAAGATCCAATCAGCTCTCTTTATAAAATCAATTCTGTTGCTTTTGGGATATTTGCTGTTAATTTCTCCCAAAAAATTACTGCAAGCTCTTTGCCAAGGTTCACTTTCTGTCCATAATTTTTCAATGTCCTCCTTAGTTAAAGGTACGACAATTTCTGCTGGGTCTATTCCTGCTAATTGACGAAGTCTCAATTTTCCTTTCCAAATCAAGTCAGAGATTTTTTCCCCATAAGTTTTTAATTTTTTATTTGGTTTATTTGGTAAGAATATCCATTCCAATATAATATCTTCCCTCTGCATTAATATTCCAGTAGGAGAATGCCTAGAAGGTAAAATAACCAAAATGCAATCCAGCTTTGGATCAATACGATCCACGTGCCCTTCATGTACTTTCTTTTCTACCAAGGCCAATTCTTTCTCAGCTTCAGGTGATAATTCTCTTGGACTATTTAAGTCCTTGTCACCTTCTAAGGTTTTGAACAAATTAGTCAGTTCTTCATTTTTTACCCCAACAATAGTTCGTAGATGAGAAATATCTCCAAATAATCTTTGAAAGTCATTAAGAGTCTGTAGTCTATCTCTCCTAATTTGCACCTTTTGGGGTCTAATTTTTTGTAGCTCTATTTTATATCCTAAATAATTAATAGAATCCCCTCTTTGTATTTTTTCAGGAGCAATTTGTAATCCCCAGCAAGGCAAAATTTTCTTTACTTCTTCAAACATTCTTTCTAAAGTATCTGCATTTGAGTCAGCTAGTAAAATATCGTCCATATAATGATAAATTATAGATTTAGGAAATTTTTTACATATCAATTCCAATGGCTGTACAAAATATTGGCACAGTGTTGGGCTATTTAACATTCCCTGTGGGAGGACCCTCCATTGAAATCTTTTAACCGGTTGAGAATTATTATAAGTAGGCACTGTGAAAGCAAATCTTTCTTTGTCTTTTTCTTGAAAGGGTATTGAAAAGAAACAGTCTTTTAAATCAATAACTATGAGAGGCCATCCTTTTGGTAACAGAGTAGGCAAAGGAATTCCAGATTGTAGAGAGCCCATCGGCTGAATTACTTTGTTAATTGCTCTAAGGTCTGTTACCATTCTCCATTTACCAGATTTCTTTTTAATAACAAATACAGGAGAATTCCAAGGGCTGGTTGACTGTTCAATATGCTGAGCATTTAACTGTTCTTCTACCAGCTCTTCTAAAGCCTGGAGTTTCTCTGTTGTTAAAGGCCATTGCTGAACCCATACAGGCTTGTCTGTTAACCATTTTAAAGGTAGAGCTGTTGGTATTTTTGGAAGATTATCAGTTGTTGTGCCCTGTTCCTGTATAATATGGATGGCTGGTGACCACTCAAAATAATGCCTTCTAATATTTCTCTCAGCAACATGTGCTAGTTTATGACTTGTTTCTGAGATTGGAGGGATTTTAATCTGAGTATTCCATTGTTGCAACAAGTCTCGACCCCACAGGTTCATAGTTATGTTAGCCACATATGGTTTAATTTTCCTCTCTGTCCTTCTGGACCTATACATTCCAGCCATCTTGCATTCTGTTTCACCTGAGATAATGTCCCAATTCCTAACAGTTGAACGTTTACCTCCTGAAGAGGCCAAGCTGGATGCCAAAATTCTGGTGCAATTATGGTAATGTCCGCACCTGTGTCTACCAGACCAGACAACAAAACACCATTTATTTTTATCGTTAATTTTGGTCTCTGTTCATTAATAGAAGTTTGCCAAAAAATTTTCTTTATGTTTTCTCCTGAATTTTCTATTCTCTCTGTTTCATCATTCTGACCAGCATGATTTATTCCAATAGTCATTTGGTTATTTAATCGCTCAGAGCAGGGATTTCCTCTAAAGCTGCAGGAAAGGTTTGAACTGGTTTTGCTATGGGGGCCTGCATGAGGCCCCTCCGGGAGTTTCCCGAAGACTGAGGCAAAGGATTACCCTGTCTGTCCTTTGTTGATCTACATTCATTGGTCCAGTGTTTTCCCTTACCGCACCTTCTGCATACTCCAGAAGGAAGGGGCATTCTGTTGCCATTGTTCCTTGAAGAAACATTGCTTCTAGGAATGACTTGTTTACAGTCCCTTTTAAAATGTCCTTGCTTTCCACACCCAAAACATCTAACACTCCTCAAACCTTTTGAAATTACTTCTCCTACCCACGTATCATCATGCTCATCAACCTCAACATTAATTGTTTCTCTAATCCAATCTTCCAAAGGTGCAGATCTTGCCTTTGACGGCCTGATTATTCTTTTACATGCTGCATTCGCATTCTCAAATGCCAAAGCTTCAATTATTGCCTTACTAGCTTCTGATCCTGAGACCATTCTGTTTACTGCTGAAGCCAGTCTTTCTAAAAAATCTGTGAAAGATTCTTTTGGGCCTTGCATAACCTTTGTGAATGACTCAGGTTTTTTTCCTGGTTCTTCAACTCTGTCCCATGCATTCAAGGCTGCCATTCGACATAAAATTAGGGTTTGAACATCATATAAACATTGTGTTTGTATTGAAGCATACTGGCCTTCTCCAATAAGCTGATCCTGACAAACTTGTATTCCTTTATCCGTCCATTGTTTTTCTATGTTTCTAGCTTCCTCCTTAAACCACGGTAGAAATTGAAGTCTCTGGCTGGGTTCCAGAACAGCTTGTGCAAGGTCCCGCCAGTCCTGTGGTATAATCCTATTATATGTTGACCAAGAGTTTAACATTTGCTTTACATATGGGGAATGCATGCCATAAGATACTATTGCCTCCTTAAACCTTTTAAAATCCATCAGTTCAATTGGAGCCCAAATATTTTGTGTAGCCATTTGATCAGGCATCTGCTGTACAGTTACAGGATAAATTAAGGGTGACTGTGTGAAAACAGGCTTTCTTTCTGTAACCTTATGATCCAAACTTGAACCAACTTCACTGTTAATTTCTCCTGTCTGAATTTTTACAGGTTTAACAGGTTTTTCTAAAGCTGTTATCCTGGCAGTTAAATCAACTATCTTTTTAAATAGTAAAATGAGAATAAGCATGGTGATAAACTGCATAATTCCCATAATACTAATCTTTTCATATAGTTGTTCCATTGTCAGACTGCCTAAAATTTCAAACAAAACCCATTCTTCCAATGTACACAGGAAACCCATTTTTTTTAAATGTGGAAAAAAAATTGTCTTTTAAATAGTTTCCTTTATGACTTACCAAATCTGCGTGGAACAGTAGAAATCCGAGCGAATTTCAAAAGAGCCACCTAGTGTCCTAGGTGTGAATCCATAGAGAGAGAGAGAGAGAGAGAGAGAGAGAGAGAGAGAGAGAGAAACAGAGAGACAGAGAGAAAGCAAGAGAGAAAGCAAAAGCGAAAGTGAAAGTGAAAGCATAGCTGGCTAAAGCTTAAATCCAGCCACTTGTTCCCTCTTGAGCTCTCCAGGTCTTAAAGGTGTATGTCTCCAATACTGGCTGTATCCCTGAACACACAGAAATCTATCTAGCTCTTCTAACCACCATGCTCTTGCTATGGCTCTAATAGCTCTGACCCCAGGGCAACTTTATTTATTAACATAAAATTAAAATCACATTTCAGTACAAATAAAATATCACCATACATCCCACATAGGAGTGAGTATTCTAAGGCCTCTCTCTCTCTCTGCACATTGTCCAATTGTGGGTCTCTGCAAGAGGAAATTTCTCTGGTAATGACTGAATGAGGCACCGATCTATGAGTACAAAAGAATGTTGTTAGAGTCATCTTATAACAGTCCTCCTTTAGTGGCATTTGTGTTTTCCCTGGGTCCATTGCCTATATAGTCTCAGGTGCTTGGCTACCTGAACAATGTCAGCCATGAGTTCCATCTCATGGTATGGTCCTTAAATCTAATCAGCATCTCTTCTAACTGTTAGTTGCTAGGTGTCTAGTTAGTCTTTGTCTTTGGAAACTTGAAAAAAAAAAGAAGCAGAGAGAAATTTCTTGGATGGACAAACGTGTTTTCAGACCCCTTTTGGGGCATTTAGTGAACCTTTGAGATTAATTCTAGAAAGAACCTGCTGATGTCTCATTAAATAAAGGACATAGTGTCGGTGGGTTCTCTTTGATTTTACTGTTTCTAAGCATGCTTCTTGTGCTTTTGCTTATGCTATTATGAAACAACAAAACACCTCAAATTTAAAGAATACCTCTAGTCCAAAATCCTCCAAGAGAAACGATTAAAACAATCCAGCCTTAAAACTCCTCATTTCTTTATTCAGATCCTTAGTTATCTCCATCTCTGAAGTCTCATGTATATGGAGTAGATTATAGCACACAAGAAGTAGAGACTTTTCAAGCAAGGTAGAAATGCTCTTCAGGAAGCTCCTCCATATTCTCTTCCTATTAGCTTAGTGATTCATGTAAATGAAACTCATCAAAACCTTAATATAAAATTTGATGCATGCCAAGTTTCACATTGTGGGAACTTGATACAGATGTTAGAAATAGAAACTGGTTATCGGGAGTCGAATGATTGGGTGGAATGAATTGAAATTACAGGACATGTGCCCAAGACTGATGGTTACGCTTGCCTGGCAGGACATCCCCAGGCTGAAGTCACACTTTTATTTTGGATAGGACACAAACCCTACCAAAGCACATTGCCTGTTGGCCTTGTTACAATATCCAGTGACACATAAGGAAATAAGAATGTCCAGATGCTGTCCCTCCTGTCCCTGCTGAAAAAGGCTCATGGGAACATCCTGCTCATCAGTAGGGAGAGTGGATTTTTCCCTGAGTTTCATATGACAGGGAGATGTATTATCTTGCCCAGTGGGTGATGTTGGAGCTTGTGCCCATCCTAAATGTCACAGGCAAGAGAGGGACAAATAGCAATTACTCTGTACCTGATGTCTCTCAAGGTGACTATAATGGCTAGTTTTATGTCCACTTGACAGGAGCCAGCATCGTCAGGAGGAGGGGCCCCAACTGAGGAAATGTCTCCATAAGATCTGGCTGAAAGGCATTTTCTTAAATAGTGATCAGTGGGGGAAGGCACAGTCCATTGTGGATAGTGATATCCCTTAGCTGGTGGTTCTGGGCTCTGTAAAAAGGCAGGCTGAACAATGCGTGGGAAGCAAGCTAGCAAACAGTGTTCCTCCATGGCCTCTGCACCAGCTCCTGCCTCCAGGTCCCTGCCCTGCTTGAGCTCCTTCCTTAACTGCTTTCAACAATGAACTATTATATGGAAGTGTGAGTGAAACAAACCCCTTCCTCCAGAAGCTGATTTTGGTCATGGTGCTTTATCACAGTGAGCCTAACAAAGAGTGTGACATATAGTGGTCCTGTGAACAATGAATCCTTTACACAAGCCTACCACCTAACTGGTATGGGATCTGGGCACTTATTCAGTTGTCTTATCATTTGCTTTGACCTTCAAACACCCCCCTTAGAGAATCTAAGAGGTCAATATACATGTTCTTTGAAGGCACATTGACTCTATAGAAAATCCCAGAGAAGTTTCAAACAAATTTAAGACCAGAAACTAAATATCTACAGGATTCTAATGGATGTATTCTTGTCAACTGTTGTAGAATATTATTTTAAGGTGTGTTAATTTTGTTTATGTTGCTTTTGTTTAACTCTGTGAAGCTGTGATACTTTGCCTGTCTGAAACACCTGATGGTCTAATAAAGAGCTGAACAGCCAATAGCAAGGTAGGAGAAATGATAGGCAAGGCTGACAGAGAGAGTAAATAGAAGGAGAGATATGGGAGAAGAATGAGCAAGAGGGAGAACAAGGAAAAGCAGATGCTAGGGGCCAGCCACCGAACTACACAGCCAGCCATCGAGTAAGAGTAAAAGTAAGATTACAGAAGTAAGAAAAGGAAAAAGCCTAGTGGCAAAAGGTAGATGGGATAATTTAAAGTTCGAGAAAGCTGGCAAGAAACAAGGCAAGCTAAGGTTGGGCATTTATAATTATGAATAAGCCTCTGTATGTGATTTATTTGGGAGCTGTGTGGTAGGCCCCACAAAAGAACAAAGAGTAAAAACAATAGTGGACTGAACTATAAATCAGTATGTATAATAATCAACAGAGATTTATTATTTATACTAGAGATGCCCTTACGAATAATTTACAAGTTAGAAGACACCAATTAAAGGCATGGGAAGACCGGGTCATGCCTTTGATGTGGTGCTAAGAGAATAGGAGGGTTTTAAATTAGGCTTGGTGGAAGATGTCATGATTTTACTCCCAATAATACAGTGCAATTATAGCGGCTCTTTAGGGACTACCTTCTTTTTCCAACGAGTTATCTGAAAGTTGAGGAATAGAGGACCCCTTTCCTAATCTCATAGAACAATGGCTGGGAAGGAGAAAAGGCGGCACAGAGCTAAGTTCTGACCTTCCTTGTTATAGCCCTAGGCGTCATTATTACAGTTATTTTGTGATCCCATGCATATGATGTTCACTGCAACAACTAAATAAAACATTGATAACTGGAAAAACTACTGTATCATAATCCTAATATGCTATTGATGCATACTACAGGACAGGAAAGTAAGTCCAAGGTACTTGAATTTTGAGAAAAATAATAAAATTGTAAAAGTGCAAAGGGTAAAACTAATGTATTTTCTCTTCCACACCAAACTGTTAAGTAACATAAAACTCCATTAAAAATTATAAACTGCCTCTTGGCAGAAATTCAGACTTCCCCAGGGTCAGCACTTCTTGAAGTCAAACTATATGCTCAAGTGCCAGTCCTCTGCTTGCCAGCTGCGTTAGCCAATCATGTAAGAGCATGTGGTTGAGCTCTGAAAGTGAGGCACTGAACCCCTTTGCATTATCAATGGAAGCCCAGTGGTACTTACGCCTGGTGTGCTAGCTTGCTTGATTTGGCATGGATATGTATCTTCTGCAGAAGTCGCCCTTTCGGCCTTGGCAAAATACTTTTTGAATTGTGCGGAAACTTCCTGTAGAGCCCATGCATTTCTTACAAAATGCTCCTACATTGAGGAGCTCCTACACTGTAGCCTTTGTGTTCCCGTTGGCATCCACACAACACATAGCTCCAGTGATGAGTGATGGAGTAAATGCAGTTGGAAATGTCGTCAGCTCTTCTGATGTAGTTTCAGAGTCATGAAGCATAGTTTCTCTTACTCTTGTGATTTACAGAAAACCCAGAAGTACAGCAGAACTTAGCTGAAGTAACCTAAATTTGTTTGTTTTCTTATGTAACCATTTTATTCTTCGATTCTTTGTGGACAAAGTCCCAGGAATCATCTAGTACAAGTATAGGCAATTATAATTGTCTACTTAGCTATAGTTTTGTTTTCATGATACTATTGTTAAGTCCAATGTAGTTCAAAACTATTAAACAGACACTTATACAAATAATAATTCATAAATATTAAATTATATACTCTTCTGCTTGTCATGACAAGATATCCCTACATCTTTTTCTGTCATACTGTAGATGCAAAATGTTGCATCAACATTTTGTTTACTACATGTTTTGTGGCTGTAGTAAATCTTGGCTGGCAAATTGACACACCTGGGAAGAGGAAAACTCAAATGAAGAATGGCTTCTACCATAATGGCCTATTGTCATGTCTGAGTGGCATCTTCTTAATTACTAACTGATAAAGAATGGCCCACCACTTTGGATGGTGCCATCCTTAGGCATGTGGGCCTAGGCTGTATAAGAAAGCTCCATGAGCAATGAGAGGGAGTAGGCTAGTAAGGAGCTTGCAATCTTGGCTTCTTCCTCTGCATCTGCCCAGGTTTCAGCTCTGACTTCCCTAAGTGATAACCTTTACTGGACAGTGTAGGCCAAATAAACCCTTTCATCCTCCAAGTTGCTTCTGACCAGAATGTTTTATCACAACCAGAAAGCGAACTAAAACAGCCAGTTTTTTTCACTATTTATTAATTACTTACTAGTGGTCTTGATCAACACATGAATGAATGGTTGTGATATCACAGTATTTTACTTCAATTACTCTATTTAATAATGGCCATAAAGTACCAAAGTACTGATGCTAAAAACTTCATTAGAGTACATTATGATAACTTTTCTATCACATTATTGGTATTACTAATAACTAGTACTAGCCATGATTTCAACTACTCACTGAGTGTCTTGGAATCCTCTGTGGAGAAAGGGGATGACTATGAACCCTAGTGACATCAGCACAAGCATCAATAAGTACTCAGAAGAGAACATAAAGTGTACAATAAAAATTACAACCCAGGATACTGACTCATTTGGGGTTTTGTGAGGGCTTGCCTAAAAAAGTGATTTAGGATTAGACATCAATGGTTTGTGGAATTCTAAACCCTTGTTTGACTTACCACAATCCTGAAGATGTGATCTGTCTACTGACAATTTATAAATAGAGAGGAGATGCTTCAGTAAGGAGATGCTTCAGTAAATACTTTTCAGAAAAGACCAGTGACTCAGCACTCACCACCTGTTAGATGACTGCCATGCACTTGAACTCCAGTGTCACAAAATCAAATGCTCTCTGAAAGCCTGCCCTAGGTCCTTTGTCAACAGAAATACTCTAATAGGCTGGAGACATCTGTGTCTGTTTACTATATTAAAAATCAGATGTTGTCCAGTTCATCTTTCCCAGTGGAGCCCACCGGTAATTGGTTCTGGCTTCTAATGATTGCTTCTGGTTCTTAGGAAAAGCCTTAGTAATAGGAGCAAGAATGTGATAGAAGACACTACTCTGATATCTCAAGGTTTCTCTTAAATGCACTTGATATTGCAGAAAAGACACCAAATAAACTATCTTATCATTGCTAATACTGAGTGATTTCTTTGTGACATGCACATGGTCCAAATATCACAGAGAATAGTTCATATTCGTCTTGTTATTGTTTTACTCTACAAGTCTAGACAAAAATTACATATTTTTCCCAATTTATGAATCTATGAAATGCCTCAATCAATATTCCAACTGTATTCTTTTTTATTTTTCTGTTTGACTTTGTGGTGTGTGTGTGTGTGTGTGTGTGTGTGTGTGTGTGTGTGTGTGTGTGTGAAGTTCTATGTGCTGGTCCATGACTATTTTTCTTTCTTATAAATATAAACAGTTTTGAAGGCTAGTCATATGCTTTCGTTCATAACTACCAGAGTTTATAACATTATTTCAATCCAAATTCAAGTTACATGCCATTATCTCCCATGATTGCTCTTCTCCATTGTCCTTAACTTCCTCTCATTACTAGGCCAAACCAACAGATTCCCACTGACAGAATGGCAGTTATGTCAATTGAGTATGGTGATGACTTACATATAACCTAAAATCTACAGACTGAAGAAGATATTTAAAGAATTAGATGTCAGTAAACATAAAAATGTCTTTCTCTGATTATGAAAATGTTGCTAGATTGAAAGTGTTGCCACAGACTCTGAAAATTCTAAAATAAACCATCTGATGTTGACAAGAATGAAAGACCTAAAGAGACACTTCAGGAAAGAAGATGAAGAGATGGAAAGAAATCTACTCATCAGTTCTCATCATTAGAGGAAAAAATGAGTTGAAATTACATCTACACAACATGAGAATGTGACCCACATTGAAGAAGCAACAAGAAGAGCAGGGTGTGGCATACATAACAGAAGAATCTGATGTCACTGTATAAAACTGAAGGATATGGCACATGGTACTGGTAGTTGTGTTTATCTGACATAGTTAGAAAGGATGCTAGAATGTGAACTTTATTTAGAAAAAAATATATGCACAGCAACATTTTGGGAAATAGGGAAATCAGTATACAGTTAAGACTTCTCTCTTACCCAGTTGAGTTCAGAGGCAAAAGTACATTTCTCTACATATGCATGTAAACTGTGATAATGTACACACTGTCCTCACTGGTTTTGTGTCAACTTGGCACAAGTAAGAGGCATCAGAGAGGAAGGAGCCACAATTGAGAAAATGGCTCCATTTTAATCAGGCCATGGACAGCCCTGTAGGGCACTTTCTTACCTAGTAGGGGAGGTCTCTGCCAATTGTGGGTGGACCCATCTGTGGGCTGGTGGTCCTGGGTTCTATAAGAAAGCAGGCTGAACAAGTCTGGAGGAGAAGCAAACCAGTAAGCAACACCCCTCCATTGCTTCTTTATCAGCTCCTACATCTGGGTTCCTGCCCTGTTCCAGTTCCTATCCAGACTTCCTTCAGTGATGAACAGTGATATGGAAGTGTAAGCTAAATAAACCCTTTCCTCTCGAGTTGCTTTGGTCATAATGTTTCATTACAGCAATAGGAACCATATATGGGACATGTATTGGTACCAGGGTTACAGGGTATTTCTGTGACAGACCTGAACATGTGCTTTTGGGAAGATTGTGGAAGAATGTTGAACTTTGGGCTGGAAAAGCCAGTAAGTGTTCAAAGCTTGATGAGATGTTCTGTGGGAGCTTGGAAGATAAGAATGTTGAGAACAATGCAGACATTGGAGGCCTGAAATGTGAAGTTTCAGAGGGAAGCAAAAACTCTACTGGGACTTTTGTGTGACGAATCTGTGGTGTCTGATCATCCAAGTTGAAGAATTTGCTGTGATTAAGAAGAGACCAGAATCCCTAATGTGAAACCTTTGATTTTCAGGGAAAATCAATGCAGGTCACCTGTGGCTGAAGAAGCCACTGTGATTAACAAGAGAAAAACACTAAAATGTAGCCTTTCTTTTGCTGGGATAAGGGATGCTGTTCAGCTGGAGCTGAGCATTGGTGATTAAGAAGGCACCAGGATCACTGAGATGAAGTCTTCTGGGAAATGTTTCCTCAGGATCATCTAGCAGAAAGCTGTGTTCCAGAGGCAGCCAAAGTTGAATCATAGGCTGGCAGATGGACTTAGTAGAAGAGTCACCAAGATGGTACTGGTTTTAAAGGCATGAAGGGTCATGGAGAGCAACTGAGGCACTATGAAATAGGCCTGGAGTCTCTCAAGAGAATCTAGAAGAGGCTATTAATGAAAGTGCAACCCAGTTGCAGTCAAGAATGGCAGCATTTGGAAATCCAGGACCATGGGATGACCACTAAGAAGAGCAGCAGCCATGAAGTGGAGACAGCTGGAGCCTAGACGACAAGATCTGCCCTCTGCAGCACACACAGCTTTGCCACCTGGTGAGAACATTATTTATTTTATCACAGAGTATAGTAGAGTTGTGGTGGTATTGTGTTCGCCAAAATATTGTATACTCTAATAAATTTATCTGGGGTCAGAGAACAGACAGCCACTAGATACAAAGGCTAGAAAATGAATGGTGGCACTCACACATTTAATCCTAGCATTCCAGAGATAGAAATCCCTCTGGATCTCTGTGAGTTCAAGGCCACATTGGAAATAGCCAAGCATGGTGACACACGCCTTTAATCCCAGAAAGCCAGCCTTTAATCCCAGGGAGTGGTGGTAGAAGGCAGAAAGATATATAAGGCGTGAGGACCAGAAACTAGAAGATTTTGGCTGGTTAAGCATTCAGGCTATTGAGCAACACAGTTCAGCTGAGACCCATTCTGGATGAGGACTCAGAGGCTTCCAGTCTGAGGAAACAGGACCAGCTGAGGAACTGATGAGGTGAGATAGCTGTGGCTTGCTCTGTCTCTCTGATATACCAGCATTGACCCCAATAACTGGCCTCGGGTTTAATTTTATTAATAAGAACTTTTAAGATTCCTGCTACATAGAGTAAACGTTAGCCACAGAGAGATGGACCTTTCCTATCAAAATCACAATGCTCTTTCTGCCTCTTCATATTTCTTTTTAAAAAATAATAAAAGGAAAAAAACAAAAACAAACAAACAAATGTGATTCTTGATATTGATTTGTAGTGTTGTTCAGAAGCATTTAAGCATCCATGTATCGTATGAGGTCATGACATAAAAATACAGAGATAGAGACTATAAACTATCTAGAAAGTATCAGAAATGTGGTATTTTTGTTCTATTGCAACAATTCTCATGTGTCCTACATTTTAAAAGAATTTCTAGGGTAGGGCATGAAGTTCTAAGAGTATGCATTCAGGAGTGATACATTTGAAGTGGGTGGTAGTTAGTTATACTTCTACATTTTGTGCAACCTCCATGGTAACTTCCACAAGGGATATTTAATATGAATCCCCACTGGCATTGGATAAGCCTTCCTCTTTCCCCACATCCTCACCAATATTTGATGTCAGATTTTTTTTTTTTTTTTGTGTGTGTGTGTGTGTGTGTGTGAGAGAGAGAGAGAGAGAGAGAGATGGTCCTTCTGACTGGGATGAGGTGCTACCTCAGAGTAGTTTTATTGGTTCTTCCATAGTGTCTATGGATGTCAAACAGTTTAGAAGGAATTATTGGCCATGACCCAACCACAGATGCTCCTACATCCATGCTTGGTATTGTCCTCTTCACTCTAGCAGATAACTGAATCAGTCCAGATGCCCAACAATAGATGAATAGGTAACAGAGGGGTAGTTTGTACACACAAGGGAATTTTATTCAGCTGTGAAGAAAGGTGAAATTATGAAATTTGCAGGACAATGGATGAATATGAAGAGCATACCACTAATTGAGGTGATCCCAAATCAGAACAACAACAAAAAATGTATCATCTTTTTATGATGCAGATCTTAATTTGAAATGTAAACATGTTTGTAATTGTACAAATGTAGATAAAGTCTTTAAAAAATTAACTGCAAAGGAGATCAAGAGTGGGTAGTGGATATTAAGAAAGGGGGTGGGCAAAAAGGGTCATATGACAGGAAGGCAGAAAGGAGGGTGGTGTGGATGGAAGAAATGGGGGGAAGAGAAGCTTCTAAAACAAATTGTATTATATTAGCAACACTTTTCTGTAGGTTTATGTAATAATTTCTAGGTGTGCATATCTGTATGCCTATATGAGAAAACTGGAGTCACCAGAGAGAAACTGTATAAAAAGAAAACATATGAGATATTCTGGTTGGTAAGAATGTACAAAAGTGAGGCTATTTCCAGGGTACTGGGTTAGGGAGGATAAAGTGTAATTTCAAAGGAAATAGAGATATTTCAAATGCAAAACTCTAGCTTCTATTCTGGAGAATAGTGATAAAAACTACAGAGGAAAAAAGTAATTCATCAGTATTTAGCAAGCACGTGCCTGTTTTGTGATGTATCTGCATGAATTTCATTTCTTTCTATTCCATTTTATTCCAAAACAGTCTTCCTGTTTGCTATAGTAAGACATTTGAGCTTTGTTCATCTTGCCCTTACAGTCCCAAAATTTAGCTCCTGCTAGGAGTGATTTATGAACATCAACCGGTTGAGCTTCCAGCAAAACATCAGGAAAAAGCAATTGTATTTCAATCTATTAAGTTATTGCAAGCAAATTTCTGAGTGTGGTACATCTCTGCCAAGAAAATTAGAGTTCAAAAGTGGAATTTTCCAAGTATCACACATTCATACTTAGTTTAATTTTCTCCTGAGAAAGGAAACCTGGTGACTGAGTCAGAATATAATAGCTTTGGGTGATAGAAAAACAAAAATTTGGTTTTTGTTATGTTTTCATTTATTTAGTGTTTTTCATCCCTGGAGGTCATTTTAAACATATATTTTTTGTCTCTTTACACATATACACATAGCTTACACATTTTAAAGTAGAGAATTATAATATATAAGATTAAATTTTCATGTGTGTGGAAACATATTTCAGTTGGTGAGGTATCATATACACAAAAGACCAATCAAGGGTGAGTCCCCCCCCCCAAAAAAAATGAGAGTGGATAGTTTTTAGGCTCTTCCAAAAACCAAAACTAACTACATTGCATAGGTATGTTTGCAGAAATGGCCACAGGCACACAAACACAGATACACAGACATATATGCACACAGAGTGTTACTCGATACCTTGGAGTAACTCTAACTAAACAAGTGAACGACCTGTATGACAAGAACTTTAAGTCCCTGAAGAAAGAAATTGAAGAAGATGTCAGAAAATGGAAAGATCTCCCATGCTCATGGATAGGCAGGACTAACATAGTAAAAATGGCAATCTTACCAAAAGCAATCTAGAGATTCAATGAAATCCCCATCAAAATCCCAACACAATTCTTCACAGAACTGGAAAGAACAATACTCAATTTCATATGGAAAAACAAAAAACCCAGGATAGCAAAAGAATCCTGTACAATAAAACAACCTCTGGAGGCATCATGATTCCTGACTTCAAGCTCTGCTATAGAGCTACAGTAATAAAATCAACTTGGTACTGGCATAAAAATCGACATGTGGACCAATGGAACCGAACTGAAGACCCTGACATTAATCCACACACCTATGAACATATGATTTTTGACAAAGAAGCCAAAACTATACAATGGAAAAAAAAACCATCTTCAACAAATGGTGCTGGCATAACTGGATGTCAATGTAGAAGACTGCAAATAGATTCATATCTGTCACCGTGCACAACTTTAAGTTCAAGTGAATCAAAGACCTCAACATAAATTCAACTACTTTGAACCTGATAGAAGAGAAAGTCAGAAGTAGTCTTGAATGCATTGGCACCAGAGATCACTTCCTAAATATAACACCAGTATCACAGACACTGAGAGAAACAATTAATTAATGGGACCTCTTGAAACTCAGAAATTTTGTAGGGCAAAAGACAGGGTCAACAAGACAAAACAACAGCCTACCGAATGGGAAAAGATCTTCACCAACCCCACATCTGACAGAGGGCTGATATCCAGAACATATAAAGAACTCAAGAAATTAGACATTAAAATACCCAAAAGTCCAATTAAAAAATTGGCTAAAGAGCTAAACAGAGAATTCTCAACAGAAGAAGCTCAAATGACTGAAAGACATTTAAGGAACTGCTCAACATCCTTAGTCATGAGGGAAATGTAAATCAAAACTACTCTGAGATACCATCTTACACCCATCAGAATGGCTAAGATAAAAAAAAAAAAAACACTGAAGATAGCGTATGTCGGAGGATATGGAGCAAGGGAATGCAAACTGTCGGTGGGAATGCAAACTTGTACAGCCACTTTGGAAATCAATATGGTGCTTTCTTAGAAAATTGGGAATCAACCTCCCTTAAGACCCAGCTATACCACTCTTGGGCATATACCCAAGGAATGTTCAATCAGACTACAAGAACATATGATTAACTATGTTCATAGCAGCGTAATAGTCAGAACCTGGAAACAACCTAGATGCTCTTCAGCTGAAGAATGGATAAATAAAATGTGGTACATATACACAATGGAGTACTACTCAGCAGAGAAAAACAATGACATCATGAGGTTTGCAGGCAAATGGATAGAACTAGAAAAAAATCATCCTGAATGAGGTAACCCAGACTCAGAAAGACAAACATGGTATGTACTCACTCATAAGTGGATACTAGATGTAAAGCAATGGATAACCAGACTGCAACTTACAACTCCAGGGAGGCTACCTAGTAAAGAGGACCCTAAGGACACAGGGATCGCCCAATGACTGAGAAATGGATGAGATCTACATGAGCAAACTGTGGGCTGAAGTATTCTACAAGAGTCATGATGACCATAAAAATAGCTTCATACAGAGATACCTGTGGACAATGTCTCTACCTCCAGGGCTGTCTTCATTAAAAAAAAAGATACTATCTTAAACCAGAAAATTTGTATAAAAAAAATTCTAAAAGGAATGTGTTAGGTGTCCTGGAGGGGAGCAATGTCCTTCAGAGACAGATAGTCCTATCCTTGTGACAAGAGTTTAAATATGAATTAAAAAATTAATGAAAGTATAATTATATTACTTTCCCCTTCCATTCCCTCCATCATCTTCCATTCATCTCCCTCTAATCTCTCCCCTATGTCCTTCCGCTTTCATATTGGTAACCTATTTTATTTAATTATTCTTGTTTTATGCACACACAAATCATATGTGGGTGTGTTATATATATTGACAAATATATAAATACAACGTGCTGAGTCCAATTTTTTTGTTGTTATTGTGTGTATTGTTTCAGGGTGGATGACTTTGTATTTGATAATTTATCAAGGGGTCATCTCTGGGAAAGGCTAGTTCTCTCTCCCTCCACCCACAGTCATTAGTTGCCTTTAGTTCTTCGTCCAGGGTTGGGGCCATGAGCATTTTTTGTTCCCTTCCATGCTAGCATGTCTAATGTTATTGTCATTCTTGTTTTTGTAGCCATTTCTAAGAGAGACAATATTAAAACAGACTATCTGGTATTCTGTCCCTTACAGTCTTTCTGGTCCCCACTCTTTTGGGATGTTACCTGGGCCATGGATACAGGAGCTAGCTGTATTGCAGATCTATCCATTGGATCTTGGCTCCCACAATCTATTGATCTTTCCATCGTGCCCAATTATTGTATTCTATAATGATCTATTTGCCATAAAGAGAAGCTTCTTTGATGAGGGGTGAAAGGATAGGAATTAAAATGTAATTAAGGACTTGTGCTGGTCGAGCACAGTGGTGGCAGTAGATCTCACTTGCCCTGCCTGTTGGCTAGGTTTCAAGTGCTAGGCCTGATTCCCCATCCCCACTGAGTGGATCCTAAGGTCACTTAGACAAGTGAGGCAGCTTTAGGGATATCTTGCCATGCTGCTCATTGTTGCTGCTTTATAGTTGATGGAGTTGGATAGAACATTACTTATTTCTTTCCTCAATTTTCCAGTACAATGGAATCTAGACCACATGGAGGAAGTTTTCAGGTTAGATCTCTCTAAATAATCCGAGTCTTATGTCCTAAGAATGTGGTGTATTCAGCAATAAGAGCTTATCTTCAACCTCTGAGAGGCAACCAAAGTTAAAAACAATAGCCTATATTTTTCTGGCAGTTGTTTGGACTACCCTGACCCACCACTTAAGAGGAAGTATAATGCATAGGTTGTTTGAGAAAGACTCAAGGAGTCATAATATTACCTAAAACTACATATAAGCTTATATATTCATATATATATATATATATATATATATATATATATATATATATATGAGCAAAGTTATACCATTTGTTCTGACAATGCTCCCCATAAGATCCATAGGCTAACGAAATGCACAGTAAATATGGAATTTTAAATATTTCCAACTTAGATGTTATTACTGGTGATTTTTCCCCCTAAGGAAGATGAGCCTTCCTCTCCTGACAATAAGAATCTAAGGAGTGACACTCTGAATGCAAGATCACACACACACACACACACACACACACACACACACACACACACACACACTGTTTACAATAAACTCTCCCAGAATTCTTGATTTTATTCTCAACATCTAAAACAGGGGTGGAAGTGGAGCGGCTTCCATCTTGAATCCTATCTGAGAATCAGGATCTATATGCCACTGTCATGAGAACTGCCACCTGGCAACACTTTTACGTATTCGCTAAGGCCCCAACCCCTAGCCCACGAGTTTAAAGAACAGTAACGTATTGGACATCTTCTTCAGAAGCCCGGTAATTCAAATAAATATTCCTTCTGTAACTGCACCATTTCCCATTAAATTGTTTCCTGACAAGATGTTGAATGTGTGGCTAACTTCTAAGAGGCTTTGGGGCTTGGTTTTGTGTAAGGAAGACATAGTTCACAGATGGTGTTTCAGTCTGAATTAAAGGATGGAGGGGAGAGGTTCGGGAGGCGGACAAACGGGTTCAGACCTGGCAGTCACTAGAGTGTCTTCCTTACTCCTTCCTTACTACTGACAAAACGCTCAGATTTCTTTCATCAGACGTCATATTTCCTTCCAAAAACATCAAAGTGCTTCTTTTTTTGTATAACAATTTACTACACGCTGAAAAGAAGAAAACAATACAATTTAGACACAGTTACAGTAGTTCTAGTTGTGTCAACTGCGAAGTGTATGTAGATAAGCTGTATGGAAGACTCATTTGGCATCTAAAGCCTTGACAGGTTAAGGATGCACTTCAAGCTGCCCTGACTATTGGTAGTGTAGAATCCCTTACAGACTGTTCTGCTGAGTGCAAAATCCTGCTGGCTGGTGTGGCTGGGAGCTGGAGGACGTGCTAGGTTCTTTGCCAAGTGATCACTCATGGAGGCCTGCTCTTCAAAGCTGGTAAGGGCAAAATCCTTCCTAGTACAGGCATTGTTATTCTGTGTAATGTCCCAATTACCTGGCAAACCCTGACTCTATCATTCCGAAGCAACTAAAGAAAACCTAAGTGTCAAACTCCAGCAGCTGTCCACCTTGGATTTTGAGACAATCTCATTCTTTTGGGGCTCACAAAGTATGTTAAATAAGTTAAATAGATCAACTAACCACAGGGATTCACCTGTTTTTATATGGCCAGCTCCTAGACACAAGCAGACACCAACCCATTATGTATTGAGCATGAAGAAGACAAAGGAGGAAATAAACAACATTATTTAAAATGGTAGGTTTCTTAATTGATTATAACTAATGTATTCATGGTCTACTTATTAATTTTACTCAAGCATTTTAGGTAAATATTCTTTACCTTCATTTTATGGTAGAAGAAATTGAGCTTCAGATATGAGTGATTCCTATGGAGTTCATAATTGAGCGTTTACCACAAATTTCTCTGACTCCAAACATTGAGCTCATTACAGCCTAATGTACATTATTTGATGATGAATTAAGCCATGCCCCTGGTAGATGACAGTGTATTGACATATTTAGCTTCACAAAATTTTGACTGATACCCAGAAGGTTATTACAATGTCATAGTAATTTGTAGAAATATTTTTTGAACTCTCATATTTACAAATTCCCTTGACACCTTTAGAAAGAAGAAAAGGTTCAATAGTGGGATTGGTAGCCTCAGGAGGGCATTGCCTGCTCCCTTGGCTGGGAAGTAAAGATGTTCTGATTTAAAAGGCAGGTAGCAATTAAGAAGCACAGGATTAGACAACTCTGAGATTAATGGCAGCTGAGTAGGTAACATGGGATGCTTTTAGCTAATAGGAATTCTACATCACTCTTGAAGGTGCTGGAAAAAACACTCAAAGAACTTGGTTTGAAGGATTTTCAGAATGTCAGACATGCTTCTTAACATTGCATATCGAGTCAACCTATCTAGTGAATGAGAGCAGTTCATTATTTCAGGCTGCAGGTACTATCTGAGACCCACAGTGAGCAGGCACAGAAAGCTTTATCTTTGACCAGCTTTCTTTTCATTTAGTGAAAACTACTTATCAGTGTAGAAATCCTCTAAAAAGTTGATGGCCCTCACACACTTGTGATTCTGGGGATTGTGTGTACCGATGAGGACTCTTCAAAATATTAGTCTAATCATAACAAGATATCAAATGGCCACTGTAAGTTACATGGTAACCTGAATGACATAATTAAAAAATTACATTCCCAAGTGATTTTTCATTGAAAACTTTTTTTTTTTGTTGTTGTTCTCATGTGTTTCCAAATCTCATTGATTTCAAGCTTGAAAGAAGGTAGCCTGGTTCTCATCACTGATTCTTCTTTATTCCTGAGTCAATGTTGTGATGGACTACTGCATGAAAGTCACCCAGTGCTACCAAGTCCTTGTTGTTAGACCTGTGAATGTTATCTAAGACGAGAAAACACATCCTAGCCAGTACGATTCAATGAAGGGTGGGAAGAAAGTCTGGGAATCTAGTCTGTTTCTCTATATCACAGATGTCTGGAAAGAAAGGATGAGGAAGTCCAGCACAGGAGAAGGGAGGACTCAGGGAAGACACAGGCAGATTGGAATGCTCCTGCACAGAACAAGGGAGTGAGTCTACAACCACAGGGTTGTGGGTGTGGCATGAAATTCATTCTTTAGTAGAGAGCACAGCACATGTCCAATTACACATGCCTTATCAGTAATGCAGTGACAGATGATGCTTCCCTTTTATTTTCTTACTATTGACTAGATATGCTAAATGTCCAAGGCTGACAAAAGATCCTCACAGGCAGGCAAACATTCTCATAGTCTAATAGATGAGAGAATTTAGAATCTGGAAGGGAAAAAAAAGCTAATAAAAATATATTAAAGCCAGAGTCCAAAGGTGAGATTTTCAGTTTTGGTCTTTCCATTATATTTGTTATTTTCTAAACTAGTGAACAATTAAATTAACTTCAAGTGAAATTTGATTTGATGATGCAAATTATATATAGTACTAGGTCTTAGTTTAAATTTATTTCCATATAATTCAAAATGCTTTCTCTCCTGGCAAAGAGTTATTTATTGATTTATTTTGGAAGGGCCTTGATCTGTAGTTAGCTGGCTTAAAACTCATAGTCTTCTGTCCTGATGAGTTAACATTTTTTTTCATTTGTGTTCCATATATACTATAGTTTTAGAAATAATAATTTTATAAGTTAAAACAGTTTGGATTATAGATTTTAAAATGCTGTCAATCTGATATCTTCAATACATACTCTCAAAGAAGAGCCAAGATGAGATGTACTAAGCAACATTATTTCTCCACATTACAAAATCTGTGATTTTTGGCAGAGAGTTAGCTCAGTGGTTAAGGGTACTGGCTGCTCTTCCAGAGGACCTGGGTTCAATTCTCAGCATCCGCATAGTGGCTGACAACTGTCTGTAACAGAAGACTTCTTCGGCCCCAGCAGAGACTAGGCATGCACATTGTGTAAAGGCATACATGCAGGCAAAATACCCATACACATAAAAATAAATATATTTTTTAAAGAATAAAAATAACTGTGATTTGATTGGGCTTTGAGTATGTTTTTATATTTGTTCATCTCTAGTAGTCAACTGCACCATCCCATAACTACTGCTTCAGATTATGATGTACTATTGCCTACATATTTGATATATACACATGAATGATTGAAGCAATAAACCAATCGAGTGACCCTGGCCATAATCCATAGCTATGGAGAGGCTGAGGACAGAGGATCAGACATTCAGTGTCTTCATAGGCTACAGAGTGAGTTCAAGGCTAACCTGGTCCACTTGATAAGATTCTGTCTCAAAAGAAAAAGCATAAATGGGGCTAGAATGAAGCTTAGTTGTGGAGCACTTGCCTATTAAATGTAGTGAAGCACTTGCCCACTAAATGTAGTGGAGCACCTGCCTAACTAACAATACATCTGTCTGTATATCTAGAATGTCAGTTCCTTTTACCTTAGTAATTCTAAGGTAAATACTTAGGGTCAAATATAGCAGCTATTAAGTGCCATTCTTATATGGCTGAGGGTCTCTGAAGTAATCAGTGAGTGTTGTTGTATATTTGTACATGTGTATGTATGTATATGTGTGGGTGGGTGTGTTGTGTGTATATGTATGATATGTGTGTGGTGTATATGTATATGTGGTATGTGTGTTTGTGTGTGAAAGGGAGCAAATAAGAGCTGTATTTGCATGGTGTGTGTGTGTGTTTATGTGTGATATATATATATATATATATATATATATATATATATATATATATATATATATATGGTGTGTGTAGGGGGCATGTATCCATGGTATGTGTGTATGGTGTATATATGGTGTGTGTGTGTGTGTGCACTCACATGCATGCGTGTGTACTGTATAGATGTAGCTGTCCGCGCGTGCGCGCATATGTGTGTGTGTGTGTGTGTGTGTGTGTGTGTGTGTGTGTGATTATGTGCTGTTTATGTTTGATCCAATAATTTGCCTGAATCTGTAGTACTAATTTCTCTAAGGGCATCTTTAAATAACTTTATTATAAAAAACTTAAAGGTTTTGCTAAAAACTAGACTGGGCTTGGTAACAACACAAAACATTATCAACAAGGGATCCTAAAATCACCAGGGAACAAGGAAATATCCAGTTATACCTAGGAAAACAAAATCTTGTAGTAATTCATGAAGTGCTGACTACTGTTTTACCTGAGAGCTGAGGGAAAGTGTATTAACTGGTAAACGTGGCAAGTGTCTGTACTGGGAGCCAATTTAACTTTCTTTGGGCCCGTCTCAGGTGAGTTATTAGAAGTTATAAAGGCCATCTCTAATGGCTTCTCAGTGGAGGAGAGTGATAAAGAATATGCTTTTCTGTTGAGATTCTAAATTTAAAAATGTTAAAGAACAAAACTTCAGCACACAGGGAAAAATCAGTGGGTAGCCAGAGCTACACATTCTGGTCAGAAAGCAACAATCTTTAACCTTTGTAGAGAAAACAGCAAACATCAGGTAGGATCCGGTATTTTATCTGCTGAAGCCGAAGATAGATAGAGACCTCAGTAAAGAAAACAGAAAAATACATTTGTAACAGTTTGGGCTATTTATTATCAGTGTTTAATACTTACGGTTTTAATGTGTGTGTGTGTGTGTGTTTGTATGTGTGTGTGTATGTGTGTGTATACGTGTGTGTGTGTGTGTGTGTGTGTGTGTGTGTGTGTATACGTGTGAGTGCGCGCGCGTGTGCGTGTGAGTGTGCGTGTGCGTGTGCGTGTGCGTGTGTGTGTGTGTGTGTGTGTGTATTCACTCACTGGTAACTGATCCCCTTGGAACTGGAGTTGTAGGCAATCAAGGGCTAACTAACATGGGTTCTGGGAGCTGAACTCCAGTCCTTTCTAAGAACTGCAAGCATTCTTAACTCATGAACTATCTTTCCCTCTAACCTTACTCACTATCATTTTTATTCTAATCTGATCAATTCGGTCAGATAACATCATCACAGATATCGCTTTGTTTCCATGCAAGTCCTGACAAAACGTTAAATTTGGCAGGAAATGTAAAGGTTATTTGATCTGAAAATCTTTTTTTAAAAGAGATCCCAAAATGTTTACTTGTTGTGATGAAAACCGATTGATTTAGCCAGTGATCATTCTTAGAAGCCTTTCTGTCAGTCATACTCAATAGCAGGAGACATTCCCTTTGGTAAATCTTAGCTGAAGGGACATACTAAAAGCTGATCATATTTAAAGGCCAGCAGCAGATTAAAGGTCTTGAGCTGAAACCTATTAAAAAATTTCAAGAAAGTCCACACATGCAAGCCAGAGAGCAGACAAAAACCACAAGCAAGCAAGGGGGCTTTCAGGGTGACTCTCCTTGGTGTTCATGAAGCTTTCAGAACCCCAAAGTTGAACATCTGCTGCATCAGAAATGCTCACCTTCAGCCGCTGACTGGAAGCAGAACATCAGCTTGTGCCAAACCTCACAGTGTCCCCAGTGCTTGAGGGCCTTTGAGGACAGTATTTCCAAGTCTACAGAGGCATGGTGAGGATATTCTTCAAAATGTGAAACCTGGTGATTTATGTTGATTTTATTACACATAAATGAACAGCCTGTCAAGAAGCAAATAGAAGGTAGATGCTTCAACACAGGGGACTAATTAAGATGTCACCGTGTCACCCAAGAGTCCCCTAGTCATTTTCCTGGTAGATTTATCATCTGGAGAAAGTTGAGGCATTCCCTGTGGACTAAATTCTTTTCCATGATGCAACCAAGGCTTTTGTGAGTGATAAATGGACAGACTGAACTGAAGGCAATGCTCATTAATGAGCCTGGAGACTTTTCATTTGTGTTTTATAACTAAGCATTTTATGTCACTGCTCCAGAATGAGAATGAAATACAGGATTCAGGTGACATCATTGGACTGGAACTGAGGAAGGCATCACCCTCGTCCCTGTCTATAGTGTGACTAATGACTGTAATGTTGTCATGGCTGTTTCTGTTTAGATAGACTATAAAAGATGAGTCTCCTAGCTCACTAGCTGAGAGATGTCCACATATTTGTGTATTCATATAGTAGAAAATATTTTACTGATTGAAAGTGCTTTATCTGACAACAATGTGCTGATTTGAATGATAAGGGTGCCCGTAGGCTCATACACATGAAGACTTGGTCCCCATTTTGTAGAACCATTTTGGAAGGATTCGGATGTAAGGCCTTGTTGGATGAGGTATGCCCTTGGAAGTGGTCTTTGAGGTTTCAAAAGACCATATCACTCCACGTCTTTCTTTGCTTGATGGTTGTGTATGAAGCTGTGAGTTCTTAGCCACTGCTCAAGCATCAAGCCTGCTGACCTGCTGCCATGCTCCTCACCATGATGATTGTGAACACGAAGCCTCTGAAATCATAAGCACCACACTAGACATTTTCCTTTATAAGTTGCCTTGGTTGTGGTGTTTTATCACAGCAAAAGAAATAAATTATATAACCAAGATAAGCACTATGTGTGTGTGTGTGTGTGTGTGTGTGTGTGTGTGTGTGTATATATATATATATATATTAGGATGCCTTATTTTTTTAATGCTTGACTGACTTAATTTTATTAACTTAATTTAAGAATGAAGACTATTAAATAAGATTCATGAGGTGCCTTGATTTGGACTGAGTTCCTATACAAGGTCCCAAGGCACCAAACCAGGAAATAATCTCTCAGGCAAAATGTCTGTGTAACTGGATCACAGCTGACTTGTTTATTTAAACCCCCTAGAATTCAGAACAGACATGGCAGTCAAGTCCTCAACACACCCTTTGTCTCAAACCCAATCAGGAATTATCCCATGCTTTAACCTTTACAGGAAACACAATCTAATGCAGCCTGATGTCAGCCAGCATGCTTTCTGCATTACACTGCTCTCTTCTTCCAGCTCAAGCCATCTCACAAACCCAACTGCACTGTCATGCCCGACGTCATGAATAGCTAATAAAACCCAAGCTCATCTTCAATTTGGTGATACTACGCTGTTGTCAAAAGATTGTTGAGTGCTTGACTGACTGTAATGTGACATTTTTCTAATTTTATTTGTATTTAAACACATTAAACATGTCCGTGCAATGTGCATCTTATAGTAAAATTCATCACTGTAATTTTACTAGTTTTTGAAAGACCCTCTGGTGATACATAAAAACTGTGAAACATTTAAAAGATCGTCATTTCTAGGATAATTGGACATTGAAAAATTATTAAGTGAAATTTTAAGTTTTGTTAAATAATGATACCAGTAAAATTTAATGGTGTCTCCACACTTAGAAAAAGATGTAAAAATACCCAGAACAATGTTAATTTTGAAAGTGTTGTCATAGGGAAATTTGTGACAGACCAGAGGAATGAGGATGCTGACAAGTTTAATGAAAGGAACACAGTACACATTAGTATGGTGAAAAGATCAGGTATGTTAGGGGCTTAAAGGTGCATTCAGAAATTATGGGCAAGGGACTGGGGAAGTAGCATAGTACACAAATTGCTTTTCCTGGAAGCTTGAGTACCCCATGGTCTCAGCCACCACATAAATACAAGGTGGGTATAGAGGCCTGTTTAGGCTTACAAGTAGATACAGGGAATGTGTGGAGTACAGTAGCTCACTGGCCTTGTTATAGAGGCAAACCCTGAGATCAACTAAGAAACTCTGTATCAATGAGTAATGTGAGTATCAGTGATCAAGACTCCTGCTTTCAGCTTCATGCCTCTATGTGACCATATGTACACATGTACCTATGAACACCTGTGAGCCCAAATACATACCAGCACCCATGTGTCCACACACATGCATGAAAAGTGAGAGATTAAGAGCCACTAAAGGGGCATCTAACACAGATTTCACTGCCCAACAAAACATTTAGAATATGTTAGATTATAGAAAGTAGGATGACCGTCTTAATACCCAGATGATATTCTTTGGGTAGGCTAGATTGTAATGAGGCCAGACAAGTGGAAATTGAGCCTTGCAGTTTCTTTAGTACAGATGTGTGGTAGTCATCTTGGTCAGAGTAGATCCAGAGGAGTAGATGTGAGACCTGAAACATCTGTTGCTGGGATTGCAGGAAGATGGAGGGAGGGCAGTTTGAGAGCGGCATGCAGCATTGTCCAGATGTTATTCACAGCCAGCAGTAGCAGCATTGCAGGGTGAAGAGAAGATGAGCTAAGGAAATGTCACATGACAATTTCAAAAATGGCCAACTCATACGAGGGAGATGGCATGGTGGTTAAGATATTTGCTGTGGGACCATGAGGCGCTAAGTGTGAATATCCAGCATGCATGTAAAATGTTGGCTGTAGGAGTGAGCTCCTGTAATCCCAGAGCTGGGGAGGAGGTGACAAGAGGTGACAAGTGGGTACTCGGGAGCACATATGGCTAACCAGACTTACCTATCAGTGAGCTGGGAAGATAATGTATCAAGCAATCAGGCAGAGACAGAGCAAGACATCCAACATTGACCTCTGGCCTATAGACAGACAGGTAGGCAACTCTGAGAGGGAGGTTCTCTCTCTCTCTCTCTCTCTCTCTCTCTCTCTCTCTCTCTCTCTCTCTCTCTCTCTCTCTCTCTCTCTGAGTGTGTGTGTGTGTGTGTGTGTGTGTGTGTGTGTATTCATGTGTGTGGCTACCTGGGTTCAAGACAGAAATATTGTCCTCATGATCATTGACAATTTCGTTGATGGTTTGATTCTTAAATTTTTTTTTAATTTGTCCTCACAAATTGCAAAATAGGATGAGTGACCACCTATTATGACTGATAGACATGTGACTTAACAAAGGTCTCAGCTTCATGGTTCTCCTAATTTCCCACACTTAAAGCAAGTAAAATTATACAGACTGAACAGATTGCAGTTAAACATTTATGAACAGGCACACACACACATGCATTCACACAATCAAAGTAAAAGAGGCCAGAAGCCATGAATTTGAGAGAACAAGTGTTGGTTGTACTTAAGAGATTTTGAAGTGAGGAGAGGGAAAGGAGCAAGCTATCTAATTCTATTTTAAGTTCAAAATGTTTTTAAAATATTCCTAAATATGTAGTTGGTCTTTTAGCTCGTGGCTACAAATTCTATTACTCTTTATCTTTCATCTGGAGCAGTATTCTCAACTTCTACGTTGCAACCCCTTTGGGGGTCAAATGACCCTGTCACAGGGGTCAACTAAGACAATTGAAAAACACAGATATTTATATTAAAATTCATATCAGTAGCAAAATTACAGTTATGAGGAAGCAACAAAAGTCATTTTATGGTTGGGGGTCACCACAACATGAGGAACTGTATTAAAAGGGTCACAGCATTAGGAAGGTTGAGAACCTTTAAGTTATTGCATGTATTAGGAGTGGGCAAAGCCTTGTGGAATACTCTATGAAGAACTCTTTCTAATTAAAATCTTTGAGGGTATATGACATCTTATAAAATTAAACATAAACCCAAATTCCAGAGGAGAAGAGCATGGGATCACTTTGAAGATTCTACCCAAGTAAAATTGACCTCATGTCAAGGACACCAGTTTGTAGGTCTTGATTTCAGCCACACTCTAAGCTCTTTGGCAACTCCAATTTTCTAGGTTCCTTTATAGAGCAAAATGTGTGTTAAAATACCTGCTTTTACCCTCAGTTCTGATTGTATGTCTGTTTTCCAGTTCAACTTTGAGCCAAAGTGACATGAGTCTTTCTGAGATAAGCTTAGGTTTCAGCTGCAGGAATGACTTCATGGTGGATGCCTCCCCATGACCCTGGCTCTCCAGAAGAAAGACAGGATGTTACCAGACAGATAGGTCCATAGAACTGACTGCCTCCATTTTCTTGAATTTTAGAAGTTATTAGAAAACAATAACTGGTAAAACAAACAAAAAAAAGATTTATTTACTGATTGCCCAAAGGGGATTGATGAAGAAATCTAATTTCCACCTTTGCTTCAAGCGTTTGATTATCTTTCAATTTATACAAAGCCATGAGGCAAAGTCTAGAATATGTGTGCATTTAAGTTTGAGATTGGCTGGTAAGCCCTTTTCTGGTTGGAAGGGGGCCTTGTTCCTCTGTCATTTCAGCTCTCCCTTACAAATGAAGTCTTTTATTCAAATCCAGGTAGAAGAAAACTGAGGCTTCAAGATCCCTGATTTGAAAAGAGAAAAGAACCACGAGTTTTGTGAGGCCCTGGGACGTCTGTTGCTGGCTTGGCATAGTTCTTCCTCAGTTCCTTTGAAACATAGAAGTCTTTTCTTCAGAGGTCAGCTCTACCGTGGGACTCCTGAGTTCCAGATAAATACACAAATTTTGCAAATGACAGGGGAAGGGAGAGGCATACCTATCTTTAGAGTCTTGCCTCTTCTGCGGGCCATTCAGTGTGAGATCACCGATCACCATTGATTTCTGCAACTTCATTCTTCCATCCTGTGGCTTTCAAACTAGACCTGAGTCTCTAGAAATTTTTATTTTCTCAAGGAATGATCAGCTCACTGGGGTCTACTAACTTTACCAAATGCCTTGGGAACGTACTTTACCAGCATTTTCCAAAGTGTGGCTTCACTTAACTAAATGTCATGATTATGCTTTGTGCTATATGCATATGTAGGGATGTTTAATGTAAGATGCCAGTGTTAGCCAAATATTTCTTACCAATAATGCTTAGGTCCAGAAGTATTATATAGTTTAGCTTTTAAAATTTCAGTATATTTTCATATCCATGTGAGCATCTTGGAAATGAGATTCAAGTCTGAAAAATGTATCCATGCTTCATATACAGCATATACATACACTCTGGAGGTAATTTCATGCAACATTTTCAGGTGCCTGTGGTTCGACTGTGACAAATCACCAGATCAGATGTGGTATTTAATAGGGATGGTATCATACTGACATTTAAAATGTCTTGAATTTTGGAGCATTTAGATTGGTGGTTTTCAGACCAGGGATCCTATAATGTATTTACATGATTCAGAGAAACAAAACTAAGCTTTTATATGGTGTGCTGCAACTGACATTGTCTTACCCCAAAGAGTCTCTTTCTATTTATAAGTAAACTAACTGTCATACAAGAGATAAGTGTCACATGACTATCTGCTATCAAAAAAATAAAAAAAGTGTCAAGCTCTGATCACCTCAGCCATGTCAGTGGAATAAACAAAACATTACAGGGACAGCTAGGACTGTGGTAAAGGAGCTGTTAATGTGTCACATAGAAGGAAACACAAGAGGATAACCAGGCCACCTCTTCAGATTTCAGCCAGGATTCCCACTTGTTTCAGTTGCTCACAGTGTAAAGGGTGGCAGAGCATATACGGGACGGAAGGGTAGCAGGGGATGGTGTTGCTGTGGTGCTGCTTTCCTGATGTGTGCCTTGCATTTGTGTGGGACTTTTAAAGGGTGGAGCTTCCCTTGAGGCTCAAAGGGCTCTGTGCACAAACCCAGTGTCCCCGTTGGCTTACCCAACTAGACTTGGGTAGAATTTTCTTTGGTGAGCTGCTGTTTCTGGGGTTAGTGGCTATTTTAAAATACATCGCCATGGAAAGTAATTCAACATCAATTAAAATATACCTATGCAATAGAATGTTCAGGGGTAGCTCTCTGTCCCATGGTTGAGTTTTGGGCTCGATTATTCCAAGTTGGTTCTGCCTTTTTGTGTGAACATTTACTCTTGATTGATTGTATAACTTTTTTGAGAAGGTTACTAAAATTTTGCGTATACCAAAAAATGTATGGTTCAGGGGTACAGAGACCGTCGGCAGTTAAGAGTGTTTACTAACTTGGCATATATATGATCTACATTCATTTCCCAGTTACCCACATCAGGGACACCAGTTCCCCAGGGATCTGATACTCTCTGGATTCCACAGACACCTGAATGCATGTGAAAATATATTTTTTTCACATATATATATATATGTGTGTGTGTGTGTGTGTGTGTGTGTGTGTGTGTGTGTGTAATCACTAATGCAACCTCAAACACATGCATATACATGAAAACCATATTTCTTTCAGAAATATGTATGGCTTTTCAAATCATATTCATGAAAATGCCAGTGTTATGCAAATCTCCGATGTAGGCACAATGCACAATAGAGGTTTTTTTTTTGTTGTTGTTGTTGTTGTTTCATTTTTCATTCATTCCTTTTGGTGGTGTTGAAATTTGTTCTAATTTTTAAAATGAAATAATCTGAGGGGTCTTAAATGCTAAGGAGGAGAAAGCTGTCTAAAGTATTTCTTGTCAAGTAATTCGTGAAAAGGGCAGAAATCACGTTCCCAAGACAGCATTTGTGCACAATAAGGGGAAGCTACTAGAAGATGAAAAGAGAGACAAGAGCCTGCCCAGCTTATTTAACAGAGCTGTGAAATGAATCTGCCTGGAAATTGTCATATTTGGGTGTAGGTTCTCCTAGACAATTGGGGAAAGCCTTCCTGGGTCATTGGGTAGGGTCGTCTAGTCTATCCAGGCACACGCTGGCCAGTCCAGGCAGATAGTACAGCAAATATCAATGTGGAACATGAAAAAATAATCATGTTTTTTTTTCTTTAGACCAGTAAGTTTATTTTGCAATGATGAAAGTAGAGTGGGATTAAGTAGTTTTGGTTTGGATTGATGGTGTCAGTGATTTTCATTCTTTTCTGTTTTTGGTGGTTCTGAAATTTTGTTTTAACTTATTTAAAATGGGAGAAACCAAAATTGGATTAAATGTTAAAGAGCAGAAATAAGTCTAAAGACAATATCTATGCTCCAGAAAATGAAAGTGATATTTACAACACATAAACTTAAATAAGAAAGTTGGATGTTAGATTATTTAATGTACTTAAAAGAGAAAAAGACCAAAAAATGCAAAAACAAAATGTCTCCTTGGGTTTTTTTTTTCTTGCTTGTTCATTTGTTCTCCTTGAAAGAGAGATTAAAAAAATAAGTTGAGTGAAGAGGGAGGTGGGAGGACCAGAGAGGAGTTGAGAAATGGGAAAAACATGATCAAATATACTCTATGGAAATATTTTAATAAAATAATAAAAAAGAAAGGATTGCTCTCTGAAGGTTTGATGGGTGAATGCTGAGGTCATCTATGTTAGCGTTCTATTGTCACATGACAAGCAGTGCATGCTCATCTCAGCCCTGCCCGAGAAAATGTTCCAGGGTTCTGCAAACAGAAGAAGAGCTTTAAATATTGTGTGGAAATGAAGGAGGAATGGGGGAAGTGATTCAAAATGACAGTTTCCCTTAGACAGCTCTAATGGCTCTCTAGCTGGGATTTAAATTGCAGTTTTGTGATCCTTATTACACAAAAGAAAAGCCAATGTGTTTATCATGAATAAAATAGAGAGAGAGAGCCATACTCTCTCATATACAAGTCTCAGGGGACACCATGAGGTCCCTGAGATTTGTAAGCAAAAGCTGCTTTCCAATGGCCATGTGAAAGTATTCTCGATGCACTGGTCCTTCAGTGCCTGATGCTAGACTCCAGGCCCAGAGCTATTACTTTTTCACGTTCGTTAAGAAGCATTAATCCGGCCGGGCAGTGATGGTTTATGCCATTAATCCCAGCACTCTGGAGGCAGAGCCAGGCTGATATCTGTGAGTTTGAGGCCAGCCTGGTCTATAGAGCAAGATCCAGGACAGGCACCAAAACTCTGTCTCAAAAAGCAGGAAAAAAAAAAAGCATTAATCCTTATTCACACAGGGAACATATTTTTATTTTGCAATCATGCCAAAGTTGTACATTTTTAGAAATTTCTCTCAAACACCCTAGTGCAGGCTCCTGATGGAATTAGCACCATTGCTGATTAATTTTTAGTTTCCTGTCACAGCATGAGAGAAGAGTATATATAAAGAAGAATAACAACAAAAATATGATGCCTTGGAAGCCAGAGATTTTAAGCATCACTGTTGTTATATGTTGTAGTTTTACAAATAAGAAGTGAATATTTGCAGAAACTTGTATATCCATAGGCACCTAATAAGATTATATATACATAATCACTTAATAACATATACATGCAATCACGCCCTCATCAGGTTTGAATTATTTTTTTACTACTCGTGAATAGGTTGAGGCACAGAGGGATAGAGAGAATAAGTGAGTTGTCTTAAGCCACACAACTACCAATGGCAAAGCCAGGAGACAAACACGATATGTTCATTGACTCTTTTGAATCACTAGACTATTTTGTATTAATTAGGTTCTGTGCCGCTTTCTTCACATGAATTTAACACACTAAAAATAGTCACCGAGAAAAGTTGCCAGTGCCGTTAATATGACAAACAACATATTATGTCAAGCATATTAGTCATACTAATTTAATTGAATGTTATCTCCCTGCTAGGCTGAAATGTTTGAACCAACCACAGGTGAGTGAAAAACACAGATAAGCTGAATGTACATAGTTAAATGCAGAGGTGAGGTGAAAACATAGATCACTTAAATACACAGATATACTTTGTGGTGATATTAATAAGCAGAAAACAATAGACATGTAGCTTTAGGAATTTATTTGAAGAGTTGTTTTAGTTCTTATAAATATATTGTAGTATAATTCATTAGTAATTGATATAATATTAGGAAAATGTTATGTAAATATGTAAATGTGTATAATACCACAGACATAACTGAATGGCATGATGCTTCATAAAGGATGATAAAACTGAAGAAAAATGAAAATATATTTGTTTAATAACATTTCCTGAAATTGAAAACAGTATTTAAAAATGTTTAAAAATACAATGAGAAAAGTTCAAGCAACTTACATGTATTTAAACACATATAATTCTAAAGGCAATTATTGCCTATGGAAATGTAATCACAGAGCTTTTATGTAGAAAGTAATTTGGTGTACTTAAGCAATAGTTCCTGAATAGGAAAAATATTATATGATAACCCATTGTTTTGAAGCACACAGGATTTCTAATTGCCACTCAGATTAAATTCATTCATAATGTAACAATCAGAATCTTGTAGGGTTCAAATTAATTGCAGCTAGATTAAAGTAAATGTTTAAAGTTACTGTAATGGTGTCTATTAATTAACGGTGAAAGGCAATGTCTTGTATTTGTTTTCTATAATAAAAAAAGGAGGAGTAAGAACTTTCTATTTTGGATGGCTCTGTTAAAACAGAGAGTAGCTGAGAGGAATCTTTTTCTGTTTGCCTAAATAGGGAACAAAGTTTTAGATTAAGTTCTGAATAGCCATTGAAAGGAAATGAAAAAGTAGGTGAGCACTGAACACACTACACAAGGTTACTTAGCATGTAGCAATTGCTGGAGTGTGTTAGGATCCACCTGTACCACATAAAATCAACATTGAACCTGCTTTTTTTCTTTGGAAACTATTTGATTAATAATGTGTACACTAAGATCCTGCCCGAACTCAATAGTGCACCAAGTCATTAATTCCAGCGTCCCCATTAAAATAATTCTAGAATGAGTCCATTACACTTAATTTTTATGCAAATTCACTTGCTCTTATTGTCACAGTTCATTATAATAGTGGGTAGGGATCAGTTTCAGGAGAGTTATGAGCACCAATGAAGAATGGGTGAGTGACTCTGAGAGCATCCTGCTTCTCATAAATGTATTTTTTTCCTAGAGAGAGTGCCATGAGCACATACTCTCAGAAGTCACCCTTTTCTTTGATCAGAACATTCTCTAGGGCAGCAAATGCTTCATAAGCAGCTGTTTTTGCAACAGTAATAAAATATGATTAGGAAGTAGAACAAGCTCTTTTGTACATTATTATTATGCTTTCTGGATCCGAATTAGAAACATGCATGTGCTCTGGTTAACATGCCTAGTACTCTTTACCCTATTTGACCCAAGTACAATTATTTAGAACTCTGAGGAGGTAGTGAAGCAAAACTTACTTTGAAATTTAGAATATGCCCACTCTGCCTTTTTTAATGTAAGGTTTTATAGTGCGCAGTCCCTTTACTATCAAATGAATAATTGCTTCTTCCTTCCACATTTTCTCTTCATTCCACAGTGAAATATAAATACTTAGGAAGAAATTGCACAATGCATATAATAGGATTCAGCTTAAACTAGAACCCGATTTATCATTCCTTCCTGAGCTGTTTCTATTAATTTCAATATTCGGTTCACTTTCAACATTTGCCATTCCCCTAATGTCTTGTCTTTCATACCTCAGTGCACCTAAAAGTGTCAATCCATCTGCTAATCGATCTACTGTCAAATCCTGCTGTTAGTAACCAATGGTAATGCAACTTCCATGAAATAACCACCAATCATCACCAAGAAGATATTTTGAAATACACACTGAAATAGTACATCTAATTCATTTCTATTTATCCACTCTATTGTGTGACAGTCTGCTTTTCAGGTAGAAGTATTCAACTAATGTTCTTGATTTTTAAATAATTATATTTCATCATGAGGAATGTCATATTTGAGATGTTCCTAAAGTACTAGGAGGAAATATGATATTTGATTTGACATCAGTCTTAAGAGATGACAAGAAAGTTATATAAAACAAAAAGCAGCTGGCATAGTTCCTGTAGAATGAGAAGAGATAGGAAAACATCAGAAGAGCACATGGTTGTACTGGTGAGGAAGTACAAAACTACACACATGCATACCTTCATAAAGCGAATCTTTAAAAGTAAAAAAATGGTGATTACTCAAGAGCCCCCTCGATTACCTAATGAAGCAGTGTTTTCTGTTGAACAATGGGACTCAAGAGACATCCTCAAAAGCAGTCTTTATTCTCTGTATTAAGAATATAATATTTTGGTTAAGTACAGTTTTAGGAGAGATGTTACCAGTACCTCAAGACTTCCATTCTTTGTTCTTGACCTCCTTTAGAATGCTTTGGATAAATTTTCACTTCATCTTTGAAGTCTTAGAGAGACCCAGAACCAAAGGCATACTTCAAATATGACATGACACCCAACATAAGTGTGTAGCAAAAACAAACAAACAAACAACAACAACAAAAACTGTGGTGATAAAATACTACCTCTCAAGTCCAGAATGACTTGTGTATACATCACATTCACACATGTGGGCACGCTTCCACATTCCTATTGTTGTGTACATCGTTAGAGATATTACCTTCTTCATAAGAAAACACAATATGATGCTGGCTGTGAATGTCGAGTACCTGTCCCAGAGCCTAACATCTGTCAAGCATTTAATATGTTAACTCTTTTACTATATCTTCTCTGATTATAAAAGCAGTCTAGAAAGACAAAAACAATGGAATGTAATTATAAATTATCAGCATTTCCAGAGTATATAAATTTGTGATTTTCAATGTATTTATCTTGTGTGTTCATTTTCTCCTCTATCTCTCTGTTTCTCCCCTCTTCCCCCTTTCTCTCTGTGTGTGAACTTATACCACTTGTGTACATGTGCCTGTGGAGGCCATACGACGGTATCAGAATTCCTTGGAGCTGGAATTGTAGGCAGCTGTGAGTCACCAAACAGAGATGCAGGTGCCCTTAAGGATTGAGCCATTTCTCCAGTCCCTAGGGTGATACTTTAAGTTAGTTTTAAAAGGAGAACTCAACAAGGAAAAAAAGCTTATTGTAAAATGATGACTTTCAGTAAATAATTGTCAAGATACACAAACTCATATATATACATACATGTCACTTTTACATGTGTACGAAGAAATATTTACATTAATCATTTTAACAGGTACCAATAAATTGAATAAGAAAATAAGGAATAAATTCTCACCAAGTCTTGCCTCTACTGGATGTGCCTCCCTCTGGGAGGCCTTGCCTTCTTGTGTGGGAGAATGGGGGGGGGGCTTTGGGGGAAGGCTTAGGGGGCAGGAGGAGGAAAGAGGGGGATCTCTGATTGGTGTGTAAAATGAAAAAAGTTTCTTAATAAAAAAATGAAAAAAATTCTCACGAAGTCTTTATTTCACTTTTTTTTATATTTTTCATATGTTAAATAGACTTATGACATTTGTATTCACTGTGGCCTGAAACATTTTGGTTGACTGTCTTGTAATTCATTGAGCACACTATGGTTTCAGTGTTTGAGTGATATGCACATGGTTAGATTTGTTGTTGCTGTAAGATTATATTTCTTTCTTTTAAAATATTTTTAAAGTTTTAATTATGTGTACGGTTTTGTGCCTGTGTGATTGTATGAGCATATGTTCATGGATGCACCTAAAGGACAGGAGAGGTGTTAGATCTTCCAGAGTTGGAGTTACAGGCAGTTGTGGGATGCCAGGTGAGTGCTGGGAACTGAGTCAAGTCTGGTAGAAGAGCAGCAAATGCTGTTGCTGGCTGAGCTATCTCTCCAGCCCTATATTTCAGTTTTAAAGTCAATTTCAATAGCCATTTGTATTCCAGAACAAATGCTTTGAATTATTGTTTCACTGAAAAGTGACAGCTATTTTCCCCAGGAAGGTAAAATTCAAAGTATATAAGCAGTCATTTACTATGTGAATATTATTTACTGAAACAAAAAATAAATAATGTGAAGCAAGCAATCTCTAATGGCACTTTCTTTATGGCCATTTATATTAACTTAAATAAATTTTATTGATCTATTTTGAACTTCTCATCCAGAATAAATTTGATAACTGATCATGGTCATTAAAATTGTGTACAATGTTCATTAATCTAATGTAACTCCATTCTTTTTAATAAAATACATATTCATGATTTAAAAATAAAAATCTTTGAAACTGCCAGGTGGTGGTGGTGCATGCCTTTAATCCCAGCACTCAGGAGGCAGAGACAGGTGGGTCTTTGTGAGTTTGAGGCCAGCCTGGGCTACAGAGTGAGTCCCAGGAAAAGGCACAAAGCTACACAGAGAAACCTTGTCTCGAAAAAAAAATCTTTGAAGCATTTGTTAGCCTTCTTAGGACTTGTAATCCTAAAATATAATTTATAATTAGCAGAGTCACCTTCCCAATATTTGAGAAGCATATTTGGAGTGAGTCTTCTACTTGTGTGAGTCAAATGACACCAGAATTTCAAAAAAAAAAAAAAAAAAGGAAAAAAAAACTATGCCAATCTTTTTTAATATCCATATCAAAATGTAATTTAAAAAATTTTCAAACAATATAGAGGAAGCTCTCTGTAGAAACAAAAATGATAGAATATGATTATACATAGATAGTGTATATACTCTCAACAAAGGTCCTACACAAAACAGTGTCATCTTGAATTTCATCAACTTTGAAAAAAGTGAGCATGCAGCTTCTTGTCCATTGTGCCCACTGGGGCTCAAGAACCTACATTTGGAGGCCAAGGGCAGATGTTTATTGATTTACAATGAATAATGCATAGAAGGAGCCCTAAGCTTGAATTTCCACACTGAAACCTTCTTCCGGTTGAATAGTGTATGAGCTATAGACTGGAGGCCTGTTGAGACTCTTATTTGTAGATTCTCTTCAGATAGACCCTTGACATCAAGAGCAAAGAGTATTGTTGTCCTGGTACTGCAGTATACTCTTTTGGTGTTTGTTTATGCATGGATAACAACTTAAGATTTTCTCTGCAGCCTCAGGGTTTTAGACTGATGAAATGGTAGAAGCGCCCTTCACGATTTATCTCCTCTGTGTTGGCCAGGACACTATTGCAAGCAGTGTGAAACAACTGGACATCAGACCAATTATCATGAAACATTATATATTACATTATCTACCTTATTACGAAAACACATGAGAATAAAGAATTGCTCAGTGTATTTAATGAAATAATAATAAAAAATAAACATGGTTTCAGGTTTTTTTCAGCATGAAGATGATGCTAATGCTATATATTTACATTAAAATCATACTAAAATATCACTCATATTTAATACTTTAGTGAAAATAAATTGAAAATATAAAGAGAAACATTAGAATTAGGTGCTTATTCAGTTGTATCTAACAATTAAAATGCACATTTAGATGAAAACTTGTATAATGGCTTTAAGAAGCTTTTGTTGAAATATAGTGAAAGAGAAGATAATCTTTGGCTTTCATTTTGTATATTTTATTATTTTTCAAGTTACTAATCTTATGTATGAAGACAAAGAATTTTAAAATAAAAAAGTGCTATTAAAGTAAATGAAAAACATCTTTTTTCCAAAGATAAAAGCAGTTAGCCCCTACCTACCATTTGTCCTTTAACCTAAAGCCCATGGAACAATTATTTTCCATTTTACAAGTCGTGGGACAGAAACAGAGATACATAGGGAGAGATGACATGTAGCAGGACCTGAAACTTATGTGGCCTGTTGCTAAAAAGCATTATATAATCACGTGTATTTTTCTGCTTAATATTGCAGTTTGAATTTTCTTACTCAGCATTTAACAATGATGGGATGTAAACAAAAGACAGAAAAGAGGAAAGTTTTTTACACAGTCAGACTTGAAAGCCACAGGGCAATGGAAGTGGGATACAGAAACAACCCTTGTAGTTATCAGTGCTGACCATTAGTCTACCTTTAATTCTCCTCAGTTTTTGTATTCCTTGTACATGTGTGCTTCATTTTTTTCCTTTTGATATTCTGAGGGGCCTAAATATTAATGATGCACAATTAGTATGAAAATAAATTTAGTGAAACTCACAAAATTAAATTCTTGATCATTAAAACTTTTTCCTGAGTTGTCAGTTCATGCCATGCATTTGTACCATGAAATGCATTCATAAAAACTCTTCATCTTTTGTCAGAAAAGCCATATATTGGAAATAATTGAATATTCCAAATATGGGGCTTTAATTGAAGAAGTCTGAGAAGTAAATCAGAAAATAATTCTTCATCTCACAGTGAAAACATATTTCAGAACATCATAGTATATATCAGGGATGTATATAATAAGCCAAACAAGTTGGAATTCTCCATATATATCCATATATAAATTAAATACTTATATATCATTTTTATATTACTCAGTTAAAATTTAGTTCAATTAAATTTATTAAGTTAAACATTACAACATTAATTCTATCTGAATAAATGTATTACTAATGTGATTTACACATAGAAATAGCAAATAACATATATAGACTTAAGACTCATTTTGGTTTAAGTTAAAAACCATCTTCGGAAGCCCAAGATTTGTATTTGTCTTTTCTTGTTTTACCTTTCATCTTAAACATTGAGGTAGGGTCTTTTCTGAACCTGGATATTTCTGTTTTGACTTGTGTGATTAGCCTGCTTGCTTTGTGGGTACCTTGTCTCCCCCAAAGTGCTGGTAATAAGGGAAGATAGGCATACCCACTCATTCTAAATGGATTTGAGAAATCCAGTTTCCATCCTTCTTGTTTGTATGATGAATTCTTTACCTGCTGAACCATTTCCCTAGCCCCAGATGTGTGTATTTTTGTCTTAAGAGAGTCAGTGAACATTAGCATTCCCATTATCCTTAGAAATGGAAATGGGAAAATATTTTAAACAGCAATAATAATAATCTTCAAACATGATCTCTACTCATGAACACTCTCCTTCCATGTTCCCTTATGCTTATTGAGGAAAATTGAAGCAATGTATCACCATCACTTTTATTAGCATGTATAGCTATAAAATAATAACTTCCTATGTGTCTGGGTGTGTTGCCTGCACACATATGTGTAAGTACCATGCATGTACAGTACCCAAGGCGGCTGGAAGAGGGCATCAGACTCCTGGGACTGGAGATAGGGACCGTTGTGAATCATGATGTGGGTCCTGGGGATTGAACTCTAGTCATCTGGAAGAGCAGCCAGTGCTCTTAGCCACTGTGTCATCTCTTCAGGACAGATAATAGCATTTTTATGATAAACTAGTTGACACGATATTACGAAAATAATCAGCTCAGGTAAATGTGTATTCTGCACTTAGAACTACGGCATTCTAAGTGTCCTTCTAGATGATGATTTCAGCCGGCCCTTACGGCATCATGTTTCTACCGTAGTTAAGAAATGTAAGACAGGGGCATTTGTCCCCGTAGGAAGAAGTGGAAAGGAGCGATGACTTGGAGTGTAAAGGGTGACACTGTAAGAGAAAGGACTCTGTGTCTCACCTGGGAGGAAGCCAGGGGAAGGTGGCGGCGGGCTGAGAAGGCTATGAGAAAAACACCAACATCGAAGAGAATCATCACAGAATCTGTGGGTTGGTATATATAACATTTACATAAAATTTGCATATATGAATTTCTGAAAATAGAATGGATGAGTTAGAAAGTGTAAGGGAGCATTGGGACAATACACAAAACATAAAATTTCAGAAACTTCATCCTCGGGATACTGAGACAGATGAGCCAAACAAGTTGCAGAAAAGACTGGAGAGACGACTAAAATCTAGTGGGAATTCCCTGTAAAACCCAATATCAATACTCCATGGAGATTCAGGTTTGGAGACTGGTCATATGTCTCAGCAGCGGGGAATTTGGATGAATCCATTCTACTTTAAAAATCTCAATCATAATGGAAAAAAATTGCTTTCGTTTTCAGAAATGACATACTATCGATATTTTCTTCACTTTCACAGTTCATGAATTTTCATATAATTTAACCATTCCTCATTTCTTGCTGAAATAGCTACTGACCTTTATATTTTTTTTAGTTTAAAGAATTGTTTACATCTGTTTGATGGGTATGTGGGTTGGTGTTTGTGTGCCAAGGCACATGTGCAGAGGTTAGAGGACAGTTTACAAGAATACGTGCTACCCTCCCTTCGCGTACATTCTGAGGGATCCAACTCAAATCATGAGGCCTGGCAACAAGGTCCACTACTCATGGAGTCATCTCTTGGGCCTTCCCTGACCATTAAAGAGGAAGTTCTGCCGTGATACTTCTGTTGTCATATGAAGAATTCTGAATTGACAACATGCCATGCATGAACAGAGGCAATTACCTATAATTTGTAGGTTAGACCAATATATTTGTGGCAGTATGCAGTGCATTTGTATGAAATTATAAAGAAATAAAAGCATATATATGAACCCTAGGCAAATAAAATGGCAAAAAAAAGCAATGGAAATTTCTTTATCCCATCATAGAGATCTTTCTGCTTTTTTTTTTTTCAAACTTTGCCATCTTGCTTCCCAAACTTGTGTGAAGCTAAGCCAGTAACTTGTTGCTGTCTAGCACGAAGCTGGAGTGAATATGTGTTGGTTAGTAATCAAGATAAGACAGAAACAGTTTAAAATTTGTCCCATAAGTGATGGATGTCCCCTGGCAGCGTCTCCAGTACACTGAAAGTAGTGACACTAGAATAAAAATGTCCTCCTGTGCTGCATTGTATCTCTGATGATGTGGGTACTGCTCCATAGACACTTTTATTGCCTAGCATGAGAAGCTGTGTTCCAGATTTTATTTTATTTTTTTGCATGACATTCCTATGATCTTAGCTTTCTCAGGCAGATTTATTGGGCCCTTAGTACAGTTTGTCATCTTTGTGTCATCCTTCCAGTAAGGAGCCCTCTAATTACACCAACTGGAATTCATTTCAATAATTTGCAACTAAGAGCCACAAAGGCACACTCATTGCCTAAGAGGCCTGATCATGTAGGGACTTGAAACAAATCTGGAAAGAAAGTTAGCCATGTTAGCATGAAAATAATCTGCAAGAGATATTCTTACATAGAAGATAAAACTGTCTTCCAATTAAATTCAAATGAAGTATTGCTCTGAACTCAATCATCAACATGGCTTTAGTTTATTGGTCAATATTCATGCTCTTCAGTTACTTTTTATTTTTTTGGCTTGTGTTATGTTAGCCTTGCAAATATTGTCTAAATACATTACAAGGGTAGCGGAGGTGATTATCTTATTGTCAGTATCACATTGTGGAAATATTGTCTTTTGGACTTTGACCCTCTTTATTAATTTTATAAAACAAGAGAACTCAAAAGGAATCATTTTCCACTGTAATGGAGAAGAAAGACTAGTAGGTAAAACATAGGATTATATTTCTGGTGAGAGGTGAAAGTTTTGGGTTAAATTTCTTTATCTTTGCTATTTAATTGACAACATGATTTGGGAAGAAACAGTCTTGGGATAATTAACAAGGGCACAGATTTCCAGTTTAGGCACCTTCTCACTGCCAAAAGAAGTTCTTGACAGAATCAACTCACAAAAAAGAACAGGCTTGTTTTGACTCATGGTTTCTAAGGTTCCAGTCCATGATCTAGGTCCCTGTTACTTTGGGCTTGTGATGGGCCAGAACACGGTGGCAGAAAGCATGTGGTTGAACAAGGCTACTAGAATATACAGTAAGTATATGAATGTCCCGCTACTGTCAATGATCAATGAGAATGAGGTTCTGGGTGCAGGGTTTTCATCCTCTACTTCAGCACAAGCATGTGTGTCTCCAAGTGTACTCCATGGAGGCCCTTTGTCTCAGGAATCTCGGAGCTGTTGGTCTGGTGACAGGGAGAAAGAGGAACAGCAAAACAGCCCCAAGAATCAAGAGATCATTTTCTTGAGACAAGAAAGAATAAGTAACTAGAGTAGAAGCGCTGCGTCCTTGAGAACTGCTAGAAGGCAAAGCCATTGCCAGAAGACAGGGGCTTTTGTTTGTTCCCTGACATAAAAACACTGTGGTGGGAAAGACAGGCCCCAGCTCACCCATCGAGTAGATGCTCCGTCATAAACTTCAGTGCCAGTCAGAGGATTTCCTGGTTGGTTCTGCTGCATGGTGTAAGCCTTTGATTGGACTCTGATGCCTCTCCTCTTTCGATTCAGTTATTCCAGTCTTTTCTGCGTTATACTGTAGGTACTCTATCAGGTGGTATTATCTGTCATCCTGTCTGAATGCTACTTGCTACTTCCACATGCCTAAGACTGTAACTACTTCAAAACTGAAAGTATGGATATCATAGATAATTATCCTTGGAGAAATCACAGCACTGTCAACTACATTCTATAATTCAGCATAGTTATTCTGTATATGTATATGCATTTTGTATCAGTAGTAGGAATGTAATCTGACTCATCACTAGGCAATAGCTAACCATGTGAATACATCAGAAATTATTTATCTCTTTACCTAGGAGTAATATTCATATTTTTTTGAGATTTGTGTTATTGCAAATAAAACTTTTATCAGTGTTTTAAAATACATCCTTGTTTAGGTATATGCCTTCATTTTCTAAACTTATTACATTATTTTGTGTTTCAGCCAGCAACACGTGAGTGTTCTTGTCCTTCTTGTTCATCAATAGTTAGAATTATAACTGTGACAAAGCTTAACTGTAGTAGTATGTGTACAATCCAGTCTAAATATGATTTTCATAAATGTCATTTTAGTGACTAAAACTGAGCATTCTTCACATGCCTACTCTTTCCACACAGCTTCTTTGGTGATATTTCTATTTAATGGTAGTAGGTAACAAGTATTTAATTCCCTATTATTGAAATTTGATAGATCTTAAAACTATTTAGGATGTAAGTCATCACCCACATAATTTCAAAAAAGTGGCTTTTGCTGATCCTAAGGTTTTCATGTTAAACGTGAATTATCATTTCTTTTCATATATTGATTTTGTCTTTTAATTCAAAGCAACGGAAAAATTTCCAGGGTAGAGTTCTACATTCTCTTCCCCATTTTGTAGTAGAAATTGTAGATATTACGTTTTCATGGATTATGACACATTTTGTTGTTTTTCATACATGGTGGTTGGTATCTGGATCTATCTTTGCTTTACGGTGGCTACTGGACTTGATGTACACTGCATTTTGAAGAGAGTATCTTTTATCATTGAAGAGATTTTGTGTCTCTGTTGATAGGATTTATCATCAGCTTTGTAATCAGGCAGTGTTAGGTCTCTATGATTGTTTGTTTGGTATTTAAGTTGTTTTTACTGTTTCTGACCCTTAGGTTTGAGCATAAATTTAAAAGAAAATAGCTTTCAATTTTCAGACACAACTCGGGTTGGGATTTTCATTGACTTAGAACGTTATCTAATGAACAATTTGGGAGAATTAACAGATTAATTTAATTTTATGAACTCTGAGTGAGGCTTACTTTTTTATTTTTAGATACTTGATTTATCTTAAAAGTGCTTTCTGCCCCTTGGTACACAGGTTTGGATATTTGTCAGGACTTTCTAAAATGTTTTGTATTTTTAAGCTATTATAACAATTATACTCAGAATTGTAGCACGAATCTTAAAAGGTCTTATTAATGAAAATAAACCTGGAGCCAGGTATTGGGATGAATGCCAGAAAATCAGAGAAGCAGAACAAGCCACAGCCACCTCCCCTTTCCAGTTCCTCAGCTAATCCTGTTTCCTCAGACTGGATGCCTCTGAGTCCTCATCCGAATGACTCTCAATTGAACTGTGCTGCTCAAAAGCCTAAAAGCTTAACCAGTCTACTTCCTGGTTTTCACTCCTTATCTACCTTTCTGCTTTCTGCCATTGCTTCCTGGGATTAAAGGCATGAGTCACCATGCCTGGCTATTTCCCATGTGGCTTTGAACTCACAGAGATCCAAATGGATCTCTGCCTCCAGAAGGCTAGGATTAAAGGTATGAGTGTCACCATTTTCTGGCCTCTATGTCTGTCTAGTGGCTGTTCTGTTCTCTGACCCCAGATAAATTTATTAGGATGCATAATATATTGGGCAACACAATATCAACACACAGATTAGGATCATATTAGCTACTAATTTGATTAGTGTGGCTCTCACCCCTCATCCAGAAAGCTTCTCTATCTCAGAAGAAGACCATTCAGAAAGCCACAACCTTGGGTTTCCCAGGCACAATTGAAAAATGTACAACACAGATCCGCCACCTAAGGCTGAGGGAACATCATGGAAAATGGTGTGAAAAGATTGTAAGAGTCAGAGGACCAGGAAATCTGAGGCAAAACTGTGTCTTCTAAAAATTACAGGGCACCTATATGCCCATGAAATCTCAAAAATATGGATGTCTAAATAAGATCTAAATCTTTCCAGCACCAGCTGACATCCAACTGTGGACAGGGGAAATTTCACAGAGCTCAACCCTTAGATGAAGAGCTATAAGGAATTCATGGCTGCTGAGTAAAGAGGTCTAATCTTTCCTGAGGATGAGTTAGTCATGCAATACCAACTGGCCAGCCCCAGAAACATATACATAAAAGCAAAACTGAACAGATTCAGCAGGTTACATTCATGTATTTCTGCATTTAGATAGGTATGTAACAATGAAAATTAATGAAAAAGAGTCTATGAATTTGAGACGAATGAAGTCAGAAAAAGACATAGGAGTTAGATGGAAGAAATGATGTACTATTCTAATTAGAAACAAAAATTTATAAATAAATTTTAAAAATAGGGTAAAATTGTAGAAATTGCTTGAATTATCATTGTCCATGCTCCTGCAATATTTTGATATTTTATTGTGAAAATTAGTGTATTTCCATGCCTATATTGTTGACTAAACTACAAGACTTATTTAAATTCCAACACTTTTGTATACCTGCAGTATTTTACTACATTTTTATTTTTAGAAAAGTGGTCAGTTTATCACATACTGTATACAGTTCTTTGGAATTTTAACTTTATGACCAGAATATGATATTCTCCAACTTCCACATCTTACACACACACACACACACACACACACACACACACACACACACACACACACACACAAATAATATTAATGAAGGCCAGATTGTAACATCTCTTTTTAGGCCATGCTTTGAGCATCATTTCTAAAGACTTTACCAGAACTTAAGCCATTAAACTATATTCAATGTGTTTTATATTTTTTCACTTTATATTTTTAAAATATTTTATATTTTATAAGAATTTTCTTGCTATAAATAATGAATTTAGGTCAAAGTTCCTTACTTTTTGCCTATGAATCTATGCTAATTTCACTGGGTTGAGAATTTTCATCTTAGTAAAATTCTTGTAATTTGTTTCTACTGTTTTAAATTTGCAGTACCACAGCGTTCTGACTTGCTTTCTCCCTGACAATAGACTGCTGTCTTTGTTCCTCTTCACACTATTTACCATTTTTCTTATTGTTTTAACAACCCATTTATTTGAGCAATTACTTATGATGTGCATATGCAGTTTACTGATGGTTCCCACATCTGGGGATTATACAACAAATTGACTTGATTTAATATATTTTTTTAATATAATTCTAAACACAGATATTTTTAACAATCATTGCTCTTTGTTATGTTGTCCTGGCAAGTATCCTGTCTCAACTCTGATATCATGGAAAGGCTTGCTTCAGTTTTCACACAGCTCATGAAAGCTGTTCAAAATTTTAATTATTTTTTCCTGTGTTTTGTTTTGCAAAGAGACCTATTCTCCTGAATCTTTTATGAATATTATTATTTTTGTAAGTTGTTCAGGTTATTTTTCTACATTTTCTCTGGTGTGCCATTCATCATACTCAATGAGGTTTTTCCCTCCTATTTTACTATTTTTAATCTTTAGAAGTTCAGTTAATATTACTTTGAAGTCATCTGTCTAAATCTGATATTTAACACCTATAAAATATTGTAATCATGAATAGTTTAGTATCCACACTTTGAATTCTGTCTTACATATCAATTCTAGGTCTGTCTTGATTAAATGAACTTTAAACCTTCAATGTGAATCAGGGTACCATGTTTATTTACATGCCTTGATGATTTTGTTCTATTCCATGTAATGAGAAAATTTCCCTATTAAGTGTTAGATTCTTTTGTTTATGTTTTCCTGACCTTTGCTCTTGGCCACCAGTTTTTTTCTTTGTTTTGTTTTTGTTAACAGTAATATTAATTTTGACCTGGTTTTCAAATTTATTTGGCTGGACCAGATAAGTATTTAGTGTAGGATAATGAATTGCCTTCTGTGAGATATCATGTTTCTCTCGTCTCTACATACTCTATTATACATGGAATAGGCAATATATTTTTGGTGGGACCAAGAATTATTTCTTGACTTCTATGAGATTTGGATGCTATTTCCTCTGCCTGTATCTTGTGATTTTTTACATTACGTTCTTTCCTCCATTTATTTCATAAGTGTGAACTCTTAGATGCTTTCTCTGTGTTATACAAGAGTTTTTCCTTTTTGAAACTTCTCTGTCCTCCATTGATTTCTGCATAAAGACCTCTATAGTCTATATTTCCATTGCTGCCTTAGCTTCATATTTTCAAATAAAGGAGTATGCCAGGACTCTGCCATAGATCCCTTTCTATGTGGGGAAACCATGTTGAGGAAATCAACAGAATAAACACAAGGCATCACTTTTTTTTAGTTTACTCTTCTAGGTAATATGAACTTTTCCTGCCTCTTAATGATTATCTGAAAGTCATTATACCAAGAATTGGTATTGTGCTTTGTTTTAGGCTAGTTCATTACTATTATTTCAACATTGGCAAACATTGCTTTTGATCTACACTTCAGTTAAAACAAGGACATGCATGTGTGCTTGCTAGTTTTCTTAAATAACTGACCCATTATCATTCAGACATCAGCAGAGCATCTGGATATTTTGGCATGTGTGAGAAAGGATTTGTGCGGAAAAGGATTTTTCTGATATAAGCAAGAGGAAGCTCTAAAATCATATTCTATCTACTCAATATCTGGTCTGAGTTTAATCCAAAAATAGTGTGTTCTTTGGGGTTTTAAAGGACTAATAAAGCAATGATTCTATAAAATATAGCAGGTATTTCTTTTTTACTATGTAGAACTGTATTATAGATTTAGGGTTAGAAGTAATTGGTGGAGGATGTGTTTGAAAATACATTTTCTGTAATTTTAACAGCATTAGAGTATTCTTCTTCAAAAGGATTTAATCTCTTCAATAATGCAGCAATTATTCTAAAAGTTGGCTTGGGTTTAGAAACTTAATGGGAGTCTAATTTCCTGTCTGTATTGACTCAATCCATGTTTCTGTTCATCAGCCCCAGAATTTTTCTGAGTAAGCTTAAATAATATTTTATTAGACTGACTCCATTCAAGACACAAGGTGAAAATTTAGCTTTCACTAAAGTTCCTTATGGGACAAACTATTCTAATTGCCTTTCTAGTCCACTGGCCATTATACAGTTTCTAGCTCCTGATTTTAAATTATTGTCATGTGTTTCTAAATGTGCATCAGTACAATTTTTATTGAAATCAAAGACATTATCCAGAATGAGGAGCCCTTTCCAATTTCTTTGACATTCATAAAATAACTAAAGAGTATTCAAGGCTTCATTTTTTTTTTCAGTAAGACTTTCTCTAATGCCTGTGATGGAAAACAACCCTGTATTATTATAATCCCAAATAACACGGTGTTAATATAAATATGTGACTCACAGACATTGCTTTTAATTCTCTGCTTTTAGCTTCATACATACATATTATGAGAGAGGAGTTCTGTTATCTCAATAGTATTGGATACAGGCTACATTGAACCATAGGTTTTGGCTTTGTCTCCTCCAATATACTATAATTCCACTTAAATTCCTTTTATATACATATATATTTTATGCGGTTTCTACAGTAGTAGGTTTCAATATGCTTTTCCAATGGTCATTGGTATTAGTTATTGCCATTTTACCTCCTCTATTCTGCCCTCCCCCTTTAGCCCCTCTATTATAATTTCCCCTTTGCCTCTTTATAACACTATATTTTGTTTCCTTTTTTTTTTTTGAAAACTCCCTTTTCCCCCCATTGGTATTCTGCCATCTACCTAATCTCTGTTGATATTCTGAATGGAATGCATATCTAAAACTTAAAAGCTCACATCCACATATAAGAGAAAACATACAATCTTTCTAGGTCTGGGTTACATTAGTCATGATGCTTATTTCCTGCAAATTTCATAATTTTATATCCTGAACAGCATTGCACAGTATACAGGTATCACATTTTCTTATCCATTATGTGTTGATTGGCATGGAGGAGGGTTTCAAATTCTGTCTATTGTGAACAAAGAAACAATGATCCTGTATGAGCAAGTATTTCTGCAGTAATGTGCAGAGTCCTTTGGTTTTATGCTCAAGTGTGTTATAGTTAGATATAGTTGTAGATCTATTGTTATATTTTTGAGGGACCTCCACATTGATTTCTACAATTATTGTAACCTTATACACTTCCACCAACAATGAATATGTGTTTTCCCTTTCCTACATCTTCTGCAGCATCTGATGTCATTTGTTTGTTTGTTTATTTACTTATTTATTCATTCATTTATTTATTGAAAATAGATTCTTCTCTCATACAATACACCCCAAACATTTCTTTTATTGGTCGTGGCCATTCTGTTTGGGAAAATATGAAATCTCAAAGTAGTTTTAACTTGCTTTTCTCTGATGTCTAAAGATACTGGACATTTTAGTAGTGTTTCTCAGCCATTTGTGTATTGGTGAAATTATTAAGGCCACTCCACTTAGTTAAAAGGAAGATTTATTTAGTGGGTGACTTACAAATGAAGGAATAGGTAGATTGCGGGGGTCTGGGGAAGGTGTATCGCAGTCCAGCAGTGTTCTCTGGAGCTTTGCTCAGTCAACCTCCACCGTCTAGGGTCCAGGAACAAAGAGAGTGATCGCCCATCCAGGTCTCGAGTCTCCAGACGCTTCCCTTGGCCCCGCCTCGTAGGCGTGACAGTTGCCAGAGTCTCAATGGGGGTTGGAACTTCCAGATCCAAGCTGGAATGGCTACCCACTACATTTGTGTCTGATGTTTTGAGAACTCTCTGTTTAGTTCTAAATCACATTTTTATAATCAGGTTATTTGTTTTCTCAGTGTTGTGTTTTGAGTTCGTCGTATATTTTAGATCTAACTTTCTGTTGGGTAGATAACTGGTAAACATTATTTTCTGTAAGCTGTTTCTTTGTTCAAATGATGGCATCCTTTGCTGTAAAGAGACATTTTCACTTCACGAGGTCCAATGTGTTGTCAGTCTTAAAGCCAGAGCTATTGGAGCCCTTTTCAAAAAGTCCTTTCCTGTGCCAATGAATTCAAGTCTATTTCTTATTTTCTCTTCTTCTTAAAATAAGGATCTCTTATCTTATGTCAATTCTTTTGAAAGTTTCCTGTCCTAATACTTCCTCAAAAAATCCTATTAAAAGGTATTTTCCTGAAATTGTTATATAAAACCATCATTAATTTGTAAATGAAACCTGATAAACTCACTATAAAAATAAATTCAAGTTAATATCTTTTGTGATAATAAACAGTATAATATTTAGATGTCTATGATGCTCATAGATTCCAAATATTCAGAAAAAACTTTTAAAAGTTTTACATATCATGATAAAATTGTCTGATATAAAAAAATCAATCAAAATAATATGTTATATTAAAAAAACAAGGTAAAATTTAAGTTCTTATTTAAACTGACAGAAGAGGAACTTAAAATCTAACACATTTTCATGATAAATATATCTAAGAATCCTAGGAAAATAAAATCAATATCCAAACATATGAGTGGCACTGAAGTAAATAAATACTGTGTGATATACTGTGATAAATGCTGTGTGATAAAATACTTTGTAATATACTGTGGTAAAATACTATGTGAAATAATGTGGTAAATACTGTGAAATAGCTACAATATCATAGACAATGATAAAACTAGAAATCTTTCTTGCAGAATCAGAGACTAGACAGAGAGCCTTACTTACTCTTCTGATGTTCACTGTTGTCATGGAAATTATTAGCCAGAGCTATCACACAAGAAAAAGAAATATGGAAAATTCAAATAAGAAAGAGTGATATAAGACCATCTGTATCCACTGATAAGATGATCCTATATCTAACCCATTTACCAACACACACACACACACACACACACACACACACACACACACACACCCTTACACAAACACAAAGCAAATAGCGCTAAGAAAGTCAGCAAAATTATATTAGAAACATTTCTATGTACACTGAAAAAAATCTCAAGTAGAAATTAAGAAGGCAGTTATAACTGGGTTGATGACCCACCCCTGTAATCTCAGCACAAAGAGGGTTGAAGCAGGAGGATCATAAGTTCCAGACCATCACACGATACATAGAGAGAAACTGTAAAATTTTCTTTTAACACTAGCTCCTAAAAATTACTGTTCTTGAAATAAATGAAAGGCAGGTGACACTTATTGTTAATGGCCAACAACACAGGGTCTAGTTTCATCTAGAAGACAAGCTTTCTGGGCATCCCTGTGAGAGAGTGTTTAGTTGGGCATACCTGTGGGTGACTATCCTGAATATTTTAACTTATTACCTAACTCTGATTGGTATAATTCCTAGGCTAGGATCCTGGACTATATATATATATATAGCTATAGATAACAGAAAACAACACATATTTGTTATTGCTCAATGTCTATGGGTCAGAAACACAGGCTAGACATAAATACTTGGTTTTGCTCCTGAGTGGTGTGTCCTGTGCTGTGTTGTCCAGAGATGAAGGTCCTGTGGAGTCTGTTTTGTGTCTGCTGATTTTGTGTATTGTGTGGCTGTTACCTGGTTCAGATTCATCAGGAATGTTGGACTGAAGGTTAGTGTCTTCATTGGCCTATGACCCATACTCTAAAGTGCCACAGGGGTGTGGTGGTATTGTGTTCCCCAAAATATTGTGTACTCTAATAAATTTATCTGGGGTCAGAGATCAGACAGCCACTAGATACAAAGGCTAGAAAATGGTGGCACTCACACCTTTAATCCTAGCATTCCAGAGATAGAAATCCCTCTGGATCTTTGTGAGTTCAAGTCCACACTGGAAATAGCCAAGCATGGTGACACACACCTTTATTCCCAGAAAGCCAGCCTTTAATCCCAGGGAGTGGTGGTAGAAAGCAGAAAGATATATATAAGGCGTGAGGACCAGAAACTAGAAGTTTTTAGCTGGTTAAGCATTTGGCCTGGTTAAGCTTCAGGCTTTTGAGCAGTAGTTCAGCTGAGACCCATTCCGGATGAGGACTCAGAGGCTTCCAGTCTGAGGAAACAGGACCAGCTGAGGAAAATGGCAAGGTGAGATAGCTGTGGCCTGTTCTGTATCTCTGATCTACCAGCATTGACCCCAATAACTGGCCTCAGGTTTGATTTTATTAATAAGAACTTTTAAGATTCCTGCTACACAGGGGCTTTCTACAAAGTATATAATTCCACTTTCATCATTGACACTAACTTCTTGAAACAGGAAAAAATTTACAGCAGCTCATTGGGTGCCATGATTACCAGGGCTTCCTCCAACAAGATTGCAACCCTGTGGGTTGGTAAAAGATGTGGAGGTAAACCACTCACTGCAGATGATTTCAGGGAACAATGTCTGCTTTATTGCATGTGAACAACTACTTGTATAGTGGAAGTCTATTGCTTGTGATTGGTTAGTACCTCACCCTAGATTGGACAGTGAGTGTTCTTACCACCAGGGTCTCCTTTCAGAAGAAGCATATAACAGGAGATGTGGGGAGTACAGACTTGTCAGCAGGCCATGTGCTGACTCATGGTACTTCAGAATTCAGTGTTCTAACTTCTGGGAACATCCAGGAACATGGTGTGCCATGCTTCTTGCTTAGAAGTGCAGTGTGCCAAGTAGGCTGACCATCATGTCATGCCTGAATTTTCTCCTACAGTTCCCTCTTTTATATCACTTTTCTTTCTTGAGAGCAGAGATCCCTGATCAATGAGCAGAATATGCCCATCAATATATTACAACTAAAGAGATAATAACATAGGTAAATAGATTATAAGTGTTATGAAAGCAAAGAGGGTATCTGGACATGGAAATTGCATCATTCCAAATTTTAGAATTTTATCTTATCAGAACCATGTCAGGAAATAGTTTGGAGCCATTAACAAACAACTAAGGACAAGGTCCTCTGACCTCCACCCTTAATAACAAAGGAGGGTTAGGTAACAATGCTCAATAATTTTCAGTATTGGCACTACTCACAGTCAGTATAGTAAGCAAACATTTGAGCTGGATAGGTGTTTGCCACAATCTTTTGTGGCTACTCAGTGTTATCTGCTTCATACTGGTATCAGATGACCAGGGTTTAGTAAGCTTCACTGGGCTGTTGTAGGCTAAAGTTTCTGTCTTGCCAGTGACTCCCAAATACACGGCAGCTGCTTCCCAAATTACCACACAGGGGCTTATATTAATTATAAATGTTTGGCTGATAGCTCAGGCTTATTATTAACTAGCTCTTACACTTAAGTTAACCACAATTCTTACCTATGTTTAGCCACATGTCTTGGTTCTTTTTTGCCATATGGAATTCTCATCTTGATTCTTCTGTATCTGGCTGGCACTCCTCCTCTGCCCCTCCTCTTCCAATCATTCTTAGTTTGATCACCCTTCCTATACTTCCTGCCTGGTACTGGCCAATCAGCATTTTATCTAAGCAATTGGAGTGACAAAACTTTACACTGTACAAGAGGATTATTCCACAGCATTTCCCCCTTTTTGTCTAATTAAAAAGGATTTAACTTTAACATAGTAAGATTACATACAACAAAGACAGTTATCAAGTAAGAATTACAGTTGCAATATTTAGTCTTAATTGTATTTGACAAAACCAGAGAAAACATTTAGTTATCCATTCTGTTCTGGTGAGCCCAAAATTTCTATATCTAATTTACAATTTTTCATAACTAAAGAAAATTATAACTCTTTAGTCTTCAACTCCATCAAAGCACCCAGAATGGTGAAATGTTACCTAATGACAGGGAAATCAGGCTGCCTGGACAGTCACACAAGGTTCCTCTGCAATGTTGTGGCATCCATCTTTGGCCTACAGGCCTAGCATGTCTGACAGACTTTCCTGTAAAATAGGGAATGTTGAAGGACTCTCCTACCTTGTCTTGGCAGTTTGGCGGTTGCCATTTTTATGTTTTGGTGGTACAGTTTTGACAGTAACTGTTAAGATAAATAATGGAGTATTTTCTCTGCATTTGTCAAGTGCTAATGGGTAGACATTGTTAATGTAATTATTCCCTGTATATATTTGTATATAGTTATTGTACTTATTGTATCTAGTTTTTCTGTGTTAGTTAAAACCTTTGCTTTTTATTTAGACATAAAGGGAGAATGTTGTGTGATACTTTTTTTTTGACAATAAAGCTTGCCTTGTTATCAGATTGCAGAGCTAGCCACTAGTTAACCATAGAGGTCTGGAGGTCTTTACAGACAGGAGATAGGAAATAATAAGGTAGGGCAGAGACAGGATCTTGGCCCTTTTGGTCAGAGGATTCAGAGGTAAGAAGTGACTGTGGGTGCTCTTTGCTTCTTTGATCTGAAAAAAGCTTTTACTCTGATATCTGACTCCTGGTTTTTATTGATAAGACTAATTAGGTAGTCTGGATGCTTAAGTCTCTTCTTAGAGAGTACAGAGGTATCTCTTATAAGGTACTTTTCTCCATTTGGGGATGGGCCTGGCCAGATGCTTCCAATGACGATAATTACAGGGAGGCTTGAACTGGGGTTCTGGATGACCATAGCTGTCAGCACAGAAGGTTATCTAAATATTCCTAGAAGTGGTTAGGTAAGGAGTTAAAGGTCTGTAAAGTTAGCAAGGATTTAAGAAAGGAGGGTCCAAGCTGAATTGTGTAAAGCTATTACTTAACGTCCACCTGGCCTAGGCATTGTCTACTTGTGGAATATACCTTAAATCAGGAGACTTGCATGTGGACTGTTATTACTGCTAGTCCTTGAAAGTGGCTAAGGGAGATATCTGATTCCAGAGGAAGCCTTTCCTGAGGCTGTTCTCCAAATACCTGGAATGTGTATGTCCAGAGAGTGATCAGTCCACACTGTTAGCCCTTCTTAGGGAAAAATCAATTAGGAAAACTATGAAGGCACACATGATTTTCATAACAGAAGACAGCTGATATATAACAAGCCAAATAACACCAAAAGCTCCTTGGAATTTGGCTTCCTCAGGATGGAATTCCTTGATCCCTCCAGGAATTTTTCCATAACCAGCTGAGTTCCTATAATATATTCCTGCGGGCTGAAGCACTTTCTCCATTTGTTTTTGAAATATGTAAGCGTTTTGCATGTCAGCCTAGATAAACGACATTTTTTGAATGATGTTCAAACAATCTGGCTTTCTTAGCATCTGATTGCTTTATTATTGAACATCAATACCTTTCTTCCAACAATTTGACATGCCATTAATTGTGACTGTAAATCTGTGGTAGATCCTTGTAGAATTGTAATTGATGCCCAATGGCATCCAGCTACTGCCTAAATTGTTTATCAATAAAATTAATTCTGCTTTTGAAGAATATATCCTAAATCTAGATGTGCATAAATATATTCATAGATAATTTGTGCATATTGAACTCATGTGGAATGATGTTTTAAAGATGAACAATATTATATCCTAAAGCTCTTCATTTTAATAAAATAAAACATTTCTCATCTCACCTGATTTTTGTATGCTGAGTAACTGACTAATTACTCATATTTCATAAAAATGAAAACAGACATAACTTTGCTGTCTACATGTGTCGACTCTAACTTCATGCACAGGTAAGGCCTGCTTCCTACATGGGGAATTCTAGCACATTTATTTAAAATAAATTCCAGGGTAACATAAAATTACAGAACCCCATTACATTCTGGTGTGAGTCTCAGACAGTGATCAAAATGGGCACAGCAAGGTTCTTGTAACAAATCAACCACACAGTAAATGTACAGTAACTACAAGTTTCAAATATACCAACCACAGAAATTCTGTAAGGTCAGATCAGTGGCATCTGGGTAATTGCTCAATCAATTTCACATTTAAATTTCTTGTCAGTGTTCTTTCTGTCCTTCTCATCAACCTTTTTTATTTGTTCTTTTTCCAATATAATTTCCTTTAATAAAATCTATCATGACAACACTGGTGGCTAAGTTACCTCAGACACTGAGTGATGTTTTTTCTGTTTCACTATTGTACTATTCTGGTATGGTGGGGGACTATCAGGGGTCTTGACTTAATCTTTCCTGATCTGTGGTCCTCATGCAAAGTCTGGGGCATAGAATGTTAAATATACTAGTTACTGAGTAAGTTATTTTACTGCCAGTATATATCCCAAAGACAGGCAATAAGTTTTATATGGGAATAGAATTTAATTAATGTTAATCCATCAAAAAAGAGTCAGGCATTTCTTTTACCAGGCTCATGTCTTTTGTTTCCATATGGAAAAGCCAAGAGAAAGAGTTACAGTATGAAAGTGTGCATGGACATCCGTGTTCTGCTGTAATCCAGGCATATTTTTCTTCAAGGAATGCCAAATATGTGATGTGGCTCCATGTCATGGTACATTTTTTTTTGGATGTCAAGTCTCTCACAAGATGGTGTTGTTTTAGACTTACTCTTCAATTCATGAAAGAGTTAGAATCCTGTGAGCCCATTGTTGTATGATAAAGTGGTATGCTTGATCACTCACTCTATAGATTTATTTTTTATGAGAATCAGAAACGTGACTTAAAGGAGGGCATTAAAACAATTCAGTACTCAAGGAGTCACAGGATGCCTCCGAAGGCTGATTTTGGGTTAAAGAATATCTAGTTCTTTTTTTAAGCTTAAGATCTATACCTCAGAACTTTCTATCCAAGCACACTTCTTTTGTGTCACTTAGTTTCAATTTTAACATAGTTTTAATAGATAACTGTGCATCATGTTTTTTCATGATCTTTCCCCAATTGCCCTCGCAAGCATTGGACATCATGGAATCCTTGTACATTTTCTTTATTGATGTCTGCACCTGAGAACACATGCACAAAGTTTTGTTGTCATGAGGGCTCACAAGAACACAGAATGTGTGATGGGGAGAATCACACACAATAAACATGCTTTGTCTGTTCTTGACCTCTCTATGTAAACAAAATAAAGAAGGAGAAGCAAAGGGGGAAGTATTTGAGCCACAGTGCACCATCAACAACATTCTCAGCTGAACCTATTTGGTACTTCTAATTATGATGGCCCTTTTGATAAGTCCCTGGAGGGACTGGTGGAGACGATACTGCCTCATCCTTCATTCATTGCATGTAGAATAACCTAGAAAGTCAGTTTGAATTCAGGTAAAGACTTTCACTCTAAATTGTCAGATTTAACTTTTCATCTAGCTAAACAATGCCAGAAGATAGTGCTTTTGGCATCTGGAGAAACATTGTTTTAGTTTTGAGAGTGGGAATTGCTGAGTATTAAAGCTTCTAGTGAGGTACCAGTGAGAGAATGTGGAGAAATTTTCACCTGTGTTGTGACCCTTCCCAAACCTGTAGCCAATCTTTCAGAAAAATAATTATCTCCACAGTTTATATTCCTAGTTATAACCTTCAGGCCCTTTTTACCTACCAATTCTACATTTTTTGTTCAATAATGTTTTTCTTTCTTTAAAAATTGTTCTCCACGTTTAAAGTTAAGTCTATCTCATGTCAAGTTTCAGGTTTCCATCTTCCTTCTACAGTAGGAAGAAGCAAGGATGAGCCACGATAAAACAAGAATCATTGATGCTACCAAACCACAATGAAGAAAGGTGAACGAAAGTACTTAGTCAACTTTACAGAATGTTAGACATTAACAACAATCTTGCAAAAACATGAGAAATGTCAATTGAAGAAAATTTGTCAAATGTATAAGAACATGATATCTGTGGAACTTCTAATTGTTTAATTCCCATTATTCTTTCTTGATGAATAGTAACTGAGAACCAAAAGCTTCCCAGTCAGAAGAGAAGAGACAACAGAACAGTGCCCATTACATGGGGCACAACATCTTTTATACTGCTCCAAAAGCCATCGTGCAATTCTTGTCATTATTGGAACTGTCTTACAGTTCACTGGGAACTCTCATGTCCATACTAGACTTGACCTGATTTGTAACTTGCTCATTTCAAACATTTTCCCATATAGTATTTATGAAAAATGAGTATAAGTCACTTGGTGTTACATTTACAAGGGGTGGTAACATTGAGGTGAGAAAGACTGTACCAAACTTGAAAGGAAACACTGGAGAATGAGTTGCCCGGAGGGAATTTTTAAAGTATGGTTTGACGTTTCAAAGTGTGGGAACTTGGGATGTAACATAAATATGCATGGAGGTATGCTGACCCAAGAGGTATAACAGAAAAAAACACTTTCTTAGGGTGATATTGGGGGTCTCTGAAAGCAGAAAGTGAAAATTGTGAACACTCATCTAGACTGTTGCAAATTTGCAAAAATCTACAGGGATGCCTTGGCAAAAGCTCAAGAGACCTACAGGGTCACAACATTCAAGAAATCCTTGTCTACTTGCAAACTGGCCATCATACTGTGTAAGATGACTTTAGTAGTCAAACAGGACCAATGAAACAGACCTTAGCACATTCCTTCATGAAAATCATTAAAAATGTCAATACTAAGGAACAACATTAAGACCTTCAGAGAGACCCAATACCTTGAACTAGCAGATCATATTGTTTAAACTATAAATTTTCAGTGATCAAAAGTATGAAATACTTGTGGGGTGAAAAGAACCCTCCAGGGAAGCATCACTCAGGAATCCTAGACATTAGTATTATTTTAGAAAATTCTAAATATTTTCAGTGGGAATTATATGAGTTCCTAAAAAATAAAAGTGCCATTAAAGAAAGACAATACATTACCCACTAAATTCAGAATTTAGGTAATATCATTGATAGTATTGTTTTATGAGTTTGATTCATGCCTACCACATTGAAATTTATTTCTTTCAAATTCTTTGTTTCACTATTACTTATTCACTATTTCTCTCTCCATCGGTCTATCATCTATGTATAATCTATCTATCTACCTATTATCTATCTATCATCTCTTTTATAAATATATTAAACATTAAATGTTTCTTTTAAAATGTAATATTCATTTAATCATATGCCATGGTGTAAAATAATTATTAAATTACCACATAATTTCATATTAGTCAACTATTTATGATTTTTTGTGAAACAAGTACATTTTGAGCTTAATTAAAGATGAAATTTTATATGGAAGCTATAAAACCACACAATGAACATTCATTAATTTTTCATAGGGAGAATTAAAACCTACTTGATTTGGGTACATTTATAATACTACCTCTTCTAGTGTTCATAGAGTAAGAGTAAACAGATGTGAGAAGCATGCAGGTTAGCCTTGAATATAGTGCAAAATATTCTTGAGGCAACAAGGTGTTTATGTTTTCAAAATAGAGCTAAAATACTAAGTTCATGCAGTCTACCCACTACAGTGTTATTTCACATAACCTGCGCCCAGTCAGAAATACTGAAGTAATCAACATGAGAAAATACCAGGTGCAGATTCTATGAACACTTTTTCAGGCTTTCTTTCCATCTTGGTTCCATAGGTCAGTGCTGCTCATCGAGCAGTTAACTCTGCTATCATCTAGTAAGGACTGTGTTATCAATATTGCATGAAGGGACACTGTGGTAATGGATCTTTCAAGTGTTCTAATATTAAAGTAAGTACATGTGCTACCTCTTCATTATCTAGCTATCTCTTATGCTTGACCGAGTATAACAGGCATACCCAAATACCAAAGCAATAGCTTTTGTGTTTCCTGTAAGTTCAAGCTCCAGGGAAAGGATAACTGAGCAGTTAGGACCGTGGAAAGGCAGAGAGTTTAGTGTAGGCCAAGTTATCAGTTTGCCCTGTGCATTAAAACAAGTTCAAATTACTCTGCCTGAGCCTGCCATTAGCAGTTGGCTGTTACATTATGCATGGCATTTGACTATTCATAGGGAGAAAAATACAGTGTTTTCCATTAGTGGTTTCCTATGAGTTTAAGTCTACAAATTACCGCAGATGTTTAGGCTGATGTGTAGCATCTTTGCATGTCTATTATGCTCATGCTACATTTATTATTAATATGAATGCCATGTGATGGACTAAAATCAATAAGATTTCTATCAGCTCTAGTTTCATTCATTAAAATGCTTATGAAAATATGACACTGTGTTTATATGGTAGTCTCGGGACAATGGGGAAAAGTTCTTGCGATTTGTTGTACATCACAGCTAGTGCAAGAGAGTGTAAGATGGGAACCAAATGTTAGTTAAAGACAATGTGGTTGTTTATGAAACCAGGATGTGATGGCATTTAAGGATGACTATTAATTCTGGATCATAACCAATTTTATACACAGTAGAAAAAGCAGCATACAAGCTACAATGTATTTATTCACATACATTTATTAATCATTAATATTTCAGATTAAAATAACCAGATCATTTCTCCCATCTACCTCTCCCCACTTGTCTCTCTGTCAGATTATGGCCTTGTTTCCTTTAGTAGTTGTCACACACACACACACACACACACACACACACACACACACACACACGTATACACACATACATGCATTCATGCATGCACATATTTCTCCTTCTCAGCTTTCTTTAGTTGCCTCTGTCTAGGGTTGAGACTTGTTGAGATTTTCACCTTCCACATTCATATGTCTATTGTTGTTCACCCTGTTCAGGTCATATTTACTTCAAAGTGTTGATAAGACTTCATAAGTACAGCTTCTCTGACATTTCTAGGAGACATAATCTCATAGCAAATTTCAAGGTCCTCTCTGGATCTTACACTCTTTCTGCCTGTCTTCGGCAATAATCCCCAAGTCCTTAGGTTCAGGAATTGTGTTGTAGATATTTCTATTGGGAATGGGGTCCACAATTCTGTATTTTTATTGCTTGTGTTTTTTTTTTTTTTTTTTTTTTTGTGATGATCTCCATCTATAGCCAAGAGAAGTTTCCTTGATAAGACATGAGTACTATGCTTATTTGTATGTATTAGGATAAATATTTAGAATGTAGCTAGGGATTATTCTGATTTAGTAAAGCAATGTTGTAGGTTCTCCAAGAACCACAATGTCACTAGCCTCAGGTGCTTAGCTAGGGTTCCTGTACAAGGCCTGATTTCCCTCTTGTTGAACAGGCCATAAGTCCAATTACAGAGCAGTTGGTTATTGGCAAGGTGTGTATGCCTTAGTGGCCATGTTGGTCACTGGTGTGGTTCATAGTTGTCATAGCTGTATAGAACTATTATTTGCTTCTTTGGAAGCTTGCATGGTGCTTAATGGTAGCATAAAAGCTAGGGATAAGGTACGAGACTATCAGGTCAGCTTCAACCTGAAGTACATGTTGCCTTCAGCCATCGGGACTTACACTCCATTTCTCTCAGAAATCCAAGAGCAAGAGTGATCTCCTGAATGTTTTGGAAGTTTCTTGGAAAACCCTGACTGTCAACTCAAAAGTTTTCTCAAACACCTGGTGTTGTCTGTTTTTGTTAGATAACCTATGGCTTTCAGGGAGAGCATTGGTAGCCCAAAGGGAAATTTTTATTTAAACTATATAAGTATAGATAGACAAAGGCATTTGTTATACTTTGTTTGTTTGTTTGTTTTGTTTTCGAGAAAGGGTTTCTTTGTGTAGCTTTGTGCCTTTCCTGGAACTCACTTTGGAGACCAGGCTGGCCTTGAACTCACAGAGATCTGCCTGCCTCTGCCTCCGGAGTACTGGGATTAAAGGCATGCGCCACCACCGCCCAGCCTCTTATACATATTTTTAAGGTAGAAAGTTAATAGTGTGATTTCTCATGACTATTTCAGACATTATTACTGTTGTTTACTCTCCTTTTGTATTTATGTCCCTCACTAACTAATCCCCCGTTTTCCTCTTCAGATCACTTGTATCCTATCATCCACAATCTCTGTTGCTCCTCCCTCCTCCCTTGTTTCACAGTGGACCCTTTTCTACTCTCCTGGTTTTTGTACTTATTCTAGATTATAACCTTGTAGCAGGGTCCTTGCTGTTGTTTCCTTTGGGGGCAGGGGCCAACTAGGCACAGAGTCAAACCATAGAGACTCCAGGAGAATGTTGAAACAACAAGCTCAGTTTATTCAGGAAGAGGCAAGCCTTATATACCCTCCACCCCACCCTGGGGGGAAGGTCTGATGAATATGCATCAGCTGGTGTGACATGGCTGCCTCTCATTGGTCCAGGTCATCTCCAGATCATGTTTCAGCTGCTTTTGCTAAGACCATCAGGCAGACCCAGACTGGCTCTCAGAAAGTATCTTTTTTACTTGTTTGGGCATGTAAATGTTTGTCTTTCTCCTTCAACTGTGGTAAATAATTTTGCTGGGGATATTAGTCTACCATGGTGATGTTTTGGACTTGGAATTCTGGACTTCTTTCAGGCTCTTCTTGCTTTCAGACTTTCCATTGACAAATCATTTGTTATTCTGATGGCTTTACACACACACACACACACACACACACACACACACACACACACACACACACGGCTTATGGGCTTTTTCTCCTTCTGTTTTCTATTCTTCCTTTGTTCTGTATACTTAGTATATTAACTATGATATGCCATGGAAATATTCTCTTATGGTTTAGCATATTTGGTGTTCTGTGTGCTTGTATCTGTATGGATACATCTTTCTCCAGTTTAGAGAAGTTTTCTTGTGTGGCAGTTGTGAAAACCTGATCTATACCATTGTCCTGGGATTCTTCTCCTTCATCTGTTCTTATGATTTGAAAGTTTGTTCTTTTGAGATGCTCCACACTTGCTACATGCCCTTTTCCCATGTTTATTTAAAAAATTCATAGTTGTTGCTTATTTTGTCTAGGTCCTCTATTGTTGAGTTCTCATATTCTAACTTCTACTTCATTTGTTATAGTTGTTAGGCTGTCCTTGAGTTTTCTGGGAGGCTTATTGGGTTGTTTTTTTCACTTCCATCTCCAATTCAGCTTGAGTTTTCTTCAGTGTTTCTCTTTATTGAATTAATTTTGTTTTCAAATCTTGGATTGATTTCATCATTTCTATCAGCTTTATGTTTTCACTTTCTCGGGCATCACCCTCCTTAAGTTCTTTCTCTTTTGTGCTGTTTCTTTGTGCCTTCTTAAAACTCTTAGAGTTCCTTATGAAGTTTATGATTTATTTTTAAACTGTGTGTCCTGGAATTTATCTAAGTAATTTACACTAGCAGACATTTCTATAGGCCTGGCAGATGCTGGCACAATGACACTGACTTAGTCATTCACATTGTCTGTACTTTTGCAAAGAGGTTTTGGCTTCTGGTCTTCTTTTGTTTGTTCTGTGTCTGATGCATGAATATCATGTTGGGAGCAGAAAAGAGGATGTGCGACATAGGTTGTGTCTAGAGGGTAAATCTGGCTTAGGTAGAATGAAATCAAGTAGATTCAGGGGACTTGGAAAGAGCATAATGGTGTGTCTTGGTCCATGTTAAGGGTAGGTCTGAGGTTTGAAGTGAGAGAAAGAAGAGGAGGATCAGACAATTATCTCAACTAGACCATAGGGAAGGATTTGTAGCATCTGGTTGGGGAGAGAGTTGGGATGTGGTATCGGGGTTCAACCCCGAACTATCAAAGGGTGCCTTAAAGGGTGGAGTGAGGAATTGGGAAATGATAGATGGAAATATAGATGAAGAAAAAGAAAGAGACATATAATACCTTCTGGAGGGCCCTAGGTCAATACCAGCAGCCTCGAGTTTATTTCTAAATGGCGTTTTATATACTAGGAAGGGGATAGGCAAATGACCTTCTCCTTTCAAGATCAAAGCACAATCTACAACCAAGTGTAGACCCTTTAAAACACCTGGTAACCATACTTTTGGCCAAATCCTCCCATTATGCAGCCCTGCTAAGTAAAGCAAGCTCAGACTTTCTGACTTTGAGTAAGGCCTTACTTGGGGGTCTCTCTGGGCCCCCATAGTATGGGAGTGGCCTATAGATTGCAGTAAGGGAGGGTATATTCTATCAGAAGCCTGGGGGTAACAGTGCAGGCAGGGCTGACCAGACTATGCTGGATCTCTAGATAGGGGACCCAGGCTAGATGTTGGGGGTTTGGTATTGTTTGTCAAGGATCAGGTGACTCACCTCATATGGCTAGACTCTAGAGAAGGATTTGTATGATCTAGCTGGATTTTGAGCTTGAGTATCTGTTTTTACAAATGTTTCTAAATAAGAGAATATTCTATGATGAGAATTTGAACAGTTCTTTGAAATTGAAGGACTTTAACTTTGCTTTTACAGTGTCTGAGTTAAATGATTTGCAGACAGCATGTTTTTAAAGATTCTCATGCAATTGGTCCCTTATGAAAGTTTAAAATCCTAGGGTGAGTAAGAGTAGAATATCTTATATTATTACGGTGTTGACCACAAAGTATACTGGGGAAAATTTACGTACCCAATCTCCAAAAATTTATAAATTTAGTAATTGAAATAAATTTTTGAATATTTTACTTGCAGCTTTGACAGCATAAACATAATCACAATATAAATGATAAATTCATTTAAAAATAAAGTAAATTGAAGAGTATCCATATGACTCAAGCCAACATGTGAGGAGTTCAGATCAAAATCATACACACTAGGGTGTTTTGAACTTGTCCAGGAACTTTTCTCCTGGGAATTTTGGCCACTAGAAAGCGGTGGCTTTGTCTGTCACATTTTTAATTAACTTATAAAGATAGCCAGAACCCAGAGCAGAGATTTCCAATAAGTCAATCATGGTATTTTTCAAGAAGCAAGCATATGCTATGTCATTCAAGGTGAAGAATAATATTTAATTGATAAAAGATGTGATAAGATTTATTATTCGTGGTTTTAGGAAAGTAAGTACAAAGAATCAGCAACAAAAAACATCTTGTGAAACAAAAATCATAGTTCTTTCCTCACTGAATTTGCATCTTCAAATGGCACTAAATCTGACCAAAACAAACACAATTATGAGAAAAGAAAAATAAAACTTTCTTTGACACCAGGCTTTGTTTACATTGTTAACTGGATGAATAAAAGTGTTAATGATGGAAACTATGAAATAAATTTAGCAAGATTATGTGACACAATGTCAGTACCTGAATGAAATGCTTTTATTTAAATTAGATTTACAAATGAAATAAGAGAACAAATATAATAATTGTAAGATCATAACATCGGAGTAGGCAAATAGTAAGTGTCAACAACACCTTCTCACCAAAAAAAATAAATTCCTGAGTGATGAAGTATGTCTACATAAATTGAACGCTGAACAGAAGTAAGACAGAAGAAAAAGTATAGAGTCTAGGAACTAACACATAATTAGCAACCTGTGATACAGGAGATAGAGACACTAGATCACTAATAAGAGATGATTTATTTATGGAACCCAAAGCCTATTAGTTTTGGAAACTGTAAAAATACATACTTAAAGGAGTCAGAAGACACATGAGCCCCAAACTCCACAGGTTATTAATATGGGTGAAGGACGTTGTACATGAAGTAGTGGTCCCAGTGAACAATGCACTGGCATTTTTATCTTAAATGTCGTAATTTGCAAATCAATCAATAAGAAAATGATGCCATGCATATAATTTATAGATATTGACTAATTATATTTGAAAAATAATATGATGAATGTTCACTGACAAACAAGCATAGGATTCTCAGTTCTTTACTTCATGTAAAATTATGTGAATCCTCTTCATAATGTGTTTTGCAGAGATAGTGGTTCACTATTTTACCCAGGCTATTCAGTTTCTTCACTAACTGGGAATGGAAACATAACATCTATAGCCTTCATTTCTTTTCATGAAGAAAGGGACTACTTCTCTCTGTGTGTTTGTGAGTGTGTGTGTGTGTGTGTGTGTGTGTGTGTGTACATGCGCGCGCGCATGCAGTTGCATATGCACACTCTACACAGTGATTTTTTTCCAGAAATTTTGTTTGTTTTGAATTTGATTATTCATCTTTACAAAAAGTAGCAATGATTATACATGTAATCTATTCAAATTTCTACTTTCATAGTATAACTGCTTGATTGTAGACTATTAGATTAACATTTGGGGTGTTGGGTCAATGAAAGAGCATGTCAAAACTCACCTTGGTTTATATTTCATGCAATTGTTAGATGCGGAGAATTACAAGCTGCATTAGAAATTGTAAGTCAGGAGTTGGTATTTTGTTGGACTATCTGTAGCATATCTGATAGTGTCCCACTTTCTGAGAACCAGCTGTGAGAGACTGTGTCACAACTGAAGGTGACAGAGGCTTTGTTGCTGGGACAGCTTTCACTTTGGCAAAATATCTGCCACAAAGCATCCTTTCACATTCAGTACCTGCAACTGTCACTCTGATTTGGGTCCATGCAAGAACTACAGCGAAGCAAACAAAAACGGAACAAAGACATCGTTATCTCAGAAGCGAACCAAAGGGAGGAAGCTTCAATTAGTCCGTACAAAACAGAAGGATGGACAGCATGGGGAGGTTTTTACAGGAATTCCCAAGGACTCCATTTAGCTGATAATTTTAATGTACTTCCCAACAGACCTATTTAATGAGGAATAATGAAAATTAATGGCCGCCGGACAGCGCTTCACCGAACTTTAGGGAGGTTCACACACTGTTATATGGACTCAGCTCTGGCAGGATGATGAGCCACAGCTGAGCAGGTTCAGATGTGGAGCCCCCTTGCTGATTAGTCACGAGTCCGGTGTCGGCGATGACAAAGCGTGCTCCCTTGATATTCCTTAAGTCATGGCTGGAAGCAAGCTGGATATTAATGTCTCAACTCTGTGACCTGTGACATGGCTCAGCAGTGCAGAAACTCTTTGATTTTATCACAATATATAAAACCACCCAATATGAACATGTGACTTGTTATTACAGTGTTTGGATATCTACAAATTTTCTACAGATGAATGTTTCATTACCCTACTTTAATTCTGTGTCATACATCATTTTGGAAATTTCCAGTATAGTTTATTTAGACAGAAAAGACCTTTCTATGATTTCTTCTACTTATTTTGTAGAATTTTTTTTTTCTGGAGATTGTGTCTTTTTAAATAGAAGGCATTATGTACTACAATTTGAGCTAAATACGTCCTGTTAATTCATTTTCTTGCATTCCAAGCCTCCACTAGAAGCCAGTTATCTATTTCCTGTCATTGTACATTAGTTTAATTTTTATAGTGTTATTTAATGGAGTCATAATGAAACTACACTTTTCTGTCTGTCTTTCTCCTTTTTCATTATTATTTGATTTCAAAGCATGTTTTATTTGTTGATGTTTATCTCTTTTAATTATCACATACTCTTTTATCTTGTAAGGGTCCATAGTTATGTTTCATGTATATACCACTATTAGTTTATCTATTTACCTGCTTTGCTTTATGTGTTGAATAGTTTCAGTTGAACAGCTGTGAGCATTCACAATTGTTCATAAGTGTAGCCGGAGGGCTTCTCTCCAGGTTCCCCAAGCCCCGCAGTCCCACAATCCACATATAAAATAATCACTCAGACGCTTATATCACTTATAAACTGTATGGCCATGGCAGGCTTCTTGCTAACTGTTCTTATATCTTAAATTAACCCATTTTTATAAATCTATACCTTGCCACGTGGCTGGTGGCTTACCGGCGTCTTTACAGGTTGCCTCTCCTGGCGGTGGCTGCAGTGTCTCTCTCCTTCTTCCTGTTTCCCCAATTCTCCTCTCTCTTTGTCCCGCCTATACTTCCTGCCTGGTCACTGGCCATCAGTGTTTTATTTACATAGAGTAATATCCACAGCACTTCCCCTTTTCTTCTTTTTTTAAAAAGGAAGGTTTTAACTTTAACATAGTAAAATTACATATAACAAAACAATTATCAAGCAAGAATTACAGTTACAATATTAAAGAAGATGTCCTATCTATCTTATATTTGTGAGTTTAAGGTTTTATATCTAACTTATCTTTTATCATAACTGAGGAAATTATAACTATCTAGTCTTTAACCACATCAAAGACCTGAGAAGGAAGATAATGGTACCTGAGAAATGGTAGATGGATGCAAGCAACTTTCGGGAATCTCGCAAGAGTAGACCAAGACAGCTGGCAGCCTGGACAGTCACCTAATGTTTCTCAGCATTGTTGGTGCATTCAAATTGGCTACAGGCCTAGAGTATCTGACAGACCATTTTCAGAAGCAGGATTTCTGAAAGACCATCTTACCCTGTCTTGGCAGAGTACAGTGGTCACTTTCCTTGTGTCCCGCTTGTCCAGAAAGGACAGCATTGCATTTGTACTGTCAGCCATCAAGGCAAGGGCAGTTCTTTGCCCAGTAGGCCATTTTGTGCCAAAAAGACAAACTTCCAAATGGAAATGTCTTAGAAGCCCAACATTCTCTCGGGATCAAATTGGTGCAGCCAGGAACAATTGTGTCTCATGTCAACAGAATTCTAAGTTATTTAAATGCCATATTCTCTAGGTCTATGAAGTGTTTGAAGATTACCTATCTATCTGAAATATATCTATGTATACCTAGAAGACTTAACTAACATGGTTATAAATATGATTATCATAGATGACTAATTATTAATCTATTTTTAATTATCTATTACAATTTTAAATGAGTTACATAAACGTAATACCTCAAACAAGAATAGAAATATATATATATACAGTATAACAAAATTAACTTCAAGTTTGTATCAATAAACCAAAATTTATACCAATGTAAAACATTTTAAACATAAACTAAAATCTATACCAATGTAAAACATTTTAAACAAGTTGTTCTTTAAAAGTAGGTTCATTAATCTACCCTTTTATCTTATCATCTCCATATCCTCCTATATATCTAATCATATCCCCTTTTTCTTTTTTAGAAAGAGATCACTTTTATAATCAACCTGTTTTAAATAAAAATATTGGTTTTTCTCTGTCCCACACCAGAGGGCTCTTCTGATTTGGGACACAAGAATCTCTTAACCATTTTTTTTAAAGCAATATGTCTGGGTTTAGAGGGGGAGTGAGCCAATTCCACCTCTAAAGCCAGCTTGGTATATTTGGGAATTTGGGCGTAGCATCTCTTACTACTTCCTGCTGGAGGGGGGCGCTGTATCTTATGGGGACGCAAAGGAAATTTTAAGCCTATGGGGTAGTCCTTGAGGCTGTATTGTGTGAACCAGTTGCCTTGAAACCGCTCTGGATGTTGGATCATCTGGGCCATGGTGTCACCGGAGGCCTTTCAGGGGGTCTTGGCTGGTGAAACCTGATGTATCTTAATCTGGAACAAATACACAGCCTCTGGCTTTCTGTGGAAACAAAAGCAGAACCTCTTTTCCAAAGTAACATATCCTTAAATCCAAATTTTGAAGTCAAGGTACCTTTAAAATATACATTTTGGCATAACTCAACAGCTTTTGCAATCAAATGTTTTTCTTCAGTTACGAATAACAAAGAGAAAATAATCCAGATTCTCTGTGTGGTAGCCATATTTACGTGGCTTATGTTTTATATTACCTTGAGCCTATTGCTTTAAACTGCACCATTCTAAGACTGAAACGGTGCTGTGGCTGCTGGCTCCGCCCACTTCAGCTTCCCAACATGGTGGTGGTACATTTTCCGCCAGCTCTGGGAGTCATCAAGTCTCAGAAATAGTGGGTCTAAGCTTTTATCAAAGCAGCGTGTAGCCCAGAAACCTCTTTAAAAAAAAAAAATACTAGTAAAGACTAAATCTACTACACAGCATAATGTGCCGCTGGCAGACGCCTCATTTCCACTATACTGCTGGTCAAACGCACCCGCCAGGAACCCGCCACTGTTCAAACCCGCGTTTTGCGGCGTCTAGCTGCCTGTATGAGACAAGAAGCATGAACCTGGTTTTGGCTCTGTTTAGAATTGGTTATTAAATATTCTCAGGTTTAAGGTGGAAACTCGAGCCGTTGGGCGCCATTTGTAGCCGGAGGGCTTCTCTCCAGGTTCCCCAAGCCCCGCAGTCCCACAATCCACATATAAAATAATCACTCAGACGCTTATATCACTTATAAACTGTATGGCCATGGCAGGCTTCTTGCTAACTGTTCTTATATCTTAAATTAACCCATTTTTATAAATCTATACCTTGCCACGTGGCTGGTGGCTTACCGGCGTCTTTACAGGTTGCCTCTCCTGGCGGTGGCTGCAGTGTCTCTCTCCTTCTTCCTGTTTCCCCAATTCTCCTCTCTCTTTGTCCCGCCTATACTTCCTGCCTGGTCACTGGCCATCAGTGTTTTATTTACATAGAGTAATATCCACAGCAATAAGTTACTCCAAAGACAAACATTTTTGTTTTCCAAGTGGAAAATCTTCAGAAAGGAACATCTGTGTCACGAGAGAGATGTATGTGACTTCAACAAACCACAGTAAGAGTCACATTTTACCTTCCCACCAATGTAGGAGTTTGGGAATTTCTGTGGCCAAAGGCGAATACCAAACATGGATATTTGTATTGTGTCTTAAATCCTTAGTTTTTCTATTACATATATGGTGTTAAAAGATCTGAACTGTGGTTTCAATTTATATTTCTCTAATGGTTTTTGATGTTGAATATCATTTCCTCTGCTGATTTTTCATGTGCAGAGGCTAGTTGCCTATTCCAACACTGTATACATAAGAATGTTTGGAATTTTGTCAGCCACAAGGAAAGATATTTTGAACTCCTTAACCCCTCAGAGTGCTACCTTATTTGGAAATAAGGTTGTTGCTGATTCAACTTATCAGACCAGTACACATTGGATTAATGGCTTACTCTCCATCTTTAATCAAATGTCACTTAAAGGAACAGAAGGATCAGAAGAATATCATCTAGAGATGAAAAAAGAGAGCTTGTGCAATTACAAGCCCAGGAGATGCTGAAAGTTGCCAGCAGTCACTGAAAGTTAGGTGATACATGTAGACGGTACTTTGTAGCGATATATTGTGTACGTCAATAAACTTGCATGGGGATCAGAGAACAGTGCCAGACACTAGATTAAACACAGAGGCCAGACAAGGGTGACCCACTCTCTTAATCCTATCACTCAAGAGCAGAGATCAGTCTGGATCTCTGTGAGTTCAAGGCCAAACTGGAAACAGAGCCAGGCAGTGGTGGCACACATTTTTAAACCCATTACTGGGAAGCACACATGTCTTTAATCCCAGGAGGTAATGTCTAGGCAGAGAAAGGTATATAGGGCATGAGGAAACAGGAACTTACTCTCTTGAGACTGAGGATTTCCTAGAGGTAAGAACTTGTGGCCTGCCTGTTCTGTTTCTCTGATCTCTCAGCTATCACCCTGATGGCTGGCACTGTTTTTTTTTTCTATTAATAAGACCATTTAAATATTCATGTTACAGTACTCCCTAATAGGCTATGCAAAGAACTAATCCCTTCCATATAATGATTTTGAACAATGAGCCCCAAAATGTGTGTAACCCCTTTATAACTGCTATAAAGTGTTTCATGTCTAAAGAGAAATGCACACATACTTGATATGGATACATCATAGCTGGATCTTTCCAATGTGAGGATCTTTCATATGTGATGCAAGATTTTCAGATGCCAGCTGCTATTTCTCTGACTATAGTCTGTCTATTTTCTCCTGTTTTGTTGATGCTGGGAATGAAACCCAGGGAATTTGGGATTTTTAGAAATGTACTCTACTATTTAAGCTACATCCACAGCTATCTCTGTCCATATGATTTATGACACATGTTGTAACTATGGTGCCAGGCTGGCCTCAAATTTGCAGTATTCTCCTGTATCAGTTCTGCAAGTCCCAGGGCTATGGTATTCACCATCACTCCAGGCATTTGACAATATTTTAGGATAGCAGTTCCTTATTTTAAGAAAGTCCCATTCCTAATGGGCCAGTGGAAGCCTAGTAGAATATTAGGATGCCAAATCTCCCAACCTTAAATAGATATGCCTCATACCAGCAATGAGTCCAGCACCACCATACAGCAGCAACAGTATGGCCTGCATTTTCCTTCGGTATCATCACATTCAAAGTAATAAAGCTAGAACAGAATATAAAAATAAGGATCAACAATGTTATAATATCAAAAATGTCCAGATTTCACGTAAAGTTATATATGATACAATGTATCCAGAAATCTCAAGTTCGATGACAAAGGAAAATGTCAAGTGATAATTGTGAGAAAATAGAGATGTTGAGACTGACTTTCAGTCTTATCTAGCATTGATCATAACACTGTTTTAATGAAAGCATTTATAACAAGTCAGAAACAGTGACTCAGAAAAGATGTAGAGATAGAGAATACTGAATTGGTTATTGGGAGATGTTGTCTAGCAATATATCGTCATTTGTTTGCCCAGTTTGGACCAGAATTTGCCTAGTCAAGGCTACCCTCAAACTCATGATGATCCCCTTCTTTCAACCTCCCAGGTTAGACCTTTAAAACTAAAAAATTCCATTCGGTTTTGGAGATAATAAAGTGGCGAGTTCTTCACATCAATATGAGAAATACAGAAGGAAGACCCAACACAATAAAATAAAGAAATCAAAATTATCAAAGTTAAATAGCAATAAGAATCTCAATTACAAAATACAGGAATCTTAGGGGCATATTGACTATAACTATGTATGTCATACTATTGTCATTGAATTCCTTAAAAAAATAGAGGAGTGAAAGTTAGGAATAAGAATATACCAGAATAAACAATGATATGAAAATGTACATGATTTGACTGCAAATATAATTCTATGATCTCAAGATGATAAACAAATATAAAAGATAAGAATGTTCAGAAAGCGAATAGTACAAATCATGATAAACTCTCTGAAATGGAAGACAAAGACGGTGTTTTGGAAGCCCTGACAGCAAGCCATACTCTACGGAAAGAGTACAATCCATGGACCAGCACGGATGTCATTCAACTATCCCAAGGTGCCTGAGCCGCCTCATCAGAGACCATCAAAATGAAAAGGAGCTGGTATACCAGATTGTAAGTTCTGAAGGGAAATTACAGCTCACCTAGAATTTTGCATCCAGAGAAACATCATTTAACATGAAGCAGAAAATCTAGACAGAGTGAGAGAAGAAACACTTCAAGAATTCATTGCAAGAGACTTAACGCTTCCATTATTGTTAATCACTTTTAAGAAAAGCAAAACTTTACCATTGAGTAGAGCATCATGATGAATACAGAAACTTGTGTACTTCTCCTATTCTCAAGAGAACCGTTTCTGGAAAGGATTAATTCTGTAATTTAAAAAAACACATATTTAGCACAAACTGGTCATGACCTCAAAATCTACTTGCCTCAGCCCTTCACTGCCAGTATTACAAGTGAGGAAAACTCCTGGAGCTTGGCCTGAGATCCGGCCGTGGATCTCTGCATCTGCTCCCATCAGTCACTGGATGAGGGTTCTATGATGACAGTTAGGGTATTCAGCCCATCCGATCACCAGAGTAGACCAGCTCAGGCACCCTCTCGACCATTGCCCGTAGTCTGTGGTGGAGTCATCTTTGTGGATTCCTGGGAACCTCCCCCAGCACTCTGCTTCTCCCTATTCCCAGGGTGCCTTAATTTATCATGGTATCTCTTTCCTTGTTCTCCCACTCTGTTCCTGTTCCAGCTTGAACCTCCCACTCCCCTAAGCTCTCATCCCGTCTCTTGCCCTCCATTACCCGCCCCCCAGCCCCAGTTTGTTCATGTAGATCTCATCTATTTCTCCATCACTGGGTGATCCATGATCCTTCCTAGGGTCCTTTTTACTACCTAGCCTCCCTGGAGTTGTGGGCTGCAGTCTGGTTATCCTTTGCTTTACATCTAGTATCTACTTATGAGTGAATGCACACCATGTTTGTCCTTCTGAGTTTGGGTTACTTCACTCAGGATGATATTTTCTAGTTCTATCCATTTGTCTGCAAACCTCATGGTGTCATTGTTTTTCTCTGCTGACCTGCTTCAGCTGAATGTATCAGGCTCTACTGACTCCCCACGGGAGACCTTACCTTGGAGGATGTGGGAATGGAGGGTGGGTTGGGGGGGAGGCTGGGGCGTGGGAAGAGGGAGGACAGGGGAATCTGTTGTTGATATGTAAAATGAATAGATCATTTCTTAATTAAAAAAGGAAAACCTGGTAAGATTTTACTTTCAGCAACATTTTTTTCTTACTCAATTCTTTTCTCATATTTTGCTTCCCAGCACCCTTGCTCAAACAGCAAGGCTTAAGAGAAGATTACATAACTTCACCTGATCATTTAGAGAGAAGAAAGGTTTCCTCAAAATACTCGTACTGTTTTAGCTACAAAATAAATACAATTAAAATGAACAAAACAATCTTGCACTAAAACACATTCAGGAAAATGTAAACATTGAATAAATAGAATAGCAAACAGAAAACGTAACTGGTTTGCAGTTTTCCTATTGAAAAATAAAAGAAATTTTTAGACTTTTATTCTTCTCTTATACATTACATCCTAACCACAATTTTCCTTCCCTCTGTTCTTTCCCAGTCCCTTCTACAACCTCCTCCCCCAGATCCACCCCTCCGACATTTCCCTTTAAAAAGAAAAGAAAAGGCAAAGGGAAAAATGCTCCCCAGGGACATGCCACCATCGTGGTCTACCAGGATACAATCAGACAGATCACAAACCCTCCTATCCGGGGTGGACAAGGCCACCCCCGTAGGAGGAATAGTGTCCCAAGTGTAGGCAAAAGAATCAGAGCCCCCTACTCCCACTATTGGGAGTCCCACAAGAACACCGAGCTATACACCACAAGGTATATACAGAGGACCTAGTTCAGACCCCTACACCCACACAGGCTCAGGGATTGTTGCTTCAGTGTCTGTGCCCCTATGATCCTGGCTTAGTTGATTCTGTAGGCCATGTTCTTCTCCACCACCCCTTCCTCCTGGCTCCTACAGTTCTCCTTCTCCCTCTCCTGCTGAGTTCCCCTGGCTCTGCCAAGTGTTTGGCTGTGGGTCTCTGCATCTGCTCTGTCGGTTGCTGGATGCCTCCCCTTTGATGACGATTGGACTAGGCACTGGTCTATGAAGCATAGCAGAATATCATTCACTAAAATATATTTGTAGAAAAATTAACAAACCATGCTTATTTTCTAGCCTGTATATAATTTCAAAAGCTTGAAGACATGACTGAGAATAGTTATATACAGATTATAAAATTTTTCACTTTGATTTTTCCATCTTTTTAATAAATGATATATTTTTATTCTAACTTTGAGGTTTTATTTTTTTCTACTTCCTTTCCTGGTGCAACATTTCAAGTTGTTGAATTAGTTCTGGGAAAGCATAACAGGGTAGAATGCGCTATAGCTGTCTCTATAATCTAAGCACTTGGCATCAAGGATGCTGGGGTGTTGTATGCTCCTCATACAAACTGAGTGTTAGCTTAAAAATCCATGATTTAAAATTACAATTTTCAGTTTCACTTAACTGAGAGTCGTCAATGTTTTATCCACTTAAAGTATATTTTGCAATGATTTTAAATCTGAGGAGTGACCTAGAAGGGAACCTGGGTGTGCTGGATTCTGTTAAAGTGGTGCGTTGCAGATCCTCTTAGAATTATAGCAGCTGATGTCAATGTCACCTGACCACAAAGGGACAGCTCCAATAACATTCTGAGTCCTCTACGCACAGCTCACCCTGTTAAATGCCTAGCATCCCCAAAGGTAAACAGGGACACTTTCAGCTCTTTCAGGAAACAAACACTTTAGATCTCTAATCTTGAAGATACACAGCAACAGTTCAACCTTCAAACTAAACAGTATCCAACAGACTTTGAAAACAGAGTTCCAAGGTGATTTTATCAGGATATTGGGTTTCATTTTAGTAACATTGGTAGCTCAAGGGCATTGTGTGTAAAGGCTAGTGAAGGAGGCAGAATCATCTAAGAGGTTTTATCCTGGATAAGTGAACTGATTTTTTATCTTAATTGGGCTTCATTCTTTAGTTTGATGATATTTAAGTGGGTGAATCCTACAGACAATAAACTCATCTTTTTCATTTTATAAACTAAGTTTCTTTTCCAGACATCTGTTTGTACTAGATTTGATGAAACCCAAAAAATATTGAGCAGCCTCTATCCCAGAAGTTAAACTTTAATTACACAGACCTTTGAGGTGAGAAACAACTTGACATTGAAACTGTTTTGGGCCAGGGAGCTTTGCTTAAATATTTTCAGATGAACCCACACTTTCATTTAAAGATGTAAGGAGAGTAAAAGCTGTCTAGGTATTTAACTTTATATATGAAATTTAAATTTGCAGCAATTATCTATTTAGTCTTTTAAAATATTATAATTTTAATGCTATCATGATATGTCAGTAGTCTAGTGATACCTATGACATTAAGTAATTACAGAGTCTGGAGGGAAGGCTGAGAAGTTAGGGTGTGTTTACTGCTCTTCTAGAGGAAGCAGTTTTAGTTCTTTAGCATCTGTGTCAGGCTGTACTCAAACACCTGTAACTCTAGTACCAGGGGCTCTGACACCCTCTTCTCACCTCTGCACACATATACACATGCTCACACAGACACATATATACACATAATTAAAAGTAAAATCAACCTTTAAAACGTAGCCATAAGTGAGTTTCTTTATACAATTCAAATCCACCCAGGAATTGTTTTGAATCTTCTTAAAGTAGTAAATCTACTTCAAGTGTCCAAATCATGGCACATGGAGGAAGAACAAACAGAGAGTCTTCACACACAGCATATGTGAAACTCAGAATGCTCATTGCCTTGAAGAATATAAAGAAGATACACCTGAAAGGTGTTATTTCTTACTGGAGTCTAGCTCCAGATGAGGGCAGGGTCTGAAGATGAGTGGGTGCAAGAGGAGCAGCAGGTGAATCAGACATGAAACACTTCTTAGTTTCATTTTAGGAGAGATGGACAGAGAGGAAGCACATCTTTGTATGGCTTTTCCTACTCTGAGAGCCATTCCCAGTGAACAGGTCCCAGCAGAGGATGTGAGGAGTCAGTGGGGGAAGGAAGTGAGCCAGGCTGTGGTGGCTGGGAGAATCTTGCAGCCTGACTGACTGGCAGCCAGAGTGCTTCTTTATTTATACAGAATTTAGTAATAAGGGATACATTCATGATGCACCAAAACATAGATCGTATCATTTTTGTTTTTGGACATGTCTTTCACTTCCTTTTGCTCATCTTTTAGTCATCAACAATAAACTATGACAGAACAGAGTTATCATTTCCAATCATTTTCCCTCAAATTTTGATATCATTAATAAACAGAGTTACCATTCTTACTTGGTAGCCCTATAAGCCATTTTTAAGAATCCAGAGGCATATGACAGCCTCTTCTTGGGCTAGTAGCTCTGGTTGCTTCAAGGATGCTAGATCAAAACAAAATCTTAAAGCCACCCCCAGTATTTCAGCATGTCCCAAGCAGTGTATTAACTCTTAGTGGTCAGAGTACCCAGAAAAAAATCTTCAGGCCAAAGCTTCTACAGTTCTTATTCAACTTCTGGCAAAATACAATGTTTATACTTTATAGAGTTTGTCTATATGTCTAATCTTGGCCTTCTGTTGTTCCTTAGTCATATGTCACCATAGTGGCTCTACATGTGCTGACTTTTCTTAGAAAGGGAGGTCTTGACATCTCATTCTTTTACATCTTTCCACTCCATACTTTGCTCATTAATATGTCTTTATGTAGGGCAGAGGTATATGCCAAATAATTGTCTGAGTGTATAGTGGGAAGAGCCTTGTAATCTGAACAGTGGCCAACTCTTCTGGCCTACCGAATCTTGTTGACCTTTTTGAGTTTACTTCATTTTGATTATCTTATTCCTCAGTAAGTATTGGGACAAATGTTTCAAGAATGTCTCATAGCCTCATGAAGTGACCTCTGGCTTCTTTATGTGTCACAACCTCCAAGGCATAAGGAAGACCATCAAGTAGATAAGGATATCTCCCTCAAAGTGGGGGAATAGCATGTTCAGGACTATCCTGGGGAAGCTTAGAAGCAGCATTCCTGGGAGAAGGCATAAATGATTCATAAGGAATGTTCCATCAATCCAATATCCTCAAATTGTACAAATGTTAAAAGTGCCCCGAGTATGTAACAGGTGGAGATGAAAACCAAAGGTGGCATGGCAGCCATCATGTGGCTCAGCTCTGCTGGATCTTTGTTAAGCAGCTGTGCTGACTTTATGACTTCTGCCATTCCATTCAGATATGGCTATGCCAATTTCTCAAGTGCTAACAGGAAGCAAGGTTAATAAAATTCTCTACATAGGCTGATACCCTTGCCTATCACAGATAATGCAGCAGAAATCCTCTGTAAGCTAGATACTTTAGTGTCTCCTAGTAGTTTTTGTGTCTGGCAGAGCTAACCAGGGATTAGTAAACATCTCCTGGCAACATCTCTGCCCTTCAATGTGCTTTCAGTGAGAGTAAGCTCAGTTTAATGGATGTGCTTGACAGGGCAATCCATTATAAGTGCCTTAAAAGCAGACATAAGTAAAACAACCCAAACCACATCCACTGTTAATAATAGATGTGTATTCATCATTGGCAACTATTGATTATAGGCTTAAAAGGAAGTTCTTTGTGCATTGATTTTGGGGCCTTTGCCTTTGCTACATAGATAATTGCAAGCAACATGAGCTTAATGGAAGCGTGTTACCACTCTTGAAAAATTAAGTTATCATTCAAGATCCAAGGTGCAGTAATGTGAAGGCATGTCGCTTGTGAATAGAAACAGTGTGTGTTCGAAGAGATATTGTGAGCAAGCACCTTGGAGATTTCTTAAGGACTGTTGACTGCTGGTTATTTGCATTCTTCAAATTCAGAACTGTTGTATTCTAAATGTTTTAAACATCTGTGTCCTGCTTATGTCTGAGTTGAAAAACGACCTTTATCAATCCTTTGAACTATTCATTTTACTCAGGACTCCCATTTTCTTTTCTTCCTCTTCTGTGACATAAGGCCTAGTAGTGCATTAATGGAAAGATCAGGCTTAAATATGGTGGTGTTCATGTTCTTGTGGACTAACATGAGAAATCATACAAATAAAGGGTCGATGAAGTAAGGGAAGACCTAGGGCAAACTTCTGTAGTCTATGAAAGCCTAAGATGGGGAACATATTGAACAGTTCCATCTGTGCTCTAATGTGAGAGCGAGCCATTAACTTGTGACTCTTGATTCCCCGTTAAACCTGTTATGCCCCACAAGAACAGTGAGAGAAGGTACAAAAGGTTTCCGAATGGGATGATATCATGGATAGTGATGGCAACATACATGTAAAGGCAAATCACATTGTGAGAAAACCAAATGCACATGCAAGAGGAGTCATCTATGGCTTTTCTAGACCTGAATACAGAAGATCGCATGGATTATCACAAATGCAGAATGACCAGTTAAAACCCAGTGATAAAAGTGGCTCTGATATCATGCTAGTAAGGTCCTCAGTACTTTTGAATACCAAGCTATAGGGATACAAATCTTTGTAGGGATGTGAGATTCAATATTTAGAAGTTATTTTACTATAAGTAACTGCTTTGTTAGACATGTAAACAAAACACCAGTCAGAGCTCTGAGTGGCCACTCAGACTTTCATCCAAGGACTTAGGAAGTATAGAGAGGGCAATAAGAGTTTAAGGACAGTCTGAACTACAAAAGGAAATTCAGTCTCAGAGACGTATAGAAACTACTGAAAGTAACAAAGACCAATAAAATATATATACTTTTCCATTTATTCATCCATACCTTCTTTTTTCTGCAGGTGAAGAGAATATGTGTCCTGTTGTAAAAGAGATAAATACATTTTCATAGTGTAGATTTATGTCCGCAAGAATCTGTTCCTGTGTCCATATCTGTCTTGCTTACTCTTCCCTTGCTGTGATAAAATACCATGGGCAAGGTCACTTATAAAAAACAATTATTTGGTTTTACAATTTCAAAGGCTTAGGAGTCCATCATGGCGCGGCTCTGTAGCAGCGAGCACCATGCATGTTGGCCACAGCAGCTCAAAGCTCATACCTTGATCTGTAAGTAGGAGGCAAAGAGAGAACATTGGGAATTTCAGGAGTCATTTGAAGCCTTAAAGCCTCCTTTAGTGGCACACCTCCTCCAACAAGGCCACACCTCCTAGTCCTCCCCAAACAGTTTCACCAACTGGGGACCAAATATTCAATCACATGAGCCTATTGGGGTGATTCTTATTCAAACCACCACAACATTTGTAAACAGTGTGTGTGTGTGTGTGTGTGTGTGTGTGTGTGTGTGTGTGTCTATTGATATCATCTATATGATATATAGCAAAATGTCCATTACTTTTTAGGGTGTAGTATTTTGTAAATTAATGCAAGTTAAAATGATCCTTATTCATATTCTTCCTCTTGTTGCTTAGTAATTGTTCAACTTCATACATCATTCATGACATTTCTCATTGAAATCTAATACATTTGTTAAATATTTAATAATTTACTGCTTGTATAATAAGTTTCAACAATAGTGAGATTTCCTTACCCAGAAGCTCTGGACTTGCAAAGTCAATGAAAAATGAAGAGTTACTGTTAGGTATTTACCAATCAGTGTGAATATCAAACAGCTTATGCATGGTGAATAAGACTAATAGCTAGTACTACATTTGAGTTACTGTCACCGAAAGAACATTCTCATTCTTGAGAAGGCAGGAAGATAGTGTATTTCTATTTGCATCACTTCAGATGAAATATTTTAAAATATTTACATGAAGCCAATTCACAGTTGCAATTCTTTCCCCATACTCTTTTCCTATTAGTACAATAATACATGCATCCAATTCTCTGGCATAAATTATGATGTACTTACATGAACTGTAATTATCAGTTAAATGACAAGAACAGACCAATATTTATGCCTTCTAAATGTTCACAGAGTTTAAATTACATTAAACACATTTTATTACATTCACAACTGGAAATAAGGCAGATCTAGAGCACTCTGTTATTTAGTGCCAGCAAGGAGAATATAAATTATCAAATTTCTCTGACTACTCTGTTAAGTCAAAACACTCAGTCCAAAATTGTTGAAAAGAGTACGTTAACAATGATTTTTAAGATAGATTTAACACTAAAAAAGTAAATTAATGGTTGTATTTAATACATTACAATTCACTCACAGCTAGCACTGCTTTTACCTGTCAATAGTATCTGTCACTATTTCTCTTTATTATTAAACATTTTTAATTTCAAAATTAGTGGATATAAAATACCACAACCTATACTGAGACATTGTGGTTAAAAACAGTGTAATTTGTTATCTCTGTGTGTTTGTGTGTGTGTGTGTGTGTGTGTGTGTGTGTGTGTGTGTGTATTAGGAATATAAGTTTTTCTATCTGAGTTTCATAGCCGCAAGGTCTCTTGATATGTTGACCAAGTAACCTCTTTTACCACCAGGGGGCAAGAGTTGAAACATACATGTGATAGCCTGTTATGGAATGGTACCTGTCTTGAAGAGCCTTGATTTGGGATCACCAAGGACTGAACTCATCAGGACACTGTAGCTAGAGTTTTCCTGCCTTGCCCACAGTCAGGACAAATCTTTGTCACCCGCCAGTCCCACAGCTGCTCAGACCCAACCAAGTAAACACAGAGACTTATATTGCTTTCAAACTGTATGGCCGTGGCAGGCTTCTTGCTAACTGTTCTTATATCTTAAATTAATCCATTTCCACAAATCTATATCCTGCCACGCAGCCTGTGGCTTACCAGTACTTGACATCTTCCTTGTCCTGGTGGCGGCTCCAGGCTGACTTCTGCCTTCCTGTTCTTTTACTTCTCCCCTCTGTTAGTCCTGCCTAAACTTCCTGCCTAGCCATGGCCAATCAGGTTTTATTTATTGACCAATCAGAGCAACTTGACATACAGACCATCCCCCAGCACAGCCAAGTGCAGACCATCTCAGACACCTGCACTCAGGCCCGCGGTCCTAATCATCCTCTATGCGGACCTGCTGGGTAAAGCCACAAGGATCCCAAGAACGGGCTCCCACAGGACATACAGAACATCCCATAGCAGGACACAGTATAGAACAGCACTGGACTGATAGTGAAAGAATATGGAAAGGGAAAATCTGGAGACATCTATGTCCTACATGGCCATATTTTTGTCCCAAAGCAGAAGGCCAATCGTCTCAGACTGCCATGAAGAATCCTAGAGTCTTCCTCATGATATCTGGGGAATGCTTTAAGAAAAAAAAATGGCTTTGCTCATACAGGACAAAGGAGGACACATGAAGTCCAGAAAAGGCACAGCAATTCCCATAGAACAGAGCCAGCTCGGCTAAAGATGGGAAGGCTTGTGCAGAAGCCTATGGATCTTTGCTAGGTGGATGAGAGTGAGAGACAGCATTCAGCAAACTGCATTTCTCTTGCTGTGTCATGAGGTTACAGTGCATCTTTCTTCTGAGGCTGCACCACTGAAGCCTTAACTGAGTCTCAGACACTTACCATTTATTCTCACATTTCATGGCAGGCCTCCATCTCTTCACATTAGCCTCTTCATATGGTGGTCTCATGGCACGGCCCGCGGCTTCTCCAAAATAACTGAGATCCGAGAGAGTAATAGAAAGGATATTTCTGATAGAGTTTATATTCTTTTCATAATGAATTTAAAATATCCTTCTGTCACTTTTGGGGGTGTTTCTATTGTTTACCCATCAATAGATGAAGGCCATTAGCTAAGGCAGAATTGTACAATAGGAGGGGCCCTTGGTGTCCCACTTAGAACCTGACTGACTCTCCAGTCAATGTCATCTCTTCCATTCATACATTATATAAGCCATCAAAGTCTTATCCATTCACAGCAGTGGCTTGAAAAACTGTGACAAAATAAATCAGGTCAAGGAAAAGATGAAGAACTTGAGTTATTATTTCAAGTACAACTTCTCATGTCTTTATGGACTCATACCTTTTATCTTAAGACTTACAAACTTAATGTTTTCTTCTGTTTTCACATTGGATATGCTGTGTCAGTTATCTTGTTCGAAATTTGGGAAGTATGAACTGGAAATAAACTGTCTCAACATGTTCTCTGCTTCTCTGTTTCACTAGAGTCTCTTGATTCTATATATTTGGTCCTATATACTGATTCTATACATAGTCTTTCTTCTACAAAAGTTATCCAGCACTTGCAGCTAATCAGGTTTCTCAGTCAGCTTCATCTAGCAGAATTCCAGCCTCCAAATGTGTTTCACATTCTGTATTCTGTCTGTCATCTTCATCCCCAACTGGCAATAGCAGTGCACATTCAACTATTTAAAAACCTTTGGTAATTCGGTTCATGTATATGGCATAATTAAGTCATATTTACACCCCACTCCCTTCCACATACTCCTGGAGTTCCCTCCACACATACCTCCCTCTCAAATGTATGCTATTTTAAATAGAGTTTTTTTAAGTGATGCCCCTTAGTGCTGCCCATATGTGCATGGATATAAAACCATCTACTGGACCTTTGAAAGTCTTAGGAGTCGCATTTCTAAAGAGACCTGACTCTCTCTACAGCAACCATTAACTGCCAAGAGCCCCTCATCTGCTGCACCCCTCCTCCGTACACACTGAAGTAGTGACTGGCTTGATCTTGGAACTGAGTGTTCATGACTATTACTGCCCCATCTTATCCAAAAGATACTTTCTCAGCACTCCTCCCTGACTGTGGCTCCTGAAATAGTTCTGCTCCCAGTTTGTACTCTTCCCCAAACCCTAAGAGAAGGGAATTTATTATAGAAGATCCATTTAGGACTTAGAAATCTGTGGAGTTCTTAACTTGCTCTCTGCTTCTTTACCAGTTGTGAATTTATTCATTAACCACCACCCACAGCAAAAAGAAACTTCTCTGTTGAGGGCTAAAAATTATATCTATAGAAAAGTTTGGGACAATGTCCATCTAGCAAAAATAATTTTCTTGTTCCCGTGATCTCCATGCCCAAAAATTCTCCATTCTGTTTTACAGTACCAAGAATCAATTCTATTCTGTGGAGTGGAACTTAAGGCCAATTAGAAATCTATGGGTTATTCCCACAACATTCCAAGTCAGTATTAGCATGAGATATATGCTTCATTTCTTTGGCTTCTGCTGAGAAAACTAAATGGAACGTACTAAAGTTTCCCTAGTTTATCATAGGACCAAGAATATCTGTCATATAGTCCCCTTAGAGAATGTTTTGCTTAACTGAATAGTACTCATAGGCACTATGTTAATAAAGACAAAAATTACCCAAGGTGGAATCTATGCTCTTTACAGCCTAATCTTGGAAGTCATAATTTATCACTTTTACTGCATTCATTCATTAGAAATTAGTCTTTAAGTCCATTCATACACAAGGTGGAGGGTGTACAATGGAGGGAAAATAAGATGAGCTCAGAGGCCACCTGCAGTAAATATCATATGCAGAGTTAAATAAAAGCCTATATCAACAGCACAGGTAACATTTAAACATATTTAAGAATACCAATAAGCCTTGGCCTGATACAAGTGATGACAGATTCCACATTTAAAATAGTATAGTTTAGTACATCAACTCAATTGTATAGAAATTTTGTAGTTATTTAGTTAACATTTTGCTGAAGAATATTTATTCAACTGCATTAAAAATGCTCCTACTCTTTGGGTATGTAGCCTCTGTTAAAGTAAAATATGAATCATTAGTGCAAATATTTCAAATACATTTTTTTAACATGTGAACACTAATAATTACATAATTTATTTTCTAACCTGGGCACTTTGAGAATGGAATTATTAATATTTAATGGTAATGGATTATAGTTACATTAATGTTATCATTTATCAATACCTAATGAAATGATTATGTTATCACCATGTTTAAACTAGGACCAGTACAGTTGCAGACAAACACGCACACACACACACACACACACACACACACACACACACACACGAGTTCCTTTATGCTACATGTACAAGGTGTTTGCAAAGAGTGACTGAATTTTTTTGGGGGGTGCGGGGGAAGGCTTGTGTCCCAACTTCAAGATAACTCATTAAATTATGCAAGTGTTCCAATATCCTAAAAGATCAAAAATTTCTTCAATCTATTGTAAGAAAGGAGATTAAATTTATGATCGAATCCCATGTTATACTGCTTTGAAATATATGCAAATGGCATGTTGTAAAAGTGTGCTGGGCCATTAGGAATGAGTGTATTTCAACAGAAGTCAGGAATAAAAGGTTAGCGAGCATTATGCTTCAATTAAACTTTTTATTAGAAAGAATAGCTATTCCTTGTGTTTAGGTATAAGACAGAATCCCACAGACCTCAAACTCTGATTGTCAAAACATCAATAAAAGTAACACTTGCAAAATGAGCTAATACATGAAAATGTAACTATGCAGAGTAGTTTTATCTTTCATGAGGCTAAGTGCAATTAGTGCGCAATAAAATTCCCTTCATTTCTTCTATCTTAAATCAAGTGAGCCTAAACCAGAGGAATATTACATATCATACTTTACACAAGCCAAACAAACAGAACTTTGCTCTTTTTTTTTTTATAAGAATGATATTTAAAAACATAATCTACTTTAAAAGATCATGAGCTTGGACAACATTGTGTATCTAAGAAGTTGATGTCACAGGTTTATTTTTTAAAAAGTCTGTTGGGCCTTGTGACATTAAACTGTCAATCCTGAGACTGCAGCCTTAACCTCTTCAGAATGGAAGTGCAGTGTGATTTAATATTAATTGTTATCCCAGTAGATTGTCTGTTGAATTAGAATTGATGTCATCCTGTTTTAATGGATTTCAGGTGATCTCTATTGTTAGCAGTAAACATATTAGATCACTGATGGGCCCGGCAGCGGCGGCCAACAAGGACATACAGGCCCAGCAGCAGCCCGCAGGGGTAGACGAGCCCGGCAGCAGCAACAAGCAGAGGCAGGTAGGCCCACAGCAGCAGCCAAGAGAGACAAACAGGCCAGGCGGCCGGCAGAGACATACAGGCTTGGCAGCAGCCGGCAGAGACATACAGGCCCAGCGGTGGCCTGCAGAGGTACATGGGCCCTTCAGTGGCGGCCAACAGGGACATATAGGCCCAGCGGCGGCCTGCAGAGGTAGACGAGCCTGGCAGCAGCGACAAGCAGAGGCAGGGATGCCTCTAACCCCAACACCCAGGGAAGAAGCTATCTCCGTGGGACAGAAGCAGAACGAATCTGAACACTCTGTCTGAGGACAACCCAGGGCCCAGCTGCTGATACTGCAAAACCCAACAACTTGGAGGTGGTGGTGAGACTACCCCAATCAGCTGAAATCCACCCGGGAGAGGATTCAGATCCCTACAGTTTGAAGTCTGAAGAAACAAGATCAGCTAAGGAGTTGACGAATGAACAAAATGTGACCTGGGAACACAGAAGAAGGCGCTGCCCAGCCACCAAAACAGATCACCAGAATCATAAGTATATAATTCACTGACTGAGATCAACTGCCCCTGAAGAAACAGCCCAATAGCACCAATTTAACAAAGAACTCCTACTGAACCAAGACTAAAAATTAGAACAAGGGAGGCACTCTCAGACACAGACACCACCTGCACCGAGCAGAGGAAGAGATGAGTAGACACCAGTGCAAAAATACAGGCAACAACATAAAGACCTATATGGCAACATCAGAACCTAGTGATTCTACACCTGCAAGACCTGAACATACCAAGACAGAAGAAACAGAAGAAATCAACCCTAGCAACGACTTTAAGAAGATGATAGAGGCCCTTAAAGAAGAAATAAAACATTCCCTTAAAGAGGTAATGAAAAACTCCATTAGAGAGGAAATAAAAAACTCCCTTAAAGAAATGGAAGAAAAAATGAACAAAAAATGGGAAGAAATCAAAGAAAGGCAAGAAAAAGCAATTAAATAGATGAAAGAAACATTCCAAGATCTGAAAAATGAATTTGAGACAATAAAGAAAACACATGCTGAGGGAATGCTGGAAATAGAAATCCTGACTAAACAAACAGGAACTACAGAAACAAGCATAACCAACTGATTGCAAGAGATGGAACAGAGAATCTCTGACACTGAAGTCACGATAGAGAAAATAGATTCGTCAGTCAAAGAAAACACTAAAGACAAAAAAGTCGTAACACAAAACGTCCAGGAAATTTGGGACACCATGAAAAGACCAAACCTAAGAATAATAGGGATAGAAGAAGGAGAAGAATACCAACTCAAAGGCACAGAAAATATATTCAACAAAATCATAGAAGAAGACTTTCCTAACCTAAAGAAAGAAATACCTATGAAGATACAAGAAGCTTACAAAACACTGAATAGGCTGGATCCAAAAAAAAAAAGTCCCCTGCCACATAATAATCAAAACACTAAACACACAGAACAAAGAAAAAACTATTAAGAGCCACAAAGGAAAAAGACCAAGTAACATATAAAGGCAAACCCATCAGAATAACACCAGATTTCTCAATAGAGGCTATGAAAGCTAGAAGATCATGGACAAATCTTATGCAGACATTAAGAGACCATGGATGCCAACCCAGACTATTATACCCAGCAAAACTCTCAATCACCATAGGCGGAGTAAACAAAATATTCCAGGATAAAACCAGATTTAATCAATACTTGTCCACAAACCCAGCCCTACAGAAAGCACTAGAAGGGAAAATCCAACCCAAAGAAGCTAAACACATCCATAAAAAATCAAGCAATAGATAATCCCACACCAACATACACCAAAGAAGGACAACACAACACAACCACAAAAAATAACAAGAATTAACAATCACTGGTCATTAATATCCATCAATATCAATGGTCTCAACTCACCTATAAAAAGACACAGGCTAACAGAATGGATAAGAAAACAGGACCCATCCATCTGCTGCATACAAGAAATACACCTTAACTTCAAAGACAGATACAACCTCCGAGTAAAGGGCTGGGAAAAGGCTTTCCAAGCAAATGGACCTAAGAAACAAGCTAGTGTAGCTATCCTAATATCTAATAAAATAGACTTCAAACTAAAATCAATCAAAAGAGATCAGGATGGACATTACATATTTATCACGGGAAAAATCCACCAAGATGAAGTCTCGATTCTAAACATTTATGCTCCAAATACAAAAGCACCCACATTCATAAAAGAAACACTACTAAAGTTTAAAATGCACATCAAACCCCACACATTAGTAGTGGGAGATTTTAACACACCACTCTCACCAAAAGACAGATCTACCAGACTGAAACTTAAAGAAATAAAGGACCTAACAGATGTTATGACTCAAATGGACTTAATAGATATCTACAGAACGTTCCATCCTAACACAAAAGAATATACCTTCTTCTCAGCACCCCATGGAACCTTCTCAAAAATTGACCACATGCTTGGACACAAAACAAATCTCAACAGATACAAAAAAATTGGAATAACCTCCTGTATCTTATCAGGCCACCATGCCTTAAAGTTAGACCTCAACAACAACAAAAATTATAGAAAACCCACAGACTCGTGGAAACTGAATAATGCCCACCTGAAACATCAATGGGTCAAGGAAGAAATAAAGAAAGAAATTAAAGATTTCCTAGAATTCAATGAAAATGAAAGTACAACATACCCAAACTTATGGGACACTATGAAAGCAGTGCTAAGAGGAAAATTCATAGCACTAAATGCACAAATAAAGAAGATGGAGCAATCCCATACCAATGACTTAACAGCACAACTGAAAGCTCTAGAACAAAAAGAAACAAACTCACCCAGGAGAAATAGAAGCTTTTACAGGGCAAAAGACACAGTCAATAAGACAAAAAGACAGCCAACAGAATGGGAAAAGATCTTCACCAAGCCCACATCTGACAGAGGATTGATCTCCACAATATATAAAGAACTCAAGAAACTAGACATCAAAATACTGAACAGTCCAATTAAAAAATGGGCTAAAGAGCTAAACAGAGAATTCACAAAACAAGAACTACAAATAGCTGAAAGACATTTAAAGAAATGCTCAACATCCTTAATCATCAGAAAAATGCAAATCAAAATGACTCTGAGATACCACCTTACACCTGTCAGAAGGGCTACGATCAAAAATACCAATGACAGTCAATGTTGGAGAGGATGTGGAGCAAAGGGAACACTCCTCCACTGTTGGTGGGAATGTAAACTTGTACAACCACTGTGGAAATGAGTATGGAGTTTTCTCAGAAAATTAGGAATCGACCTACCTCAAGACCCAGTCATTCCACTCTTGGGCATATACCCAAGGAATGTTGATTCATACCATAAAGATACATGCTCAGCTATGTTCATAGCAGCACTATTTGTAATAGCCAGAACCTGGAAACAACCTAAATACCCGTCAACGGAAGAATGGATGAAAAAAATGGGGTACATATACACATGGAGTACTACTCAGCAGAGAAAAACAATGAAAGCATGAAATTTGCAGGCAAAAGGATGGAACTAGAAAAAAATCATCCTGAGTAAGGTAACCCAAACCCAGAAAGACAGTCATGGTATGTACTCACTCATAAGTGGATTCTAGATATAAAATAAAGAACAATCAGACTACAACCCATAGAACCATGAAGGCTATATATATAGCCTGGAGGTCCCTAGGATGACTGTGGCTTATAATAAATTTCGGTTTTACTCAATTATTGAAAAAAAAATAGCCAAATGAATGTAAACACATGAACTATGAACCAAAGGCTGAGGGGACCCCAGCTGGATCAGACCCTCTGAATAGGTGAGACAGTTGTTTGGCTTGATCAGTTTGGGAGGCAATTAGGCAGTGGGACCAAGTCCTGTGCTCATTGCATAAGTTGGCTGTTTGAAACCTGGAGCTTATGCAGGGACACTTGGCTCAGGCTGGGAGGAGGGGACTGGACCTGCCTGGACTGAGTCTACCAGGTTGATTGCAGTCATTGGGGGAGGATTTGTCCTGGAGGAGGTGGGAATGGGGGGTGGGCTAGGGGTAAGGGGAGGGTGTGGGAGGGGGGAGAATAGGGGAACCCATGGCTGATATGTAGAACTGAATGGTATTGTAAAATAAAATAAATAAAATAAAAAAAAAACATATTAGATCACTTGATCCTTCCATCTGGTTCACGGGTATTTAGGCCATCTTGCATAAGGAAAACCAGAACTTGTGTAGATGACATAGCCTTGTAGCTGTTACAGGGTTGTAATTGGAAATTCAGCTATGCTAACAATATTGCTTTGAGATATTGTTCATTACACTTCTATCCTTCCTAGAAAGTGATACCTGCCATTCAGCACATACGTTTTCAACTGTGACAGATTCTTTTCACAAGTTCTGTAAATGAGGAAAGATGCCAAACATTTCCTAAATAATTAAAAAAAAAATTACCTCCTTTCTTTGTGAATGCATGTAATTGCTTTTCATTTATTTTTCTTTTATAGTTATTTTAATTTTCATTGGCAGATTAATTGAACATATTTGCAGAGTACAATGTGTCACTTAATTTCATAAATAATATGTTTAATTCTTGGATCTTGGTTATTGACAAAAGACAGAGGCCTGGGTGTTGGTCCACCTAAGCTATCCTAACTGCTCAAGCATATTTATTACATCCTGTGGCCATATAGTAGGTGATTTTTTTAAGTATCTGTGGTCCCAAATTTCTGATTTCTTTCTATTAGCTTTTGCTATTTGTTGTAAATTTACTTAGTCTTGTCAAGTTCATTAATGTTGCTGATGACTCACTTAACAGTTATTACTATATGCTTCAGTATTCTGTCTCAGAAGGGGTCTTTCCAGTGAGATTTCACAGAAAGGACCTGGGAACTTCTGAACTTCTTACATTTTTATGAATAATCATATCCTGTCTCTAAATTTACACTTCTACTTTTAGTTCAAGCTTAATCTCTTAAACCACTTCAAAGCTTATATTGCAATTTCAGAATATTTCATGGCCATTTCTGTGATTTCAATGCCAACATTAGTTATTAATGCCAGTATTACTTAGAATAAAATTAGAAACTAAAAATTCTCAAAATTTTAATAAATTTCTTGCCAGGCAAAGGTGACGAGTGCCTGTAATTCCACTAGAGGCAGAGGCAGAGGCGGAGGCGGAGGCGGAGGCGGAGGCGGAGGCGGAGGCAGAGGCAGAGGCAGAGGCAGAGGCAGTTGAATCTCTGTGAGTTCAAGGCTAGCTTGGTCTACAAAATGAATTCCAGGACAGCCAGAGCTATTGCACAGAGGAACCCTTTCTCAAAAAACCACACAAACAAACAAGCAAAAAGAATGTCTTTGTTCTAGAGTTCTTAGACAGTTTTGCAAATGGGTTATATTTTAAAGTTTTAATAATGTTAATGTGTTCAGATCCGAATTAGAACAATATTGAATATGTTGTTTTAAACAGTTGAATAAGGAAGCCAGTTACACTGCCAATGCAAGAAACGAGGATCCAAGAACGTTGTTCATTCTGTGCATATGCAATTACTCACTTCAATTAGTCGCTTTGGTATTTAAAACACTTTGATGGAATATTTTGTAAATTAATTAGTAAGGCAGAATAAACTGTGTAAAAAGAAATATGTCAAAAAGGAGAACCCCAGGAGGTTATTAGAATTTCTCTCTTTCTTTTTACATGTTTCTTTTCATGATGAGATAGCTATTTTTTTCTGACCCAAATGACATCTTTGTAACATCTTTTAATAAAAAAAAATGAAAATGTTTTGAATGTATAAAATACTTAGTAGACAAGTTATCCACATTGACTGGCACTCATTCTTTGCATGTAATTAGAACTTCATCAAAACTTAAAATGTAGAACTGCATCAGGAATTATGGTGTTGATTTGCTCTGTGCATCTCCGGCTATATTATATTTTTTATTGTTCTGTTCTTCTTTTCACACTATCTATGGTACTAAGTTACACAAAGGAATTTTTTATGCAAGTATATAATGAAGTTTGAGCATATCCCATCATGCCTACCCTCCCCTTCTGCAATATACCATCCTCCTGTTAGTCACTTTATTCTTGTAGACATCTCTGCCTTTACTTTCATGTTATTTGTACATACAAGATTTGATAGATCTCTATAAAAAGGAACCACATACGATAAAAAAAATTATATGATAGTTGTCTTTCTGAGATGACATAATTCACTTAACATGATTGTATGGTTGTGGCTCATCACACCATTTCCTGATTTTGGCATCTTCTTAGGTTTAAAACATTTCAGGGTTTATGGATACACTGTTTTCTTTATCGGTTCCTTTATTGACAGGCACCAAGATTGGTTCCATGACTTATGGATGATAGATAATATTTCAGTGAATATCAGTGGGGAACTAGCTCTGGCCCATTGACATGTAGTCTTTTGGATAAATACTCAAGAGTTAGCTAGACCACATTACAGGGTTATTTTGAGCTTTTGATCTCTGTACTTAATTACACAATGGTTGGGGTAGTTTACCCACTTGTACATAAGAGCTCCCTTCTTGCTTCATCTTCCCAAACACTTGTTATATGCTTTCATAATGACAGCCATTCTGACTGGAGTGAGATGGAATCTCAGTATAGTTGTAATTTGCAATTTTATGATGGCTAGTGAGGATAATTTTTTTTAATTTCTATTGGCCATTATTTCTTAAAGAACTGCCTTCTCATTTAATCAACCTGTGTATTGATTGCATTTTAAATTTTTTGTTATTTATTTATTGAGTTCTTTATATACTGTAGAGACTAATCTTATGTCTGATGCATAGCTAGGTCGAGTTACGAATAAATCCACAAGTAAAAAGATAATGCAGAAGATGTCAAAATTAAGGCAAATATAAAGAGGGTTTTATAATATTACTGTTTTTCCATTCTGTAAGCTGTCTCTTTCTTTATTAGATTAATTGTTTTCCTGACAGTACAGACAGTTTTTAGTGCTTGGGTCTTCACTGGTCAATTCTTGGACAATTCTATTTCCTGTTCAAGTTTATTCCTATTCAGACAGTGCTTGTATATGCTGTTTTTTTTTTAAAGTATATTTTCCTCTGGCAATTGGCAATTGCAGAGGTTCAGGTCTTACATTGAAGTTTTTCGTCCATTTTGAAGTCTCTCTCTCTCTCTCTCTCTCTCTCTCTCTCTCTCTCTCTCTCTCTCTCTCTCTCTCTCTGTGTGTGTGTGTGTGTGTGTGTGTGTGTGTGTACAGGGTGAGAGATAGGCATCTAGTTTCACGTGTCCACAAGTGAATGTCCAGTTTCCCATTATCCTGTGTTGTGATAAGACTGTTGATCCAGTGTAATTGCTTTGGGAGCTTTGTGAACAATCGGGCATTGAAAGCTGTGCAGAGGAACTGCTCTGTTCCTGCTTGTCTTCTCATGCTGTAAAGCTCTGGTTACTGTAGGTCGGCCCAGCGTCACATCCGCCCTGGTGATCTCTCCAGCCCTGTAGCATTGTTGCTTTTGCTATCCTGGGTCTCTCTTGATCTGCTACCTGAATTTCAAGACTTTTTTTATTATTATTTTTATTTCTTTGAAGAATGATACTAGACTTTTGGTGGTGATTCCACTGGATCAATAGTTTGCTTTTGGAATACAATGTTTTTTTTTCCTTACAATATTAATTATTTCAGTCCATAAGCATGGGAGTCCTTTCCATCTTGTAGCAACATCTTCAAATGTATGCAGCAATGTTTTTAAGTATCCATTGTAGGCATATTTCATTCCCATTGTTGGGATTATTCTAAAGACTTTTTTTGAGGCATTGTGAATGAGGTTGTTTCTCTTGTTTCATTCTCACTGTTTGCTACAGGCAACAATATGTTTACAATTTAACAAAAAAAAAAAAGCATATGGTGTTCCAGGTTTTGATGTATTCGACATGTCTTCAAAACTAGATAAACCAAATACCAAATAAGCATGTAAGCAACTATGTGACAGGCAGAAATTGATATTGAGAGTAAATGCTAGTGCATTCAATTTAGAAATTAAAAATCAGAAAGGTAATTATTAATATTTGCAGAACAATAGTAGGATATGATATTGAGAGAATATATGATATTCTATTTAACCAATTGGAAAATTATTACCCTATATTATTAAAAGTAAAAATTTATTCTGATGTGTGTGTATGTGTGTGTGTGTGTGTGTGTGTGTGTGTGTGTGTGTGTGTGTTCTAATCAAAAATCTTAAGTGGTTGGTTTTTGAACCTAGTTTTTCATGTACACTGGGCAAGAGCAACATTAATGAACTACATTCTCATACCTATATACATTTATATGTCAGGTTACATGGTATGATATAGTTTTAAAACTCACACATGTATCTAATACATCCTATTTGTGACTGCATTTTCTCCCTGTCCCACTGCAACACTGATCTTGAAAAGTTCTCAACACCTCTCTGGACTTTTGGTGTGGACTATTGTAGCTTAAAGTTTTCCTGTGTCCTGCCCAGTCCTGCAGCAGATCAGACCCAAATAAACACACAAAGGCATGTATTATTTTTAAACTATATGGCCTAATGCCTCAGGATTCTCGCTAGCTAGCTTTTACATCTTAAATTAACCCATTTCTATAAATCTACACTTTGCTACATGGCTTGTGGCTTACTGGAACTTTACATCTTCCTTTATCTAGCAACAGCTAGCAGCATCTCCCAGCTCTGATTTTCTCCTTCCTCATTCTGTAGTTAGAATGTTCCATCTAACCTTATTCTGCCTCACCATTGGACAAACAGCTTTATTTATCAACCAATCAGAGCAACACACATTTACAACATACAGAACGATGTTCCAAAGCAGACTATGTAATGTAAAAATATGTTTTTAAAAAAGAACTGTGCAGAATTGATTTTCCATATCTTTGTGGGGAGAAAACTGAGTCTTACTGTACACAAATGTTTGTTTGTTGGATGAAATCTCTATGAATTATCTCATCAAATGTTACAGGAGACTGTTTTGTAATACATACAATTTTTCTAGGTAAAGTTAATGTATATCATATAAGATTAGACTTCTTGTGAATTTTGCTCTTGAAAAACAGTAATTTATAACTAAATTGTATCTAATCTTTGTCCAATTTATGTGACTTTCAACACTTCATTAGAAATTCTAATTAAAACAAAAATGAGATTTACCTAAGAAAATGTAAGCCTCTAATGTGCACTTAATTGTGTAAGCAGATGAGGATCTGTTTTCTATAGTTATGAGGAATTTTGTGTCATCCTTTTTAATCCAATATAATATTATGTATACAAATAAATATTTTAGCATAGTAGACTTCTAAGTCTGATGATAATCATTGCCTCTATCTGGATATCAATATGGGACTAAAATTTGAAAGGTTTGATCTTAAAATAATGCTTATCTTCATATTATAGTTCATCAGTAGACTCAGAATTTATTGCTTAATTGCACCAAACCTCAGTGCATCTTGCATGTTGATTAGGTAATAGTTTTATGTAATTGTCTGGATCATTTAATTATACATCCATGGTTTGACTACACTCTATGCACATTAGCCCCACAAAGGACAACAGCTATAATTGCTGTGTATTGTTACTGAAGATTAACTTGCTGTCTCAGCAGACTGGCTTTGTATTTTAGCATTTTACCAGTTAGAATGATTTTTTTGGGTGAATTTCAGCACTGAGATTTATGTTTCTAATTTCAACTGCTTATATCCACTTTTTATTTAATTCCAATTCAGCAATCCCAACTGTGATACCCAGAGTTACTTAAAAGCCTCAACATTATAATAAAGTTTGAGAGATGAGAGCATAACTAACCCCGGTCTCAGCCTCTCTATAGGTACATATATACATTCATCTACATAATAATTGCATATAATGTGTCATTATCAGTAGATATTATGACTCTATATAAATTATCATGATATATAGGATCACAAGTAAATGTTAATTTTGTTAATATAATTACAGGTTAATTATGCCATATGCAACATCATGTAGAATCTGATTATTAAGTATAATGAGTATTTACATTAATACACATTTAATAGTGAAGAATTACATTATGTAGGGTAACATGCTTTTCCACTTATTATCTACTTAACTGTTAACTTGAATAAAACGATATTTATATATTATATGCCCTCTGATAATAACATCTATTGCAAAGTATCACCTCATATTTCTATTGCCCTTGTGATGGTTTGGGCCCTGACAGAGACTTTGCTGAATATGTGATTAAGATGTTGAACGGAATCCACAGCAGTCTGCTAGGAAGGAAGTAATCCATGCAGTTTATATGAAAATGAATATATCCAGAATTCTCATCTTATTTGGAGGGAAAATACATATTTATATATAAGTATACCTCATAATGTTTTATTCTTCTGCCATAGAAGATAGTAAAGAGAAGAGAGTCATTATAAGTCCAGGTACTCATAGTGAAGTCATTATGCCCACTCTCAATTTCTACAAAATCCTTTGAACATACTTTTTAGATATTAAATTCTGGTGGCTAGATTAAAAAAAAAACTGTATTGTGGAGACTGTTTATATTGACTTGTGACCTGTTCCATAATCCCGTGAATTTAGCAGCCTTTCGCATTAACTACAAAGTGGGCTTTTCCTTCCCCACCTGTCCTAAGTTGATAATAGATGTGAAGCAGGTTACAAAGAGTGCAGGGGAAGTACTCTGTCACTCTGTTTTGAATTTTCCTTATGCTCCAGCAATTGACTGTTCATCCTATTGAACACTGAGAGAAACTATGCGCACACCTTACCCTACCCCTCAAGTTACCTTAGTAACCTCAGTAAGAATTAAACTCACCAGAGGTATCCTATAGTCCCATTAGAGTGCAAAGTCAAGTAGTATTTAGAAATCTCCATTCTATTTTATATAGTTCTTCTCCATCAATATTTTTATGGCATATTTTTCTTAATACTATTGTTAAGATTTCAAATAGTAACCAAAAGTAAGTTAGTCGTGGAAACTTTTTTTTTCTTCTAGAAATAAACCTCTATGAAGACAGTCTCAACCCTGTGTTCCTCTTCCTGTATGCTTTCTCTTCCAAGAAGCAGCATTTTGCACAATCAAATACATTTTGTCATGTATGCTCTGGCCTTACATGACACGTTATGCTACTGAAGGGATATGATTAGAAAATATAGCAGTTAAAAAAATCACAAATGGCATTCTTCGCAACTGTCAGAAAATTTTCAATTTGCACATGAAGATGTTTGTTAATTGGACTGAGTCCCTGTCTAGCTGTAATTTTTGCCAGTTTCAGTTAAAAGAAGATCTGCTGGACCACAGCTGGGTTTTGTTCTAGGAGGTGGAGCCCACTGTTAATAAGAATCATTTAGGGAACAATGCACATGCATAATTAACTCTGTCTTATTTCCTTGTTTAAAATTCTGCTTATCAAGAATAATTGTTGAACTAAGCCTTCAGGGATGTCTGGAGTAAGTACCTGTTTTTGAACTTCTGGTAGATTAATGGTACCACAAAGTGTTTTAGTCATTAGGCCAAAACATTACAGCTATTTTGAAGCATTTAACAGGAACATAGATACCAAATTTCTTAATAACAGTAGATATCAGAGAGTTACAGTAGTAACTCTTCAAATTCTTCTTTTTGGCAATGAAATACATTCAGGGTCTAAGAGAACAGAGAGGGCACCTGCTGAGCATGCAATCTATTTGTAAGCTAATTTTCTGTGTGTGCAAATATCATATTTACTGCAGCACAGAGATGCTTAACAATACCAGTGATCTTTCCTTGCTAAGAAACTTCCAGACTACATTATCAGCATTTTTCGCATCTAAATGGGGCATTTTCAGGCAAAGAAAAGTGAAAAGAAACCTGTCACTAAAATTATTTTTCAATATTACCTCAAAAGAGCACTCTGTTCTGTCATTAGAGGGAGATGGGAAAGAGGTTTCAATGGCGTATACTAAAGGACACAGAAAATCAAAATTAAAGCATTAGCTAATGTGAACCTGAGCCCTAAATGACTACACAGAGTAGAGCCCTTCTCACTGTTAAAACCTTTCATACTGAAATTCAGAGTGTACAAGAGTTTTTTTTTTTAATTTTATTTTTATAATTTATCAGTTATGGGGGGGGGAATGAGGGTCCTAAAAGGAATAAAATGTTTTAGTAGTTAGTTTCATTTGGCATTTCCATTGTCCCTTTGTCGGGAGAAAACTTTTTATACCTTGTTGGAGTGACTTTTTTCCTTCAGACTATGTGAATAGCAGTGGCTCATGCTCATTCTCATCTAGAAAGCTTCTAGTCCCATGGGTAGGCATGGACTGATTTAGCTGGGTAATTCAGAATCCTCAACACTGTTGAGCTCCTTAGAAAACCACAAGGTTGGAGCATTGTAAACTCTGCCTTATTTTATCTTAAGAACACTCAGTTCTGATTGACCAGGCTCCCTCCTCATGGTCTCCAAGTGTGGCAGCATGTGTGATCTCAAGAAGGACATGTACCTTTGCCTCCTCCACACACTCTTCTTGTACCTATCACATACTTTGATCCAAGTAAACACACTAACATCAAAATGTAAAATCCGTGTTCATTTCTAGTATCTGGTCAGTTATGAAACACTGAGTCAAACCAACACTTCAACATTGGGGTCTTTCTCCAGCAAAAAAACTCATGTAAGATATCAAATATGCACAATTTCCCTAATATGGGTTTGAGGAAAATGTTACAGTTAGATATTTAAGCATATTTCTTAATATTCGGTACTTTTTAGGGGAGGGCAAACTTATGTCTATGCAATGAATTTGAATACACACAGGTTTATTATTGAACTCAATCAGGTTATGAACCACACTCAGCGATACAACATATATGTGGTGCATTTACAAAGAATTTATTCTACAAATTGAATTGGAAGACCCAATTAAGAAAAGAATATAAAGCCATTTGTGAAAGCATCTCAGTAAGGTGATGAGTGTTTTAAAGAAGGATTCTTTATGAACATGTATTCTATGTTCTTATAACCATAGTGAGTGTAAGAAAGTTAAAATGAAGGCATTTCTTGATTCCTACGAGTCATATATAATTTTCTCTATGAGGCTGACATTTTATAGAGAAAGTGGAGGTACTCAATGAGGACCAACAAGAATCCACTCCAACATCTCTGCTTCCTTTTAGACTCCTGGAGTGTCGTTACTATCCTACGGACTTGTTGCACCCATACTGAGGATTCTCTAAAGTCATGTGGACGTTCTTATCTTCTACAAGAAAATTTGAATAGCTCCATGCATTTTTAATCTGTTCGCCATCATTTAAAATGCCAATTATTGTTATTTGCCTTTTAATTAATTATTTGAGAATTTTATATAACATATTTGGATCATATTCATACACTTTTCCAGCAGCTCCAGAATGATCCATTTCCATTGCCACCTATTTTTGCAATCTCATTTTTTATTAACGCAGTCAGTACAGTTAAAGATCCCCATAGGGCTGTTGTCATGCACTGAAATGTGATGGCTGTACTGAGGGCCATACTCTTAAAGAAGAACCCTAACTCTCCTCCTCCCAGCTAATAATGTAAGTAGCTAAGGATGGGACTTGGAACCACCTGTCCTCCCTATGCTGGGATTTTTTTCTGGCCCAGACTTGCACGGGTCTTGTGTATATTTCAGAACAGAGTTCATACATGCAACTGGAAAGCTGTGTCATTAATTGCCTCTGACACTCACAAATCTATGAACTTTATGCAAGATTGTGTAAAAAAAAACAAATTTTAGAAGAAAAAGAGAAAAGTAGAGGCAAGACCAATTTAATATCTACATAATTGGCTGCAGAGGATTATTAATCATTCTTTATTTTTAAATATTACACCATCAGATAATTTAATTGGTAGAGATTTTACTAGAATAGAAAAATTTAACATATCAAACATTTACATGAAAAATGTATTCCAACTTTACATAAACATGTTCAGAGCAAATGAATTAAGAATGTGGTGGCTCATGCACTTAATAGGCATAGACAGGCTGATTACTGTGTGTTCAAGACCAGCCTAGTGTACAAGGGGAGTTCCAGGACAACTAGAACTTCTACACAGAGAAATCTTGTCTCAAAAAGACCCCCCCCCCGCAAAAAAAAAGAAGAAGGAAAAAGAATAGGTGGCAAAATAATATGTGGAGTAATTAAAGAGCTATAATTATTCAAAAGTTTATTAAAATTTAAAAGACCAATGTACATTCTTATAAATACTCATTTAACAAACAATTTAAAAACCATAAATACTAACAAACTAAACAGACAAAAATTAGATATGAATGCTTTTTTCATATGATAATATTTTATATTATTATGGGTTTTTGTATATGTTGCTACTTCAGGCTATATCTAATAGCACGAATGGAAGAAGTATTTCATGATATAATTTAATGGGAGTATTTTTGGTTTTATACTCACCTATTTTACAGCAACTTCAACATTAAGACAGCTTTCTATACAGAAAATAATAAGTGCATGTAATTTTTAACCAAAATTCTCACTAATAATATTTAATTTTTAAGCCAAGCAGTTAGAATGAATCTGCACAAGTTATAGGCAAAGCTGTTGTGCCTCACAGCTAGAATGATCACAGTAGTTAATTTCCATATTCTAATGGTTTTAAACCATAACTAAGAATGATTCAGAAGGTAGAGAAATGTGTACAAGTAACACAAACCTTAAAAGGTCTTATTAATAAAAAAAAAAAACTCAGAGCCCGATATTGGGGTGAAAGCTGAAAGATTAGAGGGATAGAACAAGACTGCAACAAGTTCTTCCCACTAGGAAATCCTCAGCCCAAGAGAGAGCTGCTCTGGGATGTTTTGTATGTTAAATGTGTTGCTCTGATTGGTTGATAAATAAAACACTGATTGGCCAGTAGCCAGGTAGGAAGTATAGGCAGGACAAGGAGAGAGGAGAATTCTGTTGACGTGGAAGGCTGAGTGAGAGAGACACTGCCAGCCGCCACCATGAGAAGATGTTAAGATCCTGTAAGCCATGAGCCACGTGGCAACTTATAGATTAATAGAAATAGGTTGATTTAAGATGTAAGAACTAGACAGCTAGAAGCCTGAGCCATTAGGCCAAACAGTTTAAATAATGTAAGTCTCTGTGTGTTTACTTGGTCTGAGTAGCTATAGGACTGGCAGGTGAGAGAGATTTGTCCTGACTGTGGGCCAGACAGGACCAGGAAATTCAGCTACAAAGAGCTACTTCCTGTATACTCATTTATATAAATATCTTTCTGTGTCTTGCCATCTTACTTCCTCTCTGCCCTGCTACATTACTTTCTCTTTCCACTAGCATGTTCCACCACACCTGGCTCTGTTCCTCATGTGGCCTTATCCTCAGAGATCCGGATGATTCTCTGCCTCTTGAATGCTAAGATTAAATGCATGTGCTATCACTGCCTGACCTCTATATTTAATATAGTGGCTGGCTTTATCCTCTGATCCCCAGGCAAGCTTTATTTGTTAGAGCACAAATAAAATATCACCACATGTACAAGTATTTCACATTCATAAGCTGTGTTAGGAGATCACAGGGGAGTATGTTTGTAAATTAAGGGTGATATCACTGAAGACAAAGTCAGTGTTTCATATATCTCAATGCCATGGGTATCACAATTGTTTTCCATTGCTGTCCCCAAAGCATGATAAATTAGTGACTTAAGGAAACACAACCACTGTAGATAAATTTCTAAATGGTCTTATTAAATAAAAAAAAAATGGAGCCAAATATAGTAGTTAACGCTTGAGAGAGATCAGGGAATTATGGAAAGCCATAGCTACCTTACCTCACCAACTCAGCTGCTTCCAAATGTGAGTTACTTCCTGTCTACCTACACCTATATGCCTTGCTATTTTGCCATTTGATTTGCTGTCCCTGTCCAGTTACCTCACTTCCTCTTCCTGTCCATCTCTGTCACTTCCTGTCTATATGTAGAGACCTCCATGGTTAACTAGTGTTGGAATTTAAGGTGCATGCCATCACACCTGGCTTTGTCTCCAGTGTGGCCTTGAACTCACAGAGATCCGGTAAGATCCCTGCCTGCCAAGGGATGGGATAAAAGACATGTGCTACCATTACCTGACTTCTTTGTTTACTTATAACGGCTGTTCCTATTCCTCTGATCTCCAGGCAAGCTTTATTTATTAAAACACAAATAAAATATCAAATTTCAGCACAAATAAAACATTACCACAAACCAAGTTCTCTTACAGTCTTCCCAGGTTTAGTTTAAAGTGTTAAGATGTTGGATTCCATCTGAACAGCCTTGGAAGAATTTTTTCTTTGCTCTTTTGGGTTGGTTGTGAGATCCTGCTTCTGAAATTGTCAAGCAAAGATCTGTTTGATTGGTGGTTTGTTACATGAAGTTCACTGATAGTTTTTAGAAATAACCACATTTCTGGGCTCATGGCCTTGATTTTCATTTATTTTGTCTCTGAATCAACCTTCTTTCTTCATCTCAAGGTATTTAATATTTATTACATAAGCAAATTAATAAATTAGTATTGCATATAAGGTAATATAGCTCTGGATTTAAGGCATTAAGTTGTGATGTGCATTATTGGGACATTTATTCTATTCAAAACATAAGAATATAAAACTAAAATTGGTTTTAAATTTGTTGAATCCTTAGTTTTATCATCTAGAAAGTTAATGGTTTATCTTCTAGGAAACAAAATCGTTTGTAATCCTGCAGGGCTATTATGAAAGCTTAATTAATTTCATTTCCATCTGTTCTTACCTGTTTCAAAGAAATATTTAGGGGTGATATCCTCATGCAGGCAGAAGCCATATCTGTTATGGACAACAGTTTTCTTAGTTGTACTGAAAATGACAAAATGAATTCCATCTTTCATAACCAGGCTTTACAATTCGAAAGGAATTTTTCTGGTAGGTTTTGATGGTTGGTTTCTGATTCTGTGAGGCCCTGAACTGATTTAATAAGTGAAAGACCATGTCTTGTAATTTTGAGTGCTCTGTTCATTCTGTGGTCTCACTGGATCTTGACAATCCATTTTGCTATTCATTAAAAACAAAAAACAAAAAACTGTGCTCTTTTACTTTGTGCTGGACCAAGTAATTTATTTAAATTTATGCTTCCCGGCATACTTTAAGTTTAAAAAATAGAGTCTGGTGCTGCACACAGTGATGGGCAAAAAAATTACAAATATTCACTTTTAAATGCCACGATTTCTATAATAAATGGCCTTATATACTTATTATTTAGTTTCAAAGTATATTGAAAGTAAATGACCTGTTTTACTTGTATTCAGTTAAGGAGTAAATTAATGTGGACATGCCTATAATTTTCTGTCTTTATGTATTGAACGAGAAAATATTTTGTACTGTAAATGTACAGATGCATGAAATTTGGAGAGAGACTTTAGAACCATTAACCATGAATGCTATCCAAACAACAACTTAGGTGAAATATCATTAAGTAATTTACTTGCATTTTAATATACATATATTGGTCCTTACTATGATAGTAGAGTTATTCAGCCATGTCAACTGAGGAGGCATAAAACTAAAATAATTCCCCCAAACTTATTTCATATGTGAAGTGATATAGCTATGGATGCATAAACATCTTTGAGTACAAGACACAGTAAAAGCAAAGGTGTATTTGTCAGGAGAGCATTTGGGGATAACAGAAAAGTGTAACAGTTCTACAACATTGTACCAGAAACTTTCACTCAAAATAAGTCACTTTTTCTGGGCTTTTTACCTGCTCGTTCTTATCCTTCTACTGGGTTGCCTTGTCCAGCTTCATTATTTGGCCTTTTCTTGTATCTTGTTTTGTCATGGAGGTTTGTTGTCTCTTGGAGGCCTGCTCTTTTCTGAAGGGAAACAGGAGGAGTGGATCTAGGGGAGAGGGTGATGATGGTGGTGGTGGTGGTGGTGGTGGTGGTGGTGGTGGTGGTGGTAGAAACCATGGCCAGGATGTATAATCTGTTTATATATATGACCCATAGCTACAAGACACCAACTAGATATTCCATCCTGAAACAGCAGAATTTATATTCTTTTAAAAAATTTTTCTCTAAAATTTCGCTAGTATAACATATTTTGATTTACCCTACCCCAACTTTTACAGTTCCTTCCAGCCTATCTGACTGAACAACTTCAGATTTGTTCTCTATCATAAACAGACAAGCAAAAAAGCAAAGAAAAATAAGGCCAAAAAAACACCCAAAATAGTAACAACAAAAGACCAAAAAAAAAAAAAAAAGATCAAAATGAACTAAAAAATAAAATCAATAAGACAAAAAACATAACAAAAGTGAATAAAAAAAAGAATGTGGAACGTTTTATGTTGGCCACCTACTCCTAGGCATAAGGCCTGACCTGTGGTATGGTTGATATATACATGGACACCACTGGACAAGACTGGATTTTCTAGTCTCCAAATAGCTTCTTGTTTAGAGGTATATTGTAGAATATTATTTCAAGGTCTGTTACTTTTATTTATGTTCTGGAACATTTGTTTAATGATGCAAAGAGGTGTTTGATTAAATAAAATTCACCTGCGGTCAAGAAGCTGGGTCAACAATTGCCTGACAGGAAGTGGTAGGGAGGAGCCAAGTGAGAAAGGTTTATAAGTTGCACGCGGGCTTTTTAGGAGTATGAGCAAGGAGAGGAGGTGAGCTGCTTGCTATTCAGCTTCTGAAGAGCAGAATTCCACCTTAGCCTTTGACTCTTGAGTTCTTTAGAGGTAGAGGGGTTTAGTTAAGTTCCCTTCGCAGCTTTGCTAGACTTGGCACCAAAGGAAATCGATTTTTTTCTCTAGCTAAGGCCCTTGCGGCCTGACCTCTGCTGGTAGTGGTGGAGTTGCAGTTGCTGATTCAGACACCTGTGTCTTAAAGGCAGCAACCATTTATATAAAGCACAACGGGGGTAAGTCTTCGTCCCCATCTCCTTATCATTATGGTTGGTTACTCCAATTATATTTCTGCCATTTTTGTACCAGTGTATCCTGCAGGCCGGTGGCAGGTGTAGACTGAAGGCTTTCTCTTCTGGTAGGATGGGTACTTCCAGCCCCAGAAATGTTAGTTAGTAGGGATGAAGCTTAGAGTCAGGCATTAAGTGCTGTCTTCAGCCACAGGCCCTTACCTTCCAGTTGTTGAGAGCAACTAATATCTTTGGGAATATTCAGTCATGTTAGGGATTGGTGTTTATAGGAGTATTAAGACTCAATTAGATGTAACTCGCTGTCACTGAAGGTTTAATTTGGTGGGTATAAGATACCTATTTGGGGCATTCTCTTCCCAAAGTATGGTGACTCCATTTAAATTTCTCTCATATATGCACATGTTTTAGGAAACGTCTACAGTAGTGGGTTTTCTTATCACTTTTGAAAAGGACTTCAATATGAGCTCTCCCTTGTCATAATCTCTCCTCTCTCCTTCCCTCCAACTCCCACTTAATCCTCATATCTGGTTTCCCCTTTATCTCTTTTTAATGCTATATTCTATTTCTCCTTTATCAGAAGATACCTTTCTTACCTAGTTACTTGCTAGCTTCCCAATCTCTGATTGAAACACTCATATCTAAAACTTGAATGCTAACACCCACTTATAAAAGAAAACATGCAATGCTTCTCTGTCTGGGTCTGGGTTTCTTCACACAGAATGATTTTTTTTCTGGCTCCATTCATGTATCTGCAAATTTTATAATTTCATTTTCCACAGTACCTAAATAATGTTTTATTGTGTAAGTGTACCCCATTTTCCTTATCCATTGATTGATTGATAGACATGCAGGCTCTTTCCAATTTCTGAATATTATGAATAGAACAACAAAGAACTTATATGAGCAAGTATCTCTGTGGTAAGATGCAGAGTCCTTTGGGTCTATGCCCCAAAGTGGTATAGCTGAATCTTGTGACAACTAATGCTCAGATTTTTGAGGAATAACTACACTGATTTCAATAAGGACTGTACCAGTTTGCATTCCCATCAGCAATGAATAAGTGTCCCTCCTTCTCCGGATCCACATATGTATGAGCTGTCGTGGGTTTTATTGACCTTGGTCACTTGATGGTGTAAGATGGAATCTAAGTAATTTTGATTTGCATTTCCTTGTTGACTAAGGATGCTGAACATTTAAAGTGTTTCTCAGGCATTTGTGTTTCATCTTTGAGAACTCTCTATTTCTGTATCCCATTTTTAAATTGGGTTATTTGTTTTCTTGATGTTGAGATATTTTTAGTTCTTTATATATTCTAGATACTAACCATCTTTCTAATATATAATTAGTAAAGATTTTTTCCCATGACGCAGCCTGCTGCTTTGTCTGAATGATGATATCTTTTGCCATATAGCTTCTCAGGTTTATGTATTCCCATTTATTAATTGTTTTTATTATTGCTTGTGCTATCAGTGTCTTTGTTCAGAAAGTATTTTTCTGTGCCAATGAGTTCAAGACTATTTCCTATTTTATCTGCCATCAGATTCAGGGTACTGGTTCTTACATTGCTGTCATTGATATACTTAGAATTGAGTTTTGTGAAGTGTGGTACATATTAATCTATTTCCATTCTTCTAATTGCAGTCACCCATTTTTTGAGCAGCACTGCTTGCTGAAGATGCACTTTTTCCTCCTTTGTGTATTTGGCATATATAAACACACACACACACACACACACACACACACACACACACACACACACATCAGGTGTCCAAAGTTGTCTGGGATTGTCTAAGTCTTCTACAAGTCTGTTTTTATAGAAATATCAATTTGTATTAATCACTATATTGTAGTACAAGCCAGGCAATGATAGCACACGCCTTTAACCACAGCACTCAGAAGGCAAAGGCAGGCAGATCTCTGTGAGTTCGAGGGCAGCCTGGTCTCCAAAGTGAGTTCCAGGGAAGGCGCAAAGCTACACAGAGAAACCCTGTCTTGAAAAACTGTAAAAAAAAAAAAAAAAAAAAAAAAAAAAAAAAAAAAAAAAAAAAAAAAAGCAAACCCTCTGTAGTAGAACTTGAAATCAGGGATGCTGATACCTCCAGCAGTTACTTTATTATTCAGGATTGGTTTAGCTATCTTTTTTTTTTTGTTAGCATGTATGTGTGTGTGTGTGTGTGTGTGTGTGTGTGTGTGTGTGTGTTTCCAGGTAAAGTCTGAGTTTTCCCCCTTAATTTCTGAGATGAACTGGGTTGGAATTTTGATGGGAATTATGTTGAGTCTATACATTGCTTTTGGTAGGATGGCCATTCTCACAATATTAAACCTACTGATTTCAAGGGCATGAGGTTCATCCCAACTTCTGTTATCTACTTCAATTTCTTTCTTCATTGACCTAAAGGTTTTATTGTAGAAGTCTTACTTTCTTGGTTCAAGTTATACCAAAATATTTTGTGAGGTGATTGTTAAAGGTATTATTGTCTTTATTTCTTTCTCAGTATGCTCCTCATTTGTGGGTAGAAAGGCTATTGATACTTGTGTGTTAATTTTGTATCCTGCTAATTTGTTGCAGATGTCTATCAACTGTGGATGTTTCTCTGTGGAGACTTTACTGTATAAAATTATACCATCTGCAAATAAAAATACTTTGATTTTTTTCCTTTCCTGATTGACTCTTCTTGTTTCCCTTCAATTATCTCATTTCTCTAGCTAAGACTTCAAGTGATTTATTCAATAGGTATGGAGAGACCCAACATCCTTAATTGTTCCTTATGTTAACAGGAGTGCTTTGAGTTTCTCTTGATTTAGGTTTGGGGTGGCTGTGGCTTGCTTTGGCTTGCCTTTATTATGGTGAGATATGTCCCTCATAATTTTAGTCTTTGGTTTTGTTAAAGGTCTTTTGTGCATCTAATGCAACAGTTGTTTGGTGTTTGTCTTTCAGTCTGTTTAGATGGAGGATTACATTCATTGATTTACATATGTTGAACCATCCTTGCATCTCTGGGATGAATTCAACTGATCGCAGTTGATAATTTTTAGTATGTGTTCTTGAATTAGGTTTGCAAATATTTTATTGAGTTTTTTTTTTTACATCTGTGTTCATGTAATTTCTTGGGTACGTTATGCATTATTGATAGTCTCAGTAAATGAATTAGAAAATGATCCTTCATTCCCTATTATGTAGAATAACGTGAAATATATTGGCATTAGTTGTTTTGTTTGTTTGTTTGTTTTTGTTTCTTAAGATAGGATTTCTCTTTGTAATAGCCCTGGTTGTCCTGAAACTTTCTCTCTAGACCAGGTTGGGCTCACATAGACTAGACTGGCCTCGGAAGAGTGGTGATTAATTCCAGTTTTTTGTTGTTGTGGTGTGGGTTCCCACATACAGACACACACTTTTGACTAACTGCTCTGGAATTATTTATGTATTGTGTCTTCTTGGCTGTGTAGGTAACCTTTTCAGACTGAAGTTTTCCTTCTAGTACCTTCTGTAGGGCTGGGTTGGTGGGCAAAAACTACTTACATTTGCTTTATGGAGAAATGTTTTTCTTTTTCTCTATCAATTGTGATTGATAGTTTTGCTGGATATAATAGTCTGGTTGGGCATCTGTGGTCTCTCAGTTTGTAGAACATTTATCCAGGCCCTTCTGGATTTTAGACTCTTCATTTATGTCAGGTGCTATTCTAATGGGCCTATATTTATATGTGATGTGCAGCTTTTAATGTCCTTTCTTTGCTCTCTTCCTTTAATGATTTGCTTCTATTGAATGATGGTAAGTTTCTATTTTGGCCTTCCTATTTTTTCCTATATGCCTCTTTTAAAATAATTATTATTTTAATTATTTATTCATTTTCATGTGCAATAGTATTTTGTATGCATGCACGTTATGTGCAATGGTATTTTGTGTGCATGCATGTCTCTGTGAGGGTCTCAGATCCCCTAGAGGAAGAGTTACAGGCAGTTGTAAACTGCCATGTGGGTGCTGGGAATTGAACCCTGGTCCTCTGGAAGAACAGACAGGGCTCTTAACCAGTGAGCCGTCTCTCCAGTCCCTTCTGTATGCCTCTTATGACATGATAAACATTTTTCTTTAGTTTGGGAGCATTTTCTTCTGTGATTTTATTAAAAATCTTTGTGTGTATGTGATTTTGACCTTCTTTTTCTTCCTTACTCTGTACCTATTATTTATATAGTTGGTCATTACATAGTGTCCCATATTTCCTGGATGTTTTGTGCTTGAATATTCTTAGCTTTAACATTTCCTCTTTGGTGCTATCCATTTCTTCTACCTTGCCTTCTCTTTTCTTTATCTCTTTTTTACTATTATTGTTATTGCTTATTTTTGGTGAGTTGTACCTTCAAAGTTTTTGTTTGAAATCTTGAAGTTTTTGTTTGCACTTTTATTTTACTTTGGGTTTTCTTTAGTGATTCAATTCCTTCATTAAATTGTTCTTTCATGTCTAGATTTGTTTTAATTGTCTCATTAATTTTTATAGTCTTCTTGAAGGCATGTACTCATGTATTCTTTAGTGTCTTTGAACATGTTCATATTGCTATTTAGAATTCCTTGTCACATGCTTTGTGAAAATTGCTTGTCTCATGGCCTAACTCAGTGGAGTTGTTGTCTTCTCAAGGAGACTTATTGTCTTGGATGTTTGCATTCGTGTTTTCACACTGGAATGTAGATGTGTGGCTAAAATATTTATGATGTTTTCGATGATTCTTGGTGTAGATGCATGATCTAAATTTTTGTTGTGTGATTGTTCCATTGTTCAATTGCTGTTTTCCAATCTCGATCCTAGCCAAGGGTGGCAGTTGTGGGGTCCCTTCTGGAGACCTGTTCAGGGGTGAGTCACACTAGATGGACTGGGAGGAAAAACAGAGAGGGATGATAGGGAAAGACACTGGGAACTCTGGATTCTCACCAAGGCTGGGAGGAGGGGCTCCTACAAGAAGACCTCAGCAGGGCTAAGAGTAACTTAGGAGATACTGGAATGAAGAACAGCAATGTGGGTGTTGGTCCTTTACCTGAGTTACAGCCTCATATGGCAGCTTTGAGTACCTAGTAGAGTAGAGATAAGTTCTACAGGTTGTCAGTGACTGGAGGTTCTAGAGAAAAGCCTCACATGTACCCCAGGATAAATAGGGGGACCCTGAAGAACATATATTCTTATCACATGCACATGAGATATACTGCAAGAGAGTTGGCCTTCTATGCTATGGCTAATACAAGCCCCAATAATGTCAAAGGGGTAGATTCATACAAATGTGTTCTCTAAAATACAATGTAGAAAAATTAGACATTAAAAAATGGGAGGGATCTCAAATATGTAAAAATTAAACATTGTACTTTACAGTAAAAATTGTCAAGAAAAAATTATAAAGAACACTAGAAAATTATATGAAAGAAATTAATTGAGGTGCTATAATTTTACAGTGCACTTGGAGAATGCTGGAGGAGAGATTTCTATCTCTACATAAGAAGAACTTAAGTCAATTCCTTAAAACCTACTGGAAGACTTTGAAAAGGGGGACAAACACAAGGAAACCTAGAGCAGAGATAAGAAACTAATCGAATCTGAATGCCAACTAATAAATTAGGCAAAGGAAACCAATAGTGAAAGGGTTTTTAAAAGTAAATTCTTTGAAAGTATTAACAATATTAAAAAAATAGACTACTCAAAAACGAAATAAAAATGGCTCAAATTATGAATATTGTGAGTGAAGGATTGGTCATCACTACCTACCTTACAGATATAAAATGGAATGTAAGGAAGACATAATGAAACATTGATGCCTCAAACCTGATATTTTAGGTGAAATAGAAATTTTTCGACAAAGATTTAAGCTGCTGAATGGGGTAAACTACACCATGTAAATTCCTGTTATGAGTTATTTATTGATTAATTTAACAAAAATAAGAATAATTAACACTCTTTAAAAATACTTCCAAAAATTAAAAAGGAGAAGAAAAAAACAAAAACGTAAAATTCCCTAACTCCTTCTATAAACTTAAGTTAACATATAAGTTAAGACTGGGACAAAGACAAAGCAACATATTTTCTTTCCCAAATTTATACTTAGCTTGATGCTCAAGATGGTCAATTTATACTTATATCCTCCAAGATTTCACATTTCTTTATGACAAATGATTCAAAATATTTTCTTGTGGCTTTTTGAATTGCAGTCTGTTGCTAACAACAGGAGCCTTACTATACAAAATAAGCCCATCAGACCATCTAACTCTGATCTACTGAAGCTTAATATCTATTAATAAACTTTCTGCATTCCTTACCATATTTTTCACAGCCTCTGCTATGCACCATTATTCGGCATATACCTTGCTTTGGATAAGACCAAATTCAGCAGCTGAAATATGGTTTCAATGAAATGCATATTGCTTTTGCAGCCTGTTAACACAGGAAACTCAAGTAGAACCACAGTAAGTCATAATTTAATTAGTAAGTTTCCTTTCTTGATATATATGATGTGTATACACATATGTGTATATATTTGATTTTGTTTTAATATACATATGAATGCACACATATGCAGATTTGTATAAGTTATTTATGATAAACCACATTCCATCAAATAATATTAAACCACTAGAAAAATATCCTTCTGTTGTCCCTTTTACTTACATGGATTATTGGATCTACCACATTTATTTTTTTCAATGGTTCACACTCTTGTTTCTTCTTATCTCAAATTTGAGACCAAGATCTATCTGTAAGTACACATGTGTGTATGTGTACTTGTTTATGTGTATGTGAGTGTGTTCATGTGTGTGCCTGGGTATGTATATAGTGTGCATGTGTGTATGTGTTTGTCTCTGTGTGCATGTGTTATGTGTATGTGTCCATGTGTGTCTGGGTCTGCATGTGTGTACGTGTGTAAGTATGTGAGTGCATGCACATGTGTGTATAAATTTTACATTTAGTTTATTTCATGTCACTAAACAGTTTCCTATGCTTCTGTATTCTCATTACTTTGTTAATTTCTCCCACAGAGTTTTCACGTATTTCTTTAAACCATTGTCTTTCCTTGCAATTTTCCATACACACACACACACACACACACACACACACACACACACACACACACGACCACCATGTTGTTCCCAAGGTCCCGGATGATCTGTCATCATCATCTCCTGCTGCTCTGTCTCCTTCTCCCCATTCTTGTCTTGTTCTGCTTCTCCTTCCGATCCCCTCTGTCACTGCTCCTCCCTCATCCCTCCTGACTTCCTTGCTTCTTCTACTTCCTCTTGATGTTTAATGTCACTTATGGCTGTTACTCAAGCTCTAACTTACTCTTGATTTCATTAGCTATGGCATCATCAGCATATTTATTGACATCTCTATAGATGTGCATACATTACATATAAACATAATATGCAAAATATAACATTATATATGTACACACACTAAAACATCCATTTATTTTTTACAGTGTTCATCTCTGACAAAGTTTCTCTCTTTTTTACTTAAATCATCGATCACATGTTTTCTGTGCTAGGCCTTTTAGCTGATTAGTAATACTTATTTTAAATTCCCTAGAACTTTGAATGTATGAGTCATATTTATGTCTAATTTTGTTGACATATTTATTTTCTCTGGGTATATATGCACATTTTCCTTCCTTGTATGTCTCAGTGAAATACACTGGCATCTTGAAAACAGTCAGTGAATGCCATCTATGCTTGTAATTGACATACTATTTTTTTTCCCTTAGGCCTTTTATGTCTGACTTGATTCAATAAACCAAATCCGCGAGTTGAATATTTGCTATGGTGGTTTCTATGTTTATCCTGTGTGTGCTGCAGCCACATGTTCCTTCAGTATCACCCAAACTGTTTCAAATGTGCCTAGTGCCTGTGATTAAGGCAGCTTCTCCCCCACCCTTTCTTCGTCTCCCAACTACAAGGTTAATCACCTGTCATTCAACACTGCATGTGCTGCTGGCTACCTGGAAATCACGTAGTATTCTCCTTCATTTCAGTTCCTCCTGGGGGCTGAGGTTGGGCTTCTCAAAGATATTGGCCTTACCCAGGATCAGAGTTTTCTGATTGTCTGACTCAATGAATTCTTCTTCCTCTTGCAGTATGGGTGTAAGATATTTGTGTTTAGTTTAGTTTAGTGTTCTCAGGTACCACAGGTTATCCCCTCTGGCATGGGCTAGGCTTCACCAATCCTGAAGGCTATACTCTGAGGAGGTGAAGGAGCAGACATTATTAAATGCTGCACAGGTTCCTTGTATTGCTGTTCAGTATTCTCGTCTTCTATGCTAGGGAAATATTCTCTTCTTTTCCAGCTTTTCTCTCAATAAGTTTTTATAATCCTAAAAAGGCTGTGAATCTTCTGTGGGTTAGCAAATACTGGGATGCCAGCACTCATGCTGGCCTGTATTTCTGTTAGCATTTCATGAAAACTTTGACTGGAATCATTTTTAATTGCTTTGTGGTGCCCAGTGTGTCACTGAGAATGTAGGAGGTACTTCTCTATTGAAGTTGTGTTTATCTTTTTGTTTCAGTTTCGCCTTTTACCCTGTGAGAAAGATCTTTGGTCAGTTCAAACAATTATGATTCCACAAATAGTCTGGCTTCAGATTGTTTTGTTTGTTTAGGTTTTTTTTAATGAATGCTGTATTTTTTTCTTTCTGTATTCCACGTGAAAGTCAAAAGTGATCAATGATAACATTCAGAAAGAAAATTCGTCATCTCATTACTATTTTAAAAAAGTTGCTATTACTTTGGTTCTTTGAAGAGTATGATTAGGTGAGAACAAAATTAGAACCAGAAATAAATATCAAGAATCAATAGAGAAAAATCTCAGCCATAGGCCTAAGCATTTTAGATAAATTTAAGAAGAAGATGAAGGAGAAGGAGGAGGGGGAGAAGAAGAAGAAGAGGAAGAGGAAGAAGAAGGAGGAGAAGGAGAAGAAGGAGAACGAGGATGAAAAAGAGAACGAGAAGAACATGAAGAAGGACAAGAACAACAAGAAAGGAATGAGAAGGGGAGGAGGAAAAGAAGAAGGAGGATATCAAGATTAGAAAAGGAGATCTGAGGAATAGTGTTGTTAATCCAGTAATGTTTCTTATTTAGGAAAAAAACTTAGGGTTCATTGGTTTATTTGATCTCTTTATTGGGTTAATTATGTGTTCATTAGTTATAAATTTACAAAAAGGTTTTTCAAAGCTAAAGTAATGTTCAATTGGAAAAATGAGTTTCCATACTGTTAAAAGGTTAATGTGGTGGTATTTCTCCCTTAATTCATGAATGTTACAAATTGCACTTGCGCATTTCCTTCTATAATATCTTTTTACTCTTTGAAAATTTCATGCATACATAATGTATGCGATTGATTTGATCACATTTATCACCACTCCTTCTCTTCAGCTTTTACCAAGTGCACCCACACCCACCTTTCACCCTCCCTATTTCAGGTTCCTTTTTTTTTCTCTGGCGCCCTACTATGTCCTATCAGTCAGAATCCTGTCAGCATGTGCATGAATGTGGAGCTATCTCTGGAAGCACGGGAGACCTACAAGTCACCTCACCCTCAAAGAACAAAGATTGTCCATTCTTCTGCAGCTACCAGTTGCTCATAGCCCATCAGAAGAGAATGGGCCCTAGGAAGCACCTTCCTCCTCTATGTGGGAAGTTTGGATGGTTTGATCTTTGTAGGTCGTGAGCAGGTATCCACAGTGGTGTGAGTTGATTAATGCAATAGCCATGCCATGTCCAGTAGACAGAATTTTCCCAGAAGTCCTTACCAACCTCTGGTTATTACAATGTTTCCACACAGGCTTACAGCATGCTCTATAAGCCTTGGAGGGATATCCTATTTAGGGGTAATCACTGTACTGTGATTGTATTTTGACCACTTGTGAGTTTTTTTTGTTTGTTTGTTTGTTTTTATTAACTGCCAACAATTCTAAAAAGAAGCTTTGCTGGTGAGGCTTAAGAGCTGCACTAATTCATGGGGATTTGATGATTTTTCTCCAAACAGACTTTATACCCCTTCCATAACTATGAAATTTAGCTAGTAGGGCAGAATCTTTCATGTCAGTAACAGCTTGATTTCTCCATATCACTTCTCCCAAATGTGTGGTATTCCCAGCAGTAAGATTTGACCATTTACTGCAGTAAATCATAAATCCTATAGTTTAAAAAATACCTTCATTAAGAAATTAATCTGTAGTCAAGTCCAAGGGAAAAAAAACAAGGGAACATGACTATATGGCATAAACATTAATATATGAGATACCAGCTTTAGTTTAGATTATATCCAAGGAATTATCAACATACAGTTGAATGAACATATTAGAATTACAGTACCCAGGAAAATCTGAATCAAAATAGGGACGATAGAAGCAGACTTTTTTCCATAAAGCTTTCTTCTAAGAAGCAAACAATCTCTGTTTATGTTTCATATGCAAAATTCAAATACATTAGGTAACACAGAATTAGTTCTCTCAACCAAGCCAAGGTTTAGAAATTTATATCTTGGAGAACCAGAAAAGAATATAAACAGACATCTCAAGTTGAGTGTCAAGATAAGAACTGTTTATGCAAGTTTATTTCCCTTTTTGATGTATTGAGTGACCTGTTACTAAGCAGTAAATCTATCAGAGTCACTCATTTACATGTGGGTAGCACTGCTGATTCAACCAACACCCAAACATAATGCTATTCTGTACACTTGTTCCTGCTTGTAAACACTACCTAAGTGTCCTAGATAAATATATCTAAGCATTTAAACAGGCTTGTTTTCAAGACAGTGTCAAGATGAAGCATGGCAAGAAATGTTCTATCTATCAAAGGAAAAACACCTAGAATTACATTTCTACTTAAGGCTCCTGAGACAGTGAAGCTGTTCCTTCATGCTCTATACGACTAAGCATGGGATAATCTACACATGGTGAAATAAAGGGGTGACTGTCCTTGCTCACGTTCCCTGTCAGTGTTTTTACTGCTGTAAAACTTGGGTTCTTCTAACAGTGGATGATTAATTACATTTTACCATTAAAGAGTCAGTTTAAAATTAGAGCAGTGTGCAAAGACACAGCACAGAAATGTTAATGTATCCCAATGTATTATTAGTAAGAAATGGGCGTATTCACGAAAGCATCATCACCATGCTGGGTCCCTGAGCATCAGAAGCCAGTCCTTTGTAAAGGGACTAACTTGACTCTTGAACTTGATTTCATTTTTATGAACATAGAAATTTACCTGCCACATAATCATTTAAAAAGTGCATGCTGAAATATGAAACTGCTCTCCAAATGGTCTTTTGTGTTCTGTGATTACATGGAATATAAATTTGGAGTTTTAAATATAGATCATAATCATGAGGAATTTGGTTCTCTCTCTCTCTCTCTCTCTCTCTCTCTCTCTCTCTCTCTCTCTCTCTGTGTGTGTGTGTGTGTGTTTGTGTGTGTAATATGTATAAGTACAGGTGTTGGTTCAGTGAAGAAAGAATTCAAACCATGCTGTGTATTATGGCCCCAAACTAGCAAATTGTCCTCTTTATCTCAGTAAAATAACTCAATGTGTGACACTGAGGCTGAGTGACATTATTATTACTGAAGAAGAGTGGTGCTGTGTATGGAATTCTATCTCATAAACCTATCAAATAATTTGGCTATTATTAATTATTCCATGTTATTGTGTAGAGAAATATTCCTGTAAAAAAAATCTATTTCAAGTGTATTTTTCTAAGCAATAGCTTCAAAATATATCTTATTTGACTTTTTAAAATTATTTTGTTTTGATTTTATCTGGAAGAATATTTTGCCTGCATATGTGTCTATTCACCATGTTCATGACTAGTGCTTTTAGAGGACAGAAGAGTAAATCACATACCCTCAAAACTGGTTGTGCAAATGGTTGTGAGCCACCATATGGTTTCTGGGAACTGAATCTGGGTACTCTGGAAGAGCAGCCAGTGTTCTTAACCACTAAGCCCCTTATGTGAATTTCTAATTTGGGTGAGATAGACCTCTTGTGTATATTACTGCCGTTTCTTCATTACTAATCTTGTAGAAAATATCAGCTCACACAGGATTTATATATGGTACATTCTCTACTGGAAAACATATTATTTAAGGATTGTATTATGTATAATATATTACTTCCAAACCCAAATTTTGGGTTCTAAGGAGTAAGCCCCAGCATGCTTTTAAAATTAAATATATAGGCCTATAAAAATCATCTGAAAAACAGTAACAACTGATCATTTTCTCCAAACATTCTTGTTTTGGTTGTTTGTTTTGCTAGGCAGTTGTTCTGCCATGAATCAATCCCTGTGACTAACTTGAATAAACTCTTGACAAGTTCTGAGACTGTTTTCAGTGACTCCGCATCCTAGAGACTTGCCCATAAGAACACACTTTGTAGCAAGTTATCTGCTAAGTGATCTAAGGTACTATCCTCTCTGCCTTTGGTATCTAAAGAAATTTCATCATTTACCATCACCAACTGGTATCTGACTGCACTGGCATACCTTCTGCAAGAATCCTGTTAAATTTATTATGCACAGATGTCTATCCCCTCTTCATCCTTTTCCACCTTCCAGCCCCTTGAAACTATTTGTTGATGTCAAATAGGCATTGATCCTGTTGATGTCAATTATTTATGTTGTCATGACCCCCCCCCCAAAAAATAACTGGTTTCATACTGTCTATCTGTCTTTGACAACCTACAATGAGTTTATTTAAAAGTAACTTCTAGAAACCTCTTCCTTACTCATTTTGCTTTTCTTCATTTATATCATGGACTCAGAGAAAAAGAAAATAATTCCAGTTTTTTCTTTGATCCAAAGTATACTCTGACATTACTGGTACTATAGGAAACACACCTGTGTGTGCTAGAGTAAGACCAAGTAATAAATGAAGGAAGGAGTTCTTAAATGACTTAGTGTGTTAGTAAGGGTTCTGCAGAGGACCAGAACCAGTGGGATGAATACATACATACATACATACATACATACATACATACACACATTATATTAAATAATTTATTAATTTGGATATAGTAGAAGAGTAACAATAACACCTGAAAGGCTGAGCACCCAACTGTTACTTGGTCCTTGTGGCTGGGTGTCTCAGCAGTTGGAGTAATCCCACAGTCGCTGTCTGTCACTGAAGAAGCTGACAACCTGGTTATAACTCAGTACACAGGGCTATGTGCCTCAGCAAACCTGGAAGGCTCTGGCAGAACCATCGGTCCAGGATGGAAACTTGATAAAGCTATTTCTGACAATCAGGGGAGGAAGCAGCAGCAGCAGCAGCAACAGCTACAGCAGCAACAGAGTCAGTCGGCTGGGCAGTCAGAAGAAGAGGTGAGAACCAGGTGAGGAAAGGGGAAGTAATCTTTCTGCTTTACCATTTATTACCTACACCACTCCCAAAGGTGCTTCCAGCTGTCCTCATGGGTCTTCCACGTCCATTAAGGCCATCAGGACAGCTCTTCAGCTGAGTCTCCTACATAGGCAATTCTAATTTATGGCAAGTTGACTTAAAACGAAACAGTATCTGGTAAGAAGCTCTTCTGAGCAGACAGGATATGCTTCTCTATTGAGAGTGTAGCTGCAGAAGATCACAAAGCTGGTGAGTGTCAGCAGCATGATTAGAACTTGCCCTGCAGTCAGTTCATGCATTTTGTAATCACTTATTACATGTCAAGACCCATGCTTTTGTTGCTTGTGCCTCTTCAGACACCAGAAAGAGATGAGCGGAAGAATGTTTAGAGACACATAGTCCAATCATGACTTTAAACTACTGAATCAGTCCTTGGTTTCCTTATCCACACTGGGATATTTCTGTGAGGCAAAGCTATGCTCATGAAAGCTCACCCCATCTCCACCAAGGTGCAAGGTGGAAGCCACTGTGTGGAATGGAATGCGGGAAACCTGAATCTGCCTTGTTTCTTTTGGTGGCCTTGTCACCCAGGAGACATGGAAAGCCCTGCTCCTCACAGGCAGGGTACAGAAGGGTACTGAGGAGATGGTGAGATATGGCTGGAAGAACTCAGTCAGAAATTCATTCTTCCCTTTGTGATATTAGAAATAGCATCAATTCCTTTCCCAAGAGGAAAAAGAAGAACCACACGGAAAGCGATTGTATCAAGCTTTCTGTTTTAAACATTTTTTTTTTTTTTTTGTAGCAGGAACTGTATGTCAATTGTCAAACACTACCAAAGAGTCCACAAGCTGTTGTTAAGCTTCCGGTTTAAGAAACATACCCATCCCCAGCTCCTCATTTGATCACATCCTCAGTATGCAACCTTTCCCTAGAAAGCAAAAGTGACAGGAAATACTCATCATTATTCCCAAATGAGCAAACCCATCCCAAAGGTCCACAAAAGCAGACACACCCATCCTAAATAAAGGACAATCAAGTCATGTAACAGAAATACATTGTAACATTAAAACTGGAAAATATCTACTAAAAGTACCATAATCAAATGATTTTCATCAACAAATAGATGAGAAATGGATATATGGTTTTGGGTTTTGGTTTGTTTGTTTTTTGCTTGAACTTTTGTGATTGTTTTAGTTCTTCCCATTTTTTTTCTTGTTTTAAGGTACATTACTTTAGCTGGCTTTAAAGTCAATATTTTCTCTTTAACGCTGTGTGCTGTGTTCATTAAAATACCATGATTATCATCCAGTGAGGGGTTCTTATTCCTGGGATGGGTCCTGAGGCATTGTGCAAAGTGATCTCCTCGCTTCATCAAAGTGGCTTTGCTAAGAAATTTTGTCTTTCATAGAAACAACAATTGGAACAATTAATTAGCCTCAATTTTAATTAAATGATGATCTCATTTAGCTCTGATTAAATTACAACAACTAGATAAATCCAGACAGCAGCATTTAACTAATCTAATTAGGTATGGTATTGCTTTTCTGTACTGTCACAGGATGACTACAGATTGGTGCCAGTGCATTTCCTGAACAGAATTCCTTGCACTTGACTTGGATTGACATAAAAAGACCAGGCAAAACAGAGCTGAACTGTATCTCACACCATGTGTTTTTTTTTTCTTTTCCAATTTAGAACTATTGGAAAAGATGCCTAGCAAATAAGTGGGTCTGTTTCCCTATTTAAATGCAATTTAAAATCTCAATGGAAGGGTTTATGTTCTCTCAAGAAATACATTTGTAAGATCTTTGCTGTTACCAAGGTTTAATTTCCCCGTAGAAAGCCTGTCCTCTGCAGGTCCTCTATCTGGTTTATTGTGTTTTAAAAATTGATCCTCAGTATTATGTTTTTCTCTCCTCTCTTTTGTTTTCCTTCATCTCCTGTGCCTAAGAGGATTGAATCCCTGGAGTTATACACCATGACCAACTTTCAAATACCTGTATTTCTCAGTGGATCTCTGCGTCTCAGCGGAGGAAGAGATGTCACAAAAAAACAACACTAAATGAAACATGACTGATTGATACTGTTTCTACTAACAAACTTTATAATAAATATCCTAGCACCAGAGAGTCAACTGTTCAAATAAAAATTTATTAGAGATAAGATGAGCAAATAGAAGTCAATTTTATTCCAAGAATATTGAAACAAATGAAAACAACTTCTATTTCCTTTTTCTTTTTTTTAAGACAGAATCTCATATGTAGCCTGGAACTCACTGTGAAGTAGAGGAAGACTTTGAACTTTGGATCTTTCAGCCCTCACCCCGACAATGCTTCTCATTGAAATCTTGCTCACCAGCTAAATTCTGTGCTGCTGAATGAACCTAGCAATTCATGAATGAAAAGTAAGCACTGTTCCAATTGAGCTACAACCTTAGCCGCCATACATACAGCATCTCAGAGAGTTTTATAAAAATATTCATTATTTTATTATATCACGTTTTCTCTAATTCAGCCCTTTATCGTTAATTGATGTTTATTTTAAAAAAACAAATGCATCATTTGTTTTAAAACTTTTGTTCTATATTATTTATTGTTTCTGTGCATGTATTTGTCATAGTATGTATGTGGAGGCGAGAGAGCAATTTGGAATATTTAGTTCTTGCTTTCCACAATGTGAATCCTACTAATAGAACTCAGGTAGTTAGAGTAAATTTCCTTCCCTGTGGAGCCATCTAGCCATCCCACAACAGGTTCCATCCTTGTGTGAAACATGTATTCATTTATTTTTATGTGCACAAGTATTTTGCAATGATGTATGTATAGGTACCATGCATACTCCTGGTGGTGTTGGAGGTCAGAGGAGGCCATTGAATCCTCTGTAACTGAGTCACAAGTGATTGTAAAAACCTCCCAAGTATATGTATATATGTATACACACACACACACACACACATACATATATATATATGTGTGTGTGTGTGTGTGTGTGTGTGTGTGTGTCCTTTATATTCATATAGTGACATTCTATTCAGATATCTTATATAATATGACATTTATATTTATGCATATATTAACATATCCTATTTGAATGTGTTACTTGACATTTCAAATCTTAAACAAACACAGACATGAACATAGAAGGGAGATTGCCAAGAAAGAGAAAGGAGCTCCGTAGAATAAGAAAGCAAAGAAGTATGTGTCTATGTCAGGTGGTGAATATGGTCATACTACATTATATCCACAAATGAAGAGTTATAATAAAGCCCATCACTTTAGGCATTTAATACCTGTTAATAAAATGGTGACTTATAAGTGTAAAAAATTAATTGAAAGAGCTGTGGTGTGCTTGAGTCCTCCATCATGTGTGTTGCACAGCCAGCCCTGGATGTCTGAAGTGCTGTGGAAGGTACATCTTCACGTCAGTGGTAACCAGTTCATCTGTCACAGTCATAGGGCAATAAGCCTTAGTCGGGGTTAAAAGACCAGGGATGAGGGGTGGAAATGATGGCCTGGACAGGAAAGAACACTTGTTCTTGCAGATAGCCTGGCTTCAGTTCCTGGTACCCACATGATGGTTTACAGCTATCTGTAACTTCAGTTCAGATCATATCTTCTCTTTGGACTTCCATGAGCATTCAGGCATAAGGCACAAATTCATACACGGAGGCAAATACCCATCCACTAAAACCAAAACACATACACACTGATTAGGAATGACTGGTTGTCGGTCTTTCCACTTGTCCTACTGACTCTGGATCCACTGAAAAAGATGTATGTGCTGTGTTATTGGGATTTGTCACTTAAAAAACAAAAACCATGTCATATTTTTTTTTTTAGGTATTTTGAAGCAAGTAATGTTTCAGTCTTTGTTTTGCCTGACTCCAATCTTTAAGTGAATTTAATTCATATGATCTATACTAACGAGTGATATGTTTTAGGTTAGTTGAACAAAATGTATTTCTCTCTCCCACTTTTCTCTTTTCCTCTTATTTCCTTGTCCTTTTCCCTCTGTCCTCATTTGCCTCTCAAAATGCATTAATTTCTGTAATTACATTATAGAAAATTGCCCACTTCAGTGGCAAAATTCAGGTTTCCAAAGTAGGCAGAAATAGGACAATACTCCCTATTCACATCTTTTAACATTTTAAAAAAATTAAATGTATTTTTGTATGAAGAACATAAAATTCTTATCTATAGTCCTTTGAAATTAAAACATAATTGCCCGATTTTTAAACTAAAATATAATTACATAATTTCTCCAGCTGGAGAGATGCCTCAAAGGTGAAAAGCCCTGACTGTTCTTCTAGAGGTCCCAGGTATCGGTCCTATCATCCACAGGCAGCTCACAATCATCTTGATTCCAGTTCCAGGGGATCCCATGCCTCCTTCTAAACTGAATGTTTGTGATGTACAAGGCATACATAGAGAGAAAACACCCATGCGCATAAAATGAAATTTAAACAATCTCAGAAAAGTAATTGCATCATTCTTTTCTACTTGCTCCTAATCCCAACCCCCGCCCCTGCCCCTTACTCCCTCTCAAATTCTTGGTTTCTTTTCTTTAGTTATAATTACATTTATAAGTCAATGCATAAATATATAAATACAACCTGCTGAGTCTATTTGGCTTGCTTTAGTATGTATATGATTTCAAGGGTTATTATTTAGTGTTGGATAACCAATCAAAGGACTCATTCCTACAGAGGAGAAATTCTCCTAATCTCAACTCACATTAGTTCCCTCTCTAGGGTTGTGCCCTGTGAGAATACAGCCTTCTTTACCTGTCTATTGTTGTTGTTATTGTGTGAGTCCTTTTTACACAACCATATTGTTGAGACACAATGGGTAACTTCAATTTATGTGTTATACAGGAAATATCTACCATCAGAGTAGTGTTTTCAGAGTTATTAGCTCCCAGGTTCTCATAATATTTTACATATGACCAAAATTTGGAGGTAAATTTTCTTTAAGTCATTAGAATAGCTTTTGGACAAAACATTATAACTGCTTAGGTAACACATGCATGTATAACCCCAGTGCAGATGAGCATTACCAAAACAATCAGTCTTCATCATAAAAATTAATGTTTTCATCAGAACCACAGCAACACACAGGTTTTACTATACAGTTATAACTTTATGAGATTTGAAGTCTACAATTCGCATTTTCATATTTGATTTTTGCCTTCACATTTTGTATTATTAATATGTTATTGAAGCCATTCCTCCTGGTACCATGTGTAATCATCATCCTGAACGTGATACCACCTAAGTAGAAGCCAAATCAAGGGCCATCACCGGAACTGAAGACCAAGAACAACATTAAATTAGTGCAATATTTATAGAACTATCAGTAGAAATGACGAGAGGGGCATTCATTACTTTAACCAACAAGGGGGCTTAGACTCCGTTTCGCGATCTTGCCATCCTACTCAGTGTAATTGGAATGTGATTTAGTGGGGTGATAATTGAGTATCCGAAAAAACGCACATAACTGAGAAACAGAAACAGACTTGAGAAGTACATGGCTTAATTGATGTCCCGAGGACATTGAGCAGCTGGAGGCTGCACTTCATTATTCTGCTCGTTCCCACCAGGGGAGGTGAGCAGAAGTGCTCTCGACTACAAAACCTCCACTCTTTCCCCGCTCCTTCTCTTTCAGCTGCCACTGTGCTTCTCCCGCTATGTACTCAGAATCTGTGAAAAATTAACTGCTCCTGAAACACAGGGCGATTCCTCAGAGCAGTGAGATTTTTACAGTGTGTGTGTGTGTGTTGAATTGCATCTCCAATTAAAAAGCACTGAAGTGCCTTCTGAACCAAGCTCTCTGCCACCGTGGACTGCAAATCCCCAAATTAACTGCAGATGAGTTGGGCCTTTTTTTTTTTTTTTATATGTGCTGATATTCAAATTAACATCATCCAGATTGACACATGGGATTCATAGGAACAGATGAGAAATCAGCCAAAAGGCTGCTGCTCTCGTTTAATAAGTGTGCAAACTCACTTGAGAAATCATTCAAAAGGAATTTCTGAGTATCTGTAGACGAAGATAGAACATTTAGCTGTTGTTTTAATGGACAGCAATGTAATCCGGGTTTAAATACCTCTTACAAATTGTTATGGAAATCTATTACCTCATAATAACTCCATAATTTGGGTTTTTTTTCAATTAACTAGTAAGAGAAACGTGAATATTTAACTCATGTCCCAAAAGGCTCACAGAAAACATGAATTTGATAACAAAAATTGAGTTATTTAGATAATAGAGTTGAGAGAAGTAAGGCTTTATTTCAACTATAGTATACATGTGTACTATTCATTAGGACCTGTATTTGATCCCACCAGTGAACAGATCAAATAGAGTTTTTACCTCTGAAAGCAATACAGAATAAGATCTTCAAATGAAACATTTCTAATAAAATTCATTTTACAAGGCAAGGTAAGGAAGTGAATGGAAAATTGATATTTGTTATTTATTCTTTTTAAAAATCACATTCTTGTAATGAACTCACAGAAACAGCTAGATTAGGGCAGTCAATAAACAGTTTTCCCAGTCCTAAACTCTGTACATCTCAGTTAACTTCTTTTCAGTTAGAACGGCCATTCTGAAGGCTGGAGCTTCACTTAGGGCTTTGTAGCTTCACTATCAATTAGATTCTTACTTACTTATCCACCATAAAATAACCAGGTAGAGTAGAAACTAGAGAAAAACAGCTATTTGTCTTTCATAACTTATGTAATGTTTTGTCTGAATTCCGTCCTTCCTCATCATTGCCTAACATCACTTTTTCCTTGGTCTCATTTCTCGGTGTTATACTATTCCCACACTCATACCTGCTTTGAAATATGCAAATATACATTATAGGCTTGGCTATCAATATGGTGGGGAGACAGTTTTCTTTTTTGCTTTCTGAGTTTGTGTCAACTCACTTAATATGCTTTCAAAGTCCATCCATTTTCCTGCAAATTTCATCTTTTTTCTTTATGGTTGAATATTATTTCATTCTGTGTATATACACATTTCGTTTTTCACTCCATTGACGAATATCCAAGTGGGTTCCATTTCCTAATCATCATAAACAGAGAGACAAGAAACACGGATTCTCTGAGTGTGTGTCCAGGAGTAGAATAGCTTGCTCATATTGTAGTCCTATTTTTAATCAATGAGGAATCTCTAAACTGGTTTCCATGCTGCTATTTTGGTTTCTATTCCCACAAGCAGTGAATAATGGTTCTTATTTCCACACACCCTCTCTAGCATTTGTTGCTACATTTTTTTAATGAAAGCTCTGATTTCTTGAATGAAAATGGTCCCCATAGATTCATATGCTTGGAGACTTGGTCTCCAATTGGTGGAACTCTTTTTTTTTGTTTGTTTGTTTTTTTTTTTTTTTTTTTTTTTTTTTTTCGAGACAGGGTTTCTCTGCATAGCTTTGTGCCTTTCCTGGAGCTCACTTGGTAGCTCAGGCTGGCCTCGAACTCACAGAGATCCGCCTGGCTCTGCCTCCCCAATGCTGGGATTAAAGGTGTGCGCCAGCACCGCCCGGCTTTGGTGGAACTCTTTGGGAAGGGTGCAGAAGTGTGACCCAGTTGGAGAAGTTAGGTGACTGGGGGTTAGACTTTGCAGTTTCAAAGGACTTACCCAATTCCCAATGTACTTTTCTCTACGTCCTGCTTGTGGACCACGAGGTGAGCTCTTAGCAATTGCTACCGCTGACCTTTTGCACAGACACCATAAACTTTACCTGAAACCGTGAACTTGTTAAATGATTCCTTTTATAAGTTTCTTTGATTATGGTGTTTTGTCACAGCAACAGAAAAACAACTTTGGCAGCATTGTGTAACAAGGATTGGGTTATTTTTGTGACAGACTTGGCCGTGTGTGTGTGTGTGTGTGTGTGTGTGTGTGTGTGTGTGTGTGTATGTGTGTTTAGAAGAATGTGGAAAAATGGACTATGAAAAGAGTTGAGCACAGTAAGCAGAGCCTATTGCATCATCCTATTAGGATCTTGGAAGACAATAGTGCTGGCACCTATGTACAGCTGAGTCCACCCCAAGAGGTTTCAGAGGGGATCAATTGTAGCAACTTTGTTAGAGGCTATTATTGTGATATTGTAGACAAGAATGTGGTAACATTCAGACCTTATCCTAAAAATTTGTCTGAGGATAAGCTGAAAAGCAAAGGTTCTACCCAAATTAGCATCACAGAATGCCTTAGATGTCCTCTTGGTTTCCCGTACAACACTGCTTCTGACAAAGAAACTCACTTCACAGTCAAAAATGTGTGACAGTGGGCCCACACTCGTGGAATTCATTTGTCTTCCCATGTTCCCAACTTCTTGAAGCGGTTGAACATTACATGTTCCCCAACTTCTTGATGTATTGGCCTTTTGAAATAAACAATGATAGTGCCAGTTATATGGCAGTATTTTGTAGCTTAAGTTTTCTCCGGTTCTGCCTAGCCCCACAGACCCTACAGCCACTTATAAAATAATCACTCAGAAGCTTATATTAATTAAAACTGCTCGGCCATTAGCTCAGGCCTACCACTGACTAGCTCTTACATTTAAACTCAGATCATTTCCGTTAATCTATATGTCGCCATGTTTTCCATGGCTTTACTTGTGTACTATTATATACTGCTTCCTGGATGGTGGACTGGCATCTCCTCCTCAATTCTGTTTTTCCTTCCCTAAATTCTCCTTGTGTGCTTGTCCTGCCTGTACTTCCTGTCTGGCTACTGACCAATCAGCGTTTTATTTATCAATCGATCAGAGTAACACATTCACAGCATACAGAGCAACAGCACTCATCAGCAGTAACCTGGAGGGCCTCATTTTTCTCACATAAATAATATCCTGATCACAATTTCTTCTGCCTGTACTCATCCCATTTCCTCCCCACCTTCTGTCCCACCCAGATCCATCCCCTTCCTTTCTCTCATTAGAATACAAATGGGCTTTTAATGGATAATAAGATAATATCATATAATGAGATGAAACAAAAACTACACATGAGAACTAGACAAAACAAAACAACAGAAGGAAAAGATCCCAAGAGATGGAACAAAAAATGGAGGCCCACTGAGAAAGCCCACAAAACACTAAACTAGAAGACATTATATATGCACACACAAATATACATAAATATATATTAAAGAAATTAAAAGCCCTAATATGGCATTATGAGACAAGGAAGTTCCCAAGAAGTCATTGAGTTTGTTATTTGTTTTCTGTTGGCCATTTCCTGCTAGCTATACCCTTAAGAGTGGTTTATTACTGGACAGTGGTGGCACACGCCTTTAATCCCAGCACTCAGAAGGCAGAGCCAGGTGGATCTCTGGATCTCTGTGAGTTTGAGGCCAGCCTGTTCTACAGAGTGAGATCCAGGACAGGTACCAAAACTACATGGAGAAACCCTGTCTCGAAAAAGAAAAACAAAAACAAAACAAAACAAAACAAAAAAGAATGTTTTGTTTCCTCAGTGAGACTTCTTTGGAAGAAAGGGTTATCAATTGAAGATTTATTGTAGGTTAGGTATGAGACATGTGTCCACTTCTCCTTTTCAACTCTTGGGCCCCACCTGATTCAGACCTGTGCAGGCCCTGTACATGGCTGCCTTAGTCTTGGAAATTAATCATGACATAGGGAGATGCGACAGTGTATTAAGTTGGCAAGCGGTGGATTTGCAATAGCTGATCTTGTCATCTTGAGTACATCTGGAATCAACTAAAACTGGAGCAGCTAGGAACACTGAGAAATTTTCTTGATTAGAACAAGTAAGGTGGGAAGACTCACCCTAAATCTTGGCCAAAACTTCTGATAGCAGCCCACATAAAATGACACAAAAGAAATAAGGTTTTTGCTTTTGGCCTGCATTCCCTCACCCTTATTGGCATGTTCATTTAGCCTGTTGCTAAGGATTCCTTCGATAGTATTATAATCTATTATTTTGGGATTCCAACATAGACCAAACAGACCACATCTAACTTTGTGGACTGCACAGCTACTGGATTTCTGGTCTCTCTCTTGGAAAACAGTCATTGTTGGAATAGCCAGACCACAGTCTGTAAGTCACCCTCATAGTTCTCCTTTATATGTGATTTTATGAACAAAATAGGCAGATAACTATGCTCTCAAGAAAAGCCAAATGGCTCATCTTTCTCCTTTTTTCTGTTTGATTCGTTAGTACTGTCCATAAAATTCATTCATTTAGGTTTTGTGAGTGAGCTGCCTTGAACATCGTAAATTAAAACATTATTTCTTTAAAATAATGTGAAGTTTAATAGATAAATAACTGAAGTCTTTTGATGTAGAATGCTTTGTAGTTTGGATAATTACTGTGAGAAATTGTGACATTCTCAGTAAATTTTTTTTTTTTTTTTTAGGAAATACCAAAATAAATAAAATAGGGAAGGAGAGATGGCTCAGCACCTAAGAGTTCCTTGTTCTTGAGGAGGACATGAGTTTAATTTCCAGCACTCCCATGGCAGCTAACAACCTTCTGTGTTTCCAGTTCAGGAATCAGAGGTCCTCTTCTTACCCCCATTGAAACCAAGTGTGAAAGTGATATACAGACAGATATGTAAGCAAAACACTTATATACATAAAATAAAAAATAATCAAGCCTAAAAATAAAATAAATTAAAATAATAAGCCAATATATCTTTTTTAACACCTGAAACCTATTAAAATATATAATCCTGGGCACTATGGCTTATGTTTTTAAGCCAAGCATTGAAGAGACAATTAAAACATTTTAAGATCACATTATTTTAATTTTCTGTAAGTAGATCTCTATGGATGATAAACAGAACCTTGGTGATAAGTACACACCACAGCTTTTACTACACTTCTGAAGTAGACACATACAAGCCATTAAAATCAATTTACTTATATATATATATATTTATTTGTGTTTAATTGGCAATTTAATTACGGAAACTAATTCTTTAAATATGACACTATTATAACACAAATTGCTAAAAAAAAAAGTTTTATTAAAAAAAACATAGAACCCAGAGCCAGATATTGGAATGAAAGTTGAAAGATCAGAGAAGCAGAGCAAGCGCCACAGCCAACCTCATCTCTCCAATTCCTCAGCCAATCCTGTTTCCATGAATGCTCAGACTGAAAGCCTCTGAGTCCTTGCCCTGAGGGTCTCAGTTGAACTGCTGCTTAGTTCCTGTCTCCTCACACCTTATACACTGTTCTCCAACCAGCCATGTCACTTCCTAGGATTAAAAGAGTGTGTGTTTACCAGTACCGGGATTAAAGGTGTGTGCCACCACAGCCTGGCTCTGTTCTCAGTGTGGCCTTGAACTCACAGAGATCCAGATGGATCTCTGCCTCCTAAGTGATAGGATTAAGGGTATGTGCCATCACTGTCTGGCCTCTATGTCTAATCTAGTGGCTGGCTCTGTCCTCTGATCTCCAGATGAATTTTTTAGGGTACACAATATATCATCACGCACTATGATTTTTTTCTCCACCGATAAATAGCTAAATAGAGAAGGATAAACAACTATGGAATTATCTAATAGTTGAAAAGAAACTTACAAAAACTAGAACAATGACTTGATGTAGTTAAGGATCAAATTCTAGCCATATATATATCATAATTACCAAAATATTGTGAAGTAAGAAACACATTTTGAAATAATAAGCCTGAGCTACCAGGTGAGCATTTATAATTAAAAATAAATAAATAAATAAATAAATAAATAAATAAATAAATAAAAAGAAACACATTTTGAATGTGTATTTTATTATCTTGTGGGAGAAATCATGACTCAATTTTCAAGTAATTGATAAAAGTATTAGTAACAAGATATTTGTATTTTATGAATTTATCAAGTTAAAGTGGACTTTACATCATGCTTATAGCCATCTGATTTCATGTATTTTGTATAGTAATCCCTCCTCAGACATATGGCTCACAAATAACATCCTTAAATGGAGGTTGTCACTTCATTGTGTTTTCATTTATTGTATAGAAAATTGTTAGTTTGAAGTATCAACATTCTATTTAATATTTGCTTTTAATGTCTGTTCAATAGTTTTAAATAGAAAACCAGATTACCACTGAAGTTAAATTGTCACTGTTGAAACATTTCAAACCTCTAAAGACATACAAAGAAATCCTGCTTAAAATATATGTTTACAAAAAAGTCTATAGAAATGCGCCAAAGTCTTAAAAACATCCCTTTAGTAAATTTTAATGATAAGTTGATATAAAAATTATTTAAATGTTCAGTATTCACATGTGAAAATCACATCACTATCACAGCTGTGTGTGCTTAGCCTACCAGTTTAAAAGGTAGACAATCTTATGAATAGTATTTGAGTCAAAAATTCATATATTGTATGTAGGAATTGGCTTAAATATTTTGGAACTCTTTTGGCATTATCCATCAAGCCTAGGGCTTAATACATTAATGATTTGACAAATCCCTTTCTAAGGCTGTAGTCAATGATACTATGCACAAATGTGTTACAAAAGATATACATCCTGACATTCATTTCAACACTACTTCTAATTAGAAGACATAAACAATCTGCTGTCCATCAGCACTAAACTTTATACATTAGTGGTGTTTTTTTTTTTTTTAATTTATTTTACAACACCATTCAGTTAAACATAATAGCCACAGATTCCCCTGTTCTCCCCCTCTCGCCCCCCTTCCCCTTCCCCCAGCCCACCCCCCATTCCCACCTCCTCCAGATCAAGGTCTCCCCCAGGACCAGGGTCGACCTGGTAGACTCAGTCCAGGCAGGTCCAGTTCCCCCCTCCCAGACCGAGTCAAGCGTCCCTGCATAAGTCCCAGGATTCAAACAGCCAACTCATGCAACGAGCCCAGGACCCGGCACCAACGCACAGCTGCCTCCCAAACAGATCAAGCCAAATGACTGTCTCACCCATTCAGGGGGCCTGATCCAGTTGGGGGCCCCTCAGCCTTTGGTTCATAGATCCTGTGCTTCCATTCATTTGGTTATTTGTCCCTGTGCTTTATCCAACGTTGGCTTCAACAATTCTCGCTCATATAAACCCTCTTCTTTCTCACTAATTAGACTCCCAGTGGTGGTTTTATACAATTCATTATAATGCCACAATGATGGGGGATGTATAAATCGCAGATATAGGTGTCAACCCAAATATAACACACAGGAAAGGCCAATTAAAGTTTCCTTTGCCTATAATTAAAAGCTAAGTTTAACTGATCCATGCTGGCTGTGGTTATTCTCTGAGAAAGTGGTTGCTTGGGGAGAGATAGAGGATTGTATTCACAGTGACTATTTGCATTTGATTTCAATATTGTATACATGGATGTAGAAACTATATGAAAACTTGTAGGGTATACTATAATGGTGTGTGTGTGTGTGTGTGTGTGTGTGTGTGTGTGTGTGTGTACTTTTATACACATGTGACACATTTCAATCAGGTTTATTTAAAATCCACATACATGCATAGTATGATCACTATTAACAGTTTATTTTTTCATTCTACATTGAATTCCACAAGCTTTTAACATTATGTTTTCTGTTTGTTTGTTTGTTTGTTTGTTTGTTTTGCATTAAGATTTTGGATGAGCAACTTTGAAAGCCACACCAGAAGTGTGGCACTAGAGAAAAAAATAAAAATCATACCCTTCCAATTGCTGCCTTTGATAGAAAGGTATATTTTGGTTGTGCTCATGAGTAATTTTGTTTGGTTCTGTCCTATAATTTATCAGTCTATTGTACCTGTGTTATAATTTATATATGAGCAACTTGTGTCACTAATGTTCAAGTATAATTGTCATTTCATTTTTAAAATCATAACTTGCACTACCACTTACTTTTGACTGATATTAGTAACAATAGAACACTTTAAATGTACAATGTTCAAGACAGCCTTTTAACAGAAGCTAATAAATGAATTCTAAGGCCAGTGTTTATGAACCAAATAGATGAAAGAAGAAATATTTTGCCATTTATGTTTTTCTTTAGGTCTTAGTTATCTATTTTTGCTCATCAATGTCAAACTCAAATGAAGTTAGGTTCATTCCACTGTCTGTTATAAAATTCTAATTTCCAATGATCTCAGATACAGTATGCCAATGTCGCTGATGATGGCATTGCCTATTACTGCCTAAAAGATAGCCAGACAATCAGCAGCAGTTGTATTGGTGAGGAATGCAGACGGGCTTACATAGGAACTCTGATTCAGGGCACCTGGTGTGGTGAGCATGTGTACCAGGGCTGCAGTACTCAAAGCCTGAAATGGAGAAGTTGCTTCCAAACTTACTCATTATCTGTAGGTTGTCTGGAGATTTTTGTCATGTTTGCTTTGCTGGGTCTCCTCCTGCTGTGAAGCATAAAGTTTACTGCAGCAGAGTGAGCAGCAGACAAGGATGAGAGGATGAAAGAGAACCTGAGTCAGAACTGAACCACAGCCTTCACAAGCCAGTCTATGAAGTAAACGCATGTCGTGTTTTCTTACATTTGGTAGAAACAAGTTCTAGGTCATGCTACATACAAGGCTTGGAAATCACACTATGATGTGGTACCATAAGGTGTGAATCTCTGGGAACAGATTTAGAAGTTCATTCTTAAAGAGGATTTTTTTCAAAACCAACCTGACTTCTCTCTTAAAAAATAGCACTTATATGATTTCAGTTTACTAGAAATATAATCACCAGCAAGTCAGAATTATGAGGATAGGGAAATGCAATTTCTACTTTCTAGTAAGTGTAATAAACTATTTTCTAGGATTTAGAAATTATTATTGATGGAAATGACTTAAAATCCCTGGCATTGTCTAGGTGCAGTTTTCCTATTCCCCAATGTCTTTACAGAAAAAATATATTTCATATATTGCTTTTGTATCTACATTTCTTGGCTAATAAATTATTTATGATGTTCAATATCAAATTATACTGTCAATGAAACAGCCTATTGGTGTATTCACACAAAGGATATCTAGTCAAAATTGGCATAGTAGGGTCTTTTGATCATTTGTGGATTTTAATCTTCTTGGAGAAAAAAAAATATCAGTGTTGAAGATTTAGAAATTTGTATTATTTTATTTTGTATGTCTATGTATGTATTTCTATGTGCATGCTATCATGTATGCAAGAGTATGCAAGAGCTAGATGTAGAGTACCAAGAGAGCAATCTCATGTGTCTCCATCAGAATCTTCTCCACTTATTTATTTACTTGTCTAATTGAGGCAGAGTGTTTGATTGAAACAAAAGTTTGCCAATTAGCTGAACTGGCTGTCAGTAAGCTCCAGGGATCCACTGTCTTTGCTGTCCCAGTACTGTTCTAACAGAGTACACAGGCTGCGTAGAACTTACGATGTCTGCATGACAAGCACTCGACTGACTGAGCCAACTCTACGATGCCTATTCACCAATTCCATAATGTAAACCAAAATGCTTTGAAAAGTCCAAGTGTGAGGTTGTAATTGTTTTAATTTTAAAATTCAGAATGCTTACTTATTTCTTATAGTCCATACTGGCTTTATGAATATCAGAGGATAACACTTTGCATGACCAAAATATTAATTATGGGAAACAAAAGCATCACAACATAGATGTTCTACTAGGACAAAGGAATACGTTTTAAGTCCTAAAGCAAGGTGAGCAAAATTTTGTTTTGTAGTTTTGCTTTTCTTTTTTTTTTTCAGTTTACTAACTTTAGAAACAAGCTGAAAAAAGTCTGTTTTCAAAATGGAGTTCTGAACATTTTCTTTTTGTCTAATTTTGATGAAGAAAATCATTTTATTCACTTAAAAATTTCATTATTTCATCAGGAATATTTTCCTTTTTTAATTATTAATCTTATTCATTTGGGGTGGGTGCACATATACCAAATCATGCATGTGGAGGCCAGAAGAAAATTTTCTGGAGTCTGTTCTGTCCTGTCATCTTTGTGTGGTCTCTGTGAATAATATACAGGTCATGAAGCTCATGTGGGAAGTATGTGAGCTTTATCCATTGGACCATCTCTTAGGCGCCCACCTGTAATTATTTCTTCAGCTTCTTAATCACAAAAACTATTTTTTTTGCAATATCTTCCAGATTGGCCCAGAATTCATTATCTAGTTCAGGCTGTCCTTGAATTTCACAAGGCCCTGTTGCTTCAGCCTCCAGAGTTTCAGGGTTATATATATGAGCTAGGTTAAATACACATCATATATTAGAAGGTCCAGGGGTTTGCTGTCAAGCCTGAGGACCTGAATCCTAAATCTGAGTTTCCCAAGGTACAAGGGGATGAGTAACTCCCGAAAGCTGTATTCTGACTTCCACAATGGCATCCGTGTGTCCATGCACATATACTTGAACATACACATACACCCCACACCACAACACCACCACCCCACACGCACATGCAACGTAATGGAGAAATAAACTTTGATCTAATATTTTCAATTCCTGAAATTTAGTCTGCCAATATCAACTAACAGTAATTAAAACACACATGAAAATATATTCAACCAAAGCATTGTTTAAAAGACTATTGTTTTGTTTGTTTATTTGTCTTTAAATGGAGGCTTTGGGAGCACTGGAGAGATCATTCAGTAGTAAGAGCACTTTCTGCTCTTGCAAAAGACACACATCAGGTGGCTTACAACTATTTGTAACTGCAGATCCAGGGTATCTGACACATCTAGCCCTCTTGGGCACCTGCACTTATGAGCACAAACTCTCATGAAGAGACACATAACTAGACATAATTTAAAACAATAAATATAAATGTTTTAAAAACTCAAAGGGAAGTTTTATATCATAGAAATTGCTTAGATATGTTGTCTAATTAATAGATAATAGAATGTTAAAGAGTTAAAAATTATGGATTTCTCCATATATACATATAGATAGATATAGATATTTAGACATATGTATAGATATGGAACAGTTTATATCTTATTAGGAAAAAGAATAATACAAATAATTTATGTAAAGCAAATTTGGAGCTTAGAGGCAATTCATTTTTAAATGACATAACTCATTTATTAATCGTTATAAAGTTATTGAAGAAAATTGGGCCACAGGAACATAGATACTTGTTTATTATCAATAAATGTTAAGGGGCTATATTGTATTACATGTATAGAAATACGAAAGCATAAACACATTCTAGTCTCTTTTATAGTACTCTGGTATTTCACTATGATGGTTAAAAAAGTACACAAGCAATTAGATATGTGAAATCTACTGTTTATTTAGGTGTACTAAAGTCTCTATGCAGAATGAGAAGGACCCTTCAGGAAAGCCTGACATGGAGACTCCCAGCTATCCAGAAGTTAAACTAAAACTCAGCACTATGTATTCACAAAATAAAGAGATGTTGAAGCTAATCATGAGTATATACTCAGGAAATAATTACTTATATTTGTCTCTATATCACATATCATCTATGTGTGTATGTCTGTATGTATCTATATCTTCATCTATTGATCATCTACCTATGTATCTATGTATTTACATATTTGCCTAATTTGCCATCAACTTATAACCTGTATGTCACTCATCTATCATCTACCACCATATGTCTTTCTGTCTGTTTATCTATCTATCTATCTATCTATCTAAAATCTATCTATAAAAGTCATCAACTTCTTAATTTTCTCTATTCTGTCATTAAAATGGCATGTCCAAGTTGGAGAAATTTCTTCAATTGGACTCCAGAAAAAAAATTTATTCAGAAACTTCACCTGACAAAACACAAACATAGTATTCCATTCTGTCATAAGCTATTAAAATTGTCAAATTGTTTTGATTTATGATAATATAAAACCTTAATAGTATAGAACTTTCTAGAAGTTGGTTTCTTCATGGAGAAATTAAATATTACCACAGTGGGAAAGTATCTGCCATGGAGTATGAGCATCTAAGTTTGATCCACAGAACTCACTTCACAAAAGACAGGCATAGTAGCCCATGTCTGTAACCCTACTTTGGGAAGGTGCAGATTGGAGGTTCACAGGGTTTGCTAGCTTAATGAATGAGATTTAGGTCAGGTGAGAGATTCAGTCTCTAATTCAAAGGGGGAAACCAGTCAAGTATCAACAAATAAAAAATAATAGTAAATGAAATAGTTCCTTGTGTCCTATCAGACCATAAAGCAATAGAACTACTAATCAAAAAACAAAAGAAACTAAAGAAACCATGAATATACTAGAGACTTAAGCAAGACATTTTTGAATAAACAGTAGGTCAACTAAGAAATCAAAGAGGATTTTTTTTAAAAAAAATATCCAGAGATAGAAGATAATAGAAATGAATTCTCCCATATCCATGATGTCACTAATACAGAGCATCAGACTAGTTTCTAGTATCAGGCAGTTTCTCTCTTGCTCTGTAGGTTATGATGTCCAGTTAGAAAGATGTTGTTTATAATCACTGCTTTATTAAACCAGCATAATCCCTAACAACTACCTAACATTAGTCCATATACTCACAGATACATGTAGTTTTCACCCCTCATTTAGGAAATTTCTCTTTGCAATGGGAGGATTTCACTACAAAAAAACCATAATCAACCAAAGTACAGCGTTGTAGAGCCCAGCTCCAAGAGATGCACCTCTAAAATGCCTCTGTATATAAGACTCAAAACAGAGGGAGTAGAAAGATTCCAAGAACCAAACTATCATGGAGTTTTTTGTGAGTCTATATCTCCTAATAACATTAAAAAAATACTACATCCATAAAGTCTCACAGACATGACTGCCCAAACCTGAGCTGGACAGGGACAGCAATAATACACTTGCCAAAATGAACATGGAAAAGCCCACAAGACCTCAACCCCAAAGTGCTATATGCGACCCAGACTAAGGAATGCCGAATGTGGGAGAAACAGTTTTCCCCAGGGAAAATAATATCAATTGTTCAGCCTTGAAAACATACATGCAAGTAACATAGCACAGACTGAGCAGGTTATACTTGGGGGTATAGATGTATTTACCTATATGCATGCAATAACAATTAATGAAAAGGAGGCCGTGAATTTGAAAGAGAGCAAGAAGGGTTACATGGAAGGGTTTGGAGAGAGCAAAAGAAAGGTAGAAATATTATATTTATAACCTCAAACATTGTTAAAGTGAAAAAAAGATATTTGAAAATGCATGCATCCTATCAGGTACAGTGGAATGTAGCTCAGGCCTTACACTGACTTCTGAGGCCTCTAGACTGGAATCTTCATTGCAAGGCATCTCTGATACCAAAAAAAGTTTCCGTCTGTTTCCCTTTATAAACCTCTGAGAGAATTTAGCTACAGGACTGCAGCTAGTTTTAAAGGGTTACAACAACAGATGAACTGAATGCTCCCCCTCCCCCACACAAAAAGATGTAGTTTTATTAAGAATTCTTCCAGGCTGGTTGGGTGATTAGAATTATTGTGATTGTCAAGCAAAGGAACATTACAGGCCAAGTAAATTATCTTGGGCTATCGTTAGCCCTTTTAATAGTGTTTTAAATAGCCATTCATTGTTTGCCTCTGTGTTTGACTATTAAGTAAAACCCTTTGGAATATACTAAAAGTCTACTAGCTTCTATTAACCTGTCTTTGGGAAGGTTTCTATTGCTGTGAGGATGAACCATGACTACAGCTGCTCTTGTAAATGAAAATATTTCATTGGGGCTGTCTTGCCTTTTCAGAAGTTTAGTCCATTATCATCATGGCAGGAAGCATGGCAACATGCAGGCAGACATGGTGCTGGAGGAGTTGAGAGTTCTACATCTTGATCTGCAGGCAGCAAGAGGAATATTGAGTCACTGGGTGTGGCTTGAGCATATATGAGACCTCAAAGCCCGCCTCCACAGTGGCACACTTCCTTCAACAAGGCCATACCTCCTAATAGTGCCACTCCCTATGGGCCAAGCATTCAAACACATGAGTTGATGTAGGTATATAGCTATTCAAACCACATAACCTGAAGGCTAAGGATGTCATAAAATAGCTTCTGAGGTCAATTACAGAGATGCCTATGCTTTGCTGTAACCTGCCAACCTGATGATTGCATCCGTATACTCTTAAAAGGTCTTCATTCGTGGCTTGACTTGTTCTGTTTTATAAAACTTTATGAAAGTCTTACCACAAGAGAACATGGCATTTGGAGTAAATTCACTCTGTGTTCCTGAGCTTTGGCTGCTCATATGTGGCTCCAAAATAAATGTTGAGGTGGCTATTGTATTTTTGCCTCAATACAAAGAACACATCCCTAATCCCTATTGTGAGGAACGTGGAGGAAATGAAGACTGATTGTCACTAAAGGCCTCCGAGGTACAGTCAGGCCTCAGAAGGACATTCGCTCATGCAATTATTTATTTTTTTATTTTCAGTTTCATGTTGTCTATTCTCTGTATATCTGGCATATTTTATTTTCAGTTTGACTTCAGGAAGTATGAATAGTTTATTTTATTAATTTTGCTCTCAGTACCTGCAGCCTAGCACAGCCTTCTCACAGCTTGGCTTCAGTCTCTATCTACTTTTCCTCATTCTCTCTCATCTCTGCTCCACTCTTGATTGTCATTGTTTCTTACTTTGATTTTCTTTTCATTTCTTTCTCTTCAAGCTCACTTTCTTTCATCAACACTCAATAAAGGCATTTTTCAAAGCTGATTGCTAAAGAATCTCACTTATCATCTCCTAGATTTTTTTATCAGTAGTCAAATCAACAGACTTTTCATTTTTACTTTTATGCTTTCAAAAATACATGGATGCTTGAGAGTGGCTTGGGGGTTCTTTCCTAGAGATCAGCTAGCATTGATTATAGCCAGTGTGTCCTTATTATGTTTGCATTTAAGCAATTAAGTTTTGAAAATAATGAAGGGATAACTTTAATGGGAATACGTATAATATTTCTAATATTTTGTGTCCTTTTCGGATTTCTTACTATCAAAGCCAAACTACCTTTCTAAACTCAGATGACAATTATATTATAGCAATACAAGCAATGTCTAAGTGATGCTTTCAGTAGTTGAATAGTGTGTGGTAGAGGATTGTGGAAATCCTTAATTATGCCAGGAATTGACATACTGACATTTATCTCTACTGATAATAATATTGGAACATGATTCTTTCCAGGAAAGAGAGCTCCAACAATGGTGGGAGCAGCTGGCTGGGCAGACTATTATTGTTTGTTTCTGTTTGGTTTTGTTGAGCACTTGAGCCTGTACTGGACAAGTTATTCGGTCTACACATGGTATTTCCAGTACCCCTTAAAGGTCAGAATGACAGCTGTCCAGTAGCAATGCTCTCTGCTGGAAGTATTTATTCAGTGATCAAACCTTAAGCGTTTTTTAAGCACTGCTCATTATTTTACATGATTTGTAAGAATTCAGTTTTATGAGCATTAGAGTCCCATCTTACTTTTCCAACTCATAAAGACATACAATGTGGAAAAATTTAAATACCTTTGATATCCTGTTCATAGAGCTGTGAGGATATGTTGAATTATTTTGTAATTTTGAAGTGTCATGTTAATATATGCTATTTTCATTATTTATTATATATGCATATTTATTATGTAAATTTCCACCAGACACTACATAAATAAGTAAGTAAATAAAATAAAACTTCACATCTAATAGATGGTTGATTTCTTCATATGTTGGCCCTAACCATCACCACAAAGTCAAGAATACATAATGATGTCATAAGCATCTATCTTCATATATAAGAAACAGTATTAATATGCTAAATGCTATTGTACATGATACATTTAAATAGATAATAAATGAAACAGAAGATTTGTTGTAGTATATTTTGAGCAAATAGTCTAGTAAATGTCCATTTAACACTAACACAGTTCAGTCTACAAAAGAACACTACTAACTGGGATTGGCAGTTGTAAATTATTTTCTCTAATAGACTCTTGATCCTTGTTCATTTGACTTATTTCCTGTACCTTTTAACTATGCAATATTTTAGTTTTATCCCCACAGGACATATATGGTAATATAACACATGCATTTAGTAGTCATCACTTAGAAATGTTGAGTGCTTTTATTGCAGTTCATGACTTTAAACAATTGACTCTAAGTTAAAGAAACTATCAAAATAAAGGCATTACCTGTGGGAAAAAATGTCATCAGTGTCTCATCACTCTGCCCAGTTGCCCCATTAGTCTTTGTAGACAAAAGGGTAGAACTTCACTTAAATGATGCTTGATAAGTAAAACTCTTAGGAATTCTCAAAGAGTTCATGTCTTTATCTCAATCATGATTATATCTCAAAATGATTATGAAACTTGAACTTCCACTAATTAAAGGAATATGATGTCATCATGTCCATCTCTGAACAATCTAAATATGATTTCATGTGCTGATTTACCTTCAGGTTGTGCAATGCATGTCTTTCTCCTATTAATTATACTTTCATGCTTTTTCAATGAATTTTAAAATTTTCATATGAATCAATAAACTCTTATTTCTGTGTGTGTGTGTGTGTGTGTGTGTGTGTGTGTGTGTGTGTGTGTGTGTAAAGAAATGCTACTTTGGTCTCAATGAATCAGTCAGTTACTCACTGCTTTTCTATACTTTGAACTTTGTGAGATAAAATGAAGAATCCATGAACTTGAATATTCAGCTACAGTGATGGGGCTGGTGGAGAGATAGCTGGAGGTTTTGAGCACTTCTTGGTCTTGTAGAAGAATTGGGTTTGGTACTTAGCACCCACATTGTGAGTCACAGCCATATTTAATTCAAATTCCAGGACATCTGGCACCCTTTTCTGACTTCCAGATGTATCAGGAATGAATGCACTTGGTTCATACATATACATGTAAGCAAAACATAAATAAATATTAAAAAATATCAAAATACAACAATGGACATATACTTAAAACATTAAAAGTTTTTGTGTACTTACTCGAAAATTTCCAGAAATGAGTTTTTGTTTTGTTTTGTTTTGTTTTGTTTTGTTTTGTTTTACCTAACACACACACATAGATGTAGCACGAATCTTAAAGAGTCTTATTAATAAAAACAAACCCAAGCCAGGTATTGTGGTGAATACTGGAAGATCAGAGAAGCAGAACAAGCCACAGCTAACCTCACCTGGCCAACTTCTCAGCTGATCTTGTTTCCTCAGACTGGAAGCCTCTGTGTCCTCATATCTGAATGGCTCTGAGCTAACTGTGCTGCTCAAACCAGGCAAATGCTTCTAGTTTCTGATCTTCATGCCTTATATACCTTTCTGCTTTCTACCATCACTCCCTGGGATTAAAGGCTCACTTTCTGGGATTAAAGGCATGAGTCACCATGCTTGGCTATATCCTTGAACACACAGAGATCCAGGTAGATCTCTGCCTCTGGAATGCTAGGATTAAAGGTGTGTGGTACCACTGCCTATCCTCTACGTTTAATATTGTGGCTGTTCTGTCTCTGACCCCAGATAAGTTTGTTAGAGTGCAGAATATTTTGGGGAACACAATACCGATATATATATATATATATATATATATATATATATATATATATATATATATATATATATATATATATATCTTATGTTATATTAAAAAAGTTTAGCACACTTGAATTAATGCTTCACTTTTATTTCATTTATATGAAGTTTTTACAGGTTTATATTTATATTCTGAAAGCTCTTTGCTTTTGAGCCTCAATTGAATTTGTCAACCTGATAAGTAACGTTAAATATTTATATCCCAATAGGTTTGAAAATACCTGAAAGGAGTGTTCTTACTTAGTAGACAAATATGTTTTTAAAACACATCCTTAGAATTCAAACAATATGTAAATCTAGCAAATATTTGTTCACAAGAAATCCCATCCAACGACTTGTGGCTAGAGTTTTTCTGCCTGGCCCACAGTCAGGACAAATCTCTGTCACCCGCCAGTCCCACAGCTGCTCAGACCCAACCAAGTAAACACAGAGACTTATATTGCTTACAAACTGTATGGCCATGGCAGGCTTCTGGCTAACTGCTCTTATATCTTAAATTAATCCATTTCCATAAATCTATACCTTGCCACATGGCTTGTGGCTTACCGGAGTCTTCACATGCTTCTTGTCATGGCGGCGGCTGGCAGTGTCTCTCTGCCTCAGCCTTCGGCTTCCCAGAATTCTCCTGTCTCCTTGTTCCACCTACTTCCTGCCTGGCCACTGGCCAATCAATGTTTTATTTATTGACCAATCAGAGCAATTTGACATACAGACCATCCCACAGCAACGACTGAAGGATCTGGATGCAGAGATCCACGGCTAGGCCCCAGGTGGAGCTCCAGAAATCTAGTTAGCGAGAAAGAGGAGGGTTTATATGAGCGAGAATTGTTGAAACCAAGGTTGGATAAAGCACAGGAACAAATAGCCAAACAAATGGAAACACATGAACTATGAACCAAAGGCTGAGGGGCCCCCAACTGGATCAGGCCCTCTGAATAGGTGAGACAGTTGGTTGGCTTGATCTGTTTGGGAGGCATCTAGGCAGTGGGACAAGGTCCTGTGCTCATTGCATTAGTTGGCTGTTTGAAACCTGGGGCTTATGCAGGGACGCTTGGCTCAGTCTGGGAGGAGGGGACTGGACCTGCCTGGACTGAGTCCACCAGGTTGATCTCAGTCCTCGGGGGAGGCTTTGCCCTGGAGGAGGTGGGAATGGGGGGTGGGCTGGGGAGTAGGAGAGGGGAGCAGGAGGGGGGAGAACAAGGGAATCTATGGCTGATATGTAGAACTGAAAGGTATTGTAAAATAAAATAAAAGGAAAAAAAAGAAAGAACAACAGAAGGTAATGAGGAGTGAATGCAATCAGAACACATTATAAACATGTTTGAAAATGTAGCTGTGAAACATATCATGGTATACGCTAATAAAAATCTAAAAATAAAAAAATAGAATCACTCTAAATTTTTTTTTGGAGAATAATATTCTGATGTTCTGGTACAATACAAATGTTTGGGCCATTCATTGGAAAGGTCCCTGAGAGGAATCCTGTGGTATAGATAGCATTTAGTGCATCAAGATCGTCCATTATTATCATTTATTGTTCCCTTTCTTGTCTGTGTTATGCCTCCTCCTTCTTGCCAACACTTCCAAGAAGTATATAGCATTTTCTCTTTCCTGTTTTGAGTATATACCTATGATTTTGACAGACACAACATGAGCGTGTATAGACAGATTTGTAAACAGTCTTATTAAATAAGAGGTAATAGCCAAAAAGATCAGAGCAAATAGTCATGACTAGCCTTAGCTTACCACCATGCAATTGCTTCCACAGAGAGAGCTTCTTCCCATCTGACCTATGCTTTTATTGCCTTTCTGTTCTGCCTTCTCATTGGCTCTAAGCCCAGCTCCATCACTTCCTTGTCACTGCCTGTCTATATAGACCTCCAGGTCTCTATGGTCGGTACTGGGATTAAAGGTTCACGTCACCATGCTTGGCTGTGCCCTTGACCACACAGAGACTCTGCCTGCCATGTGATCAGACTAAGGGCATGGGCTACTACCACCTGACTTCTGTTTATGGTTCACTGACCTCTGATCTCCAAATGCATTAACTTAAGATATAGGAACTAGATAACAAATCCTGCCATGGCCATACAGTTTATAAGTAATATAAGTCTCTGTGTGTGTACTTGAGTCTGAGCAGCTGCAGGAGCCAGGTAGACACAGGAAAATTCCAGTTACAAGCCTGTGTACAGGATGCCATATTTTATTGCATGCTTTCCATGTGCACTTGTGACTCATTGGGGTTCCTGTCCCCCTTTACCTTCACAAAAAGAACCTGTTACCTATAACTCAAATAATTATTTCCTGGTTGCTTTGCTGCTGTTTGTTTCTTGCCTCTTTTGCTATTTTTTCCTTTTTGTTTTGGTTTGAGACAGTATCTCCTTGTGTAGACCATCTCACAAGCTTTTCCTAGCATATCTGAGTGCTGACCAAAATTTCTCCACAAAACACAGCTATTATCAACAATGTAGGTCAGTGGTATGGTGATATTGTGTCCCCCCAATATATTGTGCACCCTAATAAACTTACCTGGGTTCAGAGAACACATCAGCCACTATATTAAACATAGATTTAGGCAGTGGTAGCACACACCTTTAATCCTAGCATTCCAGAGGCAGAGATCCATCTGGAGATCTGTGAGTTCAAAGCCACATTGGAAACCACCAGGCATGGTGACACACGCCTTTAATCCCAGGAAGTGATGACAGGAAGCAGAAAGGTATATAAGGCATAAGGTCTAAGAACTAGAGCCTTGTTAAGCTTTGAGGCTTTTAGCAGCAGTTCAGCTGAGACCCATTCACATGAGGACACAGAGGCTTCCAGTTTGAGGAAACAAGGTTGGCTGAGAAATTGGTGAGGTGAGGTTGGATGTGGCTTGTTCTGTTTCTCTGATCTTTCAGTGTTCACCAAAATACTTGGCTCTGGGTTTGTTTTATTAATAAGACCTTTTAAGATTCATCTACAGTGGAGTTATTTGCAGTTGGTGAAATCAGATCACGTATATATGTAAGTAGCTTTAGGTCTCAAATAGGGTTTTCCTCACTGTTTGCATAGGTAGTTGCACAAAACAAAAAATGGAAACACATCATAAACAAGAATTATGGTAAGAGTAGTCACAGGAAGTTCTCCATAAGATAACAGCTGATCTGCCTTGGGTAGAGTCTTGCATTCATCCAAAGAAATGAAAGCCACTGTGACTCAAGAAGAGAGCATGGAATTCCCATTTCTAAAAGTTTTTAACTGGCTCTCAACAACAGTATCTCTGAGCAAAATCACAAGAAAAATGTTACATACCTTGGTAAAAACTGACATGTATTACAATATCACAAACGAGATGAGAACTTAGAGACTTTTGAAAAGCAATGTAGTACATGTGAAGTAAAACAAAATAATTGAAAATATACTGATTACAGTTGCAAACTCTACTTATTAAATAACCAATGGAAATAATGCACAAATAAAGTATGCATGCACAAATAGAAGAAATAAAACCAAATGCCATAGGAAACTGAAAACTATAAAAAAGTAAGCAATGCTCTCAAGAACCACATATCCAGCATACCAGACTGGCAGTGAAAATACTAAAAACTATTCTGTAATGCATGGAAGACACAGTTCATCCCATGGTTAGTTTTTACAAACATATGAGTTTATTAACAGTCTGCTCAACTCTCTATAGACACCTTCAGATCTTTGTCTTGTGTCTCTCTGTTTTTCAGCACTCTGTCTCATCAACTCTAGCCAGACTATCCAAATCTGTATTCTCATTTCTTTAACCCACAGTGTTCTCTGACTTCAGGCAAATGGAAATCCTCTCAAATCAGTAACACTGGGGGAGTCTGAGCGCTTGCTACTTATAATATTACAATCATAATAATTTTGTAGTCAGAATGTTATCCTGAAATCCAATCTTTCACCCTTTTCCACTATTTTTGGTATTTGTAAAAATGCATATTAACATCCCCCATCAGTGGGCATGAGAACTAATGTTTCTTCAAGTTAGAGATGTGTATGGCAAATAAGCACAGGAAAAATGCTTGGCCATGTTGATCGTTATTGAAGGGAAGGTTAAATGATAATGAGATCTCTTTAGACACATGTTAAAATTACTAGAATTAAGAAAGTTGACCAACCAACTATGTCCTTTAAAGAATGTGGATGGGCTCTAACAAAAATCCCATTGTCGAGCACAGAAAACTTCCTTACAAATTGTTGGACAAGGAGATCCAAGAAACTACAAAACTATATAGGCCATTGGCATTGCCTTTGGCTGCCTCCCAGACATAGAATGTAAGCTGATATTGCTGAAGACACCATACACCGCAGATCCAGGACTTGGAGGAATCAAGTTGAAACAGAACCAGAATCCTCCTCCAGGAGTACAAAGTTTCAAAGTGCTAGAAGGAGTTATGCAAGCTGCCAAGGGGAAGGGGAATCAATAATCCTACTTAGCTATCTATAAATAAAACAATATAAATATAAATATAAATATAAATAAAATAATATAAAATAATATAAAAAAATAAATAAAATAAATATAAATAAATAAATATAAATATAAATATAAATAAAACATCTATAAATAAAAACAATAACCTGAATGGTAAGAAACCCCAAAAAGGTAGAATAGTGGTATTTATATCCTGGGGGTAACCAACAGCTGTCCAGTTGTGCATGAATCCTAATATATAGAAATAAATTCATGCCAGGCACTGTCAACCTAGCCCGATACATGTGGCATGTGAGATCACAAACCCTAGAGAAGAACCAATTATTGTCATCTTCACAAAATGGTGGAACTTCCAACTGCATCCTTAAATAGTTACCTTAGAACCCAGAGATACGTGTAGCTCTTCTCCATCAAACAAGCTTCTTTTTGTAGCATTACAGAGAGCATTACAGAAAGCCATACCTTTTCAGAACACAGAACAATCGACCATGGGGTGCCCTGCCCTATCTGATACATCTACAACACAAGCCCTGCACCCAAGGCTCAGGAAACATGAGAGAAGAGGAGGCAGAAAGATAGTATAAACCAATACATTAGGTTTACTGAAAGAAAGAGCCTTCTATGTATGACAGGGAAGCTGTGCCCAGGAAATCTCAGCAGTATCCAGCCTAACTAAGACCTGAGAAATGACAACACCAATTGACATGCCAGTGTGGATAAAGAACTGCAGGCAATTAATGGCTGCTGGCAGAGGAGAATCAGTTTTCCCTAGGGGCAAGTCCCCTGATAGGTTATTAAATCAGCTTTAAATACATGTAAGCAACACTAAATGAATTTGAGCAGCTGTAATTAAGTGCACACATAATGTATGTGTGTGTGTGTGTGTTACAATAATAATTAAGAGTAAGAGATCATAGGATTGGAGGAATGATATAAATACAGTACTCTATATGAAATTTTAGAAAGTTTTTAAAATGTACAGGAAAAGAAATTTGGGTAATGGAATGTGACACTCCCACTTTGGAAGCAGTCTTTTTGGTTTATTAAAGAATAAACCATGAGCCTACCCTATGATCCAGAATTTCAAATGCATCTATAAAGATATATGACATGACATCTAGATTCAATGTGAGGTTCTGAGTTGAATTCTAAAACAGGAAAATAATTATCTGGGACTAGAAACGTATCTCAGTGGTATAATGCTTGTTTAGCCTGTATCATATATGTCTCATTCCATGACGCTATAGATCTGCCTAATTATCTTAGGATTTACTATTGCTGTGAGAAGACACCATGACCATTGCAACCATTAAAAAGAAAACATTTAATTGAGTGGACTCACTTGTAGTTCAGGTTCAGTCCATCATTGGGGGGGGGCATGGAGGCATGCAGGTAGGCATGGTGCTGGAGAAATAGTTGAGTGCCCTACAACTTGCATGCAACAGGAAGTTGACTGACATCCTGGGCAGTATCCTCAGTGTATAAAAACTCAAAGCTCACCCCCACAGTGACACACTTCCTCCAACAAGTCCACACCCGCTTCAACAAAGCCACACCTCCTAATAGTGCAACTTTCAATGAGATTATGGGATTATGGGAGCCAATTACATTCAAACTACCACAGTAAGACAGCATAAGACAAAATTCTTTACCACTATTCCTACTAATTAATTGAAAATTGTAATTTATTTTATGTATTTCACTGTTTTAGGAGTGGAATGTTGGTTACCAGAGGCCAGAGATGGGAAGGGGAGTGTGGTACTTAAGGCAATGTATCCAAACTTGCAGTTATGCTGAGAGAATAAATACTAAGACTTAGAATACAGCATCAAGATGGTAATTTAAAATTCGTACTGAAGTAGATATGAGGTGTTCTTACCTCACAAACAAGTAAATGTGAAATGAAGGACGTGAGAGTGTTGTGTGCTTATAGAAATCAGTTCACAGTGAGTGTGTGCTTCAGAGCATTATGGGTGCAACCTAAACACAAAAAATAGAAAGGTATCAATATAGGAAAATAAATATATGCAGATGACAAATAAACATGAAAAAATCTACATTTAGTTGTTGGATATTTGAATTAAATCAATTATAATACAATAAGAATAAATATAGAAAATAGAAAAAAAAAATACCAGAGTCGCATTTCTTTAGGCAAATGTTACCAAAAAAAAAAAAAAAAAAAAAGTAATAGCAACATCCTTCCAGAATAAAGAAAGTATGAAATACTACAGAAGATGAAGAAGAGTTTAGAGGGCACTTTTGTTTGTCTGGTTTGCTGTGACAGAATACTAAGTTGTGAGCAATTTATAAACAATTGGAACTACCCATTTCAACTGCTTAGATCGTTGAGGCTTTAAGTTCCACTTATAAAATATTGCGCATATATTATAGGAGAAATTTTAATTAGTAGTAATAGTGGTAGCAATTTTGTGTGGTGTGACTCTACGGCACGGTGGATTGAAATAGGGACATGATACAGGGTAAACAAATTTTTTTTCACACATCTGTTGTCTGCAAAGTCTAAGACTAGAAGATGTGAATGTTCACTGTGTTGTAAGATCCCTGCTCTCACACTTCAATTCCTCCTAAAGATCCTCAGCCCTGAAAGTTGTCACAAGAGCTAACTCAGTTTCACCACACAGATTTCACAGGGGGGCACATCTGACATACATCAGGAAGCAAAGATTTCATTATACCTGAAGACTGCCCCCTCCATGCTGCCACTGTTTCTAGAAGGAATAACTCTAGCTGTAGCTGAAATTCAGACTTCATTATTTTCCACTGTGGAGTAAATTTGTGAAGTTCTGAGACCAGCCTAAGAACTTTGGGTCAATGTCAATCAGGTTAGAAAATGTCTAGTTTGGTTGCTTGTTTCTAGTGATTGCATTTGTTCCTTTTGCCCATAATGAAATATCCTACCCTTGCACTTTATAGGAACACTTCATCTTTTAATTTTGAAAGTGAGAGATTTATTTTGGCTCACAGATTCAGTTGACTGTGGCAGAAGGGTGTAAGGAAAAATATTCCTAACCTTATGACAACCAGGAAGCAGAGAAATACAATGCTCAAACTTATGGCTTCTAGTGGCCATGCTTTACTCTTTCCTGGCCACCAACCTGCCTTATTCAGAGTGGGCATTGCCCAATTAATTAATCTCTAGAAATGCTCTTACAGCCATATCCAGCGGTGGGCTGAGATGATCGGCAAAGTACTTCTCAATTGATTAAGTTGTGATGCCTTCCATCTTTGGTCAGTGGGAAATGCTCCAAGCAAGCTCCTGAGTTCTTTTGACACAGTTCTAGCAATTTTGCTTCCTTGGAGTCTCCTAGAGCAAGATTTACCATGACTGTTTTGTACATCCCTTGCTTCAGATCTGTAATCTATCTTTCTCCATTGAGCTCTGAACTTTTCAAACAATAAAAAGTATTTAGGAGTCACTCTCTGGGCCATTCTTTCTGGCCTCTCTCCTGTGAGGTTCATTGAGCTCTGGTGGGTGAGATTTGATGGAAACATCCCATTTGAGATGAGTGTTCCAAAGTGTCCCTCTCCTTCTTTCCCTCCCTTCCTCTCTCCTTCTCCCCCACCTCTTTCTCTGCATAATATCTGACTATGAGTATCTATATTTGGTCTCATCTACTGCAAGAGGAAGCTTCTCTGATAATAATGAGTTATCTATGAGTATAGCAGAATATAATTAGGAGTCATTTTATCACTGAGATATTTTTTCTTTTTCTTTTATACTTTTATTGATTCTTTGTGGATTTTACATCATGTATTCCAATTCCACTTATCTTCCCATACCCTCACATCTGCCCTTTGCCCTTGCCAACCTCTCCACACAAAACAAAACAAAATTTAAAAAAAAATCAAAACCAGACAAAACAAAGAAAACTTAACAAATAAACATTAACAAAGGGAGAGAGAGAGAGAGAGAGAGAGAGAGAGAGAGAGAGAGAGAGAGAGAGAGAGAAATCTTGTAGTCGAAACTGTAATGTGGCCCTTTGGACTCAGTTTTTCCTTTAGTCCATTCATCTTTACTTGCAGGTGTTCATTGCCAAGAATCATTGTTCTTGCCCAAGGCCTCTGGCTTCTGCTAAGGCACCAATCCTGGGCTCTCACTGGGGCTCCTTCAGTATATCCTGTTGTGGTCCTATGTCGTGGAGATCCTGCAGGTTTGGATCTGTAGGTTTGTCCCCTTCAACTGCTCCAACAGTTCATAGATTAGGTTAATGTTGGGGTGAGCCAGCTCATAGCCCTGGTTGGGCCTGGGTAGTATCTAGATTAGTCAGCCTTCCAGCTTTCCCTCATAGGCTGTTGGGAATATTATTTTTAGGTGTATTACTTTTGTGTATGTTGCAGTTATTTAACTTTGTGAAGCTATGTTACTCTGCCTATCTGAAACACCCGATGGTTTAATAAAAAAAACAAAAATGCCAGAACATAGGGATGAAGACTCTGTGTAGGCTCCAGCTCAACATCATCTCCATTAAAGGCTAGGCTCACAACCAAAAAGATAAGAAGAAAAATTTTAAATATTTTTAAAGATTGTTTTTTATTGTGTGTTTGTGTGTGTGTGTGTGTGTGTGTGTGTGTGTGTGTGTGTGTGTATGGGTGTGTGTATGAGTATATGCCATAAGTACTTGGGTGCCCACAGAGGCCAGAAAAGGGAATTCCATCCCAAGAAGCTGGAGTTACAGGTGGTCATGAGCTGCTTTGTGTATGCTGGGACTTGAACTCTGAAAGACAAGCAAGGGCCCCTAACTGCTGGACCATATCTTCAGCCCCAAAGTACTTTATAAATGACCAGTACTGAATTATATTTCTAAAAGTCATGGATATGTCACTGGCGTGGATTATGTTTATATGAGATTTACTGTTTGTACTACTATTGATAGCATTGTCAGAATTAATCATAAATAGTCCAGAATTATGCCATTAACTTCTATGTCAGCTTGTGAGTCTTCCAATTCTACATGAAAATCTATAGTGCTTTTTGTACTCCAGGGTTGCTATTATTCACTATTTAGGACTAGTCTCTTATAAGCATCCACTTAGGTGGTTTTGAGAACATTTTAGTATAGAATCAATTTCTTTCATTGATTTTCATTTAAAGCTATAAACACTAATATAGCATAATAGCAGGGTAAAACCAGTTTCACTTAATGTTAGTCCTGTGTTTGAAGAGATATGAGCCGTGTTTTTTTAAGTACTTTAGATATTTATTGATTGTAGCAAATAATCAAGCGTTGACTAAATACAAATGCCAAATCACAAACATTCTGTGATAAAGGTATTGAGAGACTCATGTTTAACATTGTTAAAACCCCACATTTATGCATGAAGTATATTTAGTTTGGTATATATTAATTAGGTTGTAATTTATAAGTACAAGAAATCCCAGGTTGGAAGCCATTGAACAGCATTTAATGATAAGGACTTTCATTAAGTGTCCTTGACCTGCATCTCAAAGAAGAAAATTATCAACTTGTCACTTGACTCTGCACTTGAGAGAAGGCTCTAAATTGCCATCGAAGGAACAGTGGAACACAAGGCTGGATGTTAGAGTTCAGTGCTATTCACTCCGGTGAGAGAAGACTTTACTAATTAAGCAGTTGCAGTTGTGCTAAGTATAGAGGAAAACAAAGCCAGACCACTTGTCAGCGTGGAGAGTGGCAGTCATCTCCTTGTAGGGCTAAGGTAGATTCTACAATCAAATAAGAAGCCTGTTTAAAAGCTACAGCATTAAAAAAAAGCATGCATAAAAGCTACAGCATGAAAAAGCTTGCATGAAAGTCACAACATAAAAGCAAGCATGTATACAAGCCACAGTATAGTTCCTATGTTCTGCTTCCTGGACCTTTTCTTATCACTTATTTATCCTTACAGGACAGGGAAGCCAGATCCACAGAGGAAGCAATGACTTGTTCTAGTGCAGGGTTCATTTGATTCTGATATTGGACTGTACAAAGAGCTGAACCCTCAAAGCTGGCTTTGCCTCTTTCTATAGCAAAAGCCTACTATCGGTGACATCCTAACTCAAAGTTGCTTGGAAGCCCTTCACCGCTCGTCTAAGAGTGGATTGGCTGTATGTTGCGCCTCTCAGATTGCTTTCTAACCCTCCCAAGAGTGCTTTACCACTTTGGATTATTTAGTACTTTAATAGTTTGCTCTAAAAGAAACTGTATATTTCCTCGAGCAAGGTGACATTTATTGTTTCCCAGTAACCATCAAAGTAAAAGAAAATGGAAGTTATGGCTAAGTGGTAACTGAGTACTTTAATGGTTTTAAAGGAACAAAAATACAGAGGATGGACGGTTTTGATCCATAGTACTAATGTTGTACTATTTGATGGTACTTATTTCTCTGTACCTTTTTAATGCTTTCTCTTAAGAGAGTAAAGGATACAGGCAGAATAATAACATTCCTAATAGAGCCTGGAATACCATTTGATGTTGGTAATTAGTAGCTAAACCATAAATCCTATGAAGTCCCACCACCCTGTGACGAGCAACACTGCTTCTGATACAAACCATGCAGAATATTTCTGTCTGCCAATTTGAGAAAAAAATCACTTCTGTGTTTCATTTTTGTTACTTGGGAAGTAAATCTTTAAGGGAAGATGTTACCCTTAGTATACCTCAGTTAACCATAATAAGATTTCTAAACTATTCCTTTTACCCACACCAAGTTCAATTTCTCTACTTCCTCTAAGAGAACATCTGGGGTAAAAGTCACCTGTAAATATTATTCATGGAGGTAACATTGAGCAGATGTGACGTTCTGGCTCATGCAGAAAGGTGATCTTGAATGTGGCATTCTCCTTTCCTAGTGATGCCCTTTCTTAAATACTGCCTGGAGTGTTTACTGTTCACCATCATTTAGTCGATGGGCTAGAACAGAAAAATGTCAGGAAGAGCTTTACAGAAATGTTTCCTTAAGTGTATGTGTGGCTTTTGTCTTGGCATTTAATTGGTCGATTCTGTAGTATTTAGAAATCTTTTGGTTTTTTTTTTTTTGTATCTTTTACTTCTGTTCCGTAACTCTTCTTAGACTACTGCATACATTCTTCTCTCAATTCCCATTTTTACAGAGTGAGTGATGAAACATTGGTAATGGCTGCTCAGTGTATTCAATTCCAAGGTGGATTCATCATACAAGTTAAAAATAGATAAAACTCTTCCCTATCTGGGATGTTAACATCACCACCAGATAAATAATGCAATCTTCTGATCCTTGTTGAGAAACAGATCAATAAAAATTTCAAAATCCCACTATATAAAGTAAAACCAAAGCCCTCCTTTTCCAGTAATGACTGCACTGAGAGGTTCTCACTTGGTATTATTTTAGTTGCCTGAACTTGTTTCTGTGGAAGCATATCATTCTAGAGTATAAGTGCTGTGTGTGCAGTGGGGGTAATGTAGATCCTACACATAGCATTTAAACAGCAGGGCACTGAAAGAAGGAAGAGATTACAAGTAAAAGAAAGAGGTCAATAGCCTTTAGTTTTAAGTAAACAAAAAACTGGAACAGGTTGACATGCCAATAGATTTAAGCAGCAATATAGAGACACCCACTTCACATTCCCCCATGCACACAAAGACTGCACTGTTTTATTTTGCTCTTGGTTTAAGACCAAGATTATAATTATATGATATCCAAATTTCCTTATCACCATTTTCTAGTGCAAATATATAAAGATGCTCAGGGAAATATGATTTAGTTATTAAAATGTTAAAATGGATCTTGTGAAATATATACCTATATATATATCTATATCTATATATCTATTTATATAAGATAGAGATATATATCTTATGCTTGAATAACTATATCTATATATCTATATATAACTATATCTAAATATCTATATATCTATATATAAGATATATATCTATATATATCTATATATATACATATATATATATCTTATGCTTGAATAACTCTGGTCATTATAACAGAATAGAGACATTAACATGATGAATAAAGATTGCTCTCACAATAACAGTGAAATGATTGCCATGTTCTGAACTTCTTCATGATAAATGATCAATATATTCTCCTGTTATAATATCTGTTATACATAATCCAAGAATTCCACCATATAGTGGATAAACTACTTCCAAATGACTGGCACCAATTGATGGTCACTATGACTAAACTGTATAATAATCACTTTATACTTCTTCATTTATTATCTAGAAAATCATCGTTTACATTATACTTTTAAAGGCAGGAAGGCTCCATGACAAGTCAAGGTTCTTCTAATATTTATGCTTGTCACTTAGTGTGTACTTCAAAAATGCAGACTGATTTTAATCCTTCCTTAACTAAAGCACTAGTGGCTATCTATAAATGTTATAAAACCAATGCATAACAAACTCAGAAAATATTACAGTAGATGTGGGTTTTAAATTTTATTTTATTTGAAGCTATCCACAGATTATTATTCTATCTGTATAACATTTTTACTCAGGTTACACAGTGTTATTTAGTCTATGCTTCATTCAGAAAAGTTTTGTGAATTGACTCGATATCCTGTAGGAAAATAATGACATGTGCTCACATTTGGTAGGTAATACAGACATACACACACACACACACACACACACACACACACACACACACTCACACACACACATATATTTGAATATAGAACATGCATATATTTTATACATTTTATATATATAAAGTATATATGTTAAAATGAAAAGTTATTTTTTAGCAGCAATGTATTAGTAATGTTTGTTTGTAAAGCATTGTAACTTTTAGAAAAACTACACATATTCCCCTTATTAAAGCTGTGTAAACATTTGTGGTAGTTTGACTGAGAATGGCTCCTGCTGTATTTGCATGTTCAAATATTTGCATCCTTAGTCCAGTTGGTAGAACTGTTTGAGAAAGATGAGATTATTAGGCGGTGTGACATTATTGGCTAGGTGTGTCTGTGTTGGAGGAAGAGTGTCACTGGTGGGCAGGAGGGCTTTGGGCTTTCAAAGCCCGGGGCAGGCTCAGATTCTCTCTCTCTTCCCCCCTACTGTGTGTCAGGGTGTAGGTACTCAGCTACTGCTTCAGCACCATGCCTACTTGTGTGCTGTTGTGCTCCCATGACGACCGTGGACTCATCCTCCGAATCTGTAAGCAAACTCCCAATTAAAGCTTTCTTTTATATGTTTCCTTTGTCATAATGTCTCTTCATACAGCAATAAAACAATAACTAAGACACCAAGTCATCTTTTGCTTATATTTATTGAAAAATGATTTCTCTTTTTTTTTTTTTACATGCAGCACTCTATTACTTAACTACTTATGAACACTGTAAAAACCTTCAGTAGTATTTCCTGAAGATAGATCATATGAGAGAATTATATGGAAAAATGGGAGACATAGTTCTACATTCAGCCATTTAATGCAGTGGGGGAAATTAGATGTCATACTGATAATAAGATAAAAATATGATAATGAAGGATTTTTGAAAGCATGTGAAGTAATTATGCAATCTCATTCCTTTCCTTCTCTAGTACTTTCCAGTAGACACTTCTATGGTATCAGACATGAAGTTCAGCCAACCTGAATTTAGCTTGCATTATCCTCAGAAGAGGTGGCGCATAAGTACAAATGGCCAAATAATTTTTTATAACAATCTGTACTAATTCTCATTTCAAAGCCTCTCATATTAAACTGGATTTTCATTAAACTGGATATCCATAGTTATCAAAGCTCAACTTGCATGATAGAGGTTCTAAATGACGTACATATTTATTTAACACACGATCTAGTTTTCTCCATTGCTCAGTAGGTTCCTAATATTATCAGAACATTGCTCAATGAAGTAAGATAACACTTTCTACTCATTTACTTATTAATTTATTTGTATGTGTTCCTTCATGAGTCTTTGTATACATAAGCATGAAGGTGCCTGTGGAAGACAGAGGGTATAAGATCCCCAAGAATTTGAATTAAAGAATGCAACAAACAGAGGTAGGACCTGGGAATTGAACCTGACAGTAAGAACTGTTAACCACTGAGGCATCTTTACAGCTGTCAAGATAGTTCCTTTTCTTAAGAAAGTTTTAGGTTTTCAACTTTTAATCAGTATAAGTATGCATACGTATCTCTATTTTAGTGAGCTTTGATAATTCATTATTGGAGTTACTTACATAATTCTATGTATAAATGCATTTGATTTTGACAGGGAAAGAGTATGATCGTAACCCTCTTCCAATGTTTGGCAACACGTATGTCAGAACATAGGAGCTTTTTTGGAAGTAAAATTAGTCTTTGAGGCTCTCTTAGTCATTTAAAATTCTTTTCTATTTAAGGAAGAACTCGGAAAGTTTTGTTGTTGCTTAGGAGAATTTAGAAGAGATTATTATAATTACTAGCTCTTTGCTAGTGTGTTTGATTGAGCTAAAGCCTGTGCCTAGCCTCTTGTTCTCTGCACATGGACCAGTTAGTTGTTAGTCTCAGTACATATTGACATTGGCTGTAAAAAAAAGTCTCTCTGTTGGTGGTTGAGAGCTGCACTCTTCTCTGAGTATAAATGTTAATATAGATAACCTAGGTTGGATAAAGCACAGGGACAAATAGCCAAACGAATGGAAACACATGAACTATGAACCAAAGGCTGAGGGGCCCCCAACTGGATCAGGCCCTCTGAAAGACGTGAGATAGTTGATTGGCTTGATCTGTTTGGGAGGCATCTAGGCAGTGGTACCAGGTCCTGTGCTCATTGCATGAGTTGGCTGTTTGAAACCTGGGGCTTAAGCAGGGAGGAGGGGACTGGACCTGCCTGGACTGAGTCCACCAGGTTGATCTCAGTCCTCCGGGGAGGCTTTGCTGTGGGGGAGGTGGGAATGGGGCGTGGGCTGGGGGAAGGGGAGGGGGGCAGGAGCGGGGAGAACAAGGGAATCCATGGCTGATATGTAGAACTGAATGGTATTGTAAAATAAAATAAAAAAATGTTAATATGTAGTTTTAGGGAATGCTACTTCAATGCTACTCCCATTATGCACAAACAATAGTTGTAGATTTTTACTTGAAAACATTCTCAGAAAGAATGAAGGGAAGCCTTGCCATGATCAAGTAGTTTTTCTGGTAAAGCTTATTCCACTTCTTCCACATATGATGTTTTTATCCCCATTCAAGATGTGGCATTCTTCAGTTATAGCAGTGTTATGGGGAGCATGCCCTTCAGTACTGAGATCAGTTTGGTCCTACTGTAGATCCTGCAAGCATGTGTTTGGACACCTTCCAGACCGAAGCCTGTGGACAGGAGGACACTTTCAATTTCTTGTTTGTTTGTTGTTTATTTCTTTTGTTCATCATATTATTATTTTTGCAATTTTTTATTTAATTACATCATTTTCTTTCTTCCCTTTTCTTCTTACAACCCTTCTCAGGTACCCTTTGTCCTCTTTCAAATTTATGACCACTTGTTATTTAATAGTTTACACACACACACACACACACACACACACATAAGGTTGCAAGTTTCTAATACTCATGTGTTTAAATTTATTAGAGTAATTCTTTGTGGAGCAAACTCATTTTATTGGCAACATTCTGGCATACCAGTACAAGTTATTTCTCCCATATTGTATTTTATTGGGGGATTCATTGTACTGTGAAATCTGAGAGATGGTTTTGTCTATTGTTTATCATTTATATTTTCCTTCTTTGGTCTATTATTTAGTCTGAAAAAAATCTTTCCTTTTGCGATATTAAAATTTATTGTATCATTTCCCCTTGTCCCTTTCCTACCACCAACCTTTCCCATGTACTCCTCCTTAATGTCTCTCAAATTCATAATCTCTATTTCTTTAAATTTTGTTATATATACTTATGTTTTTCATTATGGAGTGTATGCAGCTTAAAATTATAATGTAAAAATATTTGTGGAGCAAAGGGAACACTCCTCCACTGTTGGTGGGAATACAAACTTGTACAACCACTGTGGAAATTAGTATGGCAGTTTCTCAGAAAATTGGGAATCAATCTAACTCAAGACCCAGCCATACCACTCTTGGGCATTATGGGGTGTTTACCCACCAACCCCACAGCTCCCCAGAGTTTTCTTGAGTGTGAGCAGCAGGGAATATTAGATAGAAGGATTTATTGCAGAGAATCTTGCGGAGATAAACAGAAAATAAAGGATAGCCTCGAGAGGGCCTGGAACCTTTTCCAATGGGCCCCAACTGTCTCTGCCCCAGGGTTTTTATAGAGACGCCAAGGGGTGGAGCAAAAGACCTCCTCCCCCAGCACAGCCAAGTGCAGACCATCTCAGACACCTGCACTCAGGCCCGTGATCCTAATCTATGCGGACCTGCTGGGTAAAGCCATGAGGAACCGGAGAACGGGCTCCCACAGGGCATATACCCAAGGAATGCTCAATCATACCACAAATATACATGCTCAACTATGTTCATAGCAGCACTATTTGTAATAGCCAGAACCTGGAAACAACTTAGATGCCCATCAACTGAAGAATGGATTAAGAAAATGTGGTACATATACACAATGGAGTACTACTCAGCAGAGAAAAACAATGACAGCATGAAATTTGCAGGCAAATGGATGGAACTAGAAAATATCATCCTGAGTGAGGTAACCCAAACCCAGAAGGACAAACATGGTATGTACTCACTCATAAGTGGATTCTAGATATAAAGCAAAGAACAATCAGACTGCAACCCACAGAACCAGGGAGGATATATAGCAGGGGGGACCCTAGGATGACTGTGGCTTATAATAAGTTTTGGTTTTACTCAATCACTGGGCAAGCCTCATTGAAACATTTCACTATTAGGATAAGAATTTGTTGCCGGGCGGTGGTGGTACACACCTTTAATCCCGGCACTCGGGAGGCAGAGGCAGGTAGATCTCTGTGAGTTCGAGGCCAGTCTGGTCTACAGAGCGAGATCCAGGAAAGGCACCAAAAAACTACAGAGAAACCCTGTCTCGAAAAAAACAAAACAAGAAGAAAAAAAAAGAATTTGTACTGTATCAAGCTGATAATAGAAAAATAAATAAATAAATAAAAATGAAAAAAAATATTTCCAAATAGTGAGATATTTAACTATAGGTTTACAACTTTTAATAAGGGAATCATAAGTATAAATGTAATTTTTTAAAATGTAAATCTAACCAAGTTGGTTGAACAACTAATTGTAGTGATTGAGAGAAGCATTTAAGACTGAATTTGACATGTTTTTTGATTTAATGAAATCACTGCAACTCAATACTTAATTGCTTTTATGTAACTATTTCAATGATTTTTCTTTATTCTCTACAGCAGTGGTTCTCAACTTTCCTGATGCTAAGACACTGTAATACAGTTCCTCATGTTGTAGTGACCCCCAACCATAAAATTATTTTGTTGCTACTTCATAATTTTAAGTTTACTACTGTTATGAATCATAATGTAACAATCAGAATGCAGGATATCTGACATATGGCCCCCCTAAGTGGGTCAAGACACACAGGTTGAAAACCAATGCTCTATGGTATATTTATATGTACTTATGCTGTGTAGTATCCATTTTTAAATGCTAAGGGTGATTGAAAAAGAGTTTGGCCTAGAGGTTATAAACACATTAATTAAGTTGGCACCGAGTAACACATTGGTGAATCTGGGATTATACTTAGACAATAATGTTTTTAATTGCTTAGTGTTTATACTCTACCATCGCATATTAAAATTGTCATAGGACATCAAAAATGCACTTGAATTTGATTTTATGTTTAATGTAAAAGTATTTTTTATAATATTAAAAATATCAATGTATTGAACTAAAGGTGTCTAGGATGTTTTCTAGGTGATAAATTTTTAAAATTAAGTGATTATCTTAATATTACCCTATTAAAATCATTTAGAAACTCTGTTTTATAGTTATTTTAGACATTCTCAAAACATATGAAAACAACACAAATAAAAGAACCACAAAACTACAAAGGTTCTGCACTTTCAGCACAGTAAAATATAGAGCTCTGAATTCTGAGGCACTGGATTGAATGGCAACTGGCCAGGTCGGGGGGCTAGTATTAACATGTGTTGATGGGCACGGAGCTATTCACAGTCATCTAATCTGGGGAAATGGAAAAACTTACAACTAAAGATTTGGCAAGCATGTTTAAGTGCACACGTCACTGAGCTGGGAACTGTATACCTCATTGGAATTAAGCATGGGGTTGCCATATGTAAACCCTCTCTTCTCCTGCCATGTGCATACCTGTGTCTCATCCACAGTTGTTCATTCTTAAAATCTCTACTGAACAGTCCACATTTGAGTTAGCTGTGCTCCCATTTACTTTTGAGGCTATGCCCGTATTCATCCATTTTCTAACTGACTCCTGTTCGGCAGCACTCTCAGGTTGGTGCATCTTTGACTCATGCCTGGCCGGCCAGTCTACATGGGCCCTACGTGAAGCAGAACTTTGGTAATCTTGGACAACTTTCTCTATCCATTAGGGCTCTAAACTTATCTGTAACTTAAAAAAAAGTTAATAAATAATTACTGGGGGAAAAATCAGAGCTTGTTTATAAAGGATGGCTTCGTTTTGTTTTCACTTCTGAAGTTATCAGTCTGGATTTGAGTATTTAGAAGAGAATGTCTTTGCTTATATATTTCTTTCCCCTGAATCTTGTCCTGTTTCCTCCTACTCTCGTCTGAAAGCCTTTCCTGATGTAAAACAACTTTTCATTCAGTAGAACTGATGCGCCCTGACACATGACAAAACATGTTCTCTTAGTACATTCAGGACTTTCAATTTGTCTTTCAGAATTTTGAGTATGAATTGCTAGCTGTGGGCCCATTATATTTTCTTGCTTACAACTTGTTAAGCTTCTTGCACATGCAGATTAATGTTTTTCCTCGAATTTGCCAAGTTTTTTTTAACATTTACGAATATTTTATATGCTTTTTCTTTAGTCTTCTGGGACATTCATTACACACATTTTAACAACTTGCATTTTCACTATGTTTTATGAAGCTCAGTTTACATATTAATCTTTTAATATTTTCTTTGATATCAAGTAATTTATGGCTAGTTAAGAGTATTGTATATCAAACAGTGTGGTATTGCTGCAGGCACAAATATAGGTCAGCTGAATAAGATTGAGACAGCATAAGTAGATTGGATCTGTATACATGACAAACATTCACTGCTGAGTGATGGAGAAAGGCTAGATTATCCAATAAATGTTTCTGCAGAAATAAATTTACAAAACAGTATTCTAATGAAAGCTCACATTAAAATCAATGACAGGTGTATTACAAATTAAAATATAGTATATTACTCTAACTGTGTTAGGTAATTTCACAGAAAAAAACAGCTTTATGATAGTGCAGCCTGGTGTTAAGACTTTCACAAGACCATGCAAAGAAAAAAGTCATATTGGAGAAGCAAATTAAACTACTCTTCCATCTGTCAAAATCATCTATGCATCAAAATATGTGATATATGTGCATCAAAAACAGGTAGGTGCATGGTTGGATGATATAACCTACAATTACTATATTAGGTTAATTTTTCTATAAAACAACATTAAAACAATCACTATATAATAAAAAGGAAAACAGACTCTGTATATTCCTTTTCTTTAATTTGTAACAATCATTCAAATGGCCCACTGTCCACATATATGGGTGTGTATGTGTATGTGTGAGTATGTATGTTATGTGTGTGTGTGTGTGTGTGTGTGTGTGTGTGTGTGTGTGTGTGTGTGTGTTTCTTGTTATAGATTTTTCAATCTTCCAATTTTCTGAGGGAAGAAATCTTCAGAATCCCTTTATTGCGTCTCTGGCAATCTGCTGCCTACCAGCTACTAATACAGAGAAAGAATCCGTGCCCAGGTAGCAAGGTTTAATTGTTTCCTTTATGTGTCTGGATCCATCGGTGCCTTAGCCACATATTCTGTTTGTTTTTAAGGATATCATGCCATGGATTTTTTGTTGTTGTTATTTTCCTCTGAAATGGTTTGTTAGATTTCTAATACATCTAAAGAAATCAGAATAAAGCAATTCTCAAAATACTCGGTTGTACTCCTCTGCCCTCAGCTTCCATTTGTTTACATTACAGTCCCTCTGATGTGACATTTATAAACTCACTCATATTGAGCTTTGTCGTGTGCCATTTCTGTGATTCATGGTGATAAGAATGGATTGAGCCGCCTTTAAGTGCATATTCCAAACCCACCTGTGTCTTGCTCTGTAAACACGTACCATAGGAAACTTTCAGCAAAATAAACTTGATTGGAAATGAATAAAGAATTATGACTGACATGCTGGAGCTTCAGTCAAAGGGAATTGAACTATTCCACGGCCGATCTGTTTTATTTTAATTTTCCCAATGGCATCTTAGGAATTATGCAGCCCCGAGGTGTTAAATACATTAAAATGTTTAGTGGAGGGCTCAGTGTTTCCAATAAATGTAGATTACTCATTTTGAGAGATATGCCAATGAATTTTTTTTTCTTTCCACATCAAAATGTAGTATTTAGTTTTACATTCCTAACCAGTCTGAGGGGCATGTGAAATGCTGGTTTTAACATCACCGTCTAAATATATATTTCCCCAATTTTCTCCCAAAACATCTTGTAAGTACACCTACTTCGTTCCTAACATGTTTTGTATTTACGATACTAGTACTCATGGTTGTGTCAGCTGTTGGATATAGTATTTCTTGTTCACAAATAAACCTAATATATAATTATATTCACTCTTATCTGTGTGTTCCTAATTTTAATTTTGAACATACTTAAAGAAAATGACCAGATAAGTAAAATCCACCTTTGATTCTCTAGTAAAATTTATTTCATTCCCTTAGAGACATTTTATGTAATACATTATTTAATAAAAGAAACACATTAAGTAGTTGCATGTTCATAATTCCTGTAACCTAAATATAAAAAGTACATGTTAAACTTCAGATTGTTTTGTTAGGAAGTCAGTATTATTTATCTCCCCTCAGTTTTCTAAGAACTTGGATGAAACCTAATTTTACTTCAAAGAAGAAACAGGACCATCTATGTAATTAAAATTTAGTTTACAAGCCTAATAAAATAATATTACTAAAATTCCTCAATTAAAGAATTTTTGTAGTTTTAGCTTATGCTACTATTTTATAAGTGACCAATATCTGTGTCCAAAAGGCTTGAAAGGAACCCTCATGTTTTTATATCAAATTATATATTAATATTAATAATTAATTTATCTCCAATGAGCTGTTTCCAAAATCTGAAAATCATGCAATATACTTCCAAACACACTTTCATTTAAAAATGTACTCATTTAAAATTGATAGGGGGCAGGATAGAAGAGGAAACATTATGAGGGATGAATAATACTGAAGACATTTTGAAAAAGTCACATGCAAGCCTATTATAGTAGAAAGCACTTGCATATATGATCTCACATGGATATGACAATATGTACAAGACATGTGTGTAGAAACCAGCTGAAAAATCTCAGCATGGAAAGAAACCCCAACTCTATTTGACAAGCTATTGGCAACTGATATCTGCTGGAAGAAGGAGATTCAGTTTTCTTTAAGAGTGTAGCCATGGTAAGTTGATCATGCTTTCATGAAGGCCATACATCCATACCTATATAAGCTGCAAATATTGGGGACTTTTTGGGTATATGATGTGGCTGGGAAGACAAGTTGTCTAAGGGAGAATTTTGGGGAGAGGAGGAGATACAATTAAAACACATTATAAAATTCTCCAAGAACTAATAAAGTAAAAATAAGTAGGTTTCATGTATTTATTATAGCATAACCTACTCCCACAATTAAGCACTATCTATGTAAGTGCATTTCTTATATTTAAAATTTCACCTATATACTCAACAAAATTAATATGTTTCCCAATACCCTAAGTATACTGATTATTATTTTCTTTATACCTCTTCTTTTGCTAATGTAATATAAATATAAGGGGAAAAGGCAAGTGTTTTTTTTTGGGGGGGGGGCAAAGTTTGCTTTTTTATTTTTGCCATCCAAGTACTTATATCTAGGCCTTTTGTGTGAAGTTTAGTTAGAATATTGTTAGTGTATAGGAATACAATCAAATCATGTTAATTGAGGATCATTTTATTCTTTCCATGTGCATGATGGACACACCTCTCTTTTAAAACCTGTACCTTGGGAAACATTGTTATGAATTGTTAAAAATCAAGTTAAAAATCTGTGGTGCCTTTTCCTTTAATTGAAATGTTTTCATCAAAGAACATTAGTACAAGCTAGAGAAAACTAAATCTGTTATTAAAGATATTCTCTAATATGGAAAAGACTGAGTTAAAATTCCAAAGCCGTGTAGGTTATTACAGATTGAGCATTCACTTATAGAAACTTAATTGAAATGCAGGATGCATGGTTGAAAGACAGAAACGGATGTTAATTCAAAGGGAAACAGAGAAGGAAATAGAGATTTAAAGTATCACCCATGATCCAGATGTCTATAATTTTATGATCATGGAATAGAAAGTGGGAAAATTGTTTTGTTTTCCTCATGAGAAAATATCTGTGTTGTGCCCAACAAAGAGTTTGATGATAAAACTGGGGGCCACCTTTAAAACCAAAATTGCCAATCCAGAGGACTGGGGACTGCCATTGCAGCACCTTTTAAAATCAGTCACCTCAATAAAATGTCTTTCTCTTTGAAAGGTGTAAATATTACCCTGTGACCAAGGAGACAGAGAGCCAAAAGCACAATATGTAATCCAAATATCTCATTCCTGATATCAAAGGTAGAAGCAGTACAGAGGATATAATGACTCAGGATCACACATGGTACAACCTTATCTCACAAATCTAACCAAAGAACTTGATTTAATGCCTAAGTAGAGGAGATGAAGAACACGTGGGAAGTAATAGCTCATGTCATTACAGAGACAAGGTCTTGAGTCATTTCCTTGAAGTGTTCCATGAAATAAGGACCACAGGAATACAGAAGTTATCCATTTCATAGATAGAATGAAACGTAGTTCTTGATGTAATAAAAACATCTTGTTCAACACCTACCATGCTTTAGACATCTGTCAAGTGTGAGTCATTTCCTGTGCCCTGCGTTTATTGCTGTGATAGTCAGAACAGTGTCACTTAGATCTTAGTGTGACAGGTGCTTACATTTGTTTCTGTTGTCCGTACACATGGCACCTTTGGAACCTCCATACATCTGATGACTGCTCATAGTCAGCAGATGAGTACAGAGAGAGTACTTGAAAAGGTCACTTACAAAAAGTTTAAAACTCTGACTCACAGACAATTATCTGCTGGAAAACAGCTTCTTATATACTTTTGCCTTTGGCTTCTCTGCTCTCCATATTTCTCATCTTAGGAAGATGGTCACCAAAACTCATTCTCCACTTTCAGTTTACCTGTATTCTCTACGTCTTTCTCTTTAAACTAGCAATCGACACCATTACTATCATGCCTATTTAATTCCATTTGACATCTGCTTCCTTGAGGATTCAAAACAGCACAATGATTTTTTTTTGAGAATTACAAGTGTGATGCCAGAAATAAATTGGAATTTTGAGTGTTGAGTATGAATACAATCTTACTATTAGAGACCAAATTTGCTATTTAACACTACAGTTTCTCTTTACCATCTCAGACTTGCTGTCCATTTGAGCTTTCATGGGTGAACACTTCTCGTGACTCCTCATCATGCATTTCTCTTCCCCTCTATCGCATTCTCTAATCGCATTAGCCACTGCAGGCTCCTGAATGGGATGGAAGGGGTAAGGTATAAATTCAGTGAGGGGTTTTACACCCTTTGGGAATGTGAGGTATTCTTTTATGGTGACTTTAACTGTTTCCTTCTAAACCCTTTTCTTTGACAGTTTCTCAGTCAAGCTGGATGCTACTTATCCCAGCCATCAGGAACCTTGAATCACTCAGTTCCTTTACACGGGGATCCTTTCTCATTTCCATCACTTTTGATGAGTATCACACACTGCTTCCTCACCACCCCCCAAAGTGGGTGAATCTGTTTAGAAGTTTGTACCATATATAAACCTTCTTCTAATGAGTACCCAATATGCACATCGATCCTAATAAAGCCTCTTCTTTTGGTACAGCTCACACACTGTAGCTTTTGCTACTTAGCTTCAGACAAACACTGAAGCAATTTCATGACTGATAACAATAACACTGCTGTTCAGATCTCTTCATGTGAAAAATGTTTACATTCTATTGTCCATATTCAATGTCCATATTCTTTGGACCAATCTCTACTTTCAATGACTACTCATAGTTGGCAGCCATCTTCTTCTGCATAGTTTCTTGAATTAAAAAGCAGCTTCTTCTAAAATCAAGTCCAGCTTTCAAGGGAAAAAAACAGCATAGCCTACCTTCCAATGATTCCCACTGATTGAAAAGTATCTTACCCAAAACTTCTCATCAATAAATTTACTTCTCCCTCTAATTCTGCCTACTTTTTAGTCTTCATTGTTTTTACAGTTCTAAAAGTTGTAAAGAGAGCTCGGGCTGTAGCTCAGTGGCAGAGAGATGGCCTAGCATGGACTAAGCTCTAGGCTTGACCCCTACCAATCCAAAAAATAGAAGATAAAATTGTCAAAACAATTTTCAAGTAGTTTCTTGGAAAATCTTTGGGGCATGAAATCCTACTCAATTTTCTTTTTCTTTTTTTTCCTTTTACTTTTTTATTTATTTTTTTTTTGAGACAAGGTTTCTCTGTGTAGCTTTGTGCCTTTCCTGGAACTGGCTCTGTATTCCAGGTTGTACTTGAACTCACAGAGATCTGCCTGGCTCTGCCTCCCGAGTGCTGAGATTGAAGGTGTGCGCCACCACCGCCCAGCTCATCCTACTCCATTTTCAGATTTAGAGTTTGTTACATCACAATTGTGTTTGTGATTTTTATTATTATTACAGGGGAACACATGCCGCAGTGCACATGGGGATATCAGAGGATATTTGTGCATATCCATTCTCTTCTTCCTCCAAGTGGGTTCACAATGTAACTCCAATGATCAGTCTTAAGACCAACCTTAGAAATAGAAGTGCACAATGAAGGTAAATAATCAGCTCCAATTCCTTAGATGTACTAATTGGATTACTCTGTCCTCTTTGGTAAAAAAAAAAAAGTGTTTTACAGTGCCTGTTAATCATGCTTTCTATACTTTTAGAGCTTCTAGGTAGTATAATTCAGGTTTACCAGTATACAAATAGGGATTAGAGGGCAATTTATTTTAAAATGACACAATTGGGTGTAAATAAGATTAACTTGAGTTAAAGAAAGTACCAGTCAAATAAGATCATGAGAGTATTTTAAGACTGTTAACTACAGTAATAGGGGACTTATCACTACTCAATGATGATAATGTTGCTTTTGAATGAAATTACTAGTAAATTTTCAAGGTTTGTAAACCACTCTCTGTCCCTACTCACTTCAGCTTTAAAATCAAACAGTAGACAAATATGTTTGTTGGCCTAGTGAATTCTGAAGGACAAAACACTAAACAATTCTGTAATTGATTGTTTTATATTAGAGAAAAAGAAACTATGTTCTGCAAAACTCATCAGTGCCATCATTATACATAATAGTTGTTCTCTCATAAATGATTTAGGTCATTGTCTAACTTTAGGAAAATATGCACTACAAACACTGCAGAACACAGGCATGTGGGGTACAGTGAACTGAAAGTTTTTCATGTCTTATATTTATTTATTTATTTATTTATTTATTTATTTATTTATTTATTTATTTATGTTTTTTGAGAGAGAGTTTCTCTGTGTAGTTTTATGCCTTTCCTAGAACTCTCTCTGTAGACCAGGCTGGCCTCAAACTCACAGAGATCTGCCTGCCTCTGCCTCCTGAGTACTGGGATTAAAGGCGTGCGCCACCACCACCACCACCACCACCACCACCTGGCATAAGTTTTGCATATTTTAAATTTCACAACTGAGGGGAAAAAATGACAAAAATTCCCTAGTATGCAGCCCCACTTTTCCATGAACTCTGTTCTTCTTACTCACTGAAGTTTTAACTCAGACTTTGAAGTTCTCACATTCCAACTGAAGCACTTGCTTCATTTTCTATCTAGAACATTTGTCTCATATGTTAGTGAATGGTGGAGATTCCTAGGATTGCTTTCACCTTCTCCCTCTAGAGAAATAAAAATTGTTCTAACAATTCTTTTAAAAGCTGATTGTCTAATAAATACAAGAAATTGTAAAACCATTAACTGCAGTAAAATGAGACAAAAATTAAATAGGCATGTGGTGTTGGAGTAGCACAGATGATCCATAATAAGGTCACCCACAGTGCTACATAGACACCATTCATATCACAAAATGTGAATAATAGTGCTTCTGCATCTAAAGATAATGTCCCCTTAAAGGTGTCCATCACCAATGAAGGATCTGCTGAATCAAATTTTGTTGAGCTGCACAGATGTTAATTTGCACACTGACTTAGTGTTGTATGTGCTTAGCTCAATTTCAAACATAAACTCAATCCATAAGATTCCTTTAGCATGAAGTACCTTCATTCCCTTTATACTTTGTGACTGGATTAATGATTTCCATGTTTGCGATTTAAATATATGTTCAATATTCTTTTCCTTTCTGTGATGCAATTTTAGTTTAATAAAGAGGCTTAATGGATAAAAAACTTCCATAAAAGAACCTTATATTCAGATAATTTTATGGATAACTATCTAAAATAGCTAAATAAGATAATATTATTTTTATATAAAATATTCTAGAAAGCATACAAATACTTATAATTTATTATGAGTCAAATATTACTGTGATGTATAAATGATGAAAAAATCCCCTTCTCCCCCCCAAAAAACAATAAGAACGCTGAAAAATATCTAGTCTAGACCCATGTATAAATGTTCTTTGAAATAAAGCTAGCATAATGAATCCCATAACAAATTGAAGGTATATTATGCCAGCATCTTAAGCTAATTATAACATTCCTAAACTAATATAAGTCACTGCATTCATAGGCTAACTGAAAAAAATAACATATGCTTGAATGAAAAAGCACATAGAAAATATATTCAAAAGTTTTCCTGCTGAAAGTGATTAATTTTGAAATATTCCATTAGCATAGTTAATAGAGAAAGACTCACCATACCACTTGTGGTGATTTGAATATGAATGTCCCACATAGGCTCATATATTTGAATGCTTGATTTCCAGCAGGTGGGTTGCTGGGAAGGATTAGGAGGTATGGCCTTGTTGAAGTAGGTGTAGGCTGGCTGGAGAAAGTGTACACTGGACATAGGCTTTGAGGTTTTGAAAGCCCAAGCAAGACCAAGTGCGTTGCTCCTCCATGTCACCAATTCCAGCAGAATAATATGTAGAGCTCTCAGGTACTTGTCCAGAACCATGCTTGCCTGCATACCCACAATGATGATAATGGACTAAACCACTGAAACTGTAAGCACACCCCCCCCCCCCGCAATGGAATGCTTTCTTCTGTAACAGTTGCTTTGATCATGGTGTCTCTTCATTGCAGTAGAAACCCTAAGATGCCACTCTTTCTTCAAAGTGAAAAGCCAGGCTGGTCCACTCAAGTCTCTGCATTCTTCTTGAATATCTTTCAATCAACTAAAATGTAAAAAGCTAAATAAAGATGAAAAGTATATGGGGAATGAAAACTCAGAACCAATTTGTAGACAATGTAATTTTCTAAATCATATCCATTAAATGACGAAGAGAAAACTATTGGGCTATTTTAGATGCATGATGACTAATTTTTGTATTTATTGTAATAATGCTACACTCTACTAAAGATGATTTTTTTTTAAACATGTATCTTGGTTCTTTGAGAATGTCATGCACTAATACAGTTTTTACATCATCTCCATCTCATACTTTTCCTTCTCAACTCAAATCCCAATATTTCTCCACTTCATTAATTATTTACACACACACACACACACACACACACACACACACACACACACACACTGTATATACATATATGGACCTTGGTGGGTTGGAGCCCCGGGGCACAGCGGAAAGTCACTCATACCATGTGATAGCACTCACATGAAAAGTTTTATTTATTAAAGGGGGAAGGAAGAAAGGAAGAGATGGAAAAAGAAAAAAAGAGAGAGGGAAAGAGAGAGAGAGAAAAAGAGAGAGTAGTGGTGCAGGCCCCCTCATGACAAGAGAGAGAAAAGGGAGGGTTTTCTCTTAAAGAGGATTTTTCATAAGATGATGTTGTCAGGACACTGGGCAGGTCCCCACAGGGTAGGCCTGAATGCTAACACTTAACATAAGGGATTTGGGACGCAATAGCCTATCTGGGGCTCAGGCCTAGTGAAGACAGACTTTTTCCTTCTGTCAGCCATCCTCATCTGTAGGTGGGGCCACGTGAGATTTCTCTCCACCCACATTGGACTGACAGCTGGCATTGCCATTGTGCAGGTCTTGTTTTAATCAACATATTGTTAAGAGAAGAAGATACACCTTCTGATGGCTGATGACAAGTTTTAATATATTGAAACACAGATAGAGGCTTTTCCAAATGTTTCCAGGAAGCAACTTGTAGGCTACTCATTAAAGTCTTTTGGATGCCAAAAGATTTTTATCCCTGTGAAACCTGGAAATAACAACGTAATACGATTTCAAATAAATAAAAGTTTAATCAAGAGATAAAAGTATAAAACTTTAACATTGCCATCAGTTCAATATTAATTTTGAAAAAAAAATCACCTTTGAGAGATGAGTTAAAACATTTGTATATGAGTTTCCTTGAAATAAAAACATATAAGGAATGTTTTATTATTACATGGTTGTCAATAGCTGTGTTATTTAAAAACAGGCCTTCCTCATAAAAGATAGAGTGGTGGCTCTCAGAGATGTCATGGGGAATGAAATAGGTAAGGAATGGAGAATGATTAACCAAGAGTCTAGAGTGAGGCAGGACAGATGGATTAGCTGTAAGAGTTCTCACTTGTCCTTCAGGGGTCCATAGTTTGTTTCCAGTAAACATGGTGTGCAGCTCAAACCACCTGGGACTAGAGTTCCAGAGGATGGGATGCATTTGAAGGGCCCCTTTAGGTACTCCCATGTATGTGCACCAACACAGACACAGACACAGACACAGACACACAGACACAGACACACACACACATACACACACACAGAGAGAGAGAGAGAGAGAGACAGAGAGAGAGAGACAGAGACAGAGAGAGACAGAGAGACAGAGACAGTAAATCTTAGAAAGCAACAAAGAGTATAAAATTTCACCTAAGTTAAAATAATGGGTTTTGAGATTTGTGTCTCTATAGTCAACAGTGTGTATTTCACAATAAAACAATTCAAAATACCTGAGTAAATTTCATATGTCTCCCCATGAAAATGTTTAGGAGATTTTGAGTTTTTTGGTATCTTTTCCACTACTCTATAAGTTCAACAAACATTATATTTTAACTAGTAATTTACATAATTGTTTGTTTTTCAATTAAGAGAATATAATTAAAATCTTATTGTTTAATGGCAAAGATACTCATTGGAAACACAGCAATTTTTGATGCTGTAACCAAATGGAACATTTTCAGGTTCTCATATTAAGTAAGTAATGCAACTTAGTAACTACAACCCTAAGAATCTTTTGTAATAAGCAAATAAATAAGTTTTGGGGACATTATATGAGACTTGTATAATATATCCATTTAACAAATCATATCTTTATAAACAATTTGCATATTAAATATTATTCTTTAGGTAATGAATAGTGCTAATTAAGTTCATGCACTGATATCCATTTAGAAGTGTGATAAACTTTACCACTATCTTTACATTTACAATGTATCATGGTCACTTGGTGTTATTGCTTCCATTCTGGATGAGGAAACTGTAGCGATGGCATTCAGTCACACAGCCTGGTTCTAAAACCAGGGTCTTCACAATGACTCATCTTTCCCTCTCACTCATAATTTAGTAGGTACCATAGAGTACAATAATTTTTGGTTGTTGGTGTAAGTACACGTCTCTAGACAAGCAGTTAGTTAATCTGGTTCTTCAGAATTTAAGAACTTACTCCTGAGAATTTTATAAGTCCCTATAGATAAAATTAATGACCTTAATGATATAATGGTATCATATTAATGTTTAAGGATCTTAATCTTAATATATACTTTATGTTCACATATAACAATTTAACTGAGTTAAAATATTCCATATTTCAAGAAATCTCCTTAAGTCTCACAAAGTGCTAAAGAGAGGTTTGATAAGACCTCTAAGTTGCAAGAAGTTCTTTTTCTTCCTGAAATGAACCAGGTAATTAAGGACTGTTTTTTTTTTTCCGCAAGATTGTATAAACAGAACTGCTGAAGGGTACTATCAAAACAACTAAGCTCCTGAAAGAGGCAGTAGGCAGTTGATCTGCCTTTAGGAACCTCAGGCTCACTGAGCTGCCTGGAAGAAACATTCTCCCAGCTTTACAGCTACTGGCGATTACATCAGCAATCTCCAGGTTTCCAGTTTTTGTGAGCTGTCACCCATCCTGGAGTAGACTTTTGGTGATGCATCTGTCTTTGAGTGACATCTGCTCCTGTAAGTAATTTTCACCTGTACTCCTGTGAACAACCTCAATACACTCACTGGTAACCAAGGTGGACTTTGGTGGTATGCTTCCTTTGGTGTATCTGCTCCCTAATGGGAGTTAATACACATTTCTTCACATCTCCTCAGAAATAGGTTTACACCTCAAAAGTATATACTGTTCCTTTTTGTTACTGATGTTTTGAGACAGAGTCTCAAGTATCCCAGGATGGCTTCCAGCTCACTAAGTAGTAGAGAGTTATCTAAAAGTCTTGTTTCTATACCCCAAGTGCTCAGATTGTAAGTGTGATTCCATGACAGCCAGCTTCAAGCATATGTTCTCATTGATCTACTTACTACCTAAGTAACATTAGATGAGGCATAAAATTAGTCATCATTTTTGAAATATAATTATAGTTATAATAGGCAACTCTAAGATTCATGTGATTCAAGAAATAATAAAGAAAGGTCTTCATCAACCCCACATCTGACAGAGAACTGATATCCAGAATATATAAGGAACTCAAGAAATTAGACATCAAAATGCCCAACAGTCCAATTAAGAAATGGGCTATAGAACTAAACAGAGAATTCTCAATAGAGGAAACTCAAATGGCTGAAAGACATTTAAGGAATTGTTCAACATCCCTAATCATCAGGGAAATGCAAATCAAAACAACTCTGAGATACCACCTTATGCCTGTCAGAATGACTAAGATCAAAAACACTGAATACACCTTATGTTGGAGAGGATGTGGAGCTAGGGGAACTCTCCTCCACTGCTGGTGAGAATGCAAGATTATCAATGAAAGTAAAGGGAGACTGTTGCCATTTTCTCCAGGGATAAATAGGAATGAAACAGAAAACAATCTCTGCTGTATTTCATAAATTATTTCCTCTATATTTAAGTACCTAACTCTTATATTGTTTACAAATATTATTAGTATTTTGATTTTTAAATATCTCCTTGCTTCACCATGAGATTTCTAAAAAGGAATATTTTAAAATAATTCTACTTTATAAATATATTTTGAGATCTTTTCATAAGTTGATTGTAGGAACTCATGTCTACCCACATACCATGACATGTGCTATTTTTCTGAAATAGAGCAATTATTATGAAAAACTCTTATTGGTGACACATAACACAAGAAATGGCAACTTCAGTCATGTGTACAGAATTAAAAACTTTGCCTAGTGCATGCTATGATTATACTAGCAATGGATGTAATATTAAAAGTAAAGGAAGGAGGAAAAGTAATAGTAGTCATTGTCCCATTAAATGGCAGAATTAAAGCACCCAATAGTATGATTCGCCCTTTAATCTGTTGCATTGAATGCCTTCTTACAAAGATTTTTTTTAAATAAATGGACAGTATATTTAAGCACATATAATATAGATCCCATATCTCCTTCTATGGTTTACTTAAATTGAAAAAGAAGTAAAAGTAGAATGTTTAACTTTTATATGCCCTCAATAATACAGCCATTTTTATTCCAAAGAACAAAGACAGTTTATATAACCAGATACATGTCACTTTATTTTCAAGGGATGGCTGGAGAGATTCAGAACTTGGAAAATATGAGAAATTACCTAAAGTTTCAAGAGAAATAAATTCTGATGGATTGTGTCTATGTTACCAAAATAAACACAGCTAAGAAAACAAGCATAGGTTGATTAAAGGGAAATATCTGTGTCTGGTTTTGTATCAATTTGTAGATCCCTTGTTGTGTGCTATTTCTTGGCTAAGGTTATCATTGGAATGTGACAGTTTCACATGTGATGCACAGTGATAGCATTTCTGTTGAAAATTGCAGTAAGAAATGCATTAACATTTTCCTTTGTGGTTTTCAGGCATATTTTATCTTTTCTCAAAAAGTGTTTTGGTAGTATGCTTTTCAAGTGCTGCAAACAGTGGAAAACTAAAAAATTGTGTTAATGGAATAAATAAAATAATTATTTTGATGTATGTGTGAGGATCTTTCTAGTCAAAAAAAATGATTTTAGACAGCTTTTTGGTACAGATAGATTAATGTCCAAGTGTCAGGATAAATTTAGCGAAAACTTTGAATAGTTTGGCTTGTATAACTCATTACCAAATGATTGTATAAATGGTTACCAGTATAATTTGGGAAGCCACTACAGATAGCTAAAGGCTCCTAGAATAGCAATTTTTCACATTGCTGAGATAAGCATATGAGCATCCGTGGTCACCTTTAGAAAGTATCTTTCTTTGTAAGGATAAGAACGTGGTTAGGTAACTGGCTCAGTGTGAGGACAAATCAATGAACAGAGTGCTTTATTTACTGAACAAATGAAAGATGAGAGTCAGAAATCATCAACTCTGATGTCAAAAATCTCTGTGGTAGTTTTTAATAGGTGCATTAAACAGATGCACAGTAGAGCCTAACAGGTTTAATATTTATTGCAGAAGTCATGATGGAGTTTCCTTATTGGATGCTAGCTTAGGGAAAATGGCAGTACCATAAAAGTCAGTAATTTTAGAATGTTGATCAATATTATGCAGCCACTCAAAGATGAGGCACTTAGAAAAGCGATTTCAAAGGTTCAAAGCGGTTCAAAACATATATTCTTTAAATAAAATGTTTCTCACTTGTAGACACTCAGGATGTCGGTTTTTTTGAGGAAGGTCATACAGTACAAGTCCCAAGATCCAAGAACCATGGAGGGTTGAGCTAGAGAGGGGTCAGAAGTCAGGTACCAAAACACTGCCCAACAGGAGGAAGCAGTTGGGATATTCACTAGCTCATCTGCTTGAAGGTGATTCCCTAGCTCACCTGCTTGAAGGCGATCCCATAGATCAGATGAGTATTGTCTACAAAATTTCCAGGGCATTTTATACATATCTACAAGGGAGAAATTTGGATTTCCCTAATGATAGAAATGATAAATAGTTGAAGAGATAAGAATGCTAATTACACTGATTTGATCCTCATACAGTGTGTAAATATAATAAGCCATCATGCTCTACTCCATAAATGTATATAAATGCAATTTGTCAGTTAAAACAATCATGGCCTCCCATTACCCAAATATGCTTCTTTTATATATAAAAGAAAAGGCGGACAAGAACTACAACCATACAATTGACAATTACATGCTAGAAATTATTACAGACCTATGTGTTTCATTTTATCCAATTCTCATTAATCCCATTCACTAATTATCATATTCCAGCGAGGGCACAGCAGAATGTCTGATGATCAGAACAAGCAGAACTTAAACAGGAGACGATCAACATTGGGAAATACTATACAGGTAAACAATGATAAAGGGTGTTGACTTTTGCTCTGAGTAGTATAAAACATTGGAATGCCATGTTTTGAAAAATTATATTATGGCCCATGTTTTGACAGAATTGTTCTGAGTGCTGATTGATATGTATTATCAAAAGAGACTGGAGAAAATCAACTAAAGCAGAGAGAAAATTTAATGTTACACATTAAATATAAATATGAAATTGAGAGGGTAATGTATTGGAGGAAGCTCATGGGTATTGAGGAAGGAATAAGGGTAGACATGATAAAGATGCATTGTATACATGCATGAAATGTTCAAAGAATAAACTCCTTATAAACAAGTGAGAAAAACGGTGTTTTAAAGATAAAATAGTAACCAACTATACACAGTTACTAAATGAAATAACAAATATTCTATCCACATTTATGCAAAAGTATTAATTTTTAATCTCAATTTACCCAACTAAGAATCCATTGCTTAATCAAAGACAATATGCAGACTTTGAGCAAGTGCACTCTATAATTTGCAGAAGTTTGACTTGGCTTATATAAGAAGACTATATGAGACATCTTAAGTGATGATAGGCAGACACCTGATCAGACCCAAGAGGCAGCGAAATTCACTGATATTTGATTTTATTTGGCTTTCCTTTTAAAAGTCAACTATTGGAGGCAAGCAAGCATGAAGAGAATCTGAGCTACAGTTTTACTATATGTACTACACAGCATCTGAGACTTACCCATAAGTCACAGGAAGAACTCTGGAAAATCACATTGAAAAGGAACCTCCGGTAATCTTAGTTCCTGAAGTTGGATTAAATGACTTCAGCTTTATGGATGCAGAAAGTAGAATGAAGTAAAACTAAATCACTCAAAGGTTATCCATAACATCTTATACCTCAAATTATTTCTGTCAAAATTTCTTACGTAATATTTAGTATTCATTCAAAAAATGATGATTCAAGACAGTTGAAAGCAACATATGGCTGAAAACAAAAACAATTTCAAACAATGAAACAGATTAAAAGATGTTCTGGAATAAAAAATGAGATGGTCAAATTCAGACTTTACTTTTAATATTTTAGAAATTACATATTTATTTTAGAAAATTGGCAAATGGATAGATCTAGAAAAAATCATCCTGAGTGAGGTAACCCAGACTCAGAAAGACAAACATGGTATGTACTCACTCATAGGAGGATACTAGATGTGGAACAAGGATGACTGGACTGCTACTCACATAACCAGGGAGGCTACCTGGAAAACAGGACCTCAAGAAAGACATGGGGATCACCCAATGACGGAGAAATGGATGAGATCTACATGAACAGCCTGGACATGAGTGGGGGTAATGAAGGGTGAGGGTCGAGGAAAAGAGAGCTTGGGGGAGCACGAGATCCCAGCTGGATCAAGAACAGAGAGGGAGAACAAGGAATAGGAGACCATGGTAAATGAAGACCACATGAGAATAGGAAGAAGCAAAGTGCTAGAGAGGCCCACAGAAATCCACAAAGATACCCCCACAATAGACTGCTGGCAATGGTTGAGAGACAGCCCGAACTGACCTACTCTGGTGATGGGATGGCCAAAAACCCTAATTGTCATGCTAGAAATCCTGTCCAATGATTTGAGGGAACTGGATGCAGAGATTCACGGCTAGGCCCCTATGAAGCACTGGGATTCCAATTGGCGAGAAAGAGGAGGGTTTATATGAGTGAGAATTGTTGAGACCAAGGTTGGATGAAGCACAGGGACAAATAGCCAAATAAATGGAAACACATGAACTATGAACCAAAGGCTGAGGGGCCCCCAAACTGGATCAGGCCCTCTGAATGTATGAGACAGTGTATTGGCTTGATCTGTTTGGGAGGCATCCAGGCAGTGGAACCAACCGGGTCCTGTGCTCATTGCATGAGTTGGCTGTTTGAAACCTGGGGCTTATGCAGGGTCACTAGGCTTGGCCTGGGAGGAGGGGACTGGACCTGCCTGGACTGAGTCTACCAGGTTGATCTCAGTCATTGGGGGAGGCTTTGCCCTGGAGGAGGTGGGAATGGGGGTGTGCTGGGGAGTAGGGGAAGGGGGAGAACAAGGGAATCCATGGCTGATATGTAGAACTGAATTGTATTGTAAAATAAAATAAAATTAAATTAAAAAACAAAAACAAAAAAAAATAAAATTGGAAATTTTCATGGCTGAAATAATATTTTAAAAATCAACACACAGATTTAATAGTCTCCTATCAAAACCCAAAGTGGCAATCTGGGATATAATAAATGGGAGTGATGAGTAGAGGAAAGTATATGTGAGACCATGCATGCCCCAGGGAGAAAGGATAGGAAAAAACACATTCAAACCAGAAAAGTAGATGACTGAAATGACAAGTTTGATATTAAGGCCAAAAATGGCAAGATAAATTTTAAAAGATTTAGGGAAATATTAGACAGACAATTAAATTTTTTTAAAAATATTTACTTGTGAGAACAAGAACCCGACTAATCAGTATCAGAAGTACAAGTAAAAATGCTATTAAATGTGAACTAAGAAATAAAAACTCAATTATTGATTATCTACGTCTATATAAATTTCAAGAACCTAATATTTAAAGATAATTTTAAAAATCTAAATAATTTCATTGGGAATAAATTATATATGTGACATCACTAAGTAAATTTTACGTTCACAAAACTTCATTGATGAAATAAAGTTTTATTGAAAAAAGTAAAAGCCAAATATATGATTATACATGAAATCTTTCATTCATTTTTTTTAGAAGGAAAACTCTAATTATGCAAAATAACATAACCTTGATGTGGAAAAAAGATGAGTGTTTAAAAAATACATATAATTAAAAATTATAAACAAACTATTAAGAAACCAATTTAGGATCATTTAGATGTGATTATGTTCTCACTTGAACGCTAATCAGCATAATTCATCAGATAAGTAGACTGAGGATATCTATGCCATTATGTCTGATATATTCTTCACTACATATTAAAATTCTTAGTAATTTACAAAAATGGAAGAAAATTATTTTAAGAGGTTAAATGCTTTATTTTTAAAAAATTCATTTTTCCTTTGATATGTGAAACCTGCCTGGGAAAAAAAGACATGAAATTAAAAGGAGAGATACTGGAGATGCAAAAGGAAAATGGGGAAGTAATGGGATTAGAAGTCACATGTTGAAATGACCAAAGTACATCAGATGCAGGCATGGAAATGCTATAATGAAGCCCCTATGTACCATTATTACATGCTATTAAAAATCAAACCTGGGCTTGCATGATGGCTCAGTAGATAAAGGGTCATTCATCATTCCTTGCAAGCCCAGTGATCTAAATGAGATCTCCATAACCTTTACTCTATACAGCTGTCCTCTGGCTTCCACATATAGGCCAGGGCCTGAGAATTCCCCACCACCACCACATAAAAGCACACAGATGATAATAGACTAAATAAATAATTTTTATAAACAGAGTATGTGACCAGAAATAAGATAAGATTGATGGTTGGAATCACTTCTACTTTATTATTGGCCGTATTATTGGGACACAATAAGAGAAGAATTAAGGACAATTATAAACATTGTGGGAACAAAATGTTCTCTAATAGAATGAACATATGGAAATAAACTGATATATATAATAAACAAATATATTAACAGTTTTTAAAATAATTGAAATAAAGATTTAAGGAAAGATTTAGTCCAATTATCAAGAACTCAACAAAGGACATTATGCAATATAGTTAATCCAAATGAATGAATAACTAGATCTTGTCTAGTGGAGTCAGATATACTGAAGAGATTTTTCTTAATGAATTGACTTAGTATGAGATTCCCAGTTTCATTGAGATTATTTGTGACTGAGCTAGAATTTTCCCTATGTTCTAGCATACTATGAAAGATGAATTCTTATCTGGTATACTAGGAAGCCGAGATTTCAATGGTATTTATAAACCTAAATTATAACTTAATAATTCTCTTGTTTAACTTTTAATTCTTCTCCCTGTGTACATGAGGTGTGGTAACAAAGAATCAGAAATAAGAGTTCCATTTGGGAAAATTTGAAATTTCTGCTTTTAAATTAGGTAGGGGAAAGGACTTTGGAAGGAAATGTAATCATATTTTCTCAACACTCCATGCACCATGATTCTTTATTTCCTGGAATGACTACAGATCACTGGTTTAGAGCTATTAATATTTCTCCATAAAGTATGAAATCTAAATATTTATCTAAATTTCTTTGATGGATGCTTAATATTTAGTGGTGATTGCATTTAAACTTAAATGTCAAGTCATTTGGAAATATAATGAGATAATAAAAAGGTGTTTTATTTCATTGGTAGACAGGGTTCAAAGGCATGTATTTTACATTCTGTTCAGAAGAGTAAACAGATCCACCTGCTTCATCTCAGCTTTTCAAATCAAACATTGCATTATCACATCGTAGTTAGTAAGGTCAATTGGTGTGTGACTCTGCAAAGCATTGTATTCTGAGCATCAAAGGAAAGACCAGGGAAAGGCCAAGTTTGTCAGGTTCATTCATATTCAAGTTATCTTAAATTACCCACATTCCACCTTAAAAGCCTCCACAGATTCTGATATATATATCACTCCAATCGTGCATTTTCTCCTGAACCCACTCTTGGTAATCCCTCTTAAATGTAAGTAAATTATTTACAACAAAATAGATGGGAAGCAGTTGTATCCTATATTTAAAATAATTTTATCATGTTGGAACACATTATATTACTTGAAAAGGCACTCAACTTTTGGGCAATAATAAAACAAAAACTGATAGGAACAATTATCTGTGATTCAGGAAGAAGTAAATATTTAATGTATAAACATAAAGTTTATTTTAGGTCTTCTAAAATTATATTAGGAAATAAATGTTTTGCATACCATTGACCATAAGATAAATACTGCATAGGGTAATTGAACATTAAGCATCAACAGCAAAGTAAAAAGTCGGATTTTATCCAGAGCATAATTTTCTCAACATCTGACTTCTCAAAAAAGCAGATGGGTACTGTGCTGTGGAAACATGGGCTTCAATATGAATGAGGAAAAAATCAAGGAACAAGGAAGACATGTTGAAATTTACCCAAAATTTATTCTAATTCTTTGCAAATATTTTTATGAAATTAGGTATTAACGTGTCTATTACATATATGCTGCTCTTTTTGTTTCCTCTAAGAAAGTAAAAAGCATAATCATGATGAAAACAGGCAAAATATTTTTGTGGAAATTTTTATTTTAATATGTAAACATCTGATGAAAAATTACAATGTCTAAAAAGAATTGCTCAAAATGGAAAATTGATAGTGCAAATTGTAACAACAGTCTTGTCTGAAAAGGTGTTCAAAGATGTCTGAGCTAAAAAAAAATGCCATTGCTGAAAAGAAAAAGTAATTGACACAATGGATTTTGATATGAGTGCTGTAGTCCAGGGTAGGCATGATATGCTATAATATAGCACACAATCAGAAACAGGAATCCAGAGCTATTTCTTTCTCATTCAGAGCCCCTAAACAAGAAACCTGCTGTTGTAGGATATTATTATAAGGTGTGTTACTTTTGTCTATGCTGCATTTGTTTAACTCTGGGAAGCTGTGTTACTCTGCCTGTCTAAAACACCTGATGGCCTAACAACGACCTGGCCAATGGCAAAGCAAGAGAAAGAATAGGTGGGGCTGGCAGGCTGAGAGGATAAATAGAAGAAATCTGGGAGGAAAAAAAAAAGAGAAGTAGCCAGAGAAGGAGGTGGACTCCAGGGTCCAGCCACCAAGCTATATACAGCCAGCCTCAGAGTAAGAGTAAGATACACAGAAGTAAGAACAAAGAAAAGTCCAGAGGCAAACATTAGATGAGATAGTTTAACTTAAGGAAATGTGGCAAGAAACAAGCGAAGCTAAGGCTGGGCATTCATGATTAAGAATAAGCCTCTGTGCATGTGATTTATTTGTGAACTGGGTGGCGGGCCCCCAAAAGAGTAAAAACAACCAACGACAACTTGCTGTAACTCTTAAAGAAATATTCAAATCCTTATCCATCAGGGAAATGAAATTCAAAATTACATTAAGATTTGATGTAGCACCCATCAGAATGACTAAGATCAACTGGCAGGCAGCTTATGCTGGAGATGCTGTGAAGTAAGGAGAACACTTCTCCGTTTCTGGTGTAAGTGCAAATTTGGACAGCCACTATACGAACCAGAGGATTTTGGTTCCTTAGGAAAATGGGTATCTGTTTACCTCAAAATCCAGCTCTACCACTCTTGGGCATGTACCCAAAGGATGCTCCATCTGACCACAGAGACACTTGCTCAACCATATACCTTATTGCTCTATTCATAATAGCCAGAAATGAGAAACAACTTTGAGGACTCAACAGAAGAATGGATAAAGAAAATTTGGTACATTTACACGATGGAGTGCTACTCAGCTATTAAAAAAAATGACATCATGCAAGTTGCAGGCAAATGGAAGGAAAAAGAAAAAAAAATCATCCCGAGGGAGGTAGCCTAGACTAAAAAAAAAGACAAATATGGTAGGTATTTGCTTATATGTTGATAAGAGCATGTGCATGTCATTGAGATGGGCTAGGTGGAATTTGCTCTGACTTCACCACCAACCCGTTGTATAAATATTCAGTGTAGGTGTTCCTCAGTCGTACCTATAGAAAACCAAGATGGTATGAACTAGAGGCTATTTCAGAGTGTGAGTGACACATGATGGAGAATTAGCAAGGAAAGGAGAATACTGATAGACTTCTAGCTCCATTTTCCATTTCATGAGTTCTGCAATTTGCCATCATAAACATGTTTCTAGAGAGGATTAACTGGGCATCCTCCAATAGAGATTAAGCTGTCTGTGGTTAAACCTGATTGCTGATCTAATGCATCTACTGTTCCTGCTTCCACTTTGACTGAGGAGACACCAGGCTTATGGCCTGAGCAGCTACTGGTATCTTTGCCTCTCTAGCACCCATATGTCTATTTTTGGACTTCCCACACTCTATCATGTAAACTGACTTAGTAAGTTCCTTTTAAATACATATACACTATCCATTCTGTTCCTCCACGAAACCCCACATAATACATATAGAAAGTGATACTTTAACAAGATTTTCACTGAAAACTATTTTAGGCAGAGGCTGTTGTAAGGTCAATGCATAGAAGGCACAACAGATTGTAATACAATAACAAGAAGAGCCCAGAAAGCAAGTTATTTTTAAGTGAGGGAGAAAATTTGTCCATAAGCAATGATATACCCAAGTCAGGAAAATAGAGTTTCTCAATAAATGCTTTTCAAAATAAATGTGATAGAAGCTAACTATGACAGCTTGAACAAGGTATTAACTGGTTCACATGTTGACACTACTGGCCGGGGATGTCATGCTGGAAAACTGGAGATCACTAAGGAGAATATTGTAAATGTTCATTCTTCCATAAGTAGAAAAAGGATGGTGGGATGGATGAGCTAAGTGGAATCTGGGCAGGAATAAAGTTTATTGTATTATATACCACATTATATGCATGTGCTGGCTAGTTTTATGTAAATTTGACATAAGCTAGAGTTCCTGGAAAGGAGGAAACCTCAACTGAGAAAATGCCTCAATAAGATTGGGGTATAGGCAGACCTGTAAGGCATTTTCTTAATTAGTGATTGATTTGAGAGGGCCCAGCCTATTGTGGGTGGGGCTACCCCTGGGTTCTACAAGAAAGCAGACTAAGCAAGGCATGTGGAGCAATCCTTGAGGAGAAAACCAGTTAACCGCACTCCTCCATGGCTTCTGCATCAACTCTTGTCTCTGGGTTCCTTCTGTGTTTGAGTTTCTTTTCTGGCTTCCTTCAATGATAGACTCTGATGTGGAATTGCAAGTCAAAAAACTCCATTTCCTCCCAAACTCGCTTTTGGTCCTGGTGTTTCATCAGAGCATTAGAAACACTAAATAGGACAGATGTTGTTACCAAGATAGTAGGATATTGCTGGAAAGATCTGACCATGTGTTTTTTGGGGAGGGGCTGTGGAAGGACTGGAGTTTGGGGTGAGAAAAGCCTTGTGTGTTGAGAGCTAAATGGTCTGTTCTATAGGAGCTTGGAAGATAAGAGTGTTGAGGGCCATGCAGAGAATGGAGGCCAGGCTTTGAAGTTTCGGAGGGAAGTTTAGAGACTCCACTGGAGCCATTTGTTATTTTGAACTAGGATTCTGTGGTTAGCTGGTACTGAGGAATAAGCTGTGATTAACAAGATGCCAGAACTACTAATGTGAAACTTTTTCTTTATTGGGATATTCAATGCCGGTCAAAGGCAGTTAAGGAATTGGCAGTGCTTATGAAGAGACCAACATCATGGAGGTGAAATCCTCTGGAAAAGGGTTTCTGAGAGTCAGAACACAAAGTTGTGTTCCTGCTATGGCCAAGGTTGTACCTTTGGCTGGCAGTTGAACTTGGTAGTCTGAGAGTCACCCAAGTGGTACTGGTTTTAAAGGAGGTAAGTGTTGCTGAAGTTTTCCCCAGTCCTGCTTGGCCCACGGTCAGGACAAATCTCTCTCACCCGCCATGCCCGCAGCTGTTCAAACCCAATCAAGTAAACACACAGAGACTTATATTGCTTACAAACTGTATGGCCATGGCAGGCTTCTTGCTATCTATTTTTTTTTTATCATAAATTAACCCATTTCTATTAATCTCTACTTTACCACATGGCTCCTGGCTAACTGGTACCCTACCTCTTCCTTGTCCTGGTGGCAGCTCGCAGTCTCTGCCTCTGCCTTCCTGTTCTCTCAATTCTCCACTCTGCTTGTCCCACCTATACTTCCTGCCTGGCTACTGGCCAATCAGTGTTTTATTTATTAACCAATCAGAGCAACATATTTGACATACAGAACATCCCACAGCAGGTAAGGGTCTTGGAGAGCAGCTGAAGCTTGGCTCTGTATGACAAAGTTGAAATCTCTGAAGAGACCCTAGGAGGAACTATTGGTGAGTGTGCAGTCTAGTTGCACCAGAAGACCCCAGCGTTTTGGAGAGGCCAGTATCATGGGATGATCACCGAGAACAGCAGTAGCGGTGGAGTTCTGGCCATCTAGTGGAGCCTATGAGATGAGCTCTATGGGTTGTAGGGAGCAAAGTCAGACAGCTGTAGTAAGCCCTTTGGAGGAGCCCAGAAGTTCCTGAGCAAAGTCCAAATATGACTTTGAGTTATTTATACTGTTGGGTTTTGGTTTTACTTTGTTCAGATAGTAACTGTGCCCTGGTTCTTTCCACTTGAAGTGATACAGTATTCAACTTAATTTCGATTTTTTACAGGAGCCCACAGTTGAAAGTCTTTAAATTTTTAAAGAGGTTTTGGAGTTTTACAAAGACTTTGGGGTTTTTAAAGAAAGTTCGGGTGTTTTAGAGAGACTTTGAACTTTTTTTTTAATTTATAAAAAAATTAAGTTTACATATCAATCATGGATTTCCCTGTCCTCCCTCTTCCCACCCACCCCCACCTTCCCCCCAAACCACCCCCCATTCCCACCTCCTCCAAGGCAAGGACTCCCCTGGGGATTCAGCTTAGCCTGGTAGATTCAGTTGAGGCAGGTCCAGTCCCCTCCTCCCTACACCAAGGCTGAGCAAAATGTCTCAGCATAGGCCCCAGGCTCCAAAAAAGCCAGCTCATGCACCAAGGACAGGTCCTGGCTCCACTGCTTGGGGGCCTCCCAAACAGTTCAAACTAATCAAGTGTCTCACTTATCTAGAGGGCCTGGTCCAGTTCCATGGGGGGCTCCTCAGCTATTGGTTCACAGTTCATGCATTTCCACTAGTTTGGCTAGTTGTCCCTGTGCTTTTTCCAATCATGATCTCAATATCTCTTGCTCATTTGATCCCTCCTCACTCTAGCCGATTAGACTCCTGGAGCTCCACCTGGGGCTCGGCCATGGATCTCTGCATCTGCTTCCATCAGTCACTGGATGAGAGTTCTCAGAAAGACAAACATAGTATGTACTCACTCATAGGTGGATACTAGATGTAAAGCAAAGGATGACCAGGCTGCAACTCACAACTCCAGGGAGGGTACCTAAAGAGGACCCTAAGAAAGACACAAGAATATCTCAATGACAGAGAAATGGAGATCTACATGAGCAAACTGGGGGTTAATGAAGGGCAAGGGTCAGGGGAAAGAGAACTTAGGGGAGCGGGAGGTCCCAGCTGGAACAGGAATAGAGAGGGAGAACAAGGAAAGAGAGACCATGATAAATGAAGACCCCATGGACTAGGAAGAAGAAAAGTACTAGAGAGGTCCCCAGAAATCTACAAAGATACCTCCACAATAGACTATTGGCAATGGTCAAGAGAAAGCCTGAACTGACCTACTCTGGTGATCTGACCGCCCAACACCCTAAATGTCATGAGAGGCTTTGAACTTTGAAGTGCTTGAATTTTTAAAGACTGTGAGAGTTTTAAAATTTGGAATATTTTGTATTGTGATGTTCATGTGAATGTGAGAACTTGGGAATGATTAAAAAAATGAAAAGTGCTGGTTGAATAATGATGTGTTTGTGTCTCAGGTTGACAAGGGGTCAGTTGTTATGGCTACTTTTATATCGACTTGACACAAGCCAGATCATTTGGGAGAAAGAAGTCTCAGTTAAGAAAAGGCCTCTATAAGATCTGGCTGTCAGGAAGCCTATAAAGCATTTTCCTAATTAATTATTGATGGGGGAAGGCCTAGCACACTGTGGGTGGTGCCGTCCCTGGGCTGATAGTCCTGCATTCCACAAGACAGCAGGCTGAGCAAATGATGAGGAGTGAGTCAGTCAGCAGCACCCCTCCATGGCCTTTGCATCAGTTCCTGCCTGCAGGTTCCTGCCCTGTGAGATTACTGCCCTGATTTCTTTCAGTGATGCGCTATGATACAGAAGTATAAGAGAAACCCTTTTCCTCCAACTTCCTTTTGGTCATGGTATTTCATCATAGGAAAGTAATTCTAACTAGGCAATTCATATATGCATGAAAGTAATGTGGCATATAATGCAATTATATTATTATATAAATATTGAATGCTATAAATATACATATATATGAATGAACATGAGATATGTTTTAGATATATTATTGGTAATTATTTAATATATGTGCTATAAAACTATATGAACTGTTATTTAAAATACCTCTTGGCTTACATTTGCATCTATGTGACTATACATAAATACTAGCAAAATTTTAGTTTTAGTTTTCTCTCTCTTTTTTTGTTTTTTTTCAAGACAGGGTCTCCCTGTGTAGGCCTGGTTGTCCTGGAACTTGCTCTGTAGACCAGGCTGGTCTCAAACTCACAAAGATCTGCCTGCCTCTGCCTCCTGGGTACTGAGATTAGAGGTGTACTCCATAACCACCTGGCCAGTTTTCTTAATCCATTTGTGTGAATTAGTGATTACTTGGCTTAGGGAGGAGAAGAAAAATCAATAACCATATATCAATTTTTTCTTCTAGGTACAAGAGTAATTTTCTTTCCAATATATTTGTAGACGTATTCATCAAAGTTCACTAAGTAAAGTGAAGTACAATAGTGCTAATCCTAAATAAAACTTTATCAGGATTATTCTCATTTAGGAAGTAAATTATTTAAATGTTAAAATATTTATTAAAAATATTGAAATATACCTTTTAATCTTATTTAGTACCTGTGAGAGAAAGATGAATTATTTATATTTTATCTAGATGAAGCAAACTATAGTTTTTGATCATCATAACATTCATGAGAGAAACATTACAATTAAGGTCTTCTATTAGACAATCAATTGAAATCAGGGCTGATATCTTTAATATTTTTAAAATATTTGATAATTAGTAACCATGTGTCATAATTTATATATATATATATATATATATATATATATATATTTTTTAATTTTTACATTCAATCTAAAGTGGAAGTCCTAACATCATTAAGAGAAAAATTTCAGAAGAACTTAAGTAATTCAACTCTTATTAACTTTTTAGAAATCAATGGTTATTTCAAATCTGGATAATAAAATCTAAGTCAAGTGCCAAACTATTCATTTAATCAGCAAAGGAATTTATCAGATGAGCCTGAGAATTTTAGAAGTTTTAATTCATTTTATCTCCATGGTAACCAGCTTGTAAAAGTCAGAGGAAATGGTTGAAATGAAGTAATACTCCAACTTCCAGAAATATGTCATCATCTATTTTTAGCTAAAATGATATTTCTTTTTTATCTCAGACTGACAGAACAGTCAAAAAGGAACTACACCTCTAGAGTATCTGAGAAGACTTCCACAAGGTAGAGTAGCCAATTAAACTCTAACTACAGGAATCAGATAACGGAATATAAATTTCAGCTTCAAATGCCCTGGGGAAGTGAGCTAAAGGACATCTTCTCTGGGATCTTGGTAAGGTTGACCTCCTTGCCATCTCTGCATAGACCACAGGGCATGTAAAAATCCTGTTAGGAGGCAAGGCCCTTTTATCACGGCAGTGAAAAAAAATGAGACCAAGGCCCATAGCCACTCCAATAAAACCATAAGGTTTTTTGATAGTTAAATCGTTCATTCACCTCCGGCCTCCATTAAATTTATCATTTTAGTATTAGTTTGATGGACTTGACATCAAGTAAGCACCTTATGAATTTGAAATGGGGGCCAGGGGAGTCTTTATCCACATCTTTGGCCAAGTCCCTGTGACACCTCTCCCATACTCACGGACACAGCCTCCCTTCTTACTATGTGTGGCTCCTGGAAGCTGGCATCTGTGCTTCTCCATTTAGAAAACGTGCAGGGAATGTCGCTCCATGACAATTGTTCTCAGCACCAAGCCATCCCATATGCCACCCATGAATGTAATCAGGTGGCGTTTAATTGAGACTTCTAGCAATGAACTTCCAGATCACTTTGCAGCTTTTTAATTTTCAGAGGGCAAATACAGGGGAGTGTTTTCTGAGGATATCGCCCTTCTGTTTACGAAACTGAGGAAGCAGCAAAAACGGATCACTCATGTTAATCAAACCGCGAGCAGGAAAGTAAGAGCAGTGTTCCAATAGTGATTATGAAAGTGAAAATGGCTAGCGTGTACTACAAATCTGGAGCTGTTCCACATTTTTAGATACAGAACCCTGTTTTATTGTCAGAGACTCTAAGTTAATATTATCTATACTTTAGGATCGAAAAAAAAAAGACACAAGGAAATAATGTAACATTTCTGGACTCGGCATATTTAAAAAGTACCGGATGCTGAAGCTGCATTGCATCATTAATTACAATAATGCAAACAAACACAGGTACCGCACAAGGGGCTCTTCAGCATTCTATGTATTCCCGTTTCTCTCAATCTCGGGGGCTAATTGCGAACTGTGCTATGGCATGTTTTGAAAAGTTTAAACACAAAATCGCTAATTTATTTTTTTAATATCAGATATACTCCATTTTGTCTAAAGTTTGCATCACTTTAAGTTTTATAAGATATAAGCTTCATATTTCACAGGCTGAAACACATTAACACCCCAGGCCAACCAATGTCACCTCTTCCTTCAAAGAAAAGGATGGAAAAAAAGAACAAGAAATCTATTTCCTTCTTATTATTGCTTAATAAAGCTGCTTTCCATCTGAGAAAATATTAGGTTAGAAGGTGGGATTTTACTTACATAGGAAGCTTTAATTAGGACTTTTCCATGGTGCCTTTTGTCTCTTGTTTTGCCTACAGTAAAGTTTGCTATGTTATAGGAATGATGAAATAATAAAAGGAGTTTGTTATTAATGGAGTATAATGGTTTTATTAATGGAATATAATGGCCTTAGACTCATTGTCCCAGCAACAGAGAGAAGCAATTGAGGATGCCTTTTGCAAATGTATTTTTTACTATAAAGTATACTTTCAAATTCTTCAAGTTGGGGAGCTCTGCTGTGTAATGGGACTAATCCAGGGCTGTGTGCATATTTGTGTGTGTGTGAGCACTTATGTTTCTTTTTTTTTTTCTGTGATACATTCGGCCTTTTAACATTGCAGTTATTTATATGTTTTTCTGACCTAAATAATCATCAGTTCCTTAGCATGAAATAATATTTGTGAACAAAGAAATTTCAACTTAAAAAGCGAATACTCTTTACAAAAAATTAGAAGTTTATTTATTTTATGTGCATGAATGTTTTGCCTGAATGTATGTACTCCACTTGCCAGAAGAGATAATCAGATTCCTTGAAACTCGAGTTTACAATTATCTTTAATTTGAGTGATGGGAACCAAACCTGGTTCCTCTACAAGAATAGAAAGTGCTCTCCACCACTGAGCCATCTCTCAAGTCCTAGAATCCAGAACACACACACACACACACACACACACACACACACACACACACACACACACACACACACACGTGCGCGGGCATGCACACAAACACAGTTGTTTGTTTGTTTGTTTGTTTGTTTGTTTGTTTTAAGACAGGGTCTCAGATACTTCAGACAAACTTCAGAATTACTACATATCTAAAGATGACCTTGAGCTCCTGGCCTTCCTGTCCATGTTCCCAAGTGCTGGGACTGCAGCTGCAAAATATCATACTGCATTTAATGAAGATCTAGGGACCAATCCCAAGTCTTTGGTTTACCAGGCAATCAGATCCACCACCACCCCTGAATTACATCTCCAGACCCAAGGAGACATACCTTTCAATGAGATGCAATAATGAATTTCTAAATATAATTATCATATTGTCCATAAAGACAGATATAAAATATTTATTTCAAGGAAATTTTCAGCTTATTTCTTCTTTGCCCCACACAAAGGTTTTGTGATGCTCTTACATAGAACAACATTGCGTCTTAATCACAAAGCTCATAGAAAAGTCAAATAGGTAATTAAATAATAAGTGAAAACTATTATATGCATACTACAAAAGCTACTTTTCTCGTTTCTGTAAGAAAATACCCAACCCAATTAAATGGAGGAATCAATGTGCTATTTGGTTCACAGTGCAGGTGCATGAAAGTATGGTGGAGATATGGCAGCAGGGGTATAAAGAAACTGGTGAAAAAGTATCAGACAGGAAGTGAGGAATGAATGCTCAGGTCCAGTTCTTTTGACTTCTTATTCAGTAAAGGACCCCAATCCTTGGAACAGTGCTGCCTCCAATGAGAATAGGTGTTGTCTCCTCAGTTTAAAGTACCACATACACACAAGTACCACATACACACACTCAGATGTTCTTCTCCACATTATTCTAAATCCAGTGAAGTTGGCAATGAAATTAATCTAACTTTTACCAAAGCTCAGTTTAAGATTTGTGATCAAGGCCGGGCAGTGGTGGTGCACGCCTTTAATCCCAGTATTTGGGAGGCGGAGGCAGGCAGATTTTTGTGAGTTCGAGACTAGCCTGGTCTACAGAGCAAACTCCAGGAAAAGCACAAAGCTACAGAGAAACCCTGTCTAGAAAAAAAAAAAAGAATTGCAATCATTACAGCACTAGACATATATTTGCCTACTATATATGCACAGTTGAACTTAAAAACATCAAATTTAGAAGGAAAAAATGTGTTTTTATGGGACTGACTAGATGGCTCAGTATTTAAGAGCACTAGGTACTCTTCCAAAGGACCCAAGTTTTGTTCTCCACACCCACATGATGACTAACAACCATTTATAATTCCAGTCATAAGGAATTAGATATCCTTCTCTGGCCTCCACAGGCATTGGGCACAGCCATGATGCATATATGAATAACCAAGCAAAATATAAACATAAGAGAAGAACATAAATAGTTAAAAATTCATAGTTAGGTAACTATGAGTTATTTTCCTTTTTATTAACTATTCTTTGTCGTGTCTTTTCTGTATTACACTCATTCTCATAATTAAATAAAATATATAGCATTAATTTTAATCTAAGATTTATTAGTTCCATGAAAATCACCCTATTTTTAATTCTGTATATAATATATGAAATCTCAATCTTTTCATTGGCCTATGTTTTTTGCCCAATAATTTAATAGTAAAGTAATGAATGATTATTGCATGTAATATGTACTTAATGAGAGGCAAATCTATCTCAACTCTGTGAGACTGATTTATATTTTTATATTATAATTTATGTGTAGGACCAATATGCCTATCATTTTCTTAGATTGTACTGAGTTATAAAAATGCAATTGAAATAGGGTTAGACATAGCAATAGAAACTGAAATATAACACCACTAAATATCCTTACTTCCAACGCTTTTGATGGTGCAATCAGCTTTCATCATTATAATGATATACATGACACACAACACAGCTAACTCAGAAGAGAAAAATTTTAATTTGGCTCATAGTTGTGAAGAGTTCCAAGTCAGGAGGGCCGGACACTTTCAGTCTCTGGTTACCTGTTAAGTAAAATGAGTCTCAGGATCCCATTTAAAACCTAGATGTGAAACTATAACATACTGATGATGTTAATTATGTTCTGAGTAGTGTGCTTGAAAAAAGAGTAAAATAAATCACCATTGAATCTATTTTCAGGAAAGGCCAAGGTAACCCCAAAGATTAAAAACACTGTATTTAAAATCAAATTGCAAATGATGATTTAAGGATAAGGTATTCGATGATGTCTAGTTAGCACACCAAAGAGGTTAAGATAAAATATCCAATGAAATTCATAGCATGAAACAGAATTGAAGAGAGCACGAAGAGGCGTGTAGCACACTCTAAACTGAAGCACAGAGCAGAGGAGCCTATAGAGAGAAGATGACATGATATTAGAGAAGCAGTGTCTTGGAAGTCCTACCATATCCAAACTGACAAAGAAATCAAGGAGCTGAGAAAGCATTTCTATATACAAGTAGAGACTGTACACCATAGTTTACATAGGCACATCAGAGTAGACTTATTAAAAACTATAGGGAAATTTATTAACAAGTTATCTTCAAGAGGTGTTAAAGTACAACCTAGCTTTTCAGAAGTAATGAAGACATTCAAAGCCACAGAATTCCATTTTTAAGAGTTGAAATAAAATTATTTTTACCACCCGATAAATAGCATTTGAGAAGAAAACTAAAGAAATAGATCAAAATACTTTAAAATAACAACTATGACAGTGGGTAAAGTCGCAAACACAGAACACACATGGCAGAGATAACTAACGTGATGTTCCCCTGGCTTCCACACACACATACACTGTGGCATGTTCACATGCACCTCCATGCACTCACTCGAAGTAAGTGTAAAAATTTAAATATTTAAATAGCTTCTTTATCTTCTGAATTTTAAGATAACAACAGAATGAAAGTTCATGAAAATGTAGGCAAAATATCTCAAATGGGACTTAATGTAGTTAAATGTGCTAAGAGCTTCAGATTTTCTGGGAAGAGTTTCTTTAAAGTGATATTTTAAACTGTATTCTAATAAGAATTTTCTGCATGCTGTAATAAGATAATGAATAATTAAAAAGTTAATAGAAGGGAAATGAAAAAAGTATAAAAGATAGTTTTAAATGAAGGAAGAAAAAGAAGAAAAATGTTCAGTGTAGTCTCTGAACCAAGATATTGGCTGGAAAAAAAATTAATGAAATTGTAATTTAAGAATAAGATTTTTCAACTTGATTCCTTCAAATCCTGTGTCCAAAGTGTGTAGTGTCCTTAGAAATAGTTTTTTTTTTTCCTCTTCAAGCATGACCTGGAAGCCTCCTCCTTGAGGACGCTCTGTCATAGTATCAGAAGGTACTCTGCAAGCTACAACGTGAGAAAAGTCATCTCTCTAGTCTTGCCCATCTCTATAGGTTGTCACCAAGGACAGCAATGCAATGGTGGCATTTATATATTTGGGGTCACTAAAAGCTGTCTAATTGGACTTAAAGTCTGATCATTAGGAGGTAATGCATGTCTCAAACTGGAAACCTAGCCTGCCACTAGCAGCTGAGGATGTGATAGATGCTACAGTAGAACTTACTTCTGTCATTTCCCCAAAGATATAATTAGATATAATTTCTAACAGTGGTCTAAATGCTTATCTTTGACCTCATAGATAAGTGTACTTTTACCACTCATCAAATAAGATTTTTTTTTGTCAGCATATGAAGGCTACAGAAGTTCAAAACTGGCCAAAATATAGTGAATAAGTGACGGTGGGTTGTCCAGTCAGTATTGGAACATCTATAAGCCATTCCCACATTTGAGGCTGCAGAAGCACTGAGGAGGAGGGTGTTGAAAGACTGAGAGTTGAGGAGCTGTTGCCTGCTGCTTGATAATGTCTTCCCTATAATGTATAGGGAAGCTATCCCCATGCAGTCTCAACTATTGGTTGACTAAACAAGATCTAAATAACTTCATCAGTCTACATACCAGCCAAGATGGGGAAACTTTCACAAGGTCACAACCCTAGATGAGCTACAAAGGTTAATAGTTGCTGAGAAAGGGAGAACCAATATTTTTCAGGGATGAGACTTTTGATAGGTTGTTCAATCCAAAGTGGTCATTCCAAGCAAATATTCATAAAAGCAATACTAAATGGACACAGAAGATTATATGGTGTGTGTGTGTTTGTCTGTGTTCATATTGTGTGTGTGTGCGTGTGCGTGTGCGTGTGCGTGTGTGTGTGTGTGTGTGTGTGTGTGTGTGAGAGAGAGAGAGAGAGAGAGAGAGAGAGAGAGAGAGAGAGAGAGAGAGAGAGAGAGAGAGAGTAATCAATACAGAAGAGGCCATGCATTTGTAGAGAAGTATGAGAGACATACAGGGAGTTAGAAAGGGAAGCAGCAGGTATGAAAATTATGTTAATACAATATCCATGTATGAAATTCTCCAATATTTAACAAAAACTTTAAATTAAAAACTTAACCTTTTATTTCATTAGTAAGATTAAAAAATAAACTTGTAGTAATTTAAAAATTTATCTCCTTTAATTTTACAAAGCAAGAGTATTAAAATTAAAAGAATAAGAAAATTATTTCATATTAACTGCAAGAAATAATAAAGCCTAGTTTAAAAATCCAATTTCATATACCAAGTTTCAAGAATGGCCAGAATCAAAGAAGAGTGAGGTAAAGGATTAAAGATTCAGTTAAGTTTCCACTTAGAGCGATAGCTAGTCTGTGTGCTCCCAATAACACAACTGAAATACATCCTGGAAACCAACAGAAGGAAGGAAGAGGCAAGCTCACAGGAACATTTAGAAGCTGAACTTTTTCTCACAATAACTGATCGTTGTAAACAGACAAAGATATTTTAACATGTTGGTTAGCAATTTGTACTTTGTAATTTGAGACCCATCTACTCATTTCATTAACTCATTCACTATTGGATTGTTTGGGGTTTTGTTATTAATATCTTTTAATTCTTTATTCTACATATCAGTTTTCTCTCAGAGGTATATCTAACAAAAGTTTTTGTGTTTGTTTGTTTGTTTTTAATCCCTGTGTGGAATTCCTTCATTCAGTTATTTCCTTAACTGTTAAGGAATTCCATGCATTGTTGTTTTATTGCCTGAAGCCTGAGCTTTTTTCATTCCATTTAAGAAGACTTGGATTATGCCTGTATCTTGAAGTGTTTTCTTATTCTGGATTCTGAAGATTCAGAATGTGGTCTTCTATGAAGGTCTTTGATCAGTTTTGAATTGACCTTGCATTTGGTGAGAGGAGGTGGGGTTCTAGCTTCTTTGTTCTCCTTGTGGCCATGTGATTTTGCAGCACTCTGTGTTAAAGAGGACAGGTCGAAAACCACTGATTAATTAAATCCTTGATTTTTTTTTAAAGGTTTGTCAAAAATCAGTTACTGTAGCAATGAAGATTTGCTCCTAGGTCCTTTATTCTAAGTCACCTATTTACAATTCTGGTTTTGTGCAACCACCATGCTGTGTCTAATTTCATGGCTCTAAGGTATGATCTGAAATGTGGTTTTGTGATACCTCCAGAATTTCTTCTCTTTATAGTTTCTATAACTACTTTGGATCATTTGGACTTCATGATTTAATTCTCAAATTTCCTTAAGAAAACAAAAAATGTTTAAATTTAAGTCTTTTACATAACAAGGAAGGATACTCTAGGTTTATAGCTCATTGTTTTAAATTATTTATTTTATGGCTTGTTTATTATTTTTTCAGACTCAGTCTTTTACTTTGAACTGGAGATGAACCTGTTTATGTCTTCAGAATTCTGGGATTTGCAGGGATATACCACAGCAATGGTTCCATTTCATTTTAGTGTCTTTGTTACATGTGTTTATTTAAAAAATAATCAATATATTTTGATTGTTACTGTATCTCTGAAAAGGAAACAACTTTGAGATGCATTTTATTATGCAAAATGATATTTTCTTGGTGAACATCAGTATGAAGAAGTGAAGTAATGTAAATTAGTCAATGGTTTTCAGCAAATAAATAGCATACTTCTCAAGAGAATTTTCAGTTGCATAATTCACATATATTTTCATAAATGAAATTAGTATGTATGCCAATTATTTCAATTTTGGTTTTTGATGAGAAAACTAAGAAGGCTAAGTAACTCTGAGAGGTAAAACCACTTAAATCTCCTCTACAATGCATTACATCTTAGTATTTCAACCCACGTCTTTTTCAAATTTTCAATGGAAACACTATGAAGATATGCCATTTTTTCTTCGACATTTTTTCCTCATTTAGATGTGTAAATAGCATTTAAGAAAGTAAACATTGAGAGTTGTGTAGGCAGGATTCCCTCATAGCAACAATGTGTGCCTAGCATAAGTTCCAGTCCAATAAAGAGATATGATCCACCTAATGATGTCTATCTGGCAAAGTCTTAGAAACATCCATTGTGCATTGTGTCAACATTTGCAGGAAAAAAAACCCAACTTCACCATTGAGATCAGGAAGGGTTAACATGAAAAAATTCTGCTCTCAATCTTCTAAAACATATTTCTTTGCCAAATGCATCTTAGAAATTAGGATACAATCTTGCATCAAGCCCAGGCTTTCATATCTTTAGTTTGTAACACAGAAGAAGCTAAGAACAAATGCTCCTGATCGTTGCATCCTCATCACTCACACAGCTTGCACAGGGCAGCATGGAAAGGACAATTCTAGGACCTGTGATTGAGTCACAGTGCGATCATGGGTACTCACCTGTCCATTGCGTTCTAGCTTGTATTTGCCCCACTTTATTTATTTATTTGGTTTATAATTAACATACAATGTATTAAATACAATGAATGGCATTTTCAAGCAGTGTGTTCTATCAGATTCTCCTTCCCACTCCAACTCCCATTCCTTCCCTTCCTGTCTGCCCTTGTGACATTCCACACTCATGTCACACATGTCCTTTTACACTCTTCCTTTCCCTCCCTTGGCAACTCTATTAACCCTCTCTTAGTTCCTTTCCTCATTTTTCAAAATTTACCAACGTCACACCCATGTATCTAGGAACATATGAACATCAATGAAGTTGTTGGAGAGATGCATTCACAAATAGAAATCTCCTATCCTCCTTTCTTCCTACATTCTGATGGGTGAACTATTGAAATCTACAGAATTGTGAATTTCCATGTCAGTTGACCAGACAGAGTTTCCTTCTGACAAGAGGAGGACTTCACAGGGAGAGTCACCATCTGTTCTCTGAAAATCTGTCATGCATGAGAGGAAATATCAGGAAATATTGAGAGCAATGAGCATCTGGTTGTTCCTGTGAAGGCTGGAATGAAAAAGAAATCATGGAAGTCTGTGCACTTGAAAGTATCATATTATGGAAGCATGCTATGCATTGATCTAGAAAATGAGCTTGACTTTGGCCATACTGGAGGCCCAACCAGCAAAGGATCAAGTAGCAGAGTAACTGACAGTAGAAGACAAGGAGGTAGGGTGGACCAAGTAGGTGGGAAGAGGGGAGCAATCAAAGAGAAGATTGTACATTAGAAATTCAGGGAATATGCCAGCTCAGGCAGTCCTGCAGAGCAAATAAATGACATATAAATAGCATAAACGAAAACCCCTATATTCCTCTAATTCTTATGCTTGTAAAACCTAACAAAAGAGTAGTTAATGACAAGACAAAGGAATGTAATAGAAAAAAAAGTTCCAAAAATACATCCAAAAACCCACCTGTCTCAATCCACTTCATGACTGAAGCAGAAATGACAAAATGGGGAGAGAGAAGTAAATAGGAGATCAAACAAGTATTTCCCATGATGGGTATTTTAATATTAAAATAGAAGAACTATTAATGCCAAAACAGTGCTACAGTTTAAAGTTAAAAATAATTTGAAAATGGAGATTTTATACTTCTCTCTTCTAGGAAGACGGTCATCCGACAGGCAAAGTGGCAGAACTGTGTAGCTGAGCTCCGCCCACTCAGAAGAGTTGTAACAAACAAGTGTCTACAAGCTGCCCAGAGATGTACACAGATGAAAAGAAATCCTCCCAGATTCTTCCACTTTCATCCCCTCCCTGATCCCCACAGGCCACCATTGACTATGGCAAATTTTATAATTTGGAAAAAATATCTGGGGATAGTATTTGTATGTGGTTAATTGTTTAATAGAGCCAGGCAGTGGTGGTGGCACATGCCTTTAATCCCAGCACTCAGGAGACAGAGGCAGGTGAATCTCTATGAGTTTGAGGCCAGTCTGGGCCTCAGAGTGAGTTCCAGGAAAGGTGCCAAGGCTACAGAGAGAAACCCCATCTCAAAAAACCAATATTTATATAGGTAAATAGAAACATGACTAAATCATCTTTCTAATTTCAAATAGATAATTGATTTTCTATATAGAAATGTGATATAAATGCAGGTCTGCAAGGTTATTTGGGGCATTGTAACAAATTTAAATGATTTGTTTAATAAAACCTAATTTGGTTATGCTAAACACATCATCACCCCACATAAGAAAATTTGAAAAATTTTGTGTACATATGCAGTTAATAAATGAGTTACTTTTTAAGGTCCCTACCTTATTTTATTGAAGGTTTCATAGAACATACTAATATTAACAGATTGTTTGGATAAACTCTATTCATATGTGAATACAAGTACATGTACATATACATATTAATATGAATATATTGGTGCCCATTAGACAAAAGTACTTGAGTCTTATCCCTTGCCATATACGTGACTTATGCTTGTGTTTTTTTTTTCTATGCTAGTTGCATTACTCACAAAGGTCGTGCCCCATAAAAGAAGCAGAAGTATTTTACCAAGCCATTAGTTGGCAGTCTACAAAACTCATTTTATTTAAAATCATGTTGTGATTATATTCATTGATATGTGAGATTATTTTTTTTCTGTAAAGGAAAATGGGGTAGAAATGCATTTCTTATCATGCTGAATCTTGTCACTTTATAGAGTGTGGTTTCCTTCTAGTCACACAGCAATCATCTTTCTCTCTTCCCTTTGACAGAGTGAGCACCTTAGAGTAACATTCTTTTAAAGGCAGACTTACAGTATAGCTATCAGGTCCAGCGCCCATTTAATCTAACTTATTTGGAAGAAATCAATTGGCACACTGTCTATATTGAAGGAAACATTTCCTTCAACCAAATCTTCACCATCTGCTCTATACTCTAATTATAAGAGACTGTAATTTACAAGTGCAAATGTAGGTAAGAGACGAATGATTGAATGGCATATTTATCCGCTGTGTTCAGCTAAACATTAATCTGTCCTGTTTATCCTTGGAAGATTAGTGGCTACTTGAGAGACATTCACTCTTCACATGTGAAGAAAACTTGAGAGAGAGGAAAAAAATTAAGAAATATCCCTAAGATGATTAATATTTTACAAATCATGACACTGCTGCGATTGGACTCTAATAAAAACAAATTGAATAATTATATCTATAATAACTATTGCTACATTTGAAATAAGTTGCAAAGTATTGATGAGGTTGCTAAAATTATTTTTTAAAAGGAGACCATTATTTCAGTTACTATGTGTTTAGGCTGACTCAAATCAAGTGTCTAACATGGAACCAGCTTCCCCAGCTCCTTATCTGTGAATCTAGTAAACCTGAGTAATGAAAACGGACTCAAATTCCCCAAGTGACCAAAGCAGTTTACAGGAGACCTTAAGACAAATGGAGTATTTACATGATTTGTTTGCTATGTTAATACTCACTTATAGTTTACCTGTTGAATGTACATAAACACTGATGGATACCTGTAGAAGTAACCGTCTTATTAAATAAGAAACACAGAGCCAATGCAGAGATGAAAGCCCAAGATATCAGAGCTAAGAGCCTTACCCTTCACTGCTGCAGCTAGCCTCTTCAGCCAAGAGACCTACTTCCTGTGTGTTTGTCTTTATATAGACTTTCTGTTCTGCCTTCTCATTGGTTGTAATCCCAACCACATGACCGCCTCGTCACTGCCTGTCTGTACAGACCTCCAGGTCTTCTATGGTTGGTATTGAGATTAAAGGCATGTGTCTCCATGCTGGCAATATCCTCGAACACACAGAAATTTGCCTAGCTCTGCCTCCTAAGAGCTGGGATTAAGGGTGTGCACCACCACTGCCCAGCTTCTGCTATGGCTTGCTAGTAGCTCTGACCCCCAGACAACTTTATTTATTAACATATAAATAAAATTACATTTCAGTACAAATAAAATATTACCATAGATACCCTACTCTGTGAAAGAGACAGAGATTAACTATGCTTCCTTCAACATTAACAGAATTCCAGTATTCTACCACTGCTGTTAGGAAACATAGTTATTCATACCACTTGTTAAAAATATCTAAGCAAGTTCCTCCTCTGAAATCTGAAATTTCAGTTGAAGATATTGACAGAGACAGATTGAAAAAGACAAATGACAACAGATTTTCTACTTACACAGAGACACTCACATAGTATAATGATTTCCCATAGTTTTGATACTCAGTTTCTATAGGGGTTAGTGAAAATGGACAGTGCAGATACTTTTATTGTAAGCATATTTTAGGAAAACTCAATAGGCCCAGATAACTTGCAGTGGCATGGGACAAAGTCTGTCTGTCTACCAGAACAGAAAATGATTCTCAAGTGAATATTGAAGGAGACCAGAAAATTAGACAGCAGCTTGGGACCCAACACGTCAGTGTGTGCTGGTTGATCTTACCCCCTCTTCTTATGACTGTTAGGAGAGAGAACAAAGGCATAGAGAAGCGACCGATGCTGCTTGGTCGGTCTGTATGTGAGGTAGATAAAAAAGACGCGGTAGAGAGCTAGTCTTCGTTCAAGAAAGAGAAAGCCCACAAATCCCATCACCAGGCCTACTTCTAAGATATTGTAAGAACTTTGAGAGTTCTCTTTCCCTGTGCCACACACAACACTGCTGGGTGCTTTCCGTAGTGACAAAGGTAAGTTTAAATCCAAGAAGTAAAGAGAGGCAAAATACATAACAGTCAAACATCCAGAAGTGTTCACTGACTATAATGTGTCAAGAAAAACAAATGCCCAGGGTGTTGAACACAACCAGAGTAAGAGATGTCGAGCTCAGCCAGGCCACAGTGAACAGACATCACTAGAAGCCAGGGATAAAGGATGAGGTTAGCACTGAATATGAGGAATCAGCATTAAACTGAGCTAGCAAGTTTCTTTTTTTTTGTTGTGACATTTATATAAAATATAAAACTTCCCAGGAGAGCTATTATAAAGTATACATTTCACAGAATTAAGTATAGTTGCCTCATTTTAAAGCTTTTCCCGCCATCCATCTCCAGAACATTTTCATTATCGCCAACTGAAAATCTATACTCACAAAACAATTATTGCTTTGCTTAGTATATGTCCTCCTAAACATGCACAATATGTAGGAGAAACAAAATGCCAGAAACCAAAAGGTAGAAGCTGGTGGAGAAAGAGTTCGGGAGAACTAGGGTCCAGTCAGACTACAGAAAGGAGTCTGTCTGTTCCTGCCTTTTCATTTTATAAATAAGGGACCATGAATGTAGATAAGGCCAGAAAAGCTTTTTGATTCTAGAGATTCTCCAAGTGAGAGAGAGGGATCAATAGGTGAGGCATGGGAAATTCTGGGTGTAGCTGTGATGGTAGATATATGGAGATATGCATTTGGCCAAATACATAGCACGTGAAACTCATGAAGCAGCCCTGATGTAAATTACTAGCATGCATTACAAATGACTGAGTATTGTTTATTAAATTATAACTTCTCTAATGATAGATATGACTAGTCAACTGTATGGTGGCTGGGGTGTGTGTGTTTCTTCCATTGAACCTAAACATGAACCAAAATGTAAACACTCTTACTTAAAAAAATGCATATGCAAATTTTATCATAGCCACCGTCTCTTTAGAGATTGCTGTAATTTACTGTGAGAAAACATAACCATCGATGCCAACTGGTCTTCCGACCTGGTCTTAACTATAAAATATTGGAACCATTGTCTTTGCTTCCTTTCCTTTGCCGTGACAAGATACCACAACTAAAGCAACTTAGGGGCTAGTTCCCTTTGCTTATGGTTCCAGAAGGATTGAATCCATCATGGCAGGGAAGACATGTCAACAGCGGGGGGGGGGGGGTGGAGGGGGGGCGGGGGGGAGACCAGAAGAGAAAGCCAGCTCATCACATTGTAATGACAACCAGGAAGGGCAAGTAGAACACTCCCCACCCCACCCCCAACTAATGGACTTCCTTCAGCAAGGCTCCACCTCCTAAAGTCTCCATAACTTCTCTAGACAATATCACTATCCTGGGACCTGGTCTTCAAATGGGGACCATTTCACATTTGAACACAAAACCTATAAAGGGTGACTTTCAAAGAAGCAATGGATGATTAGAAGAGATGACTAAAGTGCCCAGCGCACACACACACACAAAGTGAACAGAATTCACTTATAAAATGAAAACAGGAGAATTTGAGAGGCCACAAGTAAAAATGAGAGTACATTTGCAAAATGATAGAGGTAGAAGAAGAGAGCCAAAGAGAAAATGTGAAGTGGGAGGGATTGGAAAGGCACTTACAGAAGAAAGAAGGGTAAAAGCAGGGACGATAAAACTATTTGCTAAATTGTGCTATAAAAAAAACTCCCTCTAACTTGTAAAATTCAAAGTTTCAGAAAACTTCAGCCAGTATCTGAGCTACATTTAGGCATTGTTTATCATCTTAGGTTATCATTTATTTTACCTGTTACAGAAAATCAATCACAATCCATTTCCTGTACCCACACTATAGACAAAACTATTTTCCTGAGTAATGGTTACATGAATAGTGAAATATCTAACATGACAATTAATGTTTTGGGTATTATAAGTTGAATATTTTGTAAGTAATAGCATTTTTAATATCAGTTGGCTTGCATTTTCAGACACAACACAGCTAACTCTTAGTACATTGTGCATATTAGTCATGTCAAAATTACTAATATTATTTCTGTGTTTTATTATGGAGGAAATCTAAATTTACTTTATTAAAGAGGGGCATACATTTGTAGAATATACAGAAGTTTGTTAAATTATTCCAGAGAAGTCTGATTCATAAACAAGCACATACAGGTGACAGTTTCTTCTCAAAGGATGGAGAAAAGTTTTCATCGTGAGCTTTCTGAGACATGCCTGGTTAAAGGCAACCACTGCTCCTGTGAGAAGCTCAAAGGAACAGCACTGCATTATTCAGTAAGATCTTTGGGGTCTCCTTTCCCCATCAAGGTTCTCTTTTCCCCATTCTCATCCATTACCTATGCAGCCTTTTTTTATTATTTCATATTCTGTCTGTATATGAAACCAAGTGAGGGATGAGACCGAAGGCTTTAGGATTTAAGAAGAAAATTCTTCCATTTTTTTTTTTACATGTGGGTTTTTCAATTCAAAAGAAAAGCTCCCAAATATGTGCAGGATCCATAAGCAGGTAACAGCTGGCTAGTGAAGAAGCCAATGCCAATTAGCAGCTTTTGCATGAGGAACAATTATAATAAATATTATTTCCAGAAGAAGTGGCTGTGCTCATTTACAAAAAAAACCTGAAAACATTGTTTTATTCACTACTTTTACAGGCTTTTCAGGATACAAGAAAGATTCCTGATTATGCATAAATTGTTAAAATTGCATATAATAACTATATATTATGTGCATATTTATATGGTTATATACATATATGCATGCATATGCATTTATAATCCCCTTTAAATCTAGCAGCGGCATACAACTGATAGTTTCCTTACAAAAAAAACAGCTACTGCGGTTCCCTGACTTGTAGGTTTTGGGTATATGGGTATATGGAGGATGAATTCATCTGTATCTTATAGTAATTTTAAATAAGTTGACTGGGTCTCCTTTACTAAAATACATACCAATAATAGAATCCTTTCTAGGGGAATATTCACTCAAGACATTTAGGACACAGTGACAAATAAAACAAGAAACCAGAAAGCTTTAGGCAGAATGAGTTTATTAGATTTTATTTTCAGGAAAGGAACATGCATGGTTCAAGGGCTTCTAAACCATTGGGAAGTCATCTGAGCCACTTATCAGCAACTCCATCACAAAAATGTCCACCCTGCAGCATGGGGGGCTCATAAGGAGCCACACTACAGAAGCATTCCATGGGGCAAAATGGAGATCCACCACTGGAGAACTGCTCCCCAACTACCCTTCTACTTACTAAAGAACTTCAGAGAGAGACCTTCTGAAGATGTCATGAATGCTTGGGAGCCTCCTGAACCACTATGATCCTTGTTGGCTCTGAATTCGATGAGCCTCATTCACTCCACTCCCTTCCTAAGGAAGGTTAATAGGCAAGACCATAAGAAGGGTTCATGCATGAAACCAGAACTTCTCTAAATCAAGACACTGATATTCTTGTTTAACCCGAACAAACATAACTCGACCACATTAATATCACTTTTATTGATACATCAGCCTTCATTAGGCAAAGAAGATCCAAAGAAACTCTTTATAGTGGGTTCTGATGAAGAATTGGAAATCATGAAGACAAAGGCAATGCTTGAACAGTGAGGAACTGAGTGAAGTTGGTTGGTTCAAATTCCTGGCTGTGCCTTTTTGTCCTCACAGATAAGGCTTACTCTCTCTGTAAGCAAGGCCATCTCTCATGTGAGGGACTTAGGGACCTTCAGAAGATAATAGAGCCTTCCCTTCACTTACCATTCCTCTAGTTCCTTTGACTTAAGTATTATATGTGGTGTTGTATGGTCTAAGCCCTATGAATATGTACAGTGTAAATACTAATAATCACAACTTCCTTTGTGAGTTTGGACTCGGGCACTTTAGAAAACAAAAGCAGAGTTGAGTGTTTCTGTACCTTAGATGAAAACAGAACAAAGTGGGGTGTAAACATGAGTGGGGAGAGGCTGAGCCTCTAGATAAAGTGAAAGGTTAGAGTGGTTTTTCTCTTCTGAAACAAAATTTCTTTTCTAAAATAAGAATGTGATAACGTTTGTCACTGACATTGGAGATTGTTCTTTTCCATGATGTCATATTCAATAAGATATATGATAATATAAAAGGATACTTTTCAGGAGAGGGGATCTGAGACACAGATGGCATCATCTGAGGCCATAGTAGAAACTAAACCTGAGGAAAGTATAAGGAAACAGGAGAGCTTTGGATACTCTGATCATCTCCCTTTGTGGATTCCTGCATGGATGAGAGTCCCCAAGGTTAAGCATTCACGCATCACCACCTGTGGGGACAGACTTTTCAGTGATGCAGCAGCTTCCACCAACCTGACCCCAACAAGCACCCCCACAGATTCCTATTAGTAACCCCAATAATAAAATCTAATTGATTCACCAAGTTGGCATTTGATGCAATCATTATTAGGGTCTATCTTGAGTTCCCTTTCTGGAAAGAATAATAATGTGTAGAGTCTTCCTAGGAAAACTCTGTCACACAACACTAGTTTATTAGCATACAGTTCTTTCACTTCCATGATCTTTTCTTGATAAATTGGCTTCTGCCCAATGGTAAGAAGACTGCGCCTTTGGACAGAATGGAAAAGTAATTCAAGACATATTGTGTGTTCAAGACATATTGTACTATGACAATATGACAAGCATGTTGATAAAAACATAGCATTGAGAATAGATAATAATGAGATGTCCGTAGAGTGAACCCACACCTGGAAGCAAAGGAAGTGGTATGAAGGTATCATAAACTAACTTAGAAAGCATATTTATGTTAAAATTGGGTTTTGTGGATAAGGAATTAGAAAAATACCATGAGATTTCCATTTGGGCCTGATATTTTACAAAAAGAATAAGGTTCACTCAAGAGAAAATGACTGGAAGTGTAGACCTGATTAAAAGGAAAGTTTGGCGCTGATGCAAATTCAAGAGACCAGTCGATATGCATGTGTGGATATTGCAAACAGCTCAATGTGAGTATCAGGTATAGAAGGGAGAAACACTACTGGAGATTGGCGATTAGAAATCACCTTCCTACAATGACCCTTAAGCATGTGACTAGACATGATTATGAAAGATTAGACTGAACACAGAGAAGACAATTAGAGTCCAAAATATGTGCTCTGGTGTACTTCACCATCTAAAGATCACGGGAATAAGGAGAACTAGAAAAGGGTAACGAGGAGGAATGAATGGCAAGGCAGGGATAGCAGAGTGGTAGACTGTCCCTTGGCCACGTGAAAAACAAATCTCCGAGTAACCAATTATGTTAATTGCTGCTGACTAAGAGAGACGAAGACTGAGAATAGGCAATTAGATTTCACAGTATTCAGGTCACCGGTAACCTGGGCAGTGTAAGGGACAAGATTATTGACAGCAGAAATGTTGACTCAGGAACTGGAAAGGATATCCAGAAGGTGCCCAGAAGCCATGTGAGTCCAGATAACACCTTCAGGTGATAGGAGCTGTGAGCCTCTAAATCAAGCAGACAGCTTCTGGGAAAGTGTTTATGCTAATGTACCTCCAAGATATCCATTTTCCAGAGAAAACTTTTTCTGGAGGAATCTGAGCTAGTCTAGATACCTCCAATCTGTCATTCTTTATGATGTCAGTTGAATATGACCCACAGTGTTCCATTCCGTTGTGTTTAATTATAATGCCATGGTGCTTTCTGACCTTGAATTAGACATGCTCAGGAAACTGTCCACAGTCTTCCCTCTTGAGTTGTGATATTAAACTTGGCATGCTGAGGAATGTGTCCATTCTTAAACTGTTCTCCTCTGTGAGTGTGCCTACGAGCCCTGAGTGGAGCATCCATCTCCCTTTCTTCACAGAGGGACTGCTTTGGAAGTAACACCACAAGCTCCTTCCTTGCTGCAGGTAGCAGCTCTTGCTCCACTCTTTCATTTCTTGGCTCTGTTTATTTCTGTCTCTGCACTCATCCAGGTATGAATTCATTGCATTTGAATACGCAATCTAAATAGACCTTGTTTTCCTGGACTGGTTCTTGAGAATGGGGAAACGGAGTCTTCACTATGAAAATGAGTTCCTTGTATGAAGCCACGACAGGAGTAAAGAGCAAAGAAAGAGTGTGGCACATTAGGGGTGGAGAAAGTGTGTGTGTGTGAGCGTAGATTTTGGAGGTCGGCAGTGCAAATGAATGATGCTTGGAGCATGGGTACCAATGAAAAGACATTAAGCATTTGTGAGAATGACTGGGAATTTGTGAGATAGACTGGGGGGGGTAGAGCATGGATGTTGAGCAGCACTTAGAACACCTTGGGGAGTCTATAAATAGTCGTTATAGACATGGTGGTGAGTGTGCTGCTGTTTAAGTTTGATTTTAGCTTTGTTCATTATCCAGTTTGAAGAAAGTGCCAAGTAGGAAGGCAGTAAAAGTTTTTTTGTGTGTGATTTTATTTTATTAAGAAATTTTTTTTATTTATTCCACATACCAACCACAGATCCCTTCCTTATCCCTCCTCCCACTCTCCCCTCCAGCCTTCCCCCCCAGCCCATCCCCCTATCCCCTCTTCCGAAAAGGTATAGCTTCCCATGGGTTATATGTCAACAAAGCCCTACACATTCAGCTGAGGCAGGTCCAAGCCTCTCCCCCTCCATCCATCAAGGCTGTGCAAGGTAAAATTTTGACAGTTTCCAGGGTTTACCAGAAACATTGGTTAGGCCAACAATTTGATCTGAGCTAAATAAGAGAACTGTAGCTGTGTCTGAAGACAGGCAAAAATGATACTTTTGGCTAAATAGCCTAAGGTCTGTGGTCGGGTCCTTCCACTACATTATAAATTAAGGTGTTAAATGCTTGTTGGAACCATCAGATATCACACTGTGATGATAAACATCTTCTAAAGACTCTCATTAGCTTCTTGATTTTGATCCACCTTTGTGGGTTTGCCAAGAGGATTGGGGGCAGGGACATTTTGTCCTAAATAGCTTGGGAGGAGGGGAATGTCACTCATTTCATGAATGTGCCCTGCACCACACACACTCTCTCTCTCTCTCACACACACACACACACACACACACACACACACACACACACACACACACACACACTGCCCCGCCTGCAGGGCTACAACCGGTTCTCGACCACCCTAAGGAGGGAATGTAGGGACAGGAGATACAAAGGAAAACACACCAAGTCTAGATTCTGATCAAGGTGCCACTTTATTTCCTTCCAGAAAGGTTTATATAGTTCCTGCAGGGTGGGGGGAGCAAGAAGCTGTCATCTGCATAAGGTGGGGTAAGCTAACAGGATGTTTGTATAGGATGTTTACAGGGTGAAAGGGTCAAGGGCTCTGACTCAATGTCCTGTTGCTAGGCAACCTGACTGTAAGATGATCTAGTTCCCTGTCTTATGGGGGGGTCCTGTATTTTTCCACTAACTAGAGATTCTGTCCTTGTCCCTGACAACACACACACACACACACACACACACACACACACACACACACACACACACAAACTTATTTTAAAAATAACAAACCCAAGATCTCCAGCTGCTACCCACTCCTCTGTTTAGCTGATCCCTGCAATGTAAGACTATGTATTCACTTTCGCACACGGCAACAAATATGACTTTTTCTTTTCTTTATGTCTGCTGTTGTATTCTCTTCTCAGATGACTAATATCCTTTTGGACCCTCAGATGCAATGATATCATGAATGTATGGTAAAAATAAGACATGACAAAGAAGTAAGAATAGACTGGAGTGGGGCTTTAAACTTGGACTGTAAAATTTAAGATAGAAATAAGAGTAATGCTATTATAAATCAGTTAAGCAATAGAGAAAAATAGTATAATAAATGTATTTTTACTTCCAGGTAACCAATTCCTCTGAAGACAAGATATAAAGAATACAAATTGTAGATTTAGGAAGCTTTAGGGGAAGAACAGGAATCTGGGAATGAATATTGTGGACATGTAGTAGCTGCATGTATGGCACATGTATGTGTCTGGTGCATTATCCAGAAAATTGTTAAGGGAAAGCAGAGGACTTCACATTTATGGAGCAGCGAGTTTCACACTACAGTGATATCATTTCCAAAGGTGATAATGAGCAAAATGAGACGATCTAAACCTGTAAGCTCTTAAGGTAGAGTGGACAAAATGGCCATTGCACTAGTTTAACATCAGTCAACTTGGGCCTGGATTACACAGGACCAGTGTGGTACCTACTTCGCTGTAATAAAATACCTGTCACCAATAAACTAAGGGAGGAAAGGCATATTGTCTTCACAGGGCCAGAGATGCTGATGCACATTCCTAGGACTCCATTGACCCTACGCTCATGAGCAGGCAGAGCATCATGGCGAGAGCTATTTGTGTTGGAGTAGCTTGTTCACAGCATGACAGACAGAGACAGGGGCAGGGACCCGGACCAGGTGTAACTTTCTAAGGTGTGCCTCCAGTGACCCAGTTCTCCCACCTGAGATCTGCTTCCTAATGTTTACACAATCTTGCATATCAGCCAGGACAGCCAGAGATTTAGCATCCAACACAAGAGCCTAGAGATGATATTTCATATTGAAACCATACCACTCAGTTTAAGCCTGTGTATCTACCTTTCCTTGTCTATTAAACCAAGTTAAATAATACTTATTTCAGTGGGTAAGAGTTGTTCAGCACTTATGAGGTTGAATATACATTAATTATATTTTAATAATATTATGATTTCACTGAATGAGTTCAGATTATATAGCATATATACTAGGGGAAAAGATTCTTCCAAATGAGGGGAAGGCAATTGGTGACATTTTAAGTTCACTAAAGGCTTTTCTAATATTGTTAAATTGGAACAAGTGAGACATTATTTCAGAAAGATTCAACATTCATTGGCTAATGTTAAACATATTAACATTATACACTATGTTATGTCCCAGTATGCTATGATGAAGTAAACCACAATAAGAAATGATAAAAGTTAGGTTTAAAATTAAAAGTAATTATAAAACCAACAAAAGTCAAGGAGCCCTTTATTGGAAGGACAAGAAACAAGTTCTATAACTTCTCAGGCCTTATCTGACGATCTAGAGACATGAACCACAGGAAGGCCATTTCGTTAGTTTCCCGAGCTACTTAACGTAGTCCTATGTCAAAAATCTGTGGTGAGTAAAGCTATCCTGACTCTCCAATGTGCTTAACTATTCTTAAATAAATACAATGTTATTTTTTACAAAGACCAAAGCGTCTTAATTTATATTAAAAGGTTCTAATTAGATTTAAAAATGTGTCGGTATTCTAAATTACATGTCAGCAAACATGAGTTGCTGGCTCCGAAATTCATCAGAATAGTCTACTTTAACTGAAAATAACTTATATCTTTATATAATAAAGCTAACTTTATATAATAAAATAACATATACATTATCAGTATGTAAGAAATTTCCTTCCATAATCTCTGCATCGGGATACCAGAACTTAAAATAATTATTGACAAGAAAACATTTTGAGTTTACTATTGCCCTTTTTATTAATTGCAATGTCTATGTCATCCTTAAAATAATGCTTTCTCCTCCCAAAGGGAAATAATAACAACTCCCCCTTAGGGCATCCTAGCCTTCCAACATATTTTACATTAAATCTCAAGACCATGAAAAGGAAGAATCTGTTAATTTTAATTATTGTAATATACAAAAATATGAATGCTTCCTAAGGCAATTTGTGTTCAGATCAAACTGGAATCATCATATTAAATCTAATACCCAGGAGACCAGGAGAACATGGAATATTCAACACAGCTTGAGAAAAAACAAACTGTTAGTAATGACTCTTGGTTTGACCCAAGTAATAGATGAAGTTCTAGAACTCTTTGAGTGAAAGAAATGCAATCTGAGTTAAGACTGTTAACTGCATTGGCAAAACCAAGCAGAAAAGTATTAGAGTCGTTTAAACACATAAGGAAAATGCAAATCAAACCCACCAAAAAGATGTATTCGTTACTACCCAATGTAATCCATAATGTGTGTGCACACATATAATGTTTGTGCACATATGTGTGAATATATATGTTGAAAGCTTTTCATTTGTTTTCAGACATAGACCCAAGTCACATTTTTGTTCCTGTTCCTTAGAAAAGAAATGCAAAGAAATGCATCACTGGGGAGGGCCATGACCACAGAGCTGGAAGCTTTGATTTAGGAATTGAGAAGTCTCATAGCTGTGAGTATAACAATGATATGAAAAGAAATGATATCCCTGAGACCCCATCCTATTCCCTGGAGCACACCCTAAGCACATGCAGTCTCAGGCTACTACCTTGAAAATTTGAAACAAGAATTTAGCCAATAGTCTACAATACTAGAAATGAGAGTAGATGTGAATATTTTTGATGTAAATATTGTTTACCACAGTGTATTATTCTATACCTTATGTCTTCAAAAATAAATGTCCCAAACTGCGAAATATCCACCCAGACCAAGAGAAAAAATTCAAATACACACACACACACACACACACACACACACACACACGCACGCACGCACGCACGCACGCGCACGCGCGCAGATATATCTTGAGAAAACTTTTCATCAAGCATCAGGAGCTTTAATAAAATATTTCAAAAAAAATTATAGCTTTCATTATATCTAGTAGAAAAGGAAAGAGTAATAAATAAACTTTTCTACATCCAGGCATAAAGCTGAAATAGACATTGTGTCTTTAACTTGGGCTAGAAGATAGGAAGTTCGTGGTGCCAGACATGAACCTATGATGCAAGAAACTGTCTACTAATCATAATTATATGCAAGTGTGGAGGATGTTTTCACATTCTCAAACAGGCTAAGATTCTCAAATAGCAAAAACATTATAATCACAAATCTACTCTGAGACACAACATTGGAAAAGAACAAAAGCTGAAGACAAGTAAGTATAGCAAATACACCCCAAGTCAAGTTAGCTCGACCTAGAATGCAAGGACACTCTAGAGAAATCTAGAAGTTTAGCCTGAAGCAACAAAATGCCCAAACCCAGCACAATGGCTGATTACATTAGCTGACATGCTGCTAGGAAGGCCCTACAGACATGAAGGCATGCCATTCTACAGCATAAAATCTGTTATCTCAGTCTCCCTTATGAAACTAGTGAATGACTATTTTTAAAAAACTGTGAAGCTATCAAAAAAGAAAGAAAACAGAATGAAACATGTTTCTACAGAACTCAGCAAACTCAAGAAGAAGAGAAATACTGAGTTGAAGAAAAGCCTATAGAAACACAATAAATAAAATGCAAACAGAAAAATAGTCAATAAACAAAAGCAGCACCACGAATAACAACAGCAATGACAGCATCATCACCACCTCTAGTAACATTAAAGATGAAACTAATCATCATGACCAACACTGTCATTACCAGTGCCAACACCATCACCACCATCACCTCCACCACAAATAACACAACAACACCAAAATCCAATGGTGTCGAATTTACAACCTTAATTCTTCTGATCTCTGAACATGGAATTCTTTCCATATTTTTCTGTCCTCATTGGCCCTCCCCTGTCTTGACCAATACTTTAAGCTGTTTAGTATTACAAAGGTATTTCACATATTTGGCTAAAAGTGTTCTTGGGTATTTCCTGTTGTGTCCACCATTTTCATGGTAGGAGTTTCTTTTTTAGATAAATCTGTTACTATACAGCATGCTAGTGATTGTATGTCAATTATGCATCCTGGAACTTTGATGAATTTTTAATAGTTTTAGTATCTATTTTATACAGTTCTTCTCTAATGTTAGTTATCTTTTCTACAATTTTTTCATTGATTTTTTTAATAGTTCTTGGAAGTGTATGACACATGATTTTATTTGGTATCTCTTTGTTTCTTTTGATGTAGGAATTTATTGGCATTAATTTTCTTTTTAATGCTTCTTTGGCTGTATCACATAGGTATTAGTAGTTTTTGCATTTTTATTCATTTCAAGAAATTTATAATCTTTCTTAATCCATTGATTGGCTAAGAAAAAATGTTCTTTTGGGGAAGGGCATAGAATTATCACCATTTTAAATGTTTTTACTTAATTTTAAAATTATTTTAAATTTTTTTTATACAATATATTTTTGTCATGTTCTTTCCAGGTCCATGGTTCCTGTAACCCCCTGCCCTATTATTACTTATTCTTTGAGAATCCCATATGCCATATTTTGATCAATATTTACCCTCCCCAAATTCTCCCCATCTCCTTTTCACCTCCCTACCCACCCAGTTTCATTTTCTTTCTCTCTGTCTTAAAAAGAAAACAAACAAACAAAAAACTGACATGACCTGAAGTTCCATTTGTGATGGTTGACTACTAATGAGCCCCAAGGCCTGCCTGTAGAGGGGTTAGTAAGCCCAGTGTTTCTTCATCGAAGAAAATTTCTTTTTCCCTTTTTCTATGAACAGCATTCAGCTGTAGGTAGAACATACTCTCTTCCCTTTTGGCATTTCTGTCTTGAACTGATGCATGTTGTTGTGTGCTGTCAAGTCCCTGTGAGTTCATATGTGTCCTGAAAGTGCTCTTTCCTTGAAGATATGTACCACCTCTGGTTCTTGCTGTCTTTCTGAACCTCCTGCAGATCTTTGATATAAAGATCCCATGTAGGGTTGAGATTCCAAAATCTCTTGTCTGCATATCTATCAGTTGTAGATTGCTTTGTTAATTGCAGTCTGCTTGAAGAAAAGGCTTCTCTGATGAGGGTTGAGCGGTGCACTATTCTATGGTATAGCAATAGGTCATGAGGAGTCGTTTTATTACTATATTTATTTGACACTGTAATAGTAGCAGGTTTTCCTCTAGGATCCATGACCTATGCAGTCCCACACTCTGGGCCTCGCTGACAGTGTGAGGTATGGGTTCCATCTTGTACAGAGGACTTTAAAACCAATTTTTTTAAAAAAGTGGTTGGTTATCCCTATAGTATCTGTGCCCTCTAGTACTAGTGGACCTATCTTGCAGGCAAATTGTTATTGTAGTTCTATTTGGTTGAGACTGATATTTGCTTTTATAGTGACATGTATATCATTCTGCAGCACAATCAACAGCAGCAGGGAACAAACAGCTTTGATCTTCACTTAATTTGGGGAAATTGATATTTCATATAATTCATCAGGTGTGTATATATTTAGCTAATGTCATAGTTCTTTCTCGATCTAGACATATATATATATATGAGGGTTATATATATATATATATATATATATATATATATATGGGAAGGTTCAGAGGACTTTATTTTCTTTTTTCAACTCAGGGAAAACCAGAACACTTGTTAAATAATAAATATTATTAAATATTAATAAATAAATAATATCTCATTTTCATAAGATGCCGTTCTTAGACTTTGCCTTGTCGTCATGATGATAACTAGAATAAAATAATGCAGTGGTAGCCTGGGCTATGATAATGGTAATGGGTCTACTGACATTCATAGGGAGCCTCTGTAGACTAGGATTTTGCCTTTTATTCCCTCCTTTAGCTGCAAATGCTCTTGGAAGATACTAGGTTATATATTGCAGTAATATGTTGATTACAAACATGTAGACAAATTTCTGAGTGCTCTTATTAAATAAAGAACATGGAGCCAAATATAGGGGCGAAAGCCTTAGAGATCAGGGAAATAGTGAGCTACCAACCACCTTACTTCACCAGCTCTGTGGCTTCCAAAATGAGAGCTACTTCCTGTCTAATCTGTACCTTTATTGCCTTGCTTTTGTGCCCTCTCATTGGCTCTTAGGCCAGCTACATCACTTACTTGTCACTGCCCATCTGTACAGACCTCCAGGTCTCTATGGTTGGCACTGGGATTAAAGGCATGTGTCATGATGCTTGGTTCTGTTCCCTAATATGACCTTGAATATACAGAGACCCTGCCTGCCAAGTGATGGGAATAAGGGTGTGTGCTATCACTGCCTGACTTTTGACTTTTGTGTTAATGGCTTGCTATTTCCTCTGATCTCCAGACAAACCTTATTTATTACCACACAAATAAAATATCACCACATTTCAGCACAAATATCACCACCAAAACAGGATTGCATAATGCAATTTCCATGAGATTGTCATCTACGATGGAATGGGATTTTGTGGTTATACATGTTTGGAGGTTACAATAATTTGGGAGGGGCAAATAATTATAGCTTTTTTCAGCAAGAAAGCACAATAAACTCATTGTTCTCATCAAATTGGAATTTGGTGAAATCTTTTTTGGTCTGTTTTTGGTGTCCATCTGGGATTATTGGATATTCATTTGCAACTCAAAATGATATTTTCAATAGTAAACTGACTAAAATTTTAGAGATTTTTTTCTCTTTGTCAACTTATTTAATGTCAGCAAACATTAAATTTACTTGTTCTGTAAAAATGTATTTTAAACATGTACTAAAGGTGATATAAGGCTGATTTCACATTTAGTGTAAATATTGATCAGCTTATATATTTTCCATGGTTTTCAGGTCTAGATTTGGATACTTCATATCAGCTATGTGAATTGCATGAGCTGTCTTTCACACAATTATAGCAAAAGTACTGTATAAAGCAATTTGTAGCTGTTGATAGAAATCTTTACTCTATACAACAATTCATAGATATGTTGATAATTGCCATTCTCCTGTATCCTTCGGGTTAGTGACGTTTGTATTTATCTCTGTTAAAAGACCTAAGTCCCCAAATCCCATTTAAAAATGCAAACCTAAATTATAAATAAATGATATCACCACTTTAAAAAAGACAGATAAGCTCAGGTGGAGCTACTGTCCGTCTAAGATGACTGAGTAAGCAATCTGGAAATATCTATTATTGATTAATACATTGATCACTTATATAATACCTTCACATTTTAAAAAAATACTTATATTACTTAACATCAATAAAATTTAAATGTAAAACAAGTATGTTTCATAAATATCTGTATTATTTAACACCAATAAACTTTACATTTTAAATTTATAACAAGTATGTTTCAAATGGTCCTGTAGCACATTTGTAGAGTATAAATGTAGGTATATAGATACATGGTGCAAGAGTCCTCACTATATATATATATATATATATATATATATATATATATATATTATATATAATTAGTGTCTGTTATGCAAGATATGGAAATGCCATATCCCATGCTCTACTGGGAAATATGAAGATGCCAAGGAATAGTTGTCATCTCTACTCTTAAGTAGATATGCAGAGGTCATTGATACAAGCAATCATTTTCACAAGACAATCAAGATTTTAACATAGCAAGTTTCTTGTCTCTACTATTTAAATAAGTTTTTTCATCCTTCTTTTGCACAGAACTGTCTCATCTTATGGGTTTCTATAAAATATATCCTCATCTTGGAAATCTTATTTTTGAAATTGTTTTAATAATGCCATCTGTCTTCCTTTCCCATTGAAAAATTAAATCTATATTCAATTATGCAAGATATTTTTCATTGTTTAATCATGCCATTACCTATTTTCCATTACTTATTGACTTCAAAATTAATATAGATCTTCTCATCGTAGGTCTATAGAAATCTCATCTTCCTCAAATAGATTTCAGAGAAAGTGGTGGTTATTCTTATTCCTTCATTCATAAACTGATACTTTTAGAGATCACATCTTATTAAAGTATAAATTTCACTTTAACTTTACATTATTCAAAGTTTCAATCTCTCTTCTTCCTTTTACTGCTGATTTTTTCATGTCCTGATACTGTTTCTGAAAGTTTAGGAGTGAGAGTTTTTTTTCCTGTTAGCATTTCTATGTCATGTGCTGATTATTATAGAGCAGGAATGTTGTGTCACCTGGGACCGTGTTATCCCATTAATGATAGCGTGAAATATTTATTGCAATTTTTAAACTGAATATAAAACTTATTGATTTATCTCTGTCCATATATAATGTATATTTTACCACAATATTAAAAAAAGAGGGAGGAGGGGTTCTGCTTCAAGACTGAAAATGAGAATTAGTTAGAACAGTATATCAGATACTTAGTTTTTAATATATAGAGGTCCTTGTTGTTTTGAAACACCATTGCCCTCTACCCTGAAACTCAACTTTATTTTCCAGTGATATTTTATTTTATCTTTTGCATGTGAAGTGTCCCTGTACTTCAGTAGGTGCCTACATCCACTTTTCACATGAATAGGTATGGTAACTTTTTAAAGGCACAATTTTTTTCCAATCTTTATCTTGCTAAAAATACTCCTGATGCCTCATTACTATTATAATGAAATTGACATTCTTATGATTTTAAAATGCTCTACATGATTCGGTCCCTACCTGATGAGCCATATGGATCTCCTTTTGAGATCACCACCGATGTACATATTAACATATTAACCTGACTTGTATCTTAGAAAACTGTCAATGTGGTTTCTCTTACAAGACGTGCTGCTCAAGATCCCAAACTCATCTCTTAATTTTTGCACATTATTTATTCATTTATTTCTGTGAAAAGCATATACAATGTGTATTTCCAAGAAATTCCTTTTACCATCTGTCTTCATCCACTTGAACAGCTATGACACAGTAAGACAGCTTGGTGTCTTGAAAACAAATATTATATTTTTCCACAGCCAAGGTGATAACCAATCTGGTTTCTTGTGGAGACTGTCCTCTTAGCTTAGAAATGGCCACCTGCTCATCATGCATTCACATGGTCTTTCCCTGGCTTCGCCATGCTTAACAAGGAAATGTGCCTCTTTGACACATTTCTTTTGGAGGTCAATAACCTTATTTGATCAATAAGTCCATCATTATGATATCCTTTAACCCAAATTATTCCCTCAGGATCTCCCTCTCTATGTATAGCCACAGTGGGAAACACAAATATTCAATATATAACATTGCTAAAATAGTACATCCTTCTCAATTCAAATTATATACCACTAACCTTGCTGTATGTACTCCAACTGAATTCAAAACTACTTTAAATGGTATGGTATATACTTATTTAGGAAAAATAAATGTGGTCAGCCATTTTAAAATGAAAAGAAATCCATTTTCTTACAATCTGGAATTGGACAGGAATTATTATCAAGATATTTTGTCACTTGTCTTTAGGCTTCTGAATGTGTTATAATTAAAAGTTTTGATAATACTTATATTCTAGTTTTCACAATTGGACCAGAGGGCTAGGCACCTAGTCACAGAACCCATGTTTAACAAATCATTATTGAAATCATTTATATTTAATGCAACATGCACAATATATCAATTATTAACTCCCCACTCCCGTTGAAAACTTGGTGTGTTGCTCAACTTTTATCCAGGGAGGTTATTTTATTTTAACATAATTCTATTTCAAAAAGTCACCATTATATCTGCCTTGATGATTATAAAACCCAAAGTCCTTGTTATATAATCAAAAGTCTTCATATTACAAATACTCTTTGGCAGGAAAGCCCACAGTGGAATTACCAGAGAAAGAAACACTGTGTAAAGCACATTTTTCAGTTATACAGAAGCAAGAATAACAGGCTTTTAAAAGAATGTGCCTTTAATGAGACTTTTCTGTTCATTTGTCTTCTTTGTGTTATCTGTGCACTGGGATCACATTTGTTCTCATTTTTCTGTGTCACTTACATGTCCAAAGAATGATGATATGTTCTCACTTTGTCCATGACCTATCATAGAACATACCAACTATGCAAATGTTACATGCGTGAACTTGGTATCCTTTCTTTTATGACCCTAAAATTCATTTGCTCTGGGAAAAAGTCATTACGATAGCATAATTACTTCTGATATGAATATGGATCCATTAAACCTGGTGACAGTTTCATCACTTAGACCATTGATCGTAAGGAGCACCTTCTCTACTTAAACAAAGCTACATTTTCAATGGCTATTGGAAACAATGTCAAGGAAGGCCACTCCTCTGAGCATCACAGCTAACCCTCAATACCTCATTATTGAACAGAGGCTGGCTCACTTGTTCAAATTATTTAATTGAACAATTCAAGTTGAGGCAAAAGTAGACAAATTAATTTAGTGATTGTCAATATGCTGACATTCCTGTGAAACTTTTGAAACTTTGTGTGTATTTTACAATAATATTTAGTTGGCCTATTTTGAAAACCTTTTTGTGCGTGTGTGTGTGTGTGTGTGTGTGTGTGTGTGTGTGTGTGTTGTGGAATAAATGTTGCCTTAGCTTGTTTTAAATTCTGCTTTCAGCTACCATTTGTATTTTATGTTGGTTCACATTTTTGTTATTTTAAGATTCAAACCCATGTTCATATATCCTTAAACAATGGCTCTTATGCAATCTGACCAAATTATTTAATAGTGTGATTCAGCTTCGTCTTATTACTTTTACTCTTCTTATTTTATATAATGGTTATGGTTACTGTTATTATCATTATTCATGGATTTGTGAAGATGGTGTGTGTGAGTGCTTGTGTGTTTGCTCTGAGGAACCAGAGGGCAACTTGAGGGAGTGTAGAGGCAACTTTAGTTCTTTCCTTTCTTTGTGAGATTGAGGAATTGAACTCAGGTCTTCAAACTTGTGTTCAAGTGCTTTTACACACTCATCCATCTTTTCAACCCCTACTTAATGATTTAAATGTATTATTTATTGAAAACAGTGTTTTTATACAATATTTTATGGTCATAGTTTCTCCTCCCCCAGAGCCAAACTCAAAAAGAATAGAAAATGAAAAATAAAAATAAAAAAGAAAAAGAGCAAGAAACACTTACACACAAGATACATAGAAACACAAAATCAAAAACATAATATATAATGCAAAAGACAAGTAAGTCAAAAACATGTATAAGCAAAGTAATATTAGACAAGAAAAGTCTACAAAAGTACCATCAAATCATTTTTTGTTGACCTACTCTTATCAATAAGCCCAATAAGGCTCTACTGGAGAAAATTAGTTTTTTTCTTTGCAAGCAAATGCCAATTGGCGATTGCTTCTTGGTTAAGGATGAGAATGCTTGTGTATTTCCCCCTTTTAACTCTGACAACCCACCTGGCTTGAACCTGTAAAGAGACTGTACATGCTGCCACAGTCTTTGTGAGTTGTGATGTCTGTCAGCCTTGTTGTATCTTCCTTGTTGACACCCATCCTCTCTGGCTCAGACAATCCTTCTGCCTCCTCTTCCATATAGCTCTCATCCCTGAGGGGAGAGGTTTGATGAAGATATCCCATTTAGGATTGACTAATCCAAAGTTTCTCCCTCTCTGAGCATCATCTAGTTGTTGAGTTCTTGTTAGTTTACATCTACTGTAAAAGAAAGTGTCACTGATGATGTTTGAGTGAGGCATGGGTCAATAGGTATAGCTGAAATGCCTCGAAGAGTCATATTGCTATGCTCCTTTTCATACATGTACACAATATGCTTTACTCATGTTAATCCTATTGACCTCTTTTGTCCCTTCCTACTTCTGATTATTTCCCTTCTCTTCCCAACTAGACCCCATTCTACATCTATGGGGTTTTTTGTTGTTGTTGTTGTTTTGTTTTTTTTGCTTTTTGTTTTTGGATGATTCAATGAGTTAGTGTTGTTTACAGAAACAGCAGTACCTTACTGGTGTCAACATCACTGATGAACATCTCCACCTCCCCTAGCAACCATAAAAGTGCTCTCGAGGAACAGTTGAACCATGTGAATCCTCCCTCTCTTCATGACAGGATGTTGATGCATCACACAGCTTTGTGCAGATCTTCCTGTGGTGATATATTGTGTATAAAATAAAGCTTGCCTGAGGAGAAGAGGACAGAGCCAGCCACTAGATTAAACACAGATGTCAGACAGAGGGAGGCCATACCTTTAATCCCAGTACTTGGGAGTCACATGCCTCAAGTCCCAGCACTTGAGATCTCATGCCTTTGCTACCAGTATTTGGGAAGCACACACACCATTAATCCCAGCACTAGGAAGAAAGTGAAATGGTTGGGTGGAGAAAGGCATATAAGGCGTAAGGAGACAGGAACTAAAGCCTTTTCAACTGAGGCCTCAGAGGTTTTCATTCAGAAGATTCATGGAGATAGGATCTCGCTTTCCATATGGCCTGTGGATTTGGTAGTGGTGAGAAGTTTCTCTAGTGGCTTGCTCCTTTGTCTCTATTCTTTCAGCATTTATGCCAATATCTGGCTCTGGGTTTTATTTATTTATAATATCATTTAGGATTCAGCAACATCTTCCCTGCTAAACATAGCTGTTGCAAGTTCAGGAATGTAACTGCTACATCATACCCATAAGTCAGTGGCCTACTAATACTCTCTACTCCTTCCTCTGGCTCCTGCAGTTCCTCATTGTTAATGGGTCCTAATCTTTGGAGAAGTTGATGAAGATGTCCTTTTTTATGAGTGAAAATTCTGAAGTCACAATTACTGTAGCAGGAATCTTAAAAGTTCTTATTTATAAAATCAAACCTGAGCCAGGTATTGGGGTGAACAGTGGAAGATCAGAGAGACAGAACAAGCCACAGCTAACCTCACCTGACCAGCTTCTCAGCTGGTCATGTTTCCTCAGACTGGAAGCTTCTGTGTCTTCATCCCAGTGGCTCTCAGCTGAACTGTGCTGCTCAAAACCTAAAAGCTTAACCAGCCAAATGCTTCTAGTTTCTGGTCCTCACGCCTTATATACCTTTCTGCTTTCTACCACCATTCCCTGGGATTAAAGACATGAGTCACCATTCTTGGCTGTATCCTTGAACACATGGATTTCTGCCTCTGGAATGCTAGGATTAAAGGCGTGTGCTACCACTGCCTATCCTAAGTATCTAGTGGCTTTTCTGTTCTCTGACCCCAGATAAATTTATTAGGGTACACAATATTTTGGGGAACACAATACCACCACAATTATCATTTTGATGAGCTTTGAGTGTCTGCAGTTACTGTTGCCTATGGGGGGAACACACATACACACACTCTACATTTTAAGAACGATGTCAAATGTCTAGTTGTACTCTTCACTGAAAGCTACAAACAGAAATTAACAACCTATAAGTGATGGTAATTTTTATGTCCTGTGACTAATTGTAGTATTCAAAGCACATGAATACCCAAGACAGATGGATCTATTCAAATACCATTGGATTTAAGTTGTGTACTACCTAGTTCTTTAGGGTGGTCAATTTTTACTTAAAAATCATTAAACAAAGAAGTAGAAAATTGTGATTGTTCACACTGAACCTATCATAAGAATGAAGTAAGCCTCCAAACTCAAAGAAAGATAGTGTCAGTCTTTGTCACCAATTACATTCAAGCTTTCAACAGAACCTGGAATTTGTATAAAATGTGTTTGCCACAAAATCTTGACAGCTTTCAAGCATATAAGGTCTTTCCTATGAAATTGATTTCAATATGAACCAGATTTGTGCTGCCTTTGTAGTTGTAACTGACAAATTATAATTGTGCAGATTTATGGGCACAAAGAGATGTGTTGATATATGTAGACATTCAATATGATCAAACCAAGCTGACTGATCCATTAATCATTTCACATACTTTTGTGTTGAAAACAGTTGACACTTTTATTTTAGAAATTGTGTCAGATATATTTTGTTACTAATTGTTGTTACTATGCTATGCCATGGATTTTATTGTTTAGTATGATAGGTCAACATTTGATAAAGCCATATAATTGATTGAACCACTATTTTCTAAATAAGCAATTCATGAGTGGTGGTTTGAGAGAAAAATGTTAAGAAATCCTGACAGTGTGTCCTCTAGCCAGTCCACATGCACTGGGAGATGTGTGAGCCAACATTGGAAAGCTGTGAGAGTCTTGGCTTTGGAAAGGGTCACAGGTTACATCATCACATTGTCAGAACTTCTTGTCAGTAGTTTGAATATGATGTGGTGCTTTCTTGTTCTGCTATCACTGCTAGCATGAGATACATTTGTAAACTTGATACCCAAAAACCAACTTAGGACGACCAAAGGTAGTCTTCTATTTTCTGACTTAGCATCTCTGTGGCCTTAGGTTTTCCTCATATACTTCCAATACAGCCAAGAAAACATTGCAACAGAATAAATGCAAAGGTAATAATGAGAAACCAATGATTTTAACTTAAGATAGACAGTATGAAGATCCCAAAAGATTAAGAGCCACAACATTCATAAATTCTATTTGAAATATATTATTTAAAAACCAGGGTATTTCACTAGCACCAATGTAATTAATAAATTAATATTTAGTAAATTATCAACATAGTTTTATATATATATATTTCTCATTCATAATTTGTAGTATGAAAAACATTTATGAAAATATTTATGACCAAAAAAATTGGAGAGGAAAGGTTTTATTCATCTTAAACTTCCAAGTCACAGTTCATCAGTGAGAGAAATCAGGGCAGGAACTTAAGCAGAGAAATAACATGGCACCCAGTGCCACCAGTCCAGATTTAGCACCACCTGCAATGACCTGGGCCCTTCCCAATCAATTATCAATTAAGGATTGAACCACAAGTTCATAGGCCAGTCTGGTGGGGGTAGTTTTTCAATTGAGGTTCCCTCTTACAAAATGGTCCCAGCCTCTGTTAAGTTAATGTGAAAACTAGTTAGCATGCATGTCTAATATTTAGCCTCTTTCCTTTAATTAGTAGGCTGATTTTCTCTTTAACAAAATAGGACAATGTTTCATGTTATTTTTTAGGATAATTTAAAACTAGCATGAAATTGTAAACTTATTGGTAAATCACAAATTCATTACTGTGATACCTCAGTAAAACCCCCCACTCTATCCCCTACAGACAAAGAGAAGCTTAAACCAGGATTCCTAAGTGTAGATAAGAACTTAGACCCCTTTTCCCCAGGTGGCTGTATCTGCTACAGGGACTTTGGAAAACACAGAGTCAGGATATTCGACCAAAAGACTAAAAAAGGAAGGTAGGTTAAAATAAATTATATGGTCTGTGTCTTTAAGAACTGGCCTCACAAAGAAAGGGGAGTGCTCCTTCCAACCTCCCTGCTGTGAGTGAGAGATTTGGAAGAGCCTCCTTGGAGGCTTGTAAGCTTAGAAAACACCTTACTTTTGCATTCTGTACCAGTGGCAGCTTTGGGGACTCGATCTAGGCACAACAAGACCCTCACTCTATTGTCTCAAAAAAGGGGCCTTAGACAAAGATATCTCAATATAGATAGACCCAGGCCACTTTCAAGTCCCCAGAAATGATGGCGCCAGCCCCAGGAACAAAAGAACAGAGTCAGGATGTCTGATGGTAACCAATTAACCACGAGATGCCCCTCTCTGGAGATAACATGACCAGACCCTGGAGATGAGTTGTAAAACTCCTGACAGGGCAAACAGATAAGCTAGAATAAGATAAAATCCAGGCCCAGGAAAAACTGGACCAATCAAGGATGGACCCGTAGTAATACCCTCCCCTCTAAGAAATTTTATGGGTTTTGCCTATAAAAACTAACTTCCCCAAGAAAGAGTAACTCTTCCCTGCCTCACTTTAGATGGCTTGAGATGAGTTCCCTGTCATGACTTGCAGCAGAAGTAAACCTTGCTTTTGCATTCTGGTATGCTCGTCCTTGGTGGTCTCTCTGGGGGTTACCATCTGGGCACAACAATTACTATGCCAAACTTTTGTTAAATATTCAAGTTTATATTTATTACATTCTGCTTTAAAGATATTCCACTTGGTTGTGTTTAATATTCTACAAACCAAACAACTTTATAACAACTCTATAAACTTTATACAACTCTATATACTACTTTATCGAATGTCAATTTTAGATTAGAAGAAACAAAAACTATAAAAAGTCTATTTACAGATCTGTGATTAAACTATCCATGGAAATTCATTGAAACAAGAGATGGTGAGGCCTTGTGATTTTTAATGTGAAAGTGATTCAACTTAGAACCTAGAAAGTCATTGGATCAGTGAGGGTCAAGTTTCTAGCCAGTGGTTTTACTACATAACAGATACTGTAGAGATCTCTGTAACACAGTTTCATAGAATTAACAGTCCTGTAGCTTTCCAATGTTACCACTGTTTTAACATATCCATAGATAACCATTCAGTAATCAACTAATGAAGTTTAATAACAATAGCTCCAAGTACAGTATTTCCACTGTAAATGTGGCTTCCTGTCTCCAAGTGAAAAGTTCGGTCATCACCATATTCAAGTGTAATATTTTCGTAGCCTTTTGCCTAAAACACAGTGGAGCTCATTGTCTGCAAATAGAAACACATCTTAACATATTTAAAGCCAATGTATATCAACACAGGTCTTGTTGGTTTACCTAAATTTTGAGGAAGTAAAGATAAACATTATTTCATTTTCTTTACTTTTGCTATTATTTTTTTAAAATTGAAGTATAGTGGTGCCCCATGTCAAGCAAATATACCATCACCATTTGGGACATCATATACTTAGGTTATTTATGAGCATCACTTTTGTTAGCACTTGCAATATTTATATCAACTTTTTTGGTTACCACCCCATGACTTACGTTCAGCTGTGTGCTGCGATTCTTCATGTTGTATCTCTATTTGTTTGGGGACCTTATTACCCATGCTCCATGTGGAATGGTGGTCTCAATCTATATATGTGCTCTGGTTGCTCCACTGACTGGACATTCTCCCACCTGTGCCTCTCCATTTGTGATCACTGCTTATTGAGATAAGATGCCATTAAAACTATGTCAACACATAACTGGATAGTGAATTGTATTCGGTTGTAGGGGGGTATCACAAGTGATCATGTTAACTCAAAGGTTTTTGATGCATCTTGGTGAGGAAGGCATGCTGATAGGGTGGGGCAATGACAGGCCTCCTGGACCAGTTAACCACCTTCCAGTGTAAACAAAAAGTTCTTGAAAGAAATTAAAAATGCTACTCAAGTGAACATCCAAATGGTAAGCTAGTGAGCATTCTTTATCACTGAAATAGTGAGTGTTAGTTCTTTGGAGAGTTCAGTAAATCCTCTATCACATTTAACTGATATAAAATGGAAGCCAAAGCTAGGCGCTCTCTCCTCAATTGTGTGAAAGTTGGGATGGATGAGGAAGCCACTGAAGAAAAAATCTGAAGCTAGACCAGACTGCTTTTTATTGTTTAAGGAAAGCAGTCTACTCAATGAAGAGATTGCAAAGTGAAGCAGCAATAATAAAGAAGTCACAGTGAACCAGCCAGAATACCTGGATGAGCTTCCTTGTACACATGGCCACACAGAAACAGCTCATCGCTTTTCAATGTAGATAGAAATGTCCAAATAGTACAAGATGATGCCATCTAGGACTGCCATAGCTAGAAAGCTTGTGCCTGCTCTTAAGGTTTCAAAGGGTGGGCAGACTCTTCTTTTAGGGGGCTAATGTGCCTGGATTCTAGGTTACTTTAGCATAATTCCCTAGAGCCTCAATAACTAAACTCCCTGCTCTGTTCTCTACCAGTGGAATGGCACAGACTGAATAAGTAGCACATCTATTTACAATATTCTTTACAGACTTAAAAAGTCCTTATAAAGATGTCATTTTCCTTCTCTATTAAAAATGATTGGAAATATAAGACCATTGCTTAGAAAACACATTATTTCTTTCAACATTACTGCTGAGTGATGAGGCACCTGATCAACTATCAACCTGACGGCCGTGTTCAGAGTGATAAATGCTGTTTTCACACCTCCTAGCGACACTCATTCTGTAGCTCTTGATCAGGTAACGATTTTGACTTCCAGCTCTCATACATTTGGAAAATGTATCTTTTGAATTCATAATATTCCTTCGAATGGCCAGGGAAACGTTAATTGGGAACCCTCTGGAAGACACCATCACTCTGGATATGAGAGCATTTATGGTCCCTGGAGGGAGAGCTAACAACAGCTGTAACAGGAGTTAGTTTCCTCCTTCGACTGTCTTTGACATGAAGAGACTTGGGAGGAAGAAATGATTTCATTTGCAGTGACAGGAACTGGGAGCTAGATTCAGACTGAAGCTCAAAGGTATGACTGCATGGCTGCCATCTCGTGAAAACTTCAGTGGTTGAAAATCTCTGTCCTTGTGAGATCAAACGGGTGTTTCTCAGCTTGGTATCTCATTCTGGTGAGATGCCATGAAGTTTTCAAATGACTGCTTTAGACTTTTGTTGCTATAAAAATCTGATGACAATTTAATTATAAATAGAAGGGTTTACTTGAGCTAAAGTTTTAGAATTTGAAATTCATGATTGGTTGTCCCTATTGGTTTGAGCCTATGGTGGTACACCATGGCAGGAGCAGGAAAAGTTACTTGCTTCATGGTCTGGAGCCACAAGAGGGAAGAAAGATATGTGAATCCACAATTATCAATAGGGCATGTCCTGATGCCCTTAAGATGTCCCAGTAGAGCTGGAAGGTGGCGGCACACACCTTTAATCCCAGCACTAGGGAGGCAGAGCCCAGCAGATCTCTGTGAGTTCAAGACCAGCCAGGTCTACAGAGTGAGTTCCAGGAAAGGCACAAAGCTACACAGAGAAACCTTGGCTCAAAAAACCAAAAAAAAAAAAAAAAAAGATGTCCCAATAGGTACAACACATTAAATTTTATACTGATTCCCAGAAGTTCTAAGCAGGCAACCAGGACATTAACCATGAGCCTTTAGTAGCCATTCCAAATTCAGTAATAGCATTCTGTGCATAGTCTAGAGCAGATTTCACCAGTCCTCAAGTTTCCTCCAGTTCTTAAGTATAGCATGAATTCTAATTGGTCTTATTAATAAAAACCTGGAGTCAGATATAAGGATGAAAGCTGAAAGATTATAGAAGCAGAGCAGCCAACCACTAGTTCTTACTTCTACCAAATCCTCAGCCTAAAAGAGAGAGAGCTCCTGTCTCCTTCTGCTTTATAATCCCCTTTTCACCTCCTAGCCAGATGACTTCCTCCTGTCTCAACCTCCCTAGTGCTGGGATTAAAGGCATGTGTGTCTCCCAAGTACTGGGAGCAAAGGCATGAGATCCCAAGTGCTGGGATTAAAGGGGTGTGCCACCACTGCCTGGCTTTGTTTCTCTTTTAGACTAGATCAATCTTGGGTAGCCCAGGGTGGCCTTGAACTCACAGAAATCTAGCACTCTCTCCCTCTGAGTTCTGGGATTAAAGGTATATGCCACTACTGCCTGGCCCCTATGGCTAACTAGTGGCTTAGATCCATACTCTGATCTTCAGACAAGCTTTATTTGTTAGATCACAAACAAAATATCACCACACCTGAGTCTTCCAGCTTTGCTCAAAACTATCAGTATAAAGTCTCCTCTGATACACCAAGAGAGAGAGAGAGAGAGACAGAGACAGAGACAGAGGCAGAGGATATCATACTAAAGGGAGACTAAAATCAAGAAGGACAAACGTTAACTCTCCATGCCTAATGTTGGGAGCAAACAATGGCATAATTGTGGTGTGATGCAGTATTCAAAAGTTATGGCAAGTGCACCCAATAGATGTGCTGGTTACAGTCCATGCAGATTCTCTTTCTAGGGAACTTTGCATGCTTCCTGCTGCCTCCTTCAGCCTGCATTGCACGGAGCTTGCTTCACTAATTTCCATTGCAGCTTTGGCGTCGCTATTATAGCATAACACATGATTCTCCCTGGGGCTGTTTTTCAAGAAATTCAACCCTACAGCACAGTGCGCGCCCTCCCAATCTTTCCTTCGAGATATTGATGGAAACCTCCATTATTGTGTGTATTTCTTTTTCTCATTGTTGTGACAAAGTTCCTGACAAAATCAGCTGAAGGGAGGAAAGGCTTAATTTCGCTCATGGATTAAGAGTGATAGCGGTCCATCACTGTGATAAATACATGGTGTGGTGGCTCCTAACAGCAGGAGTGTGTTGCAGTGGCTTGTTCACATGACAGTACCTAGAACAGACATTTTAAAAACAAGAGTGTGAAGTCAACATGACTTTCAAAGGCCCAGTCCCAGAACTCACTTCCAATGACTATCTCAAAACAACATTGCAAAGCAGTACTGCCATCCGGGGACCAAGCATTCAAACACAAGAAGTCGTGGGGAACGTTTCATATAGAAACGTCCATAACATTGACATTTCCTAAGTCTGCATAATCACCTGGGTGAAGCTAACATCTCCCGCTGGTTCTTGAAATTCCATAGTAAAATTTTGTGTTATTTGTTCGTATTCCCGTCATGGGTATCATCTCCTTAATTGTCAAGAGTTTGAATATAATATATCATTGGATAGATGTGTTAGTTAAATATGACTGGTGACTTCTGGTCCTCCTGTGGGTGTTATTTACATCCTGGTTTTGTGGGACGGTACAAGGGAAGGATTCTGGGGTCACGGTGATGGAGTCTTCACCCTGTGATTTTTAAAAGAAAGCTTGGAAACCCAGGCAGTGTTGTTTGGCCAGTTAGTATCAGAGTCTCTGTAAGCAGCATCAAACTAGGTAATGTGTGGGGATCACAGAGTTGCTTCAAAGCTGCAATAGAGACCCCAAGAAGACAGAGATGAAGTAATGTAGAATGTAAATGAAGGTAGCATACAACACAACTTCAGAGCAGTGATGTGGGCCAATACCAGTAGGCTCTATGGAAAGAACCTCCTAAGTTCTTTGTAGACCACAGCCTACACTACAATGTACCCAATGCCAGACATGAAATGTTAGGATTTAATTCTTTTGTCTCTTGGCTCTCTTTGTTTTGTTCTAATCTCTCCGATGCTATATTTTGTCCTTCCTCTTTGAAAGAGCAATGCTTCCTTAATGCCTTCCTAATCATTATTCCTTGGAAGTATATAGTGTCATTTTCTTGTTTTCAGAAGGTAACAAGCATGGTTGAGCTGAGTTTTCGGGGACTTTGCATTGAACTTTGGAGCTATGCTAGAAGAGTTAAGACTTTGGGAAACCTTGTAGACTAAGTGCATTTGCATTGTCTAAGAGAGAGATAAATTACTGGCAGGTGGGATAGTTTAGTCTGAACTGTTTTCCTGAAGGTCTTTGTGTAAAGGATTAGTTTCCAGCCTGGCTGTATTGGTAAAATGTAATGAGTTGAGAATTATTGGGAAGGGTCATCATCAGACACTTCGACAATGATGTGCCACCACAGAACCAATGGAGCAGAAACTGACATCTAAAATCCTGAGCCCAAATAAGTCTCTTTATTAACTTATATTCTTAAGCCTTTTGCTAAATGAGAAACTGACTCACACAAACATTCTTGGTTCCCTGTTGCTTTGTGTGTGTGTGTGTGTGTGTGTGTGTGTGTGTGTGTGTGTGTGTGTGTGTAGAAAACTACAATTGTTTCCTTCTACCACTTTTCTTTCTATAAAATTTTGTGTTATTTGTTCATATTCCCATTATGGGTATCATCTCCTTAATTGTCAAGAGCTTAAATATAATATATCATTGGATAGATGTGTTAGTTGAATATGGCTGGTGACTTCTGGTCCTCCTGTGGGTGTTATTTACATCCTCCAACTTTGTGAGGCCCATGTTACCTCTTTCTGTAAGCTTTCTAGCCTTTCTACATTCTCAAGTGTCTCTGAAACCTGATAATCTAAACATGTTCTGGTGTGTGTGTGTGTGTGTGTGTGTGTGTGTGTGTGTGTGTGTGTGTGTTAAGCATAGAACCCAAGTCTCTGAGCGAGCAAAATAGGCAAGCACTCTACTATTAAGCTGCAACCCAGCTTATATATACCATCCTTTATTACTACACTCAAGTTTCTGTGTACTAATTTTATCCCTCTTCTTGCCTCTTACATGTCTCTCCTCCTCTTCTCTGTCCTCGCGTTGTCTGATTTTAGCTACCTGTCTTTTCTTCTGTTTTATCTGTCCTATTAGTGAAGCTGCCTTGCCTAGGGTACCTATCATCAGGAGGATTTCTGTTCGATTTTATTTTAATTACTTCAATCTCAACTAAATTTCTATGATAGACTGTTGAATTGATTTTGAATGCTGATTATTTTTTAAACCTCTGATTGTTTTTTTTTTTGTTGTTGTTGTTAAGCTCAATCAAACTTCCTTAAAACAGCTTTGTGAATTATTTGTCTGTGTCCTTATGTATCTATGGACTTATTGTTGGTTTTCAACAGTTTATTTTGTTTGTTAGGAAGGTATAAGGTTTCTGGAAAGTTCTTGATATTTATTAATGTATGACAAACAACTGTATGTCAAGAAATTATGCTTCCCAGGCTTATGAAGTTTGTGTGTCCTGGAAGCCTGTGCTCCCAGAAACTGTAATTTATCTGGGCAGCAGTTGATGCCAAAATAAGTATTTAAGCATCAAATGGTAGCCTAAGTAAGTGTTTGTCCTACAAATTGTCATTATTTTAACATCAGATGCTAACGTATGTGTAAGTTTGCCATCAACTTGCTATTTAGTATGTTTCTCAGCAAGGATTCTGGTTTCCTAAAAGGGAGTACTTTTCCCACAGGCTGTGTCAGGTCCAGATAATTCATCGACAGTTGCTGCCCTATGATCAGACACCAGGGAATTCAAACCAGCAGTGTGCCCTAACATGAAGGGATGGCCCTAGTCTTATTTTATTTTATTTTATTTTTTGAGGAGTGTAGAAAACATGGCATGCTTTTATCCTTAAATAAAACCAATGGGTTTGGTTGAATTTTATTGTGGTATAATTGACATATAAATAACACATATAATTTGATGAGTTTGGACACATAAACATCTGTGTTCTATTTAATAATGATTTATTTTCAAAATATCACAAGCTTAAAGCACAGTTAGAATTGTATGAAGAGTACTTTTCATCAGAAGCATCAAGAGCACTTTGTTAACTGAATTCTCTAGTGGCTTAAGGTAGAGATTACAGGTTTGATTCATCTTCCAGACTAACAGTGGTTCTTTCCATGGTCTGGGATTGGTGGTGAGCCCATATGAAGGACACCACAACAATGCCACAGAAATATTCAGCAATGCTGAGTCATACCCAGATTCTGTGGTCCACTGAAACCAACACAGCATAAAGGTTGGACCAAAGCTTATGCAGCTATTGCTTGCTTTCATCTCTGGAATACTCTTGGCATGGTGTCTCTCTCATCAGCTCCCAGTGGTGTGTGTGTGTGTGTGTGTGTGTGTGTGTGTGTGTGTGTGTGTGTGTCTTTTAAATCAGTGTTTCTTCCATCCAAGTATTTACCAGTCTTGCTTGTGTTCCATTCTGGGTAGAATGGTATGCTCTTTTATGAAGGGAAAAGGAAAAGGAGTGGATCTAGGGAAGAGGGGAGATGGTGGGGGTAGAAACTGAAAGGAGAGGGGAAGGGGAAAATGTGGTTGGGATTTAATATATGAGAGAAGAATAAATAAAAATCAATCAATCAATCAATAAGTCAGTGCTTCTCAACCTTCCTGATGTTGTGGTGACCCCCTCAACCATAAAATTATTTTTGTTACTACTTCAAGATAGAATTTTGCTACTGTTATGAATTGTAATGCAAATGACTGATTTTTCCCATGGTCTTAGGCGATTTCTGTGAAAGGGTTGTTCAACCACTAAAGGGTTTGTGACCCACTGCTTGAGAACTGCTGTTTTAAATGCTATTGATGATAATGGCATAGATATCTCTTTAATAATAAAAACATCAATTTTCAATTTATCTATAGTCACAGGTTTGCTTATTTTATTTCTCATGACAATGGCATATAGTTTATGAAAATGTTATTTTAATTTGAAAAGATCTTTTCAACTAGGTCCAAAGTCTTTAACACATTCACCAGCATTGTCATTAAATAATAACAGGATTATAACAAAGTACACTGTAGCACCATAGATATCTGAGAGCATGTACTCATCTTATAGATGCTTTATGGAAAGAGTGTTCTCTTATGACACATAGTTTAACATGTATAGGACTATAAGGTAAAATTGCACATTTCTTTTCAGTTTGACACATCTTTATCTGGCTTGCAATATAATTTCTCAGTTCTCCAGCACTATATTTTTAGGTACTGCCAAGTCTTCATGGACAGATAATAGAATAAAATGGCCTGATTTGCCAATGGATAATGCACACTTCCATCAGCAAAATCTAACAAAAGTGCTAAATGCTAGAAGAGGTACTAAGGTGATTCATTGCGTATTTATATTAACATTTAGATTAATAATAAAACAAAAGTAGAAAGGCTTGATGGAGTGGATATAAGAGAGTAAATATGTAAGAAACACTATGTAAAACAACTCAGGGTAATACATTTAATTTTTGCCATAAATTTCCAAATAATAGGAGCTCAAATTACATTTATGTCAACTTTTATACTTCTCTTTGAATATTCATTATGAAGAATTTGTTATAGATTTCTTATTTCCTAGAATGTCCTGAAGGAAAGTGAAATAACCTATAATGATGTATTTATTGAGGACTTAATATGACCATCAGTGCTAGGTCATATTAAAGTATTAAATAATTTAATCAACTATTAAGAACCTCTGGGCTTATAATTTTTTTCTATTAAATTAGGCAGCTCAAAGCCTTGCTCTGGCTCTTAACTGTCTCTTTGTAAATGTAAATTTTCTGTGTCCCAGGACTCCAAGGCTGGGTGTTGCCTCTTAGAACAAAGGATTTTGACAGTTTAAAATTATCTCTGTCTTTTTTTTGCAGGTAACATCACTTTCATTAAGAGTCTGATGATGTGACATGCAAAGGAGTAATGTGTCTGGAAGGGACCAGAGAAGGTAGATAATGCAAAATGACAGAACCAAGTTTCCTTATGTTCAGCTTCTAAAGTAGACACCACCAAATGCAAAACACTCACTATGTATACTCAGTCATTTTTTTTTGTATTACATGAATTAAGCAACTCTCAAATACTTGATAACTAGGTTTCAGAAAGGCAGTAAGATAGTGCTTGTGTTCACATACAGTGAATGGGTACCACATGTGAGCCATTGTGTCTCTTAGGTCAGCAAACAGAGTGCTGTTTTCTCTTATCCACATGGACACACAATGGTTTACCCATGGATGGTCAGAATATTCTCCATCCCTCTTTCTATTGTTAAAAATCCCTTAGCCCATCAAATGAAGGGGCTTATTTTGTCTCTCCCTGTACATTTATTTACCTTTGGACATGACTTCATAGCTAATAGGCTGAAGGCATAAATGATACCGTTTACGTATACATGCTCTTCAAAATCATGGGTTAAAACCAAATGACCAATGACATGGTGGTCAGAGGCCATGATTTAAGTGTGATCAATCCATGGACATGCTACCTCTGTGAATGTGGTTTTATTAATTATGGAGTTGATTTCACCTGCAGCATTTGCCCTGTTGTGTTTTGCTGTAGAGGGAGATTGCCTGCGTCCCACTGGAGGACCCACTAAGCCCCTCCATTGTGCAGACAGCAACCCTTACCATGCAGCACCTCTGACAGCAACTTGAACTTAAGAGTTCTCAGCCTCCAAACCATGAGAACCTTTTTGTCCTTTACAAATGACCTAGGCTTGGGGTGCAGTTTTGCTCTTGTAGCACAAGAAGCCGTTATGAGAGACACAGAAAAAGACCGACGTGGCGGAAAAGCGAATTCTTAGTCTAAACTTCAAGGGAGCCACCCGTCAGCCGCTAAATGGCTCCTACTATGTAAGTGAGCCAGTCATGCGCTTCAAGCCTCCAGCGAGCCACCGCCCCACATGACTGCAAGAAGAACTGACTGGTCAAGGTACAGGACCATACATGTAATCATAGGCCAATGCTCTTCTGAGATGAATTTTTCTATAGGTTACTAAATCGCTCGTGACTTAAACCTTTGGTTTAAAAGGGGAAGGAGCTTTATGATAGTACTGGTTGTCAATTTAACAGGATCTAGAGTCATCTAGGAAACCAACCCCTCTACCCTTGTGTGTGAGTGGGTATCTAGACAGACTTCCCTGATGTGAATCGGTCCATATAAATGTGGGCAGCATCCTACCGTGGTCCTTTAACTAAATAAATTGAGGAAGCCAGCTGAGCACCAGCATTCAGCTCTCTGGTCTTCTGATGACAGACACAATATGACCCACAGCTTCTCCTCTGTCGTCTTACCCCCACCTGGAGACATTGTCCCTCTTCAAAGCCTCCATTCCTTAAATTGGGCCAGCAGATATATAATCACAGCAATAGGAAAAGTAGATAACACAAATATCTTCATAGAAAATTATTCTAGAATCCCAAGAGAAATATTTGTCTTCCTCGATTATTTTCTGCCTCTCACCACCCATTCTAAACTCTATTATTTGAACCAGGCATTGAGAAGGTACAGTACCTTGGTTGCTGTGATTTCAACTGTGTCTTTCAAATATATGTTGAGGTGGTCAATCCAGTTGCTCTGGCTTCCTTTGGAAGTGGGGGTTGTAAGCCTGTACTATCCTGGATTACATGGGACTTAATTCAGTATGAGAAGTTGTTTCTAGGCATAATCGGAATTTTTTAAAAAGCCAATCTCCTAGTCTCACTTTTAAGTAGTATTTGAAATTTATAAACACGAGTTAAGCACGTGAAATTGTAACTCTCAGCCTTCTGATGTTGTAGATCCAAGTAATTGGAGAAAATATTGCAGCAAAAAACCTGTCTTCAGTCGGAAGTTGTCGAATACATGCAATTTAAAGTGTGAACATTCCAAATCCTGAAGTTCAGCAATTCAAGTTTCCTCCACACTAATGAGCTTTGGAAGCTTCTAATAAAGAAACAAAAAAATTTAGATCTTTTCAATATGACTAAATATAAGACTTCTGCATACTTATTCTCTTTGTGTACACCAAACTTTGAAACCAATTTTTCAAATCAATGCCTTCTTCTCAACATAATTATGGTTAAAATGTATCTCTGGAAGAACTAGTCTGCACAGAAACATGTCTTTGACAATGTATTTTATTCTGCATCTTTTCATAGTAGATTTTTTTTCTATCAAGAAAGAAAACATTATTTTTTCTTATGGTTGGAATAGTTAAAATGTGTATGGCTGTGTGTATAAGAAGAAGCTGGGATGGATAACAGACAAAATAAAAGAGAATTTCTAAAAGAAGTTTAGATAATCTGAAATCTACACTAATTGTTATAATTATCCAGAAATGTTATTTTTTAAAGAAAAATAATATGATGGCAAGGTCTATTAGCATGAGTAATATACTATTAGCCCAAATACTTTAGAGTATATTAAATGTGTCCTCAGACATATGCACACTGACCTAGAAAATAGTGACTTGGAGTAGAATATTTGCATGACATTACATCAAACACATTCAATGCCATGGAAAACATGTTAAAGCTCTAAAAGGAAATACTCAAGGTACAGTAAATGTATCCCTTTAAAATACCCCTGTTGGTGTTAAAAATATGCTTGCGTACAGTATAAATATAACTGCATTTATGTTTGTTTATGCCAAGAATATTTAAATAAGAATTCACAGGAATAAACTTTTATTTTACTGCAGGCAAAATGTTTTCATCATGGAAATAAATTCCCACTGGACAATATATATATATATATATATATATATGTATATGTGTATATGTATATATGTATATATAGTTTATATAAACATTTTTTTCTCTTTTAAAAATAAGTAGTTCTTTGAGAATTTCATCGTATGTATTCTGACTGTATTAAATTGTGCCGATCCTCCAAGAACCAAAAACAAACAAACGAAAAAACCATTAAATCCATTTTGTGTTGTTCATCAACTCTCAGATGTGTGTCCTTCAAATGGAATGATGGAACTCCCAGAGGTCACACCCTGACTTTCCTTCTCTCGATATAGTCAATGGACAAGAGCCCCGTAGCTAGAGGTGGGACTTCATATCCTCCTCCCCTCCATGCTAGGACACTGTCTGTTTTACAGTTTCATAAACCTTGTGGCTACAGTCACAATTGTTGTAAGTTCATGGGTGTACCTACCATGCCATATTTGGAAAACACTATTCCTTTGTATTAAACCACTGTCTCTGGTTATTTAAACATGTCTGCCCTCTCTTCCTCAGTGGCTCCTGAGCACAGAGAAGAGATTATGTGATACACATGTCACATTTAGGAGTGAAAATTCCTTGGTTTCATATTCTTTGCATTTTGACTACTTGTGGGTCCATGTGTCGGGCATCCACGGAAGAAAGAACATTTTGTAGTGAGGGTTGAGAGGTAAATTAATTCATGGGTAAAATGATAAGTCATTAAGAATTAACTTAATACTATGCTCATAAGAGTACTATGTTCTTTCCTAGGGACTATGACCTCTCTAGATACAGCTTCTTGGCCCTGATATTGGGGTCAAATTTGGGTTTAAGCACAGGCTTTATATCCAATCTAAAAGTGATTGACAACCCCCATGACATTTGTGGCTCTGTTGGACCAGTGGGTGTGGCTTATGAAGGTAGTTACTATTGGAGTTCTGGGTTAATAGCTTGATAAGATTGATAATTACTTTCTTTCTCAGGTAGTATACCTCATAAAAGCTATCCAGTGGGGATGATGCTTCTCATTGGGTATCAGCTTTATTTCTCCATATTCTGTGAGTCAAGAATATGGTATCTTCAGCAACCAGTAGACACATACATGAATATAGTGACTGATAAATAGTTTCAGTCTGTCAAGATAGGGCATATTCAGGGTGGTGTGGCAACACAGCAGGATACAAGATCAACCCAAAAAAATTAGTAGCCCTCCTATATACATTGGACAAATAGGCTGAGAAGGAAATCAGAAAAACATTACCCTTTACAATAGCCACAAATGATATAAAATACTTTGGGGTAACACTAACCAAGCAAGTAAAGGACCTATATGACCAGAACTTCAAGTTCCTGAAAAAAGAAATTGAAGAAGATGTCAGAAAATGGAAAGATCTCCCATGATCATGGATAGGCATGACCAACATAGTAAAAATGGCAATTTTACCAAAAGCAATCTAGAGATTCAATGCAATCCCCATCAAAATACCAACACAATTCTTCACAGACCTGGAAAGAATAATACTAAACTTCATATGGAAAAACAAAAAGCCCAGGATAGCTAAAAGAATCCTCTACAATAAAACAACCTCTGCAGGCATCATGATCCCTGACTTCAAGCTCTACTATAGAGCTACAGTAATAAAAACAGCTTGGTATTGGCATAAAAACCGACATGTGGACCAATGGAATCACATTGAAGACCCACCCTGACATTAACCTGCACACCTATGAACATATAATTTTTTACAAAGAAGCCAAAAATGTACAATGGAAAAAGGAGAGCATCTTCAACAAATGATGCTGGCATAACTGGATATCAACGTGTAGAAGGCTGCAAATAGATCCATATCTGTCACCGTGCACAAAACTTAAGTCCAAGTGGATTAAGGACCTCAACATAAATCCAGCTACTCTGAACCTGACAGAAGTAGTCTTGAATACATTGGCATAGGAGATCACTTCCTAAATATAACACCAGTAGCACAGACACTGAGAGAAACAATCAATCAATGGGACCTCTCGAAACTGAGAAACTTTTGTAGAGCGAAGGATATGGTCAACAAGGCAAAGCGACAGCCTACAGAATGGGAAAAGGTCTTCACCAACCCCACATCTGACAGAGGACTGATATCCAGAACATATAAGGAACTCAAGAAATTAGACATCAAAATGCCCAACAGTCCAATTAAGAAATGGGCTATAGAACTAAACAGAGAATTCTCAACAGAGGAAACTCAAATGGCTGAAAGACATTTAAGGAATTGTTCAACATCCCTAATCATAAGGGAAATGAAAATCAAAACAACTCTGAGATACCACCTTATGCCTGTCAGAATGGCTAAGATCAAAAACACGGAAGACACTTTATGCTGGAGAGGATGTGGAACTAGGGGAACACTCCTCCACTGCTGGTGGGAATGCAAGCTTGTACAACCATTTTGGAAATCAATATGGTGCTTTCTTAGAAAATTGGGAATCAGTCTCCCCTAAGATCCCGCTATACCACTCTTGGCATATACCCAAGAAATGCTCAATCATACCACAAGAGCACTTGCTCAGCTATGTTCATATCAGCCTTGTTTGTAATAGCCAGAACCTGGAAACAACCTAGATGCCCTTCAACTGAAGACTGGATAAATAAAATGTGGTACATATACACAATAGAATAATACTCAGCAGAGAAAAACAATGACATCATGAGGTTTGTAGGCAAATGCGTGGATCTAGAAAAAATCATCCTGAGTGAGGTAACCCAGACTCAGAAAGACAAACATGGTATGTACTCACTCACAGGAGGATACTAGATGTGGAACAAGGATGACTGGACTGCTACTCACATAACCAGGGAGACTACCTGGAAAACAGGACCCCAAGAAAGACACAAGGATCACCCAATGATGGAGAAATGGATGAGATCTACATTAACAACCTGGACATGAGTGGGAGTAATGAAGGGCGAGGGTCAAGGGAAAGAGAGCCTGTGGGAGCGGGAGATCCCAGCTGGATCAAGAACAGAGAGGGAGAACAAGGAATAGGAGACCATGGTAAATGAAGAACACTTGAGAAAAGGAAGAAACAAAGTGCTAGAGAGGTCCACAGAAATCCACAAAGATACCCCCACAATAGACTGCTGGCAATGGTCGGGACAGCCGGAACTGACCTACTCTGGTGATGGGATGGCTAAACACACTAATAGCTGTGCCAGAAACCCCATCCAAGGACTGAGGAATCTGAGTGCAGAGATCCACGACTAGGCCCCGGATGGAGCTCTGGGAGTCTAATTAGCGAGAAAGAGAAGGGTTTATATGAGCGAGAATTGTTGAGACCAAGGTTGGACAAAGCACAGGGACAAATAGCCAAATGAATGGAAACATATGAACTATGAACCAAAGGCTGAGGGGCCCCCAACTGGGTCAGGCCCTCTGAATAGGTGAGACAGTTGATTGGCTTGATCTGTTTGGGAGGCATCTAGGCAGTGGTACCGGGTCCTGTGCTCATTGCATGAGTTAGCTGTTTGAAACCTGGGGCTTATGCAGGGACGCTTGGCTCAGTCTGGGAGGAGGGGACTGGACCTGCCTGGACTGAGTCTACCAGGTTGATCTCAGTCCTCAGGGGAGGCTTTGCCCTGGAGGAGGTGGGAATGGGGGGTGAGCTGGGGGGAAGGAGAGGGGAACAGGATGGGGGAGAACAAGGGAATCTGTGACTGATATGTAGAACTGAAAGGTTTTGTAAAATAAAATAAAAGGAAAAAAAAAGAGAAAACTGTAAACTTCAAATATATTGAAAGAAAATTAAAAAAAAAATAGTTTTAGTCTGGATGAAACACCAAAGTAGCTATGGTATCACCAAAGGGTAATGCAAACAAAGTAACAAAAAATGTAAATTTGAAGCTGATATAGTCTTTTATGTCATATTGACCATAATTATTAGATGAGAAAGCAACTAGTTCAAGTTTACAATATTCATCCAACAAACTGGTATTATTTAAGATATTAATTACACTCATGATATTCATTAATTATACTCTTGATATTAATTACATTTGTGGTATCCATGATGTCATGGGCCTATGAGGATGCTGGATTGAAGTCTATCAAATTGTGCAAACAGTCAAATTGTATGTGAATTATTTGTCAATAAAGATTTTATAAAACATAAAAAAAAACTGATATTATTTGAGTAACACCAAGTAGCAGATACTTCAACCAATTCCAACTAGATGCTAATTTAAATTTACTTTTCAGAGGAACAAAGCCTTAGAAATCATGCTTGACTTGAAATGTGTGCCATGTGAAACAATGTGATTTTCAGCATATTGCCCTAGAAAATCATGCCCATGTCTGCTTCATACACCCACTGTTGACCACACTTTCCTGCTCTCCTGTGGCTGCTGTCTTATCACATGTATGGACTTTTGCTTCCTATTATTTTTTAAAGCATGATGAATTTTGTACAAACAAACATCTCCTGAGGGAGTCAGGTGAATAATTTCACAACGTAAGTACATTTTTAATGTGTCACCACACCAAAGGAGACCGCTGATCTCATTTTCAATATTTTCCCATAGTTATATTGACTAGGAATTTTCAGTAGTTCAGACCAACTTGGGATTTTTTTTCTCTGTATAAATTAAAGCCATTCACTTAGAAGCCAGGTGCTAGAAGGGATGTCTGTCTTTTCTGAAGACTGGGGACTTCTCAATGGTCTCATGCTTTATTGAGTCCCATTCACACAAACACTGCCCTCTACAGTCATTGCTGTGCTAAATTAGTTAAATGTAAAAATCACATTGTATTTCACTTTGCATGTCATGGTTATGCCTCAGCAAATAGATGCTTTTATTTGAATTCCCTCTTAATAAATGACTCACACTGTATTATTTTTCATGAAAGATTTAAAAAGAGAAAAGAAAAAGGAAACCGAAATTAAGTATTCCACTTCTACTTGGTGCTTCTTCAATTGTAGAGCTGTGAGATTCTAGTTTGTACCAATCACACACTTTCTCTTCTATGTTTGCTGTTTATGTGCTTGTGCATACAGCTGTCTCTGTCATTATCACATTTTCTTGTATTGATTAATGGCTCACATTTATACTATAAGTGTTCAGTAGGATTTTCCTGTAGACAAATATGGAAAGTGAATGAGAGCAATAATGGTGTATTTCATCCCCCAAAGGAAACTCTATACTGTATAAAGGTTCCTTCTCCTTCTCTCACAAGAACAGAATGATAAACTTTACATAGAGATAGGATGCAAATGACCATATCCAGGTATCAATCAGAGTTGCCCTCAATGAATTCAGTAGAAGCCTGTGCTGCTGTAATTATTAGCTTAGTGACAGCGGTAGAGTCACACAGATCTTAACGCCAGTTCACATTTCTCTCCAATGAAAACAACATGCATTGGAGCACTGTAGAGTAAGAGCCCACAGCAAAACCACAGAGGAACAAGGATCAAGTTTCACAAAATGGTTTATGGGCAGACTTGAAAGTGAGGGATGTGGAAAACATAAATTTAAACTGATTTTTGGACTGGAGTGTGCACCTGCCACTTTGATAGCATCATTTGGGATGCCTTGGTGGGAGTTTGTTGGAGCAGGTGTAAGAAGCACCAGTATCACAGGAAGGGACTGGAATTACCTGGAAAGTTCAAGTCTTGGGTACATAGAATGTTGGGCCTGCAAAGAAACTATGAGGCAGATACATACTTTAATGTCTTTACTATAAAGGTTAAGAAAACTGAACATAAAATCATAAAATATACCCAAAGAAATGCTAAAGTAACAAAGAGCAACCAGGACTCTGTCATTGACTTCTGGTCAAAAGTTAAAAGTGTATCACTAACATATGTGTACAAAGCCTGTATTCATAGTTAATATATTTCCACAATATTATACATAAAATACAAATATATTTATGCTATATTTGAGAAGCATTTAATGGAAGTTTTATTGTAAACATTATCTTGCTGCTAAGTAAGAAATAGTTCTCATTATAAATACTTATATCTACTTATATGTGAATGCTTGAGGATGTCCAATTAAAACAATTCTTACAGACAATTTTACTTAGAATAACTGTCAACTGAGGTGATTTCTAAAGAAAACATTTTATAAAAATGTAATATTTAAACTTGATTTGAAAGCTCTGTCCTATGTAACAGATATTCACCAATAAATTATTAATTAAGATGTGTCTTTTCAAAGACAAACATGCATAAAAACATTTGCTTTCTTTAACACTACCTTTGACCTTATGAAGCTTTGCTGTTTGTCAAAATAAATATAATGGTAATGATTTCAATTAACCTCTAAAACATTTAAAAATATTACTTCATTAAGATTATAAATATTATTTATTTAAATTGAAATACATTTGTTGAAATAATTTACAATGCAAAGTTTCTTATATATATGATATATATATATATATATATATATATATATATACATATACACATTTGGCATATCTAAAAATAACTAATACTTACAAACAAGAACTGTGTGACTTGTTCTGTTCTCTGATCTTCAGGCAAATTTTATTAGGGTACACAGTATACTACCACATACACCTTTAATCCCAGCACTTGGGATTTCATGCCTTTGTTCCCAGTACTTGGGAGGCGCATATGCCTTTAATCCCATCACTAAGAAGGAAGTAATATGGCTAGGCAGAGAAAGGTATATAAGGTGTGAGGAGACAGAAAATAAAAGCTTTATGATTAGAGCCTTTCGGATGAGGACTCAGAGGATTTCTTTACCAGGTTTATTGTACCAGGCATGGAGGCCTTCAATCCAATAAGAAACCAATAGGTAATACTCATAACATCCATGCCCCTATTACACCAATGGGTATATTTTGCCTATCCAGTTGTTACCATAACCCTCGCGGTTACAACTGGATAAGACTATTGATGATTATTCTTAAATGGATGTCTGCATTGACTTTTCAGCACTGTTAAAGCTAGCAGTCAGACATGAAGCTTTTAGGTCAGCACCAGCATGATTTCTCCATGTCCTGTAACCAAAGTGTTTGATAACAGTAGAATCTTAGTGCTGTGGGATGTTGTGTGTTGCTCTCATTGGCTGGTAATGAAGTGGTTTTGGCCAATGGTGAAGCAGGATAAGGTTAGGTGGTGCAATCAAGCTGAAGAGGGGGATGAAGAAAAAGGTACAGTCGGGCCAGAGTCCAGCCATTCTCCAAGGAAGCAAGACATGTAGAAAACGAGGGAACAAACCATGAACCACGTGGCAAAGCATAGATAAGAAATGTGGATTAATTTCAATGTAAAAGCTAGCTAGAAACAAGCCTCAGCCACTGGCTGAGCATTTGTAATAAATATAAGACCCTGAGTGGTAATTTGGGAAGCAACTGCCAGGTTTAATCAGGCAAAGGGATAGAAACCTCCGTTTACACCTTAGCATCTAGTCTCTGGTGGGCAACCAAAAGCAATGTCAAAATCCTGTATTACTTTGCAGGTCTCTGAAATACGCTCTGACAGTTTGAAAGCAGCCATCTCACAACCAGCACTGGACATTTGTTTGCTTATTTGTTTATTTATTTACTTTTGATAACCTATTGATCCTGGGAGAAACAATCAGAGAAAGAATTAACAAGCTATCTGTGAAACAGTTTCAACGGTACAGGGCTGAGACCGAGTCTGAGGGGGACAGCTACCTGACAGTCCTGTACAGTGAGTCTCACAGCAACAACAAAGAGAGAAAGACACCTAACCCACTTGGTAATGGAGGGACAGGAAGAATGACTGAGGATATGACACATAACATACTTTGGATAGCATCCTTTTGAGGGGCTTATGATTCCAATAGAGGAATTTGTAATAGTGATAAAGAAAACAAAATATATACAAACCAAGATAACCACACTAACTCCAGAAAATATGAAAACTATTAAATATAAGAAAATATACAGTTGTGCTTGAAGAAAGAGTGCATGAATAGACTGTATAGATTCTAAAGGCTGAGTTAATGTGTATGTGTGTATATACATAGAAAATGCACACACACACACATGCAAACATCTAACAAGCCTTGTTCCTTCTACAGATTAATAAAGTTCTTCTCATCACTTTGGTTTTTCTATGTTTAATGAACGACATCTGTAGATAGTTCATTTAATTTTTAAAAATACTTTTTAATTAGAAAGTTTCATGTTATACTAAATTATGTTGTGTTTCAATTTAGATTTTGGTTATTTATCAATTGTGCAACAATGTTTGTTACACAGGATGTTTTCAATAACAGATTTATATCAACACCTGTATATTCTGTATATATCTTTATAGGTAGGTTGTAGAATATGGTCCTTATTCATATACTTTCTAATGCTAATATTATTTATGTGATATAAGGCACTTATGGCATATTATTTCTTTGAGGTTATAATTTAATTACAACACATCTTTACTACTTTTCCTCCCTCCAAATCCTCCCATATACCCTTTTCAGCTCTCTTTCAAATTTGTGGTCTTTTGTTGTTGTTGTTCATGTTTTTTAATTTCATCTAAAACAGATTTTAATTCTCACATAAAACATCCTGATTACAATTTCCCTCCCTATACTCAAGCAATTCCTGCCCTTATCCCCTCCCACCTAGATCTATCCCTTTTTTGTCTCTGTTTAGAAAACAAACAGGGTTCTAGGGGATAAAAATAAAATAAACACTAAAATAAAACCAAAAGTAAGACATTGGAATTGGAGGAAAAAAAAAAAAGGAAAAGAGCCCAAGAGTAGGCACACTCAGGAATCCCATAAAAAAATAAAAATTAAAAAAAACCCCACTAAACTGGAAGCCATTATATATATGCAAAGGACCGGGTGCAGATCTCTGCAGGCTCTGTGCATGCTGTCCTAGTCTCTATGAGTTCATGTGAGCTTTGATCATGTGGATTCAGAGGGCATTCTTTCCTAGGTGTCCTCCATCCCCTCTGCTTTTTTTTTTTTCTTTTTTCTTTTTCTGCCTCCTCCTCTACAAGGTATCAGAGCCCCGAGGAGAGGAATTTGACAGAGACATCCAATTTAGGGCTGAGTGTTCTGAGGTCTCTCAGTTTCTGCATATTGTTTTTTTGCTGTAGATCTCTGCACTTTGGTTTAGGAAGGTATTCTGCACACTTACAAGAAAGCAATGGAAACGTCAACCCAGCAACAAACTCTTTGATGGACAATGGTGTTTAACCTGCAAGGTATGCTAGGGCAATGGTGGCACAAAACTTGGGGGGGCGTGAGTAACCAACCAATATCAATGAAGAACCACTCAAACAAGATGGAAAACATGCCCAGCACTGCTTGGATGACCAAATACCTGAGACTAGATATCCCTGTGAACTAAGGTAAAACCAAAGGTAGCTGTTCTTAAAAACCACCAACCAACAAACAAAAATAGTAACAGTAAAATGACTCATAATGGCATTCTATATTCCCATAGATCAATGCCTTGATCAGCCATCAGAGACACTTCCTCCTGCACTGAATGTGGATCATTCGGAGACCCATGGCCTCTTTATTTACTTATTGATATTACAAATGTATATATATATATATATATATATATATATATATATATATATATATATTCCTAAATACAGCATGTTCAGTTTGGCACTGGACAACCAATTATGCTCTCCTGGTGAAGGTTACCTCTCTCATTCTTAAGTTTTTCTCAGTTGCCTATAGTTCTTTGTGTAGGGTTGGCACCTCATGGTTTTTTTTCCCCCATCTAGTTTGTCATGTTCATTCATGTTCTTGCTCCATTCATGTCTGGGCAATTATGTTGGTAAACCTTTATGGATGTAGTTTCTGATGTTATTAGGAGACACAATCTCACAGCAAACTCTTATCCTCTTTCCATTCCTGCTTCCACAGTGTTGCTGAGCTTTCTTTCGGTATGAACTTGTTTTGTAGATGTACCCCACTGGGACTACCTCCTATAACTCTGCGTTTTGGTTGGTTGTGGTTTTCTGTAATGGTGTCTGTCTTTTTTAAGGAAGAATTTCTTTGATGAGAGATGAAGATTGACTTGTTGGTATAAGGACAATTGTTTGTAGATTTTTGTAATGATTATGCTGGTGTAGTAATTAGTGGCTTTAGATTCTCCTCCAATAAAATATAATTCCACTAGTACAGAGCAGTTAGCTAGGTTTGGAGAACTAGCATTTTTTTAAGCAGTTGTCTTCAATTGCAATAATTAAAAATTACTTGTATTGGTTTACAAAGTAGCTGGTCATCTTTTGTGTATGATGAGAAAACTTTATTGAGGCTCTTTATGGTGTATGTCACATCTAGTACTCTCTGTTCCATTTCCTGGGAAATGATCAGAATATGACTATGGCAACTTCAATTACTAAGTGCTAACTCTAGACAGTAGTAAGGCAAGGAGCCACCACAGACTCCCCTCATCAGGAAGACAAGAGCTTTGTCAAAACTCGCACAATGTCTGTGATCCAGCTGGCATAGGAGGTAGTGAGGGAGACTGTGAATGGAACTTCTCTCAAGTAAGAGGAATGTAGGGAGTAGGTAGAGAGTGAACAGTGACCATAAACATTTGGTTAAAAAAAAAAGTACATTTGTCAAAACAGGGCTCTGCACACTTAAAGATTGCAGAAGCAACTGAAACCATTAGAGCAAGATTTTTAAATCATGTGGGAGTCAGCAAAACAAATCAAAATTATTGTGGAACAAAAGAGAGGAAGGAGGAAGATGAGGCTCTGCTTACAATGTTTACTGTACACATGATTTGCCCAAGACTTGCTGACATCCATTTTTCTCATTTAAGTGACAATCTTGGATATAAGCTAAGGTTGGTTAAATTGCAACTTCCATATGCTTACCCACTTCACTTAGTACAGGTGGGTTTTGTTATTTTTATATGTTTACTTATTGTTATTATTTTCTTAGTATTTGTATCAGTAGAAAATTAGAGAGAATTTAAACTCACAGGTTTTTTTTGTTGTTGTTGAGTATTGTGTGTGTGTGTGTGTGTGTGTGTGTGTGTGTGTGTGTGTGTGGTTTTGTTTGTATTTTTCAGCACAAGCTCAGGTAGAAATTGATGCTAACAATAATTTCAATCATAAAGAGGCTTTGATTACTATAAATTTACCTGAATCAAGTATGGTAAGATAACCAGAAATTATGCATGTGCATTCTGAGATTCCCTCCATAGAGAAGCTTTCAGTTCAGAAGTTAATCACTGTAAGGTACTGTAGTTGGCAAACATTCACAATTCAGTGGTTAGTTAGCATGTTCACAGCTCTACTTTCAAACCACAAGTGTAAGCACTGCCTCCCTTTTTTGCAATGTTTTCTACACTTATTGTGTCTATATGGATGTTTTGTATATGTGCATGTGTGTGTATATGTCTGTATAACATGTGCATGTCTGGGGCCATGAAAGCTGTCAGATTCTTTTGCTGCAGGACACATAAATATGAAGCAGGAATTCAGCTAACTGTAACCAAAGCTAATACCCAGAGGAAGCAGGGCTCTTCTAGAGGAAAAAGTCAAGCCTCAAGGAGTCTTGGTGATAATTGCCTTTTCAATATATATTAGCTGGTTCCTGAAATGATTTTCTTTTGCACTATGTGTCCTTCTAAGCACTTCTAACAGTGTATTTTATCTGAGCTACCTCTCAAACATCCAAAGACAAGTGGCAGACAGAGTAGCATCCTAGACCCCCTGCTGCCTCCTGAATTAAAGTAAATATCCACAGGGGGACACCACTGAGGCCAGAAAGGCAGAAGTTAGGGCCATAGCTTTGTTTCTTGTACACATTAAGTTCAGATCCTCCTTTCTCCCACAGCCCAAGTGGCATCCTTGAGCAACTTACATGAGACAAAGGGTTTGCTTTTTTTATACCAGGTACTTCAAGCTATGACAAGTTACATAGCTATCAAGTACTCTTCCCTTACTCTGCCAGAAAACAGTGACATAGAAAAAAAAAAGGCATTTTATTTAGTGACTTGTAGACTCTTTGACCTAACCACCTCCAAGATTGTAGTTTGAGTACATTTATAATAAACTTGAAATGTGTCACCTAACTACTTCTAAGAGTATATTTTGAGCACATAGATTTCCTTTCTGATTTATTCCAGCCTTTATTTGACCCCACCTCATTTATTCACTCCCCCTTTTAGGTTGCAATTGAAGCTGGCCATCACTGTCCCTGTGGGGACCTTGAAAGCCTCGCATTTATTGTAAAATTCTGAGTGCCTGTAAGGTTAGAGACCAGTTCAGGAGAGGAATGAGGAGGAACAAAGGTGGAGAGGAGTGAAGATCAAGGTCAGGACCAGGACGAGGTGGAAAGAACTTAGTTAGAACTATGAGAGTACAGAATTGAAGCTGTGTAGACCAAATTTTGTCTCAGAGGAATAAAGTGAATGGACTGAGAGCTCAGTGTAATTTCTAGTATTTGCCCATTGTCTGCTTAAAGGATGAATATCCCCAATCTCATAATCCGGTTGCTTCCATACAACCCTATTCTGTTTTTACCACAAGCCAATTCTGATGCCGTAAGGGAATGGCCACATTTAAACAATCCCCCTGCATAGTTCAGACAGGTGGGGGAAGAATGCTGCAGGCAAATCTTTGGAGTGCAATTCAGGTTAGTCTTCTGCATGATTCACTCTTTTTCTTTACTGCTTCATTTCTTTATCAGTGAACCCACCCACACGACCACTTCTACACCACACCTTAAGAATCCTTCCTATTCGGGCCTCCTTTGTAAAAGTTATTGCCCTTGTTTCTTTCCATGGATTATCCATATGGCTCACAATCCAAAAGGTGAAAAACAGTCTTAGAAATATAGATGTGTATGAACTAACAAGGGAAGTAAGCTTGCAAGAGTAAAAACACACTGGAATGGATAACACAGCACAAGACCATGGCTTTCCTCCCTTTGGCATTTGTTAAGGTGAGTCCAGACACTGTTTCCACTCTTTTTTTTTTTTCGGTCATGTTTTTAAATAATGAGCAGAAGATCCAAGGTTTGTAGTTCTTTTTAAAATTTGATCTCTGGAGTGCCAAAGCCTAGCTGTGTACATCCTTAGAAATAAGTGTAATGACTCTGGGTTCTTGCTTAGTGTCAAAGAATATTGAGAGCTACAATGCATCTGTCTAGGGAAATGAGATTTCCAAAGCTCTGTCTCCAAACATCATCTGCTTTGTGGTGAAATAACATCCATGTCATCCACGATGAGGAACACCCTGTATGTTGTCCATAAAGATTATTATACCGGGATTATGATGATGTTCCCTTTATTATAAGGAATCTTGTTAAGCTTTTGCAAATGGTGCTTTGTACCATGCATAGAACAGACCTTCAAGGAAAATCTAAGATTCTTCTATTTTGGCATATGACAAAGAACGTGAACATGAAGTCTTCAGGAAGCAAGGTATGACATGCCAGCTGCACTGCCCTGGACACCTGAGACCTGTCACTCCTGAGTGGGAAGAGCTGCTGGCTTCCTCAAATACAAATGTGAGAAATAGGACCCTAGGAATAAAATATATTATACACATTTGATAATTCCCCCATATGCCAGTCCACTTGATAGTATACTTATCCACCCTCTTGTTTAGCATGTCCTCTTAAAGTTAATTTTCTTAAAAACTAAAGGTTCTTATTAAAAGATTGTTCTGGGGCTGGAGAGATGGCTTTGTATTTAAGAGTATTTGCTGCTTTTGTAAAAGACAGATAACCAGTTCCCGGCACCCACATCAAATGGCCTACAACCACGTGTAAATCAGGGTATCAGGGATCCAATGCTTTCTCCTGACCTCTGCAGGCGCTCACATTCACATGGGCACACACACATGCAGTCACACATACAAGCACACAAATAAAAACAATATAAATATATATAAATAATAGATCTCTTTAATTCTGGGATGCCAGGGCTTGCCTCTACTGTGTAAAATTTAAACAACATTATAGTACAAGACTCAAATGAATTGGAATATTAATGTTTTTCTTCTTGTGTAGTAACAATAATTCTCACTTTGCAAGGTATTTTGATTTCAAAATAGAGCAATTTTCTATTCATCACTGACTTTTATTCTTTCATCATTTGATGTTATTATAATACATAACAAAAGAAATCTTAGGATATAGATACTATGACTTCTTTAAATGCATACGTGGAAAGAACAAACAGAAGTTGTTTGGGGTAACGTACTTTTAAGTCCCCAAAGGACAAGTACATCACAGTTGCCTGCTTCCTACCAATGTTTGTAAGTCCACATCATGCCTGGAGGAAAAGGTTCCACATGGACATCCTGCCCCTTTACCAGGCTCTACAGTTTTCAATGCTGAAACCACACAGGAGTGTCTGCATAAAGTGTACACGATACATGAAGGGCACTCCATGAACAGAACGTATGTGGTACATACGTGGGACTCCTTTGCCCCTCCCCCAGCACAGCTAGGAGTGGGAGGCTGTCAAAGCTCACAGGCCACGGCCAAGCTTCGGTGTTAATGTCATCCCTGTCTCTTTCTCCATGAAGTTTCATGACTCTTGAGACTCTCCTGATTCCTATAACTAACTTAGACTCTTCTGTTCTCTGTAACCAAGTTAGAATACCCACTGCATCCCTGGATGGTGCTCTTATGTAAGAAGGGCTTTCCCTTAGGCAGCTATTTATCTTCAAACTAACTGCTGCCTCTCGAGATGCTTAGATGCCAACCTTATGAACTTTGAAGGAAGCGCCCTTGCCAACTCTAGAGTTGGCTTGCTTGTGTCTGCCCTTTCTGTGGTGGCCCGCCCTTACCGAGCAAGCAGTGACCAGCAGGGATCAATGAAGTAAACTGTCCCCAAACCTATCAACCTAAGCTACTTTGTTCAGAAATTCATGGTTTAGGACGTGTATTCTACTTCAGAGTGATTCTCTGCCATCCAAGCGTCATAGTTGTGTTTTTACATGTGTGTCTCATTCATGGTGGGTTAAGTGCGTAACATGATATGTTAAGTGTGTAAATGAAATGCTATACAAGATCTGTATGTGGAATTCAAACAAGATGCATAATAGCAAGTGCCTACGTAGAGTAGATAGGCATGGTTGGGGCTGCAGGATGACTAGGGTGGCAAAAGCACTTGTTGCTTTTACAAAAGACCCAGGTTTCATTTCCAGCGCTTCCTTTGCTGCTCTCAACCATCTGTAACCATCGTTCCAGGAGATCTGACGCACTCTTCTGACCTCAGCAAGCTTCCCACACACATGCAATGCCCATACATATGCTCAGGCATATACACATAAACAGGAAGTAGATAAAATACACATTTCAAAACATTATTTCCGAAGCAGGTAGCATGAGAAGAGCAGTGGCAAAGGCTGTCAGTCACAGAGGAAGCATGAAGAAGAGCCCAGCAATACAAGACAGACTGGACAAAATATGTCACTTGAACTGTCCATGTGGAACATAGGGTTAAAATGCATTCCTCGGGAAGTCAGTAAGGCTGAACGAAAGTTATAAGTGACTGCAAGTATAGGAAACACATACTTGGAAATTATCAAGGATCCCTTTGTGAGATAAGCTCAGACCGTCTCCAACTAAGTGAGAACCCATATTTGCTTCTGTGTCGTGGTACTACTACTTAGATTCATCTGCCAGATAAACATTTGTTCAGTAAAATCTAAGGAATTAGAGGTAGACATCAATAATTTGTGAGCACATCATCTCGATCTTGCATTAGTGATGAGTCTGTAATTAGATTGAATGCTTGTAGAATGAAAGTTCTGGTGATTTGTGTTCCTATTTAATTGCATACATTTACCTCAAGTGATATTCCAAAACACCCTAGACATTGTCACATAAATTCATTCTTCATATTTTATATCTTAATAGATTAGTACAAGGAAATGTGTTTTACTGTAACTTAAGTACAGTTTATTTAAAACAGTGACTGGCTTTGTCTGAATCTCATTCATTATTTAATTCATCCAATATTCAAATTATTCATTAATCATTCAACAAGAAGTTACATTGTTAGCTTCTTGAAATATGATAATATGAATTATAAGTGTTATTGCTATCTTCACAATGTGTATGACAGAGAGAAAGATATAGAATAAACTAGGTGTCTGTAATTAAAAGTGAAAATTACTTATAGGAATAAATAAAGTGTTTTAAGAACACATTGCATGAACACAGTCAAGTCAATTTTTTATAAACTCCCAAAGCAGCTAAAACTTAGGAGACAACGTAAGAAGAGGTAAACAAGGATTTGCCAACCAATATAGGGGAAAATGTTCATGAAGGAGAGGGACCGTATATACGTCAGCTAGAAGTAAGAAGTATTCTGGTGGGCCTAACTAATTAAGGGGAGTTCATTAAAAACAAAGCTTTAGTGGGCTAGGAAGATGATTCAGTCAATAAAGTGTTTTCTTCACAAGTTTAAAGACCTGAGTTAAGATCAGTCATACCCATGTTAAAAGCCAGCATGATTCCTGGGAACTTCCATGGAACTGCTCTAGGCCCTCTGCATACGCAAGACAATTATGTAGTTTGATCTGCTTAAGGGGCCCCCTGGCAGTAGGATCAGGATCCATGCCTGGTGAATGAGCTGGCTTTTTGGAGCCCAATATCTATTGTGGGACACCTCACACAGCCTTAAGGCAGCAGGAGGGGCTTGGACCTGCCTTTCCTGAATGTACCTGGCTCTGCTTACTCCCTTTGGGAGGCCTTACCTTCTTGTAGGAGGGAATGGAGGGTGGGTGGGTGAGTGGGTGGGTGGGGGAAGGCTGAAGGGGTGGGAGGAGGGAAGGGGGGATTTGTGATTGGTATGTAAAATCAATAATAAAATTTCTTAATTAAAAAAAATCCAGCATGATGGTATTCCTCTGTTACTTGAATCCTGAGAAATAGAGGTAGGTCAAAAGGACTCAATGGTCATCTGTCTATCCAAAATACCAGGCATTCCAGATTCAGTGAGGAAAAGGGAAAGGGGGAGAGAAAGGGAGAAAAAGAGGGAGAGAGACAGACAGACAGACAGACAGACACACACACACACACACACACACACACACACACAGAGACAGAGACGAGATGGCAACCCCTAACCTTCACACATTCACAAAAACATCACATACATACACATAAGAACAAAAGAAAAAGCAGATTGGTGACATGGGACCATGGCACAGTGAAAACCAAGAGTTTAGTCTGTCTCCATAAGAAAGAACAAGTCAAATGTTTGCTGGAATCTTGCTCCAACCTCCCTTCTACACTCCAATCTTTGTGTTCTTCATTGAAAGAATTCAGATACGACCCACAGTGTACAGTGTAGAAGCCAGGCAGAATTGAGTATTGGGTAATCTCTCAGAATGAGAGTGAATTTGGAGAGAGGGACCACTGTAGAGAGCATGATCTAGAAGAGAGTGGACCATGGCCAAAGCACCATTGTGTAGGAAAACAGCCTCTAAGGGTGAGCAAGAACAATTGCTAAAGGGACCCTGTAGAGAGTACCACCTAGCTCCACAGTCCAGACAAATCTCTCCCACATGAGCTCTCACAGCCATTTATAAAATAATCAATTATTTGCAAACTGTATGGCCTATGGCTCAGGCTTCTGCCTAGCTAGCTCTTACATCTTAACTCAACCCATTTCTATTAACCTATGTTTTGCCCCATGGCTTCCTGGCATTACCTGTTCTCTCACATCTTGCTTCTCCTGGTGGTGGCTACCAGGATCTGCTGTGACTCCACCCTTCTTCATCTCTGTCTTCAGTTTGAATGTACCACCTAACCTTATTCTGCCTCAGCATTGGCCAAACAGCTTTATTTATGAACCAACTAGAGCAACATATATCCACAAGCATACAAAAAGACATCCCACAGCAGGACCATGGCAAACAAAAGTCACATGGAGTAAAATTAGAAAATCTTCAGAGAAACCAATAGGCCAATGTACCCTTTTAGGAACTCTGTAACTATTCTGACAATGCCTTTAAAACAGACACCTTTCTTCAACTGTCTCCTGACCAGGTGATTGACAGGTCCCTTTGAACTAGTTCATAAGGGATGGGACCATGGCCTGCCTTGTTCTTTGCTGGGCATCCTCATGCTAGATTTAATAATCCTGTAACCTTTCTGGCAGTTCAGAAAGTCATGTCTCCCCTATGGGCACAGAGGTAGAACTTATATCCTGCTATTTTGATGAAAATCATGTAACAGAGTAGATTAAAGAAAATTAAAGAAAGAGAAAATAGCAGTAACAAAATCTATAAAAATAGCCTTGCTTACCAGGAAGAATTGTCTATTCAAAATGGATCCCAGTACAGCCTGGCTGTCTACTTTTCTCCCCTTTGTGTGATCCACAGCCATGCTTCAGTGTGAGGTATTAAATTCTGAGGGTCAGTTGCTGTTTTCCTCTCTTACAAAAGCAGTATGCTAACAGACAAAGGAGATTGCATCAAAAGCTGATGATGAGGGAAGGTCCATCTCCAGTGACCTTCAAGCTCGCTAATTTGTAAATAGATACCTAATGAAATTATTAAGTAATCCCATATCAATTACACTGAATGTTATGTGGATGTCAAGGATGCTATTAAAAGTGTGTAATCAAGTGTGTGATTTTCTAACCTTTACATTTTATGCAGTTTACTCAGATGTCACTGCTGAAAGCAAAATGGATACAAAAGCTTTGAACCACATACAATAATACAATTATGACATGAATGAAACTCCAAATCTCGATGAAATTATAAGACATTTTGAAAAATATTAATATTGTGTGAGCTAATATATCTATCTATTTAATATCATTAAAACAAAATGTAAAATTTTAGGTCCATGAGCCCTGTGAGTGGGAAATGAATTGTTTAATGAGTATGCAGTTTCAGTTTTATGAGATGAAAAAAAGAAACATGTAATTCTGTTGTAGTGATGTGCTTTTCTTTAAAATTGATATGCTGTACAGATAATAGGTATATTATTTCATGCTGTCTATTCTATGTGATTGCATCACAATTTAGTGTGTAAAAAATAACTAAGAGAAGATAGAATAATAATGAAACTCATAACAACTTATACTAGAAACTTCATGATACAGGTATTGGTATTTTGCAGTGCAAAAGTCCTGGCTTCAGGGTCATCAACAGCCTAGACTCAAGATCATTTGCTGATAAGTTGAAGAGAAGAACAATGGAAAACAGCAGAGAAGGGAATTTTATTCATATGCTAACATTTTGAAAGGGAACTAATAAAAGAGTACCATGACCTAAGCTCATCTTTAAGATACTACAATGAAGTTTAGGTTAAATTAGAGGGCGAGAGGTATCCATAATTAATTATTCCTAGTCAAATTGTGGTCCCACTCATTGACCAGATGGAATCCTGCAGGGTGGTGTAATGTTCTCCTGAAGGATAGTCTATTACATTGTTAATCCACTAATGACATTGCAGAAGACATCTGTCAAGTGCCTACACAATGATTACTTCCATTACACTTAAACTTTGGCTTCATGGATGTCTGTCCTCACTTGTAGGACTCGTCTGTCTCATAAATTTTTACTGTTTCTGGAATAGAACTTTTCCCAAATGAAAAAAAAAAAGCAATGACAATTTTATTCTTGTCTTTTCATATAAAGTGAAATCACAAAATGAAGATAGATATACAAGATTTCCACACAGCTTTTAGTTACTTTAGGAGTACCAGTGAGAAGTGAGTACTTTTAGAAAAGTACTTTAAATGCCTGTTTCAATTAGACAGACCTTGAGTATCACATCTCTGAGGGTAATGGGGGAAATCTGGGTTTCCTATTGGGATCTTAGTATCATTAATAAAAGCATTTGAAAGTAAATTTAGAAGGAAGTTCAAGAACCTCTTTGTTAGTTGGCTGCTTTTCATCACTTGACTCCCAGCTTCTGTGTGCATCTGATAGTTATGTGTTTGTTGGAGACAATAGATAGTTGAGTCTCATTTTTTAATCCAGTCAATTAGTCTGCACTATTTCATTGATGAATTAATGCCATTCGCATTTAAGTTCACTGTTGAAAAAAGATTGGTATTCCCTATAGTATTTTTTCTGTTTTGTTTGGGTTGATTATTGATAGTTCTTTTCATCCCATGTTAATATTGAGGGTTTTCTGGTTTGCTGTGATGAATATGATGGATCCGTCCCTGGCTTTCCCCTCTTCAACAGTCTTTTATGGGTCTATTATCTGCATTGTCAAGGATAAAATTGTCTTTCTTATTCTTCTATGTATAGTATTTATTTAAGCATTTTCTATAGTGGTAGTTTGGTTTTCATGAATTATCGTAACCTACATTTGTCTTTAAAAATACTTTTGTTTCTCTATCAAAGTTAAGAGATAACTTTGCTGTTGCTCAATATAACAATCTTGGCTGCCAATCACTTTCAGTTCCTGAAATAATCACCCATTGCTTTTATGAATTTTAGGGTTTATGATGATATTGCTCTGACATTTCTGTTTCTGTGTTTGAGTTCCCATTATTGTTTCTCACACAACTTTTAGTAGTTTTTTATTTTTCTTTGTATTTTTAGAAACTTGACTCTGACACGTGAAGAAGTTTTCTGTTCCTGCCTATGCTGGGTTTAAATGTTTGTACTTGAAAATCTGTTTCTTTTTCTGCTTTGGGGAAATTTTCATCTATAATTCCATTGAATATATTATCTAATTCTTTTGGGATTTCTCTTAACTACTTCTATCCCATGGATTGATAGGTTTAATTTCTTGAATATATCCTGACTTCTTAGATATTTTAGTCATGTTCAATGGGTCTTTGTTTGTTTGATTGGTTGGTTATTTCCTTTAAGAGTGTCTGTCTATATTACTTAATTGTCTATTCCCTCCTTCCTTGAAATTGATGTGTCCACTTGAGCTTTATTAGTTCTGTTACTTGATTTATCCTTTCATTTCTAGAATTTCTATTAGTTTTTATTTCAGTGTCTCAATTTTTATTCTGAATATTTCTTTTCCATTTAAAAACTACTCTTACACACAAAGACTATTTTAGAAACTTTCTTGTCTAGGCCCTCAATTGACCTCCCGATATTATTCTTCTACTAGAATTATCTGTATTCATGTATATGGACATTGAATCTTTTTTTAAGGACTCTGAAACATTTTTTTTTTTTTTGGCAATTTCAGCTAACTCATTATCTTTGTTTTACACCGTGGAAGAGTTGTTGGCTTCTAAGGGTGTTGTAGTGAGATGCTTCCTCCTGTGTTTTGATGGTTTGCTTGTTTTTCCCTGTGTGTTCCTTTGTTGAATTTTGTAGATTTGTTAGGGTACATTTGTTCTCTAATTCTTAGTGTTTTTCTCTTTCATGGCTTTCCTTTGTTGTTTCAGTGTGTCTTTCTGGTAAGTTGCCTTTCCTTTGATTCATTTTCATGGAGAAATTCTACTGCGGTACCACACTGTGGTTGGACAGCTCTCTTGGTGATGACTGCGGGAGAAGATGCGTGCTCTTCACTTAGGTCCCCGGTGAGATGCAGGATACCTGCATTTCTGAGGGTAACATGTAGCTTGGGGGATTTATTTTAGGTTTAAGAGTGTCAATATTGATCTATAGAGTTGAGGATGGACTGGGAAAGAGGAGAGAGAAGTCAAATAAGGATGTGAAGGAAAGTATGTTGTGTTAGCAGTGTGAAAAACGTTAGAGGAAATACCATCTCTTGGGTTTAGAGAAAGGAAAGACATGTGAAATCCTTTACAATTGAGATAAAAGTTATAATGCAGATGTATAATCACAGTAAAAATGATAAGTGCAAACAAAATAATTATGAAATTTATATTAAAGATTTAAATAATAAAAAATACAAATAGTCAATAAAATGAAATAGATGGTACTATGCCCCCAGGGCTGTGAGGCTCATTAAGCAAACAAGTTAACTTAGTATGGCCTCCATGTAGGATTTACATCAGATGCTAATTAGAACTCCATATCTGATGCTCTGGGAGAAGGTGTTTCTGCAGGGATTTCTCTGCTGGAATCCCTAAAGGAGTTTAGAGGATCCGATCTACTTGTGTAGCCTTGTTCAGTCAGTCAGGATTCTGTGAGGGAGACCAGCTCCCACATTTATTTACCCCAGGGACTCTTGAGGAGTGAGGGATAAGAGAGTTAGATAGAAATATAGAGGAGAAAAAAAAAACAGAGAGAAACACAGGAAAACATAGCCTCAGGTGGGCCTGGATCCTTCTCCACCAGCCCAGAACTTTATTCAAAAGGGCTTTTTATAAAATGCCAAGGGGAAGGGACAAAAGATCTCCCCCTTGCTAGATACAGCCAAGTGTAGACCCTTCCAAACATCTGGTACTCAGGCCTGTGGCCCAATCAACCTCTTATGCAGTCCTGCTGGGTACAGCCACTCAGAAACCTCACTGGACTCTAACAATTCTGGAGTACATTTTGCCACAGTCTTCATCTGAGTCACAAAAGGCTTCTGTTTCCTCACATAATTCATATAAATCACATAATTTAGGAATCATTCCATTCATTTCCTGTGTATTGTTTTTCTTTATTTTTTTCAATTTATTAATATGAATAGGTTCACTTAAAGTGAAATCCCTGCAATCAAATTATTCTTAGTTTTATAAAATCTTTACACATTCTGTTTATCCACACAAACTCTCTTTATCCTAATGTGATTTTCAGCTAGTCTTTTACTTTAGTCCTTTACTGAAGCTGGTTTGAGTTAAGACTTCCAGATTTCACTTGACAAAGTGATTACATAAAAATTAGTTTTTTGAGATTTTGATCTTTTTTCTTGGTTTATAATATACATTATGATACACTTTTTCTTATTAAGAAATATTTTAATCATTTTACATTCCAATCACAGATCCCCCTCTTCCCTCCTCCCACCCCTCTAGCCTCCCCCCCAGCCCACCCTCCCATTCCCTTCTACAAGAAGGTAAGGCCTCCCATGGAGAGTTAGCAGAACCTGGTACATTCAGTAGAGGCAGATCCAAACCTCTTCCCCAGCCTCAAGGCTATGCAAGGTGTTCCACCACAGGTAGTCAGCTCCAAAAAGCCAGCTCATACACCAGGGATGGATCTTAATCCTACTGCCAGGGGCTCCTTAAGCAGATTAAGCTACACAACTGTCTCGCTTATGAAGAGGGCCTAGTCCAGTCCTGTGGAGGCTCCACAGCTGTTGGTCTAAATTTTATGGGTTCCTGTTACTTTGGTTTGCTTGCCTCTGTAGGTTTCCCCATTATGATCTTGATGTCCCTTGCTCATAGAATCATTCTTCTCTCTCTTTGACATTATTATATTCTTATCATGACAGACTACATCAGTAAGTAGGTCCTATTATACCACACGGTCATTCAGGGTAACAGTGTCTGTGCTACCAATATTTTTTGGATATAGCTACTCGGTAAAATATATAATGTATCCAATACTTACAAGAGAAGTTTTTTGTGTTAGATAGTCTGTTAGGTTGTTTACTAATGTAAGTGTTCCCACAACATTTAATATGTGACAGACTAAATTAGAAAGCTCAGTAAATTAGATGACTTAAATGAATTTCAGATTCATTGTTCTTTTTAATGCAGGAAGGATATGTGGACATAATGCAATTGTAAGTCTTGTGGTATCTGCATGTCTGTAACCACTGACAACAAAAACCCATTAAATGTGTAGCTGTAGCACTCATATACTAGAAGGCTAATTATAAATTATCTGTTTCAGTTAAAGGAATTCCAACAACTAGACATAGTTTGGAACTTTTCTCTAGCATAATAGATTACTGAAGTTGGCAGAGAATCCAAATTTTAGAATCAAAGAATATAGTGGGGCATTAAGGGATTGGTAGATGAAATACAGTTGAGTGCTAATGGGAATGCCTATATTTCTATCATTTAAAACAAGTAGTTACTTTAGTAAAAAACTTAATAAACTCTTCATATCAGAAACCAAATTGCCATTGTTTTAGAGTAATATATAAACAAGAAATAGTGAGAGAAATGTGTAAATCTCTCCTTCTGAAGTTTGAAGGGAATTAATTAGCTAGAATTTTAACTGCATATGAAATTAGAGTTAAGGGAAGCTGTGGGAGGGAGTATGCTGAGGGCATGTGTAAACAATGTCTGGGACAACCCTGTGAAAATGAAATGTGGAAATATGGTTACATATAGATATGTAGTATGTGATGCATAATTTGTTTTTCATGGCAAAATCAAATGAGGCTACATTTAGTAAACATTTTAATATATTTCCAGTATATTTCATAGATGTATTCTTGAGGATAAGTAGGGGAAAGTTGGAGGTTTTGTAAGAGTGGAGAAATTTTGACATCTATATTGGAAACGGACTGGCTTAAGAAAATGTCGTACTCAGATATTTATATTTTGTCTTTGGAGACTATTCTTTATAGTTCCATGTCCGACGTTAAAATCCTTTTGTCCTTTCTGTGTGGAATTGTGTTGGAATTTGACAGAAATGGCGTGGACTCTGTAGATTGCTTGTGGCAGTATAGTCATTTTTTCAGTATTGATCCTACCAATCCATGAAGGTGGTAGGTCTTTCCAGCTTTAGTACTGTCGGTAGCTGAGAAGTGGCAGAGTTCAACACAAAGGTGGAGAGAAGATATTGTGAGTCAGTGGGATAAGTCTCAAAGTAACTACTCATGAGCAGGTGAGGCAGTGTCACAAACACAAGTGCTAATTAGTTGGAAAGCAATAGAGAAAAAATTTCTCAGAAAGTCTTTTTTTTTATTGATCAGGAGTCTTATTGATAAGAATAGAAATGATATCTTTCAAGCTTTAAAAGAAATTGTTAACTATGGAGTAGTATTTTCAGAGGGCATGTTTCAGAGGAGTATAATAATATCAGATTGCCAGGATAAATGAGAAAAATAGGAGTATGATAATGATTTAAAAGTTCACATGCAAGGAATGTCCAAATTTTACATTTCTCCAAGACAAAGTATTTGTCATTTTAATGAGAATGTTGATCCCTGTATTCCACAAGTTGCCTGGGGTCTGAGTGCAGACTGTGTGGGCTACAATGGTGCCTATGAGATCCAGTAATCATCTGCTACCTTGGCTGGGGCAGCGTCCTTAAGAAGGTGAATTTCATAATGAAGACAAAAGTCCTGCTCATTTATGACTTCATTCATTTATGTGAAGAGGTGCCCCATTTCTGGTGAAATAACTGGTATTTCCACATGAATGGGCAGGCCTTGGATGTAGCATAACACTGTCTGAGACGGATGTAAAGCCTAGCCAAAGAGCACACACTTTAAATGTGAGAGCTCTGCTAAGGACTGGTAATTCAACCACGAAAGGTCAAAGATTTATTGATTTCCCCATGTGTAGAGGAATTGCAGAGATTCTCTGAAGCCCCTGACTTTCCACTGAGCTTAATTTTCTATCACTGCAAAATTACCAAAATTTCTGCAGTCATATAGCAATGGGTAATTAAAAAATAATCCATGGTACCTCACCCAGTCTTCATGCAGAGGGAGGAGCTTGGTCCTACCTCAACTTGATGTACCATGCTATGTTCAAGCCTATGCGAGGCCTGCCTCTTTCTGAATGGAGATGGAGGAGGAGTGGATGGGGAGGGAGGGAGATGGGAGCCTGGGAAGGGAATGGGAGGAGAAGAGGGAGGGAAAACTGAGGTCAGTATGTAAAATAAATGAAAAAAATGTTATTTAAATAAAGAAATCCACAGATTATAGGCCACGTTAAAGGATAGTTTAAACCGTCTGTAATACAATATCACTGTGTGGTAAAACATTAATTATGAGAAACAAAGTTTCCATTTACTTAGAAACAAAAGTACTTGACAGCAGAATTGAGTGATTAATACTCTTGTTAATAAATTCTGTTCAATTTACATTTGTATGTTCTATTATTAATAAAACTTCCTCATCCCAGGCCCAAGCTGTTATGTAATGAGTGGTATTTTATTGTAAAATTCAGGAAATGGAAATATCTGGTAGAATCTTCTGTGGAGTGACAAGTCTTTTTAAAAGTAGAAGAAAAAAACAACTCCCCAAACTCCATGGGAACTGCTGACCTAGTGTTTATCTGCTGTGTTCGTATTCTTTTCTCTGTGTGTGTGGCACTCTCAGATGGGTTTTATTACAGTTTGAAAATTACAGTCTACCAAAGGCAACCTGTAAGCTTCCCCACTTAATTAGAACAGAGCTCTTCGATGCTTTATTCCCACGTAATCTCTTTGAAAGACATATGTATATTTTCTTACTATCACTTGGCTATTATCAGTAATTACTAGCAGGAGTGAAAGAACTGAGGAGACCTGCTTGGGAACCTCACTTCCCTGGATTTATCTCTTTCTCATTATTTCTCTCCACTTCACACAATTTTCTAGTGTTGCGAACATCATTGTGATCTACTTAACATAAATCAGATGGAAGATTGTTTGCAGACCTGCCCTTTTCCATGTTAAATGGCTGTAAAAACAAAACATAACTGTGAATTTCTATTTCAAGCCATTTCCAAGGCCTTAGTGATTTTACCCTTCACACCACCCTAGATTCCCCAGCTTCAAATTTCAATAGGAAAATAAAACCTACAAAATGAAAACAAAAATCAATCTTGTTTTATTTAGGAACAAATTAAATTCCTCTTCTAAAGTAATGATTTTTCCCCTAAAGTAGTGATAGTTATCTTGTCCTCTGTCAGGGCTTCTCACCTCCTTCTCTTACCACACTTAACCTCCATCACCCTCTCCCTTTCAAGCCCTTTCTGCCCCTCTGTTAAGCTGGATCATTTCCTTACACTTGGCCTCTAATGGAGTCAGTGTCACTTTGAGGATTGTAAATAGATTCTGCTGAAATCAAGATTTTCAGATGCTCAGACCCAATATAGGTTTTTTTTTCCCCCATCCTTAGTAATTGATACCAGCGTTAAATGGATTTTAGCTGTGTTTGTGCAGTTTCTTCTAATCCAAATGAAAGGGTACTAAATACCAATTGCCCTCTTCTGTGATCTTCCAACATTTGATCGTACCCCATGAACATATTCATAAATATACTCCACATAGGATACAGTCCCATAATGCCAAAGTCAATCAACTGGAAATGGGTTTCAGCCCACACATATAGGGGCACACACACAGAGTAAAATGTGAATTTATGATCATTAATAAAAAAAAAAACAACTTTCAAATTCATTACAAGTAGCAGCCCACATTTTTCTTTACAGAATTTGAGCAAGAAAGGAAACTGAGTCCTAGGCTTGATTTCTGAACAAAACAAAAAGACAATGGGTCAGAAAGGCTTACCAGCCTTTAGAGAAATCCTTCCATTGTTACCCAGCACAGACCTAAAGACCATAGTCATGCAGATTCATCAAACTGTGACATTCTCATCCACAACATGTTCACACCTCATCTTCAGTGAGAACAACCATAGACTTTAAATAGGAGAGGCTCAGGGTACTAAACATACCAAAGGAAAGGTTAACTTGAATAAAGGGTAAAAAATCAACAACATGTGTCATTCTCTGTGTTGAGGAGAGACAGGAGAATCAAGGATTAATTTTTTTCTCAAAGGCTTATTCCAGTTTAGTCATGCTAGTACTAGGATATACATTTGCCAAGATAAACTTCTGATACAATTCATGTGGCAGGTTTGTAGCTTCGTATCTACCGAGAAATATTTAGGGTGAGTAATGGAAGACCCTGAATTGTTCTGGTTCTGTCTGTCGATCCACAACAGCTGTAAAGCACAGAGGAAAGCCAAGAGACAGAAAGAGATCTGGGTTAAACATAGGAGCAAAGGCCTAGATTATACCAGGAGAGTGATGACTTCCTGCATTTGGTTACTGATGTCTGATGGAAGATGGTGCTGCTGCTCAATATTGTTGCTGTACAGGTCCTTATGTCTGCAATGTCTGTCTCCCACTGTTGCAATGTTGCTTTCCATTGCTGGTATCAGCATGTGATGGTGAGCACTGGACACAGGAATTCTCTATGCACAATGAGTCCCAGAGCACCTGTTCTATCCTGATGAAGGGCGTTTGTCAGAAATGGATCAACACCAGCCAGTAGGGAGAGCGTGCAGACAACCTAGTAATTCAGGTTCTACAAGAGTTGTATGTAGCTTCTAAGAACACTTCCTGCTACTTACATGTTCTTGTAACTCAAGACCCACATGTCTATGCAGGTGACACTGTTCCTGTGTGCCTCTTGGCTCTTAAATGGCATTATTGTAGATTCTGATGATAGAGTAACTAATACAATATCTCAAACCATAGTGGCATTCCCTCCATAGATATGCTGCATCTGACTCTGGCTGTTTAGCTCCTGAAATACCATGATTAACAACCCAATAGACTAGTGAAAAATGTATGTCCACAAATATTCTATTCTATGACACCCTTGACTTGGAACAGAGAAGGGCCAGCCACCACCCCAGAGTCCTTCTCTCCTGCATAAAGCATCCCTAGGAAATAAACTTTGACATGTTAGAATCATTATGGATAAGGAATCTTGTGACTTCACTATGATGGTTATAGTAGCTAGAGATTACAAAAAAAAAAAAAAATGCAGAGCCAGCAAAGAATGCCAATGAGGCCATTGTTATCAATTTTATGAATACCTTTGCTGTCTGTGCGTAGCATGCCACCTTTAGAGAACACTTTTTATTTCATTTCCTTTCTTATCTATTTCTCATTAACTTATGATTCTTAGAAATTAAAGCTGAGTAATAGTGGCACATACTTTTAATCCCAGCACTTGAGAGATAGAGGCAGACTGATCTCTGAGAGTTTGGAGCCAGGCTGATCTACAGAGAGTGAGTTTCAGGACAGCCAAAGGCTACACAAAGAAATCTTGTCTAGAAAATAAAAACAAAAAACAGCAGCAGCAACAAATTAATCAATTAAAAACACAATTTGCTGATTTTGCTTTCTTAGTTTTACTTCTTCCATTATCATTTCTTATCACTTTATATATACTTTATTTCAGTGTCTTCCATTCTGCTCTCTCTAAATTTTATGCTCCTTCCCTAATCTTTGTTCTACATAGCAAAATCATATCTTTATTTAAAGCATGCCCACCATCATTATATTACTTCAAAAATATTTTAATGATTTCCATGGCTCTTCAGTATCTGGAGTTAAACTACTTTTGGGCTTCTCTCTTAGTACATAAACTTGATTGCTCTCTCTGAGTATTGATCATGATTTTTCCCTAAATGCAATGAGTACTCTATATTTATTCATAGAAATCCCCTTTAAATTATTTGAAATTCAAATTCACCTCTTCTGTACCATGACACTCTAAATTTCAAAAGTGAAAGGAACTTTTATCTTCCATGTCCTGCTCAACTGTGATCTTTCATTCCTCTCCAGGGGGTTAAGGGACCAAACCATTAGAAATCTGTGTTTCCATCCTTGGAAAGTACTTAGGAAATCCTCATTTTTTGCAAAATACCATATGTTGTCAGCTGAATACATGACAAAAATTATATAAAGTATAAATAAATACAGGGAAAATAGTATGTAAATTGGTCTATGAACTTTAATCTACTCCACTGTTCTTAAAGTCCTAATCATACAGAACCTGGACAATCTAAGCACAGTATCTTTGTTTCTTTTGCTGTTCTTATGAAAACACCCTGACAGACAGGAAGCAAAGGGTTATTTTTGCTCACAGCTCAAGGGTACAGTCGTCCATCACGGCAGAAAAGCCAGGGCAGTAGAGGCTTGAACCACCTGATCCCATTGTATCCATAATGAAGGCTAGAGAGCAGTGAATGTAAGTTGGCAGTTCCCTTACTCCATTTATACAGTTCAGGTTCCCAGTCAGGGACATGTGCTGTTCACCATGGGTGGGTCTTGCCACCTCAATGACTGTATAATCAGGGTAATTTCTTGTATACATGCTCAGATGCACATCTCCAAGCAATGCTGGATACCACGAAGCTGACAGTTAACACTGACCGTCATGATTACTCCTTGTAAAGAAGTCTCTGCTGACTTAGATGGGATGTCTAAACTTTTAAAAAAAAATTTATAATTTGATTTAATTTTACATATCAGCCACGGATTCTCCTGTCCTCCCTCCTCCTGCCCCCACCTCTACCCTCCCCCCAGCCTACTCCCCATTCCCATCTTCTCCAGGGCAAGGACTCCCCTGAGGATTCAGCTCAGCCTGGTAGATTCGGTCCAGGCAGGTCCAGTCCCCTCCTCCCAGGCTGAGCAAAGTGTCCCTGCATAGGCCCCAGGCTCCAAACAGCCAGCTCATGCACTAAGTGATATCTAAACTTTAATGCACATGTGGTTTAGTATTTATCCCAGGGTGAGGATAATTCATCATGCTAGAAGTAATTTCCAATACACAATCTAGGGTCTGTACAGAGCTTCAATAGAATGTGTTCACACATGACAGTGATTTTTATCCATTTTATGTTAATTAATTTGTGGTCCTACGTTTGATTAGTTTTTGAGATATAATTTTACATCTGAAATGTACTGAAACTGTATTGCTGTTTCAATAAAATCATCATTAGTCAAGTTTATGTTGAAGGATTGCATGTAGAATAAATAATTAAAAAGACTGTTTGAGTTATCACTAGGTAATCAGGCCAAAATGCGTCAGGATAGATTTGGGCTTTACAAGGAAATGATACTAAAATTGTAAATGCATTACATCATGCATTTTACAATGTTTAAAATAATAGCATAAAGAATATTTGTATGGAATCAAACAGAATTAAAACACAATTCTTTGACAGGCCTTTGAAAACTTTTATTCATTTTTGATTTAAAAAGTGATGGGATAGTAGTCCTGGTGGTCCATGCCTTTAATCCTGCCATTAGACAGGGAGAGCCAACTGGAACACTGTGACTTCAAGAGCAGTCTGGTCTACATAGTTTAGTAAGTTCCAAGCTAGCCAAGGAAACAGAGTCAGAACTTGTCAAAAAATAATACCTTAACAATAATTAGAATTAATTATTTACTATTCAAATTTTCAAAATCATATCATTTAATTATAGGATCTAAGAACAGGTATTTAAACATCTAAACAAAGTATACATATATCCATATTGAGATATAATAATACATAGAAATATTACCTCTCTATATATGTATATATTTGTGTGTGTGTATGTATTGTGTGTGTGTGTGTGTGTGTGTGTGTGTGTGTGTGTGTGTGTGTGTGTATATACGTGTGGCACTACTATTCCTAGGACAATATGAAAACATGAACAAGCATCTATTTATGCCCATTATAGAACTGATGACAGGTCAAAATAAGAATACCATTAAATTACAAAATTGTAGACAATGAGTTTATTGGGGTAACTTAGAAGAGTATGAGTAAGGAGTCACTAATAGAAGAGTGGTCAACTCAAAAATAGCCACATCATCGAATGCCCACCCCAGCATGGGTAACAACCCATTAAAGCTGGTACCCTATAGCTGTCTTCACAAACTGCCTGTAGCTTAACAGGACTGAGAGTCTCAGCTCCACGAGAGTCTTTACTGCTTGCATAAAGGGAGGGGAGATGCTCCTTGTGTATCTGGTTTCAGAAACTTCCTGAGACTTCTGAGTTGTCTCCTTCCTAATGTGTGTCACTTTAGAACTTTGTAACTCTCAAGGTCCTTCTCTCCAGGAAGGAAATGTACCACAGTCTACAAAATCAAGTATTGCATAGTTAATACACATATACATACAGCACATATTCATGGATATAATGGAAACCTTTAAATGCTTCTGTGTGTATAAAGAGAAAATTACAGCACCTGAAATATGGAAACACAAATTTCTTACAATGCTGTAGTATGCAAAGGAAAAGGCCAGGAGATCCCAGGAGAACTTAGTGGGGATGGTGATATCTTACAATAGGAAGGGCATGCTCTGTCGGAGGTGAGTAACACCTAGAAATATGTCAGCAAACATATATTGAGCAACCTGTCATTGGCAGTTGCTGGGACAACAGTGAAGAAGTGAGCAGCTCTGTGTACTTCTGAGATGATGAGGTGTGACTGCCTTTGTGAGCAGACTATTAGGATAATGCAGAACTGCAAACTAATGGCAAGGCTTCAGTAGCAAAGGATGGAAGTATTAGGAAAGAAACTATTGTTACAGGACTGTGAATAGAGGGTAAATTGTTGATACCAGAGATACCTAAATGCAATATTACCCAAGACTTTCCTTTTACTCAAAAAGAAAACACAGCAATTTGAACAAATACGTGTTCTTTTGAATGAACCTTGAATGAGGTAATTACATGTAATCAAACACTCACCCTAATTCTTTCATTGGCCTCCTTTTGATAAGTATAGGAGGCACGGAGGACCTTTCGCTCACAGAGATGATGGCTAGGGAAACCAGGAATGCCAAGCATGCAGGGTTGTCTATGCAAAGGCAAAGATTTATAAACTATTTCTACCCAGAAGACTGTGAGTGAAGGTAGATAATAACCTGGGGACCTTTGCAACATCTGTCTGACAGAGATCATATCAGATCCTATGAAAGATGTCACAGGTACTTTGCAAAGTTTCAATAAAGTCATGTATTAGGCTTTAGTATGTAGATGGAATTAAGATAATTATCACCAGGAATTTTTTTTCTAAACTGTGTGCTTAAATATACCTAAAATAAACGACCTGGTATCAGATCTTGAAGTTCGAACCCACACAAACTACTGAGTTGTGTGGAAATGGACTTCCTTTTTGCTTCCTGTGGATCATTACTCAGCTGGTTTTCACAGAAAACCCCAAGATAAAGCCTTGAGAATATAGATCATAAAGGAGATTGTCTTGTTGTCATGGACAAACATCAGTAGTGGGAAGCAAATAACAAATTTCTGGAATACTATTTCCTTTAAAAATAATATTATGCCAAGAATATTTCCTTTTGTGTATGAGTAAGAGACATTTTGCCAGAAAATTTTCATGTTCAATACAAACAGGAAAGTTTTGGTTTCAAGTTAAGTTCCTCAAGAATATGCAAAGGAAGCTTTTAAGTTGCATTTGCTTTTGTCCTAAACAGATCCTTCATTCTACTAAATGTCTCGGTTTTTGGCCCTTGGTTAAATCTATGTATGTAGCTTAAGAAAAGACAATAAAAAGTGTGGTGCATTGCCCCTGGGACTAGCATGTCTTCCAGGTTGACATTTTGTGGGACACAGACTGAACCAGCTCATTTTACCTCATGTCACCTATGAAGGACAAAGCTATTGAGTAGGAAGTTCCACCCCAGGGGTGTGGACAGCTGCAGCATTATCAGCAAAACCAGAGTGTCATTGGTTGCTCCAATGATCTGCCAGCCAGGAGTCCGAGAAGCAGGCAGGAGATAACTAAGTAAGTAGTGACTCACTATTATGAAAGCCCCTAAAGCCACATGTATGAACTACAATTCGTGACACAATGGATGGGTGGTTGGAGTCTTAATCTTTCAGTTGAAAAAATATTTTAAATGTGTACTGTTTTCTTGAGAAATGACATTGAATTAATTTAGCTGTCATTTAAAAGAGCTGACATAAACTGTGTTTGTTTTAAATCTATGCTGTAGAGTAAAAATGGACCAGACTTGAATTAGTGAGTTTGCGTTCTCTTAGAAGCACTGTGTAGTTGGAGAAACAGCTCTCATGTACCAGCCATGAAACACCAGCTACAGTTTTGCCACACCTTCAACCAGAATTCTGGTCTCTGTAAATTAAATTTGTCTCGTCTGAGTTTTTATAAAAGGAAAAGTGCTGGTCCGGTCCCCTTTCACATCAGTCATCCATCACAGGACTCCATATGCTACAAAATGTATTTCAGCACAGAAGCCATCTTTACCTCATCTTTATTTAATGTCTTATAGAAAGGTAGGCTGAAATGACTAATACAGAACGTTTTTGAAAGTTATCCTTCTTCCAAAAATGATATTATTTCCATTGACTATTAAATAAATCTCCTTTTTTTCTCAAATAGGGTGTTGTATAGTGTTTCTCTATAATAAATATGTCAACACACAGACACCACACACACACACACACACACACACACACACACACACACACACCTTGTATCAAGTGAGACAAAACTTACAATTTCTTATTTGGTAAAATAAGTCATTTATAAGTGAACAAAACCAATAGGGAAGAATTTCACCCAAATTGTTAAAGCTGAATTTAATCTAGGTAATTACAGGGACTCTAAAATACATAATCTTATAGTGGGTAAATAACATGTTATTTGTAATCTATGTTTATAGATCAAATATTGTATTAGTATTTTCGCTTAAATTAAAATAATATTTTAAATAATGTATTTCTTCCTTAATTGATTTGTAAACATTTGAAGTCTTGGTCATCATATATATATATGATCAATCTAGTATTGTTCTCAACAGTGTGTTGCTTTACTTTTGCTCATTAATTTTATTACATTGTGAACCAATTATGGACCTACATGACTAGTTAAAATTCACATTGAAATATTGTTTGAAGAATTTATCATGAGGAGTTGTCCATCAGTGTTGGAGGTGACATTCAGAGATAGTAGTAACTGAACTTGAAAACTGAATTACAGTTCTAAGTGAACCAAGGATGCAGTGGATAGCTTTTCAAAGCCAGTAGGATCTGAAGGAAAATAGCACAGAAAGGAACATGGAAGTCCTTTGGCAAATACCATTCAAACTGAGTGTTTGTTGGTGTATGACATGGGAAGAGGGTGAGACTGAGAAGAAAATATAGAAGGACTATCATAATAATAAAAAAAAAAACATTTAGACTTCATCCAGTACCAATGTAAAGTAATGGAATTCTAGTGTTGTATAAATTATTGATAATAAATTATTACTCTGGGGATACACTGATGAGTAAAACTGCAGCAGTTTGTCATGGGAATATATATATATATATATATATATATATATATATATATATATATATATATGTTTTAATGTACTTCTCTCATCTAGGCTAATGGTGCTCCATCTAAGTGCTGAAGACCATATTTAAAAAAAACCTTCCAATACCAAACATGTGGAGCCCTATTTAGAGTTATTGGCCAGGGCTGCCTAAGAGACTCTCTAAATACATAGCTCATATCCTTGGCTCCCACCAGAGGAACCAAGTTCATATTGTTGAAGACACCATGTACTTGAGAAGCAGGGTTCAGAGACCTCTTAGCTAAAATGACCTGATTGTGCCCTTCCTGAGAACTAGCTTTCCCTGGTACAAGGAGTTGTTCTGCAAGCTTCCAAAGTAGGGAGACAACTAAAAGCCCTACCCAGCTGTGCCATCTATCTACCACAACCATGACCAGCGCGGCAAAAACAGCCCTGTAAGTACAGAAGTGACATATGTACCTTGAAGGTAACCAATAGCTCTCTAACTGGACTTAAAACCCACTCAACAAGAAGGATACCATGCCTAGTACTAGAAACCAAGTTAACTACAATGTGCAGTGAAATCATGACTATTGGAGGAGAACCTAAAACCACTAATTTACTAGGACAGCATAATTCCTACCACAATCTACAAACATTGTGTCCTTATTCCAACAGATAAGTGTAGTCTTGACTTCTTATTGAGAAAAATCTCTCTTTGTAACAGATGGAGATCACTTCAGAAAACCACAACCAATCTGTAGTCCAATCCCAATGGATATGCTATGAACACACCTGGGGGGGAAAGTAGTCTATTGTCTTAACCAGCTATGAACCCTGTAAGAGCAATAATGACTTTTCAAGTGAGATATTCCTTTTTGTACAGTAGTGGCATGAATGATAGTAACCAACCAGTTTCAGAATGCATTTCAAACCCTCTTCACGAGACCGAACTGTTACCTAGACTGAAGATCCTGTGACTGGATAATTCATAGGCCCTACGACAATCTGTAGATGAGTACTATTCTGCTAAATTGAAATATTCCTAAGCTTCCCCCCTCTACGTTCTTATCATTATACACATAGATCAGTACATCTGTCAGCCCTCATTAGAGAAGCTTCATTTTTGCATTAAATCACAATTAACATAGAAACTGACAGCTGGTCAACACATAGAGAATAAGAGAATTGTGGCTTGCTAAACAAAGCAGCTATATCACACCTCATCCACCTAAGCTTCAGGGATCCTCATGGAAGAGGTTGTGTAACAACTTGAGGAGCTAGAGGTGGTGCGTGATTGCAGAGACACAGGATTTTCCAGACATAACAGTGTTATCGCACACATGAGCTCACTGTAACTTTAACAGCGCGCACATGACCTGGGCAGGATCAAGCTAGCTATAATCTCATCATGGAAGGGGGAAATACTCATGAAGTTCCACCCATGCCAAGGTGCTATTCCTGCTGCAGTATGTGACTCTGAGCCTACACACACACAGGCAACACTAAATGGACTTACTTGGTTAAAAAATTAAAAGCACACGGCATTGGAAAGCATAGTGGTGAGGGATATGGGAGAGGAATGGGAGGGGATGTATGAGAGATCTTTGTGTTTTTACAAAAAAATCTATGGAGCATTTTTTTTTATACCTTGCTTATAATTTTCTCAAATTGCCACCAAAAAGATTTCAATTTTTGAAGCACAGTTGTTTTATATGGTTTTATAAATGATGTTTGAACATCTTGTGTAGAAGCTCATTACCCAACCTTAGGTCTTAAGGATTATCATTTTTCTTCAAATGTCTTACACTTTTATGTTTAGAATTTACATAATTGACAGTTGTTGAGAAAATTTGTTTGTAAATAAAGCCCAGTTTCAGGAAGGAATGACTTATTTTGGAGTCGTTGGCCAGTGAGGACCCATTGATTCCTAAATATTCTTAGCCATTGCTCATGATCCTGGCTCAAGAAGATGAAAACACTAAGAAACTATTAGAGAAGATATCACAGTCTTGAGTCAACAAACATAGAGAAATAAAGCTGGTATTGATGTGGAAGATACTGGCTAGCTTTCACAAGTGATGGAAGGTACTATGTGTACTATCTGGTGAGTAAAGCAATTATCAGCAATATCCAGCTGAGGACTCTGTGCAGTACAATAATGACTACCCTGGCAAGACAGCCCCATTTGTTCAATATTTGCAAGAATCTCATAGGAGTAACCAACCATTTTCTCATTGACTTTATGGCTCACTCCAAATAAATAGATAAATAAATAGATAGATAGATAGATAGATAGATAGATAGATAGATAGATAGATAGATAGATAATAAAATGTATGTCTGGCACCAGAAGCTATGGCTAGGCAGGTCATAGTAACTAAGGGAGAACCATCTCTGTAAAGTAAGTGTATATCTTCAGTGTTATGGTAAGAATGAAAAATCACGGATACACATTAGGCATAACTGTTAATTAGAAAGCACTGTGTACATTAGCAGCCTTTCATTCCCTCTCTAAAAAGTGACCCAAGTTTTGCGTACAGAATCTAATCTCAGCTCACTCACTACTCAACGTTAAGATCATTTACTAAGTATTTAAACTAGTAACATTCTCAGTGCAATAGAATCTAGATTTCTGTAAGTACTTAGATGATGTGTTATTTTAAATTCAAATTTGTACATAATGCAAATACACTATAATAAAATATTGCTATGGTTAGTGTTTTTCTCCTTTACAATTAGATGATAATTGGTCACACATACAGACACATACACTGTTTGTCAGTTTGCCTCTAAAATGTAAACTTGCTAACTAATGCCATATATATGTACTTATACAAATATTAATTCAATATTGGATAGACTTTTGGAATGGGCACTAGTGAAAAAATTATCATATGCTTATAACTGCAGAAATACTTTCTTAAAACATTGGTCATCCAAAAGCTTAATATGTTTTGTGAAAATCATATTTTTATTGTTTTCCATGACTAATGTAGCATTTTCATTTTCACTCAGGTATATATTTCACACTTTTCAATTAAAAAATAATATTACAGAGGAATTTTATTTGAACTAAAGCAACATAATAAAGTATTTTTATTCTTTAGCTCGAAGGCAGGTTATTCTGTTTGCTTAAATGGTTCAATCAGTCTTTCGAGGCATCCGGCATTCTGCCCGTTTCTTCTCTCTAAACAAGCAGTCAATTTTAATTAACTTGGTGCACAGAAGTCTTTGGCATTTGTGGAAACTGGGCACACAGCCAGTCCTCAAAACACTACTGATCAATTTGCCTAGAAAGAAGTAAAGAAATAGAAGATATTGCTTTGGAAGCGGTTCTGAGTGTGATTCTGAAATAGAACAGCTAGAACTCTAAAATTAAAATTCAGAAGCAATTCAACAAAGGGAAAATGTAACACCTTGTTCAGAAATCACAGGCTTAGTAGCCATTTGGAAGTTTTATAATGTGAGTGGATTTTTGAATGGTAAAAGAGCTAATATCATTGTTATTTGCTTGAACTTTTCTACATATGCAATAACCTTAAATCTGAAAGCAGTAACTTCTGATGATAATCAGTGAATATTTACAGACCGAATTTATGAAGAATTGTTAAGGTGGCAAAATTTCTATATTGTGTTTCAAAGAATGGCAACATTAATAGCAATTTTGCCTCTGTTATATGTACTTTCTGGTATTCAAAATATTCAAAATGTTTTAAAAATGTCATTTGTGCACGAATAAATATAAATTATTTTATTATTATCAACAGATAAAAGTTACACAAGCTTTCAAACATATTTTCAAAGGGAACATCTTCCAAAAGATATTTTTCAGATATATGTTTCTTTAATAAGATTTCCCTTTTACGTTCACAGGACAAATTTGACCAAAAGGAATTAGGCATAACCCAAAACCCTGTTATTCTCCAACCAGTGTCAAATGAGAAAGGAAAAGTCAAAAATTTGAACTAAGCAATTGTTACAAAGCCAAAATAACTTTCATTTTATGTGTAGTGTGGTACACAGCTGGATTTTTTTCCCTGTGAGTTGGCTATACTACAACTAAATATTTTCATGATTTTCTGAAAATGTATATTTTTCCAACTCAGTTGTCAAAATTGGTGTCTTGGGGCTGGGGAGATGTTTCAGTGGTTCAGAGCACTTGATGCATTTTTGAAAACTGAGGTTTGGTTTCTAGCTCTCACATGGTGGCTTGTACCCCTCTGTAGTGCCAGTTCCAGGAGTTCTGATGCCCTATTCTGACCTCTATGGACACTGTAAACGTGTAACACACATATACACATGCAGACAAAACACATAACATGAAATAACTAAATCTAAAAAAAAAAAAAAAAAAAAAAAAAGCTACCCTCCCAATTGGTCATTTTCCTGTGCTAAATTTCAATTCCAGTAATGTTAAATATCATGATATTGAAGCTCCATTTACCATCTTATATTTCTGTAATCCATTTCATCTGGCAAAACTGAAATTCTGTGCTCATTAAACAGTAACTCATTTCCAATCTCCCACATCTAGGCCTCACAAACCACCACTTGGCTGCCTAAGATTTTAATTACTCGAAGCACATAGCTTTTGAATCATACATTTGATTCATACAATGTTTGTTCTTTTATAACTGACTTATTTCACTTAGCATTTATTCTTTGTGTTATTCAAAACCTGAATAATAATACACTTAATAGGTACTCCAGATTTTGCTTATCCATTCAGGTTTAATGATACTTATTTTTATGCTTCGTTATGTAAATCTTGATTCTGTTTATTTACTATTTTTATATTGACACACATGGTATGATGACACTCAAATAAACAACAACCTAAGAAGCTACTAGAGGGTGGAAAGATGTCCCATGCACCTTAACTGGCACAATTAACATTGTGTATGCAGTTATATTTGAAAAAAGTAATCTATAGATTCAGTATATTTCCCTTCAAAATCCCAATGTCATTCTCCATGGAAATAATAGTGCAAAAATTACATGGAAACAAAATAATCATGATTATTCAAAGAATTGCAGTGTTCTTTCTAGACAGTGTGGGAGGTAGTACAATATCTGACCTCAAATTATACTACAGAACTACAGTGACAAAGACAAACCGAAATGTCCATTAAAAAGAAACAAGTAGACACAAAGCACAGAGTGGAGGGCCTGGAAATCAACAGGAAAATAAAAGGATGTGGAATCAATTATGTAACCAGAAGGAAAGCTAGAGTGGCAGAGGCATATAAATCCACTGACATGTAAGTCCACTTATAAGAGAGGGAGGCACATGGGTTAGCATTTAGCCTGTTGGGTTTCAGTTGTGTTTTGGTCCAGTATTTCTTTGCTATGCCCTCTTTGGAGCAGGAGTGTCCATTCATTGTCTTTGTATGTTGGAGGTATGTAATTTGGTGTTTTTTTTTATTTTATAAGGGTCCACAAATAAGAGAATTCCTTGAATCCCATAAGAAATTTTGGACTTTTAAAAACTATTGAAAAATATTAAAGTCTATGAAGACTTTGCAATTTTGCAAAATGCCTATTGCATTTTGATATATGGGCATGAGCCTATGGGGACTAGGGAATGGGATGTGATTGCTTGAATAATGCATGTCCCCCCACAGCACCATGCATTTGAGTGCTTTTCCCTGGTTGTTGGTGCTGTTGATGGAACCTTGAAGTATGACACAGGATCGTACTTTGAATGTTTGTTTATAGCTTCATCATTCTTCCAGTTTATTCTCTCTGTTTTATGTCATGCCTCCCAACCACCATGAACTCTTCCTCTGAAACCAAGCCAAACAGACTCACTTTTCCTTAGGTTGCTTTTAGCCATGGCATCTTGTAATGTTTTGGACCATGAAAGCAAATACATTGTTCACTTTATATTTCTCGGGGTTCCTGATCATCTTATCTGGTAGCCATGGGCCATCAGACTTTAAGATGGTGTTTTCTAGTCTAAACTCCACCAGCATTTATGTTTTAAGTTCAGATAGCCTGTGGGTTGGACTTTCTAGTGGCATCCTATATCAAGCAGGGCTACCCTCTGAAGTCAAGAAAGCTAGCGCTGGATCCTAGAAGGTCTGCTTCCTAGGTCCTCCGATGCAGAGTAAAGAAACTGTTGGCTGCTCTGCTCACATCACTCTGTGGCCTGGAATTCAGAGCCGCTTCAAACATTCAGATATTGACTGCTGTGATCTTCTTCTGTATCTGATCTTCTTGGGCTCTAGGCTGCCTCATCCTTCTAGCACCTAGAAATGATCCCTGGGAAATGATACAGAATTGAGCCTGGCATAAAGTTGCTGGGGAAGCTGTATGTTGAACTCTACTTCTCTTTACTATCATAGAAAATCTCATCTCAGAGGAATGCTGCACAGCACTGTAGTATTATGGCTTTGGTGAGGAATGATGTGGTGAAAGTGCATGTCCCTTTTACCTATCTAATGAAGCTGTCTAGGATGTGTGGTTTAAGGAGATGTATCAGTCACACTACCATGTAAGTGTTCAAGTCCTTGAATGTTGCTCTGAGGGAGGTTGGCACCACAGGACATTTGTTGTTACTAAACCATTCCTTTCAAGTGTTTTTTGTATCACCAAACAAAAGCATACATATATGTTCCTGTTAACACATAGATAACTGGACTGAGCCACTGTTCTATTGCTGTGAAGAGATACCCATGACCAAGGCAACTCTTATGAAAAAAGGAATCAATGGGGGCTTACTTACAGTTTTAAGAGGTTTAGTCTATTATCATCATAGTGGGGAACATGGTGGCATGTATGGTGGTGCAGCTGTAGCAGAAAGAATTATAAACCTTGATCTGCAAACAGAGGGGGGGGGGAAGAAACAGAAGGGAGGGGGAAGGGAGAGTAGTGGAGGGGAGTGATGAGGGAGAGGAGAGGAAAAAGACGAAAAGAGACAAGAAGAGAAGAGAAGGGAAGGGAAGGGAAGGGAAGCCATGTCTACCATGGGCTTTTGAAACTTAAAAGCCCATTGCTGGTGACACAGTTCTTCTAATAAGTACTCTAATAAGGCCACACCTCCTAATCCTTCACAAATAGTGCCACTCCCTGGTGAGTAAGCAATATATGAGCCTAGGGGCCCATTCTTATTCCAACCACCACATACCTACTCAAACATTGGCAAGCTTTCAGTGAAGACTATAAAGGTAAAATCAGCTTAAGCTTGCTCTAAAGGGAAGAAGAGGAAAGCCAGCAGAAAATTTAAATACCTATGGGTAGAGTCCCTAGTGGAAAGTGAAAGTATATTTAGATACATATTTGTGCTAGGGAAAAAAACGTATATCAGTTTAACTTGGAACATTCCGTCTTTGTTTTGAAAAAACAGGCTGCTTCGCACACTGTCTCATCTAGAAAGGTTTTTCTGATTCTCTATGCCAGTGGTTCTCAATTGTGGAACTCTGTAAATGGACATTTTCCTGTCCTGACTGCTTGCTTCCAAATAACTGACACACAGGCTTAATATTATTTATAAATTCTCAGTCAATAACTCAGGCTTGTAACTAGCTAACTCTTACACTTAAACTAACCCATATTTCTATTTATACTTTGCCAGATGGCTCATGGCTTGTACCTCATTTTCTATACAACCTGCTCAGTGGCTGGCTGGTATCTCTCTAGACTCCACCCTCCTTCCCATTCTCAGTTTGGCTTTCCCACCTAACTTCCTGCGCAACTACTGGTCTGTCATCTTTTTATTAACCAATGGTAGAAATACATATACATTGTGTAGAAAAGGATTGTTCCACAACAGGTCTTGAGCCCTTTGGGGTCAAAAACCACTTCACAGGGGTTGCCTAAGATCATCAAAAACCACAAATATTTACATTACAATTTATAACAGTAACAAAATTATAGTTATGAAGTAATAAAAAAAACAATTTTGTGGTTGGGGGTTCCCACAACTTGAGGAATCATATTGAAGGGTTGCAGCATTAGGAAGATTGGAAACCACTGCTCTATGCACTAGTAGGTTACTCTTTGTCCCAGACACTAATACTAGTGTCAATTTATGTCTTCTCTTTGCACTAGATTCATATGATTCATAGCTGAAATACCATTTCACTTGTGATAATATAGCATAGCACCTTTCTTGCTGTTTATGACACAGATTAGTTGCTTGGTTTGTACTACTGAAATACTTGCTAATTGAAAAAAAATGTACTCAAGGCAGTTACATAGATACAGAATACATCTTGTGTTACAAAACTCAGTCAGTGACTAATTAATAAACATCTAGTAACTTAACATAGCATTTGCTGTTCATCACATTGCCTTTAAAACCAAAGTTGAATAGGTTCTACATTGTCATAATACCACAAGCAATAAAATCATTGACCTCAGCACCACAACCTAATAATCCTGTACAAAAATATAAATGCTAAAAGTAAAGTACATAGTTTTCTTTAATAATTCTGTCTCACCCAAGATATTACTATGTGGCCTACAGAATAAAATCTATGTCTATTTCTGTCAAACATGAAATCCTTAGTACAAAATATAGAATATATAATAAAACATATTCTAAATAAACACTTGGCACTTATATTAAATGAGGGATTATGATCTAAATATTTAAAATATGCACTCATTTAATAATAAAGCTAGGTATAAACTACTCTCTCTATGTATATTTGAATTAAGAAATGTCATCATCTCTAATAATACTTTAATATATTATTTGAGAGATGCTTTTGTGTTAGTGATTTGAGAAGAAATACAAATACAGACCAAAAGGCAAATAAAAGTTCAGTGTTAAGATAACAAAAATAAATACAATATAGATTTTACACTGTCAAAACAAAACAATCAATAGAATCATTGACCTCAGCACCACAACCTAATTATTCTGTGTAGAAGTATACATGCTAAAAGTAAAGTACATGATTTTCTTTAGAAACTTCTGTCTCACCCATGATACTACTATAGAGTAGTATTTTAATTATAATATAATGTTATATTATAATGTAACAGTTTTATAATTACATTTTCTGTTGCACACCCGTAAAACATTTTATTTTCACATTTATGACACAAATTCCAATCTGCCACAACTTAGACAAGTACTTACATGGTACCATGGTATTTATGGTGGTGAATAAAAATTTGAAATATTTAGGTATAGAGTTACAAACATGTTAAAATTTTGCTCTAAAATTTTTTTTTTTTTTTTTTTTTTTTGGTTTTTCGAGACAGGGTTTCTCTGTATAGCTTTGCGCCTTTCCTGGAACTCACTTGGTAGCCCAGGCTGGCCTCGAACTCACAGAGATCCGCCTGGCTCTGCCTCCCGAGTGCTGGGATTAAAGGCGTGCGCCACCACCGCCCGGCTCTAAAATTTTTTAAAGAGTTGTTTTTATTACTTTTAGGTATGTGTTTATGGTAGTTCTGTGCTTGTGGGTTAAGGTAAGCATATTGGCCAGGGATGTTAGATCCTATGGAACTAGAAATACAGGTTGTTGTAAGCTGCCTAATGTGGGTGCTGGGAACCAAATTTGGGTCCTCTGTAAGAACATTGCATGCTCTTGACCACTAAATATCTTTCCAGGCCTACACCCGACCCCAAGACTGTTTTAAAGGCATGGAATAAGTTAGTTAGTATATGAGTAGAAGTGTGTATCAGCTTCTATAGGCACAATTCAAAGTCCTGAATAAGTAAAGATTCTGAATCCTTAAAAATGATGAACCATTGTTTAAATTACCTTAAATTACTTTTATTCTTAAACTTTGGAGTTATACTAAGGTTATAGGAACAATTACTTCTAGTGTTTTCCACTTAATGCCTTTAATATCATTAGACACTTTCCTATTTTTCATATTTTCTCACAATTTGTCTCTATAGTTTAAAACATGTTTCATATATGATTATTTTCCCATCTAATAATTTGATGAATACTGACCAGCTGTTTCAATGATAATTAATGAGAAAAATAAACATTCATTACACATGGGCCTTATCCTCATAAATTTATGACTGATTTTTAAGGCAGAATGAAAATTGGAAAGAACTGAATGTCCAAACCTGAGTTATGGAACACTAAGAGAACAAATACCAGATCTACTTTTCTCCTACACAAGAGTGTCAGGAAAGCTAATCCTTTCTGGAATCTCCAGGGAGCCACTTATATGTAGAGCTGAGATCATGGATTATTTTTTTCCTAGAATTTGTATTTATTAAATTTTTCAGTCTTGTTTATAAAACAATGGTTTTCCTTGCAACATTTTCACACACAGATGCTGTTTTAATCTTCTCACATTTCTTTATATCCTTTCCAACCTCTCCTTCCCCTGTGGTAGTCTACTTATCCTCATAAACAGATCCATTTCCTGCTTTCAATGTGTGTGTGTGTGTGTGTGTGTGTGTGTGTGTGTGTGTGTGTGTGTGTCTGTCTGTCTGTCTGTCTGTCTGTCTGTCTGTTTGTCTGTCTTTGTCAGTGTCTATATCTCTTTTTGTCAGCTTGTACCTGGACACCTGCTGATATCCATCTACCTGGTGGCCTTCATGCAGAGTGAATAAAGTATGTGTTATCTCCACACAGCTCCTTGAAGTCTCTTCAATCTCTCAGCACCCATCTACCTTCAAGAAATCCCAACTGAATTTGAAGCCTTGCAGAACCAGACTCCTATTCTGTGCACAGGACTGACAGTCTGTTTCCAAGGGATACCTTAACTTCTGTTTCTATCTTGCTGAGAGCCTCACAGCTGTAGCCATGTTCGAATTGCTTCTTTTGCTTGACTAGTCTGTGTCTGCACACTTTTCTAGTGTTCTGTCCCTACTGTCACAGTTCCGGGCTCTCTGCTCTTTTTCTCTGTGGAACAGAGTATGCTGTTTGCTCTCCTGCCTCATCACTTCACACAGAGGCAGCTTCTATTGGACCATCGTGCCCTAGAACTTCCTCCTGAGTCCAGTTTGTTAAGTTACACTGAGGTAGGGGAATTTCCCTTCTTGCTTGTCCTGCGTGTTCATGGCTTCTTGTGTAGGAAGCAGAGACCCACATGCAAAACATCACCTGTGCTGAAGCTGACTACTCGTGGTCATCTGGGTTACCTGGCAAGGCCGACCTGCAGGCTCCATTCTGAGTCACTGTTGTATTCTACTCTTACACTCACTAAAGGAAAAAGCAAAAGTGCATTATTGACATACAATCTAAGAGCTGAAGCACCCTAAAATTGAGGTCACAATTTGGTGACCACATGTGAAAAATCACTTCAATATATTTATTTAATCTTTCTGAGCCTCACTTTGTTCACACATAAAACAGGGATGTCTATTCTGAAGGATTGACATTCAGATTCAAGAACACATATTTGTATTTCTGCAACTCTTAATTTATTTTTATAAAAATCTGTAATTATAATGATCTAATTAATTTTTCTTAACATCAGATTCATATAGCACGCAGTCTCTCAGTATGTAAGCATGATGAATGTAAATAACTACCACAGCTTTACTGCCCACTTTTCTTACATATCTGTCCATAAAGAAGAAATAGAACATTTTAATTTCATAGTGTTGGTATTATTAATTACTATATTTTTAGTTATAACAGGTTAAGAGGTTAAAGGCAAAAGGGAACCTCTGTTAGCTGTATTTTGACTATCAGACAATATGAAACAATTTTCTTTAGAGCATTAGCAGGGAGTCAGGGTATGCAACATACTGTATACCCTCAGAAAAATCATTTGCGTGGATATCTTTGTTTTGAAGTGTAACTGTGGAGCCAGGCATATCTCGTCCATCCTTTGCATGTTAATGTTATGTCTACAGTGACACCTTGATTACTCCTCTCTGTGTGTCCCTAATCCTAAAAATTTCCTACTTTAGAGTCTTGACGTTAAGTGCTGTAAAAGTCCTGAGATTTTACCTTATTTACAAGGCAATAAAAATCAGCCCACCATACTTTCATGGGCACATTTAGAAAATTAAACTCCTAGACCATAAATGAAGTCCAGTTTATTGCTCAAAGGCATTACCGTCACCATGCTATTAGCACTTTTACATTATTTCTCTAAATTCAAGCTCCCATAGCATGACACAGACAGAGTCATGTAATCCCTATGCACTCTCACGTGTCGCATTACGATAAAGAAGCACCAGGCTTAGGAACCTAAGTTCCTCCTAATGTGTAATAAGCAAGCCCGCCACTTGATTTAGAGGAGGACATTTCCCTTAATACACTGTGCAATAAGGAACATGTCCTTGGCTCTGAAGGGAGGCACCATCTCTAATTTCCAAGGCAGTTTTCTGTATTATCCTTAGTGAGATGATTAAGGACAAAATTTCTTGATAATAAGACAAGATTAAAACACAGGAAAACTTCCAGAGTGACCTGTGTGATTAATAACAAGTCTAACTTTTGAACTCCACCCAAAGCTTACAACTATAAAATATTTTATATTGGTACATTAAAAAAAGCACAAAAATCCACAAAAAAGAAAGGAAGGAAGGAAGGAAGGAAGGAAGGAAGGAAGGAAGGAAGGAAGGAAGGAAGGAAGGAAGGAAGGAAGGAAGAAACCCAAGCTCCAAAACAGAAAAAACAAACAAAAACATGTTTTCTGAGTTCTGTGGTAACTAAAATTTATAAATCATTGCCTTGAGGTCAAACACCTTTTATGCACATCATGTACACTTTATCTATGTCCTTTCACCCACATCTCCCTCATTCTGGAACAAAAGCAAATGACATTTTTGTCTTCTCTCTGAAAGTAAGGTACAACTATTTATCTTATATGGAAGTCATATTATAATCAAACAAGTCATTATAATTTTTTTTTTTTTTTTTTTTGGTTTTTCGAGACAGGGTTTCTCTGTGTAGCTTTGCGCCTTTCCTGGAGCTCACTTGGTAGCCCAGGCTGGCCTCGAACTCACAGAGATCCGCCTGGCTCTGCCTCCCGAGTGCTGGGATTAAAGGCGTGCGCCACCAACGCCCGGCACAAGTCATTATAATTATGTGACATCACTTGCCATGTCTCACATGACCTTTTGATAGTTGGTTCACATTTTTTGGCATGCCTCTAGTTATCATTGGATAGATGCTCTTGTGCTCAATAACATATCAGTTTTATTCCTAAAGCATGATTCAACAGCATATAAGCATCTACAAATCTGTCCACCTTATGGTTTAATCCAACCAGAACCTTCAGGAAATTGCAGATAAAATAATGAAAGTAAATGGTATAACCAGTTACCTGAGTGGATGGATAATACCCCTATTGTTGGGAGGACTGAGTGCTCATCCTTATAGTAGAGACTGTTTACAGTAGCAAAATCTGCACAATGGTATAACAGGTTGTGGGCTGGGAGGAGGGCAAGGTATTATTGGTCTTTGGTTTTATATCCGGGTACCCCTGAAAATAGGAAACAACTGCATAGCAAACACTTGTTCTTGCTTATTATAAACCATTCACAACATGGCATTAGGTATACGAATGGACCCTCAAAGAAAAAAATGGATTTCAGTTCAACAATAGAGAGAGAACATTGGCTAAAGGAAAGGAAATAATGTGTGTGTATATACCTGTTGTTCTAGAATTGAATCGCATCGCCACGTGGATGTGAGGGGGAGTACCTGCTACTAGTTAGTAAAATTTTGTTTTTTGCAGAGTGAACATAAGCAAATAATAAATAAATTATTGGATTATCTTAACAGTAGAGATATTTTTTCAATATAGGAGGGAGAGTAACTATGGCTACATCCTAATCAGATCTGTATACATTTACATCTGAACAACCCAGCTATTCCAGTGACAATTATTAAATTTCTTTAATGTTATGGAAAAAATAGACTACAGTGTGATTAATTAATATTCATTACAAAACCTAGCAGTGGTGGTGCACGCCCTTAATCCCAGTACTCAGGAGGCAGAGGCAGATGGATCCCTGTGAGTTTGAGACCAGCCTGGTCTACACAGTGAGATCCAGGGCAGGCACCAAAACTACACAGAGAAACTCTGTCTCAAAAAAAAAAATTCATTACAAAATATTATATTGTTTGAAATATATATATATATATATATATATATATATGTTTGTTTCAGATATATATATATATTTGAAAATAAAACTAAAATTCTCATTAACCAAGCAAGTTAGAAAATGATGCAAATAAAGAATACAAAGAAGACAAGGATGATAGCAATTTAAACAATTATTGAAATCCTAACCACATTAAATATGGATAATAATGGAATCATTAAAATCAGATGTTAAATATACAAAATACACATTGTCTATAAAAACTCACCATAAATAAACAATATAACAAAGTGTTTGAAAGATATGTATATACTGGGTTTACACTGACTTTAAAATTTTCTGCAAAGGTTGTACTAACTAGTAACATGTCAAGGTTTATTCACTAAGTTCAACAGAATTACTAGAAAAGTCAACACCAAGTAAGTAGCTAGAAAAGACCAAATATTCAACCAATTCCCAGAGTCACCAAAAACTAGGGAATTCTGGGGAGAATACATATGTCAAGACCTAAGAGAAATATTATGAGTCAGAGGAACTGAAAGATGTGTAATAGGTACCCTGGGACAGAAAAGGGGCTATTTGGAAAAAGTGTAATGTCGAAGGAAATGGGGAGTCTTCTTAACAATATATTGGTCTTAATTCACACGAATATGATAATGGGGGAACGTGGGTGACCCGCATATAAAACTTTCCCTGTTCTTAATGATGTCTGTACATCTAACAGCTCATAAAAGGGAAGTTTAAATGAAAACTTCAAAAAGTCGTACAATGAAGGTTCTCAAAATGTCTGATACAGGCCACATGACATAAAAAGTATTATTTCCAAGTCGAAGGTGATATTTATATTCCAATTTCTGAATTATATCAAACTCTTTGAACATTGGCACATGATGTATTTATTTGGTACAACAGAAATTTATTGTGGCTTTTGCTTGAAATATTTATGCAATTTTGAAGTTAATAAAAATAAATTTATTTTCTATTCTGATAATGTTTTGACAAATATTAGACTAATTCACGAGAGTTTTAGCACATTTCTTAATTAGTCTAACTAATGACATTTGTTAGACTAAACCATGCAAAAGTTACTAGCAAACCAACATACATCTTTATTCATATCTTGTTAAAATGTAAAATTTTCAAAAATAGCATGGGAAACTAAGCATATACAAAATCTACATACATCTCTCTAGAGTTCTTTCCTTGAATTTTTAAAGGACAAATCAAAATTTCAAAATAATTTAAAAATTATGTGAGGAAATCTTATTTTTATGAAATGTTATCATGTGAGGAAGTTATGAAATGGTTTATCTGAACACAGAGGTCTAGTTGAGGAGAAAGTAAAGCATCTGGTGATCACCTTCCTGCTAGCAGTATCCTTCAGAGTATCAAATGGACAGACACAAGGAGAATTTTGTGGGTGTTTCCTCTATTCAATAGATAGACAGACAGACAGATAGACAAACAGATAGATGATAGACAGATGCTATATAATAGGCAGATTACATATGATATATTTGCTTGTATATAATGAAAAAATAGCAGGAAACCTAGAAAATACTTTTAAATCAATACTGTCCTTGGATGATGGACAATTTATGACAGAGATTTGCTCTAGAGAGTAGTAGTAGACAAGATACTGTTTTCCAGAGAGCAAAATCAAGGTCTCCAATTCAACAGAAAAAGTCTTCATCATGCCAGCCAAGGCAGAGTCTGTCATGGTTAGAGATGAGTACTGTGTACATTCTGCACTTTCAAATGACAATGTCCCTTGAGTGTAATTTTCTTTTTCAAATGTCAGTGACTACTGAAGCAAAACTAATGCTGCATGAAAAGATCTTGTGGAACTCTACTATTTGGTAACCCAATTGAAATTTATTTTTAAAAATGTTGGAAGAGAAATCCCCCACATTAGTAAACTCTCTCATTACCAGAAGACATGGTTCTAAATGAAAATCTCAGTCCCTTTCATGGCTTATTTCCCTATGAGTTATTGCATAGAGAGTCCTCACAGATCCCAAAACCAATTAAGGCCATTCCTAATGTTCTTGATTGCCCACCAGAACTGATAGACACTGAGACCTTATTGTTGAAGACATCAGACACTTTGGTTATAGAAGACAGAGAAATCAGTCTTGAACTGACCAGAAAATTATCACCACTGCATAGCTTTCCTAGTGCTTAAAGATGCTAGGAAAGTTTCTGGGGGACAAAAGATAGTAAGTGTTTTATCTGGTGCCAGACCTGTATGTTATAGTGCCCACTGATGCAGTAGCAGTAAGACTATCTATGGAGAATCATCAACCACTCTTTTGACTGGATTTGAGGTCTGCAGTGCAGGATGAAATTCATGACTGCTAACATAAACAATGTCAAAACCCAAGGCTGGTGAGATCATGAGCTCAGGGGAATAATCTGTTATGCTTTCATCACTAAATGGTCATGTGTAGCATGACTCTTAAAAGTTCTTATTAATAAGATCAAACCTGAGCCAGGTATCGGGGTGAACTGGAAGATCAGAGAACCAGAACAAGCCACAGCTAACCTCACCTGGCCAACTTCTCAGCTGGTCTTGTTTCCTCAGACTGGATGCTTCTGTGTCCTCATCCCATATGGCTCTCAGCTGAACTGCTACTTGAAAGCCTGAAGCTTAACCAGCTAAAAGCTTCTAGTTTCTGGTCCTCATGCCTTATATACCTTTCTGCTTTCTACCACCACTCCCTGGGATTAAAGGCTTGCTTTCTGGGATTAAAGGCGTGATGAGTCACCATGCCTGTCTATATCCTTGAACACATGGATTTCTGCCTCTGGAATGCTAGGATTAAAGGCATGTGCTACCACTGCCTATTCTTTATGTTTAATATTGTGGCTTTTCTGTTCTCTGACCCCAGATAAGTTTATTAGCATGCACAATATTTGGGGGAATACAATACCGCAGTCATGTTGTCAAGGTTCTTTCTAAATATTTACATTTGCAGATTCGTGCTACAGCCAACCTTCACTGGAGAAGCTTCTCATGGAAGTAGGTCGTTGTCAATGCAGAAAACACCACTACTCAAAGTGCAGCACATAAAAGATGATGTGTGTTCGGTTATTGTTTGGCATCTCAAATGTCATGCCCCGAAGATTTGGAGAGCTCTGTAGAGGACAGGGTGGAAGGCTGATTACAGCGGGATGAGGGAGAGCAGTGCTGTGACTCGAGATATGACATGGCCATTGCACACGGGCACTCACAGCAGCCGTGGTGACCTACATAAGAAACAAGATCAAGTCCGTTAGAAATTCCAGCTAGAAATGGACTCGGGGTGGCTTCCAGAGTCCTCATCCCAAGCTGAGGAGCTATTGGTAGCTGATAGCTACTTGAGGAAGCAATTCACCTTTCTTTAGAAGTGTGGCTGCTGATAGTTTCCCTGTGTCTCCGTGGATGATCTCACACTCAGGTGCATTATGAGCAACACAGATCAAATTCAGTGATTAAAAATTTGAGGGACAAAAATATAAAAGGGTGACATGAAGTAGGAATGGAAATGCAGTGGAGGTTCCAGGGGAAGTTTGAGTGGGAAGGGGGAAGTTAGAGGTGACTATAATCAAGATATGTGGTATACATGTATGAAATGATCAGAAATTAAATGAAATTAACAAAAAGAATCCTTGTGACATCATCTTACACAGTAACTTAAATGTGGGACTTATCCAAATATCCATCCACACAGTGGGCCATTTTTCAGCCATAAAAGGCAACAAGGAGCTGATACGTGTAAAATCAGAGGCTAGCTTTGAAAACGTGACAGCTGGTTAAAGAAGCCAGGAAGAAAAGATCGCATGTCTTCAAGTCTGTTGTATTTCAAACATCTAGAGTAGACAAGTCCTTAGTGGCAAAAGGGGATTGGTACAGATTGGTAAGAGTTAGGCAAGGGGCTAGCAGGCAGTGATGATGGTAATGGGTGAAGATTCACTTTTGGAATGAAGAAGCTGGAAACTGATCTAATTTTGATTGCTACAAAGTCACCTTATGATTCAACTGCAGACTTTAAAATGTTGAACTCTCCATCTGTGAATTCTACTATGATAAAAAAGTTGTTGAGTATACAAAAAAAAAAAAAGGTGGATCAGAATGAAACACCTTTTAGGTTTTCAGGAATGTGTGTTTCCAAGCCAGTTTGGCCCTGAGCCAACAACTGAGAAATGTGAATAATTTACCTAAACTGTTACCTTTTTTTTTGTCATCCTGTTTATGTGAACAATACCTTTAAAACAGAATCCAAGAATCTCACTGCACTCTGTGACACCTTGTACACATTACCATTAGTCTTAGGATGATAGCTAATGTGATATGCAGTAATTATTTTCAGATCCCGACAGTGAGGCACGGTACATGCTACATATCACAAGCAGAATTCATGGGTGATAAATCTTCTACCTTCTGTGAAATATAAATCACATGATCTGCTCTTAAAACCGATCAGATCCAGTTCCATATGCTATTTTATTTACAGATGCATTCATTTTTCTTTGTAATGTTTTGGAGTCTGCGAAACAAATCTTAAATGGGTAGCAATTTTGGGGTAGTATACTGTTTTAAAATAATTTCCATCAGGCTGTTTCTGTGATGCTTAGGATCCATTCACTCTTAAATCTAGTCTTCCACGATGGACACATTGGGAAGACCTACCATGGTTCTTCTATGTAGCTAAGAAGAAGGGACATGGGAGCCACAAAGTGGGTGCACACGCCTTTAATCCCAGCACTTAGGAGGCAGAGGCAGGTGGATCTCTGTGAGTTTGAGGTCAGCCTGAGTTACAGAGTGAGTTCCAGGAAAGGTGCCAAAGCTACACAGAGAAACCCTGTCTGAAAAAAAAAAAAAGAAGGGACATGGGAGAATTGAGCATCCTGTGAATGAAATGCTCTAAAACAACATCCATTCTGGACCCAAAGACAGCTTAGATTAATTATATTCAATCTATTCTGTAATTATGTAGCATCTGTAGTACTAGGTTCAGCCTCTCAGCTCAGTATTTATCAAACAGAGAAAATTTAAAGGTAGATACAATGCATTTTGGTAGCAAAGATTTCCAACAGACATATACGTTTTTGGATGTCTTCATCTGTTCTGAGGATTTTGAAACTTCTTATGAAATATCGATGACATAAAGTTTGTCTATTTCAAACTGACATATTCTTGACTGCTCTGCTCTCATTGGTATACCTTGGCTTCCGTCTAGTGTAGCTGCAACTTGTTTACTTAGGTCTGTCTTTTATGTCAGGGTTATATTCCTTAACAGCCTATATCATCTACTTTTCTCATTTTGTGCCAAAATACTCAATAAAAACAGTTTATGATAGGACAGGGTTTTTGTTGTTGTTGTTGTTCTGTTTTTTTTTTTTTTCTGACTCATAGTTTAAGCATACATTCATCATTCCAGGACAGATACAGAGGCAGGAGCTTCAGCAGCTGTTCACATTGCCTTCATAACGAGGAAGCAAACAGAGAGGAACACTTACTTTAGGACCCTGTCCCACGGGATGGAGCCACTGACACTGAGGATTTGTCTTCCCACCTCAACTAAATCCATCTAGGAACTCCATCACAGACATTGCACAAAGGTTTGTTGCCTGGAATAATGTTAACTATTATGTAGCTCAAATTCCTTCCAGAGTGTGTGGGTGTTCTCCTAGGGAAAGGAGGTATAACATGAAACACAAAGTGTAAATATCTATGATGATAGAGAACTCCAACCCCATTTCCAACTTTAAACCATTTAAGAATTTTCCTTTTCCTTCTTCAGAATATCACGGCTGTCTGTGAACTGAAATGTTTTGTTATAGAAGCCCCATTCTGTGATATATGATCCTTTAGGCATATAAATGCTTATTTAAAATTTTTTGATAGTTCCATTCCTCTGTCAAAATGATTTATTGACTTAAGAAATCTTACAGAATCCTAATCCATCCAGCATGGTACCAGTCCTTCATAGGCCATGCCCACTGGCATCCTAGGGATAACTTTAGCTCTTTATTCCAATGTCTGGTCACTAGCTATGTGATGAGAACATCTGTTCAATACACAAATTTTAAGCATCCTACTCTTTGCATTGTGGGAATTAGAACAATTAATTACTGCTTAGTTATTCTTTGTAATTGGTCTACTTAGTTGGCGTTTCTTCAAATTTCAATACATATCAGTCTGAACTTCTTTGAAAAATTTCTTCCCCAGCTAGAAGTGGGGCACACCTTTAATGTCAGCACTCAGGAGGCAGAGGCAGGCAGATCTCTGAATTTCAGGCCAGCCTGGTTTACAGAGTGAGTTCCAGGATAACCAAGGCTACAAAGCTAAACTCTGTCTCAAACCTTGCCCCCCAAATAAAACAAGAAAAAAAAAAGTCCTCCCCTCTCTGAATACAAAATAACAAGTTCCTCTGCTGTTAGTGTGGAATGTCATCCATGTTTACCTGTGTCTGGTAAGTGCACATTTCTGACCTGCTTTGCTACAAGGTTTTTTTTTTTTTTTTTATAATTTATTTTGTCTTCTATCATGATCTCCAGGGTCAGGTTTCTGCTTGTTTAAGTTTGCCATTCAATCAAAGTTGATGATGACAATGAAGAAAATGGCAGTGTACCCAGGATCCACACAGAGGAAAACCCTGGAAAAGATGTTCTGCAAATCTACTAGTCAGCTTCATTTTTTTAGACATGTCTTCTTTCCTTTTGACCCCTACAGAGCTTGCAGGTAATTATTCTATCTGAGCATACAGACCATAATGATATATATAAGAGGGCAGCCCTCTGGGCGGTGGTGGCGCACGCCTTTAATCCCAGCACTCGGGAGGCAGAGGCAGGCAGATCTCTGTGAGTTCAAGGCCAGCCTGGTCTCCAAAGCGAGTTCCAAGAAAGGCGCAAAGCTATGCAGAGAAACCCTGTCTCAAAAAATCAAACCAAAAAAACAAACAAACAAACAAAAAAAGAGGGCAACCCTCATGCTCTATGAGTTCATACAACTAGTAAATCATGGTTTTGTTATTTCTGCTTAGCCTAGCAGAATGGAAAAAAAATGCCTAAAACCAGCCTTCCTGGTTTTGACTGTAGGCTTTTTCATTTATTACTTGGTGGGACATAAGCATGGTATATGTACACAGTGTTAGTTACTTGAGTCTCAACTGGGTGGATGATAGCCAGATATGATTGTCACATCTTTATAAGTACTCAATTGATTACCATCTCTGGGAATTTCTTAATTCCTACTCTGCACTTTCAAAGCTCTTACGCTTCAGGAATCAGCTGACCCGTTGGCTGCCCTTTCTACATACACAAAGATTTATAAGATGAAGACCAGCATTTTATCATGCCCCTGCCTGAGTAAACAGGCAGAGCAGAGCTCAAGACCTACTCAAGTACGTGGTTGTGATGCAAGATTTGGGAGGGAGAAAATATTCAGTGTAGTTAACATAATGAGTGAATGTAAAACTCTTACCTCAGGGGTTTGAAAACACTTTCTATGAAGGGCAAAGAGTGAATGGAATGTTGAGGGTTGACAGGCCATACGATCTAATCAGAACCCCGCCCCTGAATCATAAAGCAGCCACGGGAAATGGATGGGTGGACATGGCTATTTTCTAAGAAAATTTCTTTTGTGGACAATGACATTCAAATGCTACCTATTTTTATCACCACACACACTCACACAAGACACTGAACATCTTCTCAGTGTGTGTAATGTCAAAACCATTTTATGCCCCTGAGGTTTGCATGGCAAAGGCTGAGCCAAAGTTGGTGTGTGGAGAGTTTTCTGACCCCTGATTTAGACAAAGATGCTCAATCTCTCTCTCTCTCTCTCTCTCTCTCTCTATATATATATATATATATATATATATATATACATATATATATATATATATATATATATATTATATTCTAGTTTTCTCTTGGAGGTCACTGTGTTAATGGGTATTTAAACATTTTTCTAAAGGTTTCGTCCCCCAAAGCAAGGATGTCACTGTGGCCTGCTTTTGAAATAAAATGGAAGAGAGGAGAGAGATGGGTTGCCAGTGATAACAGGAATGTGTGCATGGGGCTCAAGTTAAAGTAAAACAGCAAAACGTCCTCCTGGCACATCAGGGAGGAAAGAGGAGAAGCATGAACTCCGCTTTCTCCAGACTGACTGTCTCCATTGTGATCCTGCAGGTCAGTGTGAGCTAGGAAACACTGCACAAGTCGTGAGACACACTAAGATGCTTCCTAAAGATCTGTCTTAATTTCCCCTGGTACCAGTCATTCCCCTTCAGAAAAGTCAGGCATCTGAGAAAAGAAGCAAGAAAAAACCCATTTGACACAACACACCTTTCCTGGACCCATGGAGTGAACATCTGAGAGAAGCCAAGAAGAATCAGACGGGCTCACTTATTAGTGTCGCTCCCATCTTGTAGCTCGGTGTCTTTGAAATGAGTCATAGTATTGAGGGCTGGGGAAGCCTGAGGAGCAGGAGTGATGAAGATGTAAAGGGCTTCGTGTTTGTGCAATATTACAGAAAGCACTGCCTGTGTGTTTGGTTTTGGGATTCCCTTCAGTATTCTGGTAGGGTAGACAGTCATTTCCTAATAGCAGGGATCCGGTCAGTGCTGCCCAGTACTGCCCTACCTAAGACTTTATTCAACTGATATGAGTTACAATGTCCTAGATTTTTCAATCAGTATAAATGCTGGAACAATTATTAAGACTATGTGGGAAATGGTTTTAAAAAATGGGAGGAAAAATTGTGATTAAATTGGTGAAGAGGGGAAAGCCTGTGGGCTGATCTTTTTCATGGTTCTACTCATAGGAGAGTATTTGTGACAAAATATCCTCATTTCAGTGAGAAAGAGGCAGTGTAGCCACTGATCTGATTACTTTCCATAAACTCTATATTAAACCCACTCCTGGCTGAAATTTGAGGCCAGTATGGCTCCCATCCACCAGCAAAATTAACAATCACAACAGTCTACAATAAAACCAAATATAAGCAGTATCTATCTACCAATCAAAATGTGCTAAAAGGAAAACTTCCATCTGAAGAGGTCAGTCACACCCAGAAACACACAAGGAAGAATAAGCCCAGAGAAGTAAATAAAAAAGACAGGAAAATATCTATAGCAACACTCTAGAAACAAAATAACAGGAATCATCAACAAACACTGCTCATTGATAACTCTCAACATCAATGTTCTCAATTTCCCAATAAAAAGACACAGACTAACAATAGATTGGATTAGATAACAGGATCCCTCCTTCTGCTGCATCTACAAAAAAACAGAACAAAACAAAACACCCTACTATCAACGATAACACTACCTCAGGGTGAAAGGATGAAAAAAGAAATTCCACAAAAATGGATCCATGAAGCCAACAAGTACAGCCATTTTAACCTGGACAAAAGAGGTTTCAAACACAATCAGAAGATATAGGAATGAACACTACATAGTAATCAAAGGAAAAATCCACAAAGAAGACATTTCAGCACCAACCATTAGGGCACCCAAGTTCATAGAAAGATATATCGTTTACTACAGCTACAATCACATGTTGGTTCTCATATAGTGGTAATGGATGATTACAATATGCCACTCCTGTCAAAAGTCAGGTCACCCAGACAGAAACTAAACAGAGAAATGCTGGAGCTAAATGTCATAAAAGATCAAATGGACCCAGTGGAAGTTTGTAGAGCATTTCACCAAACCCAAAAGAATATGCCTTTTTCTCAGCAGCTCACAGAACTTTCTCCCAAGCTGACTGTGTATTTGTGCATTAACAAGCCTCAACAGATGTAAGAAAGTTGAAATAGCACCCTTCATCCTATCTGACCACCATGGATGAAACCTGGATATCAACAACAGAAACACAAACTCATGGAAACTGAGCTACTCACTACTGAATGAAAAAAGGGTCAAGACAAATAAAGGGAAATTAAAACTCTTTTATAATTAAATGGAAATGAAAATACAATATGAGATAGGATTCATGCCTAACATTCCTCTAGTGGCCAAGAACCTGAGCCTATATAGGCCTTGGGCCTAAGAGGAAACCAAATACCATTGTTCTGCTAAAGAACACAGCAATCAAATGATTCCTAAGGGCCTTCTGCTCTACCCATAGATCAATGTCTCCCTCAGCCATTATCAGAGAAGCTTCCTCTTGCAGTAGATGGGAACTAATGCAGAGACTCCCAACTGGACAATGTGCAGAGAGTGAAGAACCTTGGAACACTCAGAACTAAATGGGAAGTCTCCATCAAACCCTTCTCTTCAGTGCTCAGAGAATCATTTGGAAGAGAAGTGAAAAGATTGTAAGAACCAGAGGAGATGGTGGACACCAAGAAAGCATTGTCTTCCAGACACAACTGGACTGACACACGTATTGTGGCAGCATCCACGTGTCTTGCACCGTTTCAAGCCACATGGTGTCCCAGCACTTCAAAGATAGTTGTGCCAGTTTGAATGTCATTGGCCCCCATAATCTCATAAGGAATGGCCCTCTTAGGAGGTGTGACATTGTTGGAGTGGGTATGGCCTTCTTAGAGGAAGTGTGTCACTGTGGGGGTGGGCTTTGAGGTCTCAGTTAACTTCCTGTTGCCTGCAAGATGTAGGACTCTCAGCTACTTTTCCAGCACCATGTCTGCCTACATACCATCATGCTCCTGTCATGATGATAATGGATTGAACCTCTGAACTGTAACTGAGCCACCCCAAATAAATGTTTTCCTTTATAAGAGTTGCTTTGGTCATGGTGTCTCTTCACAGCAATAAAAAACCCAACTAAGGCAGAAGTTAGTACCCGGGACTGGTGTATTGTTGATACTGTGATAGACTATGGGGACTTTTGAAGTTGGACTAAATTCATTTTGCATTATGATATTGTCACAGGCTTATGGATGCCAGGGAGTGGAATGAGGTAATTCAGTCAAAGAGAAAGAAGCAGGATTCTATGAGCAAGTGCATCAGGATCATGATGGGGAAACCTACAGAGACAACCAAACTAAACTAGTGGGAACTCATAAACTTTAGACCAACAGCTGGAGCCTCCATGGGCCTGGATTAGGACCTCTGCATAAATGAGACAGTTGTGTTCTGTGTTTCAAAGATAGGATGTTCAAAAGTTCAGCTATACATTTATGTGATAATATAACTTTAGACAAGAAGGATATAACATTTCAGAGAAGCAACCTCCATTTTGTTGTGTGTCTCTGAGATCAGAACTGCACTGATATGGGAAGTCTAGTGAGCGTTCAGAAAAAAAATGGGTAATTAGAGGGGACTCTGTTCTGCTTCTCCTGGCAGTGAGTATTTTACCATGCAAAGCTCCCACATCAAACATGGAGACAGCAGTAAACTGACTAGTGATTTGTAAAATGAAGGAGCTCTTCACTTAGAACAATTTTTTTTTTAAAAAAGCAATAATACAAGCATTGATCAAAATAGTTATTGAGATTGTATTATTTTATCTAACCTTAATAGTTTGTACTCTCTGAATGATATGTTGCTGTCATATAAAAATGAGTCAATTGTTTCAATTGCAAAATGCTAGTTTTAGTAGTATGCTAGCTAATGTGATACACTGGGATCTTATCTTCACATAATATATTTCAAGTAAACATATAACATGTTATGCTCTGCTTTAAAATTCAACCAATCAATTACGGTCATCCAAAATCTATAGGCTGCCTACTTCTTGTTGTAACTGTCTCCTTGGGTTCCTTCTAGGGAAGCAACTTTATTTTAAAAGTATTTTATTTGTTAATTATTTGTCTGTGTGGATGTATATATGTACACACATACACAAGCACACGCGCACGCGCACACGCACACGCACACACACACACACACACACACACACACACACACACAGAGGTACACAGTGGCCAGAGGAAGACATTGGCTACCCCAGACCTGCAGTTACAGACACTTGTCTGATAGGTGCTGCCAACTGAGCCTGGGACCTTCGCCAGAGCAATAAGTGCACTTATCCCCTGAGAAAGCCGCTTCTCATATTTTCTCAATAAGCAATGGCCTTCTTATTCTAAAATTAACCAATTTCACATGTTATTGGAAGTGAAAAACTTCTTTGGTGATGAAAGGTATAAAACCAGACCCAATCTTAATTTGATACTTTACTCTCCGAAGGTCTGTTGTTCCCTTTATAGCCGCAATTTGTCAATAAAACTACTAACAATGGCTTGCATGGACACAAATGCACGATTCATTAAAATTGAAAGGGGAAGGGGACCAGAGAGCTCTACAGGTTCCCATTAGTTCTGCAACACTGACAAAAACCTGTTATTAGAAAACATTCCACTGAACAAAAGCAGGAATGAAGTTTCCTAGAAAACGTTCCTCCCCCCCACCCATTGCCATGTGACCTTTTCTTTTGCACTATTGTGTGCACAGTGTAAACTGTGTTGTTGGAACAATTAGGAAGGAGAAGCAAACCCATTCTGTTTCCCATATTTGAAGAAGATCTGTCTTTTAAAGAGATCAGAAATCTTACTATAGCCTCTCAATGACACGATCAGCGTCAACTTTGTCATAAGGTTGTAGCTTTTAAAATTATGATATGATTACATCATCTCCCCTTCCCCCTCTCTCCCCCACAAAGCTTCCCCCATGCCTTGCTTGCTTTCTTTACAATTCCTGACCTCTTTTCTTCACTTGTCACTATATTTACATGTGTATGTGTATATATTCCTAAATATATTAAAGCAACCTGAACAATTAAGACACAGAATAACATGTTAAGATGAAAGGGGTAAAGCTCATGGGCCACAGCCCCAAATAAAGAACGAAGAGCAACTGAGGAACACTGACAGATCGATAGAAGGCCTTCCCCAGAGAAGAGCATACCAATTTTTTATCTGTGGTCAGTCCTGAGATCATATGCATACAGGTAGCATAACCGAAACACACTTTCGATATTTATTTTACCTCGCTCAAAATATTTAAGCCTCATTTGACATTATTTAAACTATTTTGTGCTCTCATTATAAAGCTTATTGCTTCTGCATGAAATCTACAGCTGCCATTTGGCCTTTTCCCATTATCTTCGTACCTCACATTAGGGTTTGCTTTGTCTGAGAAATTTGAATTTCCCATTAGGGACACCAGAATTCAATGAATAATCGCAGAGTCCTCTATTTCATTCCTTTGCCCAGAGATTATTTTTAATATGTTCTCATTTCTACCTAGACAAATACAATATATTGGTGTCTGTTTTTTTTCCGATAACTTTGTCACTGTTATCACAAGATCTTAGTTCCTACAGAGGATCAAAAATGCAATTTCCATAGTGTTTAGGCTGAGAAACTAAAAACATGATTGAAATCGTATCTTGTGTGATTTATGACAGACTATATTCCAAGATAAAAATAATAGCTATGATCACTGGAAAACTGGTGGGCATAAATTGAGAGCACTGACAGGCTGAAAAATTCTATTGGTGGGTGATTTATTTTAATTTTTGAAGATCCAACTCATTGCTTAACACATAACTCTATATTTACTTTATTTTCAGATGCTTCTCCTTATTATGAATGCTTCATCAAAAATTAATTTCATGTTGATGCTTGGCATAAGAATTGCTTTCTTCCAAAATTTGAGATAGATGTCATTGATCCATGGGGATGCTTCATCGCAAATAATGTTTAGGTGGGAGGACTGATTATTGATTATCAATTATTGAAAACCAATGAATTCTATATGTTTACTTTCCAAAGCAACTTGTTCTACTTTTAACAAAATAATAATGGGGACCCCTGAGGTAGTTAGGAGAATTCTTTCCCAAATACTTCTAGCTGTCCTTAAAATGTATTTATTTAATAATTCAGTATTTTCTCCTGTACTTTGGATACATTGATATAAATGATAAGATATAGAAATGTATCACTGTACATATAGGAATAGATACATATAGACTCAGATTTAGATAGATTAAGCTTATAAAATAGTACATAATCATCATGAATTCAAATTTATTCTGTGGCTTTGGGCTGTGCCAGTGGAGAGAAAATAAATACATGCATTGAATATTTAGTACACGCCAAGGTTTATTCATATGGCCTCTATTTTATCTTTAACTTAATTTTAATGCAAAATTGATTTTTTTATGTATTTGGTAAGAATAACAACTGTAATTTGAATGGTTTGCCAAAATCGTAGAGCAGAAAGACAATTTTGATTTTAGTTTGTATGTGATTTCTTTGAGAAAATTTTTATTTACTTACCATACACAGAAATAAATATGGTGTCTCTTGTAAAAATGGAATTCATCGCCATGTTGTTCTGTCTTAATAAACTAATATAAGTTAATATGCTAGATAAGGAGTCTGAACTGCAGTGAAAGAGCATGCATTCTTCTTCATAATTTTTATTGCTTCTTTATCCTATACCCAAATTTAAAACTATTCATTTCTGACTTTTAATATTACTAAAATTTAAAAAAATCAAATGTACGTCTAAAGCCAAGATATGCAGATGCTAATATATTGATAACTAGAAATGCTTAGTTGCTGGTATCCAAGATTCTGAAATTTATAATGCGATCTCTGTTGTTTCCATTACAAAATGAAAACATTAGTAAAAATAACCAAATATATATATATATATATATATATATATATATATATATATTCACAAAGTGCACATATATTCTTATTCATTTGAATGACAAAGGAGTCATAATGACATTCTTCTTGATGGGCCAAAATTTTCAAGAACAACTTTTTTGTCAATGCTGTGTAGGTGATAGTGTAAGGATCAAGAACTCTCTAAAGCCTGAACATTTAGACACATGAGATGGTGATTGAAAGTTCTAAGAGAAAATTAAAGGGATAGAAGGCATATTCTATCCATTTAAATAGAGTGACTTAATCCTTTTTCTTTCCTTGCTTTTAATGGTCATCATGATTTAAAATCACCATTGGAAATTTTAGTGGTATTGTGTTCCCCAAAATATTGTGCACCCTAATAAACTTATCTGGGGTCAGAGAACAGAACAGCCACCAGATACAGAGGGTAGAAAATGGTGGCACTCACACGTGTTGGAGACCGACTCTGGACAGCGGTGTCTTGAACCTTGTGTTACCTGCCACGATTTATCAAGCCTCGTGTAAATAGGAGGCTTTTAGTCTAACCTAGGAATGTAGGATTAAATAAACCTCTTTAAATCAGCTAGCTGCAGGGGCCTGGGACCAAAGTGACCTCCTGCTGACCCTCCTTAGGAATTTTCTTTGTCCTCTCCTCACTCCTGCTCCCCCTCCCTACCTGAAGCCCTGTTTATAAGCTCTAACACCCAGTCAATAAACGAGGCCTTGACGCAACTCAGACTGCTTTGTCTTTCTTCACGCACTTGGTCTCCTTTCCCTCTCGCCCCCCATTGATTCACAGGTGGTCCCTCCTCGAGACCCTCGAATAACCTGGCCTGCTGGACGGGTCACACACGTTTCATCCTAGTCTTCTGGAGGCATGGATCTCTGTGAGTTCAAAGCCACACTGGAAACAGCCAGGCATGGTGACTCACCCCTTTAATCCCAGGAAGAGAGCCTTTAATCCCAGGAAGTGATGCCAAAAAGCAGAAAGGTATATAAGGTGCGAAAACCAGGAATTAGGGCATGTTAAGCTTTTAGGCTTTGAGCAACACAGTTCAGTTGAGAGGCATCCAGTCTAAAGAAACAGGATCACCTGAGGAATTGGTGAGGAAAGGAAGCTGTGGCTTGTTCTGCTTCTCTGATCTTCTAGCATTCACCCTATACCTAGCTCCAGGTTTGTTTTCATTAATACGATTCTTTAAGATTCATGCTACAGGAAATGATTTTATAGGAATACAAACCTGTTTTGATCAACAGTGCTTTAGAGTTACTTGTGGTGGGACTTTCTCTTGTCTTGTGTGTTGGGTCATGGTGACTTTCATGCTATCTTACAGCAAGGTCTGCAGAGCAGCAAGGTTTAAGGCAAACACTACTGAACCTTTCATTTATTTTTTTTTTGTCAGAATCTATTTTGCTCGTGCAATTACCAAAATTGCTTTTGTGGATTTATATTTCATTTTAATTGGAACAAAATGAGCGGTGTCAGCTAAGATACGGATTGCTTTTTAAATTTGCTGACAAGGAAATATATCTTATTAGATATTTAAAGGATTTACTTTTTAAATAGACCTGCATCTTGAATAAAGTATTTAAAATAGGTTGACTAAATATTTCATATGAAGAACTGGCTAAATGTGTTTTTTTTAACTTCTCACTCTAATCAAAATGTTTGTAATTTTTACTTGAGAAAGACAAATTTTAGTCAGTATTTCAATTCTATGACATTGTAAGAGGATATAGCATTTCATATTCTATCAGTGTTCTAGGGAAATGTATATGAGTTCTATGGCAATATAAATAAGAAACATTCTGAATTTGCATTCCTATGTTATATTTAAAACAATGTATTTTGTATTTTAACACACAGTTAATTTATCTGAAATTAACTTCTATGTTTTCAAGGAACTACAACATGGCATAAAGCCCCCATTCTTTCAGATCAGTCAAAATGTAAGCCTAATATGGTAAAAGTATTCAATTTACAACCCTTAAAAAAAGTTAATACCATAAAATCCCAGAGGTCAACTTTCACCTCCGATTTTAAATTATTTAATTTTCTTAAATGGTTTACAGTAAGATAATGGAAAGTATAAAATGGTGATAAAACCCCAAACAACCCAGGCTGTAGCCAAAACTATGGGTTGCTTTCTACAAACTGACAACAAGGCCTCCCAGTTGAAAAGACAGCTCATGGAAGAGAAGATGCAGATGTGAAACTGGTGTTTGCACAGAGCTTCCCTCCCTGTATCCCTGCATCCCAGCAACTTTGGTGCAGGATTTGGTACATCTTTGGTACTCTGCACCCAATCAAAAGAGAAACATAAATACTAAGCCAGCCACAAACTGTTCCTCTACCGTGATGTTCTGCCTCATGCTAGATAAGCTAGTCTAACGGTGGCACAAAGCTTGTGGGAGTAACCAACTAAATAACTGATCTAACATAAGGCACACTCCACAAAATGGAACCCATAAAAACACTGCTTGTGTATCCAAGAACCTGAAAATAGATAGCTCAGGAACACAGGTCGAAACCGAACAATACTGGAAAGAGAAAAATCAGCAACAACAAAACAAAGACACACAACAATAAAAACAAGCAAAAATCAGAGTGATAAAATGACTCCTAATGATCGTCTGCTATACTCATCGGTCACTTCTGGCTTGTTCAATCATCATCAGAGAAGCTTCCCCCTCCAGCGGAATAGAACAATTATAGAGAACCACAATCAGACATTATGCTGAAAGTGAGAGAACCTGGGACACTCTGCCCCAAATGCGATGTCTCCATTAAACCTCTCCCCTCAGAGAGCTCAGGGCAACTTGTGGAAAAGGAAGCAGAAAGAGTGTAAGAGCCCCAGGAGATGGAGGATGACAAGAAAGCAAGGCCCTCTAAATCACCCTGAGCAAAGTTTATATGAACCCACAGAGACTGAACAAGTGTGCACAGGGCACACACAGGTCTGCATCTGATCTTCTGTGTTTATATTATGGTTTCCACTTTTGTGTTCTTGTGGAAATTTTGACTGTGGGAATAAGTGGGTCACAGGTCTTGTTCCTGCCTTTTCTTGGGTTCTTTTGCTTCTGGTAGTTTGTCCTGTGCAAACTTTTATAGTATTATATTTTATTTTGTTATAATTAAAAAAGAAAGAAAGAAAGAAAGAATGAATGAATGAATGAATGAATGAATGAATGAATGAGTGAATGAAAGCCTAGTCACAAGGGTAAAGGCTACCAATTTACCTGTCACTTATACCTGCTAGAACAATGAAAATCGGTCTTCTCCAAAGGAATAAAACTGGATATATCAGCAACTCCAGGGGAGGTCTCATGTTCAGGAATAGTTGAACAACAAATTATGGATTCCACAGTTTGTTTATTTTCTGTGTTTCTTTGGTGGTTAATTTCTTTTCTTTTTGGGTGGTGTCATATTTTGCTTTCTTTGCCCTATTGTTATACTGGGTTTTTCTTGTTTGTTTTTGAGAAAGAACTTAAAGTTGAGTAGGTAGGAAGAGAGGATCTGTGAGGACTTTAGAAAAGGAAAGAATATGATCAAAACATATTTGAATTTAAAAATTGTTTAAGCAATAAAATATAATAAAATGAAAATAAACGAATCATAAGGGATAAACACAAAATGAAAATACTTTCTAAGAACAGAGGTTGGGACACTATTCACAAAATTTCCACACCATCTGAAGCCATTGATAATTACATCAAAATCCTAAAGGCATTTGTTAGAGCAGTGGGAGGGAAACTATCAAATGGTCAAGTGGAGTTTGTTCATTTGTACTGATTGATGAAATATTAATTTATCCCTCAGAGTCCTGCAGGCTCTGAAGTCAAAGAACAAGATAGCTGTGGATGTGCTGTCTGCTGAGATCTGCAGCCTCTGCTGGCAGAAGGCAGAGGGAGAGGGGAAAACAGTGTGCTGAGAACAGAGAAATGAGGGAAGAGCCCAAAAGGGCCTGCCGATTCTCTACGGCTTCTGAACAACATTCTAGTCCTGGTCATTAAAACAGAAACCTAAACTGCAGTGACTGGGAATATTTGTTAACCATCTAACCACGTATCTGACAATGGATTAGTATCCAAGACAAGAAAGTCACAACTCACCAGTTCTAAAACAACACAAATAATCTGATGAAAATAGACAAAGGACATCAGAGACTATCTATAGAAAATGTAGATAGCCAACACACACCACACACAACATACACACACTCACACACTCACATAATCACACATGCATTCACATACACACACACTCACACTCTCATAACACACACATAGAAGTTGGTTCATCAAAGCAAGTTAAACCAACAGAATATTGCCTCGTGCACTATTCACATATCAGTATATTTATGTGTAAAATATATCAGTATATCATACATATATCAGTATATTTATGTATAAAAACATAGGGAAAGATTTGGGAAAAAGAAATCTGTACAGTTTGTTATATAGAGTTGGTAAGCCTAATATGAAAGACCATAGAGAACCTTCTAAAAAGCAGAACTATCCTATCATCCACCAGTTCCATTTTCAGGAATATATCTGAAGGGATTGTAATCAAGTTCCCAAAGTGATGTGTATTACCCACTGTTCTTTGAAACATTAGTCACAACAGCAGAACCACACAGTCAGCCCAATGCCCTGTGCTAGACAAATGGATAAAGAAAATGTACTGCAACAATACAGTACACAAACAATATTATTCCACTGAGTAAAATTTCCCAACAACATGGATGAATACATGCCAAGAGAAAGGAGCCAATCAAATATTGAGAAATATGCCAGGATTCGTCACTCAACAGCCAGACGTGGGAAAGCAGAAAAATAGATGGCAACACTTAGGGCCCAGAGGAGGGACAAGCAGGAGATTGTTGGTCAAGGGGTATTAAATCTCTGTGATGAAAGAAGAAAACATTCCATAGTGCTGCTCTACAACCTCAAGGCTGTCAACAAGGATGCAGCGTTGGGTACTTAAACATCTATTAATGGGGTTACTATTCTGCTAAGTGATTTACATAATGACATTTTTAAGCGATTATAATATATATGCATAAATGAGTGCCATTGTAAGTGTATGAACATGTCCAAATGCATATGGTGATTATTTGATTTGTATATCACTCACAATTCAATAAAGCTTAAAAGAGAAAACTGGGCAAGGGAAAGATGGACAATGATTTGGAATGCCAATTGCTGTCTCTCTTAAGATTCTCTGTGGTTTTCAGGGGCAATAGAAACAGCTATCCTACAAGGACTAATGAAGCTGCGATTTTTGACTAGTATGTTACATATGTGGATGTATGTATGTACTTGGTACCTCAGTAGTATCTCAGGGTGTAGGCTATGCTGGCTGTATGTTATTTATGTGGATTATGTATGTACTTGATATCTGAGTAGTTTCTTAATGTGTAGGCTATGCTGGCTGTGAGACTCTCCCGTCTTAGCCTTCTCAGTGCCAGGATTATATGCACACACTACCATGCTATCATATCAGGAAATTTCTTAAATTTAAAGGATTTTTTTTAAAGTATTCTGTACTCATAAATCTTCAAATATTAACCCGAAGCAATCAATATTGCCTCTGCCATTCATATTTCAGCTGTAAGAATTAAGGTATCCCTAGAGGAAGGCAGCAATTTCAAGACACATTTACAGATATATCATTTTTTTCTAAAACAAACAGTACATACATGCAATTCTGTAAACGCCACCACTTAAGTGCTGCTTCTGACCTTCATCTCCCTCCTGTAGCTATGCAAAAGCTTTTACCATCTGCAGATACCCAGGCCGTGGTATAGTTTTGATGCGTTGAAGGGAAATGTGCTTATGAAATATAGATGGTGATGCCTAGGTAATAAAGAAGCCACTGTGAAGTTGTTATAGCAAAGCGTGACTCCAGTCAGAGCAGGTCCATATAGCCACGATTACCATCATTCCTCCTGAGAAATGCCATTGTGCCCAAATGCTCACGGAGGTGGAATTATGTATTGAATGGCACAGCTCCCTTTTAATTTATCATTTTGTGAAATATTTACCACCTACGATTCATCAATTATCAAACATACTTTCTGTGTTCATGCACCTGATTCCCCTCTGTAAGGAGCCCTCTCTTTATGAACAGTTGTTTTAAAATATGGTTCATTGATTGCTTTCCATTCTGGGAGATACTGTATCTTTACCTGGTGGTGTGCTCTCACAAAGATAATGCATTTTAGCTTTCACTGAAGTCAGTCAAAGTGCCAGACGTGAGGCAGCTCTAGAAGGTGCTGACAGGTAATAAATTGACGCGTAACAAATCATTTCCTTGTGCAGAAATATCACCAAGAAGGATAATCTTTCTTTTTCGGGTACATGGTGACCTCAGGAATCTGTTCTCTAAGTGAAGTATGTCAGCCTAAGTATTGACTTCATTAATAAATCATAGACAGATAATTCAGGGTGCCGATGTCATTAACAAGCTGAAACAAGACTTCTCTAAGTACACTGGGCATATGAAAAATTGATTGTTATGTAGACAAGCCAAATGGTCTAGAAAATATGGTCTATTCTCAAACTGTGTTTACATCATTGTTATTGTTGCAGTCCAGGGTGTTTTTCACATAACACTTTATTTTAAACTCTAAACTCAATGAGTCTTACCTAAAACAGCCCCAACTTGTGACATTTTACAAGTTGCCAAAGATTTGAAAATTTTTCAGGAGTTGAAAAAAACGGTTTCTAGCGCATATAAAATTCTATCTCTTTAACTCATAGTAAAACTAGGAAAGATAATAATAATTTGGAACCAAATTAAATTGAGAGCACTTTATGAAACGCTATCAATAGTGTATTTAACAAGCGTTAATCTGCCTATGTCACTCTATAAACAGATCCTGTTTAATGTGACTAAGGGCCCACCATTTTGATACATGAAATAGTTTCAAGGTCAAGTGTAGGTATATTTGCCCACAGTTGTCTCTGCTTCTAGCATCACTCTGAATCCTTTTTGTTTCAAAATTTATTCATTTTTATTTTATGTGTATTAGTGTTCTGCCTGCTTTATAAATATGCATGGTGTGCATGCATTGTAGCAAGGTTTTCTTTTGAGCTACTAACCAGACACAGAGACTTAATATTAGTTATAAATGCTAGGCCTTAGCTTATGCTCATTTCTGGCTAGGTTTTTATCTTTAACTTAATCTGTTTCTCTTCATCTGTGTTTTGCCTCAGGGCTTTTTTAACCTTTCTTTCATTCTGTATGTCCTACTCTGTGTCTGTCTGTCTGGCTCCTGGCATATCCCTCTCATTCTCCTTCATTCTCTCCTCTCTTCTTCTTCTCCCTTGAGCCTAGATTTCTCCACCAATTTATTCTCTCTGCCCAGCAGCCCTGCCTATTCCAGTACTGCCTAGCTATTAGCCATTCTGCCTTTCATTAGACCATTCAGGTGCCTTAGGCAGGCAAGGTAATACAACATCACTTCTTTACATAATTAAACAAATGCAACATAAATAAATGGAACACATCTTTGCGTCATTAAACAAATGCAGAATAAACAAATGTAATACATCTTCGCCTACCTAAAGTCATGTTACACAACAACTCACCGAGTCAAGAAGACCTCTCTTCCAGGCATTCTGTCTCCTGGAACTGGAACTGCAAGCAGTTTTCCTGCTGCCAACCGGGTGCCTGGAACAGAAGCTGGGCTCTCTGGGAGAGCAGCCAGTGCTTTTAACCACCGAACCATCTCTCTAGTCCTCATTTTGTATTCTTTAGGCTGACAGTTAATGAAATTATTTTCCTCACCACAGGTATATCTTGTCATATTAGATATAGTAATACATGCTCTCCACTGCTGAAAAGCATATGCCCATCATGAACTGTTTTGTGGAAACGATATGTTTGATCGTTCTCTCTCTGATTGTATTTATTATCATGAACTTTCTTGTACCACAATTTTATCAGTTATTTACAGTAACTGGACAGGAATACCCTTCAATAATAGCTTTTTGTGAAAAGCCTTCAGGTTACATCTATATGTAAAAATGTCACCATGTTTTGTCTTGAGTATAAATATCTCTTCATCGTATCGTAATCTGAGACAGAGAAGTGGTGCAGGAGATGGGATTTTCACTCTTAGGAGGAAACATTAGCTCAGACTCCTCAAATAGTTCTGAGTCAGTCCAGATTTGTAGGAGCATCTCCCTAGCAACTGTCAAAGACCGAGCTCAGGAAAACAAGAAGAGTTCTTTCCGAGAGATGCCGAACAGGTACCAACCTTGGCATTTAACTGAAGGTCGTTTGTGGAATCTTAATGTTCTGTCTGTATCTGTGACACTTGTTGATATAGAAGTAAGAAAATTTCAACAAATAAAACTTATATTCAGAATCGAGACAAACATCCTTACCAGACATGAAGATAGAGCCATCTGTGGACAACACTCCAAATGTACTCTGGAAACTAGAATTCGAGTTGGTTCTTAAACCTTTGGCTCAGTTTAAGACACATAAGAAGAGAAAAAACACAAATAGGAAGCAGCTATAATTTTGTATTTAATGAGACTTATGTTATCATATTTCTAATAAAAGAGATAAGAAAGTAATTTTTTCTCAAGCTGTTAAACCTGAGCTGTGGTCTTAAACATGTAGAAACCTGTTTCACAGCTGAGTTTTTCAAATAATTGTGAAAGACGACCTAATTATACTTTTCTTATAAGATGTTCATTTTGCATGTTTGGATCTTGTGGCATTTTCTTTCTGATCTATGACTTGATATTCTTTAATAAGATACCAAAATCAGCATTGAGACTGACCAACTGATGTAAAATTGAGGCTCTAAGCTTCAAGATTCCCCATGCACTACCAGAAGCTAGATGATTGTCACTCCTCTAGGACAATAAAACATGAATACAACCCCTACACCATTCAATAGGCATGGCATCTTTATTTTAGACAATGAGGGGCAGGAAGAGTCTCCCAGAGTTTTAGAGATTCATGGATATTGGAATAAAAAAACCCTTATTTTTCTGAAATCCAAACTGACATAAATACATAGAGAATTCTTGCATTTAAAATACTACCAAAATCCATTAAAAGCAAAACATGCAAATGTGCACATGTGTGCACATGCATATGCATATAGTATAGATGCTTGCATCTTAGACAATGAAACATTAGATCAATGTTAAAAATATGACTGCAGATTCCACACTTCTAAGTAGAGTCTATGACTATCACCTGGATTAGGGCTGACCACAGATGATAATTCCTTGTCCTCCAGTCTGCTGGTACTAATGACACAGTTCTTGAAATCTCGTTTGGAATTTATTTACAGTGTAAGAAGTACTACCCTCATAAAGCAACATAAGTGAAAGTATGGTTGTCGACTGTTCTTATCTTAGAACAATGAAATACATCATACAATTAAAAAAAAAGAATATGGTCCACAAGATTGAAAATACCAAATGTTGGAGAGGATGTGGAAAAACAAGAAGTCTCTGCCAGTTGTATGATATGATAAACACATTAGAGAATAGCACAGGGACTTCATATCTATTGCACAGACACTATCATTTAAGCCAGGATTTCCCTACCTCTGTAACCTGTCAAATAAATGTAAAATATGCATCCAACCAAAGGCTTGTACATGAATTCTCATATCAGCACCATTTATAATAGTACAAAACTAGAAAAAGCCTACTTGTCAATGGGCGAATTGATAAACAGAACAGAATTTTCCAGAATGGACAGGCATTCAGGAAAATGGAGGGGGCCACACGCAAATGCTGCAGTCTGGGTGGGGTCCATTACCTCCCTCTCTAAACACAAACAGCACACATGGTCTGCAGCAAAATTCCAGGTGTGGTCTTTTAATGAAGCGTACATTTTCTAAAGACTCAAATAAGAGGGCCAGTGTGTGGTTTTCTGAGGTTTCAAAGGAAGTCATGATGGGAAGATAATTAGAATGACAGAGCATGATGGAAAGATTTTGAAAGTGGGTTGTGATGATGATTTTCATACCTTCTCACATTTGTTGAAACTTTTGAACTGAATACATTTAATACATGAACCTTACGATATGCAACACTGAATCAAGCTGCTTCCAAAATGATGCCATAGTATCAGGTCCTTGACCTCATAATATGCTACCTATCTCTAGTGTTTCTGGTATCTCTGAATTTTTTTTTATAATCCTCCAATTCATAAACTGGAATGAAATCACAAGAAATGTCACATCCTTACAGCACATGCAATATGACCTCTGGTCAAGTGTATGACTACACAACGGTGTTTTCCTGAATAAATCATGCAATTGTCATTCAATTGATTTGATGTGATACAACTGTGTTGGTTAAAACACACAAAAAAAGCCAATACAATGTCCTTCCATATTTTAGAATATGAAAATAAGACAATCTGAACACCACGAGAGATTTTGAACAAAGTTAAGGAAACAAAGTAAGACAAATAGATGTTTTCAGATGCACAGTCTTTCTCTCTCCTGTGTGTCTTCTCTTTGGCTCTACTGTGCTGATCCTATAATTTTTTTTCAAACTCTCTCTAAATGTCGTTATTTGTTCTTGTGATGGATTAAAGATCCTGTCATCTGTTATAAAATATTTATATTAGAATCTCAAGGAAGACATTTAGTCACTGAAAAGCTGATAATAACTTAGAGTGTCTGTTTAATGTGCTGTTTTTGGAAAATCACTGACAGATTTGATTAGCTGTAAGCAAAAAGAAAACAAAGCTCTAGATATGTATTTTGTCTGGTCAGCAGCTTTGCTCAGAGGACAAGTTTGCTCTTTCAAGGACATAGAAGGGTCTAGAAAATTTATTTTCAAACTTTAACAATAAGTCCTATCGTTAGTGCCTCTTTATTCAATTAAAATAACATCTGGTAATCATGTTCTTTTATTGGTAAAATAACAAGTCTTAGAAACTTGGTTTATCGTATTTGAGAGGTTTTCCAAACATCTAGTTTAGAAATCATAAAATCAGTGGTGGATTTTCCCAACAATGTTGGGCTCTGTTAAACACAATTTTATTACATTGTAATACTTTCCCCCTACAATAGTGTTAGGCACTTCATACTAAGTAAATTATAATGACCACTATTATTTAAAAAAAAATAAAGTTAATCCCTGTCCTTTTGAATTACCATCTGAAGTTAACTCTAATTTTCTTTTTCTTTTCCTACTTTTACAAAACATTTATTTTTATTAGGAAGGTCCTAGAAGTTCTTCAAATACAAAAAGATTTAAAACAAAACAAAATCTAGTTAGTGCCATTAATGCTGTGTTCCTATTTGCACTTGATATTTTATTTCGTGATTTGAAAGCAAGAAATTTTAAACACACCAAAACATCAGTCTATAATTGGGGATAACTAATATACCATATTACTTTAATACAATAAAAAACGTATTTGAAAGTGTAAAAGTTCTAATATTTTATTCTATAGTTAATATACTTTATCATTTTATTATACCAAATAGTATATTTCAGTTAATACTTATTTTGTCATTAATATGTTCATATGGAAATATAGGGTCATGGTTGATATGTATTTTGCCTTTTATTAAAATCTTCATTTTGTGAGCTCTTATCCAGATATGTAAGGATAAAATGCAAAAGGGAAACAGTGTTGCAAAATAAGGACAGTGATGAATTCTGTATCCAAGGTATATTAAATCTAAAGTCACTAAGCTAAGTCTTGTACCTCAGTGTAACCGTTATTCAATTGTTTAGTTACTGGCCACAGCTGGTAGCATCCCCATTATTATTGTTTACTAACTTACTTTTATCCTCTCTCTCCCTCCCCCCTCACTCTCTTTCCCCGCCTCTCTCTCCCCCCTCTCCTTCTCTATCTTATGTGTGTGTATTATATATATTATATATATATAATATGTTATATATATATATATATATGAATGCTAAGCTTTTGGCTTTTAAGAGATTGTTCTATTTTTAAGTTAGTATGTTCTTTTTTAAGTACTCAATGGGTACCATATTTTGTGATAAAGCTTCTTTTCTTTATTAATATTTATTTAGCATTTACAATATTAAAAGCACAAACATATTACTAATTCAATATTTACCTGATCATATAACTTTTCAATAACTATTTCCTCGGTGTTGAAACAATCCCTTCAGGGCAAAGGCTAGAGTCTCATTAGACTTACACTGTAAATAAATGAAGCTTACAAGACCACTCATGTTAGGATTGGCCTTTCAGTACTGCAGGTGACTTTGAGTTGTTTATTTACCTATAATCACTTAACTACACTCTTGTAAGTAACCCCAATAAACTCACTGGTTTACCAAGAAACAGCTAGATGAAATATTTTCTTTGGTCTGTCATTGGTACCCTATCATGACTGAAAGGACATTTTTCCAGGAGAGGTCCCCACACCAGTGGAAGACTCAAATTAGGGAATATCATTCAGAGAAGAAAATTCACATTGTGTTGGAACACGTTATTTATGTTACTGAAAATGCACTCAGAGTGTCGGTTTTGGTACAAGAGTAATAGATGTCCTTCAAGCATTCACCTCATGCATCGAATCCCTCAATTAAAAAATTAATAATTCACTTAATAGTATCACTAGTAATCATCTCAGCTTTCCAAAAAAAAAAATACCAATATTCACTGAGGTAAAGAGACGACTTATGCAGTCCTCTCTTTTCCGGGTCAAAGTATCCTACTCTTGTTAATATCACTGCTTCACTACGTAGGATTATAATAAGATGTCAATCTGTGAAACTTGGCAGCACATGAAATCACCATGGGGAATCTCACAGATTAAAGAGCAGCCTTTGTTTAATATCTTTGTTCCCTCAACAGAGCTGTAGGGACTAATTGGTAAGTTGGATTACTGACAAAAGGCACACATTTTGATATGATATTAGGAGACACTGGATAAAATGTAACCTGTATTTCTGTTCAAGTCTGTAGCCAAGAGAGCTGACAACTGCGAAATTTAAAAGCCCACTTTCAATAACAAACCTAATAACTGGAAAATATTTTCACATGCTCAACCAATTATTCTGTGATTTTAAAGTTGAAATAAAATTGATTAGTAATTAAGATATTTACAACATGGTGAACTTCAATTATTGGGATGTTTTCTTTCTTCTAAGAGAACACACACACACACACACACACACACACACACACACACACACACACACACACAAATAAGATCCAGGACTTGGGAGATGTGAAGCAAAAACATGTCTTCTGGATATGACATAGACATGAAGCACATGAACTCACTGCAGCTGTGGTAATTGGCACACAACCTGCAGAAGGCTGGGTCATTCAACATTTCATCATGGCCTTCCCTAAAGGAATATTGGCAGTTAACAACTGTTGGGGAAGAGTGGCGTTTTCTTCACTGGTACAGCCTTGCATAACTTACCTTTGCTTCAGTAAACGATCGCTCACTCACACCCAAGCAAGGGACTTGAATTAAACTCAGCTTTTGACACCAAAAGGAGACAGGAAAGTAGGGCCAGTGCTTGCTGGGGAAGGGGTTTCGGTAGGAAAGGGAGGAGAGTGGTAAGGGGAATAGAGGGTGAAAATGTCTAAAATGCATTACGTAATTTATACAACAAAAAGTTATAAATTAATTTATTAATTAATTTATCAATAGAGAATGATGAATACAATTCAAGTCTTGCTGTGAAATAGATACCATGTTCATTCATAAAGGGTTTCTCATTGGCCAAGACTTGTGTTTATACCACCACTATGCTTACAACTCTATCCTCATTCTCAAGCTCAATACCAGCATCAGATTATCTCCTAGTCCTCATCTTTTAGGTTGGCCTATGTGATTATAGAATCAGACCTGTACATGTAGATAACTCAGTAAGTCTACTTTAGTGGTCCTATGCTCCTAACCATGAACTACAGAATCAAATGCCAAACCTCCTTGCAAACTAAACACTGTGATAACTTGTTTTTGATACTCCATCTCTTAAGCCTACTAATGGAACACATTACAAACTGCCAAGAGTTTCTGAATAAGCAGATTGCTCAGGGGCATCCTACTCAACCCAGTATTTAAAGACTTAAATCTGTGTTTTGAGTTTCTTGTATGGAAGCTTATGAGTAACCAAAACAGCATGGCATCAGCAAAAGAACAAAATGAAGTGTTGGTAACTGGCCAAAGAGAGAGATGCATTAACTGAATGATAAGTAACTTGATGTAATTATCTTACTATACACTATGAGTTACAAGAAAAAAAGTTAGACTGAAAAAATGAAAGAGAAAAATAACCCTAACAAAATGGAAAGGGTAACGAGGAGTTGAATTGTTCCATCGAGAGTCTCAACATAAAAAGACAGATTAACTTTGGCACTATGTGCCAAGGGCATGAGATCAAGTCAAGCTCAATTGTATAGAGTCAAAAATGGGCACATTCTTAAAAAACAAAGTCAAATCCTATTTTGAGATGGAGGTGATAGGGAACCACATCCACATAACCATTTTTAGAGAGTAATATAATTATTTTCTATTATTGCTGTTAATATACTAGTGTGCATAATTTATAAATTGAAAATCATTGTAGTTATATATGCATATACAGGAAAGAACACAGTAGGTATAAATTAAGAACTATTTACAATGCTGGTACCCACCGAAGATCAAGAGACACATCTGACATTGACAAAGGCAACCAGTGTCAATGATGTACTAAAAGCAAAATGGCCAACTAAGAATATTGGTAAGTCTGTTTTTCATGAGTGAGGAAAGGCAAGAGCTAACCTGCACAAATGTAGATGACATCAACAGGAGGTCGGTCCTGTTGAATTTCTGGAGGGATGTCTTCCGTTTGAGTCAAAGGATGATCTTTACAAACAAGAGATTACACAAAAGTAAAAAGTCCATTATAAAAATAAGAACATGGAGCACACTCAGAAAAATCTAATCTAGCAATGGCGATACATAAGCCATCTCTAACTACAGAATTGAAAGTGCCAAAGCATTGAAATTACTAGAGCTGTAGTAATTTGTTAATGGATAGTGAATACACAAAATATTTAAATTATCACAACAATACCTCGTTTTATGCATGTGGGGATAAGTAAATGAAGTTTCTGTACGTAAATTGAAGTTATAGTATCTTAAAATAGACTAGTGTGTTTACAAGATCTTTTCCTTATGCCTCATGGTAACTAACCCCCCAAAAAATATATCATGCATTTACAGAGGTTTTAAAAATGATAATGAAAATCTATTATTGAGTTAGATGAAGAGGTGGCTCATCAGGTAAAGTTATTGGCTGCTAAACCTGGCAACTTGGGTTTGATCTCAAGACCCATGTAACAAAAGAAAAGCAATGATTTATCCTGCAATACATCCTCTGGTCAGCACACACATGTTGCAGCATGCCTGAGTCCCCTAGCCACACAAAATTAATTAATAAATGTTTCTCATACTTAATTAACAAGTTACCAAATCAATAAGTAATGCATTAAGAAAGGTTAAAAAATTCAAGACAGCTGGGCAGTGGTAGTGCACTCCATTAATCCCAGCACTCAGGAGGCAGAGCCAGGTACATCTTTGTGAGTTCGAGTCTGGACTGGTCTACAGAGTGAGATCCAGGAAAGGCGCAAAGCTATATAGAGAAACCCTGTCTCAAAAAACAAAAACAACAACAACAAAAAATTCAACATATCACCCTTAATTTCTATAATTGTAAATGGCTTAAATTATTTATACAAAGACACAAAATTACAGGATGGAAACAGAGTACAGCTCTTTGGAGAACTCCTAAGTTATGATGGTTCAACTTAGACATTCAAATAGGACAGTGGTGTGAAGAAGTAAATAGACATTCATTATAAGTTGTATTACAAATGAATCTTTCCCCTGGATTGTGAGTGGGAAGGGCAACAACTCATAATGCTTGGCAGTTCTAATGGCTGTCTGCGCACCAAGTCACACAGACAAGCACTGGGATCAGCAACTGCAATTCTACAGGATGCTGTCTCACTAAACTGTGGCATTTGGTAGATTAATCATAGTAAATGCATTTTTGAGTTGTGATATTCTTTACTTCTGATGGGTTTTTATTTTTTTTAATGTAACCCTGTTATAAAACAAGGAACACCTGCACAATCTGCTGGCAAGAAACTCTCTGTAATTTAAGGTGAACATCAAAGGGTGAAGAAATTATACTCTCATTCAGTAAGAGAATGTTGGCGACTTCACATACACAGCAGTCAAAACAGACTTGAAATATATTCTATCAGGAGACAACGAAGGCCATTATAGAGAAAGTGCTTAATCCATTTGTTAGATTATTCTGACTGTCGTCTTCTCTAATCATAAAACAGAAAATCAGAGACTAGAGAGATGGCTTGGTGGCTAAGGACACTTTGTTCCCTTGTAAAGGACCTGGTTTTGAATCTCAGCACCTACATAGTGGTTCACAACCATCTGTAACTCCAGTTCTAAGGGATCCAATGCCATGTCCTTACACACAAGGTAAGTACATAGCCCACAGATAATCCATGCATGCAAAACACCAGTACTTGTAAAATTAACTACATCTTAAAAACATTTAAAAACTTCAAATCAACACAATAACTACAGGAATTTCAGAAAATTCATAAAACTTGGAAATTAAACCATACATTCTAGCAGAACCAGTGGTTCTAAAAGACATTAAAAGATAGATTTAAAAAGTATACTGAACTGGACGTAAATGGAAACATCACTTTATGGTGTGCAGTGAAATTATGCAAGTGTTGGGGGGGAGAGGAAAAGAGGGGGCAGAGGGAGAAAGGGGAAGGGGAGAGGGAGAGGAGAGAGAGGGAGGAAGAGTGAGAGGGAGGGAGGGAGAGAGGGAGAGAGAGAGAGAGAGAGAGAGAGAGAGAGAGAGAGAGAGAGAGAGAGAGAGAGAGAGAGAGAGAGAGAGAGAGAGATTTCTTAAAGACAAGTTCAAGGGACTTAAACTATTTGCATTAGATGGGTACATCTCACACTTGTGTTTCTATAGTGACCACTAGCAAAAAGTCAAGTCTCTGCTTTTAGTGGCTGGAGAGGTGGCCCAGCTGGTAATCAACACTTACTGATTTTGGAAGGGAACTAGGTTTGGTTCCCTGCACCCAGATTATATAGCCCACAACCACCTGTAACTCCCTTTCCAAGTCACCCAACAGGCTCTTCTGAACTCTGCCAGAACCCCCATTTACATGGTGCACATAATAAATATACTCAGGTGCTCATGTGCAAACACACACACACACACACACACACACACACACACACACACACACTATAAAAGTCAAGGTTGTGTTCTAAAACAGCAATGGATGAAATAATTAAGGAATGTGATTTTGCCTATTTGTATGCTAAAATGTTAACCTCTAACACTTCACAATGGGACACATTAGATACAAGATGTCTAGAGAACAAACTCAACTTAAAGGAATTCATCCTGGTGGGTAGTAACCCAGTGTGAGTGCTGTCATCCTTACTCACAGAGCTCTTGCAGGCAGTGTTTGCAATGAGTGTTTTTTTTAAATGTGGTTCTTAACAATATTCTGAACTTAAAATTATATATATATATATTTATCTTAACTTCAATTATAGCCTAAGTGATTCAATGCTATAAATATTGTGCAGTGTTATACTCTTTGTAATCAAATACACAATGTTGGCAAATTTCATATGTGACAAGTGCTACTCGTGGAATATCATAGCTTCTGTATATCTTCTGATAAAACAAGTATGAAATGAAACAACCTGTCTGACTCTTTCATACTCGAAAACATAGTGGAGACTCTTTCTGAGACAAGAATGAATGTCTTATGACCTTTCAGAAAAGAGATTATTTATTGTGATTAATTCAAGTACAAATAAGGAGAGGGGATTTAAATATGGTAATTGGGGTTGTATACAATTACCCAGAAGGTCTCAAAGTTGTACTATAGCCAGTTTATTATGTGATTTAATCCTTCTATATATAATAATCATACCTGATAAATATCCCAAATGCACAGCTTAAGAGACTGAGTAATAATAGTTGGAAAGTACCTGGAATTTATTTAAATTAATTTAACGAAACAGTCTGTCATTAGCAGCTAGCTGCTCTAGTGGTTAAAAGTATCAGACTTGGTAATGTCTCTCAAATTTTAAAGAAGAGAGATTATTTTATGGCCAAAGTAATTTGCAGTTGTCTCTGTGAAGGATGAGGGCGATTAAAGTCCATAACACATAGTGATTTCTAAATCTCAGCAAAGCCATGAAAACTGTTTTCTTCCATAGTTTGCCAGGTTTCTCAAATAAGTTATTTCTTCTAATGGATAGTCATTCTTCTAATAGTGAAAGCTATGTTATGTTTAATCTCTGTGTATCCATGATGCACATTATTAGACCCCCCCCCCTTAGAACTTGTCCTGCTACTGAAACAAAGAAAGGCTTCAGGAGTGGTTGACCATATCTACTGACCACTGTCATTTAGACTTTCAATTTTTATTTTTTATAAAAACCCTTTTCTTTACAAAGCTCAAAAAGCATGTTATCACTTTTGGTGCAAATTTGTAAGAAAGACAAAACATGAGAAAATTATTCTAATCTTTAATAATTCTTAACAAAAGAATAAATAAATTTACTGTTGTGGGGTATGAGAATGAAAAGCTAGGTAGCTTCTTAACAGTCCTATTGGGACATTGTGTCACATGAGAAATTATTGCTGGTGGGTAAATATACCAAAAATACTGATTTTAAGAAAGAAAAATAAATTTTATTTGATATGTGTGTGTGTGTTTTTTGAGTGATTACCAATAAAAAATATATTTGGTCCAGTACAAAGTTTTCTATTAAATTAAATTTCTAAGCCATATGGCCATGAGTGGAGTAAAGCAATATTTGATAACAATAAAATGGGGTGATAATATGTAGGTAGAAAAATCTTTGATCTCCAAGAACATCTAAATAGCAACAATAAGCTGTCAAGCAGTATGTCTAACATGACATCATGCTAACTATAAGGAAACAAAGCTTAAATATATTGTTCTACAAACCACCATGGAATTTAATAACTTTTTATTTCAAGACAAATCCTTAAAAATGCCATTTAACATACCTTCCTGATATATTGCCTATATCAATTTTATATCAAAATTCTCCATGTGTATTTATTCTTTTATTTTTCAAAGTTCATAATAAGTATCGTAATACAATCATTTGTGCCCCTTTCTCTTCACCAACTCCAGCTTTGTCCTCTACTCACTCTCAAATTAATGACCTGTTTTTTATTACACATACCCGCACCCAACCACACATACTCACAAATAACAAGTTGGGTCTATTTAGTCTTGCTTGTATCTGTATGTGTGCAGAGCTTGGGATTCGATAAACTTTTCTGGGCTGGTCCCTGGAGAAGATTGATTCTTTCTCTTTGGCACACATTGATTGCTTGTAGCTCTTCACTGAAGGATGGAATCTTGTGAAATTTCCTCATCCATGTTGGCACATCAACTTGTATCATTCTTCAGGTTGGGTTTAGACAACCACATTGTTGAGAGTACATGGGTACAGTTCTTTATTTCACATAGAAGAGACTCTGTTGCTGTAGGACCCTGGTCCTCTGGCTCTCACAGGCTTTCGGTTCCTTCTTCCACAATGTTCCATGAACCTTAATTGTAGAAGTGGTTAGAAATGTGTCAATTGGGTTTGGAATCACCACAACCAGTTGATCTCCACAGTTGAGGATTTCTTTAATAGTCTCATTTGTTGCAAGGGTGTATTTCTTTGATTTTGTCTGAGAGTTAGACTTTATTGTAGATATGAGTATCTATTTACTTTGTGTATGTTATGTGAGAGTGAATTTTTTATTTTCTTTTTAATGTTTTTAATTACTTTTTTCCCACACAATATCTTTTATCCATATTCTTTCCCCTCTCACAGCTTCTCCCTACCCATCTGAGTTCATGTTCTTTCTCTCCATTCTCTCTCTCTCTCTCTCTCTCTCTCTCTCTCTCTCTCTCTCTCTCTCTCTACACACACACACACACACACACACACACAATGTACAATGAAAAGGAAAGAGAAGAAAAATAAAACAACAATAAACAAAAGATGAAGATCAAACACAAATAAACTTAGAAAAGAAAATTAATGTTGCAAAAATAAAACAAAACTAAAAGCACACACACACACACACACACACACACACACACACACACAGAGGAGAAAACCTTGTGTTGATCAACTACTCCTGTGAATGGCACCCTGGATAGAATCCCTGGATGGTTTCTCCTTTGGTAAATCTGGAACTGTGTCCTCTTCCTTTTTTTCAGAGCTAGAAATTTTTATGTTTCAGCCTGCTCATAACTTGTGTGTACTGTCACAGTTTCTGTACGTTCATATGAATCTTAGTCCTGTTGTGTGTAGAAGATAATGTTTCCTGGGCCTCATCCACCACCCCTCACCTTTAAAATCTTTCTCTTCTTATTCACATACACCCCTGAGCCTTGAGGGAACATATTTGATAAAGATACTCCTTTTAGGATTTAGTGCTTCTAAGTCTGTCACACCCCTCACATTGCTCGGTGGTGGATCTCTTTGTTAATTACCATCTACTGTAAGAAGAAGCTTCTTGATGAGGGTTGAGCAATGCTCTAATCGATGGCCACAGAAATATTTCTCTAGATTGCTGTGTTCTTTAGCAGAATAATAGTTTTTTTTTTTTTCTCCTAGGTGCATGATCTGGCTAGTCTTAGTTTCCTGGCACTTTAGCGGTGTTGTGTATGGGTTCCATATCACAGAACGAGCTTAAATCAGATATAAATGGTTTGTTATGCCAATAAAATTTGTGCCAGCATTGTTCAAGTACATCTTGCAGACAGGTCTCTCTCTATAGGGAGGAAGCTTCTAGCTGGGTGCCAGCTCAATGTCTCCATGTTTAATAAAATGCATAAGTTGTGTCTTCAGAAATAGGGCTGTAGCATCAGTTTATGGAGAGGAATCAATAGCCTTGGCAATAGCCTTTGATATTAGAGTAGAGTAGTCTATGGGGCCCCTTGTTCAATGACTCAACAAGATGTAACCCATTCCTGCCACTGGATGTTTTATTTGGTGGATTATGAAGTCTAGTTGGGTTATTGTCTTCTGTTTTATTTAGTGGATCACATGTACTTTACCAGGCAACTTTTCATGTACTTCCCCTTTCCTCTCTCTCAAATATATGAGTTTAAGTATTTTTATTTATTTTTAATATTTTATTTATTGCGTTTTATGTGTATGAGGGGTATTTTTCTGCATGTATGTGTATCATGTGCATATCTGATACCTTAGGCTAGAACAGGGCATTGGATACCTGGGATTCTGAGGTATAGATGATTTTGAGCTATCATGTAGGTGGTGGGACTTGAATGCAGGTCTTCTGCAAAAATAGCAAGGACTTTTAACCACTGATTCATTTTTCCAGCCCCTGGATATAAGCATTTAGAATGTAGTTAGAAATTTCACTAGTAAACCCACTTTCAATGAGTCTTTCTAACCATGATAGCTGTTGTGTATGAGTTTGATATAATTGCACTATTTTCACACTATTCTCAGCTGAGACATGATTGAAGTAGAAAGGATCAACTCAAAGAAATAGAAACAAAGGTTAGACACTCTCTTCTGCAAGCAGGTTTATGAGCAGAATGGAAGTTAAAATTTACATGAAATTTAATAGTGTGATTTTGTGGTCAAAGGCACAATTAGAGGTCATCTAAAATTTCAGGGTTTCTGTTTTAGAGATTCAGACTAAAACCAGTTAGAAAAGGAGTTGGCTTTGGTAATTTCTTCCCTTCATGTGCGTCCTCCGTGGTTCTTAAGGTCTAACTCAAAACCTTGTCTGCCTTCCCCCTTCTCTTATTATAGCAGTAAAATTTATTTTGCATACCTTTAATTTTATTCATCTTGTTAAAATAAATGTATATTTTTCTTATAAATGACTTAAGACCCCCAAAAGACACAATGCATTCTGAAGCCTAATCCATAATCATGGAATATAATTGATAAGTGATACAATATTATTAATGGCTTTAAGATAGCAGATTGTTTTAACTGTGTGATTTTGCATGCCAGGTTCAAACAATGTAATATGCAGAAAAGAAAGAGAGCTTGAAGTACCTCCTGTCAAGTGACTGGCAGGACTCATTTGTGAAAGCGGTTGTCCAGGGCTAGGCACTCTGTGCAAAACTACAAACCAAAGAGGAAAACATGATTAGGCAGCGAGAGGCCCCAGAATTCAAGTTGACGAAAGCAGATGTGACTGTGGAGCCAACAGGTGACTAGAGAAGGTGATCTGAAGGACAATCCAAACACAGATGGGAAAGCAGCTGCAGATTAGAATCACAATGTGATTTGTCAGAGCAGCGGAGCTTACCTAACCAGCCCTAACTTCTCCTGTTAACTGATTCAGTGCTCTTTCAGTGAACGAGGACTATTCTTAGGAGTGCTCTGTGGTATCTGGCTATGATTTCTGAGTTCCACTGAAGGTCAAGTCCTCACAGATTCCTTGTGATAAGGAGAATCAGTTGCATGGACAGATCCTGATTAACATTTGTCAGTGTGAAACAGAAATCCACAAAGATACCCCCACAAAAGACTGCTGGCAATGGCCGAGAGACAGCAGGGACTGACCTACTCTGGTGATGGGATGGCCAAACACCCTAATAGTTGTGCCAGAAACCCCATCCAAGGACTGAGGAATCTGGATGCAGATATCCAAGGCTAGGCCCCAGGTGGAGCGCTGGGAGTCTAATTAGCGAGAAAGAGGAGGGTTTATATGAGCGAGAATTGGTGAAACCAAGGTTGGATAAAGCACAGGGAAAAATAGCCAAATGAATGGAAACACATGAACTATGAACCAAAGGCTGAGGGGCCCCCAACTGGATCAGGCCCTCTGAATAGGTAAGACAGTTGATTGGCTTGATCTGTTTGGGAGGCATCTAGGTTGTGGTACCAGGTCCTGAGCTCATTGCATGAGTTAGCTGTTTGAAACCTGAGACTTGTGCAGGGACGCTTGGCTCAATCTGGGAGGAGGGGACTGGACCTGCCTGGACTGAGTCTACCAGGTTGATCTCAGTCCTCGGGGGAGGCCTTGCTCTGGAGGAGGTGGGAATGGGGGGTGGGCTGGGAGGAAGGGGAAGGGGTAGGAAGGGGAGAACAAGGGAATCTCTGGCTGTTATGTAGAACTGAATAGTATTGTAAAATACAATAAAATAATTTAAAAAAAAGAAAAGAAAAGAAAAAAAACATTTGTCAGTGTGTAAATATTGAGCAGGCATTCATACTACCATAGTTTCTACTCTGACTCTACATATGGCATTGGAGAAATATTTAGAACACTCTGACAGGAAAGCAGCAAAATCTACTGAAGTAGCAGTTCAGGATGCCTGAAAATACCCAAAGAATAGGCCATGCTTTTTCATAGAGCTGTACCATAGATCCAAACCAATAGTCTGTAATTTAGTCACCAGTGGTGAAAATTAGAGTCATTATACAGATATACTTTTATATTTCCATGAGTAAAAGTTGGTAAAAAAATAAAATCCTGTATTTATTCACTGCGTTTTAAAACATAGAATATATATATATATATATATATATATATATATATATATATGCCTAAACCTATGATGTCAGTTCTATAAAATTACTTTTTATAAATATTTTATGCTTGTCTGATTTCAATTAAAATATTCTATAAAACATTTATGAGGAGCTGAAGAGATGGCTCAACTATAAGAGCACCCATTCAATTCACAATCATAAGTGGAGGCTGACAACACACTTTGACTCTGGCCCTAAGGGATTTAACACCCTCTTCTTGCCTCCTCAGGAATGGTATCCATAGGTGCACAGTCAAACACTCAGGCAAACGCTAACAAACAAAATAAACATGATCAAAATTTTTAAAAAGTATGAATAAAGCACTAGGTGCCTTAGGTTTTAACTTGTCTTTTGAGTACCTCATAAACTCCTAGTGTCCATCTTAGCTTGTAATTGTGATATGGTACATTTCTTAGCTTGTAATTGTAATATGGTGCATTTTCATTTTTAAAAAAATATTTACCTGTGAAAAGAAACCAATACATCTTTTAATATCCCTTTTTCAATATGTAGTGAATTGATAATTACACAATTATATTTTAACTGACTTTTGAAATATCTCATACCCTTTGATGTAACTTAAAGATCTAATGTATTTTTAAAAGCAAATACAATATTACATTACTGGTGTCCTATTTAGAGTTACAACTGCTATGATGAAACACCATGCTGAAAAGCAAGCTGGGGAAGAAAGGGTTTCTTTGCCTTACACTTCCACATCATAGTCCATCAATCAGGACAGAAACTCATGCAGGGATGGAACCTGGAGGCAGGATGTAGAGGCCATGGAGGGGTGCTGCTTACTGGCTTGCTTCCCATGGTCTTGCTCAATCTACTTTCTTATAGAACGCAAGGCTGCCAACCCAAGGCAGAGAGGAGAACAGCATTCATAGTGGGCTGGTCCTTTTGCATCTATCACTAATTAAGAAAATACCTTACAGCTGGATCCTATGACGGCATATTCTCAACTGAGGTTCCCTCCATTCTGATAACTCTAGCTCACATCAAGCTGGCATAAAATTAGACAGCACAACTGGCTTCTGACATCGACTAAATTGGAACACATATGCCTGTTATTGTTGAGGCAACAAGTACTTGGTATTGTAATATGATATTTATAATTGGCTAAGACAGAGGCGCTAGTAAATTTATATATAATCAGATTCTCTGCATGACTTTCCTGCATCATTTTATCTAGGAATGGCATGTGGATTTTAATTTGCTTAATGATGCATAATCATGGAAAATTTAAGAACACCCTCACCATATGCATGAGATAATCAGAGACTATCTTATTGCATTCATCTCATCCTCTGCTTTTCTCTCTGTAAGTTTATTCATTCTTGCCATGGATCTTACCAGGGACATTTAATGAGGACAAAATATGATAAGATATAGGTAAAATTAATTGTTTTTAAAAAAAACTTCAACACATTCTTGTAAGTATTCCTTACAGTGATGTTTCCTGCTATTAAAGTACAATGTATGGTTTGGTAATTATTGCCATGCAGCACACCCCTAAATGAAATCCAGCTGCACACACTATCCATTACAATGCACTTTGTAAATGCACTGACGCCATTTGTATATTTCCATGACCGTTCACCACTGTGCATTAGTGTGTTGATAATGATGGAACTGATACAGGTCTAATCAAAAGATTCTAAACACATAAATTTTATTTTTGTTTTATGTATAGAAAATGATGTTTTCTGTATTTTGAAATAAAGAGCTACATAAAAGACCATCTGTAGAAGTGTTGATGAGCATGAAAGAAATTTTATTAAGTAAAGACTATTTGCTTTCACATGTCTGTCATCACTCTCACAAGACTTCTGCTGAGTTCTAAATATTATTATATTTGATATCATAAGGCAGTTCATAGATTCAAAGAACAACGATAAACCTTGAAGTAGTAAAACTACATGAAAATTTTGAATCATTACCTTTTAACTAAGGCTTTTCATTCTTTTCTACATTATTCTTTGGACTCCTTGGATTAAAGTTTTGAAGTATATTGACATATGTTATACGATATTACCCTGTAATTGGTTTTCTTTATCTCTTCTTCCCTATAAGATATCGAGGGGATCATTACATTATATCCATATTAGGTGAATGCCAGGACAATAATTTCATCATTATTTATGAATATTATTATTTGTTTTTAATTTTTTTTATTTTACAATACTATTCAGTTCTGCATAACAGCCACAGATTCCCTTGTTCTCTCCCCTCCTACCCCCCTCCCCTTCCCCCCAGCCCACCCTCCATTCCCACCTCCTCCAGATCAAGGTCTCCCCTGAGGACTGAGATCGACCTGATAGACTCAGTCCAGGCAGGTCCAGTCCCCTCCTCCCAGATTGAGCCAAGCATCCCTGCATAAGTCCCAGGTTTTCTTTATCTCTTCTTGCCTATAAGATATCGAGGGGATCTTTTTATTATATCCATATTAGGTGAATGCCAGGACAATAATTTCATCATTATTTATGACTATTATTATTATTATTATTATTATTATTATTATTATTATTTGGTTTTTTGAGACAGGGTTTCTCTGTGTAGCTTTGCGCCTATTCCTGGATCTTGCTCTGTAGACCAGGCTGGCCTTGAACTCATAAAGATCCGCCTGCCTCTGGCTCCCGAGTGCTGGGATTAAAGGCGTGCACCACCACCACCCTGCTATTTATGACTCTTATAAGAGGCACAACATAGCAGATATGGTTCTATACTCTGAAAGTATCTATATAGACTGAGATATGTACAGCCTTAAAGAGAGGAAATAGGAGGCTATATGGTGTTCTCACATAATTTCCAAAACATCCTAACCTACAGATTTTTAACACCCTAGAAAATTATTAATCATTACACTCTGTAAATTATACAAAATTTACAGATAGAAAAATCTAGTGTATACAAGTATTTAAGAGTGCAATTGCCCTTGTAGTATGAAAAAACCAACTTTACAGTAAATTTGGGTAGCTTTAGAAATGTAAATAATTCATTATTTAGGTAACTCAGTATATATCTCATATCATATGTCAATGGTAACTGATGAGAGCATTTTTTTCTGACTAGTATATTCCAGGTTTTGGTTGATTCAGGGACTTTTCTAACAGTAGCTGGCTGACTTATATCTACTCACTGATTTGTGATGTAGTGATGTCCCTGGCAGAAATGGTGACTTTAACAACTGACCTGCTTACAAAACATGTATAAATATTGCATGAGGTAAGCCATTAATTGGGTCTTTCAACTGCACAGGCTGAAGCTAAGTACCTCTTGATGAGATTCTGAAAGTTTTATAGTGTTAGTTTAACCTTATTCAGTGAAAGGTCACCAGCTTAAAAAACTTTCAATGTGTAATTTCAAGTTATATCCTAAATATTATGTGAGGTTCATGTTATTAATACAGGGAATTTATTAAACAGCCATAAAAATGTTGTCTTCATCAGTCAGTGAGGCCTCATGGTGTTTATTTCTAATTAAATAAAAGAAAGAAACAGTATCCAAATAATTTTTTCAAATTTTTATCTTTAATTGTGAATAGCATAAAGAGAATCTTATTAAATTAATGTGTCTTAATCTCAAATACAAATTGATGTTGTACAATGCATAGCACAGAAGATTAACATGTGCAAAATTTAAGAGAATGAATGATCCAAAAGAGATTACTGATTATTGAATAAATGCCACTGTTTAAATTTTTCATTGAGAATAAGATAGATTTTCATTGAAATAGTATTACTTTAGTCCATCTTATTGAACATTTATACATTGTGTTATACAAAATACCAAATTTATTTATGAACTTTTTATGTATAGAATATTGCAGTTAATTAGCAAGTCAAAAAACTTTGGTTCATTTCATAATTATTATCATATACAGCCATTAGATCCATTTTTCACCTGATTGAATAAGTGGATTTTCAGGCTACAAATAAGACAAAGAACATCTTTGTCCCTGTTTTCAAAATGGATCTTGAAACCACATCTGAGGCAGCTCAGATGTCTAAATGCTCTTTGGCAAGCATTAAAATGGCATCTCAGTCCTGTTTAGATGTTATTGATTTTATATTACAAGTAGATGAAAGGTCTGTTGGGGGATTCTGTTTTATAATTGCTGCAGTGACCTCGCCATCCAGGACTACCCAGGGCAAACGTTGTTTGATCAAAATCAATGTAAAGTACACATTTATTCTTTAAACTTCTATGGTATGTTGGGAAGGAGGGGTAAGTCGCCATGTCTGAAAAGGGATATGTAATAATATGACCTCAAAAGTGAAGCATGGGCATCTTTAATAACTCTCAATTCAAATGATTCTGAGTCTGAATTAGGAACTGTGTAGCTTATCAACACTAGACTAGACGAATCAATAACTTCTAAAGAACCTGAGTGTTTGAAAGACAGACTCTTGTTTTCATGCCAGAAATGAAGCCGCAGAAAGTGGCCCAAATGCCCTGCTCCTTTTGTGTGAGCACGTAGCTGTGTAACATCACAGGTGATATGGGAATAACATACAGCCTGCCCAGCGCAGGGTTTACATTCCCAATTTTCCATCCACCTTCCCAAGCTTCTTTGTTACTGTTGTTGAAGTTGGAGAGCCAAAAGTGTTTCATATAATCTTTATAGGCCAATCCTTTTCAACCTCAAGAGTATTTTTCATAATTGTTTAATTCAAATACGAGTCTATCGTTCGATCCTAAGAAGAGGTTTGTCTGTAGACTATTGATGAGCATTCATTAGTACATAGATGGATCACCAAGAGAATATGAAGCTTAAACTTCAACTGTTTTAAATACTTTGGGGCTTAAACCTTAAGTATATATAAAAGTAAGATAAAAATTTTGCTTCAAGTATGTCCTAATGCTAAACAATGGAACTTCTCTTACAGTCATGTTATGGGAGGTCCCTACAGGTTAACATATATACATATACAGATGACAAAAAAAAATCCTGGTAAGAAAAAAGTAAAACTCGGTTCAGCCTAATTTAGGCAACTTGAGCTGAGTCCGAGTCAGGCATCAGCTCGTTTATTTTTTCCATATTGAAGGATAACACAATTAAAAAAAAGGTTTCAAAAACAACTAACTCAGTCCAATGAGTACAACAAAGCTTAAAACATGTTTACATTAAAGTTCTTCATAATGTTCTATGGCTTCATCTGTAAGATGAGTTCTTGTTTACTTAAAGACAACGCACAAGACAAATGTCTAGGGAAAATGACTGAGGTACACTTAATGCCTAGGAGAGAAAGGGTTTAGCCTGGCTCTGAGATAACACAAAAGTCATTTAGGCTGTTGTAAAGTTCAAATGACATCTATCACAAGGATGAGCTTTATGGCCTAAAAATAATGCTCAAGGTTTTACTGGAAAAACATCTGGAATAAACAAACATAATATTCTAGGAAATATGGGTAGATCCTGGTTCAGCAGGTAACAAAGGATTGCTAGGTTACCTAGTAAAGCAAACTACATTTTCCCCCAACGTCCTGAGGAAACAGCCAAATTTCTTCCCCTTTGGAGAGATCAGCTGTGTTTAACTTTTCCTGGCTTCTCCAAGTGCTTATCTGTGGGCACAAAGATTTTTTTTGGCATCTACAGCTTTATTGTTCTTAAAAATCAATATCAGATTATTTGAGCCAGGAGTAGGGGGTCCTGAAAACACCATGGCTGTAAGAGTAATGATCCGCATGACGCAAGAGGAAATCTAGTTCAACACAATTTAGTTAGCCAGTGTTACTTCAAACTTTTAGAGTCTGATCCAGGCAGTGAGTTTATTTTTTGACATATTTAAACACAGTACTACACTGGACAAAAGTTTTCTGGTGACGACCACAACAAGCTTAAGGCTTGGCTACATGGATACTCTTTTGCACAGTACCTGTGACCTTTTACATCAGATGCTCAGAATAAAGGTTTAGGGAGGGAGAGTCTGAGATAAAAATAATAGTAGTCTGGGGGATTCAGTTTCTGACTAGCCCTTCAGAACAACATGTCATTAATTAATCCATCCCCAGCTTTCTGGGCAGAAAAAGGTTTACATCCCCTCTGTTGAAAAGACAAGCATGCATGTTTGACATTCCTGGTTTCCCTAGTGTCATCTACAAGCACTCGGAAGTTGTGTCCTCTACAGCCTGAAATTCTATAAATAAAAGATTTTCACTTACTATTGAGAAACACAGGGGGTTATGTGAATTGACTCAGAAGATAAGAGAACATCTGATACAGTAATGTTTCAACAATGTGTCTTTCCCCATCATTTATAGCACTCATAGCTTCTACCCTTGTTAGTTTTCCATCTCACTCATCAAGTGAAGGTTATAAAAATTTTTTCCCATTGAGAATGTCTGGAGTCATGAATGTTCTGCATAATCATCTCCAACATCCTTCCTGAGATCCTAACATCGTGAAAGTGAGGAACTTGCACAGTGTGTTCGCCGTCCAGCAGATGAGGTATTTACCTAAACCAGGAGCTCATTGCAAACTTTATGGCATCCTTTAAAACATAAAAACCACTTGCTTTTGGGAAAGCCACTACTTCCTATCAGTTTCTCTTTATACGTAAAGCACGTACCTATGTCTTACACCTACATTCACAGTCCAACCCTTCTTGTTTAGAAGAAAGGATGACTAGAGTTTCTTTTAAAGAAAAACACAATTATTGACTGATTGATTGATTGTTTACTGATACATATGCACATGTGTGTCTGCCATGGTATGCTTGTAGAAGTCAGAGGATAACTTCACAGTCTGTTCTTTTTGCAAAGTTGATGAAACTTTGTCAGGCTAGAGGACATGTGCCTTTCCTGGTGCATCTTACCAGACTTTATTCTGAATGCAGCTGAGTTTGTTTATTCTTGTGTTTTTTTTTTTATGTAATTTAACACTTGGAAGAATTCTGATGTCACACAGAAACTGGAGAAGATTGACCTCAATAAAGCAAGCTTGAAAAATAACCTTCAATCTTAGAAATGCATCAAGACTTTCTGTCTGACAAAGTCAGGTCCTGGTTCAAGAGAGGAATCAGCATAAGGTCATATGGCCCACAGCAGAGGATGACCATCTGAGGTTATCACTAGGAGAGCCCTTACATTTATAGTCCCATGCACTGCTTCCTGCCTTGATGATACCCTAAGTAATCAAACACACACACACACACACACACACACACACACACACACACACACACACACACGTACTCTATATTTATATAAATACATATGATTTTCTATAACTATATACTAATTTCTTCAATGCTTTTTAGAGTTACAGACAATCTTGCATGAGTTCACACTTGTCTGTCTTTGTGATTGTGTTTATTATCATTTTTTATCATCTGCCAGGGATGACATAGTCTTCTTCAGAATGGAGCTGGGCAAAGAGACCATGAATTTAATCCAGGCACACAGACTTATCAGTGTCTGAAACTTATGAAATGTAACTCTAAGCACACTGCTTTAGCTTCTTTTGCACTGCAAGTTTTCATTATCTTATTAATGTAAATATATATGTATATGTATATATATGCATATGTATATATGTGTATATATATAAGTCAAGAATTTTTAAGTCTATTATTTTCAAATATATGTTTTAAATATGCCTATGTGATAACAATAGAACAATATTTAAATCTGAATAGCCATTAGGCTTTTTATAATGAAACTGTATTTTCTAATACCCAGTAAGCATAGCATTTATTTAGAATTTACTCTAAAGTAAGCAATACATCCTAATAATTCTATGCACTGCACTTACAGAAATTTTACTGTAATAATTTAATCAGTTCTGGAGATTTCATGTTTGATGCCAGTTTTCAAATCCACTTACAAGTTGTTATGACATTTAGAGAAATTAATTAAAGAACCTAAATACTGTCTGGAATTTAAACATTCTGATTCAATATAAGATTGCATGCATTATTTCTAAATATATCTATTATTTTTGTAGTCCCTCAGTAGAATTATGGCTGCATGCTCCGTACTGACCAGTTTTTTTGTTCTCTTGTGGCCTATAGATGCATAGACATCAGGAATAAACTTCGGCTTCACCCAGACAAGGTCAACACATAAATCCTGCCTTCCTCTGTGGAAAAAGTATACTTCCACACCACCGGCATTAACCTTGCCCCGTATCATGTGTTTTAGTTAATGGAAGACTGAAATGGATTAGTACCATTTGCAAGTCTAGGCAATCAATAGCATTACTGGTTTCCAGTGTGCGAAAAGAGTTGCTGTAGATAGCTAGTGCCCTGCATAAAGGCCCACAAGATGGAGGCTGCTGAATGATCAGACTTCAACACATAGTAAAAAGCAGAGTCACTACAACTGACATGCACATCTGTTATTAAGTCATAAACACTCACTTTGAAACTGTGTGTGTGCCTTATCACATGGAAAAGACTTAGGTAATTCAACCACCTCCCATATAAATCTCTATATTGTTCAAAGCATTTTAATAAGTAAATATTCAATAGTATAATTCCTTTAATCACCACCTTCTACTTACATTTTTTGTTTTGTGAATATTTGTGTATATGTATGTGGGATAATGCATGCACATGTATGTGAATGTATGTGGAAGACTACCTTGATATCATTCTGCAAGCACTGTCGCTCTTTTGGTGTGACTGTGGTGATATTTTGTTTGTACTCTTAACAAATAAAGTTTGCCTGAAGATCAGAGAGCAAAGACAGCCACTAGAGTAACCATAGAGACCAAGGAGTGGTGGCATGCACTTTTAACCCCAGCATTTGAGATCTCATGCCTTTGCTTCCATATTTGGGAAACACACATGCCTTTAATCCCAGCACTAGGAAGGTTGAGGCAGGAAATGATATGGCTGGGTGGAGAAAGGAATAAAGGCTGGGGGAGATAGGAACTCAGCTGTAGCTAGAGTTTTCCTGCCTTGCCCAGAGTCAGGACAAATCTCTGTCACCTGCCAATTCCACAGCCGCTCAGACCCAACCAAGTAAACACAGAGACTTATATTGCTTACAAACTGTATGGCCATAGCAGGCTTCTTGCTAACTGTTCTTATAGCTTAAATTAATCCATTTCCATAAATCTATACCTTGCCATGTGGCTCGTGGCTTACCAGCATCTTCACATGCTGTTTGTCATGGTGGGGCTAGCAGTGACTCCTGCCTTCCTGTTCCCTCTTTTCTCCTCTCTGTTAGTCCCGCCTATACTTTCTGCCTAGCCACTGGCCAATCAGTGTTTTATGTATTGACCAATCAGAGCAATTTATCATACAGACCATCCCACAATACTCAGCCTTTTTGGCTGAGGACTCGAGGGCATTCAGTCTGAGGATTCCCGGAGACAGGATCTTCCCCTTTGGGCCTGAGGATTCAGTAGTGGTGAGATGTTTCTACCGTGGCTGCTTCTTCTGTCTCTCTTATCTTTCAGCATTTTCCCAATAACTGGCTCCAGGTTTTTATTAAGACCAATTAGAAATCCTGCAACTTGTGACACAGTCTTTCACTAGCTGGGAACTCACCACGCAAACTAAGTTAGCTGGTCACCAAGTCTCAGAAATCCTCCTGCCTCTGCTTTTTCCAACTGGCACATTACCAATATGTGCCACCATAAAAGATGGTTGTGTCACTTGGGTTCTGGTATCAAGCACAGGTTGGCATGCTGATAAAGATGGCATTTAAATGACTAAAGTCAGCTTGCTAGATCAGTACTTTTAAATGGCATGGTTTTATAGTCAGACAAAGGCAAGTTTCATATTATAGCTTATGAAGATTCTGCTGATCGTTAGATAGCACACTTCTCAGTGCACAGGGCAGCTGAGCACTTTATCACCTTCCTAAAGCCTCCCAGATCTCCCCCTTCTGTGCCCTTCTCAAACATCAATTGCTCCTTTTCAAAAGGAATATTTTCTACTTTTCTTCCCATACTCTTTCATTATTCAGTCCCTGACTTGAAAGTCACACCCTCAGAAATGGCTTCTCTGGTACCTTACATGAGCAAAATTTCCCTTTCAGTGTGTACCTTAAAACTTATCATAGGCTTTAATTTTTATTGTGGTGCTCAGACTGAACCCAGTGTTTTGTGTATCTTCCACAGTCATTTAACTAGTAAGATGTAGTTACTAGATACACAATAATTTGTAATTATATGCCTACTTATATCCTTGTGGGTTTCATCTCTTGTCTATTCAAGTCTAAACCACATGAAACGAGAACAAATATTTGACTTACCTACCATAGTTTATACAGAATTTAGGGCAGTGCAAACTGCTTGTAAATATTTACAAATTTCATAAATACACCAAGTTTAAGAAACTAAGGAATATATATTAGAAGTTTCTTGATATTTAGCAATTAGAAACCAAGGGCAGAAGTACTAAATATCCATATTCAAGTATGTTTGTTATTTGTCGAGACCCAAGCATTAGGGAGAAAACTCAATAAAACTTACTTTCATCTATAATGCATCTAACCTTAATTGATTCATAGTAATGATAATTTGTACTTTAAATTTATGAATCAATTACTAATTTCCAAAATTAAATATGTCAGCAATTATGAGTGCGTGATTGTAGATATTGTATTGATGCTACTTAGATAATGGACTTGAAAAAGACTCACATAATTTAGAAATACTTATTAAAATATTATAACCTAAACCTATAGGCTGTATGCTTTATTTGTTAAACTGATAGCTTCAAAGTTTTTTTTATTATAAAATTTGATGTAGTTCTTTAGGAATTAGCAATAAATATTTATTAATATCTAAATTACTTTCTTATAACATTCATATTTCAGTCTACTAACTTGATGTCTTATATACACTGAGTTTGCACCATACTTCAGGTACAATAATGGGTGTTGTTCTGTATTGAGCAGTGACCCGACCTGCACATATTAAAGGACTACACCACCACAATGCTGTCATGTGGCTCATTCTCTGTGCCACCTCATGTTCAACCTGTGGTTTGTCCATAGAGTGCTGATTGTTGTCACTGAAATTGAGTGAGCATGAAACATGAAACGTGGGCTGACATCTAAATCTAAGGTCATAATGGTTGTTATATCCATCCCTGTTTTATAAGGTATTGTGGAATGCTGTCACCTGAATGTAATGGTCATTAACTTCTTTATCAAATCACCTGTGACTGCTTTCAGAGATCCTCAAGACACAACCTGTCGACATTCCCTCATAGAAGAATGGGTGGGCACAGTCTCTCCCATGAGAGTCTAGCCCCTTCTTCCTTTATCTCTGTCTATATGTAATTCTGTCCAAACTAACCCTAGTCTTCTAGTCCTAGGATGTGACAGAGTATATGAACTATACTCTGGGGGGTTGACCAAAGTTTTCAGAGTTTTGGAATATTATCAAAATGAGGGCATACATAACTCGAGATGTGAATTTAATTGCCCAGAAAAAATAATAAAGTTAAATGTTAGTACCAAATGAGGACTAGTCATTGTCAATGTGGAATATAAATTAAATCACTGATCATGAGGTTGGTTCTAATTTAATAGTTAAATCGGTCTAAATTTTGAGTCAAAAGGAGAGGAATTCAGGTCATCTAACTTGAACATGGTCTTTACATGCCTGAGAAACTGAAAGAGGAGGAACATGGACACCATCAATTATTTTACCAGTAAAATAAAGGGCACAAGCACTAGACTGTTCATTTATTTTTATTAACTATCTACCAATGGATCAGGGTTCCATATATTTAAATGTTTGATATCACAGACCAAGGGAGGCCATCTCCCACCATCTGCTCCAGGGTTGTGAATAGAATACCTCAGAGTAGCTGGAGATTAGGAAAAAAAATCTTTTCTATCTGAGAGATAACTAATAAGGAAATACACTTGCTTTCTGATGATAACTTTCTCTTTTACTTCATCTGAAGAACGACCTTTGACTCTTCCTGACTCCACACAGCTACAAATCTCTACCCTGCTGCATAAAGCTACATATCTTCTCATACATACATTTTTCACATGACTACACATCTTTCTTTTACATACATTCTCTTCTACATCTCTTTTCTATACAGCTTCATCTTCCTTGCCTCTGCACAGTTACAAATCTCCACACAGCCATAGCTAAACATCTCCTTTCCATAGCTCTCTCACCATACAGCACTTTACACAGTTCCTAGGCGTAGCTCCTCTATGTAGCAGCAGCTCTTACACACAGCTCTCTTTCTGTCTCATACTTACTCACACACAGCTGTGGGGGAAAGCACCCCACAGCTGTTCTCATTAGGGAGGCATAGTGATGGCACATGAGAAAGTTGCAGACAGAAAACAACCAGTTTCCACAGTCAGTGACAAACTTGCCAGGTGAGGCTTCCCAACAGGAAGTTATACATCTGGTGGGTGGACTCGTCAAACGCTAGCTGTCACCTGCTGTATACTCCCATGACTCTTAACAGTTTGAGAAATTAATGTCAACCACATTGTATCTGTTTTCATTGTAGAACATAACTATGTGTGTGAGGTAGTATGATAAGAATATTTCCCTTCCTTCCACCAATCTCAGCCTGTAGGAAAAATACATATAAGACTTCCTGGATTCTAGGCTGGGATACATGATGAATTTTATTCAAGTTGAGTTGGTCTCCTGGAGAAGTTCCACATGAGCCTTGTCAGCATTGCGTGACCCCACCTTGTTTCTTTTCTTTTTTTATTTATCCCTGTGTCATGAACTTAATAGTGTCCTAGGTATGGGGCTCTTTATCAGCCTAGTCCTGGACTGAAGTGAATATTAAATAGAAACTATGGAAGTAAGAACTGTTATTTGATAAGTCACCAAGATTTGTGGCTCAATGTTGTTTATTTCACAGCATAATTTAGCCTAAGGTTTACACAGAAGAATCCCTGCAAATAATGATGGTGTAAATTAGATGCTTCTGTGACAAGGCTTTTGGGACATTTCATTAGACATGCCATTACCAGCACTCAGAAGGTTGGCCTTCCCTGGAGTTCTGTGGGAAACTGAATGGGAGAACCTTTCAGAAACATCCTTTTCAATGTCTGATAAAGGAATAAGAGTTCTTAAACACTTTGATGCAGCATTCCTTACTTAAAGAAAATATAACAAACACACAAAATGGTGGATAATAGCCATTTTCAAAACACTAAAAATACTGAGACATTATAATGTTCAAAAGTAGAAATTGGCAAAATAAATCATCACCCATAAAGTGACATTTTATACAACCTTTGAAATGATTACAGAGGAATTGTGAGCGGCAGCAAGGATTCAAATAAAGAGAAAAAAAATAACAGAATAGAATTGTAAATAGTCTGTGACCTTATTCCCTTTGAATTATAAATGCACACAAAGATGAAACAGAAATAATTCAACATTTTTGACAGGAGTTATTAATAAACCTGAAGAATTAGCATGCATTGCTCTTCGACATGGCAAATTGTTACGGATGTTAATACAAATGAAATGTGAGAACAACAGGGGAATTAGATAAGCCTCCAACTTGTTTATATATGAATTCAGCGTTTCTAATCTGAAAATTCCTAATTTAAAATGTTCCAAAGTCCAGATTTTAAGCTACCAGTGCAACGGTCTACATAGAAAACTCTACATCAGGAAGCTCCATTTTATGTGTAGAAGCATTAACAAAATGAGTATAAAACCTCCTTTAGGGGTTAGAAAAATTACATAATCCATAAAATACTTGCAGTGCAACCATGAGGACTTGACTTTGATCCCAACATCTGTGAGAAAATCAGAGAAACGAGGCTCATGATATACGATTGCAATCCCAAGGTCGGGGAAGCACACAGGCCGATCCTTAGGATTTACTGACCCACCAGTCTATCCTAATAGGTGAGTTCTATATACCAGAAATATTGTTTCAAGAAGCAATGTTGTTCCTCCTGAGGAACAGCACCTGTGGTTGAATTTTAACATCAACACACATTCAGTCCTTCAAGTGCACAAGCATGCTCAGACACATATGCAATTGCACACACATAAATATGCTATACACATTTGCATTACACATGTACACATACACATAAACACACACATAGGCAAAACTTGCCTTTATGCTACATATATAAAGTATATGTAAACAGTAATTGAGGTTTGACTATGAACACCAATATACCTAATGAAATATAGGTAAGTGTTCCAATATCCTAAAAGATCAAGAATCTAAAACATTTGTCTTGCAAACTTTTGTTATAAGTTATACTCAAAACTGTCCCTATCATGTATGCCTTCATGAAAGTACTATTTCCTTGGGCTTTATATCAAGTGGTTGTTTACTCTTGGCTGGAGTATTATGTATTAATACAGGGCTCTCATATTCTATAATAGTTTAATTCTATTCTTTCTGATTTAGATCATGTTGATGTTGTTAAATCAAGAAATCCTGAGCCAGCCGCCAGGACAAGCAGCATGTGAAAATGCCGGCAAGCCATGAACCACATGGCAAGGTATAGATTTATGGGAATGGATTAATTTAAGCTCTAAGAACAGTTAGCAAGAAGCCTGCCACGGCCATACAGTTTGAAAGCAATGACTCCTTAGGTGGAAAACTACAATTACAGTTGACTACAAGAGGCTGTTGGAAGGAGAGAGTTGTCAAGGAGACTTTCTGAGAAGAGGAGAAGGAAGATGATGATGGTGAGGAGGAGGAGGAGGAGGAGGAGGAGGAGGAGGAGCCAGCCGCCTTTCTGTTGAGCATGTACTGAGCACCAAAGGCAAGAGGACCCAGACAGCCATCCTGACTACAGGCTTGTAGGCTGGAGAGTCAGCATGCAGTGTGGAAGGGTGAGCTGATGGCGTGAGACTCCGTTTCTACGCAGACCCTCTCCTCTGCCGCACCACACCAGCATCACTTGGTAGAGCCATTCAAACTGTTAGGAACTGAAGTTGATAATTTACCGGCTATGAGAGAGAGCACCTGATTCCAAAGGTTCTTTGTAAAATTATGGGCCACCCTGCTTTGAATTCATAGAATTTACTTAAGAATTTAGAACTGCAGGCTGGAGAGATGACTCAGTCAGTAAAGTGCCTGTCTGTCACACGAGCATGAGCACCTGAGACCAGATCCCTGGTATCCACATAGAAGATGCCCAGGTGGTACACAGCTGTGATCCCAGCAGCACACAGACACAACTGTAATCCTAGTAGTACACAGCTGTAATCCCAGACCATCAGGGATGAGAAGCAGAGACAGGAGAATCCCTGTGGCTCACTGGCCTGCCAGCTAGCAGAATCAGTAAGCTCCAGGCTCAGTGACAGATGCTGTTTCAGAAAACAAGATAGACAACAACTATGGAAGACACCCATCAGCCTCCCCTGGTCTTCATTCACAGGTACACATGGTACACACACACACACGCACACGCACACGCACACGCACACGCACACGCACATGCACACACGCACGCACGCACGCACGCAAGCACGCACGCACCCAAGCACGCACGCACGCACGCACGCACGCACACCAAAAAGCAAGTCTGGGCTCTGTCAGAGAAGTGGTTAATATAATTCTGAGGACCTGAGATTATATTTCTAAGTACCACCCCCACCAAACTGGAAAGAACTTAGAGAGGGATGGCATGGGCTCATAATCTGAGCTATTCAAGAGGCCAAGGTAGGAGGATTGTTAAATTCAAGGCATGCAGAGGCCAGCCTGGACAATCCAGTGAAATTATGTCTCAAAATAAAAAGTACAAAAAGAGTACTTAATGTAGTGCTCAGAGCAAGGGGCTTAAACTCAGATCTGGTTTAAGTCTCTTGCTGTCCTAGAATCAGGAATTTTGACACAGTTGACTGAATCATTTACAAAGGACTGAGTCCCCTTTTCTGAGAGAATTTCAAACAATGTTTAAGCCACTAAAGAACCCAAGATGTATGGTGATCATTAAGAAAACTTTTATTAAATTCATTCTTTGACAAAAAAAAAGAAAAAAAAAGAAATCCTTTTTTTTTACTGTTATGAAAAATCAAGCATTTTTAACTGAATTCTCACCATCTCTGTTTCTAACTAGTATAGAGATAGAGAAATCGTTGTAATTGGATATTATTTAATGAATAATTCCAGCTTGGACTGTAGTAATTATGTCACAATATGATTTCTTCTCGATATCTCACAGGTCATTGATAAACAGCAAAGAGGAAAAAATAACAGAGGATTAACAGTAATTATAGGAAAGTGGTTTGCTATTAAATTAATTGAATAAAAAGTAATTGGATTATGTCCGATCTTCAATAGCTACCAGAGTTTAAACTTTAATTAAACTGTCATAGTCCTCATTCAGAAACGAATGTTTCAACATAAAGTATTTTTAAACAACAGGAGGAGCAGAATACTAATCAGAGGACCAAACATCAAGAACTGAAAGCTGACCATGCTATCAGACTGATTGCCAATCAATTTCCCCTCACTGAAATTATTGCAAAAATGTGTTGAGCTCCAGTAATCATTTGCACACTTTTCAAATATTATCACTTGATAGGAAGTCAATTAGAATTGATTAAGAAAACTCATTGTTAAACAATTAGCCAGAGTGTGTGTAGTAAAGAAAACCTATGTTTTTTAATTTTGTTTGGGAGCTTTAAAGTGAAAATTCCCCAATGAAGCCATAAGTGAGAATTTCTCTAATATTAATGCATCTGTCCTAAAAGATGTTAGACTTGTAAGACTCATGTTTATCGTTTATTAGCACTCTGAAATGAAATGAGTAAGTGGGGCTGGAGAGATGAATCAGAGGTTAAGAGAACTGACTGCTCATGCAGATGACCTGGGTTTGGCTACTAGCATCCACGTCAGGCAGCTCACAACCAACTGCAACTCAAGTTCCAGGGAATCCCATACCATTTTCTGGCCTCCACCGATATCTGCACTTGGGAGGCACATACATTAAAATAGGTACACATACATATGCATAAATAAAAATAATGGGCTGGAGAGATGGCTCAGCCGTTAAAGGCTAGGCTCACAACCAAAAATAATCTATATTTAAAAGATACCTGAAATATCTGACATAGAATATATGGAGATATTTAATAGATATAAATGCATACATATATGTTCATTAGACAGTCGGATAAACACTCATATTTAAATATACACCCTGGATATGTTTAGCTTTTATCTGAAAGGTTTTATGTATTTATTTTATGATTGATTACGTGTGTGTGTGTGTGTGTGTGTGTGTGTGTGTGTGTGTGCAGTACTTGTGGAAGATAGAAGTGGGCATCGAATCCTCTGGTGCTGGAACTTGACATAGCTGTGACCCTCCTAGTATGAGTGCAGAAATCCAAACTCAGGTCTTTGTGAGTGAGGTACAAGCTCTTAACTGCTGGGCAATCGATGTAGCTCTTTAACTCTTAGTTTAAAATGAGGACAAACAAATCAAGGGTTTAAGTTTCCACCTTTGAGCCTCATTTTATGCTATGTATATTACTTCCCTGATTAATTCATACATTTTTTTCTTACTAGTACTATGAGGAAGTGATTTATTTCCTTTTAAAACACAAGTACCATTCAGAAGTGCTCAACATTTTCCTTAAGGTTACAGAGTTAGTAACTTCTAGAACAGGGAGTATGTTTCAAAGCCCTGCTCATTACACTCTAAATAAAGGATGTGAGGTTGCCTGGAGCCTAACATGAGCTGGAAAGAGGGTGGAGGGGAGAGGTTGGAGATTTTCTTTCTTTTCCTTAATTAGTTCCCCACAGGCAGTTCCTCTTCCTCAAAGCAAATCCTCCAGATTGACCCTTACTAAAATCCTTGATCCTAAACTTAATTTAAGAAGATTGACAGTCCTAGGTTTAAAATTAACTTGTCACTACACATTTCAGGAAGCTTGGAAGTGAAATTAATACCACTAGTTAAAGATAAAACTAACCCTAGAGAGGGCTCATATAAAATTTTAGAATACTTCCCTCAAATGCAGTAATATATTTTAAGCATAGTAACTAAATATCAAGTGGTTTTTAAATGATTTCCATAGACGGCAAACACAGTTTTGTATTGAGAATTTTAAAGGTTTAAAGAATACTCAGAAAATGAGATATAGTAAAGGCCATAGAGTGCTTTCATTATCTATAGGTAAATATAAGTGATAATCACTGACAATTTATTCATTTGCTTATTCAGTAATATTTTATTAATTAATTGCTTTGTGCCAGAGAATGAAAAAGTCACTGGGGATTCAAAGGTGTCTATATGATATGGCTTCGAAGATCAAGATGCTTACGAAAGAGATATAAAATGCAGATTATCAAATTTAATGATGCAATATGACAAATACTCCAAAAACATGAGAACCAACCTTTTGAAACTGAAAAAAAAAAAAATAAATGAAACAAACAAAAAAGAATCAGAAGACCTACCTTTGCAATTATCTCTAGATAGCAGAAGTCTTAAAAGCAGGTGATGGTTTAAAGAGCTCATCATTTCTTTTCTTTGCTCAAGAATTTGCTTCCTGATCCACCATTGTCCCCTTTCCTTCTGTTAGGGGGCTGAGTAGACGGATGCAGATAGTGTGATGGTGACGACAATGGAGATGGTGAAGATGACCATGAGATGGTAACAGTAATTAGGTCAGTGTTGATGATAATAGGGTAGGAATCGTAATGAGGATGGTGACGATGATAGTGTGGTGGGAAGGGTAGCGAGGATGGTAATCATAATGGCATTATAATTAGGTTGGTGGGTACGATAGCGGTGCGTTAATGGTGATAATGATAGTATGATGGTAATTGTAGTGATGATGGTGATTATGATAATGGTAGTGATGATGGTGATGATGGCAGTGGGAATAGTCATACTAATAACAGAGATAATGCTGGTGCTGATGAGAGTGGGGTAGTCATGATGATGGTTATGATAGTAGCTTGGTGATAATCATAATTGAAAGGATTATGATTATGTGGTGATAATCAAATTGTGGACAAAGCAACTTGGATAACCTCAAACATAATTCAGAGCAGAAATTTGGAATCATAAGAAGGAAATTAATCTAGTTTGATTCATGCGGACAATAATATCACTGAATCAAATTAGCTCTTCCAATGAAGAGGTGTTATCCCTTTACTGAACATCAAACTTAATGGGATGTACAAAAAGAAGGAAAATTAGGCTAATTGTGTTAATCCTTCACCTATCATAATATCTTCATAGTATCCAGGTAGTGGCATGTAGCAGTATCTCCCCTCCTCCTATGGATGATATTACTCTATTATATATTTCTAATACATGTTGTTTGTGAATTCATCAATTGATGGATCCTTAGATTTCCCATGATTTCTTGGCTAATGTGACTATTATTGTAGTGAATATGGGTGTTCAGATGTCTTTCCAATGAACTAACTTCATTCTTTGGATATTTACCCATGAACTGGATAGATAAGTCCTGTGGTAGTTATATTTTTAGTTTCTTGAGAAATATCTATGCTGATGTCCATAATGGTTACAGCATGTCTTTTAGAGATAGAATTAAAAGGATCATTTAAATGTACAGCCTTTCAACCTGGCCTCACACTTTAAGGTATCAGGTGAGTGTCATTTTGCAAAGTCAGTCCTGCAGTTAAATGTATCTATTGCTTGATTTTTAAACACTTGATTTTGTCTAGTTTGTTAATTTCAATTTCATTGAGTTTAACCTATGAATAACTTTAATTAGATGAGTAGTTCTTCCTGATGTCTCTAATGGCCATATGGCTTAGAAAAACTCAAAAGGTTTGCTTTGAAATTTTTGATTTTTTTTTAATTTTCAAAAAAATTTTCCTTGTATTGAAAGTAATTTTTCATATAATATATCCTGTTTATAATTTCTCCTCCCTCTATTATGCCCAGGTCACATGAGGAAAATACAATTGAATTTTGTCATTCTTTTATTAAAAAAAAAATAAATGTTTATTTATTTGTTTGTTTGTTTATTTATTTATTTTACATCCCAGCCACAATTTCCCCTTTTTTCTCTCCTCCCAATCCCTGCCCCCATCTCTCTTCTGTTCCCACCCTCCAATCCACTCCCCATCTGCCTCTGTTCAGGAAAGGGCAGGTCTCACATGAGTATGAACAAAACACGTCATGTCAAGTTGCAGCAAGGTTGAGCACCTCCCCAAACATTAAAGCTTGGCACACACAAACACAGACACAGAAACACACATGCACACAAACTCTGCATGTACCATTTAACTACACAGCCTATCATCTAATCTTACCTCTCCATATTTACATGCACTCCAATATGGAAAATTATTTCTTGTAAACAATGTAGTAATAATATAGCTACTCTACCTACCAGAATATAATTGTTAATGTTACAAGGATGGTTTCTGATCACCAAAACCATGAGTCCTACAGGAAGACATGTGAGCCTCACAAGGGAAATCATTCCTCAGAATGATTTCTACCAAAAATATGATTACTATAAAAATACTTTTAGCTAATTACTTTATGTTCCAATTATATAGATGTAGTGTATATTCATTAATGGTGAGGAAGGAAATTATCTCCTTGACAGTAAAATTATTTTATTTATTAATATATATTAATTCATAACTATTATTATAATTATATTAATTAATATATAAGTTTAAATATAATTAGATAATCTTCATCTTCTCACTGTGGGTTTTTCTGGGGAATATTGTCTAAGTGGGGATGGAAAGATTTTAAGAGCCAGAGGATCAAGGAGTTTGCTGTGACACTGTGTTGTCCCTGTCACCCAATGAGGGATGTTTAAAATTGTTATAGTATATGTCATATTATTTTCTTCATCATTTGTTCAGAAAATTCTAATTTCTAACTAATCAAGATACCACATTTTAATGCCATAACTGAAATGCATTTTGAAATAAATATTGAAATATTGGCCCAGATTCTGGCTCCAAACAATGACATTTGAGCATTATAGATGCTGTTGAAAACTCATCTAATGTGGAGCCAGAAAGCTTAACAGAGCTACTATGGGGTTGTGTCAGAGGAAATTACCCATTTACAATCCATTCTTTTAAGAGTTTAAAGCTGTATTCATCCTGTCAATATGTGAGTGTTTCTCAACAATGATTTAATAAATTTGCAATAATCTCCAATGCAGCTGAATGATGAAAAATGTATTACTTCACTTACTTTTGTAGATCTAGAGTAGAGGAGATGGCTTGGCAATCAAGCACACTTCCTGCTCCTGCGGAGGACCAGAGTTCAGTTCCCAGCAGCACACTGGGCACAACTTCCTGTAATATCTGTTCCAGGGGTACAACCCTCTTTCTTCCTTCTGTGGGCACTACATACAAGTGGTGCATATGCGGACAAGCAGCCACACAAGCACACAAATGCACGATTTTAAAACCCTATCATTTTAACGGAAAAGGTATGCTGCTAGGCAGTCCTGGAGACAAAATTGTATGCACAGACACAAACAACCCAAAGTCCTGTCTTCAGGAAAGCAACATTTTTACACTTTTTACTTTCCTAAGTGGGAAAGATTTTTTAAAAAAATCCACATCTATAACATCTGTTTGGCCACAAAGGTTTTATGCATTTTCATGGAGGTTTTGTCACTGTGTATGTCTCTCAAGATTTCTTTGTTCTTATTTTTAAGATAAAATTTTTAAAAAAATGTTGAACTTATGTCTTTGTCCTGCTTTCCTTTCCTACCTCTAGTGTTTCCTATGAATAACTCTTCATTCTCTCAAAGCCATGGACTTTTTCATTAAATTTTTGATCTAGAAAGATAAGTAGATAGGTAGATACATAGTAGATAGATAGATAGATAGATAGATAGATAGATAGATAGATAAATAGTTAGATACATAGGTAGATGATAGATAGATAGATAGATAGATAGATAGATAGATAGATACAAAGATAGATAGATACGAAGATAGATACATAGATGGTAGAGAGATAGATAGATACATAAATGATAGATACACAGATGATAAATAGATGGATAGATGGATAGATAGATAGATAGATAGATAGATAGATAGATAGATAGATAGATAGATAGATGATACATAGGGTTTCCTAGATATATAATACCAAGTGATGAGCATTAGAATCATAGAAATACAAGTAACATTACTTGGAATGAGCACATTTTAGTTATAGATCTATATATTCTTTCACAACACTCTTATGCTGTACCCTTTATCAACACGGAATGTTTTACTCAGACTGTTACAAACTGCAGAGCATATACATCTATAAATAAAATGGAGTGATTCTGAATGACTAGGAAATTGAAATATGTAATATTAATGTATATTATTAAATTTCTTAATGTAAATTTATAAAGAATAGGAAAATTTTAAGGGTAATTAGAAGAAAAATATTGATTAACCGCATGTTATAATATATGGTTAAATGCCAGTATATAAGAATTTGTAGGGAAAAGAATCAATGCTGTAGAATGACCACATTTCTCTTTCATAAAAATAAGTCAAAAATACAGACAAGACATAACATTTATTTTGGATTTGAGCATTTGAGTAGCAAAGCAGTGCTGTTGACTTTTATAGATCTTGAAAACGGGGATTAAAATGAAAAAAAAAGCATGAAGGCAACTTTTCCTCAGAAAGTCTTCCCCTAATCAAATAAATGTACAAGGTCTGATAAAATCCCATTCCATCCATCCCATGCCAGGCTTCTCTAATAAGTCTCGGATTTAAATAGCTCAGGGAGCAGAGACTGACATCTTTCAAATTACAGCATTGAACTTAGTTGTCAAAACATTTCAAAACAAAACTTTGGAGAAGCTACTGTAGAAAATATGTTTCCCAGATACGGTGCTCTAAATGTTTTTTGTACTGCTGATTAAGTGGAAAACAGCTTAGGAAATTCATGGAGATGTGAAACATAACATTTTTTTTATAACCTCCACATTTTATATGGTCAGAAAGTCTGTATCTCCAATGCTAGGCTACATGTTACTTTCAAATTTTTATAATCCTGCCAAACTATGTATGGCTTGGCTAATGCCATTAATGCCATTCTCAAAGTTTTAACCTACATATAATTAAATGTCATTTGGAGCAATTAGTTATTGCAGCTACACACTCTTCCTCATTTAATTATTGTTTTCACAGAGACCCTCTGCAGTGAATAGAGAAGAGGGGTATGAAGTTTTCTGAGTACTCACAGTCAGATGAACATCATTGATCAAAAATATAGCAAACTTCTAACTTTTGGTCAATAATTTTAAATATATGTGGTTGTGTCTAACATATGTAGGTGAACAATGAAACTGATTTGTGGCAGCTAGAGATATGTGTGACGCAGCGGTTAGGATCACTTCCTCCTCGTCTTCCAGACATCCTAAAACCAGATCCCAGAACCTACATCAGAATGCTCACAATTTCCTATAACTGCAGCTCTGGAGGATGCTGTACCTTCTTCTGGCCTCTATAGATAACACACGCATGTGGCACTCATACACGCACACACACACACAAACACACACACACACACATACACATAAATAAATAAATAAAAAATAAACGTTGATTTGTATTTTTTCACTATGATCCCAGTATTTTCTCACATTTTCCATATTTTCTAATTCTAACTCAAATTCTGCTCTTAAAGAATTGGATCAATGTTATTCATTAGCCAATTTCACAATTATCTACACAATTTTAAATGTTAAGCTATGAATTCACAGCCTTTAACTTTCACATATATTTCTACCTAGTGAAGGAATTATAAATTAATCATATTATAAGCAAAAGGCTTTATCCCAGGTAATATGGTTAGTCCATTTAACTCAGGCTCTTGCGATTCTAATAAATTCAAACATACTGGTTTTTTTTTAATAACACACCATCTACTTTATTCATTCTGAGGCACGTATTCAAGGAAGAAAGTGAAGGAAGTGTGTTTCAATTAGAAATTAGATGGTGAGGACATAACACAAACTTGAACATTTTTCTAACATTAAACATCAGTTATTTTCTAAAGATCATTTTGTGATGAATATGTGAACTCCTACCTCCTTGTTATGAAAATGTACAGGATTGTTGAGTGAAACACACAACCTAGTCTATGAATGTGTGCTCCCCTTTCAGAGGACAAAGCAAATCTGTTAGCCTGATGCCCAATTAATATTTGTGTTTTATTTCAGATAACTAGGCTACAATATCCAATGGCTCTACTCTTAAGTTATTTATGCATTATGGAAATTTTACTACAATAATCATCAATCTTAAAACACATGTATATTCTATTACTTAATAACATTACTTTCCTCCACTTTAATGGCAACACAAGCTCTGACTTTGTTATAAACAATGTAAAACTGAATTTTAAGATAGAATGAATGCTGAATTCCATATGAGAAGCATGCTAGTGTAAATATTGAAGTGGTATAATTAGGCAATTCTAAATTGAAGTGTAATTTCTAAAAGCATAGAAGCAAGACTTGAATACAAAGATGTATATTTCTATTAAAAGTATGTGTGTGTGCGTGTATATGTGTTATCTATAACTCCCCTTCACCCTAGCTCACTGATTCAATTTAATCACATAAAGACTTCAAAGTGTATATTCATATTCTTGTTAAGATGAAGAAAAAACATTATTGGATGAGATTCATTTAAAGGTCAAAGTAGTTACTTTTCTCGTATTTGAGATTTGTTAATTTTTATCAATATTATGTAACCTTTCAAATCTGCTGTCCTTGAATTTATCATACCTGACAATGTAGGCTGATATTTTGTAGGGATAACATGGAAACACACTTAATGGGATAAATGTACACCACAATACACATATTGAATGAAGATAATTATAGCATGTATCCACCCATATCCATTTCCCTGTGAATAATAGAACTTGCCTCTCTGAAAATGAAACATTCTCTAGCTCAGAACTCAATTGGTCAAGGTATTCAATCATTGTAATGTGATGTCTCAGTGGCTAAATAGCTTTCCTGGGGAAGCCTAAAAGATGAGGAGTTAGCCTTGTGTTCCTTGGCATACAGATTAACAAATATAGGCAAAAGGTGAAGTTCTGTCTTAGATATCAGGTCTGTATTGGGCAATGCAACTAAGTGTTGTGTTATAATATTTTTAGATGTGTTACATTTGTTTATGCTGTGTAACATTTTTTAATGATGCAAAGATGTGTCACATTCTTTTATATTGCATTTTTTTAAACTCTGTGAAGCTATGTTAGTTACTTTGCCTGTTTAAAACACCTGATGGGCCAATAAAGAGCTGAATGGCCAATAGCAAGGCAGGAGAAAGGATAGGCGGGGCTGGCAGGCAGAATAAATAGGAGAAATCTGGGAGGAGAAGATCAATGAACAAGAACAAGAAGAGGAAAATATAGGGACCAGCCACCCAGCACACAGCTAGTCATGGAATAATAGTGAAAGTAAGATATACAGAAATTAGAAAAGGAAAAAGCCAAAGGCAATGGATAGATGGGATAATTTAAGTTAAGAAAAGCTGGCAAAAACCAGCCAATATGAGGCTAGGCATTTATAAATAAGAATAAAACTCAGTATGGTGTGTGTATTTATTTGGTAGCTGAGTGTTGGGCCCCTCAAAAGAGTAAAGAGTAAAAAACAATCAACTACAGTTAGGTCTAAATCATATCAATAGTCTTTTGTATATGACACATGATGAAAATTATGATATTCATCTCTCTAGAAGCATGCATTTTCTACATATTCATTTTATACCTTCTCAATTGACATAGAACTTGGTTACATGAGTCATTAAACATAAGGAGATAAATGCACTTTCCATGTTATGGAGAATTACTGGAATGTTGTTTTGGTTATCTTGGCAGATGATAGATAAAATTTAACTTTTACCATGTAATTATAAACTTTTGTAGAAGTTGTATTCTTACTTCTTTAAAAATGATAATATTCATTTTCATATATGGTACCTAATATATGTGGCATTGCATTAAGCATTTTCATGTATTATGTATTTTAACTTGAGTTTTATTTCTTGTATCACTTTCGAAGACTTCTATCTTGTTCTAGATTGAAGAGCAAAAAGAGTTGGAACAATGGTTTTCCTGATCCCTCCTGACTCACTCTATTTCCAACAAGACTACTAAGGTGAAGTGAATGAGAGACAATGGATCACCTGTGGAAACTCAGCTGAATGACATCACAGAACACTTCAAAGAGCCATAGCAACATGTGTAAGCTACCACAATACTTGATATCAAAATACACTAGTTATCCATAGGAACAGAAAGCAGTCACATGCAACTGTGTAGACTAGAGGACACAGACACAAACCAGTACATCTGCAACCATTTGACTCCAACCATGAGTGGGGAAAAAAAACATACAATAGAAGGATGACAGCCTCTTTATGGGGAAATTGATATCCACACACAGAAGACACGTCCTGTCTCTCACCTCTCACCTTGCACACACACACACACACACACACACACACACACACACACATTCTTTTACATTTTTAATTATTATTTCTTTTGACTGTCTTTGTATGACCTCTTATTATTGAAAGCAACTTTTTTTTTTTTTTAATTTAAGAGCCCAGGCTAGTTCTTATGACATTAAACAGAGATAGTTCTCTAATCTGTCTGTTAGGTCCCTGGAAAACCAACGAGACAGAGCTATAAATGGAATGTAATTTCCTGTGTTAGACATTTCTCAGGAATTGGGGTAGGAGAATATATTTGCAACATTAGTATCATGGGTTTCTGGGGGTGCTGGACAATGGTAGGGCTATGCAGTATTAAAAAAAAACCTCCAATCACCTTTATCTGTATGAAGACAAAATTAAGAAATTGTGCACATTGCATATGTTAATTACTTTAATATTCTTCGAAACTAACTCAAATGGATATGTAACTATGTAATGAACATTTGAAACATGTATATGTATTAACATTTTCTTTTCCATAAACAGATGACATTTTGGTCTAAACAAATTCTACTTCAAATATGCTTTTAGAGTAATTTCTTGTAGGTAGAAACTGTCCAGAAATACTTTTAAACTTTTATCAGGTATTTGTTGGTAAGAAAGTAATATATGAATGTAATGAATCGGTATATAACCATCAATAATTAACTCTTTTCATTTAATTTAGTTTTTAAATTGCAATGTAATTACAACATTTCCCTCTCCTTCTCTTTACCCCCTCCAAATTTTCCCATATATCCTTACTCATTTTACTTCAAATTCTTGGCCTCTTTTTTTTCTATAATTATTATTACATGTATATATCTACATGTATATACATAGATATTAATAAATATAAACTTCTTTGTCTTTATAGTGTTACTTATATAAATGTTTCCACGATTGGCCTTTGATAGAAAGAATTCAAAACACGATCCACATTTAATTAAACAGTAATTCCTAGAAAGTTATTTTAATGTAGAAATGGATTTGTACAAATTTAATACTGAACTCTGTAGTTGGAAGTTTTCCTGTGTCCTGGCTGGATGGCAGTCAGGACAAATCTCTCCCACTCGCATACCCCAAGTATTAATTACAAACTGTTTGGCTCAGGCTTATTATTGACTAGCTCTTACGATTAAATTAACCCATAATTCTTATCTATGTTTAGCCACATGGCTTGGTATGTTATCTCAGTTTTGCCTTGTCATCTTGCTTCCTCTGTGTCTGGCTGGCAACTCCTGATTCAGCCTTTCTCTTCCCAGAATTCTACTTGTCTGCTTATCCCGCATATGCTTCCTGCCTGGCTACTGGCCAATCAGTATTTTATTTATCAACCAATCAGAGCAACACACATTCACAGCATATAGAATGATATTCCACAGCAAAACTCAGTTAAGTATAATTTGATACTTAAATCCACTTAATTAGTTTTAGCTCTAATGCATGGGAAGACAACTCTTTGTTTCAAACTCTAGGTATTAAAATTTTCATGAAGATAATTCTGTGTTAGAAAATGCTTCACGAGTCTAAGAAGATGATTTAGTGGGTAAGAACCCTTGTTGCACAGGCTTGGGGATCCAAGCGTAAAACTCCTGTACTCTAATCCTAGCAGGGCATCCCCCATTTGTAATACAAGTGCTCTGGTAGACAGAGAGTGGAGGACCACAAGGCTTACTGACCACAAGCCCAGTTCCAGGTTTAGTGAGAGATCCTTCATACAAAGAACAAAGAAATGTGAAGACTTACACGTGACATTAGAGCATGGCATGTGACATGCTCCTGGCCTATGCTCCCCTGAAATGGTGAGTACATCCATATCTTTTCAAACACATACACTCCAAACATAGACACCACACATACTCACACAGTTCTACATACACATGTATACAAACAAATTTACATACACATAGATGAAATAAATAAAATAGACATAAAGAGTAAAATAAAAATGATACTCACTTAAATAATAAATTTTTACGATCATGACAATTCTATTCCTCTCAGTTCTAGAACCCATGTGAGTTATAGGCAGCAATAGAATCTAAAATGTTTCAAATTAGCTTATGGGGTTGAGTGATAGCTCAGTGGTTTAAGAGCACCCGAGATCTTGCAGAAGACCCTGGTTCAGTTCCCAGCACCTACATGTTAACATGTTAACAAGCATTCAATAATACCAGGTCCAGATGATTAGACAGACTCTTCTGGCTCCATAGGTGCTGGGCATGCATGTAGCACAATGCACACATGAAGTCTTACTCATAAAATTAAATCTCTAAAAATAAAAAAAATAAACAAAATAAAAAGATTAAAAAAGTTGTGAGTATGGGAAATTAATTAGCCATGTGATAATAGACTTAGTGAGGTGAGAGGGTAAGAAAGAGTCTATTGTTGAAGACAAGAATCGAATATGAAATTCATAGCATACCCTGTAGTCCACATTAAATAGTCATGGATTTAGATACATTGAATGATTTTGGCATGACACACTCACAAACATTTTGATGTAATCAAGTCAATAACTTGTACAATGATAGAGCTGTTGCTTACCTTTGCTTTTTTTGAGAACTATATTGAGCTATCTAAAACAAAAAAAATAGAAATTCAGTCAACATCCTTGCCAGATGTTTTATGGGCACTGAGAGCAATTTTCTAACATTGTGTACTTGGAAGAAAATTCAACTTTATTAAATTTGCTTCAAATTGCATCACACTTAAAGAAATGGCTTGAGTCTTCACATTGAATGTGAATGTGGGTTGTTCACAGCCTGGTATAGCACACTTAAAAGTTAACTTAAAAACATAAACACAGAACCATGTCAGGCACTCGTTATGATTTTCATGAAGCGGGTTATAAGTTCACCAGACATTTTCATTGGCATCTTAAACTGCACTTAAAAAAATACTTAAAAATATATTGACAGTTGTTTCAGAGAAGAATCATTGACATTTCACCAAGCATATACATTCAATAAGAGACATTTCTTAGTCATTAAATATTATATATTCTAGACAGTATCATTCTATCATGCACATTGTCAGCAGCTAATATGATTCTATTACACATCTGCAGAACATTCGATAATATCACTCTTTCTTTTAGTTTTTTAAAACAATTTAACATCAGATTAGGTTAAAATGCTCTGCTGCAATCACCAGTTAGGATATTAAGAAAAAACAATCAAACCTTGTTTTGAATTTTTAGCCTTATTATAAACAAAGAAAATGTATATGTATTTGTTGAATATGTTTGTATGAAAAAATATCTTTGTCATATCTCCTATAAAGAAAACAATTAATTCACAACACAAGAATGTTATAAAAACAAAACTACTTGAATCTATGAGCTTGAGTGGTAAATTCTCTCATGCTGAACTGCCCAGTACACAGGGATTTATGTAGTTCAATATAATGTATGTTGCAAGATATGAAACATTTGGCATTAAATAGATCTTGGCATTAATGACTAGGCAGTATGCTAGTCTTAAGTTTCAGACCCTCTTTTAGACTTGAGGTATTTTACTTTAAATATTATACTTTTGGAAAGATTAAAGATAGGTTTCTTGATGTAGTAAGACCAAGGGTGATGATATAGGAGTTCCCAGACAAAAGACAAACTTTTTTATTATGAAACTTTTTATTCATTTTACATACTAACAACAGATCCCTCTCTCATCTCTCATCCCACTCCCCACCCAGCCTTCCTCCCAGCCCACCCCCAACCCCTCCTCTGAAAAGGTAAGGCCTCACATGGGGAGTCAGCAGAGCCTGGTGGTCCAAGCCCCCAACCCCCTGCACCAAGGCTATGTAAGGTGTCCCACCATAGGTAATGGGCTCCAAAAAGCCAGCTCATGTACCAGGGATTGATCCTGATGCTACTGCCAGAGGGGCCCTTAAGCTGATCAAGCTATACAACTGTCTCTTTTATATAGAAGGCCGAGTCCAGTCCCATGGAGGCTCATGGTCTAAAGTTCATGAGTTCCCACTAGTTTGGTTTGGTTGTCTGTAGGTTTCCCCATCGTGATCTTGATGCCCCTTGCTCATGGAACAATGGCTTACACCCAGTTTCTATATAGTTCAAGTGATATTTCACAATAAATTAAGAGCCTACAGCAAAGAAGCTATGTTCAAATGAATCCCAATATTATTTCACCCATCATTGTTTGTGGATTCTGTGTTTGTATGCACATATATGTGGAGCTCCAGAGCTGTGTGCCCTGATATGTATGTTCACATCTAAAGTCAAACAGTCTGGTAACCCATCTTCTCTTTTCTAGCTTGCATTACACAGATGTAGACAAATAAACCTGTGCAAAGCTCTTAGCTCCTCCATGGCAATAATATTTTGAACAGAGGGAGTGCAGACGCTGCCCATTTCTGTACTATTAAAACTATAGTTAATTGCTTCCAATTTTTCACTTCACAACAGTTTATTTTCTAATCGTAACTATCGCACATAAGATTAATCATAAACTGGAGAGATGGCTCAGTGGTGAAGAGTGCTTTCTGTGCTCACAGGGTGACCGCAGGGAATCTGGCTTCTTCTTATGGCATGACTCCCCCTTGGCATGGGAACTGCCATGTGTGTGGTCAAACACCGGGCATCAGTGCACTAAGAAAAACTGACTCTTTCCCAGCAGCAATCCAATGCTTGTCCTCTATGGGTGGGTTTGCTCCCACCCGTCCTACTCCATGCTAGGATTTTGAACAGCTGATTCTTGCTGTTGTGTAGCAATTTCCTACAAGATTAAAATGTTCTGTCTTGGAGGGATGCTCATTAAAACATAGGATATTAGAGGGGAAGTGAGACAACAGGATACATTCGTTAAAAATTTAATTAAAATATAGTTATATAATTTTCCCCTCTTCCTTTTCCTCTTTCTTAAATCTCAATTTAAATTTATGCCACCTTTTACACAGACACACAGACACACAGACACACACACACATTCTCAGAGCTGACTACTTGGTATTGGATTACCAATTAGGGGCTCATCCCTAAGAAAGACTAATTCTACTGCTCCCAGCATTCTTTAGTTGCCTATAGTTCTTTGTCTAGGGTGAGGTCCCATAAAATCTGCCCTTTCCATGTTAGCATCTCTATTGATATTGTCTTTGTATGGGTCTACTTTATGCAGCCATAAGAAAATCTACTACCATAGAAACATCCTAAAATATACACACATATAGAAGAAATTTGAAAAGAGTTGACATACAATGCAGACCCAACAAGGTACATTATAAACCCTGAATAAATCTCTGAGTGCCAGGAATGAGTTACATCTTGATGAATAGTTATCTGAAGAGGTTTCCAAACCTCTTCAGCCCCCTACAAACACCACAGAGTATCGCTCAACTTATTTCTTACCCTCCACAACCTGAAGATAACATCATATTGCTGAGGAAAACCTCTTACTTAGGTCATTAAACATAAAAAAAAAAAACTTGCACTGTTGCTCAACTACAAGTTTCACCACTACTTCCTAGCATTGATGGTGCTGGAAAGTACTATACTCACTGCCACTGAAGAAAGTTATCATCAATATGGCATAGCTAAAGACCTACAAAGACCTGACTGTAGGATATACTCGTGTAATAGTAGCAGAGATGCTACAAGAATAACCAAATACTTTATTAGACATCAGGAACAATCCATGTGTTTGTCCATGGATCCCATATCTGAAACTTCTTAACAGGCCAAGAACCTGAGACTAGATGGGACACAGGCCCTAGGAAAATCAAGTACTACTATTCTGCTAAAGGAGCATATCAATACAATTTCTCCTAATAACATACCTCCATACGTCAGTGCATCACTCTACTCTCATCAGAGAAACTTCTTTCTCCAGCACCTAGTCATGAACAAAGAGATCCACAACAGGAAAATGTGCAGAGTGTGAGAGACAATGGAGAACTCAGATTCAAATGAGATCAAGGCTCAGAAATCCATCAGAAGAGGAAACAGAGAGATTGTAAGAGCCAAAGGTGATGTATTACTCCAAGGAAACAGAATCTTCCAGCTACAACAGACAGATACACATACAATCTCACAGACTAGGATAGTATGCAAAAGACTTTCATCTTAAAAACAGACAAAATCCAAATAGGAGTATGGAATTGGACTCAAAATCTCACTCTTATACAAGCAGCTGTATGATTGCTCCAATGCAAAGTCACTGAGTACATCAATGTCATGGCCGACCCTATGCCCAGGAGTAGTTGGCCAACACAATATGAACTATATGTTTTTTTAATTTGGTTTGCTAATGTTTTTTATTTTCTTTTCATATTTTATATTTTTATTTTTGTTGTTTCTTTGTAAGAGAAGGATGAAGAGAGAGAAAATGAAGTTGTTTTGGTTTGGAGCTACACAGGATGATTTGGGGGAGAGGAAAGAATATGATAAAAATACAGGAATGAGCAAAATTTTAAATATTAAAATACTAATATCTAAATCTTATAGAGAAAAAATCAGAGCATATAATTGAATGTATAGGCACAAGAAATGAGTTTTTGCACAGAACACCGATGGGACATATAATAAGGATATATAATAATATGTCTTATATAATAAGACGAACAATTGACAAATAGATAATACAAAATCAAAAGCTTCTCTCAAGCACAGGTCATCAGGAGATCAGGAGTTGAGTGAAGAAGCAGCTGGTGTTAGAATGGAAAAAACTTTACCAATTAATTATAATTTTAAAACCAAATTTGAAGTGAATATATTTTGCTTTTCTTATTATTCTTTATAAAGATTCCTTCCCTTTAAAATTCTTTCCTGACAGTCTTGAGTTTGAATTTGCATCTGTCCTGTTTCCAACAACACAGATTTTGTTACAGAGGACAGATGAAGAAGAAGGAAACCCTTCACAATATTGGAGTTGAGGGCTATACCTAAAACACATGGACCCAGTTGACAAATAAAATTGCAGGCGATTCAAAAACTACTCACAAAACACGAGGCATAAACACGGGCAAGAACATGGAGTAGAGTGAATTTTTATACATGGTTGAGGGGTAATGTAAATCTGCATAATCATTGTGGAAAACAGAATGGTGAGCTCTCAAAAGCTGAAACTACAATTACCGTATGGCCTGGCAGTCCTGCTACTGTGCATTTATCAAAAGGTAATATGAATAGTATGTCAAAAAGATGTTCCATTACAGGCTTTATTGAAAAACTAATAGTCAGTGCCTGAGTCTAAGAGTTCATTAATATATAATGAAAGAAAATGTGGCATATAAACATACAGGACTTCTTAGCCATACAAATGGCATCCTGCCCAAACATGAATCAACCAAAAGGACAGCGTATTAAGTGAAATATGGCAGTCACAAAGAAGGTACAAAGAGCAGGATGATAGAGATACAATCTATCAACAAATTGATTTTTGTTCAGCATGGTACCACATGCATGATGCATGTAAGTCCATTCACCTCCATGCTAATATGAGCTACACAGCAAGTTTGTGTAAGGCCACCTCTAAACAAAGCAAAACCAAACAAGAGTTAACATTAACAAACAACAAAATTAACAAGACATTCCTAAAGGTGTTGTAAAAAGTGTAGAGGTTACAAAAACCTTGGGAGGGTGGCAGAGAAGCCAGGATGTAAATATTGTCAACGAATACATATTAAATTGACAGGAGTAAAAGTCCCTGAGTCCTTTTGAACAGCAGTTGGACTATAATTACCAATAGGCATTTCAAAAACATCTACAAGGGACCTTTCCTAATGCCATTTTTAGCAAGGTGGCATTTGTTATCAGATGGTAAGATACATTCCCATGATTTGATTATTACCCAATGTGTGCATTTTTCAAAGCATCACATTGTCCTGGCACATCCAATAACTACAGCTATTATGTATCAATGAAAAAAATGAAATAAAGTTTTCAAAAAGTACATATGACCCCTTTGTTATTTCCGAGAAAGTGTCTTGAAATCCTATTCTTTGAAGTATTTTTAAATAAAATACTTTCCCTATGATTAGGTACTCTAGGCAAACACTCAGCATACACTGTCTGCAATAGACCTTCATTTTTATTATGACCCATTTTGTAGCCCAATATCTATTTGTTTTATGAAAATACAGTTCATTTTCTCATTGATAATGTTTCCCCCTGGTCATTGCTGATATTTTCACCCACTAAGGTTTTATTATACAATAAATCTGGTATATAGATGAGGATTAATAATACAACATGTTGGAGAAAAACTGTCCCAAAAGATAATTCACAAATATTCATGCTTTATCGCTAAATGATAAAGTTTAACTTTAATTAAGAAACTGCTAATCAAACTAATCAAATAAAATGTTATATTAAATATTTACAGCAGCTAAAGTAAGCCATGAACCCATTCCATATTCTGCAATACTAGAAAATATTTAGTTTTCATTTATAGCTAAGCTTAATATTGGGAAACACATATGCTTTTAAAATATCATATATGATGATTTGATTTTGATTAATGTTACTTGGATTGTATAAGTTTGGGTTTTTAATATGGCATTTGTATAGCTGGAGTGTTAGATCTGTAGATAAAGTCCTGGCTTTGAAAGAATGAAGAGATGAGTTGGGTCTCTTACATTCACAGAGTGTACAATTATGGCCCCACAGTTTGAAAGCAAAGACAGGTATATCTCTGGGGTTTGTTGATGAAATAATTTCAATGAGAAAGCATTTAAGTATAGAAATGCAAGGAATACACTCTAGTTTCCACACATATACACATAAGACAAATACACCTGCATGCATAGGTATATAAACACACACACACACAGAGAGAGAGAGAGAGAGAGAGAGAGAGAGAGAGAGAGAGAGAGAGAGAGAGAGAGAGAGAGAGAGAGAGAGACTATCAAACTATGCTATTTGCAATAATAGTGTTATTAGATTTTTGAAATTTTTGTCCAATGTGTTTTATTTGAGGTTACCCTCTCTACTAATCTTCCGACTCCTCCCAAGTGCACCCTACACATATCCATCCTGTTTCTCTTCATCACGTTCTTTGTCTGTTGCCCACATAGTCATGAATATATGGCCCTCCACTTGTGCATGAATTCCCTGCTGTCTCAAAACCTAAGAAAAAAACCTGAATCTCCCTTTCTCAACACCCATCAATTTCAAATAGCTCCTTGTCTAGGGGTGTGACTTTATGACCATCTCCCCTCTCCTGGCTAGGATTTGCTTTAGCTTGAGGTTGCACGAGCCATATGTTGGTGCTGTAAGTAATGTGAGTTTGTATGTACAGTGTCCCTATTTTATCCTGAGGACACTGTTTCCTTGTCCTCATTTATGACCTCTACCTCTTATAAGTTTCCTCCCTGCCAGAAAGATTAATTTTTAATTTTTCAATAGGCCTCTTTTAATATTTGTAAACACTTGTGTTGACTTTTTCAATTTGCATTTCTTAAATATTTACATTTCAAGCAACTCAAACAAGAGAAACTGGATAGCTGAGATTCTATTGCAAAATTTTATTTGTATTTTGTTTAATAACATTGCAAATTAAGGCCTGATTATGACTGGATGCACACTTATTAGGTCATATTTCCATAGCTTCCTGTGATTTTTTTAATCATTGACTTTCTCTTTGAGTATTTTTTATTATTATTTTATTTGTTCATTTATTTCAGCATAGAAAATGGATTTTCTATTTTTTTCTTATTTTATTACATTTCTTTACATTTTATTTTGGGGTATGAATAGTACCCCAAATAGAAGAATATGAATACTTTCAATCAATTAAGCCAACTACCAGTTTCACAATACAATCATTTTAGTACTCCCCACATGGAAACATTTTGTACCACGTTGGTATGTAATAAACTCTAATGCAATTGCCTACATAACACTGGTGATCTTTTTATTTTCTAGAGCTTTCAAATACCATCTTTTATGAGATTATCACATTGAAGTTGAATTGAAACTTAGAATGCTTTTGCTCTAAAAAGTATTATCTTTTTCCTACTCCCTGCAGCCTCTGGTGATGACCATTTTATGCTACTGCTTTCTGAGGTTTACATTACTCTTTCTCTTTGTGCCGTATTTCACTTGATGTGATTTCCCTAGGTTCATCCAGGTGGTCACAGAGGACAAGATTTCTACCCTCTTTTGAGACTGAACAGTAGTGTACTGTGTATATGTCTCACATACTCTTGATATTGTCAGATGTTGATGAACCGAGGCTCTCTCTTTATTTTTTGATTGCTATGAATGGTGCGACATTTCTCATGGAGAAGCAAATTCCTCTTTGACAAAGCAACTACACTTCCCTTGGATATATCCCTCAGCAGGAGATTGTTTCACATTCTAGTTATTCTTTTTACGATTCAGACTCAATTTACTGTTCTCTAAAGTTGTAGTATGAATTGACAGTCCCAAAATCTCTGTGAAAAAAAAAAAGATCTCATTTCTCGACATCCTCAATTAGATATTTAAGGTATTTATTTATTTTTATGAATGTCATTGTAACTAGTTAGATAATGAGCTTTTTTTTCATGCACCTGTTGGCCAATTGTATTTTTGCCCTAAGACTAAGGCCAAAGAAGCAGAAAGAATAATTACTCTTTAATAGTACCATGGACTTTTGCTTCCTGGAATTCCCTCTCCCTATCACAGTCCCTACAATGCACCATTGGCTATTCTTGGGACTGCCCAAGTTTCTGAGTCCTGACTCAAAAGACATAACAGTGCCTTTAGCTTCTTTTCTATCTTTTCATCTGTTTATGAACAAAGCCTGGCTCATTGGGTTTTCTCACTCTTTCTCTAAACTTTCTCCACATCATGTGGGCAATTCTGCACTGTGGGGCTGACCTCCATGCTGGCTTAAGTCAAAAAGCATAGCTTTATTCCTTCTCTTCTCCATTTTCTTCCTCTGGGAAGCTGCCAAGATTTGCAGCTTTCCTGCACTAGGGTTTCTTTTAAACCCTAATAAAAGTGTCATTAAACTTAAAAAAAAAGTCTACTCAAGTCTCTTATCTGTTCTTGAAAATGCAAGCACATTTAATGTTACAGTTTTCAGCATGAAGTGATAACTATGGGAGTGAATTCATTTGTTAACTAGCTATATTTAATTATCCCACTACACAATGTATATGTACTTCAATACATCATATTGTTCATAATAAATCTAATTCTGTGTACAGCTTTTAATTTAACAAAATGAGTTCTGATTCACCCATTTTTCATTTAACTCTGTTTGCTCCTTGCTTTATGTGCTCAGGTACAGAATTTTCTGATGGAATTTTCAGTTGTGTTGGACATGATCTCTGTGATCTCTCCAGCTTTGAGAATCTGAATGAAGTGGACAAGAAAGATGTTCCATGGATGATCTTAAATTATGCAAATGTGAATGCAAGGAAAATGTAATGAAGCAGACCATGTTTGCAAATAATTACAATCATTGATTACTCAACCTAGGAAAGTATTCTCCTTGTCAGTTGTTGTAATTAGTGTCTATGACATTTAATTACTCACAGAGAAAAAAATCCGTAAACTTAAATTTTTACGCTGTATGACTGCATGGCCATGAGATAGTCCTGTGACTGGATATGAGGTGACTAGCTATTGAAACAGTTTATGCCCTATATCTATATTGGTACTTGTGAACTGTCCATTCACTGAAATTAATGGAAGAAGAAACCTTTTCAAAGATGAGATTAACAACTTCCTTTTAAAATGCACCACCAGCTGGTGACCTAGTATTCCAACACACAGGCCTCTGAGTCAGGGGCCAGGGAGGGAGTTTTCAGATTTGAGCAGAATGTGGAATCTTCTACCCTTCTAATCTTATAACCTCCAATCCCATCTGTTTTCCTGCTGATGACATCAGTTCATTCTTCTTTATACCTGAATAAATATCTGTTATGTACACATACCACATTCTCTTTATCTATCAATGGAGACTTAGGTCAGGTCTTTACCATGGCTATTGATAACGATTAGCAACACTCACAAATATGCAATTGTCAATGTTGTACATTGACCTCTTCTTTCATGTATATACCCTGAGAGCCGTAGAGTTGGATCATAGGATTGTTGTATTGTCACTTGGGAGGAACATCTATATAGCAGAATAGCCATATTCCATAGTAGCTGAGAATTCCAAATAGTATTTACTATTTACTGAGTTAGTCAGTAAATGCCCTAAATTATATAAAGTAACCTCAGCATATAGAGGGCTCATGCAATAAACTTTGAAGTGTTAAGAGTTTGACAGTGAAATTTGAGTAGCTGAGAACGGCTAGATTCCGGTCTGAAGACTTTGCTTCCAGTTCCCTCTTTTTAAAAATGGGGATGATAATTACACATTTCTAATGAGTTACTCAACACCTAATGCTTGGCATTTTAGTATGCGTTACAATTCTTCGCTTGTTTTTCCTCTAACTGTTGTATGACCAAGCTTGGCAACAGATTGGGTACATCTGTTCAGATACAAGTACAGAGTTCACTAGAAGTCAGTAAACAGGGTATAAAGGCTACAGTATAAGACAGGCATAGATCCAAGCAGAGTGTGAGACATAGAGGGTCCTCTCTTCGTTATTTCCTTTCCTCTATTGCTAATGGTAGGCACTGATGAGGGATGGCAATATACTGCCTAGCACTGTAAATTTCAACAAACAGAGCTGAAGTGTGCCAAATTGGGGTGAGTTTTGAGTTAACAGATACACCGGATTTAGGAAACTGTGGAACCTTTGTGAATGTGACCTACATGAATGGACAATAGCTGGAAACCATCCTTGGAGTACGCAACCACTTCTGGTTAGGACCAAGGCTTTCCCAATATTTGAGCAGCTTTCATAGAACACACTCACTCCCTAGGGTTCCTCCACATTCACTGAGATGGATGGAAGCCATGAGCCAAAATAAATAAGTTGTTGCTTCTGTTAAGTATTTTGTAAGGGTTGTGAGTATCTCCTACACGTAATAATATATAATCTGTAGCACTTTCATATTCAGAACCCAGATTTCAATGTCATGCGTCCACATTCATGACATTAAAATACAAGTAGAACTATCTGGGAAAAGGAGGACACTAGTGAGAGCAAGGAGGTCCAAGTAGAGTAACGTGGGGAGAATTTTTTTAAAGTACATGATATGCAGGCTAAAAATATCATCATGAAGCCATTACTCCATGAAGTCAATATTTGCTACCAACAACAATTTTTTTAAAAATGAGCAAAAGAAGATGAGGAAAACAAATGACTTAGTCCATGTTGTATTCTACGCCTCTCTGTAAAAGCTTAAGTGTATGCTGTAATTCTCCCCAGGAAGCAAGTGAGAATTTTGCTTTTTCTCTCATTAAAATTTTGGTGAGCTCCCATTTTCAGTAATTGGCCAGCTCCAAAGTGATGGTTTTCTTTCTGCTGAATCCATACTTGCTGTCGGTTGTGTGGCGTCTCCTCGCGTATCAAATGTGTGTAACTAAACCTGCATGTTAGAGAATGGTGTGAATGCATGTTAAGACTGAGTCATTACCAAAAACAGTTATTCTAAAGAAGTGTTTTTAAAACTCGAAGCAATACACAGAACAGACAGCTGAGATTCATCATCTGTGTTTTCGTGAAAGCACTGTATTTCAGGGAAGAATCAAAAGCTGATCTTCTACCTACTATGGGGCCAGCATACAGCTCGCTAGAGGTAGAAGAATGATTTTTATTAATTTTTGCCTATTACTTGATATTGTCTATTAATCATGATTTGAACAATGAGTACTGAACATGGAGAATACTTTGAGACCTTTTATGTACTAAAAGCAGTAAAAAAAAGAAAAGAAAAGCAAGACAAAAACAAAATAAGCAAACAAACAAAAGAAAAACTGGACTCCTGATGCCTTCCTTCCTTGTATTGGAGTTGAGGATGAAGCTAGACAAATATGTGAACTGAATGGAAGCAAAGGAAGCATCACTTTATAATGGTTTGCTCTGAGTCCCCATTGCTTGTAATAACAGTTAAACATATATCTCACAAGAATAAAACCACTGTGTTGGGAATGTTCTTAACCCACTGTAAACACAGAATTCAACTTAATGAGTAGGTATAGAAGCACTGTTCTGTTCCCTGTTCCCTTCCTAAGAGAAAGCTCCTGACAATTTCCTCTTTTATTTACTTCTGCCTACCTCTTACAAATGATGCCGTATATTTACTACATATTGTGTTCTACTAAAAAGAGCAGAAGATAACACTAAATATAATAAACTTGGTTAAAATACCACAGAGATCTGTTGGGAGCGGGCCTAGGAACTCTGCTCTGTAGCCATTGAACACTGCCTGCTACGGGAAGCTGAAGTTTAGTGATAGTTCCCACGGTCCTATCCTCATTCCCTTTGCAGGAAGAGAGCAAACAGAAATGTAGGGCGGCACCTATCTCCAGTTTATCTGTATAACATGCCACACAAGAAAAAAAAAGTGAGGGAGAAATACACAAAAGCAAGTTAGATGACTGTGTCTGAGTGACAAATGCGTTTTTTTTTTTTCACCTTAGCAGATACTTCCATTTATTAAACAAATACCCCGCTACCATTACAACCAACAAACTATGTTACTTATTTAGGAAATACGAGGATTTGTATGTTATCCATATCTGGGTACAAATACTAGGATGTGATTTGTTTTTTTAAAGTAGCATATTTGTGGATTAAGGGCATGGATTTCACACAGAGGATTTATACAAAAGAGGTCCTTTCTTGAAGAGTTCCCCTGCACGTCTAAGGCAGACGTGGCTCTTCCTAACTGATGCCATCTCTTCATACACACCCCCCCCCCCCAATGTCTGCCACCTCTCCGCCACTGGAGAGACAGGCAAACCATCCGGGATCTGGTGTCTCAGTGAGAACACGTTGACAATGATAACACTGCAGGTTATTCTCATGGATTCTCGCCACATCCAAGCTTTTTTATTTTGACGTTGAATTTATCTTAATTTGTTTCAGAGATCTGTAACAGAAAATGATGGGATAATTGATATAATTATGGTTTTCAAGATCTTATGGGAATGTGGTTTAAAGCTATCTGCTTTTCAAGAATCCAAGCCCTCTGCCTAACCAATAAAAAAAAAAACACTTGCATAATTCTACTATGCTTTCTCTCCAACACTACCTATAATGAAGGACATTCTAGGCACTAAAAAAAAAAAAAAAAAACCTTATAATAACTATGTGTCAAAATGTCTCCTGCATGATATGTTGATTATATCATAAAATAATAGATTATCATATTCCAATGAAAGTTGTATAATGGTCTCTTATTAATTTTCATATCTGATATGATGTATACTGTGTTGAAAATAATTTAAAATCCGATGATGTCTAACCAAACTCATAAAAATAGTTTCACTCTAAACATTTCTACTTTGCAATAACTTCCATACCAATGACCTGAGCATCAGCTTGAGAGCTCAAAGGAATTATGGAATCTTGGGACTCATCTGAATTAGTGTATTAGAATATCTGAGCAAAATCCAACTGGATCTATAAAGGCGTGTGAAAATCCCAGATCTAAAATTTGAATAAGAGTGTTCATCAAGGATGGAAGTAGCAGGGGGTAAAACACTTTTCTGCAAATATAAAATTCAATCCCCAACAAAACATTGAGAGAGAGAGGGAGACAGAGACAGAGAGAGACAGAGAGAGGTCAGAGACAGAGACAGAGAGAGACACAGAGAGAGGTGGGGAGAGAAAGCAAAACAACACAAAGACTCAGGAACATTATTCAAATCTAGCCGTAAAAGAATGTAAATAATTGCAATTTACTTTTTATAATCATTATTGTTTTCTCACAATGAAGTAAAAAATGTTTATAAGACACTACTAAAACCAAATTCTCAAAGCTGAAGGAAAGACTTATTTACTATAGTATTATAGAAATTAATAGCATACAACTGGAATATTTAGTTATAGGAAGAGACCAACACAGATCTTAATTTTCCAATTATTTTGACAGCTACACTTTTCAAACGTAAGAAAGCATTCAAATGTGCATGCTTGGTTTCCTCGTTTGTAAAATGCGTGTTTCTGTATCAAACCTATTGGCAAAGCCACTTAATAATACAAATCACTGAATCGTTAAAGAAAATAGTTGCTGTAACACAGTATCCCAAACTAGCTTAGTTCTCTGGCTGTGGGGATGATTGGGAGGGGGTGCTCACTACTCATCAACATGCCTTAAATTTTCATGTTCTCTATACGAAGTAATTTCCCATAAGGACAAATACACAGCTATACAATCAAAAGAAGCGTTGCCCTCCTGTTGCTGACCACAGACTGCACCTTTCCACTCTGTGTTCCTCAGATTTGTTTTGTATAACAGGGATTTAGAAAATTAATTAAGAATGTTTTATTCACTAATATCCATCAATCCAGTCACACATGAGACACTGTGAAAGGCTTTCATAAAAATTTCCATTTTTATTTTAAAAATATATCACCGTTGTAAAATGTCTAAGTATCTAAGTGATTTGTTAAGTTTATTACGATTTATTACAACTTGCTGTTTGATCTCACCCAAAACCATTCTTGCAGGAAAATATTTTTCTAAGATGCTCAAAACACTTGTATAATCCAAAACATTAAAATTTATCACATTTTCTTTTATATATGATCATAAAAAAAGCACACTTTACAGAAATAAAATAGATACGTTTTTACTCTTCCAAATAGTTTTCTACTACTGTCATTAACCAATATTTGAACTTGAATCCTCTAACATAAAATCATTGATCTATCTATCTATCTATCTATCTATCTATCTATCTATCTATCTATCTATCTATTTATCAGTGTATCAATACTCACATACATAGTTTAAATAAAAAGTTTATGTTAATAGCTTTCATTCAAACACCATCTTTGAATTCATGGCATCTATATAAAGCACACTGATTCAATCATAAATCTGATTAATAATTGAATCTGAAATTAGTGTATCTATCACCCAATTATTTTATATTCATATACTAGACTCATATACTATAGAGTACCTCCATTGGTTTATAAGAACAGTTTAAGAAGATACTGAAAAAAAAAACAGATGTTAAACTTTTGTAATTCTATAGTATCTTAAGTATGGTTAAACTTCCTTTGATGACACTTTAAATTTTAACAAAGGTTTACATTAAAGCAATTAAATGCGAATAGCATATGTGTTTTAAAGTAATGAAGAACACTGTCAATGAGAAGCTGTAGAGCAGGATGCCCACTAACAATAAAAATGTATTACTTGGGATGAACATTTGTGTCCTGACTCTGAAAGCACTTTTGTCCTTTCACAACAGAGGACAACTGAATTCAAAGTAAAGGTCACAGTGTAGATGCTTTAAGTTTCAATACAATGAAAACCGGAGCTGCAGAGAACCTGGAAAAGGAGGAAGGGGATATGTAAATCGATAGTGATAGCATCTACGAATGTAGATCCTAGTTATTCTTAAATCCTGACTGATCTTCAACTATGTGTGAACAGGATAGACTTCAAGAAATATAGAAGGAAGCGCCTACTGAATTAGAGAAAGAAATGACACCAAACCTTAGCTGCTAACCACTTCCAGGGAGAGAGAGCAGGAATATTAAACTTCAAAGGCTTAGAAAGACATTCTCAATGTGTGGGGTTTTCCAGTAACGTTCAATTTCTCTTATTATGAAAAATTATATTTCAAAGCTAGACTCTTTGTTCTCAGAACATTGGTAAGTGAAGACATGCCTGCCTTAGTTCACACTTACCAAAAGTTCAAGGTAAGGTCAGCCAGTGATTAAACCGTATCTCAGCATCCAGCTGTCCTCACACAGGAAGAGCACAGAATACTTCACTCTATCATGTCATCACGGTGCTTGATAGACATTAGACACAGAAGGGAGAAGGCAGAAGGTGACTACTAACAATACAGAAATGATAGTTCACAGGCCATCTTACTAGGGACGATGTAAATGAGTGAAAAGGGTGGGCATGGTGTCTTCGCAGTTAAAACGAAAACAAGACATAGCAACATATATGAAGAGGTAGAAATCATTTCCAGACCCAGGTGATAGCTTGGTCTGCCTGCAGGCTTATAGAGGCAGAGTGACAATTACCCACGAGTTATACATGGTAACTGATTTACAGACATCTACTCTTGTTTATTTTTTAATTGCTTCAACAAGTGTTGGAGAATAGATTCCTGCTTTCTTCTTCACCATGGTTACCTCAGCTGGTTGTTCAGTTGCTCATGTCTTTGTTAATTTATTTTTAGAGGTAGATGTATTAAATAAATTTCATTCTAAGCACCAAAGTGGGTAAATAACAGTAACTTACAACACTTAAAACCCATTCAACAGGAGGGAAATCTTACCTGGTACTAGAAAACTAGCCAACTTCTTGTGACTAGTGAGATCCTGGATCTTAGAAGAGAATCTACTACCAACACTTTTCTACACAAGAATAATCCTTTAACTATATTTTAACTCTTGCCTTATACCCACATATATGTGTAGTTTTTGCCATTCATCAAAGATGCTTCTTGCTACAGCCAACAGAAGCCATTACAAAAAACCACAAATAGACACAATGCAAAGATCAATGGCTTACAGGAATTCAAGCACCTGTGGATACATCGGTATGACAACTCCTATATCCATGGCTCAAGGAACATCTGCAAAAGAGAGGAAGATTTTTAAGAGCCAGAATATCATAGTCTGCTCCAAGTTTACCTCTCTTATAAATAGCTGCATAAAAAATGAACAATGATAATATCAGTATACACGCTAACAAGGGATATGAGGAATCTCATGAGGATCTGCCCTAGAGAAAGAACTGCATGCAACTAATGATTGCTGAAGAATGGAGAAGTAGCCAGATATGAGCCTCTGTTTGGTCATCCAATACAAAGTTATCTAACCCCTGAAACCATATGCACACCACCAACAAAATGGGCTTAGCAGGTTTATATATCTGTTCACATATATAGTGCTCTCTTTCAAATATGTGCTCTCCTTTTATTTAATTCTTGCAGTGTGTGTGTGTGTGTGTGTGTGTGTGTGTGTGTGTGTGTGTGTGCATTCTTAAATATATAAATACAAGTTGCTCATTCCATGCAATATTACTTGTATTTGTATGTGTTCAGGGTGGACTGTTTGGTATTTGATAGACAATTAGTGTGATTTCTGTAAAGGTCTCTGTTGCAAAGAGAAGTTTCCTTGACAGGGCATGTGTGAAACCTACATTGCATTTTAACAATTCACAAAACCAGACCACAAATAATTGTGTATAAGGAAGTATTACTGAAAACATTACTGTACTCAAGGACTTAGAAACATTATTTATCTTAGTAGGCTGATTCACTGCACTGTCTTTTACTCAGAAGTCAATTTCTGGTTATAAGGAAAGAATCTCTTTCATTTATGTGGTAAGATGTAAACTTGGGATTGAGGATGGATAATGTTTGTTTTCCTTTATTACTTGACTGCCAATAGTAAGTTAGGAAATGCTGGGTGTGACCCTGAAAATGCTTATTCTTCAATTATTAAAATTGGCAACTGAATGGTTCACCTAGAGATATAGGAACAAATCTCACCTATGGTATGAATAAGAAATGTTACAAAAGGAAACATTTCCATGGGAATAAGTAAAATAGAAAAAATATAGATATTAGCCTACGCCAACATGTAATTTGTTTGAAAACAATATATATGGCCTCCATGTTATAAGGATAATGGAAAAATTGTAGGATGTTCAGTTTGCCAAAATCAGTAGTAAATGTGGGAGTACCAAAGTAGACTATTATACATTCAATGGATTGAGAGACTTTGGAGTATTCTGATGTATGTGCAATAACAGGGACTGAATTTTGTTGAGCTCTTCCCTTCAGTGCTCAGAGATCTATGTGGAAATGAAGGAAGAAAGATCCAAAGGTGGTGGATGACTCTGAGGAAACAGCATCTTCTTCTACACAAAAATTATAGTACACTTATGATATCACAGATACTATGACAGCACATGCCTAAGGGCTGTACAAGTTCAATTCAGACAAAAATCACAGCACTGAGAAGGGGAAGTCGATACAAAGTTCCACATCTACTCAAGAGGTTATGTGCAATTAGTACCTGCTGGGAAAGGAATTATCACCTTTTCCTGATCATCACTGGATATATCAGCCACACTCCACACTGGGAATCCCCTATGACCAGGAAGACATGACCAACACAAAATGTACTCCATGTTTTTAAATATGCTTTTTGAATATTTTAGTTTGATTGTTTTTTTTCCTTTGTTTTAATTTTCACTTTTTTGTTTTTGGTATTTTGGAGTCTTTTGAGAGAGCGAGAGAGAACATGAAGTAGGGCAGGTAGAGAGATACAAAGGAACTGGGAAGAGTTTCAGGAAGGAAACTATTATCTATCTATCTATCTATCTATCTATCTATCTATCTATATATATATATATATAATCTTTAATAGAAATAATTAATGAAAAACAGAAAAAGAATAACAAATTTCTAGACAATCAAAGACAGCAGGATAAATTGCATATCAACTATGTAGTGCTGAAGAAAATATTGGCTTAATAAAACTGGGAAAACTAAGTTGATCCAATTCATTCATTCTTAAACTTCTCAGCTGTTCATTGTTGTTTGATGGTGAACTCATGTAGAGGAGCTGGACATTACTGTAGTAGCTACTTTTCTCATGGCTCTGACAAAGTTTATAATAAAAGTAGCTTAAAAAGAAGGGTTTATTTTAAGTCCTTTGAGGGTCCAGGTTACCACAGTGTGGGGAGCATGGAAAGGGTCATCTTGAACCTTATTTAGGAAGCAGACCTCCCAGAATGCCAGTGCTTAACTTGCTCGCTTTCATTCAGCCCAGATGTGTGTAAATGAAATGGTGCTGAAGCCACTTAAGGTGAGTCCCTGTGACTTAATCAGATAAAGAAACTCCCTCAAAGACATGCCCAGATGTTTGTCTTCCAGGTGATTTAGATCCAGTCAAACTGGCAATCAATATTAATGGTACCATGATGATTAATCAATAGTAATATAGTCTACCTTTTGAATCCTTAACTTTTATTGTGTTGTACTGCAAAATAGCCCTCTCCTGTTCTACAATAACAAACAGAATGCTGTATGAAGCCTAAAACGTTCATCTTATTCTGGGATTTACAATGAAAACTGAATGGCCTAATTCATTAAGTGTGTTAAGAACTTTCAAAAGAATTTTATTGATGGATGTTGAGCTATGACAAACTAAATTTAAGAGTACTTCAGAGATTTTAAATCTCTCACACAGAAGATGTGCTCCCAAAGGACCATAGAGAGATAGGCTTCTTAGTCATTAATTAAGGTGGTCACAGGTCTAAATTTACTCATCATCAATGTATACCTTAGGTCCTACTGTGGTTAATAACAGTGCCTTTTTCATTCCCTAAAGTGTTCATTGGAGTCTGGCTTATTGATAGCTGATTTTAAATGAATTAGTAGTATATCTGTTTCACAATATGTAGAGTAACACTTTCAAATGATCTTTCTCTCATGCCGTACTGCCCACCAGGGTTCATTGAAACCATTTTTCAGCGTCCCATTACCTTGTTGATTCTATGTTGATATTTCCCAACCCCTGCTGTCTCTTCTTGACAAGATGTCATATCATCCAGGCTAGTCTTGGCCTCACTGTAGCTGAGAATGAAAATGTCCTTGAACCCTGATCCTTCTGTCTCCATCTCTGCGTGTCGAGGTTCCAAGCGTGCAGCACCAGCACTCCCAGACTCCCATTTAATGCAACACTGGGGAATAGAAGTCAAGGCTGGATGCATGTTAGGCTGCATTCTGCCAACCAAGGCTCACCTCTAGCCTTTTGTGTTGATCCTATTGCTGCGCTATTGCATCATTGGAAATTTCTTTCAGTTAAGAGTTTTCTTTCAGTGAATGGTGACTTCTAATTTCCCATCTTTTCCTAAAAGCATCGCTATATCTAGGGTTCATCTCAAATTACAAGAAACATAAATTCATGTTTGCTTGCATATTATATATACCTCCCCTTATAAAATAGCTTTCATAAGAGAGTGTGTTTCTGCCCACAACATGTTTACTACATTTTCTTTTTTTGGTATCAGGCTATGGCTTTCATTCTGCAGGATTTACCAAACTTCTTTCAAAACACTTTAAACATAATCTATTTAGAGAAAAATAACTGAAGAGAAGGATACTTTAATATAACTTCAGAGCATGTGGCAAGCATTTCAGCTGTCAGTGATTCAAAAGTATTATATAAAAAACAAACATGATTGGTTTCCATTGGAAATAGAGTGTCCCTGCTTTATAAGTGCTATTAACTTAAAACATCCCCTGAGAGCTTGTTTGGAGATTCTAGCAGGGGAATACAACTACCCTTGCATACTTGACTGAGGACTGGTCATCCTATTTTCTGGGAAGGTCATCCTCTTTGACTGAGCTCACAGCTTCAGGAAGGTTGTGCGTGCTTTGGTGAGGCCATAAGATGATATCTGCTGAACCAGCAAATATAAATGGAGGTGGAGCTTTCTGTCCTGTATGCCCGATTATACCCAGCAGTTGCTTCCCACTTAACACTCAAAGGTTTACAATAATTGTAAATGCTTGACCAATGGCTTAGGCTCATTTCTAGCTAGCTCTTAGATTTAAATTAACCCATATTTACTGTCTATGCTTTGTCATGTGGTTTGTAACTTGTTACCTCATTTTACATGTGTTGCTTCCTTGGCAGCTGGCTAGAGTATACCCCGATTCCATACTTCTTCATCTCTGTCCTCAGTTTGATTCTACCGCCTAACCTTATCTTGCCTCACCTTTGGCCAAAACAGCTTTATTATCAACTAATGAGAGCAACACACACATTCACAGCACATATACCACAGCAAGCAAGAACAGTTGGATCAACCATGGTGATCAATGGGATGACAGATGTCATAAACAGATCTTCCTCATATACCATGTGAACATCTCACCATCGAATAAATCCTCCAGTTCCAAGAATGGAGTACAAATAAGCAAGTTATTGGCCAAAGGAATCCAATGGGAAACCCCAAACAAGCTAGGTCGATTGCCAAAGCTGTTGGTTGTTCTCCACAACCCGATTCTATTACTAAAGACAACACCTACATAATTCACTAGACACGGAAAAGTAGAGCTTGTGTGCTTGCTTACCCAGAGCTTTCAACCCTACTGACTAGTTTCCATGATACTGGAAGGTATCCTGCACACTACCAAATGAGAAATGTAAACAGCTACCCAGCTATAAACTGCAATGGTGACCTGCCTGCAAGATGTGCTGGTGCAATCATGACAGAAAGATTGTGGGAATATGCAGCTCTAACTCTGAGTGGATTTAAGGCCCACTCTGTGAGATGGAACCTTCCTGACCCTGATTGGGTGGCCAGGAACCTGAGACTAACTAGATAGGCTAGAGACATTACATAAGAGCAAATATAGAGACCCACAGCTGGATAAAGTGGAGAGAGTGAGAGACCTTGGAATACTCAGTCTTAAAGTCAGTGGCACACACCTTTAATCCCAGCACATGGGAGGCAGAGCCAGGCAGATCTCTGTGAGTTCAAGGCCAGCCTGGGCTACAGAGTGAGATCCAAGACAGGCACCAAAACTACACAGAGAAACCCTGTCTCAAAAAAAAAAAGTGATTTCTTCATCAAATCCCTATGGGAACTCTAAGGAAGATGAAAGAGAAAAAATGTAAGGTCCAGAGGAGACAGAGGACCCTAAGAAGAAGGATCAAATATACATATGAAGTCAAAGAGACTGTGACTACATGCACAGGCCCTGCACAGGTCTGGGCCAGATTGGGAAGTGGTCCAGCACCAAGATGGGAAGTGGACACAAGGCCCCATCCTTAACCCAGAAGCTATCTGCTACTGATGAACACCCACAAATTAAGAACTATCTTTCTCCAACAGAGGCTCACCGGGGTAAACACACCACTCTGAAGGACAGGCTTCATGCCATGCTGTAGATGTCCAACAAAAATGAACTTGAGGACATTCTTGGAGGTTCATTTGCCTCATTGGTCAGGGCTTTAAAAATTGCTATTATTATTATTATTATTATTATTATTATGTTACCTCACATGTCTCTTGCATACATGTATTATCCTTTCTGCTTTTGAGTTTTTATGAGGTTTCTGTGTGCGGGAACTTGTGTGTCTCAGCATCCTTATGGCGTTCTTGCATTTTTTTCTTTGGCTCTGTTTCTTCCTTTCATTTATTTTGTCCTATTAAGGTTTGTTTGTTTTTGTTTTGTCTTATTTTATTATTATTCTTAGAGGTCTGATTGTTTCCCAATGAGAAAAAGACAGAAATGGTGTGGATTTGGTAGCGAGGGGAAGTAAAGAGGAACTGGGAGGAACTGGGGCAAGGAAAACCATAATCAGATACATTGTATGAAAAAAGATCAATATTCAACTAAAAAATAGGTTTTTGAAAATGGAAAAATAATTTGGAAGATAATTTTAAAACTATAAATAAAAGTTAGAAACAGGTAAAACATTAAATATAAATAAATAAATAAATAAATACAATCCCCCAGATATTCTAAATTTGAAATGGGTTTCTGCAAATTAAATTTATTCCACTGTTTGCATATGTTGATTCAAAGGGGAGACTGTGTAAGCTGAGTGGCTTTTAGACAACAGAATTTTAGTTCTCAGTATCATGAAGGATCAGAGTCCAATACCAGGAGCTCACAGGAAATAAGGGAAGAACTAACTCCCTCAAGTTGTTTGGTCTCTAACCACAAATATTGTAATATTTTCAATGGAGAGAGCATTATTAAATATATTAACTGTTCCAGTAAATTCAACATGATTTTTGTCATGTGTAGAATCTAGGGACAGGGGGGACATATAAGTAAAGAGGGAGTGTCAGGACTGTGGATGTGGAGTAGTAGAATGAGCAAAGGAACATGGTAGTCAGAGTGGACAAGATCAAGAAGATAGCTAAAAATAACAGGATCCTGGGAAAGAAAGTGACTAGACACAAAACGAAATTTTGTGAAGCATAAATTGTTATTTTTAATTATTTTGGTTTTACATTGTTGCATTTAACAATGACAACATGGTAAAGCATGTTTTCTTTTCATTTTAAAGTATCTGCATCATGTTTTGGCACATTTATAGCTGTAGGGTATGATACAGGTATATGCTTACACAATCCTTAGTGTTTCAGAAATTGTCTGAATTCACAGGTCTTGGTATGTATGTAGTCTGTAATGGAGGCAATAAGACGGTGCTTGAAGAACTGCATCAGGAAATCTATAAAATAGAAGTACTGCAGTTTTCTTTGTACATCTACCTAGTTATACATAATTATATCAATATACATTTTGCTATATCAATGCTTGGTATTTTTATTTATTATCTTATTACTTTTAAGATATGTTAAATATACTTGATACAGCCTAAATCTATAAATGCCTCTTTAAGCTTTTTTTTTTTTTAATTTAGGATTGAGTAACTTTTTGGACTCTTGTTCATGCATCTTGAGAGCCATTTGGGAAATATGTGGATCCAGGTCTGGTGGTGCACCTGTGGGTTCTCAGAACTCATAAAGCCAAGGCAGGGAAGGTCATAAATTTAACACACACACACACACAAACACACACATACACACACACACTCACATACACACACACACACATACACACACACACACTCACACACATACATACACACACACACACTCACACACACACACATACACACACACATACACACACATACACACACACATACACACACACACATTCACACACACACACACACACACACACACACACACCAATGAGCCAGTCAAAGACACTGTAGTAAAATGGTGCTTACTTAGTCCTGAACTTTTGGAACCTGATTTCTGTTGTGTTCTGACAGAAAGTTAGACACTTCTGTCTGATTCCTTTTGTTAGGACACAAGTTAGGCAAGAAAGCATGCATTCAATGTACTTTACGGTGGCGGATAGGAAAACGGTGGCACTAATGATGGTGCCAGTCACATGAGTCATTAGTGTTCTCCCTAGCCTGCACCCTCACATTGACACTCTACAAAACAGCCTGTGGCTCCAACGACATTATGGAAAATGTTTACCCATCACAGAAGAAATATTTTCCTCTAGGAAGTTTTTGTTTATTCTAATTTTATAGTGGAACCAAAAATAGTTACACCTAATTAGCTCCTATAGAAGTCCACCTACACTCAATTAACTTGCGAAAGCAAATTAATAAACAGAGCTGTATCTCAGGAACAAACTAGGAAATCCACAATTCTTACTTCTATTTGTATTATATTATACACTTAATGTACTGGCACTGGCCACATTAAAATCTTAGATTACACTATATACAGTACTATTAGATTGCACTTAAGGTGAGAGTTAATAAATATAAATATCCTGGAGAAACTCGATGCAATGATTACCTTCTAAGATTACCGTATGTAGTAGGATGGGCCCATAGGGCCTAGGAAGTTAGCTCAGACCAGTTGCCAAGGCATGCACATAACATACTCCCTAAGAGCCATCCTGGAGTCTGTCTGCCTGAGGGCCTAGCAACAGTCACTGTCCAAGTTCCTGATTGATATCAGAGTTCCTGATTGTGCCCAGCCAATGAGGGACGACCATATAGACTGGGCTCTGGGTGAAGGGTTAATAAGGCCTTCTCTGTTACTGAATAAATGAGTTCGTTATTTGCTCTCAACGGACTTCCAGTGTCTATGTTGTTGATGCCGGCCGTCTCAGCCCCTCCCCCAAGGGAGCTTTTAGAATCCAAGCAACAACTGTATTTGGTGCTAAACACAGGATTATTATATAGGGAAACAGTAGTTTACCTTTATTTCATTGTGGGAGGCTTCTTTGTTGTGAGAGCTCTGTTTTAGGAGGGTTGAATTATTCCTATTATTCAACACACGAGGCACTGTGCGTACATTTACATTTAGTTCTTATTGTATCAAAACTCCTCATGTTTATTTTTTACATGACTCAAGTATCTTCCACATATGTGTAAGATCTAAAAATAATATATTAGTTGTAATCTATGAAGTGTATTGGTTGCCTGCGTTGGTCTTCCTCATCTTCTTTAGTTTTAATTAGTCAATGTTCGTTCACATTTTAATTAAATTATTATTCATTGACTCTTTCTTCCCTTTCCTACCTCCAGCTCCTGCTGTGCCACTGTGTCCAAACCTTCCAATACCCCTCAGATGTATCACCTCTTGTTTTTTTTTTTTTTTTTTTGTTTGTTTGTTTGTTATCATTGGTACATGTTGTCATTCTGTCAAATTCCTGTTCTGTCATGTGCATAACCATCACAGGAAAGGGGAAGGAGGAGCTCAGCCCTTACATTCTTCTCTCTCAAGCGTTAGAGGCCAACACTGTCCAACTATCAATACACAGTTGCTTCATAGATGTCTACCCTTTTTGTTCTTAATTGGTTAAGGGTGAAGGGTAAGTTGACTGCCTGCTATTACATCAAGGATCCATGTGAAAGCCCCATCTGCTTCTGTGTGCTCCTTCCTCTGCTGATTTCTTTCAATGATAATTTTGTATAATAATCATAACCTTGTACAATAATAATAATCTTGTATAATAACTGGAAACTGTACTTTTTTGTACTATTGCTTAAAATTTTGGATATTTTTACCCTAATTTCTCAAAGTTCTTTCAAGAAACACTATTTCTGTTAATTTTCATTGAAATTAAAATATTTCTATGATATCTCATTTTTCCATAAATAATTTGTGTTAGAATCAGTGTTATTAATATAGAATTGCAGTTTGGAAATAGTCTGTGTAAATGTTTTGGCAATTGTATTTTCTCTAATATTTTATTCTCTACATATATCATTTTCTGTTTATTAACTTGATAATTTAAAATTCCCCTCATAGAATACATAAATTTTCATTGCTGAGTTCTCTGTTTAATGAGCTAAAACTCACCTAGTGCAAGAATTTAATAAATAATATCTGCTGATGCAACTGTCATTATTGTCATTGTTAAACAGAAGAATGATTGTAAGAAACATCAACAATTCTTAACTTGCTAATTTCTCTTCAATCTGTGTAGTTATGGTAAAAGATAATATATCAAATTCATGGGTAAAATAATATTCTTCTGCTTCCAACACTACCTTTCATGAGAAAAAAAATTGACAACAAATTGCCTATACATGAAAAGAAACAATTTAGGTATAAACAAGTTCTTATATAAAATTTTTAACAAAATTATGATTCAAGCATTAGAGATGCCCATAAGATTATTTGCAACATTTCTCATGTTAAAAAAAAAAGACATAGGAAGCATCAAGTGTCACTGCAGCATCATGGTCTGCTTCAATTAAAGTAATGATTCATAGCATCTATAAATCTTCATGTTAATTAAAACAAAACTGGTTTGCTATTTGCAGAGAAGCACTCTTTCAAGGAGAGGCAATCTTATACACTTAAAGTAACCTTGACCATACACTAAAGACATTTGAGTGTAAATTACTTTAAGAATTTTCCTGACCGAATTCTCTAAAAACTTTGACCATTAAGAGGCTGAAAATGATTGACGACTTGATTCCCATCAAGGTCAATGTCAAAGCCCAATTTTAATTAAAAGGTGTCATGATGAGGTTCTATAACGCAACAACAGGAACACTCTGTTGCAGCCTACTCCAGCATAAATTACATGTATTACTTGCAAGTTTTTTTTTTAAGTAAATTGGGAAGAAAAGCAAATGTTCTTCTGTAGTGAGTGGTCACTGACACATTTTCACAGAATATGACAAACACAGTCTTGATGTTGCCATGTCTCTTTGTCACTCAATGTATACTTAGTCAAGTGTCAAAAATGATTCAGGAACTCTTGGTCTATTTATGCAAGATTCCTGGAGATGTATTTGTGTTTATAATGACAAAGCTGAACTCCTTATATCAAATAAGTATGGGAATATTGCAAAAAGGTCTGGAGAAAATTGAAACTGTTTAGAAGTCTGAGGCAGTGGTAAAATATATGTGCAGACTTAAAGTTATGAATCCATTTGCATTTTTAAGGAGTTTAAATCAATTCCTTTTACATATACCTGTCACATTTTTGGTTAGCACTTTCTAAAATATGGTATGAGAAGTGCAGGCCATGTAGCCCTTGTAATATGGGTTGTTGTTCCCATCTTAGTGATGATATAATGAATCAAGCTCAAAATAAATCATTACAAAAGCTTTCTCTGGTGGAATTCAGGTTCACACCTCCCTTTAGCATTTGAATCTGTAATCAGGCTATAGGTTCACAGGCAGAAAAGCACTTCTAAAGCTTGAGTTGTAATCCAGCCTGACCTGGGGACAGAACAGTGTCACATAGGTACACCAATGGGAAACACAGATAGATGCAAACATGGAATACAAAAATCTTTACACAAACTGAGAAGCTAAAGCTTGCAAAGAAAATTTCATATCCCAACACCCTCATAATATGAAAAATGCAATGTGGTCAAATTTTACTTTACCTCAAAAGTTCCATCATTGCATGAAAAAAAAAATTAATTACTTAATATTGAAATCCTCTGTACCAAGATTTGGGCCTTTTCTAAAGTATCTTATACCCTAGAATACACTGCTAACATGAATTTTTAACCTCTTTTTTTCAAAAGACTTAAAAAGTAAGGATATTGCTTTGTCATCAAGTAATTTTTAAACACTTGAACTTTTATTTGTAAAAGAATTACTACCATGTTTAAGATTCAGCGCCTCATATTAACTACTTTTGTGAAAATACTTTGTTCATTAGTTTTTTATTGTTTCCATGTAGGTTATCACAAAGTCACTTAAATGATGTCAACATAGTTTTTCATAGATGTGTGCCCCATGATTCAATCACACAGGGGTCTCAGACTCCCTATTAAACCCAAGATGGTGGATGGTCACACTCCTTTGTGAACTCTAGGGGGCATGTTTCTTAGGGCTCTCCAGTTGTTAGCAAAATCCTGCACTTTGACCTTGTACAGCAGAGGTCTTCACTTTCTCCTAGCAGCTTAGAAGCACACAGAAAGAGGATGCTGGTACATGCTGGGGTATCCTTCTCCATTTATCCTGAGTGCCCACATTCCATGAGATGTGGCTACCTAAATTGGAGGTGGGGACTCTCCCATCAATCAAACTTCTATGGAAACTCATACATAGGCTCACACAGGGGTGCCTCATTAATCTCCTAAAAATACATAAATCCTGTCAAGTTACATTAACCTTTTCTGTATGCTAATGTCTATTTGGACTAAACTATTCTATGGCTCCTTTTATCATTTATTGTAGTAAAGGTGTGTTTTAGAATTTACAACTTCTTATAAATACACTAACGCATGGATTTACACATAAAATACATCCTGAGTTGTAGAATGATTACTGAATGTGATGACGTACTCGAATGACTTAGCCTCAAACTAAATTAGATTAAGCTATATTGACCTACTTGTACACTTTGCGTTAATACTATAAGTTAGTTAGTAGTCGTGACTGAGTTAAAGTTATGTAAAGAATGGTGTAACACAAATTGCTAAATGGTCTTATTAATTAAAAAAAACAGGAGCCAGATATTGGGGTGAAAACTGAGAGATCAGAGGAATAGAACAAGCCACAGCTAACCTTATCTTATCAACTCCTCAGCTGATCTTGTTTCCTCAAACTGAAAGCCTCTGAGTCCTCTCTGGAATGGATCTCAGCTGAACTGCTGCTAAAAATCCTTCCAAGAAATCCTCAACCCAAGAGAACCACTTCCTGTATACTCACACCTATATATCTTTTCCTGCCCTGCAATCTTACTTCCTCTCTCTGCCCAGCTATATCACTTTCTGTCTGTCTGTACAGGCTTCCAGACCTCTATGATTAACTACTGCTGGGATTAAAGGTGTGTGCTACCATGCCTGGCTCTGTTCCCAATGTGGCCTTGAACTCACAGAGATCCACATGGATCTCTGCCTCCCAAGTGATAAGATTAAAGGTGTATACCACCACTGCCTGGCTTCTATGTCTGATTTAGTGGCTGGCTCTGTTCTTTAATCCCTAGATAAGTTTATTAGGATGCACAGTATATTGGGGGACACAATATATCACCGCAGAATGGGGAAGTGTGAGGCATCAAAACTATGGCTTGGCTAGGCTATGCCTCATTACATGCAGGAATCCTTGTTGGGGGTTTGTTCTCAGTGTGTTAGTTTGGAGCTAGTGGAAAACCAAATATTAATAAATAGGATCTCATAACACAAATGTTTCTGTACAGCAAATGACGTCATCATTTGAGAAAAAAAGAGTATCAAGTGGGAAAAAATTACTAGCTATGCTTCTGACATCTGTACATCTGACATTTGTATCTAGAATACAAAAAGAACGAAAAAATAATCACACCCTAAACATTGTGGTGGTAATCTAATTGTATTGAAATATTATTTTGATTTGTACTGAAATATTAATTTGATTGTATGTTAATAAATAAAGTTGTCTGGGGGTCAGAGCTATTAGAGCCATAGCAAGAGTGTGGCGGTGGTGGCACACGCCTTTAATCCCATAAGATCTCTGTGTGTTCAGGGATACAGTCAGCATTGGAGACATATGCCTTTAAGACCTAGGGGGCTGTACATTCAGACAGTGACGAGGCAGTCATGTGTTTGGGTTTACAACCAATGAGAAGGCAGAACAACATACTTTAAAAATACGAACCGAGAGGAAGTAGGTCTCTTTTCGCGAAGCTGGGACAGCAGGAGGAAGGGTGAGATTTTAGCTCTGAGCTCTGACCTCTCGGCTTTCTCTTTTACATTGTTTCTGTGTTTCTTATTTAATAAGACGGTTGGTTACATCTACATCTGGCGCCCAACGTGACAAGAATCCATTAAAAACTGCTTGGCTTGGCGGCAGGTCTGCTTTCCCGCAAGGGCGGCAGGCGGCCCGCGGCGGCGGCGGCGGCAGCGGCGGCACACGGCGGCTGGCGGCGATCGGCTTGTTAGTCCGAGCTGCTGGCGTCCTAGTCCGGGTAGCAACTTCTAGCCCGGGCCTAGGTCTGTGAGCAGCTTGCCTAAAGCCGGTGCTACAAACAACTCAGACCTGCCCTGCCTGTAAAGCCAACGCACGTGGTCGGAGCTTAAGGAAGCCAGACCCAAGCCTTGACTCGGCACAAGAGGGAACACGTGGCTGCATTTAAGCTTTAGCCGGCTACGCTTTCTTGTGCGTTCTCTCTTTTCTCTCTCTCTCTCTCTCTCTCTCTCTCTCTCTCTCTCTCTCTCTCTCTCTCTGGATTTACACCTGGGACACTAGGTGGCTGCTTTGAAAATCCCCTCGGATTTCTACTGTTCTACGCAGATTTGGTAAGTCATAATATATCAGATATTTTAAAGGAAACTATCTAAAAGAGAATTTTTTTCCACATTAAAAAACAAATGGGTTTTATGTGTACATTGGAAGAAAATTGGTTTTTGTTCGAAATTTTAGGCAGTCTGGCAATGGAACAACTATATAATATTAGTATTGGTGGAATTATGCACCTCATCACTATAATAATCCACATTTTAATATTTAAAAAGATAGTCAATTTAAGTGCCAGGATAACAGCGTTAGAAGAACTTGTTAAACCTGTAAAAATTCAGACAGAAGAAATTAACAGTGAAGTTGTTTCAAGTCGGGATCATAAGGTTGCAGAAAGAAAGCCTGTTTTCACACAGTCACCCTTAATTTATCCTGTAACAGTACAGCAGATGCCTGATCAAATGGCTACACAAAATACTTGGGCTCCAATTGAAATGTTGGATTTAAAAAGGTTTAAGGAGGCAATAGTATCTTATGGCATGCATTCCCCATATGTAAAGCAAATGTTAAACACTTGGTCAACATATAATAGGATAGTACCACAGGACTGGCGGGACCTCGCACAAGGTGTTCTGGAACCCAGCCAGAGACTTCAATTTCTGACTTGGTTTAAGGAGGAGGCTAAAAACATAGAAAAACAATGGAGGGATAAAGGAGTACAAGTTTGCCAGGATCAGCTTATGGGCGAAGGCCAATATGCTTCAGCACAAGCACAATGTTTATATGATGTCCAAACCCTAATTTTATGTCGAACGGCAGCCTTGAATGCATGGGACAAAGTTGAGGAACCAGGAAAAAAATCTGAGTCATTTACAAAGGTGAAGCAAGGCCCAAAAGAGTCTTTTACAGATTTTTTACAAAGACTGGCTTCAGCAGTAAAGAGAACGGTCTCGGATTCAGAAGCTGGTAAGGCAATAATTGAATCTTTGGCCTTTGAGAATGCGAATGCAGCATGCAAAAGAATAATCAGGCCATTAAGGGCAAGATCTGCACCTATGGAAGATTGGATTAGAGAAACAATTAATGTTGAAGCTGATGAGCATGATGATACATGGGTAGGAGAAGTAATTTCAAAAGGTTTGAGGAGTGTTAGATGTTTTGGATGTGGAAAGCAAGGACATTTGAAAAGGGACTGTAGACAGGTCATTTCCAGAAACAATGTTTCTTCAAGGAACAATGGCAACAGAATGCCCCTTCCTTCTGGAGTATGCAGAAGGTGTGGTAAGGGAAAACACTGGACCAACGAATGTAGATCAACAAAGGACAGACAGGGTAATCCTTTGCCTCAGTCTTCGGGAAACTCCCAGAGGGGCCTCAGGCAGGCCCCCAGTGCAAATCCAGTTCAAACCTTTCCGGCAGCCATAGAGGAAATGCCTGCTCTGGAGAGCGATTAAATAACCAAATGCCTATTGGAATAAATCATGCTGGTCAGAATGATGAAACAGAGAGAATAGAAAATTCAGGAGAAAACATAAAGAAAATTTTTTGGCAAACTTCTATTAATGAACAAAGACCAAAATTAACGATAAAAATAAATGGTGTTTTGTTGTCTGGTCTGGTAGACACAGGTGCGGACGTTACCATAATTGCACCAGAATTTTGGCATCCAACTTGGCCTCTTCAGGAGGTAAACGTTCAACTGTTAGGAATTGGGACATTATCTCAGGTGAAACAGAGTGCAAGATGGCTCGAATGTATAGGTCCAGAAGGACAGAGAGGAAAATTAAAACCATATGTGGCTAACATAACTATGAACCTGTGGGGTCGAGACTTGTTGCAACAATGGAATACTCAGATTAACATCCCTCCAATCTCAGAAACAAATCATAAACTAGCACATGTTACTGAGAGAAATATTAGAAGATATTGTTCTAATGAGTGGTCACCAGCCATCCATATTATACAAGAACAGGGCACAATAACTGATGATCTTCCAAAGACACCAACAGCTCTACCTTTAAAATGGTTAACAGACAAGCCTGTATGGGTCCAGCAATGGCCTTTAACAACAGAGAAACTCCAGGCTTTAGAAGAGCTGGTAGAAGAACAGTTAAATGCTCAGCATATTGAAGAATCAACCAGCCCTTGGAATTCTCCTGTATTTGTTATTAAAAAGAAATCTGGTAAATGGAGAATGGTAACAGACCTTAGGGCAATTAACAAAGTAATTCAGCCAATGGGTTCTCTACAATCTGGGATGCCTTTGCCTACTCTGTTACCAAAAGGATGGCCTCTCATAGTTATTGATTTAAAAGACTGTTTCTTTTCAATACCCTTACAAGAAAAAGACAGAGAAAGATTTGCTTTTACAGTGCCTACTTATAATAATTCTCAACCGGTTAAAAGATTTCAATGGAGGGTCCTCCCACAGGGAATGTTGAATAGCTCAACTCTGTGCCAATATTTTGTACAACAGCCATTGGAAGTGATACGTAAAAAATTTCCTAAATCTATAATTTATCATTATATGGACGATATTTTACTAGCTGACTCAAATGCAGATACTTTAGAAATAATGTTTGAAGAAGTAAAGAAAATTTTGCCTCGCTGGGGATTACAAATTGCTCCTGAAAAGATACAAAGAGGAGATTCTATTAATTATTTAGGATATAAAATAGAGCTACAAAAAATTAGACCCCAAAAGGTGCAAATTCGGAGAGATAGACTACAGACTCTTAATGACTTTCAAAGATTATTTGGAGATATTTCTCATCTACGAACTATTGTTGGGGTAAAAAATGATGAACTGACTAATTTGTTCAAAACCTTAGAAGGTGACAAGGACTTAAATAGTCCAAGAGAATTATCACCTGAAGCTGAGAAAGAATTAGCATTGGTAGAAAAGAAAGTGCATGAAGGACACGTGAATCGTATTGATCCAAAGCTGGATTGCATTTTGGTTATCTTACCTTCTAGGCGTTCTCCTACTGGAATATTAATGCAGAGGGAAGATATTATATTGGAATGGATATTTTTACCAAATAAACCAAATAAAAAATTAAAAACTTATGTGGAAAAAATCTCTGACTTGATTTACAAAGGAAAAATGAGACTTCGTCAATTAGCAGGCATAGACCCAGCAGAAATTGTCGTACCATTAACTAAGGAGGACATTGAAAAATTATGGACAGAAAGTGAACCTTGGCAAAGAGCTTGCAGTAATTTTTTGGGAGAAATTAACAGCAAATATCCCAAAAGCAATAGAATTGATCTTATAAAGAGAGCTGAATGGATCTTGCCTCGAATTGTACGGCAAAAACCCATATCTGGAGTTCGTACATTTTATACAGATGCCAACAAAGAAGGAAAGGCAGGTTACAAATCAGAAAATTTAAGTAAAGTGGTTCAAAGTCCGTATAATTCAGTGCAAAAATCAGAATTGTATGCTATTCTGTTGGTATTAATGGATTTTTCAGAACCTCTCAACATAGTAACTGACTCTCAGTATGCTGAAAGAGTGGTGTTACATATTGAGACTGCAGAATTTATCCCTGATGCTTCAGAATTAACTTCACTATTTATTCAATTACAAGATACAATCAGGAAAAGGAATCATCCTTTATATATAACTCACATTCGATCCCATACTGGTCTGCCAGGCCCTCTAGCACAAGGCAATGAAGAGATTGATAAATTATTGATAGGAAATGTGCTGGAGGCCTCAGAATTTCATAAAAAACATCACGTTAATAGTAAAGGTTTAAAAAAGGATTTTTCCATAACCTGGCAACAAGCCAAAGAAATAATAAAGAAATGTCCTACTTGTTCCTTCTACAATCAGACGCCATTACCAGCAGGATGTAACCCAAAGGGTACTCAGAGAAATGAAATCTGGCAGATGGACGTGTTTCACTTTGCAGAATTTGGAAAACTGAAATATGTACACCACACTATCGATACTTATTCAGGATTTCAATGGGCAACTGCTTTGAGTTCTGAAAAAGCTGATTCTGTAATCACTCATTTGCTAGAAGTTATGGCCATCATGGGTATACCTGCACAAATCAAAACTGACAATGCTCCATCATATGTCTCTGTTAAAATGAAACAGTTTTTTGCTTATTACAATATAAAGCATATTACAGGCATACCACATAATCCTACAGGTCAAGCAGTTATAGAAAGATCAAACAGAACTCTAAAGGATATGCTAAATAAACAGAAATGGGTAACAAAAACCCCCAGAAATAGACTGCATAATGCTCTTCTAACTTTGAATTTTCTGAATGCCAATGAGAAAGGAACAACAGCTGCAGAGAGACATTGGATAATAGAAAAAACTACAGAATTAAATCAGCCTATATACTTTAAGGATGTGCTGACCTCAGAATGGAAACCAGGGTATGTATTACATTGGGGACGTGGTTTTGCTTTTGTTTCTACAGGAGAAGATAAGCTGTGGGTACCATCAAAATTGATAAAGGTTCGATTTGAACAAGAGAGACCTCTTAATTAGAGGAGGTGATAGTTCATCAACCAGCATGAACATCCAATTTAAACTAACTTGTATCAATAAAACATGCCTTTTCATTTCATCAGATAATAACTTGCCAAAAAAGGAACATCCCCAAAATTAGTCTTGGGGAAAGGTTTTTGTTTTTGTCTTTTAGGAGAATGAAGGTTAAGGAATCTGAAGAACACTGGACAAATGAGACAACTGAAGAAAAGGGACAAATCATCTATCCCAAGAAACAGAGTGAAACGGTGTATGGGTATATATTATCTAAAAAAAAATTTTATGTCTTCCTAAATGTTTGTTTCTGCTTTTCTCTAAAGATTTAACACTATTGGTCTTCTAACAGTCCCAGTTCAATTAAAATTTAAAGCTGACTTTGGAGTTGGAGAATGGCTCTCTCCTTCTTTAAAATCAAGCATGTTGTTAAAAGGAAAATGCAAACTCCCTGTATCATGCCAGAATAAGAGCCATCTTCTGCTATGGTACAGGACAAAAGCAAAATTAATTAAGGGACTATTCTATTACTAATCTCAACTCTTTGATTCTATTCTGATTCTTTAAACTTTTCTCAAAGTATAAATTTTATATCAAAATTTACAAGATTAATATATATATATATATACATTTTAAACTTTGTTAAGATATGAATGGTCACATAGAGTACTAACTAATTCTAGAAAAAAGGCTAGCTGCATATATATGTTTTTGTGTTCGAGTCTCTTATCAGTTTTCTGCAGGAAATCACGGCCAGGCCTAACATCAACTGAAGTCTCCAGAAAGAAGATGGGGCCCCACAACAACAACAATTCCACGTGGACAATAATAATATCATTAAGCTGACAAACATCATCCATAGATCAGCTTTGAACTACAAGGTGCTCAGAGCAAATTTGAGATGACTAGCTGAGATGATCCAGTCTCAAAGACTACTTGAATAAGGACTTGAGATAAACCCTGAACTTTGGCATTATACACAGACTGGATAGTGAAGGATATAGTTACCTCTCTTAGAATTTGACAATTAACCTAAAATTTTTCTTTCAGGATAAAGAAAACTTCGCCCATACCCAGCAGGAAGCAATTTTAAGAATACGACGCCCACATTCCCAAAGAGGTGGTGTGGGGCAGGTGGTTTTTTGGTCTTTTTAATGGGTTCTGGGTCTGGGATAATTTTCAGTATTTAGGGGGGTTGGTTACAAGTTATTGTCAAGGGTTAGGAAAAAGGCTAAGCAAAGGAGATTAGATTTAAGGTTCTTGTTTAAAAAAAAAAAAAAAGAAAGAAAGAAAGAAAGAAAGAAAGAAAGAAAGAAAGAAAGAAAGAAGGAAAGAAAGAAAAAAAAAGAAAGAAAAGAGAAAGACAATTACTAGTTTTAAATACTTTACATTGGATTGAATTGTTTTATATTGTACACAAATTTGAAACTGATATTGTTAGAAAATGCTATATGTATATTTCTAATTGTATTTATTCCATCCATTTAACAATGTAATGCAAATTTCTGATCCTTGAATGTTATTATTATCAACTATCAGGATATAAAGAAATGAAAGCTAGTAGTTAGACATTATCATAGAACTTGTAGTCATATTAGATATGTTTTAAAAATTGAGCAGAGATGTTTTAGACAGGTCATCTTCAAACCCTTCAGAGATCTACAGAATATGGCATTTAAAATGTTTTAATAACTTAGAAAATTTTTCTTTTTTGAGACATGTCGGCTCCTGGCAGTACCAATCTACTTTAGAGAAAATATGGGCATTGAAGAAACTGCATATGGAGTCAACTTTCATTCTGGCAAAAGTTAGCCACTGGACAACAAAGTATCCTCGAATCAACAGGACAAAATGGACAGACAGATCACGAAACAAGGGACTACTGATTCTTGCCAAAACAAGTGTGGTTATGGCTTTATCAAAAGGCATCTTCTGAGGCCAGGACAATATGGCCCCATCCCTGAAGTGGCCTTCGCATCCGGAAAAGGTACGGTGCCCTTTTCTTCGAAGGCAGCTTAACAGGCAGAGGGCCGATGGATTCTGTTGTACAATGGAACAGCAGCTGAAAGCTCATGCCTCTCAAAAGTAGACTGGCATTTAATAGAGGGATGTGGAGAAGAAGGGGATGCTGAGATGAAGCCATATATACACAGCCAAGAAGAATGGACAGCTGAATTCAAAAACTGTCAACAATTTCCAGAATTTAAAATCCTGAATCATGACAGGACACTAGTGGAATTCAGGTGTTTCTGGTACGTGGACTGCTCTCACCCAATGTGAGGTTGAACTGTTGACCTTGTGTACATCCTACTTCACAAATGAGTCTGTCAGATACACTAAGCCTATAGGCTGAAGATGATGCCCCAACACTGCGGAGAAACCTCAGGTGACTGCCCAGGCAGCTGGCTGTTTCTGTCAACTCACAAAATTTTTTGGAAGTTGCTTGCATGCACTTCCTGTTTTTATTTTTGTTAGCTACTATTATTCCCTTCTTGGGTCTCTGAGGGAGTTGAAGATTAGTTAGTTATGGTTGAAGATTAGTTAGTTATAGTTGAAAATTAATTAGGATAGAAAGTACATTAGATACATCTTGGATTTACCAAAATAGGATAGATAATGGAATTATTTTCTCTGATTTGTCAAATACCTGTTTAGGTATTTATTACTTGTATATATTGTATATAGTTATTGTACTTTTGTATATAGTTTTTCTTTTGTTAGTCATAACCTTTTGCTTTTTTTCTTTTTATTAAAATAGAAAAGGGGAAATGTGGTGGTAATCTAATTGTATTGAAATATTATTTTGATTTGTACTGAAATATTAATTTGATTGTATGTTAATAAATAAAGTTGTCTGGGGGTCAGAGCTATTAGAGCCATAGCAAGAGTGTGGCGGTGGTGGCACACGCCTTTAATCCCATAGATATCTGTGTGTTCAGGGTCAGAGCTATTAGAGCCATAGCAAGAGTGTGGCGGTGGTGGCACACGCCTTTAATCCCATAAGATCTCTGTGTGTTCAGGGATACAGCCAGCATTGGAGACATATGCCTTTAAGACCTAGGGGGCTGTACATTCAGACAGTGACGAGGCAGTCATGTGTTTGGGTTTACAACCAATGAGAAGGCAGAACAACATACTTTAAAAATACGAACCGAGAGGAAGTAGGTCTCTTTTCGCGAAGCTGGGACAGCAGGAGGAAGGGTGAGATTTTAGCTCTGAGCTCTGACCTCTCGGCTTTCTCTTTTACATTGTTTCTGTGTTTCTTATTTAATAAGACGGTTGGTTACATCTACAAAACATCAAGTAAATAACAACAAAATTAAAAATGGGGGCATGGAAATAAACAGAGTACTTACAGAAAAAAATAAAAATAGCCAAGAAACATTATTTAAAATGTTCATCATGTGGTAGAAGAGATGGTACAACTATTGAGAACACTGGCCGCTGTTCTGGAGGACCCGGGTTCAGTTCTCAGCACTGTGATGTGGCTAATCACCATCCATAACTTTAGTTCCAAGTGACCTGGCACATTCTTCTGACATCTACAGAGAGCAGGTACCCAAATGGTTCACAGATGTATATCTAAAAAAAAAAAAAAAAAAAAAAACACTACCCGGATGGTGGTGGCGCACGCCTTTAATCCCAGCACTCAGGAGGCAGAGCAGGTGGATCTCTGTGAGTTCTAGGCCAGCCTGGTCTCCAAAGTGAGTTCCAGGAAAGGTGCAAAGCTACACAGAGAAACCTTGTCTCAAAAACCAAAAAACAAAAACTCTTAAACATAAGCACTTTAAGAAAAGTTCACCATCATTAACTATCAAAAAAAAAATGAAATAAAAGTACTTTGAGATTCACTTTTCCACAGCCAGAATCACACACACACACACACACACACACACACACACACACACACACACACACACTTGTGTGGATGATGGTTTGAGAAAAGAGGAACATTTATTCCCCTCTGGTGAAAGTACAAAGTAGAGAAGTCATTATATAAATCTCTGTAAAATTTTCTCATAAATCGATCAACAGATCAACAACATAATCCAATTATCCCAAATTTGGAAATATACCCTAAGTACTCTATATCCTACTGTAGAGATACTTGCCCATCCATGTTAATTGTTGCTCTGTTTACAACAGGGAAAAATGGAAACAATATAGATACCTGTCATTGGATGAATGGATATTGGAAATGTGATACAACTGAATAATGAAATATTTTCATCTGTTATGAAAAAATTAAAACTACTTACTCATAAGTGGATACAAGATGTAAAGCAGAGGATAACCAGACTACAACCCACAGCTCCAGGGAGGCTAGCTAGTAAAGAGGACCGTAGGAAGGACACATGGGTCGCCCAACGATGGAGAAATGAATGAGATCTACATGAGCAAACTGGGGGTGAGGGGGGTAATGGAGGGTAAGGGACAGGGGAATGAGAGCTTAGGGGAGTGGGAGGTTTGAGCTGAAATGGGAACAGAATGGGAGAGTGAGGAAAGAGATACCATGATAAATGAAGGCACCATGGGAATAGGGAGAAGCAGAGTGCTAGGGAGGTTCCCAAGAATCCACAAAGATGACTCAACTATAGACTACTGGCAATGGTCAAGAGGGTGCCTGAGTTGACCTACTCTGGTAATCAGATGGCTGAATACCTTAACTGTCATGATACAACCCTCATCCAGTGACTGATGGAAGCAGATGCAGAGATCCATGGCTGGGTCCCAGGCGGAGCCCCAGGAGTCCAATTGATGAGAGAGAGGAGGGATTCTATGAGCAAGGGATATCAAGACCATGACTGGAAAAAGTACAGAGACAACTAGCCAAACTAGTGGAAACACATTAACTGTGGACCAATAGCTGAGTAGCCTCCATGGTACTGGACTAGGCCTGCTGGATAAGTGAGACAGTTGTTTAGCTTGAACTGTATAGGGGACCCCCAGGCAGTGGGATCGGGACTTGTCCCTAGTGCATGAGCCAGCTTTTTGGAACCTAGTGCCTATGCTGAGACACTTTGCTCATCCTTGTTGCAGGGAGGAGGGGCTTGGACCTGCCTCAGCTGAATGCACCAGGCACTGCTGACTCCCCAGGGGAGACCCTGCCTTGGAGTGGGTGGGAATGGAGGATGGGTCATATGTAAAGGCTGGGGGGCAGGAGGAGGGAGGACAGGGGAATCTGTGGTTGGTTTGTAAAATGAATAGAAAATCTCTTAATAAAAATAAGGGAAAAAAAGAAAAGTAAAATTAAAACTTGGAAATCACAGCAAGATGGATGAAGCATGAAGCTGGAAACAATTCTTCTGAATGAGTTAACCAAACAGAGAAATTCAAATGATGCATCTTTTCTCATATTTATGGATATTAGATTTGATTCTTCAGATTTGTGTATTTCATTTAGTATGCCATAGAAGTTAAGAATGAGACCATGTTGAGTTCGTGAAAGGACACATGCCCTTCATACTAAGTTTCTTGTATATTTTATTTCATCTTATTTTAGAAAAATTTGAAGTTATGTCTACAAAGGAAAAAATAATATTAATAACTTGACAATAAAGAAATAGATCAATGAATGAGAAACACAGAAACAGGACAAAGTTTCCATATATGGTTCCTTTAATCAAAATGAAACGATAAAACTATCAGTTAAATAGTCCCTGCTTCTATCCAAAATAAACCCATACAAGCAGAAATTGTCTTTTTTTTTTTGCTGCTGTTTGAGATTCTTACACATTGAACATCTACAAGAATAAGAAACATGTTCAATATGTTTTACTAAGCAGTGTTGAGAAATGACTTTCTAATTTAAAAATGCCTGTAAGGAAGACCAAATTAAAGTTGATGTGTACAGCTCAAGCCAAATAGTGAAAGCTTATATGAAACCTGAAAGGAATGCCAATTTTCCTGCCTTAGCCAATTCTTCAGGAATACTATCTTAATTGAATTTCTGGAGAATTATTTTTGCTATAATCAGCTTAAGGTGTTGTTATTTATTGGAGAGGGAAGAGTCAAATATGACATCTAAAGAACATCTACCACTGTAGTTTTACTGAATTTTGTGTACATGCTGCTCAGGAGTACAGGAAACATAAAACATGTTGAATACTGAAATTTAATAAAACTTTTATTTTACAACATAGAAATATTCATAGTAGAAGAATCATATTCCTTAAGATTGATGAAACATTTACTTGGCACTTGATTTTAAGAATTTTCTTAATCTGAAACCAAATGAGTTTTATGTAAAATAGTTAGAATTACATTAAAATAAGAGACAGAATATCCAAGCTCATAATTTTAAAATATCAAGTATGATTTGACTGTTTATTATTAACTGAACATTTCCATGGAGAATAATAATACAGATGTTTTATCCTGGTAAGTCCCAAAAGTCTAAATATAAGAACTTGAGACTAAATATAAGGATGATTAGGGAGAAAATGTAATACAATAACAAGCAGCAGTGTGTCAATAATTGCTTTCAAAATTGTCCCTTTTATTTCTGCTTCATCCACAAAATTAAAAGACTAAAACCCACGAACTTGTGATGTAAGAGTTCCTAGGTTAGAGCACCTTCTATGCTCTTTGGGAAAGCATGGATCCTTGAAGTTCTGGGTTGTCTGACCTAATTAATTGTCTGAGTCCAGCTAGTAAGAAAATAATATTAAACCAAGGGTGTAATAAAAACTGTTTTCCTCAACTATTTTCTCTCCCGGTAGCAAAGCAGCACACACTCAGATCAGAACACTTTCCTAGGAATAACTACAGAGAAGACTCAGCTGTCCACTAGTTCCCAGGATAAGTCACATTGATCTGAATGTGACACTTTAATACTTTCTGAAAACAAAGGGCCTAAAATTTAGAAGTCTAATGCAGGGACATGTTTGGAGTCCCCCGGTAGATAGTGGTTAAGAAACAAACCAACTTTACTCTGTCTGTTTTTCCTGTTCTAGGAAACAAGAAGCCCCTGAGGAGTACAATGTGAGCAATTCTGTCTGTGATGGTTTACAGCCATCCAGAAGCCTAAGGTTTTACAATAAATGATGACTCCCTTGCCTTCACTGATGAATGGCTATAATTTTCTGTTGGACAACCCGAATCAGCTACCCTGCCAGTACAGGGAAAAGGCTCTGTAACTTTGATATGAATTCTGCAGTCTAGACTTCTTTGTGCAAAAACAACATATTTTCTAAGAACATTTGATATGCAAGAGTTGCAGAGAAAATAAGATGGTAAATATTTATAGAAAAATTATGTTCTTAGAAAATCATCAGTAATTTAATTATAAAGGAGATATGAAAATAAATAACCTGAGAGAAAAGTCCTGAGAAATTTAGTATAAAAATGAATTATTATATGATTCACAATTAACTGAAAGGTAAAATGCTTTCATCCTCTTTTAATGAGGAACAGGGTGGCAAACATCATTCATCCACACAATGACCAGACAAAAATTTCATCTGCCTTATAGGAAAGAATGCCTGCCATGTAATATATAAACATTCTCATGGATATATTATAGACAGACTATATTTCTCATTATATATCCATTGCTTCTTCTCTATCATGGAACTAATCATGCCTTCTTGTGTGCAGGTATTTAATGCTGGCTTATCCACTAATCCTTTCTTCCTGAAATTCTACAGCTAATATACTTTAAATTCCACTATATTACAAATATTAACAGCCATCTTGTGAACAAGACACTTATTACTGAGTTTAAATTTATTTAACTTAGCAGTGAGAAACTCTTTATTTGAAGTTTTTATCACTTCAACTACCTTGAAGCTTGGGTATGATTATTGCACTGTAGCACTTTAGCATTGATGGCTGATGAATATTCATTTTGAAAGATCAGTTACTTAACATTGTTACTGCTGAGTGTCTATATTTATGCCCAACAGAAACAACGTATCAATATCACAATAGACCAATCACATGTTTTTCTAATAAAATAGACACTTCAGCCATGTAGACATAACTGATATAGGATGGAAAAAGCTTCAGTTTATAGAAAGAGTGCTATGCTGACAGAAAGAAGGAATCTGGCACTAGTGTCCAGGGATACCTGTGAACATCATTGGCTTGTTTATCTGTTTTGATTGGGGAGGAACAAGAACTCACGGAGAAGGACTGTGTACATCAATTTCCTGATACTCTTTGCTGACAACTGTTCACTTCTCTAGAGTGATGATAGATGATTTAGAAATTGGGAGGTTACATCATTCTTTAATGATGTAATGAGTAAACATGTACACTGATCTTTGAATGAATGTGTAGAGAAAATTTAGTAATGATAACTCCGATCTTTAAAAAAAATGTATAAAAGTATAAAAATCATAGACGTTCAACCAAATGTATGAAAAGTGCCTGCTTCCACAAACTTTTGTGTCTTACTTATTGGATTAAGAGACTATATTTTTGTCTCCAGTGAGTTGTATTTGTCCATGCATGACATGTGACAGGAGGATACAGATTTGCCACCAAAATGACAATATTCACAATTTATAATAACATTTAGGTAATATTTTCTTTAATAATTTGCCTTCATTACATTGGTATACTTTGGTATATATTGCTGTGATAAAATATTATGACCATAACCAGTTTAGGCTAGGAAAGGATTTCTTTCATCCTCCAGTTCCTGGGAAACAATCCATTAGCATGGGAAGCCAAGGCAGGATTTGGAGTTAGGCACGAGAGGAAAGAACTGGAAGAGAGACCATGGAAGAGTGCCGCTTCCTGGATTGTGATGACACCTCCCACAGTGTACTGACACTTCACACAGCATTCAGTATAAAAAAAAAAAAAAGCCCCGGAGACACACTCAATAGCCAATCTAATAAATGTGATTTCTCAATAGAGGGTCCTTCTCCTAGCTTGTGTCAAGTTGAAAAAACAAACTAATCTGAACAATCACAAAGCAACATCTCAAATATAAAAATGAAGTCTCCTGGAAACAATTAGCCTTTATTGTAGTCCAGTGGTATAATGCCTTTCTAAAGTTTTCAAGGAACCATGTACATCTCAACACTGAATATTGTTTTATTCATCTTCCTTTTGATCATTTGTATGTTTCCTTTGGAGAAATGTTTATCCAATTCTTTTGTCTATGCTTCACTTGGGTTGCCTATTTATTTATCTAACTATTGAATTTGAGTGTTCTTTATTTGCTTGATATTAACTCTTATCACACTTGTATTTTCAAACTCCTGTAAATCTCACTCTGCTCATTGTTTATTATGCAAGCTTTAAATAAAATAAATAATTACAAAAAATAGTGCTTCTAGCCTAATTTTGCTTCTATTGCTAGTGCTTTGGGTGACCTCATAGGTTACCAAGAGGAATGTCCTAAACTTTTATTCTAGAATAATTTTAATTTCAAGTTTAATTTAGGCAATTTTACTCACTGTGAGTTCATTTCTGAATACTGTATGAATCAAATTTCATCTTTTGTTGACATTGTTTATCCGTGTTGTTCTGTATGGAAATATTTATTTCTTTTTAAGGATGAATGTTAATAAATATTCAACATCCTTAGTCAGATGAGAGGTGCAAATCAAAATCACATTGAGATTACGTCACCCCCTGGCAACAGTGGTTTTTATTAAGAAATAACAAAGGCTACTTTGGTGGCTGGAGACCTCACATTCTACAGAACTCGATTTGAGTGCTCCTCAGAAATAAACATTAGGATAACATGTGATCAGTTATACCCACCCTAAATCTGAGTCAGTACGACCTGAGACACCACACTCATGTTTACTATGGTGTAATTCATAGATACTCGTCAACAAATTACATACACATAGTAGAGCGTTATTCATCCAGAAAGAAAGGAATTGTGATAAACAAAGTGAACCATAGTCAAAAGGAAGAATATCTCATGTTTTTTCTTTCTCCTATACAGAGTCTAAGTGACATGAAAACAGAAGAACTATTTAGGGGAAGGAAGTAGACCAGTAGTAAGTAGGAGGCAAGAACAAGAGAAGGCAACGGGAACAAATATGAACAAACCTGAGGGTATACATGTATGAATGTATCAAATGAAACCCATTACTTTATACAATAATTTTAAAAGGTAATAAAAGAGGGCATTGTTCTACTATGTATGGTCTATTATTTTCACCCACTGGCTATTCAGATTGTTTTCATATCTTTCCTATTGTGAATAGTATATACACAGATATCCCTTTGAGAGATTGACATGAATCTTTGGGACATACAAAGCAAAGTAAGATTGCTGAATTACATTGTGATTATGTTGCATATTGAGGATACTCCATCCTGTTTTCATAGTGTTAGCCCTATGCCACCTTCCCCACGAAGAGTCCAAACAATTTCAGTTGCTCGACAACTCTATCTGGGTTTGTAACTATTTTTACCACCATCACAATAGGGATGGGTTATATGTCATTGTAGTTTTATTTTGTACTTTTTTTTCAATTATTCAAGATACAAAAACAATGACATTTCTTTCAGAGTGTTAAGAATACATGCTGAAAAATAGCCATCTGTAAAAGGTCATGTATTTCATAATTTCTTTTCTATGAGTTTTATATTAGAGCCCATCTCAGATGGAAAGTAAAATGATACTTCACAAGGGAAGATAGAAAGGGGATTTAAATCACATGTGCCAAGTGAGTAAATTTTCAAGGTCTTTTGCAAAATATTCTGGATAGATAGATAGATAGATAGATAGATAGATAGATAGATAGATAGATAGATAGACAATAATTAAAATTTTGTCAAGAGTATACATGCATGTTTGTTTGTCCTGGCCACACATACATATTTTCTGAAGTTCCAGTGGATCCCAATGGCTCACATTAAGCCATTGTATGTAAGAAATACACACTGTTCAGTTAACTTTGCTAGACTTTACTTTCAAACCATCATACAAGCTTGTAGATGTCCTATTGCTGTCTTGTTGCTTTTCTGAGAATGTTTTCAAAAACACTTTATATTTATTCTTTGAGAATTTCATATGATTTATTTTTATTTTCTCCCCGTCACTGCTCCCAGATTCTCACTTACATCCCATCTACCCAACTTCATCTTCTTTCTCTTTTAAAAAACAAAAATAATCAAACAAAATATTGAGTCCAAGTACATACTCCATCCATTCTCAAAAATTTCACTACAATTCTATGAAACTTTCACTTCTCATACACACATATAGGTGCCCTGCATTTCTGCTTTACAGTTCTGTTCCTTAAAAGCCTCTACTATTTCAAATTCCAGGCTTCGACTCACCATTTATATAACATGTAATATATACATACATACATACATACATACATACATACAAGGTATTATATAATGCATATATAATGCAATATATACATACATTATATTATATAATAAATAACTCAGACTTTATATTATATAACTTACACTCTAATTTATTTCAGTGATTTTTGATCTTACCTATTGTGTATTGTTATATATATATTTACAATAAAATATTTATGTAAGCTTAAATTCCCTTATCTCTATTTTGAATCACACCTCTTTCTATTTTCATTTGGTTTCATTTGGGGGAGGTTATTGTTTAAGAAAATTTCTGGTGACAGTTCCTTTCAACTTCAGGGTTAATAATATTTTTTTAATGTTTTTTTTCCCCAAACCAAATTACCATTCATTAATTATTTGTGGAATTGAACAGAACACTTTTTAACATTTATTTAGTTAAAGTCACATGTAGGCACTTAGCAGAAAGTAAACATCAAAATCAAAATAATTTCAAAGAAAATGTATCACAATGAAGGAATACTTGTCCACCTCAGAATCATAGATCAAAACATAATTGTGAATATTAAATATTTAAGAATGTCAGGTCCATCTGTTGCTGTCTATTTCAAAGTAACCTTCAAATATTAGTCATATGTATTTGTCTGAGAACATATTTGACACTAGTAAGAGTGGAAGCAAAAAACATGGAACGCTGCCAAGATGATGGCAATCATGTATTTACCATGTATTAAAATTCTCAACTCCAATGTCTCCAGTCCAGATAACAAAATCACTCTTGTTCCTCAAGGCAAGTATAAAACTTCTAAAGGAAATCATCCAAAGAAATATGTGTGGAGTCTGAATGAAGAGCTCTTATTGAGAGACAGGCCCTTTTTTGCCTAGATCTCTGCTGTGTGATCTGTGTATAGCATAGTAGGACCATCTGAGAGTTGCCAAAACTCTTATTCACCCTACAAGATATAACATCTAAAAGCTTCTAAACTTAATAATCAGTCATTGGTGACTCTATTGTTGAAAAGTTATTTTTTCTTTCTCTGTTGTATTAAAATTTACCCCAGCAAAGAACAGAGCCTCCAGAGTAAGATAAAATAAATGTAAATAAAAGTAAACCTTTGACAATCAAGTGGAAATAATATGCACCTAGAACCAGACACTATTTTGATATTATACTTTTTTTCTATTGCCTTGGATTTCTATAGCTATTTGCAGTAAATTTTACAAAATGAATGCCTTTACTTTAATATGAGAACTGTATTACTTCCTAAAAGGATATTACAATGCTTGAGGCTTAGGCTTTATAGCTAGCATACAGTAAAAATAAAATGTTTCTACAGAATAATTTAAGTTATGAAGCATTATGCAAATTTAAGGGATTCAAAGCAGTTCCATCTAAATTATGTAAAGATTGATTAGAAATTCTTTGTGGAATGCATAAAGTTCTCTCCAACCCCCACATCCTATGTCCTGCTGCAAGTGTAGACATGCAGTGAGATTACCAGGGAAACCAGGAGGAGGCCACTGGACCTGGGTTTCTGTGGGTAGATGTTGAATATGGCTATGAGGAACAGCCAAGTATAATGGTAGGGAAGCTAGAGAAAATCAGAACTTATTTTTAAGCAGGTAAAGGCTTAGAATGGCATTGAGTACATAGAGCACTGACATTACCAACATGGGAATATATTTCTGCTATGCTGTTCATCTATTTGATACTATTTCTAAGAATACTGGTGGGAATGGAAGGTATTATGGTTTACACTCAGAAGTTTTCCATTTTTTTTTCCTTTCTGTATTTGAATGTTGTTAGCTATTAGCCTCAATCCCAAGGTCAGAATTTTCAGGCTTATTTTCTAAAAACAATGAAAATGAAAGGATTTATCAACTTTTTCAACTTAATAATGCACAAGTAAAGATAAGAATCCAGAAGGAAGACTGAGGAGAGAGTAACCCTACAATATCCATGAGTAGTTAACAAACAATATACAGGAATTTATGAAGTAGGGGGTAAGAAACAGAAGAACATTGCTTGCATTGAGTAAACACAAACTTTACAGTCTAATTGACAGGCTTAAACTGGGTTCCATCTGTTATTAACCATTAATTTAACATTTGCTTAATGTCCCTATACAATATATATTTACATGTGAAATATGAATTGTCTATATGATAAGTAATTTTTGAAAATTAAATACATTAGTTATAGAGTCTGTGAGTGCTTTATACATACAAAAACATGATTATTGGAATAATCTGATAGTCTGATCCCCAGGCAACACACACACACACACACACACACACACACACACACATATATATATATATATATATATATATATATATATATATATATATATATATATCCACCTCTAGCAGGAAGCTCTTGTTATTTGACAGCTACTTGGATATGGTGAGTCAGTTTCTACAATGACATTACCTTGGTAGGTCAACCACATAGAATATGTATGTATGTATGTATAATGTATTTTTCTGTATTCATCTACATTTCCAGCTTATGGGATCTAATACCATTCTGGATATTATAGGCATTCATAATTTGATGCACTTACATATTTGCAGACAAAATACACATACACAAAAACAAATACAATTTTTAAAAAAGAGAAATCACCATATTACTCACATTAATACCAATTATCTGTTGGTTTATTTCTGTATGTCATGGCACACTTTATTGTATCATGTGGATTCAGAGACTTCCATCAATGTGGCTAATAAATGAGTCAATTAGTCTCTTATACAATTCTTCCTTAAACTATTGTTATGTGTACCTTTCTGTTCATTCATTAAGACTTCCCCTACTGGTTCTCTTACCCTTTTTATTGTTAAGAGGATTTCCCACAATAAATGTCTTGTAAATGTACACTCATCCTGATTTCTGTTTTGTAAAGAGCCGCAATTAACATAATGACGAAGAGTTTCATGTTCTATTGTGTGTGAAGTGAACTTTGTCAGGTAGACTTCATTCTCCAACTGAATATTTTAGTGTAAATAAATTTCTTGTGTATGAAATTGTCTTTCATGGAGAAAAGAAAATTTGCTAAACTTTTTTTAAGTGTTTGTTTCACTGTTGTAGACAATGATAATGAGTGTTTTGGAACAGAACTACAAGTTCTAAAATACATTGTTAAGGAGCATGCAATTTATGCATTACGTAAACTATTTATATAACTCTAATGTAAGGAGTTGCACAACAGATTGAATATAATCAACTAGAATAAAATTAATGAAATTAATGGCCAACAAAATGATATTTGCACTTAGAGCCTTTAGGACCCATTTAGTTTGCCTGGAGGAAAGAAATCCAGCTAATTAGCACCAAGAACATACTCCTTTAATCGAAAATGCATTGAGTTATCTCTAGCATAAACACTCATCGTATGATCCTTCATCAACAAACAATGGTTATCAGATATATTGGCTATATCTGAGTAATCACTGATTTAGAGATAAGATGTGGTACACATATACACACACATGCACACAAACATGCATGCAGGGAGGGGGAGCAAGAGAGAGAGATAGAGTCAAAGACAGAGAGAGCACTGCTTGATGCTGTACATTGTGTGACAATCTGAATTCTTGGTTATTCTAATGAATCTTAGTATAAACTTATAATGGGGTATCTACAGATAAAATTATTTACTAATTTACTACAATTATAAATATAAAAATATAATAAAATTAAAGCTAGAAAAATCTTTTAAGTAGTACAAACTATAGTGAAAGAAAACATTACTTCACATGGAAATAATATTGAGCATAAATAAAAGATATACTAATTTTCTATTATTTGGAAATGAAAAATATTAAGGCTCATATGACAAGTCAGTGTTGTGTTAAACTGTACAGACATAAGAGTTGTGTAGAGCTAGAGTTTTCCTGCCTTGCCCACAGTCAGGACAAATCTTTGTCACCCGCCAGTCCCAAAGCCGCTCAGACCCATCCAAGTAAACACAGAGACTTATAATGCTTACAAACTGTATGGCTGTGGCAGGCTTCTTGCTGACTGTTCTTATAGCTTAAATTAATCCATTTCCATAAATCTATACCTTGCCACGTGGCTTGTGGCTTACCGGTATCTTCACATGCTGCTTGTCCTGGCGGCGGCTGGCAGTGACTCCTTCTGCCTTCCTGTTCTTTCTTTTCTCTTCTCTGTTAGTCCCGCCTATACTTCCTGCCTAGCCACTGGCCAATCAGTGTTTTATTTATTGACCAATCAGAGCAACACATTTGCCATACAGAACATCCCACAGCAACTGTGTGGTCAGAGAGGCATGAGATTGTCTTCACCAAATATTTTATTCCATAATTGTTTAAATATACACATATAGTATGCAACTCTTATATGATTATTTCTCAATAAATTTATATAATATGAAGACCCAACATTTATAGAGATTATATTCTCAGAAATAGTAACAAGACAGAGAAAAATCTGGTAAGCAAGCCAAATAAAGTTTTAGTCATATACTTGAAAATGGAAGAATTTGATATCATCATATTAATCAAAATAAGCCAGACTCCAAAAAAAAATATTGTTTTCTCTCTTATACAGAAACTAGCTTCACTCCCTTCTCCTTCTCTGTCTCTTTCCCTGTCTCTCTGTCTCTCTCTCTGTCTCTCTCTCTGTCTCTGTCTCTCTCTCTCTCTCTCTCTTTCTCTCTCTCTCCTGCCTTACTCACTCCACTATAAACACAAACATATGCATATGATATATGTGTATGTGTTTTTATTTATTTATTTATTTTTGTGTGTGACGGTTTGTGATAAGTAAAGCGACTAGTAGGATGGGTTGAAGAAGGAATATGGTAATTAATATGGTTAAAAAACATAAAATATATAGCAAAAATTGAATTACGCAGTATGTCACTTTCTATAGTGGATATGTACTAAGTTCCTTTAAAAAATAAAACTTGAAATAAAAATGTGAAGGAAAACTATACAGTTAACAAAAAGTTAAAGAAGCAAGTTTTGTGTGACATGTAGGCCATGCAAATCTCCTTACTTAATCACTTTTCAATGAGAAAATATCCAAAACAATATATGACATTCAGAACACTTGAAAAATAGATCGAGGGTAAAATACAAGCACAGATCAAAAAACAATTTTGTGTATTTTAATTTTGAACCTTCAGATATGTGCATTTCACTTGGACTACCCTTCGGGGTTGGGAAGTAACTAAGAAGCCATAGGGAAATTTCAAGGGAGGGGAGATAGAGTACAGTGGTACAAATGGGCAGAGGAGGATATTGGAACAAAAAGTGTTAAATGGGTGAGGAGTAGAAGGCAGAGTAGAGGAAGAAATACGGGGAGACATGACAAACCCCAAATACCTTAGGAAAAGTGCTACTGTAGAAGCTTCCTGGGACACATATACATACACACAGAGTGTAAATGAAGTTACCCTATAATGTTGCTACAATGCCCCTACTAGCTAATAAATACAGGAAAAAACAAAACAAGAACTACGAAAACAGTGCTAGGAATGCATTATTTCTTTTGAAGTTGTTGGCCATTGAGTTCCCATAGACCTCCCAAACATTTCAAGATATTGCCAGTATTTTTAGTTATTCCCTAGAGCTTAAGATAGTAACAGTCTATTGCTGAAAACACTACATACTTGAATTATAGAACATGAAGAAATCAAAGTTCACTGAAAAAAAAAAAAACTTCATCCCCACTGGTTAGCTTTCAAAGACTGGAACACATGCTATGTGTGTTATGAAAGAAGAAAATAATCACCAATCTTATCTGTCTGAGAGCCCTGCCAGGTATAATAATGACTGAATTGGAAAAATGTACCCACTGGTACAATAATGACAAAAATGTTATGGGAATAACCAACCACTGTTTGGTTGATTTTAAAGCCTACCACACAAGATGAAACTCATACCTGACACCATTATTGGCATCAAGAACCTGTAGCTAGACAAGCCACATGCCCTAGGGAAGAACCTATTCCTATTATTCCACTATATGGACATAGGATTAAATCAACTCTGAATGATATATCATGATACCAAGAGATAAGTGTATCTCTCAGCTCTTATAGAAGTGTCTATATTGTAGATCATGATCAAAAGAGGGACCTGGAATTGGTCAATATGAAGAAATAAGAAACTGAGTTTCTCAGCCCTTAATGAGACATCTGCATCACAAACCATTCTTCCATGCTTTGGTGAGCATTTTAGAAGAGGAGGGAGGAAAGCTTTTAAGAGTCAATGGTGGTAGATGACTTCAAAGAAAGAAGTGTTTCCTGGGCACTACAGGCAGTTACACATAAGAAACTCAAAGAAAGAGTAACAGCATGGGTACTGCCTTGGAATGCTCAGGCCAAATAAACTCACAGCAAAGAGAGTTGGGATGGATGTGAAGTCCATTTCTACCTAGCTGAGACACTTGATGAGTTTATAAAAAATAAAAGAGATGAGGACATCAGTTTGGGTGGATAGGGAAGTGGGGGTGCATTTCAAAAGAGTTATGAGAGAAGAGTCAATATTATCAAAATAAGTTGCATGGAATTCTCCAGGAACTAATCAAAATTTTAAACAATCAAAGAGGAATATTCTAATTTTTAATATTGAAGATGGGAAGATTTTTAACTTTCACAAAATAACACTATACAGACTATTTTTGCTTTACTTTCTAATAATAAGTGTGTCAATTGCTTCCTAGAGAGGTGACTCCACATGCATTCTTAAGAGCAGACTGAATTATACAAATTGTATGTACACTTGCTCAGAAGAATCAACCAGCGTGGTTATATGTGATAATTTTACTATCACATTTTACAGGTAACTGAAACCTGGGTCCTTGGGGAATTGGATCATTTTGTGTGACAATTATGCAATTTGGAGGTTAATCCCCTCTGAGAACAGTATGAAGAAATGTTTTTGCTGTAGATGTAATTAATTGATGGAATCCCTGGTGGGGAGAAGACATTAAGGATTTGTAAGGTAGAATAAAAATCAAACTTCACCCATTGCCCACTTTGGGTAAGAACTCTTCTATTGGCCATTGCATCCAACTATGAAGCAGGCAGAAGAAATAAATTATGCTCCACTTTATTTTCTTAATATATTCCTGTCATTGACTAAAATAACTTCCAAAAACACAGCTTCAAAACAAACTAGCAAAGATAAAAATATTAACTAACAAATTCATTGAGTCAGTAGTAAATAAAGCAAATAGCTTGAACTTGAACTAGAATGCTGTGATGTGTAAATTAAAGTTTCTCCCCTCAGTCAAAAGTTTTGGAATCAAAGATCTTTGCCCAGATGTTTATATGCTTGTTCTATTCATTTTCTAAAAAAAAATTATGAAGTTAAGTTATCAATATCAGGGGCAAATATGCATAATGTTAGCTATAACTCAATCAGCAAGGGCTTACTCAGGTTATAATGCACCAGCTCCTATCTTGTCCTCTGAAACCACCTCTTCAAGATGAATTATAAAACAATTTTTTTAGCAGAAAGAGTATAAAAGTCAGATGGGATAGAGGACACCAAGAAGACAAGGACTCCTAAATCCACACTATCAAAGCTCATATGAACTCAGAGACTGAGATAGCATACACAGGGCCTGCAGAGGTCTACACAGGTCCTCTGTGTACATATTATGGCTTCCAGTTTATTGTTTCTATGGGAGTCCTGTGTGTGAGAATGAGTGAGCCTCTGATGTTTGTGAGTTCTACTGGGCTGTTTTCCCACTGTTTGTCTTGTCCTTTGCGATAGTTTTCGTATATTTTATTATTATGTTATTTTTATTATTATCCCATAAAAGTCTGGTTTGTTTTAGTGAGAGACAGAAAGATAGTGGATACAGAAGCGAAGGGAGATGTGGAGGGATTGGGAGTAGTAGAGGGAGGGGAGACTGCCTTCAGGATACATTATGTAAGAAAGGAACTATTTTTCAATAAAAGGAAAAAATAAAATCTTTATTTGGTAATTTGTTTTGCACACAGAATTACTTCAAATGTGAAAAACCCTAGCCAAAAAAAAAAAAAATTATTCTCCAGATTTTCCATGCTTGCCGTACACAAAGGTGGGACAGCATGATCTCTCATTAACTCTGCTGTGGGCTCCACCAATGAAATGTGACTGACTGACTGGTCCATGGGCTACTCTAAACTCAGCCTTACATTTTCAGCTGATCGGAGATATAACTAGAAAAAAGTAGGACAAGATAGTGTGTTGTCCTGGGCTCTAAGCTACTAGGAACACCGTCTGCAATCTGTACACAGCTTCTGCCCCTGTGTGTCTTCAAAACTGAGTTGAATGACTACTTTCAGGCCCCTCTCAGAACAGAATACAGTAGGTCCAACAAAATTCTGCTGAAAACAAGAATTTCAAAGGGTAACCGTTTGGTGGTTAAACAATGGTTAATGCTTTTATGTACAGTATGAAAATTTCCACTGCCGTCTCTATGGGATTCCCTGAACTCTGAGGGGAGGGATTTGATAGAGACCCCCAATTTGGACTGTGTCTCCATATAATGTCTACTTGTGCATCACTACATCTGTTCCCATTGGTTGCTGGAGGAAGCCTCTCTGATGATGACTGGGTAGGGCACTGATCTATGAGTATAGCAGAATGTGATTAGGAATCATTTCATTGTATATTGTTTGTTTGGTTTTTTAAACAGTCCTGTTTGGTTTTAGGGGAAACCTAAAACAGGGTCTATGTTAGTCTACACCAGGTCTTCTGCATATATATTATAGCTGCTGTGGGATGTCTTTCTGAATGCTGTGAATATGTGTTGCTCCCACTGGTTAATAAATAAAGCTGCATTAGCCAATGGCAGGGCAGAAAATCCAAGAGAGACAGGGAGAGAAGAAAGGCGGAGTCAGAGAAGATGCTATGAACCACTGCCAGGAGAAGCAAGATGTGAAAAAACAGCTAATATCATTAAGCCACATGACAAAACATAGCTTAATAGGAATGGGTTGAGTTAAGTTGTAAGAGCTAGCTAGCAAGAAACCTGAGCCATAGGCCATACAGTTTATAAGTAATGTAAGCCTCTGTGTGTTTACTTGGGACCAAGTGGCTGGGAGACCAAGCAGAACACAGAGAAACTTCCATCTACATTTGGTGCCCAAAGTGGGGCAAGAACCCACAACCCTGAGATTAAGAGTCTCATGCTCTACCAACTGAGCTAGTTATATTTTTCCTTGTTAACAAATTCAGAAAAGAAACTCACTAAGGAGGTATAAATTGTATATGTTTGAGAGACATCAAAAGATAGTTTTCAGTTGGTAATATGTTAGGATAGAAAGTGAATTAGGTACAACACTTTGGATTCACCAAAATATGATAATTAATGGAGTATTTTCTCTGAATTTGTCAAATGTTAGTGGAATGGACATTGTTAATATAATTCTTGACTCTATATAGTTGTTGTATATAGTTATTGTACTTATTTACATAGTTTTTCTTATATTAGTTATAACCTTTTATTATTTTAGACAAAATGGGAAAATGTGGTGATATATTTACAATCTAAGAAATAAAGCATGCCTGAAGATCAGGGGACAGAGCCAGCCACAGAGTTAGCCACAGAGTTTAGGTAGTGGTGGCACATACCTTTAATCCTAGCATTCAGGAGGCAGAGGCAGAGATCCATCTAGATTCCGGTGAACTCAAGGCCACACTGGGCTACATGAGTTTAATCCAGTCTAAAAGAGAAACAGCCAGGCAGTGATGGCACACACCTTTAGCTCCAGCACTTGAGATCATACACCTTTAATTGCAGCAGTAGGAAGCCTGAGACAGGAAGTGATATGGCTGGACAGAGAAAGGAATATGAAGCGGGAGGAGACAGGAATTCGTTCTCTTTGAGACACCTTTTCAGGCTGTGGAGTTAGCGAGGCAAGAGACGGTGGCTTGCTCTGCTTCTCTGATATCTGGCTCTGGGTTTTTATTATAAGACCATTTAGGATTTGTGCAATGTATAGCTGTTACCTTAGTGTTTTTATGGGACTACTGACTATGAAAATGAGTGTCTCTCTGACTCTTGTGCCTGCTCTTGGGATCATTTCCTACTGTTGGGTTGCCAAATCAAACTTCAATATCAGAGTTTTTGCTTTATCTTATAATTTATTTTGTAAGTTTGGCTATTATTTCTTAGAAACCTATTTTTTTTCTAATGAGATACAGAAATGAGTAGATCTTGAGGTGAGAGGAGATGGGGGGAACAGAGAGGAGCAGAGGAATGGGAGACTATAATTAGGTTATATTGCATGAGAAAATAATCTATTTTCAATATAAAAAATTTATTGCAGATGAAATGGCCTTGTCTCTAAATACAAGGGCAAGCAGAGTAATGCATCCATAGTAGAATGTAGTGGAAACCTAATTTGCTTGGCAATGGAACCACACTCTGTCACTCTGGTAAATCTAGGTCTGCTAGTAGGCCTAAACTGCTGGGACTGGTTAAAGTACCTCCAGTGTTTTACAAACATATCCTACTGAGAGTCTTCTTGTGTATTCTTGTTGTTGTTCCTGTTGTGCTGCTGTTCTTGTTGGACAGACTTTCAGGTGTTGAGTTGACTGTGGTGCCCAAAATCTATTGCTTGCCTTCACCTTTTGAAGATGTGAGGAGGAAGCCGCAATGTGATTTTACTGGCAAGATCCTCGCCAGCAAACATCTAAATGTTTTCTGAAAAGGCAGATCCTCAACATTCCAGAGGTCTCCCTCCCACCTGCTGGAGGACACGTGTCTCACCAAGGTTCAGTAACTCCTCCATTCCTCACTTGTCTGCCTTACTCATCCTGATGAGTTTGATTTATTAGATTAATGTTGTGGCTTGAGTGAGATTTCCCAGCAATCAATAGCTCTGTGAACCATATTCGTAGAGGCCAGAGGAGGTAGGAAAGCTCCTTAACAGAATCTTAAATAAATATTGCTATTTGCTACCAGAGTGCAAACTATTTCTGATCTTTAAACAACAACAACAACAACACAGTGTACAGAGTCTGTAGAGGTGGCTCAGAGGTGAAGGACACTGACTGCTCTCTCTGAGCACCAGGTTTGATTTCAGCACCCACATTACAGTTCAAAACTTCCTTTATAGACATCAGTCTCAGAGAATCCGACATGCTCTTCTGGCCCCAGAGTACCAGGCACATTGGTACACATTCATCCTTGTAGGCAAAACATCTACACACAAAATTAAAAATAGTTTAGTAATAATAAAAATTAAAACATAAAATAACATATACCATCTATCTAAGAACTTAATAATCTCTTTTGGTCAGATAGCTTTTCCTGACACTGAACTGCTCTTCAGACAGTTAGGGTCAGCACTCATTTTGCCCAGAGTTGCTGATCTCTATGCCATCATGAATGTTGCATTAGTGAATACTGATCACTATCCAGAACAAAAAAAATAGGTGAAGTACCTATGAGGCTTTGTTCATCATAATATTATATGATGGTTACTAAGAGAGGCCTGGTTGTCAAGGAGTATGTTTGGAGGGCTAGCTTCTCTTTAGAGTCCCTCCTCTGAACCACTTGACTGATGGATTCTTCTGTTCTCATCATTTAGGCAGCAGAAGCAAAGTAAAAGAAAAAATATCGCCTCAATGAGGTGGGTTTGTGTGTGTGTGTGTGTGTGTGTGTGTGTGTGTGTGTGTGTGTGTGTATGTGTGTTTGCTGAGAGTCATAAGAGAAAGGAATTACTCATTCTAATGTATAGAGCCAGTATACTCCCCATGGCGAATTAAGTCAACTTTAGACATCTCTTAGAAATTACTTTCTGAATCACCAAGAAAAGATCCTGAAATAACCCTTTGGGAATTTACAACAAACATAAATGCAAAAATAGAATATACTAAGTGGTATGTATCATTAAAAAATAAAAATTGTGCCCTCAAATTTTAAGTTCTTAAACTGCACTTACATATTGAAAGCTTATGCTCAGCAATGGAGATGATGGCATTGCCTTTGTCTTCAGACACTGCCAAGTGCTCCTGAATGAACGTCAACACATAAATGTTTTAAATATCATCCATGAATGCCAAACAACCTTTCTTCAGAAAGAGTGTGTCTTCAGTGCAATATATCAAACACCAAATGTTTAAATCGAACTATGTGTGCAAAAAGCCTTCTTAAATTTATAATGCGAGCTAAATTGTCACAAAGTCCCTTTATTTCTATTTTTTATTTTCTATATCTTTTCTTTCTGAAGTAGACACTGAGTGTCTACTTTATTGTTTTTTCTATTTGTTTTGTTTTTTGAGAGAAAAGAATCCAATCTCCTGCCTGGCTGTCCTGAAACTCAACTATGGTAATTCTGTTAATCATAAAGCACAGCAATTCTCAAGCCTCTGCCTCCCAAGTGTTGAGATTACAGACATGACTTATGGTACCTTGTTCCTGAACACCTACTTTCCTGGACACAATCTACTAGAATTTTGCATACATTGCTTATTCTCTGTCAGGTAAGTGTCATTCCTATAGTATTGGTAAGCAGGCTGATATCTATTCAATTTGGAGTGCCTGCAAATAAGTTTATTCAGAGTTTGGGAATAAAATTTTCTAAACTATTAGTTGTTTAAAACTTATTAGAACAGCAAATGTTTATAAATATACAGATGAAAGTACAAGCAAAATGCTAGGGACTGACATATAGTTTAAGGATGGAGTGATTAACTCCCATGTGCAAGGCTCCATTTTTCAATCCCTGATACTAAAATTAAAAGACAAAATAGAAAGGATCAAACACAAGTTTAGTAAGAAGCTTACTGTTAATCTGTGTTACTATGCTTAAAAATTACTTGAAAAATCAACCATTGCACCCAGTAATTGCTTTTAGAATGATTATATCCAATGTTGATTTTAATAAGTGGATTTCCCCTATCCCATAATATGCCGTTGACTTATGTCTGGTAGCAAAAACATAAAACGATATGTGGAAAGATAATCCACCGTTGGCAAGGCTAGTGATCTTTCTCATCAGTGTGCCCATGCCTGACCCAGGAAAGATTTTCAGTGAGAAGACCTGTCAGAATTAGTACTTTGGTATCCGAACCTGTATGGGTGCCAAAGACGTGGTTCATCAATGAGTCATCTGGCTTAAAAGTCAGTGAGAGCCACCTAACCCAACACATGGGACTTGATATTTTAAAAGTCTTAGAGGCTTAGAAAAGTCTTCAATAATGTGACAAAGGACTCAAGCAGGACTGGACACAGATAACTTTCCTCTATTCTCGGGGACCATTTGTCTGCATCACCTTCCAAGTTCCACTACAGTTTCTTGAGAGAAACGCAACAAATATGTAACATGACACAAAAGAAAGAACAATTGAAAACCTGATTCCAAACAACTGAAATCGGGGACTCACGATCTTCAGCTCACAGTAGTGATTTCAACAATGTGGGAAACTGTAGCTCTGGTTGGGCCATTTTCTAGAACACAATTTTTGCTCCCAAATATTATTTATCCCAAAACAAGATTTAATAACTTCCTGTTAGTTAAGTACCCAGATTTATATTTGTACTGTATCATATCTTCATGAATAGCTAATCATAATAACAACTACAGTAACAGTGGTAATTTCATAAAGCATAAGATGGCATCTCCATTAAAATTTCAGCCCAAATTGCACTTCTTTAAATAAACTTCTTGAGATCTCTTAGCCAAAAATCATTCCACCCCTGCCTAGGGTTTACCTATTCCCTAGTCATCACCTACTTATCACAGCACCTAATTGTCTTTAAAATTACCATGGCTATTTCATTCATTATTTGCTTATTATCTGATCTTCATTTCTCAACACAAGACTACTAGGGAATAGAGTAGCCTTATACTACCAAATATATCAATGGGTGAGCACAGCTCAAGTGGTCCACGAACCTCTCCTCATTGGGCTGTGATGCACACTTACTTAGATCATGTCTTATTAGAGGAGCAATGTAATCACAAACAGCTTTTCTATTCCACAATGGACAATTTTAACTGCACAAAATAGTGAACTAGTGATAAAATTTTGATCATATCAGCTAAAGTTTCCATACAACTGAAATAACTGAACCTAGTTTAAACATGTGCCATCCTTACATCAAGAAAAAAATATCTATACTTTTTTTTATACATAAGGTTCTATTTCACATGTAGTTTCTGTCTTGAACTTTAGAATATCTTTTGGTGACACATTATTGCAAAATAGTATAAATATTATAATTTAAAAATATGTCTTGCATTCAGTTTCTCAAAGTGTCAATACTCCCAATGGCACATCAGTTCTTTCTCTCACTTCACAGGCTAACAGCTAAGCATTTGGCTGCCTCTGAAGGTTATACCAGATGCTATGATCATATATTCACAGTGCTTTTTATGTCTTTATATTAGAAGCATACTGAAAAATCATTATCCCATAAATATCTGAAAGGTCCAATGTGTTAAAAATAAATAAAGATTATGAGTCAACCAGTTACTTAAATTGAAAACCAGGAGCAGTGACAATTTAGCAAGTGAACACCCAAAATACATAAAAAGTGCAGTTTTCCAAGTTATATTTGTTTCAACTCCCTATAAAGTTAGTTTGGTCACCTGCACTTCATGTGATTTGGAGATGGATATATGAAATATTTTAATTCAAAATCAAAAGATGGCGAGAGGAGTAAGAAAAGGTCTTGCAAATCCATAATTCTTGTTACATTCACATGCATTTAGAAAACCTTATGAGCTGGGAGTGGTGGTACACTTTAATCTCAGCACTCAGGAGGCAGAGGAAGGCAGATATCTGAGTTTGAGGCCAGCCTGATCTATGAAGCACTATCCAGGACAGCCAGGGCAACACAGAGAAACCCTTCCTGGAAAAAGAAAAGAAAAGAAAGAAAAAAGAAAAGAAAACCTTATTTAGAAGTGTTTTGTCTTTTAATTTAGATTACCTCAGCTAAGAGTACTTTTGCCTTGTCCAGGGTATAGTGCACTCCAATCTGATCCCCATTGATCACTGAAGATAAAAAGAAAATTAGCTTTGGCTGTGAAGAGATGAAAACACACAGCCTCAAATAGAAATTTTACTGGACAACAGCACTAAGCACACCCATTCTCTAGATTGTTCCAAGAGTTCCTGGGCTGAAATTGAGATGCCTTTGTTTGCAACTTCATGCAAATCCAACTTAAAAATACCTGGTTGAGAAAAGCCTTGGCCATTACCCCATGTCCAGGCAGGCACAACTAGGAAAGAAGACCTGAGGTCACACACATTTCACACACTGTGGACAAGGCTTGGTAGGAATGTGACAAAGGTTCCTATTCCCCACTTATTGTGAGGCTCCTTGTGCTCACCGGTTTCTAACTCAAAAAGTACTTCAGACTTTTCCTATTATTGGAAAGCTAGTGATGAAGCCGGAGGACATCCTGGCCAGTGAATTAAGCCAGGAACAGAATGGTGAGTATGTCAACTTCCCTCTCATCCGTAATCTTAAGAAAGTTAACCTCAAAGAGAAGAGGGATTGCTAGACAATGTGAAAGGATACTAGGGATCAGGATATAGGACAAATGTAATAATAATAATAATAATAATAATAATAATAATAATAATAATAAAAACAGTGGCAAAACTCATCACATTGTCATCACAAAAGGGAAAGAACTTTGAGTTGTTTCTGTGGTGGACAGAAGACAAAGAGGCCAATAAAAATATGAATAGCTATCTGTGAGACTCCACTCATGGTCTTCACAGTAAGGGGCTTTGAAATGATTAACAAAACAAAGATCTCCCTAAATGCAGATATCACATTTGTTCTTACAAATACATTATTAAAAACAAGTATCTCTCCAAGAAGGAATGAATTAATGTTTTCACTTCTTAAAATAAAGTGTTCAAAACATCAAATCGACCAGTTTTGATAACCAAACCTTACCTATATCAATGACCCACTCACAACTGATCAGAAATAATGAGATTTGGAAAACACTCTCTAGTCCATAGAGAACGTTACAGCAAATGAAGGTCATTGTCTTTCTAACTTCATGACTCCTAAAGTCTTCAGTTCACAACCATCTAGCACTGCTTCTCCCTCAAAGAGAAAGAAAGTTCAGTTGACCAACATCTTTTGTGGTTGACCGAGTGCAGTTCATTTCTGGAACACTCACTGGTGTGCTTCCTACCCTCTTTATCTCATTTTGTCATTCAACAAAGATGAGACAGGAACAGCACTCATTTCTGCTTATAACAAATCACAATTTAACAATCAGGTATTGATACAGAGGCCTAGCTGCTGTAGTTGTCAATATGAGGGAAGTATTTAAAGACAGGGGATTGCTAAGATTATGTATTGAAAGTGCCTGCCATTTGTGAAGGAAAACTGGAAGCAAATTGGAGCTGAATTCTATTCCACTGCCTGGCAGAGTGCCAGGTGCTGGCATTCTGATGTCCTTTGAATATAGCTCAGCTTAAATGCATGTTATTTAGTGTTTTATGGATATAAATAATTCTAGTCATTACATTCTGGAACACAGCCTAAAGGATGTTTCCCTAAGTTAAACGGCCTCACACTTGTAATAGCCTGTAAAAGAAACCAAATCCCAACATTTATGAAATGCACTCACTGCCTTAAAATTAAGTGGGTTGTTCTGACACAACATAAATATCATAAATATCCATAGAAAGTAGAAAATATGTTTTCTGGGTGTATCTAGTGCTATTTTCTTGTTTTTATTCCATCATAAAATACTGACATATAAGACAATTTTGTGTCATCTGAGCATTTCCACATCTGTGTATTATGTTGAGAAATATAATTATGTTACCCAAGTAAATGATGTTGGTGATAGAGAAAGAATTAGATCTGAGTGATTTTGGAATATGATGATATGTAAATTTTAAATATGTAACACATTTCAATACCTTCCTATTAACTAAACGTTAAATATTCATCTTTATTTTTGAGAAAAGAAGCAGTAGATGATACAAGTTACTATCTCCATTAATACCGTCTAATCTAAGAGTGCACTTACCAGGCAACTCCCATCCCAAACTAAGCGTGTGTGTGTGTGTGTGTGTGTGTGTGTGTGTGTGTGTGTGTGTGTGTGTGTGTAGGGAATATTTGTCACAATTACATTCAAATAACAATGCCTTCCCAAGAACTGAAGTAAAAGACTTGTAAAATCTTAGGGGTCAGCATGCAGAATCACAAATGCCACTTAACTAAAAAGGCCACTTCACTGCACATGTCCTGGTCACTTAAGAAATGAACTCTAGATCCATTTCAGCTTCCATTTCCTGACTCTTAGAACCCTATCCTTTCTCTCAGTTTCATCCATTTGCTGTTGCCCACCTTGACAAGAAAAAGCTTTGCTCCTGTTACCACCATGGTGACAGTATTCTCTCAGAGTAACAAAATCCTTCTTCATTGCAGGATGCCATGGACATTTGAGGGATACATATCTTTCTTCACACAAAATGATCTGCTTCCATATTTGGTTCCAAGCAAATTCAACCCTCTCAAGTCCTTATAGCCCCTAGTTAAGAGTGTTTAGACAGGATTGTTGACTTTATAGTGATATGAAAGGCACACCCATGCAGGATTAGTTAAATATTTCATATTAAATCTTTATTTTTTTCACAGAGTAGTAATGCATAGAATGATACAGTTGTACTAGGTCATTCACTGTCAGCCACACTTACTAACAATCAACATACTGTGGTGGGATTTGTTGCCAGCTGTCAGTGATGGGTCTGTGATGGCCTAAGGGAATTGCTTGAGTCTCAATGACATTTTCAATTTCTGGTGAATTAATTGGTATGTAAACAAAAAAGTACATCAGAAAGCATCTATACTTTCTTACCATGGACAAGTGGATTCCAGTTCTTCAACACTTTGTTCATCTGGTCACCAGAAGGCAGTTCTTACAGACTCTGTTTTCTCTTCTAGTTCCTCTTCTCAAGTTCATGAACACAGAGCATCCTAGGACTTGATCCTAGATCTGGACTTCATTATGCTCACTTCTGGAAGGAGTGGGGTTCATTTCCCAATAGCTTTAATGTTTGCACATAATCTAAAGACATTAAAATTATGTCTGTAGAACAAGATTCACTGGGCTGAGGGACTCTGACAACCAGACAGTCCCACCTGGTTGTTATATATAAAACTGACATTCAGTGTTTTCTTCACTGAACATCCATTTCCATTATCCCAACAAGTGGAAGACGTGATTCTGCTTGTGAAGAGAAAATAATCCCTGGAACCAGCTAGATTCTCTTCTCTGTGTGTGTGTGTGTGTGTGTGTGTGTGTGTGTGTGTGTGTGTGTGTGTTTTGTTGTTGTTGTTTGTTTGTTTGTATGTATGTTTGTTTCAGACACTCCTTGAAGAATTCATGAGAAATTTTTCTGAATGGCCGAAGGTTTGTTGGTTCACAACTTTGGTGGAAGTCATCACCACCTTTGTAACTTTTGTGACAACTTTCTATCACAGTCCTATCCATTTATCCCTGCTTAGTCCAATGTTTTACTTGAGCATGACACCTCACTCTTCTTTAACAACCACAGGATAATTGTTGTTGGTAATGGAAGATGCTTTGTAGGACACCATGGTGAAAAAAAAATGATTGTGGGGTTAAACAGTATCTGCTTCTTGACTTTCCTTTAGATACCACATTTTTCATTTTTTTTCTGATACTGGAATTAGACAGGTATCATCCTCTCATATTTTAGCAAGCCAGGAATCAGAGATTACTGCTCCACAAAAGTGCAAAATAAATAGTCCACATGTAAATATGAATCTGAGAGTCAAGCACAGCTCTTGGTTTGTTTCTCTATAAATAGCCATAATGCTAACAACAATATATTTCCATTAATTTTCATCTCCAGGATCTTTTGTTTTTTTTTCATGACATTTTCTTCTTGTCAATAGTCTACTCTGAACTATAGACACTATTTTACTTAACAAGTGATGTTATTACTCCTTTGCTATAAAATGTATTATCAGTATCAGTGCATTCTAAGGAACGAAAAAGGAAATTCACTTATTTTTTACAATAAAGAAGGAGAAGAGGAATGTATCAACTCAAATAAGTCCCTCAAACAAATGAAACCAGTACCTATTCTACCCTGCCTCATTGTATGTTATCGTCTCTCTGTTCACTGACACGGTGAGGTTTGAACACTCGACTCGTTCATTTCTCTAATTAGTGTCCCTCCTGAAATAAAATTAGCCTAACTTAGTTGCTGGCAGCCCTGTTGCACAGATCAGTGAAGTCAATAGATGGAATGCAGTTTAGTACGTTTGTTCTAAGACTAATCTGCACTCTAGCACATCAGAAAACTTTATGAGTGTCCCTGGTTGAACTCCATGATTGTCTGTCAGGTATAAGCACACACCTCTAATCTGTTATGGGGACTAATTAATAGGCATGGAGTGGGGAAAGATCTAAAACATCGGACAGTAGAGAACAGAAGGGAGAGTTTGCCCTGGAACAGTTTGCCCTGTCAATACAGGGCAGCAATGCTCCCAAGGGACTGGCTGGTCACATACATCATTAGCGAACAGAACTGTGTCAACCCTACTCATGAAGCAAGCTGGATCCCTTGAGCAGCCAGTACTCAGTCTGAAACCATCACAGATTAAAAAAAATCAGAATTTACAAGAGAAAAAAATGAAAAACTTTAAGTCTAAAACAATCTAAAATCTGTGGTCTCATATGGTTGGTTGCACTTAAAATGCAGATGCCCTAAAAATATTGTATAAAATTGTCTTCAGGCTATGTTTATAAGGTATATATATAAAACATACATGAACATCATAGTTCGATTTGGATCCTATCCCAAGATATATAATTGTGTATATGCAAATATTAAATATTCTGAAAAAAGAAAACTACAAGGAAAAATTTTGTGTTAGATGAAATTTTTCCTCACATGTGACAAAGCTCATAAATATTTTAATGATATATTTTCAAGATGAATTTTGGTAAATTACATATTGCAATGAATTTTATTATTTCATAAGGAAGCAAATTTCATTGGAAATTAAAATAACAAGTATATAGTACAATAAACTCAATAACAAGAAATCATTTACTAAATTGAAGAAAAGAAATTTCCTACTCAAAAGAGTTGAAAAAATATCAGTTTCTTTTTTCAGCAACCCCATCTTTGTTCTGTGTTACCAAGATGATTTTAATATGTTTTAAATAAAATGTTACCATCTTTACAAATTACTACAAAATTTTTAATGTAAAATATTTTTAGACTAATTTCAAGCATTCTATGGATTAGCCTATGGCATTTAGAGACTCATACAAAAAGTTTGTCTGCACAGAAAAAAAGCAAATGACTCCTACAACTGTGATTTTTTGGGGACAAATAAGTAATGATAAAATGCAAAACCTTCTAATATTTTTCTAACAAGAAAAGTTTTTCTCATATTTGAGAAAAATCAGAATGCCTATTTTCAGAGGAAAGAATATAACCAGGAAAATTTGATTACAATTTTACTATTATCTTTACATGGTTCTTAAATATAAATTAGACTGGGATTGAGATAAATGACCTGTTCAAGTTGCTTCCAGTTGGAAATTCCTAGATATGATAGTATTTCTTTCTTAGTCCCCATGATACCATAGGAATATTGCCTCAGAAGTGTAAGTCATTCATGGATATAATTCTGAGCCATAGAGGTTGATGGATCATAAAAGATCCCCTGTACTTTCTGGCAGGGTTCTGAATACTTGGCACGATTTATTTTCCTAACAGTTCCAGGATGGGAGAGCCAAAGCCGAGGCTGGCAGAAATGTATGGAGACGCTTGCCTTCTCTATTCTTGGCTCTAGCTGGTGCTATTTAGCCATCATTTTGTGAAAACAAACACACAAAGCTTGGCCATTCCCTTTTGAATGGAGATAAAGAGCTAAGCTAAAATTAGACCTCCCTTTTGGTGCAGTCCAGTCATGTAGCCACACCTGGTGAGTGTTTCTCTTTGACTGGCACACTCTTCCAAAGTAGATGGAGGAGTGTTCGATCTCATCGTTTCATGTGCAGGCCATGCTCAAACTATAATGTTTTATTTAACTCTAAATTCTATCAGTCAAAAGTTCTCTTGTAAGCATCATCACGAGTCTCTATCAACTGTAAGTGAGGAAGACGAAGTTTTTCTGGGTATTGTTTTCATTTAAAAAAATGTTAATGTGGAATGCTGAATTTTCTTTCTGTATCTAATTTAGTTCTAATAACACTGCAGATAGGAAGGATTGTCTACAAAAATAGGCTTTAATCCCATGTGCTCAAAGAATATTAACTCGAATTGGATTTCATTCACTGAAGATGAATTGGTTTATAAGAATGTATGAATCCTCCCCTTACACATAAGCTTCTTGGATAAATGGTAATAACCTGACTTGCTGCTGGTAACTGGGATATAGTTGAAGATTTTCTGGTTAAACGAACCAAATTTAACACACAATATTACCAGTGTTTTGTGATTTACTTCAACACCTGCATCAGTGATGGCCTTATTAAGGAGAGTAAAATAAATATTTCAGAAATGAGAAGATGTTGCTGCAAATGTAACATATTCAAATTTCTTCTTAGTTCTCAAATGCCCCGGAATGTTTAACATTAGTAGAGGGCAGATAAAATGCTCTAGTTCCATCATCCACATTCATGAATTAACTGACAATGAGCATTTCATGTTTATTGTTTCATGTGATTCACTGTGGTGAAATCAGCATATTTGGAAATAGTTTTTTTTCTCTCTTTATAAAAAAAATTCACTGATCTTATATAAGAAAGGCTTAATCATGCTTACATTTTAAAACATATCCCTTTCCAAAGTTGCCCTCTGCTTTTTGCATATTATTATGAACTGTTTCAAACAAAATTGGGAAAAAATACAAGTAATTATGTTTATTACTGGCAATTTCAAAGTTATAGATCATACATTAAGGTCCACCTTGATTTGTTTTTTGTGAAGATTGGAACTATGGATGTAATTCCATACTTTTATAGGTGGTATCTAATTTCCCCATCTTTGTATGGGGTGGAGGGCCTCTCTTCTTCATGCATGTTTCTGACACTCATTTCAAAATTGTGTGGCTACACCTGGTGGGCTTATTTCTGAGTACTCAACATCAGTGTTGGCTTTTGAGCCAATAACAGGCTGCCTTTCTTAAGGTAGCATAGATGACACACTAGTAAAACTTTTGAGGTCAGCATTATAATACTCCAGCATCACATTTCTACTTTGAATTTCCTTGCCCATTTGAGAGCTTTATGCACTTATATGAATTTTATAACACTTTTGTTTTGTTTTTAGTTCATTGAAAAATAGGATTGAAATTTTTGTAGAGATTGTGCTGGGTACAGCAGCCAATCAACTGAGGATAGAAGGCCTCTATATCTGTTTTTCCAGTATATTTCTTCAGTTTTTTCGACATTATATTGCAGACATCTTTCACTTCCTTGGACAAGTTTATAACTAGGCATTTTTTTAAAACCTCCATTGAGCCAAATATTTTTCTTAATTTCTTTCTCAATATGTTTGTTGGTAAACAAGGTTTCTGCTTTTGTGTACTGACTTGTTATATTCCTACCTTGCCGAAGGTATCTAATCCAAGAATAGGTTGGGGAGAGATTTTAGAGACTTCAAAGAATTTGTTAACCTTCTCTATAAATAGGGAGAATTTGATTTTTTTGTGTGTGTGTTCCCTGTAAACAGATGGTCCTCTCTCACCTACCAGTTCCTCAGTAACTGCTCAGAGGCTTAATTTTACTTATAAATGCTCATCTGGTATCTCAGGCTTATTATAACTAACTCTTACACTTAAATTAACCCATAATTCTTATCTATATTTAGCCACGTGGCTCGGTACCTTTTCTCAGTAGGACATTCACATCTTGTTTCCTCTGCATCTGTCATGTGACCCCACTTATACCCTTGAAGCTGTTGTGGATGCAGAACTCAGAGGAAAGTGCAACAGAGGCACTCTGAAACATTGGATTGCTGTGGGATGTCTTTCTGTATGCTGTGAACATGTGTTGCCCCCATTGGATAATAAACAAAGCTGCATTGGCCTGTGGCTGGACAGGATGGAGCCAGGCAGGAAAATCCAAGAGAGATAGTGAGAGGAGAGAGGAAAGTGGGAGGAGATGCCAAACCACCATCCAAGGAGCAACAGGTAATGGGATGCAGGTAAAGCCACGGAACATGTGGCAATACATACATTAGTAGTGATGGGTTGAGTTAAGTTATAAGAGCTAGCTAATAAGAAGCCTTAATCAAATACCATATAATTTGCAATTAATATTAAGCCTCTGAGTGATTATTTTATAAACAGTTGCAGGACCGTGGGGCTGGGCAGGACCCGAGAAACACTGAACCATGGGAATGGTGGGACTGGAGAAACTTCCAGCTACATTGGATTATCTGGGCCATTCATTCTCATTGGAGACTTTTCAGGGTGTTCTTCCTTGATCAAACTTGAATTTTCTTAACCCAGAATGAATCCACAGCCTCTCATTTCCTTTGGAAATAAAGAAGAACCTTTTTTCCAAAGTAACGTATTGTTTGACTTAAATTTTGAAGTCAAGCTTTTCTAAAATATATAGGTTTAATCTAGCATTTTTCATAGTCAAGTGCTTCTCAGCAGTTATCATTTGTTTATTAGACATCCAAAAATTTAATGACAACACAATAACACACAGTATTCAGACTTTGTATTTTTCACCTTTACATGGCTTTTTAAAAATATTACTTTACTCCCTTTCTAAGGACTTTACCTTTTTATTTTAAAACTATATATCTCTTTTTTATGACTGTCTATGTCTTCTCTTTTCTCTCCTAAGCGTACATGTATTTTTAAAAACACTGTGAACTGTTTAGAGGTGTGTTTTTGTTTTGTTTTGTTTTTGTCTGAATTTGATTTTACTGCATATCTCTGTTTTTTTCTGACTACATGAGCATTTGAACTGCTAAGTGAGTGTGACTAGGACTAAATCAGTGGCTTTGGTGGCTCACTCTTCCCAGCAACTTGGTCTTTGAGAGCTTAACTTCATGGTAGAGGTACTGGCCGGGCAATCCTTTATCACGACAACTCTGAGGAGATTTTATATCCATACCAGCATCAAGTAGAGCACTACTTGTTGTACATAAACGCCATTTAAGTGTCCAGTAGCAGGACACCTCCCCCCAACCCCGGCAAAAATAAGTGCCATCCATGCTGCCAGCAAAAATCAGGAAGCCACGTTTTAAAGGAGTCATTTTAATCCTTACCACCAGCTAATAGAGCCCACCCAAGAAAAAGTGATTACCAAGAAGCTGAGTATGACTGCATTTTTGTGTGTTTAGAATCCTTTTTAAAGCTTTCTCAGGTCTTATGTGGATCAATACCAGATGGTGGGTGTCATATGCAAACAGATGGGTCTCTCCCAACTGCCAGTTCCTGAATAATCACCCAGAGGATTAATTTACTTACAAATGCTTGGCTGATAGCTCAGGCTTATTACTAACTAGCTCTTACACTTAAATTAACCCATAATTCTTATCTATGTTTAGCAGTCTGGCTTGGTACCTTTTCTCAGCACTGCATTTTCATCTTGCTTCTTCTAGCTGGCAACTCCTGACTCTGCCCTTCTCCTTTCCAGAATTCTTAGTTTGGTTGCCCTGCCTATACTTCCTGCCTGGCTACTGACTACAATTTTTTTAAGCCCAATTCAAATGACAAATCTTTACAGTATACAAGAGGATTATTCCACAGCAGTTCCATTTATCTATTTTTCCTTTATTTTTTGTTCTATCTAAAACTTCAAGCATTGTGTTAAAGAAATCTAGAGACAGTTGGTATACTTGTTGTGTTCAGATTTTAAAGAAGATGCTTTCTGTTTATATCCATTTACTATGTTAGACGTGGGTTTTGTGTATGTAATCTTTACTATATTAAGGTAGGTTCTTTTATCTCTAATTTTTCCAAGATATTTATTATGCTGGGATGTTTTTAACATAGGTTTTCTAAGACTCTTGGGATAATTGTGTAATTTGTCTTTGTCTAGTGATATGTCATTTTACATGTATGTATTTTCTGTTAAATTAACTGTATTTCTATAATGAAAATGACTTGTTCAGGATATTTGAGACTTGCACATTCTTGAATTTAGTTGGCAAATATTTTGTGGGTTTACTTTGTGCATTATAATCAAGGAGTCTATATATTCTTTTGTCTTGTGCCTTTAATCTGGTTTGGGAATAAGTTTGGTATTGGCTTGATAGAACGGCAGTGGTCCGTCCCTTTCTGTTTTGTGGGACAGTATGAGAATTATTGGTGTAAAATTCCCCTTAAAACTTCAGTATAATTCAGCAGTGGCTGTGTCTGATCCTGGATTTGTAACTGTAAAAAGACTTTTAATTACTGTTGAAGGTCACTGCTTATAACTTATTTGCAGATCCTAATTTAAGCGTGTTTGCCCATAAAAATTTACAAGTTTATCTACTTCACCTAAATTTTCTAGCTAATAGAAATTTAAGTTTTCAGAAACATCTGGCCATTAGATTAACAACCTCTTAATGATAGTGGAGCATGTTTCAACATATCCCCTTTTCCTAACTTTAAAATTTGAGTCTTCTTTTCGTTTTGTTATTTTTGATTGACAATTTGCCATTCTTATTCATCTTCTAAAAGAACAAAGACTTTGATTGATTGTATCCATTTGTTTTCTATTTCCTTAATTTCTGCTTTATAATGAATAATTTTGGTCTTCTTGGGTTTGGGTTGTTCTTGTTTTTTTCTAGAACTTTGAGATACATTACTAATTTTTCTGTTTGTGATCTCTGATTTTTTTTAAAATAAACACATGTATAGGTATTAAACTTTACCCTTTAAAGCAAGATTAGCTATATCTCTAATGTTCTATTAAGGCTATAAATTCAGTTACTTTTATCAATTTCTTCATAGGAGAGTTGACAATTTTCACATATTCTTTCAGATTTTTTTCTATTCCTTCTATTTCTGACATTATGGCAGATAGGTGGGTAAAATAATGGAACTGTTTTTAACTAGTGTTGTTTATTTTGAGGCCATAATGTGTGCTATATTTGAACACTGTAATGAATAGCGTTTATTGGCAATTCAGCAGAATCTAGAAGAATGTCGAAGGACCATAGAGATGTTTATGGGATATTATCCTTATTTCATTGTTTGAGTTGTTATTTCATTGTTTGATCCACTCACTGTGGGTAGTATAAACCCCAGTGGCTGTTACAATGGAATGTCTATGATGAAGAGAATGACTTAGCATTAATATTCACACATGTGTCTCTTTCTGCATTTTGGCTGAGGAAGCAATGTGACCAGATGCCTGTTGCTCCTGCCAATGCTACTTACATGCCCTGGAAGACACTAACTTCTTGTAAGTTTTTGTCAGGGTATTTTACCACAGCAACCTAAAAGTAAGACAGACAGAAATTGACTTCAATAAATGAGGATATAGCCATGATAGACATTACCATGGAACTGTTTCTAGCTGAGATATGGAAGAGTTTGTGCTACAAAATCCTTTGAATACTGCAAGCAGAACTAAATAGGACATTTTCGTTGGAGCTTGAAAGACTAAAATGCTAAGAGATTGGAACAAAGGAAACCTGGCTCATGATGTGGCATGATGAGGTTTACAGGAATTCTATCAGGAACTAAGCCAAAGATCATTCATATGAGACCAAATGCAGCAGATGACAAAAATAATGAAGATCAAGAAATAATTTAATGGAATAGGAATAAATAAAATAATAATAAAATAAAATGATAATAAATAAAAGGAAACCATTAATTGATTTCAGCATAGTTGGTGCTTCAGAAAGATTAGCAAGATTGATTAACTCCTATCCATAATAACAAAGAGAAAAACAAAAATCTAAAATTGATAAAAGTGGACAAGAAAGAAACTTTGGCAACAGACTCATAATATTCAGATTAACATGAAGAAATACTTAGAAAAAATATATTTTTCCAAGTCAGAAAAACTAAGTGAAACATATGACCTACCAAATTAAAGCCAAAAGATAAAAATAATTTAAAGAAATCTATAACAAGCAGTGATATTGTAGCAGTAATTAACAGTCTTTCCACAAGATAAGCCCAGAGCCAGATGTGTTTAACTTTTGAGTCCTAACAACCTTTTAAGAAAGATAATACGAACACTATTCAAACTGCTCTATTAAAAAAAAAAAGAAAATAAATACTACCTATTCATTAAAAGATGTTTTAATATACTTAATTTCAAACAGAAATACATCATTTCCCCTCCCTTTTCTCCATCCATCCCTTCTCAGCTACCCTCCCTCCAACCCACTTATTCTGCCCACTCTCAAGTTTATATCATCTTTTGTTTTTATCATTATTGTTGCGTACATATATTTGTGTGCATAGGTGCTATTTATCAAGCAGCAATGAGGTTTATCTGTGGAACAGACTAGTTATCTTTTCCCCAGCAGTCATTAGTTGGTTGTCTGTGTTCTTTGTGAGAGTCCTCAAAATTTTCTACCTTCCACATTAACGTGTCCATTCATGTACCATTGCTCTCCAGGTCTTGTTTGTGCCAACACTTCTAAGAGAAATTGTTTCATCTCAGACTTCCTCATGTTCTGGCTTTTACAATCTTTTCAAAACCCTCTTAGCAATATATGCAGGAGCTGAAATTTAAATGTACGGGTGTGTGGGAGCCCACAGAGATTCCCTAGTGAGACCTGAGCTTGTTTTACCAGCAGGGCTATATAAGAAGGTGATTGGACCATGAGCCTCGTTACCAGGTGTTTGGAAGGATCTACCTTTGGGTGTATCTGGCAAGCAGGAGGTCTTTTGCCTTACTCCTTGGCACTGTTATAAATTGCCCTTGTGAATAAAGTTCTGGGTCACTGGATATTAACTCAGGTCCTCCCGAAGCTATCCTGTGTTTCTGTTTTTCTCCTTATCGGCTAGGCCTATCATTCTACCAAATATTTCTTATCCCTCTCTCCTCCTCATAGGAAGCTTTTAAAAGATAGGAGCAGGTCTCCCACACTGGTGGTGCTGGAATCCCCATGATCTGTTGATCTATGCATGTGTTGAGCTGTGGTTTTCTGTGATGGCTTTTATTGACAATAAAGGGAGACATCTTTTGATGAGGGGTGGTAGCTACATTTATCTGTAGTTATAAGGATAAAATAGGAATGTAGTAAGGAATTCTGCTTAGTAGCAGAAGTACATTCTGTTATAAAGTCCATGGCCTCACTAGCCTTGACCAATCATTCAAAAGGAGGTCCCATGGGCCTGGCATGTTGTTAGTCTACTGTTCCTATGGGAAACATTGTCAGCCAAGTGGATATATATGTGTATGGTGATATTTTATTTGTATTAAAATGTTATTTGTATGTTAATAAATAAAGTTGCCTGGGGGTCAGAGCTATTAGCAAGCCATAGGAGAAAGCAGTGCAGTGGTGGCGATGCTTGTAATCCCAGCACTTGGTAGGCAGATCTAGGTAAGTCTCTGTGTGTTCAGGGATACAGCCAGTATTGGATACACATGCCTTTAATCTCAATACCAATCATAGAAGACCTGGAGGTCTCTACAGACAGGCCGTGACGAGGCGGTCACGTGGTTGGGTTTACAACCAATGAGAAGGCAGAACAGAAACACTATAAAAAGAAATACACACAGGAAGTAGCTCTGGTTCGGAGAGGTAGGACCACCACAGGAGGAAGGGTAAGGTTTTAGCTCTTAGCTCTGACCTCTTGGCTTACTTCTTTGCATTGGTTCTGTGTTTCTTATTTAATAAGACGGTTGGTTACATCTACATATGTGCCTATATGAAGTTAAGCTGGACCACATCCGTGTGTGTGCGTGTTTATATAGACTTACATGTATCGTGTACAATGAAGAGTAAATGTAAAATAAAATAGTTCCTTGAGGTGTTCCAAAATAAGCTTGATGTCTCTTGTCCTTCATCCCTCCTACCTCTGTATGCTCTCCCACTGGATACCCCATTACAGAACCCTCCTGTGTTACAATGTTTCCACTTCATAGCACTGTATACTGTTGTTTTCCTCCCACGCCCTCTGCTCCACTTCTGGTCCTTTTATGTCCCCCTGATTTCTGAGATCAATTCCTACTGTACACTTTTATCTGAGGATTCTGAGATATGAAATAAAGACTAGAGAGAACTGGGTCTGGGTAATCTCATTTGACATAAACTTTTCCAGCTCCACCCAATTTACCTACAGATTTCATAATTTCATTTTTCCTTTGTACTGCATAGAATTCCATTTATGTGCAGGTCACACATTTTTGTTGTTCATCCATCTGTTGAAGGGTGTTTAGGTTGCTTCCACGTCCTGGCTCTTGTGAATACGGTGGCAGTGAAAACTGCTGAGCAATCATCTGTGAAGTAAGATGCCCAGACCTTTGGTCATAAGCCAAAGAATGGCATATCTAAGCCAATATTAGATTCATGTTTTCGAGAATTCTCCTTACTGATTTCCAGAGTAGCTGTGCCAGTTTGTATTCCCACCAGCAGTGAACGATGATTCTTCTTTCCCTGCTACCTTGCTAGCACTAGTTCCGAGGTATTTTGTTGATCTAAACCAATCGGACTGGGGTGAAATGAAATCTCAAAGTTTTAATTTGTATTTCCCTACTTGCTAAAGGTGATGAACACTTTTTGAGGTTTTTTTCTTAGTCCTTTCTTTCCCTTCTATCGATATCTCTCTGTTTCAAGCCAATATTACTCTAATAACAAAAACCAGGTAAAGATGGAACAAAATCAAAACTACAGACTAATAACCCTGATGGACATAGAGGCAAAAATCCTCCATAAAAATAAAGCAAACTAAATACAAACAGATAATAGGATAATCTTCCACCACAATCAAGTTGGGTTTATCTCAGAAATGCAGGGTAGATTCAACATAGATAACTTAGTAAATGTAATAATTCTTGTTTTATTATTTATTTATTATTAAATGGACATAAAGATAAACATCACATGACCACCTCAATAGATGCAGAGAAAGATTTTGATGAAACCTAACATGTTTTCATGATAAAATTTTTAGACAGAGTAGGACTGGAGGAATCATACCTCAACATAGTAAGGAAACCCACAACCAACAGTATCCTAAATGGAGAAAAGACTGAAAGCATTTTCATGAAAATCACGAGGAGAGAGAGAGAGAGAGAGAGAGAGAGAGAGAGAGAGAGAGAGAGAGAGAGAGAGAGAGCTGCTCACTAGCCATACTCCTTTTCATTATACTACTGGAAGTACTAGCTGGAGAAGTAAGGTAAGAGAAGAAAAATAAAGGTATAAAAATAGGAAAAGAAGAAGAAAACTTATCCCTCCTTGCATTTGATACAATATTATATCTCAGAGATGACAAAATTTACATTAGAAAACTTCTAGAAATATTCAAAAATGTCTGCAAATACAGGATACCTAATAACTTACAAAAATTAGTAGTCTTTCTATACCTCCCCCCCAAAAAAAACACACAAGGAGAAAGTGATCATGGACACACTCCCTGTTATAATAGCATCAAAGAAAATTTAAAAAACTGAAATAATTCTAACTAAGAATCCTAAATAAGAACTTCAGATCTCCGAGGAGACCTAGAAAGGCACTAGAAACTAGAAAGGCATCCTGTGTTCATGGATTGCTGGAATTAGTATTGTGAAAATGATCATCTTACTTGAAGCAATTTACAGAATTCAATACAATACTAATCAAAATAACTAAAACACTCCTCACACCACAGAAATAGAAAACAAAAGGCATCCTAAAATTCATGTGAAACAAAAAAGGATCCTGGGTAGCCAATGCAATCCTGAGGGAAAAAAAGATTAATACTGGAGGAATTGCTATTCTAGACTCCAAGATATATAATTGAGCTATGGTAATAAAAATAATATGGTACTAACACACACAAAAAGACAGGTAGACCAATGGGATAGAATAGGAGGCCCAAACATGAATACTTGTAACTACAGCCACCTGATATTTCACAACAGGAAAAAGCGTGATCATAAATACTTGGAAATTGTTTTCTGGTATTTCAGATGTCTTGATTTCTTTTAGGTATGGTATTCTGAGCTCAGAACAAGTTGTTGTGGTGTCATTGTCTTGCTTTTCACATATGCTAAAAATATAACTCATGATTAATCATTGATCAACATTTCAAATTATAATGGAATTATACTTACAGGTCAAACAAAGAATGTGGGATATTATGGAACACTGTTTAAAGACATTTTACATGCCTGAGTTAATGTTGGAATATGCATATTCAGGATGTGGAAGGTTCTATAGCTTTGGAATGTTATTCCTATTCAGGTTGAATGATAGATATTCAGTTCACATTGAAACACAGTCAGTTTTGCTTGCCACGTTGGATCTAATAAGGTACATTCTACACTAACATCTACTAATTTAAATATCCCATTTGTCAACAAGAATGCATATATCAACTGTGATTTTATATGACATATATCAATCAGTTTGTATAATAATAGAGAACAGAAGACAATGTATAAAAGATAAAGGAATAGGTATACTCATAATAGATATAGATAGATTGTAGATTATCATTGGATAAATAGCAGTTATACATAAATGACTGGCTCTGCTGAGGTATATGATATAAATATATATATATAATATATATATGATATAAAAAGATTATGATCAACAGATGATCAATAATACATAGATAAATAAGAGTTATAAAGTAACATCAACAGAGATATAGTTGAATATAAGAATCAAGAAATAAATTATTGATAGCTAGATTAAAAAGTAAGTGAATGCATATTGAACTAACCTTGGAACTTAAATGTTTGGATGCTAACACATCCAGATTAAGCCAACATGCCTTTTCAAATTCTGTTGTCAGGCCAACCAAAAGAGCCGCCATATGGATGGTTTCTAAAGCACAGAGGAATTGCACCTGCAGTTGATAACCCACAAGAGAAATGGAAATGTGATTAAGCTAACCATGTACTGTGCTGTTCTGTTTTTATCTTCCTACACATTACCTTTCCTACAAAAGGAATACTTTCAAACGATGCTATTACTTTAATAGCTTCCATTTGCATTCTGTATTTTCATTGTGTCAGTTATCCGATTCCGCTTATATGATGAAATTTGTGGGCCTCGTGGCTATTTTAATGTGATGCCTTTTATACTGTAATTGAGGGAGTCTCCAATGAATAAAGAAAATGGTTTCAGAGGGTTCTTAAGCCCTCAACAGACATCAGCTAAATGTTAAGAGGGCCTCTGGATCCCCTGGTGCTATATTTTCTAACCATGAAAGAAATGTCATTATTGTAAATTCCCAGGTTTTGTCTGGAAATCTTGTACTAGATCCCTTGAGCGTCAGTTCAGTTAATTAATTCAAACAATTTCCTCTCTAATCTCTAAAACATTTTCATATTTAAGACAATAAATGAGGTACTTAAGGGGTTCACTCATTGTTGGTCATTAATATGCCAGGGAATTATAAAAATTACTCCTGGTATTTGGTGGCATGGATAATGTCTCTCTTTCTCCCTATATTTCTGACCTGGACAAGGTTGAAGCTAGGCTCCCTGGCTTTCTCTGAATTTAAGAAAACACTACTTGCTTTCCACTTGCTTTGGTTTAACACATACCCTGGTGCTCCCCTTTTTCTTTCAGGAATAAATTTCATATGTGGCTTGATAGGACATGCCAAATTGAAGATTAAATTAGTTAATAAAAACTTTGAAATTAGTGATTAGTTTAGAAGAAGAAGAATTGCCTTTACCTTGAACCAGTACATAAGGTTAATGCAGTGGGGTGTGGTGGCTCCAGTAACTTTCACACAAATTGGCGATTGTGTTACACATTAAAGGTAGTCAGCCCAAATGAATCCTCATGAGGTTTTTAGGGGAAAAGCTATTTGTTCACAAATCTACTTTGATCTATTTGAACAATTGGTTTAATTTCATAAAATGTTGGACTGTGACCCTAAGGATAAAATTTCATTGCACATCATGCCTTTGTCTCTGAATTTTCAAATCGAAACAAAGCATGGGACATAACATTTTCTCTAAAATAAAACCTTCAGCTCATTTGTCAATATGAGTTTAATAGCTGGTCCTTAAAACAGCTTCTCTGGGGAAAGACAGCTGAGATGAAAAGTGTAACAGACTGTTACTTATTGAAAATGGTTTCTGTTTGCATACCCCTTAAACTTAAAGTCATTTAATTTTATGATCATTATAAATTGAGTACACACACATACACAAACACACCACACACACACACACACACACACAGACACACACACACACACACACACACAGTTACAATCTGAAATTATGGTGTTGATGGGCCCAGAGATTAGGAGATGTCAAAATTGTACACAGTTACTGCCTCTAAATTCAATGAGACACACATGGGAAAAGAAAGTACTTGTTACAAGATTAGTCTTGTCACAGGGAGTTCACTCAAAGCAGCAAAGCTGCTCCTATATAAAAAGATTCTCATATTATTCTAGTAATCTCTCAAAGGTTTCTTCCATAGAAATATTAAATATTTACATTGTAAGCAGCATTTTACTTAAAATATTTACTCATCAATATTGTTATCCTCATAGCATTGATTTCACAGTGAAGATCATGTTTGGATGATCAAATACAGTGTTTATTTGTAAATCATTAAATAATAAGACTGTTTCTCTAAGCACTATCACCTGGCAAGTCCCAGTTTTTTCTAAAGATGCTTACAATTGAAATAGTTGATTACCCATAGCTTCACCATGTAAGATTTTGTATAATTTTCATTGCTTAAATAGATATAATAATCTCATTATGTATTCTATTTCAATTTATTACTTTAAGTATCAATTTTGATAGTCTTTTGTTTTGTAATTCATGAGCCTGAATGCCAATATGGCTTTGATACAAAGGACAGAAATCTTTTGCTCCATACCCCAAAATAAACTCAATATTTATAACTTAAAACAAAAATATTGAGGTTAGTATGCATAAAAACATAACTTTAAGTAAACTAAGATGCCTGTCATTTATCTGCACCCTATGAATTTATGCATACAAATTTCTCTTAACATTTTTGAATAAGTATCAACCAAGACTCTGCATTTAGCTGGCTGAGCACTCAGTCATAGTCAGAATAGCTTGGAGTAATTGTGTGCCAAGAAGGTAGACATCTTAGCCAATGTTGTATTGCTGTGAAGAAACACCATAACCATGACCATTCTACTAAAGGGAAACATAATTAGGGCTGGCTTACAGTTCAGAGGCTACGTCCACTATCATCATGGTGGAAAGGCTGTTCTGTAAAGGGAGCTGAGTGTTCTACATCTGGATCAGCAGGCGGCAAGAAAGCACTGGGACCGGCTTCTGCTTTTGAAACCCTCAACCCCACCCCCAGTGACACACTTCCTCCATCAAGGCCACACCTCCCAACCCCTGTCCAATTGTGCCACCCCCTAATAAGGAAGCCTAAGGGGCCCATCCTGATTCAAACCATCACAGTAGTGAACATCTCAGGGAAAAGGGAACTGCTTACTGCTGTGCTACCCAGCGTAAGTATCTCTTAACTTTCCACTTGCTTCCTGTTCTCCCTTCTCAGTTCAAGGATTGTTATGTTCTACACTTGGAAATAAAGAGGAAAATAAGATGCCCAAAAGAGACTAAAAGCTTTTAAGTAGAACTAGAAGAAACAAAATTGAAAAAAAAAAATAGAAATAGAAATGTGTATTTAAGTTGCAAATAATTTCTATTGGTTTTATTGATGGAAAGGATAACCTGAATTTAATTTTTACATACTATAAAATAATAAGTAATAAGTAATACCTCCTTTAAATATGCATTTCATATGTTTTGGTAATTCTCTGTGTAAATGCCTTTACTTCTATTTTCCTCTCCCTTTATTCTTATGATTTTCAAATAATAGAACTTTATTAAAATATGAAGCTTTGTAAGAAAAATAATGGAAAGAATATTACTAGCTCCTTCAAAACACTTTCCATTATCCCGGATTCTCCAGCAGTGCAAAAAACACAATTCAGACAAAAAGAAGGTCTTTTGTTTCAAAGAATTCTATTGTATGATGAGGCTAGCAGGTCTGGAAAGAATAAGGATAGTCAGAACCACGGAAGAGAGGCTGAGATAAAATTTTATGCCATAACCTAGTGAGAGTAATGTACAAAGCATGCCAATAGACTGGTGTTTTGATATTACAATCTTAAAGCAGAATTCATTCTTTCCTAAGAAACAAAGCAGTTGCTAGTAAAAGCATTACCTGATTGGATGTGACACACTCACCCTGTGTACAATAAATTGATTGTTAATTTAACTGATTGTTAATATTTACCATGTCTGAAAAAAACACTCTTCTAGTAATATCTAAGTTAGATTAAGACCAGAGCACTATAACCCAGCATACTGACATGTACAATTACTATTTACCTATATATCTAACTATCCACCATTCATCCATCCATCCATCCATCCATCCATCCATCCATCCATCCATCCATCCATGCATCCATCCATCCATCCATCTACCTATCTACCTACCTACCTACCTATCTACCTATCTTACCTATCTATCTACCTACCTACCTACCTACCTACCAACCTAACCTATCTACCTATATAGCATGTTTTCTCAGATCACCAGGCCCCAAATCAAGAGGTGGTGACTTATTATTAGTTATGAGTGCTTGGTCTTAGTTTTGGCTTGTTTCTGGCTAATTTTTTTTAACTTAAATTAATCTGCTTCTCTTCATCTACATTTTTGCATTGGGGCTTTTTACCTTTCTTTCATTCTGTATGTCCTACTTCTCTGCTTCCTGTGCGTCTATCTGACTGGCTGGAGGCTGCCTGGCTGGCTGGTCCTGAGTATCTCCCTCTCCTTTTCTCTTGTCCTCTTCTCCTGAGCATAGATTCCTCCTCCTACTTATTCCTATGCCTGCCAGCCCCAGCTATCCTTGTAGTGCCTAGCTGTTGTCTGCTCAGCTTCTTATCAGACCAATCAGGTGCCTTAGACAGACAAGATGAAACAGCAACACATCTTTACATAGTTAAAGTAATATTCCACAATATATATATATATATATATATTTCTGCCATCTATCTATCTATCATCATCATTTATCATCATCTCTCTGTTCTTAATGCATTCATTCTGATGGCTACCAGTAGTACACTTACTGAATCCTCTAGTTCTTTTCAATCATTTTAGAGCTGTAATACTTCTTACATTTTGCTATCATGTGTCTATTCTTTAATAGATTATACACTTTTTTAGGAGCATACATCTAAAGTTGAAGAATAGGGAGTCAAGTTGTGTTACAAATTTATTAGGAATCTACTCAAACTCAGGCAGCATGGGAAAATATTGGGATATAGTGATCCACAAAGGAACGCATACTGATACACTAATCCTCAAAAGAATATATAGGCTCAAACATTTGTGGTACTATAATGACATGCCACTTAAATTAAGAGTGTAAAGCCTTATATTTCCAATAAATAAAACTGGAATAATTAGTAGCTATATGAAGAAAGGTTTATTAAGCTATATTTTCCCACCAAGAAAAATTATGATAAAGAAAATTTAAAGATGATTTAAAATTGAGAGTAAATTCTCATTAAGCACATTTAACATAATATTACTAATCTATGTTAAAATATATGTTTAAATTAGAAGTAAGGGTATAATACACACAACCATGTGAAAGAGACATAATTAAGCATTCCTCTGAGGAGGGCCTGCTATACAGATTGCAGCATCAACTTTTATCTCAATCTCCATTCCAAGGATCAAAATAAAATTATAGTTTCTAGACTTACCAATCTCCATTACATCTCCAAGTTCTAAGGATTAAATAGCTTTCTCTTTCTCTTTGGCTGGAGAATACTAATGTTAGAAATATAATATTTATGAACAAAGGTAAGACAGTGGTATTGTGGAATATTAGTTTAAGATGTGTTACATTCATTTATGCTGTGTAATATTTGTTTAATGATGAAAAGATGTGTTGCATTCTTTTATTTTGCATTTTAACTCTGTATAGCTGTGTTACTGTGCCTGTCTAAAACACCTGATTGATCTAAGAAAGAGCTGAATGACTAATAGCTAGGCAGGCGAGAAAAAATAGATGTGGCTGGCAGGCAGAGAGAATAAAGAGAAGAAATCTAGGTGTGTGTGCACGAGAGAGAGAGAGAGAGAGAGAGAGAGAGAGAGAGAGAGAGAGAGAGAGAGAGAGAGAGAAACAAGAAAGGGAGAAAAGGAGAAGGACCCTAGAGGCCAGTCACACAGCTCCACAGCCATCCACTGAGCAAGAAGGAAAGAAAGATATATAGAATAAGAAGGAAAGAAAGATATATAGAATACAGAAGGGTAATAGCTCCAGAGGCAAAATTTAGTTAAAGAGAAATGTGATAATTTAAGTTAGAAAAGCTGGCTAGAATCAAGCCAAGCTAAGGTCAGGCATTCATAATAAGAATGCACCTCCATGTATACGTATTGATTTGGGAGCTGGGTAGTGGAGCCCCAAAGTGTTAAAACAAAACAAAAAAAAAACAAAAAAAAAAACCACTGTTGTGGTTCACAAAAGATGAAATGCCAACAACAGATTAGTGAAAAATCAAATTTGTACATTCCCGTCATTCTATGTTGGATTACTTTTTATTTTATTTGAGAGGTGTTCACCACACCCATGTGTGGTAGACCACGTGTGTATAGCACTTTACACTATATTAGCAATGCTGTTCTTTGCCTGCTGTATGCCTCACACATTTTGTACCTGTATTTTATTTGCCTTTTCAGTTTTACTAAATCTTATGCTAAAAAAATTTACATTTTTATAGTTTGTTTTTATATTTCAAGTGGCCTCTTGAGTCCTGTTTTTCATGATGCTTGGACATGCATATTTTTCTCTCTGTGATTCAATACAAAACAAGTAAAATGTCAGGTTGTTCATTATCATTAAGAAAATAATCAGAGCCGGGCGGTGGTGGCGCACGCCTTTAATCCCAGCACTTGGGAGGCAGAGGCAGGCGGATCTCTGTGAGTTTGAGGCCAGCCTGGTGTCCAAAGAGAGTTCCAGGAAAGGCACAAAGCTACACAGAGAAACCCTGTCTCGAAAAACCAAAAAAAAAAAAAAAAAAAAAAAAGAAAATAATCAGCTTGAGCTAGCAGAAAAGTATTTTAATGTTGATGACTAGAAACTGAAACTAGTTTTTTATGGCAGAAACCACAAAAACCCAAACACCAGTTCCAAGAATGTCATCATCTCTAGAGGTAAGGATTGCCAGGAGAGTGTTTCGGGGACTGGTTCTGGTCCTTCCTTACCTCCTACGTAAGCAGCATGGCCTCAAGGACACACATGATGTATGACTGAAACTAAATGGTGGAACCTGGATGTGTACCTTGACCTACTGGACTGCTAAGCTCAATCCCCTCCCCTAACCCCACGTTTCACCCCATTTTCTGCCTTGAGTCCTTTAAATAAAATTAATTAATTAATTGATTAAAAAATCAGATGGGCAGTCCAATGGTTCCATATTTCCTGGGACCTCTCCTGCTATATAGGTGCTCTGCTTTTACTCCCTCTTTCTCTCCTCTCACTAAAGCTCCCACTTATGGGTCTATAATAAACTCCTCTAAAACTTGTGCTCACTGGTCCTTGAATTCCATTCTTTGAGTTTGGAAAACAAGAACCAAGAAGCCTCTGGCTCAGGGCAGCTCTAACAGGAGGTAAGTTTCTCAACCAAGAACAATGCTGCCATTCACAAAAACAACCCAGTATTTCCCTAAGTTTGCCAAGGGGTGAAACCTTGCTAAAAACGTTCAAGACAGGGCTTTCCCCAGCATTCGAGATGGACTTCATATTCATAATAAGGGGAGACACGTAGAATAGCAAGCGGGCATGTCGCTTCTCACTGGAACTTTAGAAAACATCATTTGATAGATGATTTAATTGGTGTTGTAAGGCGCGATATTAATTAAAACTGTTTTGTCTTCTGGGCTGTATTTTTTAATAAAACATTGTGATTCACTGATGGATCACTTAGATATTCCAATTGTCTCTCAGATACCAACTAGATTGATTCTCTTTTATCGAGAAATAAAATGTCCTTAAACTTTCATTACAGTGATATTGAAAAATTCATTGCCCTCCACAGGAAATCTGAAAATTCCCAAGAGGCATATGTTCTTATAATCATGGATGGCTCATAAATCTGGCTTCTGTTAAATTAGTTCAACTTAGCAGTCATATGCCATTGGATTTCGTCTATATGTGTTCATAAGCATACTTGCCCAACTGTAAAACTGTTGCCCTTTATTTTAATTTTTATGACACGTACCTAATCATGTTTAAATTAATATGTATACAATTATCCTCTAAAGCATATTGAGAGAGAAAGAAAGATGTATATACTTACAGTGATAGAGTTTTAAATACTGCTACTGGGGAAATCTGGATTCCCTTTTGGGTTCTTGGTCTTCTCAATAAAAAGATTTTAATGTGGATTCAGATGGAAACTCAAGGGCAACTTTGTTAAGTTTGACAGAAAACTGAGAAGGCAGGCAAGCTGAAAACCCCGGGCCTGTAAGGAGGAGGGAGGTGCAGAGGAGGAAGAAATAAAAACATGCCTTCTGAGTTCGGTTCTAAGAAAGCTGCCACATTCAGCAACAGAAATCAGCAAGTAGCTCTAGGCCAGAAAGATGGCATGGGGATCTAAGTTTCCTTAGACTTCTGGAAAGAGACAAAGAAAAAAAATAAAGAAGAAAACTATATGTTGTTTGAATTTTGAACCCAATTCAGAGGAACACACTGATCTTATACTGTAATGGACTTCAGATCCCAACATCCACATTATGTAGATCATCACCACCTATAACTCCAAACACCCTCCTTTGACCTCAGAAGGCACTAGACTGCCATGCACAGACCCATGCACAGACATACCCATTCGTGCCTAATTAAAAACAAAATGAGAGATATTTTAAATGAAAACTTTAATAATCTGTGTGTGTTGATAATGTGGGGACAATGAATCAGCTTTAACTAAGAGATCAACAGCAATGAAACCCCTTGAGCTTTACTGGGATACTGGGATGGTAGTGACTTAAAGCTGAAGAATTAGCTGTGTTTAATAAGACTTCACTAGAGAGGAGGTTAAATGATCAGTGTCTCATGAGAACAGTAGGAACTTGTTTCCTAAGAACCTGCACACACAAGCTGTGGTTCAAGGGGAACAAGGATGCATCTCAAACCAGTAGACAAACTTCGCAATGTAGACGAGTTTCTCTCCTGGTATTGGTTTGGAAAACACAGAAACTATAGGATAGAAAGTATCATAGAGTGAGCCTGATGCTTGACATCATGTGGCAGGTTTAAAGTCTTCATGGAGAGGCCAGGAGATGTCATTGGTGAAGGTGTGACCTCAGTTGCAATGGAGAATCTCGATATTAGAGACTCCTGCAATACAGGACATGCACAAAGAATAACAGCAGTTGTCAAATGGAGGTCGCCTAAACCTGTACAATAAGTTGTATATGCTATTTTAAGTCCCTCATTGAGGTCCTTCCTGCCTTCCTTCAAGGATGCCTTGCTGTGGGATGGTCTGTATGTCAAATTGCTCTGATTGGTCAATAAATAAAACACTGATTGGCCAGTGGCCAGGCAGGAAGTAGGTGGGACAAGGAGAGAGGAGAATTCTGAGAAGCGGAAGGCTGAGGCAGAGAGACACTGCCAGCCGCCGCCATGACAAGCAGCATGTGAAGACTCCGGTAAGCCACAAGCCATGTAGCAAGGTATAGATTTATAGAAATGGATTAATTTAAGATATAAGAACAGTTAGCAAGAAGCCTGCCACAGCCATACAGTTTGGAAGCAATATAAGTCTCTGTGTTTACTTGGTTGGATCTGAGCATCTGTGGGACTGGCGGGTGACAAAGATTTATCCTGATTGTGGGCAAAGCAGGCAAACTCTAGCTACAATGCGTGGCACCCTGTAAGCTAAAATGAGACATCCCCTTCCCTCAGATGTTTTTGATTTGGAATATTTTGTCCCACTTACAGAAAACCAAGTAGGACACTGGTTTTCAGGGTCTTTGGCCTGCTTCATGTTTCTATTCCTTCTTCTGTGTGAACTCAGAGAAAGTGAGCACTCTGGAGTAAAAAGATCCACTCTGTCTAACCAGCTACACTCTACCCCTAGGCAGTTCAGGAAAGGACAAGGTCATGCATGAGGCAGACATGCTGCTAGACCAGCCCCTTTGCAGTGAGCATTAGAAACTCTGAGGTGAGCACTTCTTTAACCTTTCTTCTGGTAATTTCCCAGTTCGTACATTTCAGTCGATCTAGTATCTTACACAATACTTCCAGAGATTTGACTACATGTTCAACCTATGCCCCACTCCAACACGGCTGTGGCCCATGTAGGCCGTGGACATTAGAGTTTATTACCCAAGGTTCATCATCAGAAAACCCATACCCAGAGGGTTAATTTAATGCAAACCAACTTTGAGTCTGAGATTTGTCAATAGACTCGTGTAGAATTCCTGTTTCCCAGGCATTGTTTGGGAAGGTTATGTACTTAGGATGTGCAAGGTAGCTAGTAGAAGTGGGTCCCTCAGTGTAAGTCTTTGAAGGAAATGCCCACTTCCTGCTCGGGTCCAGCTCAAGGTCCTTCCCAGTTTTCTACCTTAGACACAGAGGCAGTAGGCTTCTCCTGACACACACACTAAACCATGCTTCTCTTTCTTCATCATGACAAACTGAAACCCTCTCGAATCTTGAGCAACAGACATTGCCTCCCTTAAGATGCTTTGTTAAACTGTTTTGTCCCAATAATAAAAAAAAATCATTTGTATGGAAAAGTCACACCAAGTATGGTGATTGCTATAAAACACAAATTTGAAATGTAATTCTTAAGCCTTCAGAACTTTCTCAAGAGGAGAGATTGAAAATTACGGAAGGTTTATAAGTATTTATTTATTGAAATTAAAATCTTTCCCTTTTCTTTTTCCTCCCTCCAGCCACTCCCATGTGCCCTCCCGCTGCTCCCTGTCAATTGCATGCCTCTGACTACTTTCATAATTGTTATAGTATATATAATAAATTTATTAACTATGTATTCCTGAGTATATACATACGACCCTCTCAGTCTGTACAATGTTACTGGTATTTATATGAATTCAGGGCTCATCACCAGAAGGAGGGAAATCTTAGGGGGCTCCAACCCTAGACAGGGAACTAAAGGCATCTAGGGAATGCTGAGAGAAGGAGAAATCACCACCTCTGGAAAGAGCCTCCCAGGTGGTGATTGAAGGTTTGGAAATGTGAGTTTAACAAGGCTTAGCATGTTTTAAGTAAAGCTAATCAGGGCATTCTTGTAGAAGTTCAGGAACCCAGAATGCTGATAGAAATGAAGACAGTAAAGACTGAAGTCACAAGGTTTCAGATGGGAATGAACAGTCTATCAGTGATTGGATAAGTAGCTCTTTGTGTTGCAGTTGTAGAGGAATCTAGTGACTGTACTTGTGTATGAAGTATGAATGAGGCTGGCTTTAACAATAATTAGCTGTTTGATTTGACAGAGCAAATTTGCAGAAAATGTAACACTCAGGCTGTGGAAGTGTTATTGGCAGCTACTTTCATGGAGTAGTAATAGAAAAAAATAGAGCTGAAAGATGAGAAAAAGTGCTATTTGAGAAGGGTAGTGTGTTGAAAGCTGCTGGTCAAGAGACCACATACAGAGCACATTAGAATTATGTAAGAGATCTGTGCTCTCAAAAATAAACTGAATTACTGGCCTGGAAATAGGAAAGATGCTTTGAGGACAAGACTCCATATATTAGAAGGCTTCAGGTTAAAACTGAAAACCCAAACAACCAGCTCATGCACTGAGGACAGGTCCCAGTTCCAGTGCATTTGAAAGATTTTGAAATAAAGAAAGAGTGCTATTTCCCCATTTCTGTGCTTAAGGATACCTATGTATTGAAATGTTTGCCCTTCATCAGTCACACATACCACCAAAAGACATTCCATTGATGGCCTAAGGGAGCCTGCCTACATATCAAGCTGCCCATGGAATAGTGGTGGTGTGCTTGCTTGTGTGCAAGTGTTACAATGTCATAGGCGTTCAACCAAAAGTCCCAGAAAAAATATACATATATATTACATAGTACATAGACAATGTATAACAGCATCAGTTCTCTGCATGGAGTTTCTTATCAAGCTATGCATAAAGATATTATGGCAAAACTTATGTGGCAGTGGAGATCCCAGGACATCAGACATGCTATCACAGTGGATTATCTGCCAACCACAGCTGTAGTCACATAATAGAACTCTCTCAAGGAAAAATCCCTGCTTCCTGTAGGTGACATCCATAGAGGTGATATCGTCCATCCAGATAGAAATGAGGTGATGCCTTCACATATCCAAGAAACAATACGTGGAGCTGCAGGTTTTGATGTTTGAACTGTTGACCTTGTGCTGGTCTGGTGATTTCTTGTTTTCATCCAGTTCCTCCATTTTGTAAATGGAGGGGAAATGTTATCTATGTTCTGTTATATGTGAAGTATGTAGCTTGTTTTCCTAGTGTTATAGAGACTCACAGATAAGACATTGCGTAGAATCTCAGAAGAAACTGGAGTTTCTTTTAGGGATTATGAGACTGATGAGTACATGAGCACACTTGCATTTGGGCTGGACATATTTTTGATCACAGGATGATCATAGGCCTGTGAGACCTAGGGACACAGGGCCAGGAACAGAAAGTTCTGTTTTGAGTCTGAAATGCCCCCATTGTAGGCTCATGAGTTTGAACACCTGATCCTCGGCTACTAACAACTGGCCAGAGGTTGTGTCACCCTTGGGATTTAGAGCTAAGTCCTCAGATTCAGGTCACTAAAGGTGGGCCTTTGAAGGTTTCACATTATCTGGTCTTGGCATGGCTTTCTGCTTCCTGACTGGTGACAGTGTGAGGAGGAAAATCTGCATACTTCTGCTTCCACAGAAAGTGCTTCTTGGAGTATCACACCTTCCTCACCTGGACAAAGTGAAATCCCCCCAAAACTGTGAACATAGATAAACATCTCCTCTCTTAAATACCTTTTTCCAGTATTTTATCAAGGCAGTGAGAAAAGTGTCAAATACACATACCTCATGAAGTTCTTAAATCACTATGGCTTCTTGTTAGACACAGTTACATCACAGTCCTCATGAAACCGAAAGCTCTCTACATATGTCATTTGTGATTATTCGACAGGAAACCAGAAGAATTCCCCCCTTCAAGACCACTTGCTTCTATTGAACCCTAAGAATTTGTAAGTAGACTGTACTCAACATGGGGGCTCATATTGCTGCTCTCCTGCTTGATTATTTAAAGTTTTTCTTTTATATCTAAAATCCCTCACTTTCCCTCGTCATATTAAACATTTAAGACTGCTTGTTGCAGAATTGAAATTTCCTTCCCCTGCTGCGTTTATCTTTGCATCCTTTTTATAGAGTCTCCTTTTTCATATGAGCTGCACTTTACTTGTAGAATTCATTGTTATATTTCATTTGGCATTAGCTCCAGAAAACATTCACTTCCTGTTACATCATTAAAACGTATGGCTCTCTAGAGTGTTTCTTTTATGCACACAGCAAGCTACTTCCCCACTTTAAAGTATATGCAAACTTTTGAGTTATTACCATCCTAGAATAGGCACCGTTAAAATTATTCTCTTACTGTTATAAGAAAATTATTAATAAGTTATAATGTAAAAATAGCCACCTGTAACTTGAATAACACACGTGTGTTGCTTAATCAGCAAAGCAAAGAAAGAGAGAAATGAAGTGATTACTAATATCAATCCTGAATTTTCCCAAGATAGTATTTTCTGAACAATCATGGGAAAAGGAACAAGAGAAAGAGAAGGATTTCAAACCACATTTATCTCCCTGTATAGAAGAAAGAAAGATGGGAAGTCAGACCTCACTTGAGTTTAAATATTCTCTGGGATCAGGAATGAGAGAAAAAGGGTTTTCAGAAATGGAGCCTATAAACCCAGGTGAGAATCTCTATCGCTTCCTCAGCAGTGTGTGCTCAGAGTGAAGTGTAAGAGGCTCAGGAAAGAACAGCCACAGTACATCGAGACAATCAAGGAGACACTTCAGAGTTTGTACAGGAAAGAGGAACTAAGATCAGCATGGATCTAAGATGGATACAACCTCTTCAAAAGCACATAGAGGGTTTATTAATCATATATTGTCCATACTATCAATAAATGCCTTATAGTTTTTTAAAGAATTAAACATTCTACAGGATATGCTTTTGTATTGTAGTTTGGTTAACTGGGTTTTTTTTCCCAGAAAACTCACAGTAAAACATTTTGAATATTAAAGAATGTTCTTTGTAATTGAAATGTTGAAGAATATATTAGGATAAAGACTAAAAATTACTTAAAATAAGAAAAATAGATACAACAAATAATACAATTATAGTACTGTGAAGGAACCCACAGGTTTATGTTATCAATGCTAGAAATTAAAACTTGCTTAAAATTAAAGAGTTCGGCTTCCATTCTTTGGTTCTATAAAATCAAAACATCTTCCCACACAGAAGGCAGAAAGTTCAATAACAAGGCAACTGAAGTAATGGATCAATAAAAAAGAAAGAAACATCAACACCCACCAAATACATTTGTTTATAAGTATTGGTTAATTGCACTTGAATAAATTTAAACATAACTGTCCATCAAAAGGCACCATTGAAGCAGGTAAAAATAGATGCAAATGAATGAGTAATAGAGATCACAGAGATGTAAACACTAGGAGTTCAGAAATTTAAGGATAGGAAACAATGGATATCCCAGTTCCAGGAGAGAGAGTGAATATTCCATTCTTTTGTCTGTGTGTTCTACTTGGATCTATTTTATAGCTCAGATGTCTCCTATCTACATTGCAAAGGGCAGATCTTTCTTTTCTGACCTACTGATTTTAATTTTAATATCTGCTAGAAATATTCTCACAGAAATCACTAGAAAACATGCTTTATCAAATATATACCTTCTTACTCATGTTGACACATAAAACTAGCTATTACAGATCTATGAAAAGATATGTCCAATCACGTCCAGATTTGTTTTTCTAATAATAATTCTGAATTTGGAAGTGGCATTAGCATTCCCTAGTAGCAGCCAGGATAAATAATTTGCAGTAGAGTTATAAAATGCAATGTTATACACTGTGACACTGTGCAATAGAAATGAATAAATCTTTTCACAAAAAAGTATCTGAATTTAAAGCTATAGTTAAGTGAAAATATAAGAAACAAGTAAAAGAATGTAACATGTAAGAAACTAAATGTAAGAAACTAGTAAAAGTTTAAAATGATGGATAGTCTATAGTGATAAAAATTCACAATAGTGCTTCCACATGACAATAAATGTGTACAAAGGAACATCTTTATGTGTGTTTAGTATATTCTCATATATTTTCTAAGTAGAGGTGTTTTAGAGACGTGAGTGAGTGTGTGTGTGTGTGTGTGTGTGTGTGTTATGGTGTGGTGGGGTGTGAGTGGTGTGTGTATGTGTGTAGTAGTAGTAGTAGTAGTAGCAGTGTGTAGATAAATCTAAATCTATAAAGAAGAATTTATTTTCTTTGCTATGCATTATATCTCAAGTGCCAATGTTTATCACAATCATATTTCTCCTTTAGCTAAAACCTAGTTTCTCAATGATGCCGCAAAATTCCATGCATGAGTAGTGGATATTGTCGCCCTTTTCTATCAAACCTATTCCAATCAGATTCGCACATACACTGCTCACTACTACAATCATCTATAGAGTGAAAAATTTTAATTACAACATTTCAGCCAATTTTATCATATTTAGTAATGACCTTTCCATTAATAAATGGTATACATATTGTCAGTCTTGTTAAAGCAGGTTTTCACATTCTAACCTCTCTGGAATATGTCCCTGACTTATTCTCATTTGCATTTATTTCTCTCTCTGTCTGCCTCTTATTCCTTCTCTCTTTGTTTGTTTGTTTGTTTGTTTGTTTTTTTGAGACAGGGTTTCTCTGTGTAGTTTTGCAGCTTGTCCTGGATCTCGCTCTGTAGACCAGGCTGGCCTCGAACTCACAGAGATCCACCTGGCTCTGCCTCCCAAGTGCTGGGATTAAAGGCGGGCGCCACCACCGCCCAGCTTCTCTATCTTCTTTACCAATTCTTCATCTCTATAATTTAGTCCTTGAAAAATCAACGTAGTCTACTTCCATCTGAGAGACTTTCCATTTGACCACCAAACCTTCTATCTGGTTGGCTCCTGACTGTGTTTCCAGATTTGGCCTCTTCCTGAGCACTGCCTAGAGCGAGAGGTCTCATTGCACACTCCATGTCTGCAGCTGTTTCGACACTGTGTTGTCACACACACTGCCTCTAATGCTATCAAAGGCGTAAAGTTATCACTAGGCTTTCCCTAGGTCACAGCAAAAAAAAAAAAAAAAAAAAAAAAAAAAAAAAAAAAAAAAAAACCTCTTCTACCTTCTTTTCTAAATGACAGTCTGTTCTCCACATTGCAACAACAGAGGTTTTTGTCTCAACATGACTCAGATCATTAAACAGAGCTGATGAAAACCTCTCACTAAATTTCGTTACCATTTAGAAAGCTGTAAATCCTCACATCTGTCTGTTTGATGTCATCCACTATCGTCTTGTTCTTCTACTGTCCATATTACTTTTTTCTTTCTCTCATGGTACAGTCACACTGTTTGTAAGATTTATTTACTGTTCATTTTAGGTGCTTAGTGAAATTACAGCATTTGCAATTGATTATTTCTTCTGATCTAATGATTTTCCTCTGACCACAAAGGACACAACCTTCTTCTCTATTAGTTTCTCAGCACAGATTTCACTTACTATACAAATTATAGAGCCAATTCTCCTTACGTTGGGTCTCCCTACTTGCTACCACAGCCAACTGTAGAGTGAAAATGTTAATTGCATCTATACTTACATGAACAGAGTTTTCTTGTCATTATCTACTGAACAATGTAGGACAGCATTGCGTTGGGTGAACATGTAAACTAGAAAAAATTGATTTAATGCATACAGGAAGATTCACAAAGACTCTATGCCTTTCATATAAGAAATTTAACTTAGAATTTGTGATCTATGGTGGGGTCCTAGAATCAATCCCCTAAATATACAAATAATTACGTACACATAATCATACAACTGTAAGTTCCAAACACTGTATATGTAAGTACCTTTCCCCTCCTACTTAAGTTTGCTATTCTCCTTATACATATCCTTCTATCCAATCCTGTCAAGTTACCTTATTTTTCAACTGTTGTACTAATATGCAGGTTCCATTATTACTCTAATTAATATTTTCATTGTTCCCCACAGATTCATCTTCTGAAACTGTCAGAGAACCTCACAGGAAATAAATGATTGAATCCACTTAAAATAAAATACTTAAAATGTCTTTTCTTAATGCTGAAATCCCTGTCCTTATTTTTGCACTCCACATGAAGGTCTCCTGTCATGTCGTCTGCCTTTCTTATGCTTTTACTCCAGGTGTGTTCTTAGGGTCATATAGCTTAGCAGATAAAGGAAGCCAAATCTTTCAACCCCAAACAACTCATTATTCAGTCCAATGAAGTCTTACTGGAGTCCATGAATAACCTCAAAAGAAAGAGAACAAGAGAGAGAGAGTGAGAGAGAGAGAGAGAGAGGAAAGAGAGAGAGAGAGAGAGAAAGAGAGAGAGAGAGGAGAGAGAGAGAGAGAGAGAGAGAGAGAGAGAGAGAGAGAGAGAGAGAGAAGAAAGAGAAAAGAAAGAAAAATAATGTAAAAACATTATCTGCAAAAACAATCACTTACTTGCTATCTAGTCAGGCTCAATTTAATTTGTGAAATTCACATGCACCACAATTATCTCTGTCATGTGATGCTGCAATGATAATTTCTAACATTACTAAGTTAATATAGTTGTGAAAATGCCTGCAGAATGTATCTCAGCAGTTTTGATGGTAAATTGGTGTTTGAGGTAGTATGTGAACACTTGTCTTTGTCATGTGGAAGATGGAGCAGGTAACCACTTGAATCAGAAGTTTGCTTAGTCCCTTCCTCACTTTTATAAGTTTGAAATGGGAAGACTCCAGATTATCATTTAAATATTTGAATTCAAAAGAAAAACAAAGTTAAGTTCTACCAAGCACCAGGTGAATTCAAACTATTGGTTTGACGAATAAAAATTTATAGAAAAAAGTAGTTAAGAAAAGTAAAAATGAGTACACCTAGAAATAAAACCATCTTACTCATTTAAGATCCCACCTTCTCTAGATATACATATGAAATATTTTAACTTTCAAACTCATAAGACATATAGATAAAAGTTTTCTGTATCTCCTGATAGATTTCTTCAGTTATATTCTGTTCAATCACGTGACTATGTATTCCATGAACAACAGCATACTGATAAAATACATCCAAATATGGACTCAGTGGAAAGTTTTGAAATGACTCTGAAATGTTTCATACATATCTCAGTTACCATGCATCAATTTATTCTCCATACAGAGCTCAACTCAGGAACTAAAATACAAAACATGTATATTCATCACTTCAATTAAAGAGTTAGTATTTTTATACAAATGGTAAATCTTTTTGGAGTTTTCATGGAGAATGGCATTATGGACCTTGGGTTTATCAGAATTTGACACAATCAAGTCTACTCTTTAACTATTTCTCCTAGAAACAAATCTAATTGGCTTAATTTTGTTCACAAGATTTTTTTCCTGAAATAATTATCATTCCACAAGATATAACTGCATTACACAGAGTCGCAGAACAATCTTCTTGAGTAAGCTCTGCAGGACAGGCAGCCCTTGTTCCAAATGAATTCCCAGATCTTTTATTCTGGTAGAATGCTCAGAGGTATTTCTACCTAGACTTAAACCCTTTTTGGCCATGCATGCACATTTTGCTCACCGTATCACTGTCTCCTTGTGTAAGTCTCCTTGAGTATTTGCCAGAATGAAGCTGACTCTTAGAATAATGACTTTTAGTCACTATCAACAATTGGTATGTGTTATTTTAATTAGAAAATTAATTATGCATTAGGCTTATAATTATGGCTTTCTATTCTCATAACCATGGTTACATGTTGCCTCATAGCCCTTTTGAAATGTTCTTCAGGGAAAAAAAAGCTTGTTTTACTGGAGTACTTTTATTGCGACACAGATATACATATATTTTATGAAATGGTCAGCCAGCTGTAGAAACATGAGGAGACACAAGATAAGATGAGGAAAAATCAATGTTTATTTTATTCACATTTTTTTAAAAGCTCTCCAGTAATACTTGTGGAAGTCTGGTGGGGAAGAGTGTTTGTAGCCGTCAGAGCATGTGTAAGAAGGACAGGAATGGAATGGCTGTAGATGAGACAGACTGAGAAGAACTCTGAATATAATACAAACTAGTGGGGCAGGGAGCAAGGTTAGAGGTCAGTGGAAAAAATATGCTGAGGAAACATCAGGACAAAAGGAGATTCCAAATCAAATGGTCATCCCTGAAAACACTCATAAAAGTAACATCATCAGACTAAGATGGTCATATGCATATACTTAGGAATATCTGTGCCAATAGTAGACATGCCAAAGTTGATGGGTCCATGAAGTCTCAATCCTACATAAGAAGTACAGGGGATTAAGCAATGCTCAACACCAGGAGAAATAGTCTTACACAGGGAAGAACACACCAACTGGTTATCAGGTCAGCCCTGACAATATACAAGTAACAATATATACTGACTGAGCAGGGTGTATTTAGGTGTGTGTGTGTGTGTGTGTGTGTGTGTGTGTGTGTGTGTGTGTTATGTGTAACAACAATTAATGAAAAGGGGTACATGGTTTAAAAGAGCCCAAAGGAGGAGCATAAGGGAGAGTTTGTATAAGGGAGAGTTTGTATAAGAGAGAGTTTGGAGGGAGGAAAGGGAAGGGGGAGACAGTACAATTATATCACTGGCTCAAAAAATAAAACAAGTAATTTTTAATAGAGGATTCCAGCTCAAGCATTGTGAACTAAACTCTTACTGAAGTGTGATCACACATTCAGTGCATGATGGAGAATAAAGTAACTGATCAGTGTCGAAAATCTGAAGGTAGCTGCTTCTTATTAAACTGACTTAGCAGGCTTCTATGTTTGTCAAAATCGGATGTTTCAAAAAAGCAAATCCTCAATCCAGGAGTGTGTTGTGAAGACTTGGTAGAGTGGTCAAGCAGAACATCCCTATCAGTTTCTAAGGATCACATGGAAACAAGACGGGTGTTCAGGAAGAGGACCCAGGAGCAAAGCCGGGAGATAGAGACTTTGTGATGATCTCCACGGAAAGGGCAAGCAAAGCTGGAGGAGGCCTTGGGGTCAGCTACCTGTCATAAATCTAGCAGACTTTAATGGACCCATGGTTTTTAACTTATCGATGGGTATTTGGTCCTAGAAAGTCAAAAGCTGAGGAATATTGTTTTCTGTGGTATGTGGTTAAGAAAGAATGGTCTTCCTGGATCCAATAGCATAAGAAAGGGCGGGAGCAAGGATGGCTAATGCCTAAGGATTGGCTGACTCAAGGAAGATTCTCTCCAGCTACTAGATTTGCTGCTGTTGCTGTTGTTGGTATATATACATATATTTATGTATATATACATATATATGTAAATATATGTGTGTATGTTTGTGTTTATATATCCAATAATATATGTTATGTTATTTATATAATATATATTACTTATATGATATAATATGTACTGTATATTATATATATGAAACATAATATATAGAAATTTCAAAATATTTGCCATTCTATGCCCGAAATGAAAACATTCAATATGTGATGGAAATGTGACTGGTGCATTAGTGGCAACATACTCAGAGTATTTGCACTTAGAAATTCATCAATTACCTTGATAGATAATTATTATCACTATTCATTGCATAATTATTCAGATACGAGTGAGTGCATGAACTGTCAGTGTTCTTGAGTCACTCTTTAGGACTTTTAGTCTTCCTGAAGCCATACAGTATCTTCCAAAAGATTCTCTTAGTAGACTGTGATTGTAGCATAATAAGATGCTGGGCTCTGATGACTTCAGATAGTCACCTAGAGAAGGGTCTAAGAGGCGGGAGATTTTAATGAACAGCTTCATCCTTTAAACACCTACAGTGAACTAAAATCTTTAACCGCTAATGCAGAAAGCTCTGATAACAGAACTGATTGATAGTCCTTTCTGTGAACTACATCCCTTTTCTCCTATTTCCCCTCTTCACTTTGGAGGGGGTGCAGAGCCCTCAAACACTAAAGGAGGCAAGGAAGAAACAAGAAGAAATTCATGGCACTTCTGTCTTCTGCAAAGCCTAAGGACGTTGAGGAAGTACAGCCTGTCAAAGAAAAAGCATCTTGCAGTGAGCGAGAAGATGCCTTATTTTATTTAAGTAATAATGGCTGAAATGCTTCCTTCTTCCCAGCTCTCTCAAAACCTGGCAAACAAGCTCACAGCTTTGATAATCACCAGGCTACTGCCTGGGGTGACTTGGTTGATTGCTACTCAGTCCTTGGCAACTCTGAGAGGAATTTTATAAATGAGAGGTTGGATCATTTTGTAATGGAAAATGTCCTTACCTGGGTCAGTAGCCTACCTCCCTGGCTTCCATGCAGAGTTCCTTCCAAAGTTAGCCAATGCAGTCTTCATTCTCCAGCCAATAAAATTTGGAGGACAAGCCATGAAACCACATCCTTCTGCAAAGAGCCAAACCTCATTTTGCCAGGTTCTGAAGGGGGAAAAAAGAAGGGAGAGAGCCCACAACTCATTGCATAAAAGACTATTAGCACAATATGTAGAGTTAATATAGAAAAGCAAATGTAGGTGTTAGGGGCTGGCAAGGTGGCTCACGCCTTTAATCCCAGAACTTGATTAATTTGTTCCAGGACAGCCAGGGCTCTACAGTGAGACCTTATCTCAAAAATAAAACAAAACAAAATACAATAACAAAAATCAAGTCCACACCAAGTAACTAGTTCAAAACAAGCAGGCTTGAAAGTCATTGAGGATGATGCCTACTTTAATATCAACTTTGGCGTCTATACCCTGTGTCCCGGTTAATTCACTGTTTTTGCCTGTGATAACCGGGGACAGAGTATATGAAGGAGAAGCGTCAAGACTGACCAACATTAAAAGTTAAAATACCACGTGGAGGGGCAGCTACAGATGAGACAAAGGGGAGAGAGGTGGAGAGAGGTAGCTTTGTGCAGGCCTTGAAGGTAACGGTATTTCCCCCTTTTAAAGCACAGCTACTTATGTAGATTAATTTTTCTTCTCTATTTCATTAATTCCTTTGAATCTTCTCTGTGACAAAACTGTTGCTCAGAATCCCAGTATCTAGTTTAATCTCTGGCACTGGTGAAGGGAGATATGGCATTGAAGATTGATTCCCTAAAATACCACAGGTTTACTATCTAGGCAGGCTTTCTAGTAAAGGATGGACACACCATTGTCACTTCCTTTAAAAGTTAATCTGAATGGGCATGCCAGTTACCTGGACAGGAACCCAACCCTCAGGAAAACCCTGCATTTTAGAGACGGATAATACCCTGAAATATAAGTTCTCTGTCAGTTGTTGCTCACTCTTATTCCTTGAATATACTCAACTATTTCTACAATAAGCTCTGTCTCCTGCAAAGAGCTCTGTATTTTGATGAGAATTTTGCGCAGAAATCACACAGATTCAAAAACCAAGTAGAAACCAGAGCATGATCACAATATCACCCTTATCTCAGAAAATCATTAAACATGAGTAGAAGTAATGGCAGTGAAATTAATCATGCTAACACGAATAAAAGGAGCTAATTAAAGGAATTTTCCTACACTATGTCAAAGCTAAATTTTGATCTAGAATAAATATATCTGTTTTTCAGAAATCTTGTTTTTGTTTATTTACATCATTTTTGTCCAGACTGAAACAGTATAAATATGGAGTTTTATGTCAACATCATAAAATTGTCTACTAGAAAGAAACCAAATAATTTAAATATGTGGGTTAAATAACTGTACATGTTAAATTTCATTTTTCCTATATGTTGTTATTTCATTTGTTTCCTTTATCATCATGACAGTGAAAATTTATCTAATTTATCTAAAATTTATCTAAATTTATCTAAATATAAGCCAGATTATATATAGTTGTATTGAAATATGGTAGAGTTAAAATATGTTAAATTTTAAAATTGGACTACTAATTTGCTTAAGAATACTTGCCTTAATTGCCCTAAATTATTTTAAATTAAAATTAAATACATTTTAAAGTACCTTTTTGTTTTTCATGTTTATAGTCATTTCTAAGACATTAGCAATAAATTAAATATTCATCACAGCAAAATTTTACCTTGTTTCAACCAAGTATTATAAAAATATCCCATCCAAAATGGCATTAGAAATGTTATTAGATTAAAAAGTCATAGATTTTTTTTTATGTAAAAACAAGTATTGATCATATATGGAAATATTCAGCAGGAGATAGGCCAGGTGAAGATTGGTTTTCCTCAAATTAATACAATTTACATCATTAAGAGGCTGTAAACCTAATCTGACTATATTTCTCGGAGATTGAACTTCTGAGTAGTTATTAAGATTAAATGAAGCAGGCCTGAGAGATGGCTCAGAGGTGAACAGCACTCACTGCTCCTGCTGAGGACCTGAGCTCAGTTACTATCACCTGCATCATGTGGCTCACAACTGACTGTAATTTGAACTCCCTGGGAATCCTATGCCTCTGGCTTCCTTGGGCCCTTTTACTCAGAAGTTTATATACAGATACACACACACACACACACACACACACACACACACACACACACACACGTACGCACACACGCACGCACACACACACACACACACACACACACACAATTTAAAATAACAGAAATATATCTAAAAAAGGTTGATAGATAGATGATAGGGACCGGAACTGTTCATTTGTCAGAAGAGAAGTAAAGCTAGGCATGCTGACATATCCTTTTATAATGGCTATTCGGGTTGCTGAGACAGGAGGATTGCAAGTTCCAGGATAGCACTGGCTCCAGAGAGAAACTATGTCTCCAAAGAAAGATAACTGGGATAGCATCTCAGCGGTAGAGTGCTTATTCGGCATGTTGGAGGGCCTGGGTTTCAGTAAATTGATTAAAGAAAATTATAGGAGTATAGGCCTAGCAGAGAGTCTTGTGCTCTCAAGAATCTGCACCATCCATCCCAGAGCAGGATCTCACTCGATGCCAAGGAGACGCCCATGCCATGGTTTTGGATGCTAGAACCATGAGACCAGTGAACATCTTTTGTAAAAACCAGTTCCTCAAACTGTAGTACATAAACATTAACTAGATTAAGTAACCATGATTTTTTTTTAAAGTTTGACATTAAGATTTTAGCTAATTTAAGTTTGTGAACCTTGAGCTGTGTCTTGCAAAGTATTTTGAAATGCTGAGTAAAGTCACCGTTTAAGTGGGACAGGCATTGCTGTCCTGAGAACAGTTAGGTGCCCAAGAATCACTTTTTTTCTTTGTCACTTAAAAAATACACACACACACACACACACACACACACACACACACACACATATCTCATTTATTGCCTAGACAATTTTATCCTTATAAAGGCTTTCTCAGCTTTAGAGTACATTTTTTTAGAGTACATGTCCTCTTTCATTACACATCCAAAGCATTTTTCCCTCTTAGGTTACTTTTTCTTTATGTAACTTACTGTTCAAAATTTCCACTGGACATTTTGTTTTTAGGGCTTTATCTGTTAATAAGCACAATGTTAATTAATATATAATTGACATGATATTAATGTATTTACATGTTAAACACAATGGTTACTTATTGGGCAACAAATATGCTTAATATACATATAGAAAGTTTAAATAAGTCAATGACAACATCCCAATAATTCAAAAATTACTTAATTTCACTTTTTGTGACCCAGATATATTTTCAATACCTTCCAATAGATAGACAGAAAAAAAATTCCCACTCTTATCTTCTAAAACTGGATGTTTATACAAGTTATAAGTGGCAAATGGCTGGAATATTTTTCATCTAAGTAAATATAAAAGGTAGGCTAATGTTACACATTCATGATGATTAAGTGACAGTTTTTTTTTTTTTTTTTTTTTTTTGGTTTTTCGAGACAGGGTTTCTCTGCGTAGCTTTGCGCCTTTCCTGGAGCTCACTTGGTAGCCCAGGCTGGCCTCGAACTCACAGAGATCCGCCTGGCTCTGCCTCCCAAGTGCTGGGATTAAAGGCGTGCGCCACCACCGCCCGGCGTGACAGTTTTTTAAAATAACATTTATTTACATTACTCAAAGGAGCCCTTAAGTTCGACATTTCATCATAAACAAAGCAATATATGTGAGAGCAGGCTTTATGTTTGAATCAAAGCAATACATTTTGAAAGCAATGTTAGAATATTTTATGACATGATACAGTCACGTTTCATGGTTTTTATTCTTAGAAAATGAAGTCACGATAGAAGAGAGTAGACGTTATGTTAAGAAGTTTCTGCTGGGAAAAAGCATTGTTGAGGAAACTTAATAACAGTTAGCAAGATGAACTGATGAATTGCTTCAACTTTATCATACTTGAAGAAAACACTTGAACCCTGAGTAATGTTGGCAATTAGGACATCTTAGGAAAGACTCTCCACATTTTATTAGGTTGCTTCAAAATGAAGGTGTAGGTGAATTGTGATTTAATTAGGATTATGTTCTAGTGAATAACATCCTGGTCGTAAGGTTAAGAAAAATGACCGTGTCTGCATCATGCGACTGTTGTTCACTTTTAAATTAGTATTGTTTATATTATTTCTTTGTGTTTTGTTGTGTTTTATGTCATGGAGGTTTTGTCTGCATGTATGCCCGTGCATCAGATGTGTGCCTGGTGCAGGTGGAGCCCAGATGAAAGCATTGGATCCCCCAGAACTGGAGTAGCAGACAGTTGTGAGCTACCATGTGGATGCTGGGAATTGAACCCAGGTCTTCTGAAAGAGCAGCAAATGTTTAAATTACTGAGAAATATTTTCAACAATCTAGCATGTTGAGAACTTTCTTGCTACCTTATTTCTTGTGATTTTTTGTCCACTCTAAATGAGATTGTAGACACTTCCAATGAGAAACATTAAATTGGAATCTTTATGACTGTTGCAAGGAGTGCATGTATGATACATGTGTTAGTCTCTCAAACACACACACACACACACACACACACACACACACACACACACACACACACACAGACAGCTAAGTTGAATCTACAGGAATAGGAGGAGCTGTTAAGACAGGAAGGAAGGGTGGGGATTTCAAAACGAAAAAGGGGGAAAGATTCAAAGCTGGATTTTACAAAGTGCCAGGAAGAAATCTGATAGTCCCATTCACCTGCTGTGACTCAGAGGCCTGTGTACTTAACAACTGTGCTCAGCTGGCACAACTAATTGGTGTGAGGAGAGGAGGAATTCTTTTCAAATCTTAGTGTCCAAGAGGCTTACCAAAAGACCTTGAAATACAGGCCATCTCTGAAAAGAAAAAGACTGAAAATTATTCATGGAAAAAAAAAACAGGCACATTTAAATCTGGTTTTAAAGTGTAAATGGAAGTATCTCTGTAGAAAAGTTAGAAATAGTCATTCTAGATTCAAATATTCTTCTGCCACTGGAAAAATACTTAGAAGGAATTATAGTAGATTCACAGCAGGTTTCCTATTACAACCTATGAAATGTACAGTGACCAAAATTAATAAGCATTAAATAAGCCTTAATAAATGCATGTTAATAAACACACATAAATATATACACATGTGTATATATTTACAAACACCTATCAGTATATATTTATATATGCACATGCACTTACATAGAATGAAAAATAAAATATTTAAATCATACAAGTATAGTAATCTTTGAAACAAATTGTACCTTATTTTTAACAGACCCTCAAAAACTGGGATATTTTATTAACTGGGACTTTTTAAATTTTTCTTCTTTTTTTTGAGATTATAAAATAATTACACAATTTTCCTCTTCCTTTTCCTTCCCCCTAAACCTGCCATACACCCCTCCTTGCTCTCTTTTGAATCCATGACCTCATTTTCTGTGTAATTGTTACATACATACATATACTCCTAAATACATAAACAAAATTGGCTTATTCTGTATGTTATTTTTATGTATGTTTTCAGGGATGACCATTTTTTTGAATAACCAATTAATAAGTCTCTTCTCTTGGGAAAGCTATCTTCTCCCACCTCTTATCTTATCTTATTTGCCTATAGATTTTGTGTAGGGTTGAGGCCTCTTGGGCTCCCCCATGTCCATTTTGGCACTTGGTGTTTGTTCGTGTTTAAATAGTCATGTTGGTGAGAATTTATGGGTGTAGCTTCTGCCATTTCTAGGAGGCCCAATCTCACAGCAAATTCCCTGGGCCTCTGGCTCTCACAATCTTTGCGCTTGCCCTCTCTTTTTCAATGACCTTTGAGCTTTAAGTGATGTACAAGGGTTGTGTGCTAGATGTAACATTTGGACTGGCCTCTGAGACTCTGCATTTCTATTAGCTGTAGTTTCCTGTCATGGACTCCATCTGCGTCAATGTTTCCTTGGTGAAGGATGAGGGTTACGCTCATCTGTGGGTATAGGAACAAATATTTACAGTGTGTTAGAGGTCACGCTGGTTTAGTAAATTGGTAGACTCTCCTTCAGGATCTATCACTGCACTGGGTATTTTACTATGTGTCCAGGTCCAGGTATGTTTTTCCTCTTGTTAAGTCCACTTAGAGAGCCATTGGTTCCAACAAGGTATATGTGCCATTACTGAACTCTTAGGGATATTGTGCCATTCTATTAATTGTTATGGTCCATGGGTGTATTAGTTGGATAGGGCTGTTGGATGTGATGCTTCCCTCCTTTGGAAACCTTAAATGTGCCTTCTGGTACCATGAAACCTAGTGGGACTTGTTTTTGGATATGACTATCACCTTGCACATCTGCCACATGCAATCCATTTGTAAAAGCAACCTATGAAAGGTTATGAAACACCAGTTTTGAGCTTGTGAGCAATCTCAGCACAGGGCAACAATCTCTAATTGCAACTGTAACAGCGTGAATTTTCTGTTACAATAATTATTTTAATAGGAAACTGGTAAAAAAAATGCTTGTGTTAGCTACTTGCTCTGTTATTAAGTCACCCTGCTAATAATTGCCCTGTGACTAAGTCCAATGGGTATCTTTAAACCATTTAACCATGGTGCATACAGATCAACCAGTCTATATAAGATTTGTTTTCTTATTTCACATTTGGAAAGTATAGTGTGGAGATTCCAGCCAACATATTTTTTTCTAAATAATTTTTAATACAAATAATTATGTAAAATTATTTGTGACCATTGTCATCCTACCCCTGAAACCTAAAATATTAGTGTCCAATAATTTGGTAACAGAAACAATTTATATTAGTAAGACAGGTTAAAGTAACATTTATTGAAAAGATTTTTGTTCATGAGGACTAGTTCTTTTCTTTGTTCTTTGTTGACTTGGTGTATAATGAATATTTAATCACACTATATTTGAATCTATTATTTTCTCATTTGGAAAGTCATAATACAAAGTTTAAAATATTAACATATTTTATGACAATCCTTGTATTAAATATTTAGCTAAAATTAACACACATGTAGAGAAATTTAATCAAATATATAACAATAATGATTTTTTCCCTGTGTGAAATTACAGAATAAGCTGACTCATGTTACTGAAACACTAAATGGATTCTAAATGTTACATAAATATTCTAATCTAGAGTGAACAATATGAAACCTCTTAAAATAGTTTCATTTGTTATAACTTTAAGTTTCCTAATGTGGTAGCTATAACCACTCTTGTGTTGCCCACAAACGCAACCAAGAACAATACAGACATTGTTATTTTCCAGCGATTTAAAGATAATATTTGCAAAACAGCCCCAGCCCCATGGTATTCGCTTTTAAGTTTTAGGGAAGAATAATTTTCTCTCTCTTTGATACATGAACTTGTAAGTTGTGCAGACTAATAGGTTTCACGTCCTAAAGCATGGTGAAGCCCGTTATAAATTTGACTGATGTTCAGAATCTTCTGCTGATTGGGCTGGGGTCTGAAGCTCAGTTCCTAGAGTGCTGACCTAGCATGTGTGTTGGAAGACCCAGGTTCCATCTTCCACATGACATAAACCCAGCAGGGTGTGAAACTCCTATAATGCCAGCACTCAACAGGTGGAGGTAAGATGGTCGGTCAGCAATTCTGGGATGTAGAGATTTATGTCAGCCCGAGGTAAGTGACACAGATTCACAAACATCAAAAATAATTACAGCCATACGTTTCTGACTAGGGGTAAAAACTTATGCATCGTAGAAACAACACAATCTTGCGTAAGACCTCCTTGTTGCCTGTGAGCCTGGGGTCGTTATGATGCTGTTGACATGGGCAGTGTTGGTTTCAAAGTTGTTTCTAGCTCTCAAGGACTGTAGTGAGTGATCTACTAGGAAGGCTTTAATACAGGGAGGAGAGGGGAGACCCAACTGGAAAACATACCATGGAGAATTGATGGTCAAACAGAACTTTCTTTAAATTTATATCTTATTATACAATATTATTTTGGTGCCAAATTGAAATCAAATGGAAGGTTGTAATAGAGGAATCCCCAAAAGTTTAGGCTTCTATGCAGAGCACCCAAATTTCCTTCATTTTTCTAATTCAAATACTAAATGGCCTTTGCTCTGTATTTTACAGTTAAAAAAATGGTAGATTGATTACATGAGTTTTGTTTATACATTGTGTTTTACTTTCATCTCAAAATAATACTAGAAGCAAGTAAAACTACATGTAAAAATAAGAACAATAAACAATAAATAGTAACTTTGCTGGAGGAATAGTGCTTTGAGGTTCAGAAGCTATAAAATTGTCCTTATGGGTCAACTGAGCTGAGGATTCAGAAACATTTTTTTCTGATTTTTCTGAATGATGTTGTGAAGTTGTGAACTTTAGGCATGCTGATAAGGAACATGGTGTCATTGCTAAAAAGTTTACTCAAAACCTCTATGACTACAAAACAAAATTTCATAAATAATCTCCTCACAAGTCAAAATTTGACCTGTATGTTCCACTCAACTGAGTGCTCTGAAGAATATGTGCTCTAAGGAAAAACATGTATCTTTTTTTTTTTTGATTGTTAGTTTTTTGCTTGTTTGTTTTTCTGAGACAGGTTTTCTCTGTGTAACAGTCATGGCTGTCCTGGAATGCTCTTTGTAGACCAGGCTGGCCTTGAACTCACTGAGATCTGCCTGCCTCTGCCTCCCAAGTGCTGAGATTAAAGGTATTCGCCATCACCACCACCCAGCTAAAAGTATATATCTTAATGTGCACAATACACTGAAGTTTTGGAAGCTAATCTGTGCTGTATATCATGGATGCAGCTGAATTTTAGAAATGAGGTTCTTTAAATCCAAACCAAAACCTGTGAGAAAGAGAAAACATAACTACACTCTGAAAATCATACTGTTAAAGTCCCCAAATGAAATAACTTCTAAAAGTCAATCATCAACCAGATACTTGATCACAAGATTTTAAGAAAGTATTATCTTAGTTTTTATTTCAATTAATTTACTTGGTAAGAAACTAAAGTTTGAAGTTAGAATTATACATATAAACAAGATAAAGTGGTTTCAGTACAGATATACTTCTATAGTGTTTATATATAGAACATGAAAATCTAAAATTTGAAGTGAAAATTTTACATAAAAATCGGTAAGATGGCTTTATTACTTGTAAACCTGTGTAATATCTTTATCAGATTAAATGTATCCATCCCCTCAAGCATTTATCATTTGTTTGTGGCAAAGCATTCCAGTATCTCCCTTCTAATGTTTTGAAAGCTTGCTTTTCTCTATCTATAATTTAGAAATGACAGTCATCCAAGCTGTTTCTGTCCACCACCTTCATTTTCTTGCCTATTTTAACAACCATCTCCAAAATAAAATTTTATGAATTTGTTTGTTTTTTGTTTTATTTTGTTTTCAGATTCCACTAGAACAAGGTCATGTGATAGTTGTATTTGGGTGCCTAGTTTATTTCACATCTCTTAAGTTCCATCCTGAGAGGCTTCATTTCTTATTGAGAAATATTTTTTCCACTGTGTATAGGTACTACATTTTTTCAATCTTAAAGTGTTTCTAGAAACTTAGGCTATTGTAAACAGCATTAAAATAAACAAGGGAGTGAAGACCTGTTTTTTACATGCTAATTAAATTTCATTTGGGTACATATCAAGTAGTGGTTTGAGGGATTGTTCAATAGCTCTACTTTAAGTTTTTGTGAGAGATTCTACCAAGTGCTTTTGAGAGTAGACATTGACTATCATTGATCATCAACTTTTCAGGGTCTAAACTTATTAGAGATAAACACATCATCATCATCATCATCATCATCATCATCATCATCATCATCATTTCTTTTCCTAAGTTGCATTTCACAGATATATTGCCACGGTAATGAGAAAGTAACTTAGACAGTTGCTGTAATTCACAGTCCTACAAACAGCAGCTGGAAGTTCCTGTCCCATCTTGCCTTTTCAAAGAATTTTTAAACTTTTTTCCTTGGATCACAGCCATTCTCATTTGAATGAGGTGATTTCTGATTGAGATTTTATTTGCATTTCTCTGGAGATTACTGATATTTTACATGTTTTCTATTCTTGTTAAAAAAAAACTGAGAAATGTCTGGTTAAAACGATTTTGCTTCCTGTCGGTCATACTATTTGAATTTTTACCTATTGAGATTTTGAAGTTCTTTATATATTTTAAATGTAATCCCTTTGAAAGACATAGATGAAACTATTTTTCCCCATCCTTTCAGCTACATCTTTCCTTTGTTGATTTTTTTATGTTGCTGTGGGGAAGGTTTGGTCTTCATATTCTTCTTTTTTGTTTATTATTAGTTCATTTGTTACGCTTTGAAATCCACCCCCTTAAAGTCTTACTATTGTAGCGCCCAGATGCATTGATTTTTATGCATTGTCTTTTAGGAGTTTCATAACTTTAGGCACTCTATGTAAGTGTTTCAAACATTTTCAGCTCATTTCACCTCTTCTTCACGTGATTATAAAACTTTCTAATGATTATTGATTTAACTTAATGGTTTTGTTTCAATACATGTCCAAAGTCAATTAGCTGTCAGTACAGTACTTAATTCCCAGGGTCTCTTTCCTATTGTTTGCTGATGTATTTAGTTTTGTACCAACACCATATTGTTTTGCTCACTATACATTCGTAGTACATTTTGAAGACAGGTAAATATTTATTTCTTTGTTATTTCTGCTCAACATTACTCACTATTGAGCGATTTTCTGTGGTGCTGAAGACATTTTAGAATGTTTTTTTTTCCTATTTCTGTGAAAAATAGAAAAATTTTATTAGAGAACATTTCATGTATTTTAAGAATATTTCTTTATGGAATTGGGAAGCAATTACAATACAATGCAAGATGATGAGATAGAGAATGTTGATGTCAGGCAAACAAAGTCAATCAGAAAAAATAATGGTTTATGTCACCTTTGGATTCATTCCAGGTCAGAAATAAGCACCAGGAAAAAAAAAGACAGTATGAAGAAAACAGAGATTTGGGGTCTCGGGTATTTATATTCTCCAGTTGCCTGGAAAAAAAAAAAACAAGTATGGTGTGAAGAACATTTACTAATTTGGGACATGTTCTTAAAGCAATGAGTCATTTGACCAAGATAATGTTCTTACCTAACACAGCAGCTTTGCATTCCAAGAATAGTCCTACATTCTTCAAGTATATGATGTCATTCAATGGCAAGGGCCTAGGAAGCAGGCACTACCATCAAACTGTCACTCTACCATCAAGATGAGAACACTTGGGGACTTGACACATGGGGTGAATTACTCTAACCATATTTCTGATAGTGGAACAGGAATTGAACTGTAGGCTATTTGAATCTAGGTATGAAACTTGTTGGGTCTCAAACACCATAAAGCCAAACAGAATGTTTTGAAATCCTAATTGAAGCTGATTGAAATCGAGAAAGAGAAGTAGCCGTGGGAAAAAAAAAAAAAAAAACTCCCTGACCTTCTTTCATCTTTATGTGTAAGGTCTGGCCAAAATAATTATCTGACATACAGCCTTTGAGAATGGAGTTCATAAGACCCTCATGGGAAAGGTGTCCTGCTATGTCACTGAGGGAAATGGGTAATGACAGAAATGCCAAGAGGAACCTGAATAAACAGGATTGGCTAAATCTCCCATTTCGTTACCAGTAGATAAGACCTTGTTAGTCAATCATCCTTTACACTTTCTCTAACCTGAACCAAAAAGCACACGTGTCCCTCTTTGGAACTATATTTCTAAAGTTAATCAGATGTTATATTTTGTTCTTGGTAATACTTTCTCTGTTGTGGAAGTATTAAGCTATCCCTTAAAGGGGAAACATGAAAGATAATGCTATTTTTACCCCACCATGGGCTTAACTTATTGGCAATACTACCAACTCATAAAACTGGGGTGAAAGGATGATGAGAGGATTAACAGAAAGTCATTAAATTATTGTCATGTACCTCTTGATAGGAGTCAACCCAGGCAAGATGCCTAAAATAAAAAGATGACCTAGGCCATTTATGTGTTAACTTATACATGAGTTTATACATGAGTCAGGAAATGCAATATGACTGAAACTACCTACTATCTACTACTTAGATAACTAAGTAATTAGATTATATATATATGAATATATATATATGTATATGTATATATATATATGAATATATATATATATATATATATATATATATATATATATATATATATACCTTGAAATCACCTGAATAAAATGATGGATGAAGAAACAAAAAATAATAAAGTGTGATGATTTTTTTTGTTTTACTGGATAATCACTTGGAACTTCTGGGTAACATGGGAAAGACTAAAAGCACAAAACATAATGTCTTGCTACATGTAATGTAGAGGCTATATTAGTAGAGAAAACATGTACAGAAGTCAGAATTTGAACATTACTGATGAATGGGTTTTTTAACCATGAGAGTCTTAAGGATATGGAGAATTGAGGTCCATACTAAACACTGATGTGCTATGTAAAATTTATGAAGAGATAATAAACACAACTAATCAAACCTCTATGACAAGATCTGAGCTTACTCTTTCTTCAAAAGTGTCTGTTCATTTTTTTTTGTATTTTCTTAGTACTGTGCCAGAAGATATCTACTGATGATGAATTCTCAGATCTGTATCATGTTATAGTTTGTTTTAGAGACAAAAGAAACATGCTATTTAATAACTTCTGTGTATGGATTTGGATGGCATTATTACATTCAAAATTTTTCAACTATTGCCAACATCCGTATAGAACACTTTCTTTCTTAAGCATCTCCTCTCCAACTCCTAATCCCTTGTCACACAGAGGCTTTATATCTCTGTCTTTCTTTGTTTTGTTTATTTCTGAGTTCTTCCTTTTACTGATGAATATAGTAAACTTTATACTATTGTTATTAGACCCCATAAGAAACTGGTTTACAAACTTAACCTTATCAAGCGTGGAGACTGTTTACTTTTGTTTTGGAGAGTGTCATACATTGACGCAATCCCTTATGATTATATTCACCTCTCTTTACCATGTTACATTCCTGTATGCCCCTTTCTTCTCCCTTTCCAATTAGTCCCCCAGTGGCAACACCCTTGAAGAAAATGACTCCCCACCCCATAACAACCATTACCTGCTGTGGGATGGTCTGTATGTCAAATCTGTTGCTCTGATTGGTCAATAAATAAAACACTGGCCAGTGGCCAGGCAGGAAGTAGGTGGGACAAGGAGAGAGGAGAGTTCTGGGAAGCAGAAGGCTGAGGCGGAGAGACACTGCTAGCCGCAGCCATGACCAGCAGCATGTGAAGATGCCGGTAAGCCACCAGCCACATGGCAAGGTATAGATTTATGGAAATGGATTAATTTAAACTATAAGAACAGTTAGCAAGAAGCCTGCCACGGCCATACAGTTTGTATGCAATATAAGTCTCTGTGTTTACTTGGTTGGGTCTGAGTGGCTGTGGGACTGGCGGGTGACAAAGATTTGTCCTTACTGTGGGCAAGGCAGGAAAACTCTAGCTACAATTACCAGTTGATGGCATCTCAGGAAGCAGCTGGACCTTCCAGGTAACTATCTGTGATGGGATGTTGAAGGGTTCAATCTTGTAATCTTGTACAGGTACCTAGTTCTTTGTGTTCATGACTGGAAATATATATATATATATATATATATATATATATATATATATATATATATAGTGTGTGTGTATGTATATATGTATGTGTATGTATGTATGTATGTGTGTGTATGTATGTATGTATGTGTGTATGTATGTATATGTGTGTATGTATGTATGTATGTATGTATATGTCTTGGTGGCATCATGTCACAGCCCTCCTTTTTCACCCTTTGTCTCTGACATTCTTTTTGCTCTCATTTCTGTGATGTCATCTGGACTCCTGGGAAGTGATATAGGTATTTTGTTCAGAGTTCAGTGTTGACAGTCACTTATTCTCAGGACTTTGAATACATATGAGTCTCTGCATTCACTGTCAGTTTCTGCAAAATGAAACTTTCCTTCCCCAGGGTTAGTATGGCGCTAACTGCTGAGTATAAACATAAATGTTTAAAGAAAACTTGGCAACATGTCCATTTGAAAACAAACAGTACTTCATTTCCCCACTTTGGATAAACAACCTCGCTAGCCATAGATAGTTGACCAGGTTGATAGTTTCAGATTTGTATTTCCTTCCAAGGGCTGAGTCTCTAATATGACCACAAAGAGGTTGGTTACATCAATATGTCTTTACCACTATTGTACCAGTGAGCACCTGATGCCCCCACTGTTCAGTACTGTAGAAAGCCTGATCTGTGTGTGAGACACTTCATGATTTAATTTCCTCAGCAGCCCACGTAGCAGCTTCTGGTACTATCAACACTAGCCAACATAGAGATACAGACACACAGACAGACAGACAGACAGAGAGTTTGTTCCACATGTAATTTCTCTAGGCCCTATAACCAAAGTTTATGATGTCTTTAGTTTTTATTGTTCTCTAGGTTTCTTTAAGATGAGGCAATTCACACATACATGCTGTTTTTATGACCTTGGTAGTTTGAATGATTCATGGACAGGGTTATTTTGAATGTTCTTTCCTTGGAATTTTTTATTTAAGTTGGAACCAGGGATTTTATAAAGAGAAACCACAGAAACAGAATTTTTAATCACATAAAATCAAGATAATGTGTTGTTACCAGATTTATAAATGTTCTCTTTGTTTTTGACACAGGAGACATTTTTTTTTCTAGAATTTTTCCATTATAAAGTTACCCACAAATCTATCCCTTTCTTGTGTGTAACACATAATCTGGTTTGTGAGCATGGAAGGCATTTTTAATAGTTACTCCTGAGGGATTGATCATGATACGGTACATGCATAACATAGCACAACTCCCAGGCAAAAAATAAGGAGCTATACTCAGCCTCTATCGGATACTGCATCCAGATAATAGTTTTGTGGTTTGTTTGTTTTTTTTGTGATTCTCCTATATTGAGGTTTGTCTCTGATACAGTTTCATATCATTTTCATGAATTTATTTAAATCAGCATGGAGATATTCTTGTCTTTATCGGGGTTTTAATATATGTCCTGTTTCTTCTCCATAGCACATCTTCTCCTGTTTCATTTTGTCTCATTCTTGATTTTCAGTTGGTAATGAATTCTTTCCCTTTTGGCTTGTCTACCAAAGCATCGGTCAATACATCTCTAAAATTGATTTCATTCTAAATAGTGCACGTGTGTCCACAAAGAAGTGAAGATATGTGTAGTTTCTCATCAACATTTGCTGTGTCAGACATTTCCAGAGATACATTTACAGGCAATTGTGAACCCCCTATGTATGTACCTGATGTCAGACTTGGATCCTCTGAAATAGCAGTTCATTTTCTTAACCTCTGAGCCACCCTTCCAGTTTTCCCTACAGTTTTGATGGGTATTTTCTCCAGGTAAAGAATAACAGTTGAGAACCTTTACAATATTTTAAAGTTTACTCCAGTATTTTCTTTCTTCCCTTGTTTATGACTGGAAGCCTGTGTTTTGGGTAGGTATGTAGCTCTCCTACCCACTGGCTTATCTAACAATCTTCACTTTTTAATTTTTTTTCCATTCCACCCTACAATGTGCATGTCTCTTGATGTACAATCGTTCTGCTTGGTGTACTAGGAACTCCCTAGGTTTATGGTTTTGTACTTGCCATTGCTTGAGTAAGCATCTTAATTACTATTACTTCAAATATTTTTTTCTGACTTGCTCCTTTTCAATTCAATTTCCAATTTTCTACTTTTGATATTCCTATATGTTTAATTTCAATTTCTCATATTGAAACTGACCTACAGGAATTGGATTTTATCCTCCATTTAAAAAATATTTCTCTCCCTATATGTCAAGAGGAAAATATTATATTTTAATGATACATTAAATATTAAAAGTTGAAAGAAACAATTCCCAATGTGTTTTTAGTAATATGTAATCATGATCTAAAATGATGAGATGAGTTCATCTCAAACAGAGAAGTCACAGCAGTATTCATATTGTTAAGGTGGGTCTCCAAGACACAATTAAAAAGATAATTACACACCCCTTGATAAATCATATTGGCAAATTTTCTTTTCTATACACATTTTGTTTTTCTGTTTATTTATTTATTTATTTATTTATTTATTTATTTATTTATTTTTGGTTTTTTGAGACAGGGTTTCTCTGTGTAGCTTTGCATCTTTCCTGGAACTCACTCTGTATCCCAGGCTGGCCTTGAACTCACAGAGATTTCCCTGGTTCTGCCTCCTGAGTGCTGGGATTAAAGGTATGTGCCACCACCACCTTGCTCACATTTTGCTTTTCAATAAATAAAAAAAATACTGACTTTTTTTAAGTACCAATAATGTATTTAGACTAAGGATAAAAATATAAACTAATTTCCTATCCCCAATTAGGAAGAATGTAGACATAATAAAGTAGAAAGTAAGAATAGTATCATAAGGAGGAGAAGGAGGGGGGATGAAAGACAATCCAGTGAGTAGCAAAAGGTGCTGTAAAATGTTGGAAATTGAACTATCAATCTTACAGTACAAAAATACCACATAAAACAAAAACAAAGAAGATATCACTTTAGAGTGGTTAGTAAGCCAGAGAAAACCACACAGAAATCACAGCTATTGGCGAAGAGCTTGACACAGAGTCAGAGTTTTGCAACATGGGCAGAAACAGGAAAACATTATGATCACAGGATACTGTTTAAGAGTAACGAGAGAGCTGGGAGATAAAGCAGCAGACAAAACACTTACTCTGGAAATCTGAGGACAAGACTTTAGATCGTTAGGACTCAAGTGAAAATCAGGACAAGCAAGGTGGCCATCTGAAATCCTGGCATTCAGGCAACAGACAGAGGCTCTCTGGGGCAAGCTAGAGATCCAGAATGGCCAGAATTAGTATTCTCTGATTTCACTAAGAGACCTTGCCTCCATAAAATAGAATTGAGAATGATAAGAAAGACACTTGATGTGATGACTACTGCAATGTGAAAATGACTCAGAAACTGAAAGAAGGGATTCTCTATTGAGAATATGCCTCCATAAGATCCAGCTGTAAGATATTTTCTTAATTACTGATTGGTGATGGAGGGCTCAGCCCATTGTGGCTGGTGTCATCCCTGGGCTTGTAGTCCTGAGTTTTATAGGAAAGCAAGCTAAACAGCCATGAGGAGCAAGCCAGTAAGTAGCACTCTTCCATGCCCTCTGCATCAACACCTGCCTCCAGGTTCTTGCCATTTGAGTTCCTGTCCTGACTTCTTTAGATGATAAACAGTGATGCGGAAGTATAAGTCAAATGAACCTTTCCTCTTCAACTTGATTTTTGGTAATGGTGTTTCATCGGAGGAAAAAAAAAATCCTAACTAAGACATTGGACATCAACTTCTGGTCTCCACATGTATGCATATCCATGAGAACCTTCATACATATGAACATATACATACCCAATAACATATATACCCAATAATGAATGAGAATGATTAAAAGGATTATTGACTGTAAGTTACAGAGGATTTCTGAGCTGTAGAATGCAAGAAGGGAATGCAGGAAGCAAATCAGACATTAAAATGTAGCCATCTGACACAGAAATTAGAGAAATATAACTGGATCTAACCTGGAAGCCTTCTAAATAATATTTGTATCCACAGATAAATGTTGCTCTCAGCCCTCATAAAAGAAGTTTCTTTTTGCAGCAGACGGATCATTACAGAAACCCACTGATCAAAATGCAGCGGGGTACCCACCTCAAATATATAGGTATACGTACACACACACACACACACACACACACACACACACACACACACATACACACACACGTATACATACCCCACAATCTAAGGCTTATCAATCATTGTGGAAGGAGAGATGGAAAGACTTGTAAGTGCAAAAGGCCAGGGACATCTGCTGAATGATATTCTCTTTTGAAGAAGGCAGAGAAGGAGAAGGGGAGGAGGCGGAGGAAGAGGAGGAGGAGGAGGAAAAACAGGAGCAGGAGAAAGAGAATATCAGTAGAGAGTAGAGTAAGGTTTAAATATGGGAAGATTTAGGTGGAGGAGTAAGGAGTAAATATGTTCAAATATGTTATATAAATATTTAAAAGATTAACAAAAATATTGCTTAAAAAATCAGCCAAGCAAGTGATCTGATATTTGCTGAAGAGCTGGTTTTTAAAAAAAAGTTACAGAATGAAAGAATATGTAAATTTTTTCATTCTACAAAGACAGCTAGTTTTCTGAGAATAAAGACACTAGTCAATAGAACATAGTATTTTTTCTATAATCAAAAGAGGAAAATTTTACTTCAGTGATATCCTGATCTCAAAAACACCTTGAAACAATTCCCACTCTTTACTCTTCACTCAGTAGAATACCAGATTTTAGTCTTAAGAGACCTCAGAGTGTATTCTTTTGGTCAAGGTGTTTCATTGCAGCAAAAAAGCCCTAACTAAGACACTGGAGGTTTAGCCGGGTTCAGGTCTCTTAGAATATGAGATATTTTTGTCATGATGCATTGCCACAGGCAGCAGCCAAGAGAATTCAGAATTCTCAGCCTTTAATGAGACATCTGTATCACAATCTTATTGGAAGGCCCTGCTGATCCAAGGTTGCAGTCTACCATAGCCTGGCAGCTTTCTCTAAACATGGAGGACTCCCTCCCAGAAGCAAAAGCTTCCTGCTCTCTACCCAGCCTTATCTGGAGGTTATGTCTAGGCTCAGGATGCCTGACTTATCTCAAGAGAGACCCTTGAGACAGTTCCCTGCAAACTCTCTTCCCTTGATGACCCACATGGTAATTAGGCAAGTGTTCTCACCATTTTGATAGGACCCTACTACCACATACAAATCCCCCTGTGACAGCATGCCACTTGTGCAAATTAGAGTTTGTCCCCAGGATCCTCAGTTCTATATATTCCTTATACTCTGGATTAAAGTTGAGCTGATTCACTGATGGCTGTCTCCCAGAGAGCCGTTTCCATTCCTACTCATGGTCTGCACATAAAGCTTCCTGTCGCCACTTCTACTTCTTTCCTCTCTTAGACTGATTGTGAACAGGCCTAGGCAGAAGGAGTATGCCAACACAATCTCCCAAAAAGCTCAGCCATCTTTGCTGAGGAGAGTGCAGAAAGATTGCAGGCTACAGAGGCTGTAGGTGACTTCAAAGAACTAGTATTTTTTTGGACACAGCAAGATAGTTGCTCATATGCACTCATGATAGCTGTGAGAAAATGCATACGAGATATGTATCTTCAAGACAGGCATATTAGCATGGATATGGTGAGTAGGTACAAAAAGAAAATCCATACCTGTATTAGAAACTACTGGTAGGTGACATGTTCTGGTAAAGGGACTCCTTAAAAGATGTATGTTTACCAGGCAGTGGTGGTGCACACCTTTAATCCCAGCACTCGGGAGCCAGAGGCAGGTGGATCTCTGTCAGTTCGAGGCCAGCCTGGGATACAGAGTGAGTTCCAGGAAAGGTGCAAAGCTACACAGAGAAACCCAGTCTCAAAAAACAAAAAACAAACAAACAAACAAACAAAAAGATATATGTTTTGGTGGGTTGACCATGCCACAGTGGAAGACCACATATCCAAGAGTATATATGCATTGACCAGGCATAGTGGTATATGCCCTTAATCTCATATGGTGGGTTAAATGAGAGTGGTACCTGTAGGCTCATATAATTGAATGCTTCCTCACCAGGGAGTGGAACTATCTGAGTAGCCTTGTTGAAGTAAATGTATCCTGATGGCAGAAGTATGTCACTGGGAGTAACTTCAGGATTTCAAAAGCCCACAGCAGTTCCAGGGTCTCAATCCCATCCTGCTTCCCATGCATCAGGAAGTAAAGCTCTCACATACATACTTCTCCAGCACATTGCTTGTCTGCTTCCCACCACAGATGATCATGTACTAATCCCAAGTATGGCCCCAAGCAAATACTTCCTTTTATAAGAATTGCCTTGATCATGGCACATTGTCACAGCAATAGAACACTAAGACAGAAGTTGGTACCAAGAGTGGGGTATTGCTGTCCAAAGTCTGGCCATGCTGTTTGTTGGAGAAATATGGCAGACTTGGGGACTTTGGATTAGAAAATCAGTTGAGCACTTTATGTGGGAGCTGACTTAATGGACTTGCTGGTTGGAGCATGGGTAGCAGTACTAAGAGCAATGTGAACTATGGTGGCCAAGCTCAAGAAGGTTCAGAGTCTAAGAATATTAGCCCTGGACTACAGACCATTCTTGTGATGTTTTGGCATATATATATATATATATATATATATATATATATATATATATATATGGCTGTATTTATCTCTTATCCTAAACAATTTGACTAAGGCTAAATAAAGAGTTTTGGATTAATTACATCGGCAAAGAAGATTTGAAGACTGTCTAATATTGATTATGTCATGTGGTTATTAGTGGTTACTCTTGTGAAGATCTACCATGCAAAGGTGTAATCAAATCAAGGGGAAAAAATTGCAAAATGTAGTTTGAGGATAAAGGGAGCAGCAGGAAACATTTTGTTGGAGCCAAGTCCTGGGCACAAAGAGATAAAATGTTTAAAGGAATGCCTGATGATAAATGGATTGTATTGGAGACCCCATGATGTTGAAGATACTGGAGTTTTGAGATATCTCCAAGGGAAAGTTGCTAAGAGAGTATGGAATCAGCCCAAGAGAGAGAAGTGTGTTACAGTCACCAGAGTTGAAAATATTTGGAGATATGAAGAGCACTTGGAAATCAGACATGGATATGCAGAACTTGGAGTTTGATCTGCTGGGTTTCAAAGATTATATGAACATAACAAACTGTATTAGGTAGGTTTAAAAACACGAAATAGACACAATGGGTAAGTAGTGAAGTGGGTGGATCTGGGCACAGTTGGGAAATATGTAAAGGATAAATATGATCAAAATATAGTATATGAAAACAAAGCCCTAATAAAAATGAGAAAAAAACTACTTAACCAAATGTAACTATTAACTACTATTTTCAATAAAACACTTTCCCATATTTATAGCTTTACCCTGTTCAGGCTCCCATGCTCAACCATTTGTGTATATGAATATAGAAAATCCATTTCAATACTTAATAATAAAGTGAATTGTATGCAGCATTGAAAACAGATTGGTTTAAAGCATTCCTATCACACAGATGTTCTGTACCAAGCAGAGGTAGATCTTTGTATTACAGTAATATTATTTTATGATTCATTCTTAAGCAATCTATGAAATTATAAAGTAATAATAATTTAATTAAAGTATGAAGGATAGATTTTGGTGATTTAAATCATGTTTTAACAATCTCATTACTATAATTAGCCTTAGATAACAAACATGATTGGGCCCTCATAAGATGTGAGATTTAATAGGCTCATTTCCATAATTGTAGCTATGCTTCTTAATTTATTATTTTTGTCTCTTAGAAACACTGTTGTTTTATTTTCACAGAATGAGGTCTTGAATTAGATATTCGAAACAGAATTACAGTAGAATGGAGGCACTGCTCTACTTTTATCCCTGAAATCAAAAACTCAGAGGACCTCCGTTTTCATTTTAATTACTGACCCATGCATGTAATACACATTTTGCCTCTAGCATTTTTAAACAATTCACAACTGTCTACATAGTGAGTTTCAGTTTATAAAAATAATGAATAAGAGAGTTTTCTTCATGGTGCTATTAGAATAATAAAATCATATAGTTATCCAACCATGTGATATATGTCTGAGATTAATGGATACAGTATAATATTTATTTGAGAAGTTCTGCTAATTTATAATTTGATTTTAATAATTGACTGAAATTAAGGAAAGTCACTCACTGCATTACAAGATGACAGGAGAAACTGCTCAGCTGCTGGTGATTTGGGTGATTTTTCACCAGCAGGAAACACTGGGTCAGCTCTCCAAGATGGTAGAAAGAGGTCTAAGGAAGGATGAGAGACAGCTCTCCTTCAAAGGAACTTCTGTGAGAACAGTGGGGATTTATCAAAGAAGCATGAAAGCATCTCACTCAACAGTCTAAATTGGGAGCTCCAACAATAGATTTGTGCTGAGGAGTATGTGCCATACCTAAATATACCAGAGTGGTGAATTTAGGAACAAAACTCATGTCCTTCTTACTCTCTAAATGAAGGTATCATGTGTCGTTTGAACATAACTTGGGGCAGCTAAAAGGAATATTACATAATTCTTTTTTTTCCTTGCAATATTCTAATGTGCTCCATCAAAATTCTCCTCTTTATAATAGATTGACTAACAGTAACACCCACATGAACATCTATAGAGCACTCATTCACCATGCATCAGGGACAGTTTTAATTTCTTTGGTTGAACTATCAAATTTAATCTTAAATGTATTTCTAAATAGTGGTTAGTGAAATATATACTGAGACCATTTTTACCATAGGTGGGTCCTTAGTGAATTACCTCAATCCCAGAGCTTCAATGTATCATCAAATCCATTGGAAATTAATTGTCACCCTTGGTGTAGTTCACATTCACTTGTATTTTGAGAAGTGTGCATATGTGTGGGCATCCACATCTGTGTGCATGTGCATGTGTGTGTTTATGATGTATTTTATTTACAATTCATCTCCAGCGCATAAGAAATTATTGTCCTCCTAATAGATCTTTAAATGTGTTTATTGGTTTATAAAAGGGAATGTTTGAGCTAGTGCCTAGAAGTTAAGCATTATTCTTTATGGACCTTAAGGAAAATAATTGGATGATATAAATAACTCCTATGGTGATCCTTTAATGTGCATATAGTTTGAAAAATATTGTAAAGTATGAAAAAGATTGTGAAAATAGATCATTGGCAAAAAGCTTTTGTTTGAATAAAGTGTCTAAGCAACAAACTGATTCTTTTTTCTTTATCTAGATACTTAAAAATAACTACATAGGATTACCTGAATTAATTAATATAGCACACTGGTCATTTGCTCCAGTCAAGTTCCACAGGGGCTTATTTCTGTCTGCAAGTGAAACCAGCATGTCTTAACTAAAGCTGCAGCATTCTCTGATTTTGTCTCAAGTGGGGTGGCTCAGATCCTTAATGCCTGTGATGACAATCAACCCATGTGAACATGGGTTTCAGCTCTGAGTGTGCCATCCTGAATGTTTCACCAGCTGACTGGTGTTGTACAAACTGCTATTACGTCCACCCCATCCTGCTTCTCTTTCTGCTCTTTATTCTTGATCCATTACACTTCCTGCAGTGGCAACAGAACAAAGTGCTTGCTTTAATGGGCTTTCTAACTTTGGTTTCTGTTTTCTGCTTCCATCATTTCCAACTGTTTCCTAATATTTTTCCAGTAACTAGGGGGAAAAAAGGCAAAACGCCCAGAAGAACGTGAAATAACTCAAGGGATGTTCTGACAGATTTTCTAGGAAACTCTTCTGCAGGGAAGTGTGTTAAATAGTCTTGATATTTTGAGCTTTAGATAATAGAAAGAAGCCTTTGCCACAGTGCTTAACTTTTTAAAATATTTATTTGTTCTTTGAGAGTGTCATACAATGTGTTTTGATTATATTCACCACAGCCAATACTTACCAGATACAAACTCTCTTCTCTACCCACCTAACTTGTAATCTTCTTTTTGCCTATCAGGAATGATTTGTGCTGACCCAAGTTTCTAAGATATGTTTTCTTTCATCAGATAGAGCATAGTTGATAAACAAGGGGCTCTGCCCTTTAACATATTACCCTCCCTTTCCCAAGTGCTAACAAATGCCAATATCTCCTAAACTAGGGGTGGGACTTGGTGCCCAACTTCTCTGTGCTGGGATTTTGTCTGGCTTGAAATTGCAGGGACCTTGTGCATGCTATCGCAGTCTTTCTGAGTTCATATATGCAGCTGTCCTGCAGTGTCCAAAAGATAGCCTTCCCTTGTAGCCAATATCTCTGACTCTTGTGTTCTGGTTGCCCACTTTTCTGCAATGAATCCCGAGCTTTCAGAAGGAGGTATGTAGTAATAATGTTCCCTTTGGGACTAAGAATTATGCAGTCTTATTCTCTTCAACTTGGGGAGCTGTGGTTACATTGTTAATGGTTTTTACTGCAAAAATGATAAGTCATTGGGAGTTGGTTTCACTGTCAACATTTAACAGAGCAATAGGAGTAAATTATTTCCTAGAGCCTGTGGCCTGTTGAGCTATAGATTCTTGTCCTGATAATGGCACCAGTTATGGGTTCCATACTGTGGAACAGGACTTAACTCCAATCAGAAACTTGAAACTCTTGATATTTTTCCACCACAGCATCCATGGGTGTGTCTTGCTAGGCCAGTCACAATTGCAATTCACAGGGTTCACAGACAGGGAAGATCAATGATTACCTTTCTCTTCCAATAGAGCATGCATAGCACCTTCCAACACTATGCAAGCTCACCATCATGAAATATGCTTCCAGATGAGTGCCATATTGATTTCTTTATGTTCTATGAATCAAGTATGTGATATCTTTAGAAACAGGGAGTTACCATCAAGTTATGAAGAGCAATTAAGACCATTGGCAATAGCATATAATGTTTGGGCATCCATGGGACCTCCCTGACCAAAAACTTTAAAAGAAGTAACCGATCCCTGCAAAATGGACTTTTGCTTATTAATTCATGGTGCCATGTTATCTTGTAGTGGCACTATTGTGCTGTTAGAGAATAACTCTAATTTATCCTTATGTGTGTGTGTGTGTGTGTGTGTGTGTGTGTGTGTGTGTGTGTCTATGTATATGTGTATGTATGTATGCTTGTTTGTGAGTATGTATATGTGTATCTCTATGTAGGTATATGTGTGTGTATGTGTGCATGTTTGTGTGTATGTGTATCTGTGTGAATGTGTCTGTGTGTATGTGTTTGTACATGTCTGTGTATATGCATGTGCATGTGTCTGTGTTTGTGTGTCTGTGTGTGAATGTGCAGAAACTTCTACAGGAGCAGATTTCCATATGACTTTTAGAAATGGTCTTTAGTGCTATTTATCTGTTTAATCCCTCCTCAAGTTCCTGTTTTTACCCTTCGCTATCTCACTTTATCCCTACCTGTTCCTGTTTAAGCCTTTGTACCAGTGTTTTCCTCCTCTCCCTTGAAAACAATCCCCATAACTCCTTAGACACTCATCTTCAAAAAGTATTTCAAATTAATCAGATATTTGAAGAGTCAAATCTACCATCCATAATTGAGGGAATATATGCACCTTGGTCTCTCTTGTGTGGATAATTCATTCAGGATGATTGTTTCCAGTTCCCTCACTTATCTGTAGATTCGATGATTTTATTTTTCTTAATTGTTAGGTAATTTCATTATACCACATTTTCGTAATCTGTTCACCAGGTCATAGCATCTTGGGTATTTCCATTTCCTTGCTATTATGAATATGACCATGAATGAAAAAGTATTTCTGTAGTAAGTTATGGAGTCCATTGTATACATGCCAAAGACAGGCATGGCTGGATCATTACCCTATGCTTAATATAGTAATTCTTCCCTCATTATATGCAGAAAAAACCTACAATTTTAATATTATATATATATCACAAATGTATAACTTGAACAACTTATTTTTGTTTTACACTTGTCAAAAGTTATCTGGAATAATTAGCTTACAGAAAAGGCTTAATTAGAATAGAAGATGACATTTGAATTTTAGATTCCTTGTATTTAACATGGATACACTAAAACATTAAATTTTTCCAAGAATATACTTTTGCATTGAAAAATCAAATGTGTAAAGTTATAGCTATCAAGTTAATATTTATCTTGTGGTCAAATATATTTCTAAATGATTAAAATATATCCTAAATTATTTACATGACTGATAGTCATTCAGAATATTCATAAAATAAAATTATGCTAAATCAATTATTATTTATGAAGCCTGGAATTAATTTCATTATGTAAGAGAAAGATTTCTTTCCCACTCTTGCAAACCCCAACTGGAGATTTAAAACAACAAATATATGAATTTATTAGTAAATACCCATATAACCTCACCTCATAATGATCACTTTGAAATACATATATTACTAATACATGCAATATCACACAAAGCACGTATCATATGCTTAGTTTGATTTCCTTTACTCTTAAGTCTCCTGTTTTCACAATAGTTTTACATAATAACCATGAGTCTTCTTTCCATTGTGTAAATGATAAGATTGGAAATCGAGGCCGGGCGGTGGTGGTGCACGCCTTTAGTGCCAGCACTTGGGAGGCAGAGGCAGGAGAATCTCTGTGAGTTCGAGGCCAGCCTGGGCTACAGAGTGAATTTGGAAAAAGGCACAAAAAGGCTACACAGAGAAACCCTGTCTCATAAAACTGGAAACAAAAGAAGAAAAAGAAAAATGAGACTGTGTCTTTTAAGGTCAGAAGGACAGATGGAGCTGATTTCAAGTGATGTTTGTTGCTCCAGGTTGTGTGCATGCATTTGTTATTCTTTACCTCAGTTCTACATAAATGATATGAATGAATCACAAGAGAGTTTGAAACTTAATGCGTATCTCTCAGAGACAGACAGTCCCACAGAAGCCTCACTTCTTCCATGTTTACATGTTTTCACAAGCCAAATACATGTTTCTTCTAACCCAAAATATGTATGCTTGTCAGAAACTTTGAAAAGAACTGCATTTATGTCAACAGAAGACTGTGGAATGTGTTCTTAGGATCGATATAGTTTTGTTTTTAAGAAATGTTTGTAGGGAACTGTAGGATGCTTTCCATTAAAGTCAATATATTTTCTTTGTATAAACTAAAACAGTAAATAAATTTATTGCATATTAGTCTCAGAAATGGTTTCAGAGTATTTTCTTTGCTTTGTAATTAATATTTACAGTATCATATGCCTGTAGCGTTTGGTGAATTAAGACAGTGTTAACACCCCTCATTCAAAATGCAATAAAGAGATTAGTCTCAAATTTCAGATTTAGATCAGGTTGGATTATTGGTTTATAATAAATATTTTTGATAGACTACATGTCAAATGAAACTGATTAATTTTAAACATACACTGATGGACATAAATCAAATGTCGTTTAACACTGTATTTTTAGTGAGTGTGCATTCTGGATTCACATGTGTGAAATTTTCCACTATGACATATGTTGGCAATCAGAAAGTCTCTGAGTTTAGATTATTGAATAAGGAATTGTCAACAGACAATAAAAATACTTTCAATAGCTTAAAAAGGCATCAATAGCTTATTTCTCAGGTTTGCATTGCTTGTTTATGAGGTATTTGCTTGGATATCAGGAGTATCAAGGGACCACAAATGCCCAGACCCATGATTTTCCTTTGGGACTTCTCTCCAGGTGATCAGCTGGGGTGGTTGACCAGGACACTTACTCTCTCACAGTTCTGTGGTCCTTAGCTCATTATGTTTTGGGTTGATTTCTTTTGCCAGGGCACTACACAAGCTTGTTTGCATTCTGAAGTTTTAAGATATAGGAGTAGAGAAAAGAAATCATAAGTTTCTTCTTCTTAACACAATCAAAAATTATGTAGAAACAAATGATAAGAAAATAGTATGCCAAGTCTTATAGGATGGAGCAAAAGCAGTTTTGAAAAGGGTGTTTATGCCAATAAATCTCCCATCAAAAAGAAAAGAAAGTTTCCTAAAGTATGCTGACATTACAGTTCAAGGAACTAGAAAATAAACAAATAAAATCTTAAGTCAGCAGTAAATAAAGTGAAATAAATGTTACAGACAGTAGAAAAAAATAAATCTATGAAAAATAATAGAAAATTTAATTTTGGAAAATAACATGAACCAGCAATTATTTAAGAAAAGAGAAGAGAAGATTTGAATTAAGTACTCAGAAATGAAAAATTGCAATGGATGTCTGAGGAGTAAAATGTTCCTTATAGACTTGTCTTAGAATGTTGTAGTTTTAGCCTGTTTCCTGTTTGTAATCAAAGATTGGGGAAACTGAGTGACTTTTGGTTGACAGTTATTATATTTATCATAATTCCAAAAGGTAAAAATTCAAATACATGCACATAAGGAGGACTGGAAGAACAGAGAGGGAGAGAGGGCCAAGGATTCTTTTAAAACAGCTCTACCTTCATGATAAAGAAGACAACTCCATTAGCTAGTCATGAAAACAGAGCCCTCATGACCTAAAATTCAACTACTTAAAGGCCACAGATTTCAAGATGGATGAATAGGGGCTAAGGTACTTACACTAAACCACAGGAGAACCATCCTGACAAATGTATGTCAAAAATTTAGCAAATTTGCAGGAAATGGCTATCTTCCCATTGTTGCATTTAAAAAAAAAGAGAGAAATCTTACATTGTCTGAATAAATGTGCTACTTCTTATTTTATTCTGTAATTCAATATTTTTTAAAATGTTATTTTTTTCTCAGAGAAAGTTGGGGTCTATAACTATTTTATTGTGTTCCCTATTTATAATATTATAATTTTCTCGTCACTGTTTGCATCAATAAATTTACTATTAGATTCCACAATTAGCCATATAAATGTTCAAGTGATCATTTTAGTTATTTTTCCTGACAAGGGTTTGTCTATGCAATCATATGTGATAGAGTAGGGTAGTAGTATAATAGATGAAGATACACAGATTGTTTGAGGTGCATTCTGCTCTTGATGCATCTGAAGGAGATTGGGAAATGATTTTATGGTTTATCAAAGTTCAATATGTACATCCTCCCTTGAACATCCCACACATGTTTTGAATTTTTTTCTCTGTGCAAAATTTGACTTGTTTTTTATCTCTTGGTGGGGAAGCAATTTAGCTTTTCTCTCTTTTCTTCTTGTTGAAGTGTAGTGTTCAGGCTCTAGTGTCCTAGCTACAGAAAAAATAACAGCCAACGTGTTATCACCCTAGTTATGTCCACACGGTTACAAAAGACGGCGGTCTCTGTTATAAAGAACATTTTCACTTTCTCTCTCAGTTGTACACGGTGTGCCCTCATTCACATACATGACAGGAGACCTGTTCCACATTGTTATGTGGGAGACCTTTCCTGGGGAGATGCAACACACACACATGCATGCACAGATGTCAATTCACACCAGAAAGGACCTCCACAACAGATCAAAGTAATGGTTTCAACTAATCCAGCTTGGTGAAAACGTCTTACATTGAGATGACTGAAAGGAGCATGTGAGGGCTTACCAAAAGAGCAAGCTCAAACTCAACAACATCTCCACCTCCAAAGGCATAGGGCAACATGGGTGACGAATCAGAAGATACATGCCTGACGCTCCATGCATGACCTGCAGGCAGCTCCACAGGTGTGGCAGAGCATCTTCCACAGCAGCGGCTTACTCCTTCTAGAAAGCTGGAGAGGGCCTTTCAGAATCATTCACTCTTCTGACTTGCCACACATGGGACCTATTGCTTACCTCATGAGTCTCACAAACCTCCCATATTTCATAAACCTTCCCTTCTGAAAGGAGTGTTTCAATTCAGAGGAAGTTACTATACCACCCTGGTTCTTTCTGTGTCTAGTATATCAACTGTTCCTTAAATGTTGTGAAGATGTGTAGTTGGTTTATTTTGAAATCAAAATATAGTAGGTTGAAAACAATAAGATGCACATACATCAGTCTCTCCATTCCTTATCACATGGTGCTTTCAAAATGAAAGCCTGTTCATTTGGGTGTGCACTTCGATTATATAAACATGCCACGTTGCATGGCTTGAGTTGAAGACTAATGTCAGGCAGAAGCGTGGTTTACCCTCCTTGTACCAAACTAACTAACTAGGAGAAGGTGGTGTTAGGAGTCAGGAATCGATGAAGACGGAAGGTCAGGTCTCCCAAGCTGTGAAAATTTAAATAACGTCAATAATAAAATAAAATTTCCCTCAATAATAAATCAAGGTATATTTCCTCTTATGTTTAATTATACAGTGTTTACACATATCTAAATTGGAATATAATGTTAAAAGGAACATGCATATACTTACGTTGTACTAGTTAATAGAATAAGAGGCAATACATATAGTTTAAATTTTTTATTCAAAATAAATGGCAGACAAGTAATTCTAAATAAATTTATCCATTCATGTAAAAAATAGAAGTTGGATCATGGAAGGTGTATATATGATATTTTAATAACTTTTTTATTTCTCAGATTATTAACATATTGGGATTAATTTATAATTAGAAAAGGTATGTGTAAAAAAACACATAACATTTTACCTAAATATCTGATTTAATTAATCTGAAGTTTACTCTAGTGAGAGGACAAAAGTCTGATACATGTTGACTTCTCAAAATAATTTTGCTTTTAGTAGAAGCAGCCATGAAAGGGCTACTTGATAAACTTCATATGTGCCTTTTTTTTTTCAAGTAAACCCTAAGAATCTTATTGTTTTCATTTTTTTTTTTTAATCTGAAGCTGAGGACTGAGTGACTTGTGTTTCATGGCCTGTCTCCCAGCTTTGAACATTGCTGGCTGCTAAAGGCCAGGAGCTCCAGAACCATCCCTTTGCAGTGCCCTCCTTCCAGGAAAGCTGTTTGGTCTGAAGGCCTATGGCTTGCTGTCAAAGGCTGCTTTGTTTGGTCACAAGAGGAAGCACTGACTGGCTTGCCTCGCTCTTCTTACAAAATTGCTATTGGCCACATAGGAACAGAATGCTTGTTGTAAGATATTAGCAGGAAAGTTTCAATTTTGTTTAATGAGAGTAGACTGAGGTATCTTGATGTGGCTTTGCTACCTAAAGCAGCCTCCCTTTGGAATTAGTTTAGTTCTATTTCGGGACAGATTGTTGACACTCGAACTATAGCATCAGGCATTCATGTATCAGTTACATTTTAACAAACTCAAAACGTTTTATATTCACCCAACTTTTTTGATTTTTTTTTGAGGGCGCAGATTCAGATTTTATAGCACAGAATTGAATTTAGGTTGGTATATACCAATTCAATTATCTTTGAAATTTTTTCAAAAATCTCTCCTAGGTCTTTCAAAATACTGTTTGCACCTATTATATGCTACCCAGTTTAAGAAATTTGTGAATATAATATAAAGGATATAAAATATAAAATAAAAAAAGAACTTGACAAAATTCTTTATTTCAGGTGATAAGTGGTAAAAATATTAAATTATTCATCTAATTTCAATATTTCTAGAGTTCTTTATGTTTGTTGACTTTTCTCTATAACATGTAAAAACAACTTTATCTTCAGTTTCAAAAATTATTATCTAAATAATAAGTCCCACAGAAAATTTCATTAATGAAAATTGTGACTGATAGCCATAAAGAAATTCCAATAGCTAATCAACCCATGCTATCATAAAACTTTTTTCTTGCATTTGGATATTGTAAGTGAAGAATTTATTCTGCCTGTAAATTGTATCTAAAGAATGTATTCACTTCAGGAATGGGTTATATGGGGCATATCCATTCTGTGCAATCCTGTAACTGTATCCTATGAGTTATTATTATATGCTACTTATTTAATGTAAAGGTTTTAAAAATCAAATCCATAAAGAGTTTAGTTTGTTTCACATGTAAACTTAAAATTAAAACAAAAATAAAACAATGTTAATAGAGCAAAGACTTTCAAATAGGTAAAGGAGATTCTTTTTTCTCCCTTAGACAAGAATACTATCTTCCATTATTTATATACATTATGTTGTAAATTGCCTGATGTTTTAGTAAGGATGTGACATGCCTCAATAAAGTTGCCTGTATTCAAGCCTGAAACTAATGTAAGCTACACTTGCTCAGGAGATGGTTCTCAATTCTTACAGGTGCTTCTATGCAAAGTAAATATGAAAGGCATCACACATTCAAATAACTCAAATTGGCTTTATTATCTTCATAGTCTATCCACAAACATAAACAAGGCAAGGCCCTGTTAAATTATTGATTACCCGTTTCAGCATCTACTAATTCTTTGCAATGGCAAAGTAAACATCCATGTAGAAAGCTATAAAAGTGGTCAATTAAGTCTATATTGGTAATCTTATAGCTGTTCTCTTCATGTAAGTTTAAATCATGAACATTTTATACTGTAAGCTTATTGCATTTCTTCACTTTATGAATCTCTACAAAATATGTTTAAACAATATTAGTTTATTTTATTTAATAAATAAATAATAAATAAAAATATTGTTATTTTACTTTGTTTTGTTCATTTGAATTCACACATGAAAACAGTGAAAGTAATTTTATATATATGTATATACTTGATAAAACATTCTTAGAATTAAAAATCTCTATTTACTACTTCTAGATAGTAAGGTTTTATATATCTAATCATTGGAGGAATTTGAAAAAAATCGGTACATGAAACTTTGTGAAATTAAGATACATTTCTTGTCTTTGTGCAAATTCTGGGCTGTGAAGTTCAAACATATTGGGGAGAAATACCAGAATTTTTTACAAAGTAGAACCACAAAGCATGGCAGTTATAATTAGTTAGTTTTTTGTATTAGCTTAAAAAAAAGTATGCATGGAAATTAATACTGGTAGTCATATTGTTCTTTAGAAAAAATCCTTTGAGAGAATTTAGAGTTAATTATTGGCTGTATTATAGAGCATGAATATCCTAATATAAAAGCCTTAATTGTATTTATCTTGAACATTCTTTAATTGGCAACATCAAACACATTTCTTCCTCTATTCCTAGAAAGTTTTGAAGACTGAACCTTCCCGATCTCTAAGAAAGTGGATGAAACTTGTCTGTTACAATTCAGGTTCCTTCAGTTTTCTTCAAGGTTTGAATCATCTTTGGGTACCATGCTTAATATTTTCTTGAAAACTCATGCAAAAACTTAATTCTCATTTAGGCAATACTAAAACAAAGAAGTCTTTAAAAGGTGATTAGGTCATGAGGGTACTGTGTCTGTGAATGGACTGATGCCATTTTTTTATTTTTCTTTATTAAGAATATTTTTATTCATTTTACATGCCAACCACAGATCCCCCCCTTTTCTCTCCTCCAGCACTTCCCAGCCTTCCCACTCAGTCTACCTCCTATTTCCTCCTCCAAAAAGGTGGGCCTCCCATGGGGAGTCAGCAGAGCCTGTTACATTCAGTTGAGGCAGGTCCAAGCCCCAACCCCCCAGCATCAAGGCTGTGTAAGGTGTCCCACCATAGGCAATAGACTCCAAATCTTGCATGAATGGGACCTGATGAAAACTCAGACTAGTCGCCCTCTGTCTATGCAGTAGGGTGATTTAGTTTAACTGTTCTGACTCAGTATAACTGTTCTGTCTGTCCCACTCTTAACCTCCAGAACCAAGAACCAAATAATCATCCCTGGGCTGCTGAGATGGTTCAGTGGTTAAGAGTACTGGCTGTTTTTTCCAGAGCATTCAGGTTCAATTTCCAGCACCCACAAGGCTGCTCACAAGCATGTGTAATTTCATTTTCCAGGAGAACTGATGTCCTTCTCTGGTCTTCATAGGCATCAGGCACACATGTGGTACACAGATATGCAAGCAGGCAAAATATTTAAGCTCATAAAATAAAATATAAATAAGTAAATAAAGAAAGAATAAACAAACAATCTTATCTTGTGCATTCCCTCCTAGTCTTTGCCATTCTATCATTATAGAGAAGAAAAAATGGATAAAGACTGGAAAAGGTAGCCAGGATTTGTCAGGTAACATGGCTTCCTTTTGTTTTTGTTGTTTTGTTTTTCAAACAAATGATTTCTCCAAGAAAAATTTTGAAAGTCGGAACCGTATGAATCCCTGAAAAGTAGGTCATTTGTATAGTAACCGAAAAGTATGACCACTGGATGAACTACTTCATCCGATGTTCTGTAGCACCCAGAGTGCATACTTCCCCTGTGTCCATCAGCCTGCATTTTCCCCCACAGATGATCACAGAATACTAGCCAAGCAAGAAGAAAGGGCACTAGGAAGAAACTCAAATAAATCTATATTCTCTAAGAAGTCACCAGTGACAGTCAGTTATATGTTTGTATAATAAAATACATTTGAACATTCATAATATGTGTTAACTCAAAGTCCCTGTTTTGTAATTCTGAGGAAAATACTCGATGATAACTAAAGATTATGTATGAATGAGATACATTTATAATACTATACATATATTTGTTTCATGTCTTGAGTTGGTTTCTCCTGGACCCAGTGCCGTGGAGATAATTCTCATCTCTCCTCATCCCATACCTCTCATTGCCAGGAACAGAAAAGCCGATACAGCACACTCACCAGATAAAAGATATTTAACTCTTGTGTTTCTTGGCTATTCCTTTCTAATAGGTAGCTACTAATCAGGGAAGGCACTGCAGTAAGTTACAAAAACCAGGTTTCTTAACTTGAAACTAGAAACATTCCTACATTTCAAACAGTTTCACTTAGTACGGCTGATGAGCAAAGAACCATACAAACAATAAACAATAAAATTAGTCTGGTTTTGTACAAAGATATTTGGTGCCATGACTAATGAAGACAAAGACTTTTTCTATGTCCTTTGCATTTTTATGTTTGTTGACTTTGGTCGTTAAAAATACTTAACATGATTTTGAACCCTTAAATTTTTTATGCCTTTGAGTATATTCCCAGAAGTGATATAGCTGGGTCATATTGTATTTCTATTGTTTTGCTTTTTGGAGGAAGGTCTGTACTTACATTAAATGTTAAACTAGTTGACATTTACATATACAGGATGTATGAGCTCACTTTCCCTATGTTCTCATTAGCATTTACTGTCATTTGGCTTTTAAATGGAAGTCATTCTGACTGGGGTAAGATTTTCTCCCTATTTGTAGGCTGTCTCTCCACTCTGTTTATTATTTACTTTTCTGTGTAGATTTTTAATTCCATGCAAACCTGTTTGTTACTGATTGCTTTTATTTTAGAATGTTGCAGTTCAGTGTTTCTCCCTAGTAGATTCAGTATCAAGTCTTACGTTAAAAATCTTTAAGCATTTTCAACATGTTGTTATGTGATGAAGAGTTGGGGATTTACTTTAATTTCTCTACATGCAGATACACAATTTAATCAGCCATATTTATTGAAGAGATCGTCTTTCTTCAATGTATGTTTTGCCAGCTTTTAAAATGGTGACACATGCCTTTAATCTCAGCACTCAGGAGGCAGAGGCAGGTGGATCTCTGTGAGTTCAAAGCCAGTCTACATCGTGAGTTCCAGGACAGTCAGGGCTACACAGAGAAACCCTGTCTTGAAAAAAAAATTAAAAAGTAATGTGGTCATCACTGTGTGGGGCTATATTTGGGTCCTCTTTGGGGTTCTATTGTCTGTTCATGAGTCACTACCCTGCTGCCTTTGTTCCCATGGCTCTGAAGTGTAAATTGATTTCAAGTATTCCAGAACTTCCATCTCTCTTGTCTTTGCCCAGGACTGTCATGGTTATTTGGGTTCTTTCACACTTCCGCATGGAATACCGCTTCCGATTTCCTCGATCTGTGAAGAATACTACTGGCAGTTTGACACGTTGAATATGTAGTTCATCTAAGTGGCGCAGCCATTTCCACAATATTAATGCCACAAATCTGTGTATAGGGGAGACATTTCCATTTTCCACTGTATTCTTTCTATTTATTCTAATGTTTCTTTTTAAGTATTTTAAGGTTTTCAATATAGAAGGCTTCCAGTTTCTTGGCTAGGTTTATTCTTTGGTTTTGTTTTGCCTTTTTTGGGGGCAATTGTAAATGGAGTTGTTTCTCTGGTTTCCTGCTCACTGTGTGTCTTCTGCATTTTTGTAGTTTCAATGCTGTATGTTATTTTACTGTTTATGTGGTCTATTTGATGAGTATTTGGGAATCATCTGTTAAGTCCATTTCATCTCTGGTGTATATTCACTGTGATATCTGTAGTGTTTTACTCCGATGGCCTAGGTAAAGATGAGAGTGAAGCTGTACATTCACCCACAATATAACTGGATCTGTGTGACATTTCTATGTCTACTGGTATCGGTGTTAGGAAACGGGAATGCCCCCGCTTAGTACATGTAGATTGCAGCCATATTTTCTCAATTAATTGTTCCCACTGTTAGTGTGCTTGGCATTACCGTTTCAGACTAATTTTATTTTAAGTCGACTTAACTAGATTTCAGAGCACCTGTACCAGCTGGGTTGAACCTTTAATTCGCATTATAAATTTATACTGGCATTCCTTACCTCTAAGTGTATCGCTGTCTTTGCTGTTGATGTGTGTTTCTTAGAGACAACAGTTGTGATCTTGTGTTTTAAAGACAGTCATCTACTATGTTACTTAATTTATGAGTTGAGTCATTTATAGTTAAGGTTATTATTCAGAGTTTTTGTTTTGTTTTTATTTCCTGTGAGTTTACTGTTTTTTGTTTTTTGTTGTTTATTTTTATTTTTTCTGATTCATTGCAGTTATTGTTTCATCTTTTATTTCTCTCCAGTTAGTGTTAGGGTTTCCTGGTTTAAAGTGCTGGACATGGCCAACAACCATCTAGATTTGTTTGAAGCTAATAATTGGGAAGCTGAGAGAGCATTAGCATTGTAAGTTAGAAGAAAGCTGAGACTCCATCCTGAGAGACTAAGTTCTGGGCCAGCCAGAGCTACATGGGGAGACACTATCTCAAAAGCAAAATGAAAAAGAGGAAGAGAGAAATAAATGAAGGGAAAGGAAGAGAAGGGGAGGGAAGGGAAGGAAAGAAGAGGGAAGGGGAGGAGAGGGGAGGGAAGGGAAGGGAAGGGAAGGGGAGGGGAGGGAAGGGGAGGGGAGGAAAGGAGAGGGGAGGAAAGGGGAGCGGAAGAGAGGGGAGTGGAGGGAAGGGAAGGGAATGGACCAAATTTAGAAGTACTAATACTGTCTCAAATAATAGACTTTTTAACACACATGTGAACTAGGCAATATGAATAGATATATGTATTTTATTGCATTAGTGGCTATCAGTCTTCGGATATTAATCCTCCAAAACAGCAGACTAAGCTGAGTTCTCTTGCAAATTCTATCAAGATTTATAGAAGTGACAAAAGTTTTCTACTGTCCTCAAAGCAAATAGAAGAAGTGGGTACATCCAGTTCATTTTATGAAGCTAACATTAGCCTAGTAGCCTAAAAATAGACATCCCACAACTTATAAAAACTGCATGCCAATATAGTAAACACAGGCTGCAAAGCTCACATCAAACTATTACCATATCAAACCATAAATCACATGAAAATGAATTATATAACTCAATGAACTAACACATTTTATAAATCTGGTTCATTATTTTAAAAATTAGTTCATATAATCTATTACATTAACATGTTAAAATGCCAAAAAATGCCTTATGAAATTGTCAAAGAAATTACAAAAAGCTTAATATTTTAAAGTATGAATTTTATGTAAATGTATAATATTTAATAATGTTGCAAAAACTCTCATATATTAAACATTTAGAATTTACTCAAAATGGAATATAGACATAAATATAAAAATGAAAATTATAATATTTCTAAAAGATAATATGGGAGAAATTCTAGAGGCCTTTGAGCTAGGCGATGAGTTTTCTAGAAACAACAAAGGCATGGTTTATAAAAGACAATATTTTTAAAATTATCTTCATTAAAATTAATAACATTATTAAGGTCGAAAGTTAGAGAGAGTTCCTGAAGGACAAGAGTGCATTCAGCTCAAACACCCTGAAGGTGACTTAGGATTTCTTCATTCTCCATGCCCCCATGGTGATTTCAATGGCAAAAACAAAAAAAATGTGAATGAGCTTAAGCTATGCAAAGCTGGCTCTTAAATTCTGAGTGCTCCACATATTCTGAACTAGCTCACTTTGATTTGGCACATCAGGAACATTAATTTATAATATATCAGGAATAATTATTTTAGAGATTGAAGTTTTACATAATATTTTTATGAGTCTAAGCTCAATTACCAAAATAACCTTTCTGTTATTTTCCCTACAAATAGGGCAAAACTGTAAATTAGCTTAATTCTATCATGCTTCCTAATAGAAGTTTATCTTATTATCTTGATATCAAAATTAGCTAATAGAACATATCATGTTGAATTAAGGCTTACATATATAGATCTGTGACACATATATACATACTGGCACAAGATAAATGGCATGGGCATGGGTCATTCTATATTTACAGTGCATTAAAATCAATGGGAAATATTATCATTTTTTATTAGTATGAATGGCATGGGACCCTTACCTCTGAGTTCCCTCTTGTTGGATTAAACTATGTCCTGAGGGCTCAGCCCTCCCACACTTCACTAAATAATCTCATTCTCCTTCCTCAGAGAGTAAAAGATTAATCATTCAGAAACCTAATGAGCTGGAAAAACAAATACCAGTAGAAGAAAGGTGCCTGAGAACTTTAAATAAAATGAATTAGTTTCCATTTGAAAAGTAAATTAGTTGATTTATAAATCTCTTTTCTCCCTTTCCCTTTCATTTGTACTTTCTGGCTTTTTCACAGGCTTCATCAAACCCTCTGTCGCTCCCGAGGCTTGGCCCATTTAAACTGCTCCTGATCTTTCTTCGTCTTCTGTGTGAGAGATGATCTTCCCACCACAAAATGTTTTCACATTTGAACGGATGCTTCACAAGGTTGTGTGAATATACACCAATGTCTTTGCAATTTAACCACAACTGTTTTGAAATGTCAAAGGGAAAAATAAACACACACTTTATTTAATACAATTCTCTACTGATGTGTGTGCGTAGGTTGTCCTCATTCTTGCCTCCATAAACACTGTGACTTATAAAACTTGGTATATCTGTTGTGGAAATACAGATTAAATGTTTAAAATTTAAAGCATCATTTGGAGAAAAAACATATAAACTGTAAGCTGAATTTAAATTCTCAGTTTCTAAATTAGTATAGTGTCATTTAAGAATTTCTTCAAACTTTATATTGTGAAATAAATTCATAAAATTAAAACAGTACATGAAAATATTGTACACCTAGTTCATAAATATATTTATAGTTAGCATAACAAAATTTAAGTACATATCAAATATTGGACTGTCAGATAGCAGGTAAGAGTACTTCCCTCAAAAGCTGACAAACTGAATTCTATTCCATTCTCATGGTAGAAGTAAAAAACTGACTCAAAAAGTTGTCCTCTGATCACCACACATGGACCATGGCATGCATGCCTCCAAACCACACTCACTCATGTACACACACATACACACATACACACACATACACACACACACACACACACACACACATACATACACACACATACAAGTGAGGAGAATGAGAGAGAAACAGTAAGAGAGAGGAGATGAAATTAAAATACTTTAAAGCATGGATCAAACACAAAGACTCCTTTAATAAAAGGGAAATGCATATTTCTAGGGTGTTAGGACACAAAGAATTCTTAATGTGACTTTAAGTTTTACGTCTTGATATCTTCACTTTCTACATGTCCTTTCATCCGAAGTTAACTGTGAAATTCCCAAAATTCTTCTCTGACAATTTATGACTGTGTTATAATAATACTTCTACAACCTATTGTTTTTTCACTTACTACATTCCAAAGCTCATCATTAGAGGGACCAGGTTCACCAGTCCATAAGTAACTTTAATTTCTTATCTTAGAACTTGGGTCCTCGGAGAATTCACCTCTGAATGCACAAGGCAACATAGTGTTATTTGTGAGAAGAATTCACTCTTCCAGGAATTGCTTCCTTATAAACTTCGGGTGGCTATCTCCATAACCTTCAAATGACTGGGATTTAAGTTAGAGAATTTACAGAATTCCTGAGAAATTTGGGGTGTAAATGTTCACAGTCATTTTTCTTGTGGAGGACCCACCTCAGTCAGTGCTGTGAGGAACACAGACTACAATGCCTGGAATGCTAAGGGACTGGTGATTCATGATACCCGAATAATGAAGTATATATAAAAGAACCTGTTAGGATACTGTTACTCGTGGACTGAAATGCTGAAGAAACCCCTCCCCCTATTTTGTTTTTTGCAAAAATCAAGGTATATTCTAGGGTTTCCTGGTTGACCTCAACAGATAAACTGAGATGATAGTCTTAGTTCAGAAATGATCTGAATGTAGATTTACAGTCTACGCATACAGCTGGCTAAGTGAGATCGCTTTCACAGTTTTGCATGTATCCCATCGGCTCCCCATTAGTCACTGAACTCTTAAAACTGGTATTGTAACATTATCACAATGTTTTGCGCCATTTTTATAAACTTTACAGTGCAATATGTGTTCCTTTTCTGAGACAAACCAAAGGTATATTTCTCAAGGTTCTGCTGCTATCAGCAGTGTTGATGGAGGATTTTTTATACATTTGTAATAGATAGAAATAAACCAGAAAAAAGAAGAAAAAAAAAGTGGTGGAGGAAAAAGTGAACACTGCAAGAATACTCAAAAGGGCTGAGAGTTGCAAACACCAAGAATGGCTTTGCATAGTAAATGGAATAGAACAGCTCTGAACTATAGCTTACTTTTCCTGGCTTGGTCTGACAGAATGAATGAATGCTTTTGTACAAATATCAGAGCCTTAAAAACAAGGATTTGGTGAGTTTGTAAAATGGTGTGCCACTTTGGCAAAACAGTTTGGTGGTTGGTCAAAATGCAAAACATTGTTACTCTGTTACTCAACAATTCTACCCTTAGGAATATATCCTCAAACTACTGAAAATGTGCACCTATGAAACATGTACATGAAGGTTTACAGCAGTGTGTTGCTAATAGTAAAAAAGTTAAAACAACTCAAATAGCTATCAAATACTGGAGAGAAATAAAATGTGGCTTATTCATACAATAGAATATTATTAAGACATAAAAATGAATGAGAAACTGACAGATTAAATGACTTTGGTGAACCTTCATAATTTCATTTGTAGATCTTTCCATTTCTAATTTATAAATACATTTGGGGTTATAAATTATAAATGTACTGTCTCCTGTCAACATTGTATACTTCTATTTGATGATTTCTGTGTCAAACATTATATGGAAATGTTTCCAAGTATTTTCTGTATTAACTGTGAATGAATAGAACAAAATAAATTGCCTGTGATGGAAAAAAATGTAAAAAAGAACCAAGGCTGACTGTTTCTTCAGTTAAACTGATCATTCATCAGGTCCCTCAGTTAGTGATTGCTGTTTGATAGCTGGTCTGTGTATGAGAGAATGTTATAGAGAGCAACTTTCAGGAAGAATGTTCATAAGTTTTTTATATTGTATAACAAAGTCTATGAGATTTTGTACAAGCATCTTAATAATTTCATATACTCTTATGCTTCATAGCCCAGAATTTTCTTGGATTCATGGGATGAAAAGATGCCCCTGCTTCTTCAGGCCCCCAAGTGTTGGGCTGTGGGTTGGCCACCATATAGGGTTCTTTTACATCACTTTAATACTTTTAACCTGCCTTAAGAATGATATATTTGGAGAGTAAATGCATCTTGACAAAGAAATACGAGAATACTTTGAAGCTCTTGACATTCTAAAGAAGTATTCTCATTATTTTGAATGTGTAAATGTACTTCTATCAAAAAAAAACCATTATGTTATTAGATGAAGCAACTACATCTCACTCATGAGTTCTTGGTGACATGTAAAATAAAATAGTTCTTGGAAATCTAACATGCACTATTGATGGCATATTCTTTGAAACCAGGTATAAGTCAGTCAAATTTCAAGCACTTAGTTAGGCATCACCTTCAGTGTTCATATTTGGCCAAAAACAATATATACTATCCTTCCTTAAATGATCTACCAGTGTTTGCAAAGGGTGTATGCAGAAACCCATAAAAGTAGGTTAATAATAAACAGTTCAGTGATCATTGGATCATTTGAAAAATGCCGCATCATTACAATTTTTATGATACTTATATTTTACATATAAATTTTTATAATTTATATTTTATGTTACGAAAATTTACAATTTTTAAAATTCTGTGTGCTTACACATGTGTGTGTGTGTGTGTGTGTATGTTTGTGTATGTATATGAAAGAAGACAAATAGAGAGTGGAAAACCAGGGCACTAGTGATCTGAAGGATTAAATGGGAAATGGAGGACTCTAAATTGGAGGGAGTGGGTGAGCTTAGATACAGAAGAAGAAGGGAGAAGTGAAAAATCACAGTCAGAATAACTGAAAACATCTTAAAGATTCATACTATTAACTGTCTACTTAAAGATACCTATAGTACACAGAAGTTGATGTATACACATACACATACAGTTTGATAAAACATTCCAGTCTTGGCTCCAGAGCCAGAGCCATAGAACACCTAAATAAAATCCCAACACTAGGCACCAGAACCCACTTCTGAGTTGTTGGCCAGGATTGTCCAGGGCTCTCAAAACATGGCAGGCTATGGCTCTAATTGCCCTTGGTTGTCCACTCTGGTGGAAGGTAAGGCCCCTCTCGCTGAAGACCACATGAACTGCAGATACAAAGCTAAGGGTCGCCTGTGCTGGAACTGGCTTTCAAAGCACTAGCTTCCATGGTACCAGAAGGTGTCATGCCAACTTCAAAAGGATTGAAGCAACTAATAGCTCCACTCAGCTATGCCACCTATGAAAAATAACAACGGTTACCATGGCAGGATAGCTGTAAAGGGGCAGTAGTGTCACTCACACCTTCCTTCTTGGTAACCAATAGCTCTCTAAACTTAACATCCATTCAGCAAGCCTGGTATTGGAATTCTAGTCAACTACCTGGGACTAGTGGAGTCATGGATCTTGAAGAACACAGCCACCACTTTACTAAACCAGCAGAAGCCCTAATTACGTCCTAAATTTTGATCTTGTACCCACACATAAGTATAGTCTCTGCCCCTTGACAAAGAAACTTCTCTTTGCTACAGAGGGAGACTGTTACAGAAAAACACAGCCAATCAAAGTACAGATTAGTGGAGCTTAGTCACAACTGATATATCTAGAACACAACTCCTGCACTTAAGGTTTGGGATCATTATAAAATGAAGAGCATAAAGATAGTAGGATCCAGGGAAATGGAGTTTGCTATGTGTCTTGGGTACTTATATATAGCCATTCTAAGACACCACGACCAAGGCAACCTATAGAAGAGTTTATTTAGCTTTCAGATTCAGAAGGTGAGTCCATGACTATCTTGTTGGGAAGCATGGCAGCAAACAGACTAACAGACAGACAGAGTGCTGGATTAGTACCTGATAGCTTACATATTGAAAACACAATTATAAAGCCAAGAGGTAGAACACACTGGGAATTGTATAGATTTTTGAAACCCTAGTCTCTACCCCCAATGACATACTATACACATCCTCCTCAAAGCCTACCTCCTAATCCTTCCCAAACAGTTATCTTGTTTAAACATGCCATATTTTCTATACATATTCTCTTAACGGAGACCATAGTTTATCTCTAGCTGAAAGTACAGTGATCATTTTCTTACAGGTGTACAAATAAATACATTTTTTACAGTGATCATTTTCTTACAGTGTACAAATAAATACATTTTTTATTTGGCACAAAGATTACTTTAAAATTAACTTCGTAATGTTTCATATGTTTATACATTTTTATGGTTAAATCTTCTTATGTCAAAGTGTTTCATACTTTTACACATTTTTATGGCTAAATCTCATTGGTTCATTGGCTTCTGGCATAATTATATTTTGCTCTGAGGATATATTCCATAGCATGCCTATTTTCTTTAGGGACAAATATCTAGTATACTTTTGTAACTGTATAGTGTGTTTCTAAAGGAATGGCTATTTTGCACACAGCTTATACTATTGTCTTCTGTGTGATTAAAACATGTCAGTTATATTATTTAGTCTACATAAAAACTGGCTTTAGCTGCTTAATGGGTGAAGAATACAAGCTATGCTCTTAATTTACTTAAATTTACTGTGCTTTCTCACATCACTTAACAAAAGTCTTTATTGAATGAATTTGTTTTATCTGGCAGATACATATTAAATGATGATGTATTCCTCATGAATTATTCTTTAACAAAATTGACTGGCCCACAATCACTACCATTTTGTGTATTTGACATAAATTCTATTCTATGTTGTTGCACATGGATATAGACTTGACAATTTCATTTTATGATTTGCCTAAGTTATCACATCCTTTTATTTGAAAATGGCTTCCTGTGATAGTAAACATTACACTTATATTCCTGGAAATTTTAGCCAGAACAACAATGTGCACTTCACATGGATTTATAAAATATCATTGTAACATTTTTTTTCGTGTATGCCGTTGAAGAGCAGTCTGTCATTTAATTTCTACTGGATTTTGTCTCTTTTTTCCCTTGTCATTTCTATATTGCTTTTATGTTGCTTCTACATGCCCTAGCATTCACTTGAGAGTGAAATATTTTTCTTATTACATTAGATATTCTGTACTTTTCAGACATTCTGTAATTATGAATACCTAGCTTAAGACAACCAGAAGTAATTAGTATCTTCATTTGTTTGTTAAATGCTGTTTTATTTCTCCACATACTTCACCCACACCTTTGGGCTATTGCTATAATAAGTATTGTTATGTGTTCTTTAAGGACTATTTGAAGTGTTATTGTGGTATTCTCATTATTAATGTGCTATCATGAATTTTTAACTAAACCTTGCTTAACTTTTTGTAGATCTTCTCATTCCTATTGACTTGTTCTAAAATATTGTCCTGAATGAACTCCAGGCCTTACATATGGAGATATTTTCTCTCTAAATTACATTTCTGTGATGATTTTAGTGGGACTCTATCCCATCTGTAGCAAACTGTCTCAGATCGCAGTGAAAGTGACTAGCTGCATAATTTTCTTGAAATGGCATATTTTACCTGCTCTTGTCATGAACAACTCTACCTTCATTTTGTTTTTCCGGAAAGAAAATTATATCTTTCTTCCTGGCTAATTTTAAGGTAATAACATATTAACATATGTTCTTGCAACTTTTTTCCATGTTAAATAGTACCAGGTTAATTAAAGACGACATAGGGATGGTTTTGATTGAATATCATAAAATAGAGCCCCTTAAGGTGAGTTCAGAAGAAGAGGCATACTCCGTTTGTAAAATGGAAAATCATTTGTGCCAGTTAGGTTACTCAGCAGGTAAAAGTGAGTGCAATGCTGTGTGTGTATGCTTACACACACACACACACACACACACACACACACACACACACACACACACACACTTTAAAAATGCAATTTAAGAACATTTTATAAATAAAAATTCAGGTGCTGGAGAGATGCCTCATGGGTTCAGAGAATTGGCTACTACTCTTCCAGAGAACCAGGGCTGGATTCCTAGCACATGCATTGTAGCAAATACCTATGTACGATTCTAGTTCTGGGTGATTCAGCAACTGTTTCTGGTCTCTGTTATCACTACAGATACACGCTACACAGAAAAACATATGTGAATAGAATACCCATAAACACAAAATTAGAATAATTTTTAAAAAGCAAAATTAAAAAGGCAAATCTGAACAAAACTAGGGCCTTTTAAAAAGTGCATGCTCAGGCTGGAGAAATGGTTCAGCATTTAAAAGCATTGATTGGCTGCTCTTCCAGAGGTCTTGAGTTCAATTCCCAGCAACCACATGATGGCACACAACCATCTAGAATGAGATCTGGTGCCCTCTTCTGGCATGCAGGGATATGGGCAGACAGAACAGGGTATACATAATAAATAAATAAATTTTAAAAAAAAAGATTTATTTAAAAAAATGTGCTTGCTCACAGATTGTCTGGTACTTTTAGACTGAGGGCTAATGATGTTTCAGAGTAAAATAGTTCACTAAGTACCATGCTTCAAATTTTATTATGGCAGTGAAAAATAATTTGCTAATTATGTATGAGCAAAAAACCTAAATTTAAGAGTTTAAAACGCTGAATTACAATACTGTAGCATCCTTCAAGGTTGAGATGAGGAGGAGTATGTCCTAGATGTGACTCTTGAATTCCACACTTTTCATTGAAACCTCCCTTCCCTTCTGATATGGAGGCTGAGAAAGAAATTGACGCTTCAGTGGGTTGAGTGATTTTATTAATAGGAAAATGCAAAAAGAATAAAGGTAGATTTAACTTATTACAAAATACAGCTAAATTACATGAAATAGAAGCAACTGTGTGGCATGTCAAATAATTCAAAACCTACAGTTAATGGATTAATATAAATGCAGAGAATTGATTACATATATGTAATTAAAATTATGCAAACATACATGTGAGCATTCCAAAAACATATATGTTTTTTACTCTAAATCATATGTAATTTGGCCTGGTAGGATTAATTTTCAATGGGATTGAATACTAGAGCAATGTGGGAGATTTCAATATGAATATTTTAGAACTTTAGATTTCTTCAGTTATTGGGGAAAATTATAAAGGCCACTCCACGTAGTTAAAAGGAAGATTTATTTAGTGGATGTCTAACAAATGAAGGAATGGATAGGTTGCGGGGGTCTGGGGAAGGTGTATCGCAATCCAGCGGTGTTCTCTGGAGCTCTGCACAGTCAATCTCCACCGTCCAGGGTCAGGCACAGAGAGAGCGCCCAGAGAGAGCGCGCACAGAGAGAGCGCTGGCCCATCCAGCTCTCGGGTTTCCAGCACCTCCCCTCGCCCCGCCTCGTAGGCGTGACAGTTGCCAGAGTCTCAATGGGGGTTGGAACTTCCAGATCCAAGCTGGAATGGCTACCCACTACATTCAGTACATTTTATTAAAATGAGGTGTGTTTTCACAGACTAACACATAAGATTGGTCACACAATTCAGCTGACATTTATAGAGGATTAGTAGAAACTTTAATTACAAATCATGTACCCTTACACAAAATCCAATTCCTCTCTTTTCCATAATGACAGATTTGTTGCTTTAATTTTTTAACTTTTTGATTTTGCAGATTATAATAGAATTATATACAATATTTCTCTCTTATCTTTCCTCCCTTCAAACCTTCCCTCTTGCTCTCTTTAAAATTAATGGCCTTTATTTCATTAATTGTTACTATATTCAAACACACACACACAAAAAAAACCTTCTTAATCTATAAAATGTTACTTGTAGGTTTGCTTTCAGACTTATGATGAACATTCATAAGACACACGGCATTATCCCAAATACTGCAAACAGTGCATCATTTCATGCCTTTGTCTGTCTTCCCATGGAGATTCACAGCCCCCATTTATCATTTTCTCTGTCTACAATGCTCTTTTCTCTCTCAGGTTCATTCTACAGCCTCTTGTTTTCATTTCCAACCCAAGTCTTCCTTATCTGCATTTTGCTTGTGAAACTCTCAAACTCTGATACTTACTTGTGATTGATTAAGAACACTATGCTAGCCAGGTGGTGGCGGCGCACGCCTTTAATCCCAGCACTCAGAAGGCAGAGGCAGGAGGATCTCTATGAGTTCGAGGCCAGCCTGGGCTACAGAGTGAGTTCCAGGAAATGTGCAAAGCTACACAGAGAAACAAACAAACAAACAAACAAGAAAACTTTTTTATCTCTGTTTCTTTGCATCTTCCAAGGTGATTTCCCTGGAGAAAATTAGAGAATCTTTATTTTTCACACTTGTCCTATCCAAAGAGACATATGAATAATATTCAGTCCCACTAAAAGTCTTTCTAGTAAGAGAACAGCAGATTTCCTTGTTGCAAAAAAATATATCATTTCAACATTCATTTATAAGGTATGGTCTTATTAATGAATTTCACAAAGTCAATTTGGATGATCTGGTTATTTTTATTCAATCTGAGATCTACTAACTCATTTAAAGAGATGAACACAAATTTTAGATATTCTAGATCAAGAGGGCAACAGGTGCTTTTGCACACACGTAAGCTCTGGGGAAGTGAGGAAAGCTAAACTTGCAAAGACCCTTCAAATGAAAGAGATGTTTAACCTTTCCTCCTCCCATAATTCTAGGGATGGATGTAGTTTACAACCTGGCCATCCTTTGCCTTGTCCAGGTTCCACCTTTGTATTCCAGAATTTGCTTCATTTATCCCAGACATTTTCCCCCTAACCTCATGAGCATCACTTCTATGCCATAAGACTCATCCTTGTGAGAGATGTCATTTGTCCTTGACAACAGCCTAAGTAACTTGTATGCTACCCTAGTGCCAGAGCACTCCTGACACCCTCAGACCTTATGTTTACCTCAGTTATTCTCTCTAGACCCTTACCTGGAGCATAAAGCCATATGTACTTTGTAAAGAGTTTCAATGTAAACATGTCTTAAGTGTTGTACTCATGGGACTGAGTTAATTGTGATATGAAAACTTTTTTTTCAAAAATTGTGCTATGTTTAAATACGGCAAAATATACAAGCTAATGTCAGGCTCCAAGTAGTCTTTTTCCTAGCTCCACTTACCCTCACTCTTCCCTCACTCTGATCATTTATCCTTCCAGCTGTAAAGCCTGCGGGGACCTCCTCCAACTGGTCAACCCCATGTTGCTTAGGTTTTATGAAACTTCTAAGTCCACCCAATTTTTGAAGGTGGTGGAAGGGAAGCCCACAGACGAGGAGTCAGAGCCAGAAGGGATGGAGGACACTAGGAGAACAAGGACCTCTGAGTCAGCTAAACCAGGCTCATGTGAACTCACAGAGATGGAAGCAGCAAGCACAGGGGCCTCCACAGGTCTGCACCATGTCTTCTGCGTATGTCTTATAGATTTCAGCCTAGTATTTTTATGGGGCTCCTAAGTGTGTGAATGAGTAGATCTCTGATTCATGTCCCAGCTCTCAGGGGCTTCTTTCCTTCTGTTGGCATGCCTTGTCCACCCTCTATTTGATAGTTCTTGTTATATCTTATTATACTTACTTTGTCATGTTTGGTTGTTGTCTACTAGAAATTTGTTCTTTTCTAAGGAGAGAAAAAAAAAAGAGTGTATCTAGATGAGAAGCGGATGGGGAGGAACTGGAAGGAATAGAGGGAGGAGAAACTTTAATCAAGATATATTATATGAGAAAATCTATTTTCAATAAAAGGAAAGAAGAAGACGAGAAGAAGGAGCAGGGAGGTAGTGATGGTAGTCCCGAGCATATGTATTGGGAACCTTCCATGTGCATGAATCACATTTCTTCAAATTCAAATTACCTGAATTTCATATTAGTTGAAGCATTTGTATTTTTACTGATAAAACACAAGATTGTAAAGCTGAAAATGCAAATAAAATTAGAATTAAAAGCAACCTCATCAATAATAATTTTACTCTAAATTTACCTCTGCTTATCTTTACATAAAAATTATACAATTGGTCCACCTCTATATACCTCTTTCCTGCTATAGTTTTTCTTATTAACAACATTGTACATGAAAACTGCACATTTCTTATTATTAATGAATCACTATCAATATATTAACTAAAACCCACGATTAATTCACATAGTCTTGTTCCAATATATGATTCAATACGTGGTATATTGCAGACATATTTCTTTAGGCATCTCTTGACTGCCATAGTTCCTTGAAGTTTCACTGAGATAATATTGGTTCTTTTCAAGAGTCCTGGTCAAATCTTAAAGTCATCCCTAGTGGAATTTGTCTGATGCTTTTCTCATTATTAGACTGGGGCTATGGGTTTGGTAGAAGATTACAGAGGTAAGCGCCATTTCCATCACATGTCAAGGATACATATAACACCAAGATGATTTGTGACCTTTGATGTTGACCCTGATAGCTGGATGAGGTGGTAGTTGTCCAGTCTCTTCATGGTGAAGCAATTTCCCCACACTATTGCATTCTGTAGTCTTTAGAAAAATGTCACTATGTCCGCCCTTAAGGGGCAAGCAAGATACACTTCCATTCAATTGAAGTAGAGTAGCTGTATGAGCTGTATGATTTATTTAGAATTATTTTGAAATGGAGAGTTGTATCTACTCTGTCTTTTCTCTAATCACATACTTATGTGAGCATGAATTCATGGCATTTAATTTACCTTATGTTTTATAATCAAGTATTAATGCATTAACTTTTGTCTTCAGGTTTTCAGGAGTGGCAGAGAAATTTGTCATTCCCTATATCACAATTTATATAGTTTCAGTGAGTGGGTGTGAGTCTTCAGGGTGGCATGAATGTCACATGTGAGTGTGGAGGTCAGAGAACAATTTTCAGGAACAGGTCCTTTCCTTCCAACATGTGGGTCTCAGGTGACAGATGACTCTACCCAATGAGCCACCTCAGTTTCCCATTAAATGACTCTTACATTTAAGAAATATATTTGTAAAATAAATGTTGAATACAGATTTTTGTTTACATTTAAACACAAAGATGCAAGTACATGCACAAACACAAATGTGAATGAAAAGAGGTGGGGGAAGAGAAAAGCAGGGAAGAGATTTTTCTTGTAAGAGATACGTTTATTTTATGCAGAAACTGGAAAACTGTTAACGATTATGACTTAAAGCTTTATTCAGATGTCAGTAAATAGACATTATTTTGAACAAAAGGATATGAAGTTCAGTCAAATTCCATTCATGCGATGCATAAAGTAATCTTAGATGACTAAGGTTTGCTCCTTTGTGTGAGGTAGTGCTTATAGAGGTGACATGGGAAAGCTACTGTCATTTATAAGCTCGCAAATGACTTTATCCTATACTGCCTCTAAACTTTAGACTCAGCGAACAAAGTTTCTCTGACTTTCCAAGTGGATTTTGGTTCATTTCAAAACTTGTCATAAGAAAATGAAATATATACCAGAAGTGGTTCTCCATTTGTATTTAGGTCATCTTCTTGTTGACTCTTGTGGAGTACATTGGAGTGGCTGCTAATTAAATTTAATGGCTAGTTTCATTTCTTATTGTAGGATATAAAAAATAACACTGGAGGAAATATATCACTTTTTATCTCACTCTGTTTTGTCATCCTTATGACATACTTATTTAATAAAAGTTTAACAGAGAGCATTCCAAATAGTTTAGAACACAGGCAAGAAGCTATCAGTACATATTAGCAAGATCCTTATATGGGCAAAGAAAGTGTTGCCTTATATGTATTTCCAGTCATTAGTCATTATTAATCAAAATTTTGACTTTTGAACTCATAAAAATATCAATTGTATCAGAAAAGATTTACACATAGCTACTTCCATGAAAGGAATATGTTTTCTTTGAGTGTACTATTAAAACATTCATTATGTTATATTGGTATATATAGAATACGATCTGAAAAAAAAAATTCATTTGTGTATTTTTATTTGCTATGTTCTCTTTCTTCAATGTAGGCTTGATCTTTGCCTCTCTGTGCATGTTAAATTTGCCTGATGATTCCTCCATAAATTGTAACCCAATTGGGGGTAAACAGACTGGAAATTTCCTGTAAACAACCCGGTGAAACTCAGCTGAGCATAGCAGCCAGCTGTCCAAAAGGACTCAGTGGAGCCCTGTCTGCTTCTGGCTTTCCTTTCTTCATGCTATTTCCTTTTCTCTGGCTATAAGCATAACCTGTCCATTTAGTGAAGGGGGACACGCCAAGCCGTCTATGGTCTGGACTGATGCTTGATTCTAGAATAACACATAAAACAATTATGTAGCTAGAGTTTTCCTGCCTTGCCCACAGTCAGGACAAATCTCTGTCACCCGCCAGTCCCACAGCCGCTCAGATCCAACCAAGCAAACACAGAGACTTATATTGCTTACAAACTGTATGGCCGTGGCAGGCCTCCTGTTAACTGTTCCTATATCTTAAAGTAACGCATTTCTACAAATCTATACCTTGCCACGCGGCCCGTGGCTTACCAGCATCTTCACATGCTGCTTGTCCTGGCAGTGGCTGGCAGCGGCTGGCAGCGTCTCCTTCTGCCTTCCTGTTCTTTTATTTCTCCTCTCTGTTAGTCCCGCCTATACTTCCTGCCTAGCCACGACCAATCAGGTTTTATTTATTGACCAATCAGAGCAACTTGACATACAGACCATCCCCCAGTACAGCCAAGTGCAGACCATCTCAGACACCTGCACTCAGGCCCATGGTCCTAATCATCCTCTATGCAAACCTGCTGGGTAACGCCACAAGGAACCCAAGAAGGGCTCCCACAGGACATACATTAACATCCCACAGCACAATTAAAATCTTCAAAAGCATGATCTGCTATCATTTGGTCTTTTAATGTCCCCAAGTGGAATTTTTATCATTGGGCTCTTCAGACACCATTCCCGAATCCTTAGAATTTCCAGCAGCAACAGATTCAAATATTTTTTCCTTATTCTCCCCATACATCATCCCGTCCAAAGAAGCACAATATTTTGACATTCCAGTGCACCATTTCTGAACTCTGGTTTGGAATCAGGCAGGTCTGATTTCAGTACTTACATTGTAATCTTCTCTATGTTATTTAACCTTTTAGCACCCCGCTTTCTTTGCCTGTTAAATGGCCCCATTAGGAGTTTTATAGGGCTTAAATGCTATAATCTGTGCAAAGCAGAGTGCCATGCCAGAGACCTTCTTTGTAAAACTCTCAATGGGAGGTCAGCTATGCACAGAGAGTGAGTGATAAATGCTAGCTATGGTTCTTATCAGCAGCATCATTATTATTCACAACACGCCGCCGAGAGCCTCACAACCAAATGTAACCTCAGGAAGTACATCTCTCAAGTTTTCTTTCGGTCTCCCCCATCACCTCTACTATAGAGAAAATGAAAGGGTTCTGATTCGATTTCTATGCTGCTTTTTAAAACCTAGTATCAGAGACTGAGGTGAGGGAATGATGGCTTACACAATAAGATCCTCACACTGGTAAGAGACTTTGTTTCAATATCTAACTGGAGTCAGGGCAATGTCAGAGGATTTGAATCCAGCCCAGCAGATAAAGATTATCACCTAAAAGTAGGAAAGGAAAAGCAGGCCTGGGAAACTGAATAATCTCTCATATATATTTGGTCCCAGGAAAACTCGATGATGAATACTCTTCAAAGACACTAGTTCATGTCCTTAGATCAAATGTGTACTTTATGTCTGACACTTAATAATGAGCTAAGGAGTGTGTCAGAAACCGTGTGTGTGTGTGTGTGTGTGTGTGTGTGTGTGTGTGTGTGTGGTGTTATGTTATATACATATATAATAACAACAGTGGAGGGGGAAAAATATAGATGAGTTTTCAAATGTTACCAGGACACAACCTAACCTAGAGTTAGGTACAACCATACAAAATCTATGTAAGACACTGTGGTTTGTTTGCTAGAATTTGGAAAGTCTATTAAGGTCTTCCATTCTTGTCTCACACCCATTTACTTAGATGTATTTTCTCAGCATATCCAAAGGGAATTGAGGACTCATCTCTTTTTTTTTTCTTTTTTGAAAATTTATTTTATGTGTATGAATGTCTTGCCTGTATGTGGTGTGTGTGTGTATATGGACCACATGTGTTTCTGGTGGCCTTGAAGATCAGAAGAAGCATCATATCTTGTAGAACTGGGGTTACAGACAGTTGTGAGTCACCACGTGGGTGCTGGGAATCAAACCTGGGTCCTCTGCAAGAGCAACCAGTGCTTTTAGCCACTAAGCCATCTCTCCAGCCCTGAGGACTCATTTCTTAAGAGACATATAACATACAAATTGGAAGAAGAATGAATTATTAAGGTATTTAGACCTTTTTGAACATGAATAAACTGAGCCAAGGGAAAATATTCTAAAGAAGAAAAGTAAATACAATTAATAAATAATACACAATAACACAATAAAAAGAATATGTTATATTACAATAGTGCAAAGTCAGTGGCAGCAGAAATGCTTAAACACATGCCTGAGCCAGGTAGGTAGCCTGGACATAGTCATATCAGTTCATCCTGAAAGAGTTTGTCTCACAAATAAAAGTGGTATAGGGAAGCTAATGATTAGCTTGGAGGGTAAGCACCTTAAAGGCTAGGATCAGAAACTTTGATATGAGGAAAAACACGACCAGCAACTTCTTCGGCATAATGAGAAGGAAGGTCATGTTGCTTTGATGGAAATTGTTTCGGGCACGGAAGGCACAATAAATTGGATGGGAGAGAGGTTGAAGGCAGAGTTCTTCTATCTTGAAGGCTGTTTCAGAGGGCTCAGCACAAGCTAAAGAGAGCGAGATAAAGACAGTGGCAGTGTGAATAATGAGTGCTTCTCATCAGTGTCCCAAAGGGCAAGGTGGCCATGAGTGATGGACAGACTGACAATGTCAAAGGAGAGAATGTGAGCTCGGGCACAGGCCTGCTCAGTTACTGGTATATGAAAATTTCAGATAAAGGTGCTTGGGCCTGAAGCTCTGGTTTATCCAGAGCCGAGTCTATGAGACTCAAAACCATGTCGTGTTACTGCATTAGATATTATGTATCTTTCTGAACAGACAAGCTTTTGGTAAGTGTATGTGGATTAGCAGAAGGGTGTAAACGCACAACAAAATGAGTTTCCCACAAATTACAATGTAGTAGTGACAGGCATTCATACCCCAATTCAACTTCATATGATGATAATTACACTACATTTTAAACTTTTTCATTTCCCCCACTTCTTGATAGCTAGAACAAGTTTTTGCATATAAAACCTACTCAGAAATCATTATTAATGCAACTTGGCTTGGGAGATGATTCAGAGTTTGAAAGTGCCTGCTGTTCTTCCAGAGGACTAGGGTTCAATTCCTAGGACCCACAAGGGTGGCTCACTACCACCTGTTTTAGAGGAGCTAATGTCCTTTTCTGGTAACTAAGGGTATGTACACGTACGTACATACATACGTACGTACGTATGTACACACACACACACACTTTAAAAATAAATATTTTAAAAAGTATTATAAGTTAAGAGAAGTAGCATCTCTATCTTCAGTGGATAAATTTGAGCAAAGTATTAAGTACTTTAGTTGAACAAAATGTGAGTTAAATGTACGTGTGTGACATAATAAAAGGCAAGGAAAATTAAAACTTAAGTCACATAAAATGTGTTTTTTAATTATCATTAAAATTATGCTTATTTCTGTCAAGCAGACTTAACGACTAAAACAGTTATTGATTTTTATTGAAAATTCATATAGTATATCTGATCACGTTCCTTCCCAGGCCATCTCATTTGAGATCCTCCACAGCTCCCACCTACCCAACTCTACCTGCTTCTTTCTCTTTAGAAAACAAACAGGCAAATACAAAAAGCAAACAAAACGGAATTAAAAACAAAATAGACAAAAATACAGTATTATGTATATAAATTAATGTTTAAAAGTGTGGTTATTGAAATGTTTGAATTTTGAAAAGCAGAAAATGTTTGAATTTTGAAAGGGCAATTTAGTTTTTGTATTTATCCTCTAAGTGTTTGTTATTTCTCTTTTAATATGCCTATTGTGTTCCAAAGGAGAGAAAAAATCTCATAGGCTCAGGTATACCTTCTTCATTTGAATGTCCTTTCAAAGCAACAGAAGAATCTCCATGGCTTCCTGCTCATTCTTTCCTACTCACTGAAGATTTTTCAGAAATGAATACAAGGCTGACCTTCCAAATTATATCCCTTTCTCCTTGACAATTAATATTACATTTTCCTCTTTGACAATTTTTTTAAATAAATTCTCATCCTACCTCATAAACTGAATACGTTTAAACTGTGTTAGTATTTGCCAGCGTAAATAAAAAGCTCACTTGCTAAATTTATTGTGTTATGTGACTATGCAATTTCATGAGTTCCATGAAGTAATAGTTACCTCAAGATCTCTAACTCTTACTCAGCCATGTACTATCTCTTGATTAAATCGTTTACTTCAAATCAATTTAGTTACAGTGTAAAGCCCCCTTCAACTAAGACTTCACTTAGAAGAGATGAAGTGGAAATCATGCCTTAACATGCCCGTTTAAATTCCTTTTTAAAAAGTAGCTCGTTTTGATGTGAACTTCAACTTGCACCAGGTAGCTTTTTTCTATGTCAATTCCTACTGTAGTTTTGTATAGTGTTCTTTACTATTCTCATGACTCCAAGTATTTCAGTACCACTTAGATAACCTTGCTATTCTTTTAATTCTACCTATACCTCATCCAAAGTGTCTTTTCCATCCCTTACCATGCCTGGACCCTCATAATACAGTTTCTGGTCCCATGAGAGTCAAAGAGACTCTTGAGGTTATTTGCTGGTATGAGACTTTACAAATTATCTCTTTGCAGGCCAATGTTAGCCATTAGTAATATCAGACACCATGTTATCATTTCTATTTCATAAATTATGATTTTCTAACTGAAAGTTCATACATATTTTTGAGTAGGCTTTATCTCTTAGAAATCCCCGGAAGGTCCTCCCAGCCTCAAGACTACCATGAAGTAGGCAGTGAGCAACAACTGCTCTTTTAGCAATGCTCAATTTCCTACTTTGATGAGTGAAAAAGATTGAGATAGAGGCCATGTAAAGAGACAGGTGTCCAACTTCTACATGTACAGAAAATTATCGAATGTAAACAGCAATATAAAGACTCTATCAACCATTGTGTGTGTGTGTATGTGTATAAAACTGTCTATGTGTGTCTCTATATATGTGTTTCTGTGTGCCTGTATGCATGCCTGTATCCATTATTCTTATGGTGATATTTATCACTGCCAGTTTGCATGTGTATGTGACTTTTTTTAATAGCACAAATCTATATCCTGCTCAATGATTAGACATCTAGCCAAATGTGGATGGAGAAAGAGCAGAGCCACAGACAAGGTTTGTGGGTGAGATAAGAGGGTTAAGGTGCTCTGGGAGATACGTTGGCAGGAGATGGATGAGTGCTAGGCAAAGAAGGATAGGCTACGATAGCAGAACAGGACACACGAACAAGGTTTCACCCGGTGAAATACAAGGAGGAATCTGTTTTCCTTTGCTAAAATGTCCTGATTAGCTTTATGTGCTTCCTATAAGCAGGAAAAGGCAGGTCAGCAAATAAAGCAGGCAGAGAGTAAAACTGGTGTTAAAACACAAACAGGAGCATATCCATCATTCAGGTAAACCTTAAACCACAAAAGCTAATTTCCATCTTATATTTGGTAGATTTTATTTTCTTTGAAGTCATAATTAAAGTTTGAGTAGGGGTATAGGTCAAGGGAGAAAATATTCAAAGATATTAAAGTTATATAAAAGCATATATGTGCATATTATTTATAATATGCACACAAAACAGTATATATGCATATATATGTCTGTGTCATATTTAAAAATATACAAATATGATGCACATATATGGCAGTAAGTGAAGCACTTTCAGTGATTGAATGAAGTTTAAGCAACTTTGTTTTAACCTTTTAAGTTCTACACTGACTCAGAGCTCTAAGCGCCAAGAGAATTCTACAATCCTATTCTCCACCGTAGGTTTGGGTTTCTTTCTGATGATTTGTGACCTCAGAACATGATATTAAATATAATTAAAGTAAATCTCTTAATCTTGCATTCAACCCAATATTGGCATAACTTTATGTGTATATGTATGTATATCTGTGTGTTTGTGTGTGTGTGTGTGTGTGTGTGTGTGTGTGTGCGCGCGCGCGCGCGTGCTGTGAAAGACTAACTCTTCCAAAAGAACTGAACAGCCCAGGGGATCTTTACAATGACATGGCATAGCACACAACACAGTTTTCTTAAAGATATCACTAAACATTTCTTTCCCAAGTCTACTCCTGGCTTTCTCTTAAAATCTCTCCCATGCATCTCTTCCCTCTCTCCTCTTCGATCCTACACACTTCTGTGCCATGTGTTTCCTATCTTCTTGTTCCTCCCGCGGCTTTACCTCTATTTCCTTTTCTACCCTTCTCAAATGCAGAAAGATAACCTGTCTCATCGTTTTGAGTTCTGTTTATCTACTTGCATTGCTGTCCAGGGAAATAAGAGCATCCCCTTAGGAAATGATACGCTAGTCTGCTATTGCTCTGTGATTAGCTGCTTTTAGCTGTAAACCAGTAATTATTTCACTGTACATTGTGTGACTCCATATTTTAGTAGGGTCTAGCATGGTGATTCTTTTGTTTTTATTTATATGTTTGGGTGCATGCTTATCTTTATGACTGTATGTCACTTGCATGCAGGTACCAGCAGAGACTGGAAGGAGACATTGATCCCCTGGAGTTATTGGTGATTCTGAGACTCTCAAATGTGGGTGTTCTGCACCCAACTGTGTCTTATGGGAGAACAGGAAGTGTGCTGTTGACCACCGAGCCATTTCTTCTGCTCAACTGTTTAGTTTAGTGTGGCATCAATTGGAGGTCACTTGGTGGTATGAGACTAGTCTAGTCCAGTCTGTAGTCTAGAATGCTTGTGCCTCTGTATACAAGCTTTGTAAGCAGCAATTATGGTAAGGCTCAGCTGAGCAATGCCTTTCTCCCAGGCCTCTCCACCTGTTCTCTTGAACTCTTTAAGTGGAAGCATGAGTACTTGTGGCCCATTTGTGCCGGAGACATAATAGGAATCTGGAAGTTCCCCTTATAAACTAGTTAAAAATACTAGAGAGACATTTCTGCTTTACATCACTGGTTAATACAACTAAAAACAACAGAGTTATTTTGCAATAGGAGGAACAGCAAATAATATATTTACATTATTACATATGGCAAAAAAAATGGTTTGAATAACCCAGAGCTTACTATATCATGTACTTTTCAGACAAAAAACATTCTGTCCTAATTGAAGACATGGAGGTCAAGTGGACTTTAGACAGACTCACACTTTATAGTGGGTGGAGTAAGGAGGAGAGTGAAAGGAAAATAAAATCATGTTTTTCGGCATACCCAAATTATCTACATCTTAATACAATAAATGACTCAAGATAGATATTATTAGATATGATTGAGAACTGAAATCCATAATTAATCCAAGAAAAGCCAAGGAGTTTTCTTACTTTAGCAGGCTGCCCAGGAAGAATGCAATACAGGCTCCATGTATAATATAAAGCAATCCAGTGTCCACATTGAGATTAGACATGGGAAATCAATTTGAACATTACATTTAAGTGAGTAATCCAAGGATGCTTTCTAGTCAACATTTAATATGCTATGTTACATGATATAAATTACATTTTATCTATTGATGTATACTTCTAAGTGAAATATTTGAATTTCTATGTAAATGCTTAGAAATTCAAGGCACATATTATATTTTCAGCCATCAGAATTCAGATTCACAATAATTAAAGTACTTGCCAGACACCGAAGTTACTTATTACCATTGCTTAAGCTATATCTCATACCTGGAGTGAATTCTACCTTCAGTGTGATACTCTGCCCCAATGCCATCAGAAAATGACATGGACTGGGTCCTACAAACAGCAGGAACTGAAATTCTCACTGATATACCAGCCTGAGGTTGCCAGGAGGCCACTTCCCATGGATGGCAGGTGGCCTCCTCATTGGCTCTTCACCGGACCTTTCATCAATGTGTAATCACTTCTGTGTTTCTTCTTTATTGGATACCATTCACACTGAGGTAAGAAAATCATTTTAATTATGTCAGCTTTATGTTCCTAGTTACCTTCTGACTGTGCAGAGTGAAGGTATGTGATCTTTCAGGAACCGAGTTCAGCTTGTAACAGCCTCATTGTCATCCTCTCTGTTCTGATTGCCACAGGATTCATTACCGTACTTTGTGTTCCTGATCCCACCAAGGATGTGCTATGCATTTTCCCACGGCATTTATCTCTCATCACTTCCTATCCATTCCATGTTGTTTTATAACACCCTATTGTTGAATTATAAACTACTTTACCGTGGCCTGTCAAATGGTAAATGGACAAAGAAGGGACATATGCATTGACAGGTAACAAGACATTGTTTCAGCCTACAGAACCATTATTCTGCAAATCTGGCATCTTTGCTTACTTCCTGGAGCAGAAAGTGGTGCAGTCAGAGGGGAGCCAGCTCTCCTTCTCAGCACAAAGCCTTCAATGTGGATTGCCTCTGAGTTCATCCTTTGGTCTTGGTTCTTTCCTTCTGCAGAAAGATCGTTTGTCTCTTCAAAACTCATATCCTCTATGTGAGATATGAATTCAATCTTCTTTTACTGTTGATTCCATTTCCTATCTTTTCTTTATCCTCAGCTCCTCTGCTTTTTCTCTCTTATACTCACTCTGTCTCACTCACTCACCATTAGTATGCTGGGGTATTTGGGGAAAATTCCTTATAGTTTAGGTCCAACAAGGATAACCCTCAAGTTATCCATCTTGGGCAAGTATCTGGAAAGAATATTCTACATTTATAATTTAAGTCTGTCAAGGCAATGGAGTTAGATGTCTTTATAGTTTAATTTTACTCATACAATTCTGAGAAGTGGGATGTAGTGAATAGAAGTTGTAGAATAAGTAAGAGTTAATAGAATTAACTAATTTAATTTCTAGTAGGAAGTGAGAAGTTAGATGACCTGGAACACTTAAAGCTGCTTTAATTTAATTCTAGGGAGGTGGTGCCCCAGATCTGGCTGCACTGTGATCTGGCACATGACCCAGAAAACTAGGACCAGAGTTCAGATTTAAAAAAAAAAAAAAGGCAGATTACATGCTTAGAGCTGGGTGTTTTGTAGTTAAGGACAGGAAAGAGAGCTGGAGGCCTCCTTAAGGGCAGGATGGGGAAATAGGTGTTGTCCTTGGATAAACTCTCCTTTAGACTGCAGTCTGCTGTATCGCTGTGCAACTACCCAGTGTCTGGTTTCAGGAGCAGCTGCTTTGTTTCTATAAACTCTACTATAAACTCTAAGGGTCTGGCATCAGGGGCAGCCGCGTTTCATTTGCAGTCCCCAACTAACTGGCTTCTGGGAACTTCCGGCTCAGTTTCGGGGCCTTTGCTTTTGGGGATGTAGTTCTTTTAGAATCTGCACCCAGGAGAAGATGGGCTTCCGTCCCCCAACTACGAGGAGTTCAGTTCTGCCTGCAGCTGGGATGTGCTGGAGAGAGCTCGGGCTCCCAAGTTTGCAGCCCAGGCAATGTCCCGCACAGCTAAAGAGAAACTTGTCTCCTGACCCTGGTTGTTTGATAATAAATGCAGATTGCTTCCAAAGCTGTTATTCCCGTTTTAAAAATATTTCAACGGACTCACGGATGAATCAGAACAGAATATACAGCATGACTTATAAAGGTCTCTATGACGTGGGTTTCACTCCCCCAGCCTTCTCTTGACCTGGCTATATTCTTGTTGCATCTGTTAAGAGTTTTTCAAAACTTTCAGAGCCAGTCCCTTCCTGTTCTACACTCTCCTCTCCTTTGCTGTCTCAATGCTGCCCCTCAAACAGCAGCCTCAACAGTCTCTCCTGTGAACTACTTTAGTATCCTTCTCCCCCATCCCCGCGGCCTGTGAGCCTCCTCCTCCCACCACGGTCTGTGCCTGACAGAATGCTCAGACGTAAACGATTAAGTCTCCAATCTATAACAAATCTATACAGCTCAGAACTTCACGGGGTCTCCTTTCCTCTCTGGCCTTGTACTTGGGTAAAAACCAAAGTCTTCCAAATAGCTTCAAAGGGCAGGCGTGGACTTCCCTACAATTACATCTCAGATCGCATCGACTTCTACTTTCCCACAGTTCACTGGGCTCCAGCCTGCACCATTTCCATCACCTCTCTTTGTTCTCCGGATCATTCTACCAGAGAGCATAGCTGTCATGTCTGTCTGCGACGTTCTTCCTACAGTAGATGACACATGGTTCACACCTCACTTCTCTCGGGTCATTCTAATGGAAGCTTGCCCAGTTTGTCTTGCTTCAACCATGCTATTCTAAACTCAAAAACCCCATCTTTCCACTTAAGCCCAATGGGTTTGCTCCCTCGTCGTTACCATGATCGTTTATTCTACAGGCGTGTGGTTCACTGATGAACAGAGTACAAAATCCTGGGCACAAACCGTTTCCTTCTTCCCTTGTTATATTGCTTGTGCTCCTGGCGGTGACTGCTACATTACAGGGAGCGAATGAACACAAAAACCGTTAATGACTTGCTTTCCTGAGCCATGATCTATTCTGTCTTTCCCCTTCCTCAACCCCACAAAACCCAAACCTTGTTGTCCTAATTAGCTCTCATTTTATCCTCACATTCTTACAATAGATGATGTCTCCCATGAAACTGTGTTTGTAGCCCAGTTGCACTCTAAATATATTTAACGACCACTATGTAATGGGACTATTAGTTTCAACTGCTGGATGCAAAATCCCCAATATAAAGAAGCCCCAACAGCCATAATTTCATCCTCTATGACTAATACATGCCTGCATTAAAACATGTGCTGTACAGGGATTTGGCATAAGTACCAAGCAACAGAAAATATAAGCAAACAAGGGAATCTGTTCTTTCCTGTGTGCTTATATTCATTCTGTGTTATCTGGTCCAGTCTCAGGTTCCTTGGTCATATTTGTTGACTGAAGCATTGATTTACTCCATCCTTTTTCAAGGATGGTTTTATAAAGGTGAGGAACGACCTTGCAGTGCAGCTGTATTTTGTGAAGCTACTTGAATGCCTTCATCACTAGGAAAAAGTACAGGTTACTGTTTCTGAGTGTAAAAAATTACATTTGAGAGTAAATAATTCAGTTCTGAGGAAAGTGGCCAAGTCAAGAGCAAAGCATGAGATATGGCCTTTATTTCTGCTGAGTGAGGATAGGGAAATATACAGAAACCTCAAAAATTCCTGGCTTCCCACCGTCACCTATGGAACACTGGTGTCTAAAAGTCTATCCTGAGTATCTGCATATGAAAATTAGAAACAATTTGAAAGTACAAAATGATGCTCTTCAAGCTTAAGCATAAGTTCTTTCCAGAGAAAAATGAAGAGAGTAGATATCTAAACTTAGTTTATAGACATATATATTTTCTATGAAATTATTTGATGAACTCCAAAATTATCAGTAATTTTATTATAATATTTTTCTTTCAAAACTATTTGTTTTAGGGAACAGCAGAATGGCTCATTATGTACATGTGCTTCTTGTGAAAGCCTGATGAGTTGAATTTAATTCCAAGAACTAACAATGCAAGGGGGGAACTGACTTCCAAATTTTTCCTCTGACCAAACACATATGACAAGGCATAAGCCCCCACCCCTTCTTGTGTGTGTTCACAAGTACACACACACACACACATACACAATACACACACACACACACACTCACATACACAATACACACACACACACATACACAGATATTAACCCATAGTAATTCATAAAATATTTTTAAAAACAGTTTATTCTCCTTTGCTTTGGTTCTAAATATTTTCCCATGAGTAATTTATTGATTTCTTTTCACACAAAGATTCTGAGACAATTGACAATGCATTTAAAGTGAGAAGGTTAGCTGTGTGTGCCCCACATCCATCCCTCATTGGTGAAGCAGCAAAGCATGGAGATGCTGTGTGAAGCTCAACTTGTTCCATTACTGATCTCTGCCATAAATCTTTGCATTAAAATCTATTGTACAACAGAAGAGAGACCTTTGATGCTATTTAAATTTCCTATTATAGGTATGTCTTCATGCCTTCAACATTATATCAACTTCATAATGATTTAAATACATCATTTAACTGTTAGCTAGTCCATAAAACATTTAGAAAATCGAATATTTCTATTTATACTGGCCTTGATATTCTTTATTCCAGTGCTACAGGGACATAATTGATAAAAAAAATGGCATCAATAGATACTTGAATATGAGGAGTACATAAGCTTACAAATCATATTTTTAATATTTCAGTTTTCTGAACAAAGGATATTTCGAGGCCTTTACTGCTCAGTCTATTCTTTAAGCTTTATGAGCTTGCCCTGAATATGTTATTGTGGTGATAATCTAATTGTACTGAATTATTATTTTGATTGTATGTTAATAAATAAAGTTGTCTGGGAGTCAGAGCTATTAGAGCCATAGCAAGAGTGTGGCGGTGGTGGCACACGCCTTTAATCCCATAGATATCTGTGTGTTCAAGGTCAGAGCTATTTGAGCCATAGCAAGAGTGTGGCGGTGGCGGCACACGCCTTTAATCCCATAAGATCTCTGTGTGTTCAGGGATACAGCCAGCATTGGAGACATATGCCTTTAAGACCTAGGGGGCTGTACATTCAGACAGTGACGAGGCAGTCATGTGTTTGGGTTTACAACCAATGAGAAGGCAGAACAACATACTTTAAAAATACGAACCGACAGGAAGTAGGTCTCTTTTCGCGAAGCTGGGACAGCAGGAGGAAGGGTGAGATTTTAGCTCTGAGCTCTGACTTCTAGGCTTTCTCTTTTACATTGTTTCTGTGTTTCTTATTTAATAAGACGGTTGGTTACATCTACATGTTATAGACACTTATTTGGAATAGCACAATCCAGCATCCTTTCAGAGCTTTATTTTGTTGAACAGGATTTATTTACTTCCATGTTGTCTGTTTGATGATGGTTCACGGTGCGTCCCTTAAAGACACCCATCCAACATGGTGACATATTAGGAGGGAAAGGACATGAGATCTAGTGGTTATGGCAAGAGGAAGCTGAAATAAACAAGTCTTCTTTTAAATTCTATAATCATAGTTAAAAGCTTCAACCTCCTTGTAGTATTTTTTCACAATGTTCACGAGGCTCTACAAACCAAAGAATCATAATGTGTGGTTTCTCCTTACAACCAAATGAAAGACATATGGAGAGGATAGAAAAGAAATAACTGTTGTTGTGGTAAATAAAACCCAACTTCTTGGTGGTGGGAAGTGGGTAGCTTAATTGTATTTTTACTTTGCCTTAAATCAGCCTGCCCATTCTCCAGTTGATAACAGTCTGAGCTCATTTACGTACTAAGTGAATGAGTTGTCATTTAGTAGATACTCTGCAGTAAACTTGAACCCCATCGTTAGCCCAACTGAGACTAAGAAATGGTCAGTATGCAGAAGCCAAGAACCAGGCTTGCCTAGAGCTGCAGGAATCAGAGACCCAGGATGAGTACATGCTTGCTTTTTTTTTTCCCAAGACAGTGTTTCTCTGTGCAGCTTTGTGCCTTTCCTGGAACTTATTGTATCCCAGGTGGGCCTCAAACTCACAGAGATCCACCTGCCTCTTCCTCCCAAGTGCTGGGATTAAAGGCGTGCACCATCACCGCCCAGCCGAGTACATTCTTCTTAAGACTCACAACAATGTTTTCCCTTTGAAGAATGAGTTAGACAAGAAACTTGCTGGAGAAAAAACTTACACAGCAAGGGAAGCATCGCCAACTCTCTACTTTCCACATTAAAAAATAAAATAAAATAAAAAGAATGTGTTCTCTGAAAATCTTAAGAGGACTTGATCTACATTTTGACTTTGAATTAGCTTGAGGCCCCTAGGTCAAAAGAGTGCTATCCATGAATGTTAGATATTTTATAGGCCTCATTACTAATGTTTAAAATTATGACATCGCCTTATTACCAGAATTCGTGATTTATAAATGACAGTGGTGTAAAAGTGTCACTAATTCATGATTTTAGAGAGTTGAGCTCATAGAAATATTCCCTGATATGTTTTATGAAAGGAGAAAACCTCAAGCCCTTTAATTAATACCCTGCCCTAGAAAATCATCTTTAGGGAAGAATACAGAAAAATACTTTAAGATATCCAATAATAGCTTGACATCCCTTTTATTTCAGAAGGAATCATTTGCTATTAATAATGGTAAGCAGGGTTTGGGGACGTTTTACGAGTGCATCATTCTTTGAACTTGTCAGTTGGCTTTATGTTATAGAGAGGAGGGTGATGGGGGTGAACCAGGCTTGCAGGCATATATAACATCATGGAAGGTGAAGCATCTACGACGCCTCATCAGACAAGCCGTTTCATTTTGTCATTGAGTCACGGCAAAGTCATTGCTAGCTGAGGAATTATTGCAGAGTTATCATTTGCTATCTGAGGTCTGGTGAAACTGTTTTACATATAAATGTTACCAGCAGCTGGTGTCATCATGTCATTTAAGGGAAATGGAGGTGAAAATGTGAAAATTTAAGAAATGGATTGTGCATTTTTGAATTTTTGTCTGCAATATTTGAAATACTGTGTTTTGATTTTGTATTACTTGATGTTATTGATGATTATTGACAATATTTTATTACTTGATGCTATTGATGATTATTGTTACAGCCACAGATTAAACATACTTTCTCTCTGTCAACTCTTATCCAAATCTATTACCTAAGTTTTCATTGTGGCTGAAAATACCTCAAGAGTAGGTTATATGGCACTTGCTGTTAAGTCTGGTGAAATGATTTCAATCTCTAGGTCCCACTCAGTGGTAGAAGAGAATCAATTCCTTCATGTTGTCCTCTGATTCCCATGCATGCATTACAGTACATGTGCATACGCACACTCACAGTAACACATACACACAAAGCTGATAATTTTTAAAGACTTTTACTTTATGAACATAACAATGTTTAAAAAATAGTACATCAAATTGTTAGACATGAAATCACAGACACTAGAATATTTGGATAATATTTTCTCAAATCCTTGACAGCCAAAGACACTGAATAAACATGAAGTGCCAATAAATGATTTCTCCAAGACTTTATGGGCTTTAACACTATAAGAAAATTTATTATATTTGCTCACAGATAAACTTATCTCATGAGATTTTCATTAATTCAAAATAATGTAATAAACACTGAAAATGGGAATGATACAAGCCTGTAATCCTAGGTCTTAGAAGAGAGAGGCAGAAGGCTCAGGATTACAAGGCTATCACTGTCTGCATAGCAAGTTCAAAGCCAGTTTGGGCTATATGAGATGCTCTCAAATTAAAGGTAAATAAATAATTAAACACATACAGGCAGATGAAGAGCCAAGTGACAGGATGAATGAAAAAAAATTCTGAAACTCTTCCAGGTGGAGAAGCACGCATAGGGTTTGGGGAGCCCCACTCTTGGTGAGTGGAAATTTTCATCTACCAGAAACACTTTGGTTTCCTCCATAACTCATGGGTTTGTATGAAGCCTTATTATGTAGGCAAGATTCATTAACAACTCCACTACTAAGCTCTCTCCACTCTGAAGAATGGGGAGAATAACAGAAAACTGGCATGTCATCATGATTTCATTTTTCTGGTGTCCATCCCCCATCCACAGACCCATTAGCAGTCATCATTATAATGGAAGAAACTCCACCCATGGGTCTATTAGCAGTCATTGGCAATCATTAGAACAGAAGACACCCTCATTATCTTGGAATTTTCCATGAACTTAGAAACTCTGGATGATTAAGGAGTATAAAAGATGGACTATCAAAGATTCCCCTTCTAACCTGAAGGCCCACAATCTAAAGATTTTTCATCTCAGGAACTGGACAGAGACCTAGAACTACATAAACTGTCCTAGTCACTTAGAAAACCACTGGGCTTGTGGGTTCTGTAAACAAGCCACTGTGGCGTGAACTCCATAGATGTATCTCATAATGTCACACTTTGTTTTGTGTATGGTACAGACCAACAATTCTCTAACCCAATATCTACTCTCCCTCTCTTTCTTCCAGCTGTAAAACATTGTCCCTCTTTAAACATCTTTCACCAGGAAACAGTGGGAGGCTACTCACCTTGCCCCAGATCCCTTGATCAATAAGAAATGAATGAGGTTTGCAGGCAAATGGATGGATCTAGACAAAATCATCCTGAGTGAGGTAACCCAGACTCAGAAAGACAAATATGGTATGTAATCACTCATAAGTGGATACTAGATGTAAAATAAAGGATAATCAGACTGCTACTCACAACTCCAGGGAGGCTACCTAGAAAACAGGACCCTAAGAAAGACACAGGGATTGCCCAATGACAGAGAAATGGATGAGCTCTACATGAGCAAACTGGACATGGCGGGGGGAGGGGGGTAATGAAGGGCAAAGGTCGAGGGAAAGAGAGCTTAGGGGAGCAGGAGGTCCCAGCTGGATCAGGAATAGAGAGGGAGAACAAGGAAAGAGAGACCATGATAAATGAAGACCCCATGGGACTAGGAAGAAGAAAAGTGCTAGAGAGGTCCCAGAAATCCACAAAGATACTTCCACAAAAGACTACTGGCAATAGTCAAGAGAAAGCCCGAACTGACCTACTCTGGTGATCGGATGGCCAAACACCCTAACTGTCGTGGTAGAACTCTTATCAAATGACTGATGCAAGCAGATGCAGAGATCCACGGCCAGGCCCCAGGTGAAGCTCCAGGAGTCCAATCTGTGAGAAAGAGGAGAATAGCCAAACAAGCGGAAACACATGAACTGTGAACCAATAGCTGAGGAGCCCCCAACTGGATCAGAGCCTCTGGATAAGTGAGATAGTTGGTTAGCTTGAACTGTTTGGGAGGCCCCCAAGCAGTGGGACTGGAACCTGTCCTTGGTGCACGAGCTGGCTGTTTGGAACCTAGGGACTATGCTGGGACACTTTGCTCAGCCTGGGTGAAAGGAGGAGGGGACTGGTCCTGCCTGGACTGAATCTACCAGGCTGAGCTGAATCCCCAGGGGAGTCCTTGCCCTGGAGGAGATGGAAATGAGGGGTGGGCTGGTGGAAGTGTGTGTGAGGGGGGGGAGGGAGGAAAGGGGAATCCATTGCTCATATGTAAAATTAAATTAAATTATATATTTTATTAAAATATATTATATTAAATTATATATATATATATATATATATATATATATATATATATATATGAAGCTTTTAGGTCATTGTCTTAATGGAATGTCATCCTTTCACTTCTTCCAGGCCTTTGAGATATATGTGTATCATGGATAAGTCAATTTTGACCACACAAATAAAAGACACACTGGGAATGGCATAGAAATTGCAAGAAAGCAGCTTCCTGATGAGTACACTGACCTTGAACATGTTCCCGAACTTTGTAAAGTGCAGGAAAATGCACTTGTTTGCAATCAGGGTAGTAGCCTACACCATAAGAGAGAAAACCATCCATTGCCATTTTCTCAGTGATAATTGGTTCATAGGAAGTGTTGTCATAGCCATCAAGAACAATTATACCACACAGAATCTGCCATGTCATGCATCCTTTCCTTTCTGAACTTAATAAAGCTTCTAGTTATCATTAAATAATTTGCTTATACCTGTATAAAATATTTGCAGTAGTGTTTTCTTTTCTGCAGAGATGTGTGTGTGTGTGTGTGTGTGTGTGTGTGTGTGTGTGTCTTAATGAGGTTTACTCAGAACAGGATAAAAAACCTTATCAAATATGTGAATAATAAAGTAATATTTCTCAATTTCCAAAATAATTTAGTCTCATACATAATTTTAAAGTGGTCAAAGAAGCTTTATGACTTCTATGAAAACTTTGACACATTCCTATAATTTTGTTGATCAAAGATCTTTTTCTGTTATATTGAGACGTGGTCAGCCACATTGGCCAACAGCTGGCTGAGGGTGACTTTGAACTTCTGATACTCTAGCTTCTCACTCTTCAGTGCTCACATTCCAAGCTTGCATGACACCATCCAGGTTTAGGCAGACCTGAGGACTGAACACAATGTTCCTGGCATGCTAACCAGGCATTCTACACACTGAGATGGTTCCTCAATTCCACTACCATTATTTTGTTGTTTGAAGTTCATGGAAAACATTGACAGAAGGAAAAAACATATTTCTGCTTTAGTCTTTGACACATTATGTTCCAAATGTAATAGTTGGACACAACGATAGATTTTCTTACTATGATACAAACTAACGCCACACCGGGAAGAAAAACTTTCAAAGCATAGCCATTTGCATGCATTGCACTTGGCAACATGAGGCAATTTTTACTTCTCTGTGTAGCACAATGCCTTGTATTTACAGTATTTATTAGGTGTCAGCAAAGAAATCTTAGCATAATATAAGGAGGGTGTTAGCATACAGTTTCCCCAGCACAGGGTTACCACTAGTATGTTCATGGAGAACATGGATTTCAATTCCACTTCTTTTTAAAAAGCTTCTAGCCATTTTCAGGACTTATGATATAAAGGTAGGTGTTGGTGTGTTAGTTTGGACAGAGATTGAATCCCTTATCTGGTGCTGTCTTGGGGAGGTGTCATATTTCCTGAGTAATGGATTACAGTGTTATATTATCTCAACACAAGCATACCTGAATATTCATCATAATATTCATTCAACTTTTACAAAGTTACAATAATCTCCTAGCAAGAAGCAGAAAATGTCAAGGGCACAACGTCAGAAAAATCTTTATTTTTTATTTCTTTTTATGCATGTCTGGGTGCTGTGTTGCTCTCCTTCTACTCTGTGGGGCTTGGAGTTCATACTCCGGTTATCAGATTGTCAGCAATCACTTTCATCCACTGAGCCCATAATCTCCTTGGGCCTGAAGGAATTTTAAGGCAAAAGAATTTTGCATATACTTGTGTATTGTCTTTGTTTTTGTAATTCACAGCTAGCCTAGATTGGATGCCTCAATTATACAAGTGGGAGAAGACCTTCAGTATTTATAGTAAGCTATAAAATAATAAAATCCCACATTGCTGAGGTCCATGATTGAGGGACAGAATGCTTTATGGGCCTGAGGTATCCAGTGGTAAGAGATGAGCTCAGAGAAGCTACACAGATATGAAAAAATATGGAATCTCTTGGCATAAAACAGACATGCAAGTCCCAAGTTGCTATTTATGATTCTATATAACAGAATGCTATTCCTGAGTGTTGGCTGGGGTCATCCTATTTTAGTGATTGGGGTTTCAGCTAAATGAGACTTCAAGAACGCATTCCACAACAGCTCCATGGGCACAGGTCTGTCTCACTTTCAATGTTGCTGTCTCAGTTTGCTTCTTTCTCTTTGCATTTGGCTGTTGCTCTATGTATTTGATCAAAGTATTAACTGAGCCTGGGTGTGTGTCATTATCTATCACAGCTTGACAGAAAATCCCAGTGAAAACGCTCAAGTTTATATTCCTTCCCTCCAAAGTAAAAAAAAAAAAAAAAAAAAATCTCTTCAGGACATTTTGTGTGTGAGTGAGTGTGTGTGTGTGTGTGTGTGTGTGTGTGTGTGTGTGTGTGTTTATTGGTTGATTGGGGTTTTTGTTGTTGTTGATGATGTTTTTGAGAAAAGATCACATGTAGTTCATGCTTGGTCCAAACTTGCTTTTTAGCTAAGAATGGTTTTGCTCTTGCCTTCACCTCCTGAGCACTAGGGTTAGAGGTGTCCTCTACCATGCCTAGACTATTAGGTGCCAGGAAATGAACCCAGGGCATTGCAGATGCTGTGTCCCAGAGTTCTATCTTCTTTGCTGTGTCTTTTTAAAAGTGTTCCAACAAATGGAATGAATTGCTTTTTTTTTTCTGAGTTCCATGAACTCTTGTAATTAATTAGAACCTGATAAGGGGATCATATGCCATGATATACAGCTAGTCAGCCTGATGATAGATCACAGCTTATACTTCCAACTGAGCTGTCTAAACTGTAGGCTTGGCCACTCCTTCGGGCAAACAATGTCTGAATGAGATTGAATTCAGTGTGTGGATAGACAGCTTCATACATCTATAGTAAAAAGTGTTCTTTATGAACTGAATCCAAGAAGGACAAATGCTGTTTTGTTTATTCTCCCTTTAAAGGAGTCAGGAAGACACAGAGAGAGCAAGAAAGAAGGATCTACCTACGCTGACATTCTGTGTCCTTCCATATATAAATTAAAGTACAAAATCACATAATCTCATTACTAATTACATAAACCTGTAGAAATGAATAGCAAATGACCCATACTATTTAAATACTTTGTATACAAAACTAACAAATTTAATTCTTATAGCAGTCCAGTCCTGGGTCCTGTTGCCACTGTTATCTCATGAATAACAGAACTAAGCAGAGACTGTATACAGAGGCACACAAGATTCAGCTGCAGGCGAGGCTCTCTGGATCTGGATGTATATGCTTTGTTGTACTGTTTCCCCATGTTGAGTTTTTGATGGATGGGAGGGCTCTTAACTTAATTGGATCGTCTTTTTATGCTTACTTACACTGAAGCCAAATCCAACGGCAACTTTTGTAACAGAGGTGGAGTAATGAGGACTTGGGTCCTTGCTAATTAACTTTAAATTTCTTTTTTCATTAAAGAAGGAAGAGTGAGAGATGACACATCCCTCACCTAGATCACCAGAGAACTGGATCCTATGAATTCAGTATTCCTCAGTGCAATATTTCTGTGACATTTTGTTTCAGAATTCTGTGTCATTACTCTTGGCTTACAAAAACCATCACTCACACTGCATCTTCTATGACAGACTCTGCTCTTTAATGGTGTAAACACATCAAGGGTCTTAGCTATGTGCTGTTCTTTGTGAGAAACATTGCTTTGGACTCTCAATGAAACCTAAATCCTTACTAGTTTGTGATGTCTTCACAACCCTTCACATTTCATACTGTACCAGAAACCCATGTGACCTGTCCTGGCATTTACTGTGTCTAGATAGCTCCAAGTGGACCATCACCTATGACTAGACTGGCTTTGTCCTGAGTAGTGACAGTATCCATCCTAAAGATAGTCATGCTAGCACTCGCATTACGAAAGGAATTTAAAAGTGCTCCCACTCACATCAGCTCATAGCTCACAATTCAGCACCAAGAGCCAAACAAAACAAGGAAGGCAGAAGACAGCGTTGAACTAATTCAGTAATATCTTTGAGCAACAAAGAGACAGATTTCCAAATGAGTCAATGATTAGCTACAGTGACAGCTACCCTGCACTTTCAGGGTGGTTCCAAGTTGGGTTAAATAAATACCTAATGTTTGTAGTCTGCAAATGCACTCAAGGACCCTATCTAGAAGATATTGTTCATTGTAAAGTCAGTAGAAACAGAAGAATAACATTTCTTATTGTTTCTAATATCAACTTACACACACAAACACACACATTATATATATATATATATATATATATATATATATATATATATATATATATCCAGAGCCTGAATTAGTTGGTTAAATATAAGCTATGTAACAAATAGCATTAACAAAATCAGCACATAGGTGGTTCTGAATTTTAAAAATAGATTTTGGACCCCTGATGGCTCAGAGAGTAACGGAATTTTCACCAAGCCTGACTGAACTGAGTTCTGTCAATCCCTAGAAATCACTTGGTAGAAGGAAAAACCAATTCCCACAGTTGTTCTTTGAACTCCGCAATCTCTCTCTCTCTCTCTCTCTCTCTCTCTCTCTCTCTCTCTCTCTCTCTCTCTCTCTCACACACACACACACACACACACACACACACACACACACACACACACATGCTTACTCCCACAGACACACACAGATATACACATAAAGATGCATACACAGAAACACACACTCTGAATTAATGAATGAATGTAAAATTTGAAAATAAGTTTCCAAATATAAAATGTAAAGCTGGGTGTTTTTTCCCCACAGCTCTATTAACTTATTGTAAATCTCTAAATTACTCAACCCCCATTGCACAAGCAAGAATATTATTTACAAGGATGTCCCTTAATTCTACATCTCTCTTCCCTGTTATATACTCTGCAGCCACAGCAAATGATTGAGCATAGATTTTTTTTTCTCAGCATTGCTTGATAAACAACATTCCTTTTAGAGATGTGAGGGAAAACTCTGCCCTGAACTCTTCAACAGGTACAAATATTTTATCTTAATACGTGAAATATTCCCTCACATGAAAACTCCAAATAGGTAGATATTGTAAGCATGAACATGTTTTTTTCTCACACTAATGAGTAGTTTTTTTTTTTCCTATAGAGAGGTGCAGGAACATTTCTGTAGGTCTCAAATCTTGGCTACTTCTTCTGGTTTGATCTTCAGTGCATGAGCAATTAAAGTCTCACAGGTTTCCATGATTTCTTCTGTGCTGCTTTGTTTGGTTCATTATTGTGCTTCCTTCTGAAAATTATCAAATATTCTTGTTTCTGTTCTCTTTCCTTATCCCCGTTTCCATCTCCCAATCCCAATCAACACTGATTGACTCATATTCCTCTCAGGAGCCAAATGCCTTTTAAATGCTCTTTCTGTACTTTTCCCCAAGGATATCAGTTACAACCAAGGCTAATTGAACACAGCCCAACTGTCAGGCCAGTTATTTGAGGGAATTTATGTCTTTGAAATAATCTCAGAACCTTATGGAAAAGGTGAATGTTAAAATATTATAATTTTTGAAATTGAATTTCAGAGTGGGGAAAGGTAGTCAGTGATTATATAAAGAATGGAGTATTTAGTCATTCAAAAATGAATATCATAGATCACTTCCTAGATTAAAACCTAGTAAATGATCCCAGAAAAAAAAAACCATAATCCTAAGTGTTGGGGCTATTTTTTCCCACTCAAAAGAAAGCATTTAATGTCCTTGAGACAAAACTAATAACTACATATTATCTGGTCCCCAGTCAACAGTAAGTTGACAAACAAAACTGTTTCACTGTATAACTAGTTCTTTGAATGAATGTATTTGTTCAGCAATGTCCCCTAGAATAACACTGAACATACACAGCAACATCTCTTTGTCTTCTATTTCACACACTTAAAAATCCGTCTAAACGGCTTTAAAGCGAATGAACCACTGGTGAGATAATGAAGCATTGCAAAATATAACTAATGCTCCCTACTGAGCATATGTTTTTCTTCATCAAAATAAAACGTTGAAGTCTAGTTGAAAACTAGGCTTCCTAAACCATAAACATTCTGGTGCAAGCAAGGGTATCAGTTTACCACAATCAGCAGGCTGATCCTCATTTGTGATTTACAAAGATGACTGTATCTTCATATAATGCTACACTTAAAATTAAGTCCTTCTTATGTCATTCAGATGTATCTAATGTCTGCTTGTCCCTTGATAAGATAGCTGTGCAACATTAGAAGAGAGGGTGGAAAATGCCCATACTGAAGTATAGCAATTCTCCTAACTGTAGGTCTAATGTGAGCTACGAACTTGACCTGTGAGAGTCAACAAGTTTGGATAAACCAACAGGTAATTATAGGCTGGACATTGAGAGATAGATGTGGAAATTGCACAGAAAATTTAGCAGAAATTACAGATTTCTGATTTAGGATACCATACTTTTCCACAAAGAACACTAAGAGGAATTATGGGAGAAGGGGTAACATTTACTCTATGTTTCTACAGAATAAGAGACTAGTGTGTTCAATACTTTGAAGAAAACAGCCAGTATTTCATCAGTTCTATAGAATGTATATATGCCTCATATCTTATCAACTGTTTTCAATTTTATTCCATCTCTTAGATTTTTTTTTCAGCAACTGTACAAGAACCTCACATGGGGGGTTAGGATTAAGCCATTGTTAAATATAAGCTAATGATGTTTCCTCACATGCTGGCAAGAAAGTTGCAGGTTCTAAATGATCAAGTTTGCAAGTTGATACAGAAGTTACCAAGCTGGATGTACTTCAATGCAGTCTCTCTGGGTACTGCCAAAAGCCTTGCAAAAGAGAGGGAAGTGAGTGAAATGGAGCTCATAGAGACAAAAACAAAAAAGAACCACATGGGTTCAGTTTGAAGAGAAAAATGTCAGAGAACAAAAATAAGACTATGAAGTTGGTAAAAAAAAAAAAATACGTTGACTGGCCTGAGGAGGTGGGTACAGTGCTTGATAAACAAGTCTGAGGACCTTAGTGTGGGTCCCCAGCACCCACATCAAAGCTGGGGATGGTAATGCATAGATGCAAACGCAGCAATAGAGTATGGAGGTGGGCAGAGCTCAAGGCTTCACTGCCCAGCCAGGCTAGAAGAAAGTTCAAACTTCATCACCTCTGAGAGAACAAAGATGAAAAGTAGCTGAGGAAAGCAGCCATGTAGACTTCTTCTTACACCTGACACATAAGTGCACCCACAGACAGACAGACAAACTGACTAACAGACAGATGTACACACACACTATAAAAATCATAACTATACTCAACTGCAAAGTATTCTTTTATTCTAAAGAAGTTGTAGTATACTCATCACCCTTTGCACATTGTGCATTCCTCTGTGTGTGTGGAGTATGTGTTTTGAGTGTGTGTGGGTGTGGGTTCAAGTTAATATGGACTTTTGGTGACACTGTGCTCATGAGGCTCATGTGGAAGACAGAGGACAATCTTGATCATTGGTCTATACATTCCACCTTATTTGCAACAAGATTTCATGGTATTTTCTGCTCTAAGGCCATGCCAGCTGACGTGTAAGCATCTCAATTCTCCTCTCTCTGTTTCCCACCTCTTTTTTGGAGTGTTGGGATTGCTGACACTCATGCTATATGTCCACCTCAGATGTGGATTCTGGGGATGTAAAATCATGAAGTCCTCACACTTGTACACTAAGCACATTTACAATTGGCCCATCTCCCCATTCCTCTTTGCACATTCTTTTGCTAAAGTTTACATTATATTTTTAACACAATAGATTTAGTTGTTAATCTACTACTGTGTACCCAGAGGCTAAGACATTTAAATTATTAATAGACCAGATATTAAAATAGAACTCTGTTGAAGAGGCAAGTGTGCAAATTTAAAATGAAATTTAAAATGAACACAACACACAAGTTCTTGCTTTCTGTTTAATAAATTTTCAGATGTAAAATAATGAAATGTCTTTACAGAGCCACATCCTTATTTTGTCATGAAAAACCACTGTGAGCCCATACTACACTTGTTCCACGACCACTTGTTCCATAACTACTAAATATTTAGAAGCAATAATGAGTGACCAGTAATTAGAGACGTTATATGTGTGTATATATATATATATATATATATATATATATATATATATATATATATATTACTTTCGTGTTATTTATATTCAAATAGAAGTCAAACCATGCTCTGTGGAAGCACACAGTGAATGGATACTTTAGGGTGTTCTTTGGCATAATTATTAAAAAAATACTCCAAATTTAGCTCATTTATTCAAATTATATGTATTCCTACATCTAGTAGTTAATATAAAGTGTGGTATGCTAATAATTTATATATGTAAATGCTCTAATGGTATATAAGAAACACATAAATTTGACAATTAAAATTCCAATTTAGGGACTAGGGATAAAAGTCTGTGATGAACTTGGAATGTACAAGACCCTGGACTCAATCCTCTGCACACAAGAAGGGAATCTAAAACCAAGTACCTACATTTCAGACATGATTTTGCATAACAATATTCCTTAGTGCTTTTTCTTTGTATTATTTTTTATTTGCATGACTGTTTTGCATATATGTATACTGTGTGTATGATTTGTCCCTGAAGAGGAAAGAAGTGCACTCAGATCCCTTGGAGCTGGAGTTAAGGATGATTGTGAGCCACCATGTGGTTGCTAGGAACCCAACCCAGGTTCCTTGCAAGAGCAACAAGTGCTCTTAACCACAGAGCCATCTCTTCTCCCCTGCCACAGTGCTGTTTCTTAACTATTGGCAATGGATTTCAAATGTGAACAAATACCCTGTGCCCAACCAAGGAAAAGTAGCAATGTCTAGGATATCTAGGTGGCCATTATCATGTATGTGATGGAATGCTGATAACAGCTATTGAATAGCACACAATGGAATGGCTAAGTATTATTAAGGAACAACAGTTACTGCTTTACTGCTAGTCTCAAAAAAAAATACACAGGTCAAAATGTGAAATTTCACCTACTGCTGAGGAACCTTGTTTCAAAATGCAAGCTGCAAACACCAAATTGATTTAATGTAATCCATTTCTTTAATTATATCTTTAGGGGCACAAAACAGATTGAAACGAGTGAATAACATTCTTTAATGTATCAGAATTTCCCTTAGTTCATTCTTTTTCTAGTGTACAAATAAGAATATAGTGACTGATGTGTGCATTCTGTGTTTATATGAAATCGAAGATCCAGCAAAAATAGGCTCCTACTCACTCTCTGTGAGTATACACATCATTTTCTTAAATTATATTATTTTAAAATGAGAATTTTTCTATATTCACCAGCTAAGTAATTTTATTATCCAGTTCTTACTAGATTTACTAGAAAAATTTTACTAGAAAAAAATAAAATCAGTGTGATAGAGCAAAGAAAATATACAACTGAATTAGGAAATATTTAATTTTAAGAAGATACTTTGCAAATTTCCATTAGTTTAGACACAAACAAAGGGCCATAAACATGATAACAAAGAACACCAAACCTTCTGGACAGAATTTTCTTAGTGATAAATTTTCTTAGCTGTCCTTAATTGCCTTTTGCTCATTGAAACCCTGGAATTTGGCATCTGATTCCACCACTCATAATTTATATTTTATAATGTTCACCCATATGTGTTCTGTCAACAAAATAGAGTTTTAGGAATAAATACAGAAAAAGTTGAGCTTTCCTGTTACAAGACAATGGTGAGAAGTAATATACCCCAACAAGGGCTCAGGGAAAAGGTTGGCGACAGAGCTTTGTCATGGTATATTTGGGTTAATGATGCACCACAGTTGGGATTTTCCAGCAAGGTTTCAAAATGCGTTTCAAGCACTATTTTGGTGATAGTGATAAAGGATGATATAAGCAGATGTTATGAGCTAACTGAACAGAAAGGTACCTGTAGGGTGAGAACCATTCCAATTGGAACAATCTCTAGAGTAGCAGTGGTTCTCAACCTGAGAACTGAGACCCCTTTGAGGGTCTACGGACCTTTTCACGGGGGTCACATATCAGAGCTCCTGCGTATCACATATTTACATTACTCTTTATAGCAGTAGCAAATTTACAGCCAGGAAGTAGCAATGAAAATAATGTTATGTTTGGTGGTCACCACAACATGAGGGCCTGTATTCAAGGGTCGCAGCGTTAAGAAAGTTGAGAACCGCTGCTCTAGAGTGAAGTAGAACACAAGACCGCAAACCCCTTCCTCAACACAGTGTGAAAAACACTTGGGGAAAGAAGCACAACAAAGACTGTTTCACAGTGAAGGTAGACAGCACACACACCCCCAAATCTAGCAATGCAGACATGCTGTCAAAAGTGCCCTTTCCGATTTGAGACACTACAGCCAAAAGCAAACAGAGAACCGTGAGAAAGTGCTCAGACAACAGAAGACAATAGTCCACAGGTAGAAGCGTTAGTGCAATGCACTGGAGCATGATGGGTAACATGAGGACAGCGGAAGTAAGACCATCTCAGGCAGATCGGGTGGGACCTCAAAAACAAGCCGTTTTTTTCAGCCTTTCTTGAGAGGCAAGAAATGCCCGGAATGTTTGAGCCAGAGGCACGGGTTCATATCAGTGGGGTTTTGTTTGAGTCTTTCTTCTCCTTTTGCACGGCAGCCCAACGAGCAGAACTGCCTGGAAGCTACGTGTGATCCAGTACCTCATCCATCCTTGAAGGTATGAGCTGGAATTCCAGGCTAGTCCTTGGTGTGGGGAGACAAATGGATAGCTTATAAGGATATGCTACACTGGCCAGCACATTCCCCGTATCACAGCCGAGTCATTTCAAAAGGCAATTTACTCCCTTAGTAAAAAAAAAAATCATATTTTACCGTAAGGCAAAACCCCTGGCAACAACCAGTTTTACATCTCACGCCTCTATTATACCAGGGAGCCCCAATTTTTCCTGCAGCTCTCTCATAGCATGTAGGAGTTACTGTTTCTACAATAAATGTTTCTTCCTTACCCTTTCTTATGATAATAAAATGTTCCTTTAACTCACCCCTTTTTTTTTATCCATGGAACAAATTCTTTGAGTTAGTGAGACAAGTACAGCAACCTTCTGAGTCACTGGGAGTTTTATTGGCAAACAGTCTCCCAGCAGTGGGCCCAAGCTATCCAGGCTAAGAAAGTGTCTGTTGTTCTCATGGAATCCCTTTCCCCACATTTTGAAAAAAAAGAAAAAAAAATTTTTTTTTTTTGCACAATACTGGTAGAATTGTATTCTAACACAGCAATTGGGAAAACTTTTCTAGAATTCTCCTTAAAGCTTCCTCTAAAGAAGAGTCCCAAATAAGATTCCTCTGCCTCCCCAGAGCTGGAACTACAGGCATGCACCACCACTGCCCCACCAAGATACGTTTTCTTTCTCAAATGGCCAGCCTTAAACACATGGACAGACAGCAACACTAAATGGACTTAGCAGGCTGTACATAGATCTGTTTCTATGGGAACCAATAATAAACACAGAAAAAAGAGGCCGAGAATCTAAGAGGGAACTGGGAGACGGGAAGAGCTAGATTAGGAGGGAGGATTCCAATGATGTACATACAGAATGCACCCGTGTGAAACTCTCAAAGTATTTGAAAAGTTGTTTTAAAAATAAGTCTTAAAAATGATTGACTGAGACTTAATAGTTGAGAGTTTGGAGGATAAATTATACACACACACACACACACACATACATACACACACACACACATACATACACACACACACACAAACACGTGTGTGTGTGTGTACATATATATACATGTATACATTTTTGTTAATGTTAATATACAAAGTTGTGTCTGTTTAAAGAGGAGAAAGAAAGAGATTTTACTCATAAAGAGAAAAGAGATGGAAATACAAGCAAAGGTGTACACCCCGCAGACATGAAGCCCTAATTCAAGGGATACCAGTGGCCCCCAGATGCAGAGAAAGGAGCAGGGAGGCTCCTGGGTGCCTCAGAAGGAGGCCACCCTGTCATGTTTTGGTTTTGATTTTATGCTCTGCCTTCTGCCACTGTGAGAAAGTGCGTTTTTCTTTATTGAGCTGCTGAACTTGTAGTAATTTTTTCAGAGCAGTCCGTAGGGAACTAATAACTGGGGTGAGAAAAAAAAATGGAAGGAAGATCTGTAGCAAGAGCAGGTGTGGGTGGAAGCAACAGGGCTCTCTGGGCCTGAGCAGCCCACTAGGCATTCAAGAAGAGAACAAGTAAGTAGCTCAGGTATGTCTGAGTAAATTCGCATTGCTTGCCATCCAGACTGTCAGTAGCAGGGACCCAACGAGAGATGGTAGAGAGCTAAATGCTTTCTGCACAGGCTGGAGACATGAACTCTGACCCCCCAAAACCCATGTGACAAGCCAGGTGTAGCACTGTGTGCCTGCAACCCCAATCCGGGCACAGAGACCATCTAGTACCCCAAAAGACAAGATGTGATGACCAGTGAGAGACCCTCTCTCAAACTGTGAAGGGAAAGTTGATAGAATAGAGGGTAGATTCTTGAATCTACTCAGAAAAGTAAAGAGAGGATATAGATATGATACAGGTAAAAAGGTAGATTATTGAATCTACTTCCAAAAGACAATTACTACTTTTAAATACTTTACATTGGATTGGATTTTTATATATTGTATACAAATTATATATATTGAGATTGATATTGTTAGAAAATGCTGTATGCACTTTTTCTAATCTTGTTCAAGATATCTTATATAGTACATTTAACAATGTAATGCAATTTGCTAATCCTTGAATGTTATTATTACCAACTATTAGGATATAAAGAAATGAAAGTTAGTAGTTAGACATTACAATTAAACTTGTAGTTATATTAGGTATGTTTTCAAGGGTAAGCAGATATATTTTAGATAGACAGGTCATCTTCAAACCCTTCAGAGATCTACAAAATATGGCATTTAAAATGTTTTAAAAACTTAGAATTTTTTTACTTTTTTATGACTATGAGACATGTCAGCTCCTGACAGCACCAATCTACTTCAGAGAAGATATGGGCATTGAAGAAACTGCATATGGAGTTAACTTTCATTATGGCAAAAGTTAGCCACTGGACAAGAAAGTGTCCTTGAATTGACTGCTGACAAACAGGACAAAATGGACAGGACACAAAACAAAGGACTGCTGATCCTTGCCAAGACAAGTGTGGTTGTGGCTTTAGCAACTGGCGTCCTCCAAGGCCAGGGCAATATGGCACCATCACTGAAGTGACCTTTACAATCTGGAAAAGGTACAGTACCCCTTTCTTTGAAGGCAGCTGAACAGGCAGTGAACCTATGGCTTCCAGTGTGTAGTGGAACCGTAGCTGAAACAGTTATTCTTGAAAGAGTAATTAGGCTGAGGGAGTCTAACCTCTCAATGGTAAACTGGCATTTATTAAAAGAGATGAAGCTACCCACAAGCTGAGAAGAATGGGCAGGCGAATTCCAAAAACATCAGCAATTTCCAGAATTTAATATCCTGAATATTGACAGGACATTGGTGGAATTCAGGTTTATCTGGTACATGGAATACTCTCACCGAATGTAAGGTCGAACTGTAGGCTTTGTGTACATCCTACTTCACAAATGAGTCTGTCAGATACACTAAGCCTGTAGGCCAAAGATGATGCCCCAACATGCAGAGAAACCTCGTGACTATCCAGGCAGCTGGCTGTTTCTGTCAACTCACTTGTTTTGGAAGTGGCTTGTTTGCACTTCCTGTTTTATTAGGTAATATTATTTCCTTCTTGGGACCCTGAGGGAGTTGAAGATTAGATAGTTATTGTTAGTTGCAGATTAGATAGTTATAGTTTTCCTTTTTAAGAATTTCAGAAAAGAAACTAAAGAGGTGTAAAGTGTATAAATTTGAAAGACATTATAAGATAGTTCTCTGTTAGTAATATAAGTTAGGATAGAAAATGATTCAGTTACATTTTGGACTTACCAAAATAGGATAGATAATGGAATATTTTCTCTGAGTTTGTTAAATGCAAATGGACTAGACATTGTTGATGTATCTATTGCTTGTATATGTTGTATATAGTTATTGTATATATTGTATATAGTTTTTCTTATATTAGTTATAATTTTTTATTCTTTTTTATTTTTATTAGAAAAAAGGGAAAATTTTATTTGTGATATTTTATTTGTGCTGAAATGTGATATTTTATTTGGGTGTTAATAAATTAAATTTGCCTGGAGATAAGAGGTCACATCCATAAACAGAAGTCAGGTGGTGGTAGCACATGCCCTTAATCCAATCACATGGCAGACAGAGTCTGTGTTTTCAAGGACACAGCCAAGTGTGGTAACACATGCCTTTAATCCCAGTACCAACCATAGAGACCTGGAGGTCTGTGTGGACAGGCAGTGATGAGGAAGTGACATGCCTGGGTTACTAGCCAATGAGAAGGCAGAACAGAAAGGCAATAAATGGACAGGTTAAACAGGAAGTAGCTCTCTTGGGAAGCTACAGCAAGGTGATGAGCTAAATTTAGTTGGCGGCTATTGCTCTGATTTCTATGGCTTGCACCTCTATATTTGGCTCTGTGTCTCTTATTTAATAAGACTGGTTAGAAATTCATCTACAGAAAGCAATGAAGGAAGACATGGACATTTAGCTCTGGTCTTCACATGCAAATGCTCACACACACATGCACACACACACACACACACACACACACACACACACAGGTAAATAAACCACCCACACAAACACAAAATATAAAATGAAATAAAACAAAATAGCAATTCAGAGGACCAAGCTCTGGGCCCTTCCTGGAGGGATGAGAAGAAAAATGTGAAAAGAGTTAGCAGAAATCCAAGCAAGTGGTACACTCAGAAACAGAAACTATCTCTGAAAGGATTGCATTCTCACCTGTGTGAAAACCGTGGTCAGATACAGATGTACAGAATGACCTTGGTACAGTCATGAATCATTGGTCAACTTTTTGAGAGTAGTTTCAGTAGAAGGGCGGGAGCAAATACCTGACTGGTCTGGACTCAAGAAACCGAAAGGGAAGAAATGAAAGAGTACAGTCAAAGTCCTGGGATTACAGATATTTGCCCCCACACACATGCAGCTTCTTGAGTAGGTTCATAGGATTTAATTTAGACCACCAAGCTTCCATGAGTTAAGCTTTTATCTGCTGAGGCATCACCCAGCCCCTGGGTGGTAGACATACTTTGGTCAAAATGACTTTACCTAAAATAGCACATGAGCCACCCCAACTGTATTTGCTATAACTGAGTGACTGAGCTGCACTGACATCTTCAACTCCCTGTCACCACACCATAGGTGTGGGAATTGTGACAGACACACACTGTGAAATAGTTTTTGTGAGGCCATAGATTAGATCATTTTGCTTTTTTGTTGTTGTTGTTGTTTTGATTTTTGTTTTTTGTTTTTCAAGACAGGGTTTCTCTGTGTAGCTTTGTGCCTTTCCTGGAACTCACTCTGGAGACCAGGCTGGCCTTGAACTCACAGAGATCTGCCTGGCTCTGCCTCCTGAGTGCTGGGATTAAAGGCGTGTGCCAACACTGCCCGGCCATTTTGCTTTTACACGCAAAGATTGGTTCATTTTATGCCATAAACAATTATGACTTAACTATTTACAGTTTTCACTTTGTTCTGCCTCTTTTTTTTTTAATGGGTGCAAAGAACTTTACTGATGGTACTTCAAGAGACTAGGACTCCTTAAGTCTCCCCCTCCCCTGGTAATTGGGGATCTGGGATGGAAACTTAGGGAGATGCTCATTGTCATGGGCTGAGATGGAACAGTGACTGCTCAGCAGCTGAGGTCTTCCCTCTTGCTCTGTCCTTGCTTGGATAGGTGGTCCAGGGTGGGCATCTTACTCCTTGGCGACCATGTAGGCCATGAGGTCCACCACCCTGTTGCTGTAGCTGAAATCATTGCTATACCAGGAAATGAGCTTCACAAAGTTGTCACAGAGAACATCAGCCCCAGCACCAAAGGTGGAAGAGTGGGGGTCACTGCTAAAGTCACAGGAGACAACCTGGTCTTCAGTGTAGCCCAGGATACCCTTTAGTGGGCCCTCGGACGCCTGCTTCACCACCGTTTTGACGTCATCACACTTGGCAGCTTTCTCCAGGCGCATGTCAGATCCATGACGGACACATTGGGGGTAGGAACTTCCCATTCAGCTCTGGGATGACCTTGTTCTGCCTCTTATAGATACATTTTTAATAAGAAACATATAAATGAAGTTCAGAAAACTATCGATGCAATAAGAGTGAGGGTCAGAGTTTCCACAGGACCTGAGATGCATAGAACAGTATCAGCAAATGTGGCTAGCTGTTCAGCATAGACCTCCAGAAGGAAATAAAAATTGAATAAGTGGAAGACAATTTCCTCTGGTCTCTGTGCTTCCTTTGTTAAGTTGGATGCTCTTAAAGGGCAGAGGCTTATACCCTCCACCTAGAATGTAAAGAGAATTTAACACTATCACACAAGACTACTTAATGTAAGGTGTCAATAAGAAGATATTTTATTGTTGGAAAATCATTCAAATTGTGCCTTATTCTAAAAAGAGTAGAATAATGGCTAGAGATCCTCTGAGGCTCCTTGATGACTGATTCGAGGCTATTATCACACCACCTGTTTCTTTCAGTCCTCTTACAACTGGCTCCTTGCAAAATGTTACAGAAATCTGCAGTAACCTTTTGTATTTCCACTACTCCCATGAACATCAATTCCATTCATCTTACTTTTTGAGAGTTCCTTTCATTTTATGCTATTTTATCATTGGGATTCTGAAAAGAATTTGAGACCAACAATTACATATGTAAAGCGACATCCTTTATTTGAGGTCTCACAAGTTCTAGACTGCTACAAATCACACATCTATCCTTTGCCATTATGTGTAATATGGGTCTCATTTCACCTACATAAAAAATATCTCATTATTTTACTCAGAAAATTGTATTTTCTTATTGTATTTGTGACACAGCAAGTTTTTATCACTACTATATTTACCATTTAAAACAATTAGAAATGGTAATTCCATGTACTATGTCTAGCACAATGTTGAATCTTAGAAACATTTTAAATGTTTTCAAATAAACAACAGACATGCATTTATTCTTAACACACTTTTATACTGGTACAACAAAACAAAATTTTGTTGTCTTTACCACAGACATAAGCTATTAACTAGAGAAAGATAGTAATAAAATTCCTATTCAAGAAGCCAACCCAGCCCTCACAGTAGAGCAGATGGAGAGAAAATGACCTCTGTGGTATTAGAAAGGTATTTATAAAAGGCTACGTGACCCAGAGTCTGTGCTTTCCATGCATGTAATAGAAATAGTCTCAGCTGTGTAGAAAAATTCAAGTCAAGTCTATATACTACAGTTATTAGTGACTTTAAAATACAGGACCACTGTACCCAAGGGTGACACCTATTCGGAAGTCACCTTATTATTACTTTACTTATGACAAGAAGTTCACAGTGAAGAACAAGTTGCTGTACACAGTATCTGCCTTCTTGATAGCTGGGGATATTAATTCATGGGCTGCAGGCAAGTGCATTGATCTTTCTAGCCATCCAGAAATAAAATGTCATGTAGACCAGCTATTTTCTCATTGCTATTCCAGCATGTTTTTCCCCTCCCTGGAGATTTTTTTTTTCTGTCTCACATTAAGAATCAAAATGCACCCACTCTTTTCGGCAGAAAGCTGGCAGACATCACAGGTGTGGAGGTACACAATCTCATTACTGTTCCATTGGATGAACATCCCTTCATGGCTACAGGTACAGAAATATATGTTGGCTATCAACTGATAGGAAGCAAAACTTAATTCCCTACTGCATTAAAATAATATCTTGTCATATTGAGCCCCAAAGAAGGCAAAGCTGGGGTAATTGCCCAGGTAGGAAAGTGGCTAAAAATATGAATAAAAGAGCAACATCCAAATGCTCTTTCTATGGATCTTTCTGTACAAAATGCTTGTGCAAGAAATGTCAAACCAAACCCGTTTTCACAAATAGCTTGAGTTGAATATATCAATATCAAACTCACATACACACAACTTAGGAAACACTGAATATAGCATCACACTTGCTAATTAAAATGTTTTCCTGAGAAAAATATAACCCAAAGTGATTTAATTATGCTCATTAGAAAATCCCTATGAAGTGGAGGGTAAAACAAAACAAAAAAACAAAACAGAAACAAAAATGGTCAGTGTATACATACAAAATAAATATGGGCATGAACAGATAAGGAAAAACAGGAAATCAACATGTGTTGACTTATAATCCCCAAAAGACCACAAATTGTCATAAAATTTCCAACCAATAATCCATTAATAATAATTAAGAAGCAATTAATTTTGGAACATAGTCAACTAATATGCTCAAGAAAATAGCAAGTATTGTGAAACTTTTTTCTTAGTAATTTTCCATCAGGGAAAACTGGGATCTTACCATTTGTATATTTTACTACTTTGATAATTACATGTTTGCCATGAAAGTAATTAATTAATTTCATATAAAAAGTAGATTAAAACCAAAACTCTATGTCCATAAGTTTTATCTGAATGAAATAGTGTAAACAAAACATTAAATATTATTGTTTCTTGATTTATAGGAGAATATACTATAATGTTATGAAGTAGTTAAATTGTTGGTTTTATCATGCTTAAAAACATTTTAATACATTCACCATGTTACTTACCTTATTGCCACTTGTAAATGGCATCAGAACCTTCAGGAATTAATTCGCTGTGCACATCTGTGCATTGTTATTGTCCTCCCTGTAAGATTCTGCACAGCATTGTCCACATTTCTATCCAACTTTTATTTCACTTCTCTACAGTGGGTAGCAAAATACAGGTTTCTATTTTCAGTTACTGTTGTTTTGCTCAGTGGCCCATCCAATATTCCACTAATCACTTAAGATCAATATACATGAACCAGATCAGTGGCAGGATTAATAGCTCCCTCATAATGTAACTATCTAAAGAATAGTACTTAAAATAATTTCTAAAGGGGTCTGTGTTTTTTTCTCTCTATTGTAGTTTTTAATAACTTTTGAGGCATCAAAGACAAAATAGACTCAATCTAGAAAAATTATTTTAAATGGAGGAAAATTACAAAAACATAACCTCTTTTGTCTTCTTAGAGACTACAAAGATAACAGAAAATAGAGAAGGATGATATCCAAGGAAAATTTAGACACAAAAGGCACAGGGATGGAGTCAAAGACATAAAATAAATTACAGGAACTGAGCAAGACAACAGTACCTGGAGATAGAAACCTGTATTTTGCCACCCACTGTGGAGAAGTGCAATGAAGGTTGACTAGAAATGTGGACAATAATGTCCATATCTTACCTAGAGGACATTATCAATCCACAGAGAATGAACTCCTGAAGGCTGTGATGCCATTTACAAGTGAGAAACTGAGACTCAGAATTGAATCTTTTCAGTCTAATTGAATCTTTGGGGGTTGTCTTAGGAATTTAAATTCAGCCCTATGTAGAACCATTGATCTAAAATAAATAAAATTAGAGTCGTCAAATCATAAAATGTTTTAATTTAATAGGCTATATTTACTGATTTCTTTGGGTCACCATAATCTCCTTTGGTTAACTAGAAAAGGGTTTTTAAAAAAGCTAAATTGTTCATGTAAATTGTTTAATACAGGAAATTTTATTACATTTTTTTCTATAGCTAAAGAGCAAAGAATATTGTTGTCACTATGGAAGTCAGTGTGAAAGTTTATTAGAAAGCCTATTTTTTAAAAAAATAACAAGTGTAATATGATATAATAGCAAATATAGAAAATGGAATCATTTATATATTTAGCTCACAAGTTAAGCAATGCTAAGCTCCTAAGTTCTCATTCCATGACTGTAAAATGTGTTCCCTGAAGACAAGAAACTCTCTTCTTGAAATTCGTATTCTGATCTGGTAACAACCAACTAATGAACAGAAAAAGTGCGATATTGTACTGGCTAGTTTTATGTAATTGACAAAAGCTAGAGTCATCACAGACGAGGCAGCTGTAGCAGGAATTTTGAATGGTCTTATTAATAAAAACAAACCTGGAGCCAGGTATTGGGGTCAACACTGGAAGATCAGAGAAGCAGAACAAGCCAGAGCTACCTCACCTCACCAATTCCTCAGCTGATCCTGTTTCCTGAGACTGGAAGCTTCTGAGTCCTCATCCAAATGGATCTCAGCTGAACTGCTGCTCAAAAAACGAAAAGTTTAACCAGGCCAAAAGCTTAACCAGCCAAATGCTTCTAGTTTCTGGTCTCCATGCCTTATAGACCTTTCTGTTTTTGACATCACTCCCTGGGATTAAAGGCTCACTTCTTGGGATTGAAGGCATGTGTCACCATACCTGGCTGTTTCCAATGTGGCCTTGAACTTACAGAGATCCAGAGGGATTTCTGCCTCTGGAATGCTGGGATTAAAGGTGTGTGCTACCACTGCCTATCCTCTATGTTTAATATTGTGCCTGTCCTGTTCTCTGACCCAAGATGAGTTTATTAGGGTGCACAATATTTTGAGGAACACAATACCACCACAGGCAGCCTCAATTGAGAATATGCTTCCATTAGATCCAAGTGTAGGCAAGCCTGTAGGATATTTTATTAATCAGTGATTTATGGGGGAGGGTGCAGCTCATTGTGGTTGAGTCCATCCCTGGGCTGGTGGTCCTGGGTTTTATAAAAAAGCAGACTGAAGAAGCCATGAGGTGCAAGACAGTAAGCATCACCTGCCTGTGCCTGCTGTACCAGTTCCTACCTCCAGGTTCCTGCCCTGCTTGAGTTCCTGCCTTGACTTCCCTTAATAATGAACTGTGATGTGGAAGGACAAGCCGAATAATCCCATTCCTCTCAAGCTGCTTTGATCATGGTGTCTCATCACAGCAATCTTAATCCCAACTAAGACTGTATGCCTACAGTTAAAACTATTTGGTGGTTATGCTTTAGTTTGGATATGATAGTTTAGTCCCATCCTATGGCACTGTGAAAAGGTGGTTGAACTTTGAGAGGTAGGGCTTCTTGGGAATCACTCAGGATATTATTATCCCACTTTCGGTGATTAGGACCCATTATTTTGCTTTTTTCTGTCAATTCCTGGCCACACATAAATAAACCTCTTACTCTTCTGTCTATTTCTACCATGATATGTATTTCCTCACCCCAATCCAAAAGTATGTGCTGAAACCCATAAAGTGATGATCAAAATAAACCTTTCTATCCTTGAAGTTATCATAGATATTTTGTTATAATAATGGAAAGCAGATGAACATATTAGACTTAGTAACTGAGTGGGTAATTCAGGTTTAATAGTCCCCTAGAGAAGCACTTTCAGAAAGGATAACAATTGAGCCATTATCTGAGTGACAAGAAAAAGTCAACTAGAAACAGAACAGCTCTTAAGCGCCTAACATTGCAAGGACTACCTTTAGTGTTTACTTATTTTTTAATGGAATGAAAAGCCACGTGGCTGGATAATTGGAAACAAAAGTGAGAGACTTTGAAAGCAAAAGTACTACTCAGATCATGTCAGGGAGTCTGGGAAAGCGTGTGGAATTCTAGTATAAGTAGAAAGAATTGAATATAAGTAAATTGTAAAGCAAGTTATAAACAGAGTTTGTAGAATGAAGTGTCTGAGTCCTTGACAGGGAGTACATTTAAATGAGCAGAATCCCACTGGGACAGGTTGAATGTTGAGAAGAAAGTGAGGAAGAGATAAGACATGTCAAGGGAGAATGTAAGATCATTCTGTACAGAGACCTGAAAACATGAATGAGTGAAAGATTATCAGTGTAATTACTGTAAGAATTGGATGTTATTTTGGATCAAAAGTTTGGGAGCTATAGCAATAAATTACTGAATTAATAAAATATCCTACAGGCTTGCCTACACTTGGATTGAATGGAAGCATACTCTCAATTGAGGCTGCCTGTGATGGTATTGTGTTCCCCAAAATATTGTGCACCCTAATAAACTCATCTGGGGTCAGAGAACAGGACAGCCACAAACTTCAAAAATGGACTTCTATGGCAAGAGGGCAGCTTTTGTTTGAATTCTGCCATTTCAGATGGCCAGACTTAAGAGGTGACTATACATGTAGATGGGTGTGACAGATTTGAAGAAAAGACTGTTGAAATAGAAGAGCTGAAAAAGCCAGAGGCTGAGGTACTCTACTGAGGAATAAAACTACCCAAATTGTATAGATGAAGGACGATGACAACCAATGACACAGGAATTATTGGGCTGTGGGCAGAAACCTTAATTGTGTGCAAGGAAATACGCTGAATTAGTCTTCATAAGTCTAATATCAAGTCTATTTATTAAAACCTAGAGGCAAGCATTAGATAATATTTAAGATTACGCTAAGAAACTGATTAGAAATTGTAACTAAATGTGTGACGACTAATCTGCAATTACTTAATTACTATTTATTATTTCTGTCAGTAGAGCAGACATCATGAATAAGAAAACTACTCAGAGCTCCTTAACCTGTATACACCTCAGATCCTGTGATAGCTCTATTGACGCAAATTAACTAAATTAACAAGCCAGAATTATTTTCATTAAACGGACCTTGAGAGTTCATTCCCCTTAGTCTCCTTTATGACATTCTTGGTCTAGAAGGGCTCCATTCTCATAATGAAGTTGTTGCCTTGAAGCATTGTTTGAGTATGGAATGAATGTTAATTACTATATGGAAGATGTCATCCAATGACATCCTGTGCGATTTGGAAGAAGTGCTCTTGGAGTCAAAACTGTTGGACAGCTGTAGTTTAACTTGTTGAATCATTCTTCTTTTTTTTTCAGCTCCAATGAAGCCAGGGTTGCACACAATGCTATATTTCATTCTCTAAAAATATAAATGAAGCTTTTCTTCTCTCTCCATCAAATCTTACAAAGTCAGAGAGACTCCAATAGAACAACAGAACATAGTTTCATTCTCCTACAGAAGAGACAGGGAGCAAAGTGTGCTTCAAGTCAAATGACTTCAAGTATTCTCTTCAGTTGCCATATTACTTTCAATTTTCAGTGAATCCAAGTGTCCTTCCTTGAAATACTTTACTTTTTCCTCCAATAGAAATGACACTATTCTACTAAAGTTAATATTTAACTAAAGTGAATTAAAATTATAATTTGAAGTATTAAGTACATGGTTTGATGCATAATAAAAACTTGGTGATACCTTTTATTCTATTAACAACATCAAAACTTTATTCTGGGGTAGATAATAGTTTATTCATTACTAGAGGTCAGAGGAATCCATGTTGGCTGACCAACCGTCTACTACAAATCAACTTAACCAAGTTTCTAATGGTTTTAGATAGGATTAAGTTTGGTTTGATTTGGCTTGGCTTCAAAGGTTTCTACTATAGCCTCTTGGCTGTATTGCTGTAGACATAGGGAAATGCCCAATGTGAGACCACAGGGAGGAGTAGGCTCCATTACATCATGACTTCATTACATCATGAATTCATTACAACATGGCTTCATTACATCATGTCTTTCTTACATCATCATGGCTCCATTACATCATGACTTCATTACAACATGGCTTCATTACATCATGGCTCCATTACATCATGACTCCATTACATCATGACTTCATTACATCATTACTTCTTTACAATATGGCTCCATTTCATCATGGCTCCATTACATCATGACTCCATTACATCATGACTCCATTTCATCATTACATCATGGTAGCCAGGAAGCAAGAGAGAATGAAGGGTTTCCATGTCCTTGCCTGGGCTGAACTCCTCCACCACTTCCCAAGAGTATTGTGGGCTCAGGCCAAGATTCAGAGCATGGCTTTTGGGAAGACGTTACAAATCAGTCTGTAACACAGTTTTGCTGATGGGTTGCTCTTGACTTTAAAGAACAGGGCTTATATACATGTAACATTATGCAATGGAACATATGACAGCCCCTTGAAAACACTTTTGGCCTGAAAAAGAAGCATGGTCTCTGCAATTATGTTAGTTGCTGCATTTTACTACATGTCCTTGGCAGAATTCTTCCTAGAATGGTTAAACTAGAAAGTCTAAATTGGGATTTCCTCTATCTGCAGGAAGAGGAAAAAGATCACAAACAAACATTGTTTCTAGCCTTGGGGACTTTTTAATCTGTCAGATATAAGAAAATAAATTTTTAAACATTATAAATACAATTCATTTGAATTAGAATTCATTGGTTTTCCTATATATATCAAGTTACATAGGACAATAGGGACAAAATTGCAAAGTTTGAATGAAATAATTCAAATAATGATACCATTTTATAATTAAATTATTTATTAATAATTATTTATTGATCAATTAAATAATTGAATTATTAAATAATTCATTTTTTACTGTATTTAGGCTAAATTTTGCCTAGGTTCATGGTACTGTAAAGCAAAAGTACTTTATGATATACGGTAGTATTTGGTTGCTGCTATAAAACTGTGATTATAAGGGAAATATTCAAATGCTCCTGTGGAGTATGAGACCTTAGGTTCAACCCATAGCATGGAGGAAGACAGCTGATTCTTACCATCCCGCATAATGACAATACTGCTATCATCCCAGCATTTGAAAATCTGAGACAAGAGGACCATTAATTCTAGACAATCCTAGATGAAATAACAAACCCTGGCCAAAAGAAAGCAATATTCCATTTGTTAGGACTAAAAATAGAAACAATAAAATAAAGTACAAATATTAGAAACAATATAAGTAGAAAATAATTGTGTATTATAGAGCACACATGAGAGAACAGGGGAGGAAACTGGAGGGAGGGAGGAGAGGAGGAGAAAAGAAAACAGCAGTGTAACTAGAGTTTTCCTGCCTTGCCCACAGTCAGGACAAATCTCTCTCACCTGCCAGTCCCACAGCTGCTCAGACCCAACCAAGTAAACACAGAGACTTATATTGCTTACTGGCTGTATGGCCGTGGCAGGCTTCTTGCTAACTGTTCTTATAGCTTAAATTCATCCATTTCCACAAATCTATACCTTGCCACGTGGCTCGTGGCTTACCGGCATTTTCACATTCTGCTTGTCCTGGTGGCGGCTGGCAGTGACTCCTTCTGCCTTCCTGTTCTTTCTTTTCTCCTCTCTGTTAGTCCCGCCTATACTTCCTGCCCAGCCACGGCCAATCAGGTTTTATTTATTGACCAATCAGAGCAACTTGACATACAGACCATCCCTCAGCACAGCCAAGTGCAGACCATCTCAGACACCTGCACTCAGTTCCGTGGTCCTAATCATCCTCTATGCGGACCTGCTGGGTAAAACCACGAGGAATCCAAGAACGGGCTCCCACAGGACATGCTGAACATCCCACAGCACAGCAGAGGAGATGAAATGTGTGTGGAGGGAAAAAGGAAAGACAGGGAGATAGAGGAAGAGGAGAGTCAGAAAGGAAACAGGAAAAATGTAAACATAAAGATGAATCTCTATGTGATCCTGCTTCCTATTGGATAAAACACAGGACAGTTCTTCATATTGGTAGAACTTGATTATAAAATCTTGGAAACACATACTGAATAATAGGGAAACACTTGTGGTTTTATTGAAAATTTTATCTTTATGGGTGTTAAAGAAAACATACTGGAGGGCATGGCTTTATTGCTGTGGTAGTGTACATCATGTTAGCTCAAGTTAGGTGCCGTGTAATCAGACTGAATCTTTAAATAGGCTAACTTTTCTAAATAAAAAAGTAAACAGAACTTTGATGGCACTCAGCAACAGCCATCAAATTTCCACTCAGCTTGAGGTAGGACTGGAGGGAAATCACCCCTTCTTTCACCCACAGAAAGATACTTAGCCATCCATGCTCACTGCTGGAGTATTTACAATCACTAAGGATTGGAACCATCCTGAATGTCAATCAACACAGTAGCGGATAAAGAAAATGTGACTCACAGACTCAAGGTAATCGTCTCCAGCCACAAAGGAAAATGAAATCATGACATTTGGAGGAAAGTGAATGGGGCTGGGGAGAAATAGGTTAAGAAAGAGAAATATCTTGTGTTTTCTCCCATACGTGGATCCTCGATTCTGTGTGTGTGTGTGTGTGTGTGTGTGTGTGTGTGTGTGTGTGTGTGTGTGTTGGGAATGTGATTCATGAGATGATGTCTTAAGAGAATGAGGAGAAACGAGGGTAATAAAATACCTGTGACAGAAAGGGCAACAAGGCAGAGGAAAGGAAAGAGCAGAGGAGTCCAGGCAGAGAGGACGGGTGCTGGGTGAGAAGTGCCAACCCAAATAAGCCGGGCCTGAAAATACCTTGCTTAAACTCATCAGTTTTCAAGTTAATTCCAACAGTGACAATGGGACCTGGATTTGGCTAAGCCACATGCATGCCTTGCTGCTGTTTCCTTCACTCTTTCATACATGGGTGGTCACCAACCGGTCACATATTGGGCACAAAAGTCAGTTACATCTTTAAACTTAATTTGGCAAAACAAGCTTTGATGAGAAAGAAAAGAGAAACCTGCAAAACTTGATGGTAATTGTAAATGAAAACGGACCTCACAGGCTCAACATATTTGTTTATTTAGTCCTCAGTTGCTGGACTGTTGGGAAAGGATTAGCAGGTGTGGCCTGGTTAGAGGAGGTGTGTCACTGGGGGTGGGTTTCAAAATCCCACACCAGCTGGGCAGTAGTGGCACACGCCTTTAATCACAACACTAGGGAGGCAGAGCCAAGGGGATCTCTGTGAGTTCAAGGTCAGCGTGGGCTACAGAGCAAGTTCCAGGACAGCCAGGCCTACACAAAATAACTCTGTCTCAAAAACAAAACAAACAAAAACACCTGGCCCAGTGTCCCTCTCTGCTAGAGAATTAGGATGTAAAGCTCTCAGCTACTACTCCAGAGCCGTGTCTGTCTGTTTCCCGCCATGACGATAAAGAACTAACCCTCTGAAACTGTAAGCAAGCCCCCAGTCAAATGTTTTCCATCAGAAGAATTGCCTTAGTCATGGTTTCATATCATAGCAAATACAACACTGACCAAGACAGCAATATTACATATCTTGGTTTTGCTCTCAGCAATAGAACTGAATAGGTTCAGTAATACAACTACTATTAATTAACTTTTTGTTTGTTTGTTTTGATTTTTGGTGTTGTTTTGTTTGGTAATTTATTTTATTTTATTTTATAATACAATTCAGTTCTACATATCAGCCATGGATTCACTCGTTCTCCCCCCTCCCACTCCCATCCCCTTCCCCTCAGCCCACCCCCCATTCACACCTCCTCCAGGGCAAAGCCTCCCCCAAGGACTGAGACCAACCTGGTAGACTCAGTCCAGGCAGGTCCAGTCCTCTCCTCCCAGGCCGAGCCTAGCGACCCTGCATAAGCCCCAGGTTTCAAACAGCCAACTCATGCAATGAGCACAGGACCTTGTCCCACTGCCTGGATGCCTCCCAAACAGATCAAGCCAATCAAATGTAACTTTTATTTTTCCACCATGTACACATCTATAAAAATAAGAAGCATATAACATTAATTATATGGTTAAATCCATTATTATTTGTCAGATGAAAAAGAATGAACCAAGAAGGTGGCTTGTAAAACAAAATTTTCCCAGAAATGCTGATATATGCAAAAAACAATTTTCTTATAAAAATATTTTAATTGCTAACTGAAAGATGTGTTTTCTTACACTTGATCTTAGCCAAAAGGCCGAGAAGCGATTGAAAGATGTGTTTTCTTAATAATCATGCAGATGGTCCTGACATATGGCAGTTTGTCTTAATTTTTCTTTTGACTTTACAGTGATGTAACATGCTTGCATGTGATATGATGCTCATATGTGGGAAAGTGGCATGCAGATACACCTCCAGTCAGCCATGATATCAGAAGAGGAAAAATCCAATACTTTGTAGCTCACTGTATTTTCTGTATGGTATTTAACACTTAGTTGAAATAATCAGAACTTTATTATAAATAGTTTTTTTTAATTTTTTTGTCTATCTGTAGACTAATATTAATATGTTAAGAGCACAATTAGACCTAATCTGGATTTTGTAGGTTAGATAAAGTAAATACATTTTGTTTATGATATTTTTCAATTGATGATGACTTGATTAGAACTCCTATCATAATATGAGATAGATATTTATAAATTACATAAGAAGGAACAGATTAAATTTGCATAGAATATATTTTAGCCGAATCTCCTTGCAAATTGCTTTATGAAATATTAAAGGCATTATTTTAGGCTTGTATTATTTTTCCAATACTTGGTAGTTAAAATATATTTTTTCTCAATATAATGTAATATTTTCCCACATGTCATAAAAAGTAAATAAAATCTATTTATAGAGGCATAAATCCATCCTAGCCAGACAAATATGCCTGAAGCAACAAAGAACACAATATCCTATGTGCATAAAAATGAGATGAGAGACAAGTCACTCTTTAAGGCACAAAATTAAAAATTATCAGAATTAAATTCTGCTTATTCTCATTTTATTATAACCCAAGAAGAAGGAAATTTAAATCTACATATTCTTTGAAATACTGGTAAATAACTGCTTGTGTCTGGCACAACAGTGTTGTAAATACGTGATTGTAGATGGCATTTTCCTTAAGACATGCCTGTCAAACATGTATCTGGTATGTGATTGCCATGTACCCCCAGTCCCACAACAATAACATTTCTCACTGAAAATAAATAGATTTGTATCTGGGTACCGGTGTGTGTGTGTGTGTGTGTGTGTGCGCGCGCGCGCGCTATTGTGAGTCAAGGCAGCTGCATCACTAAAACCACCCTGGCATGGGTGAGGATGCATGAAAGCTGCATGCCTGCTGCTCACAGCAAACTTGCAAAGGGCTCCACCAGACTTTCCTCTTGCCAGTAGTTAGGTAACAATTATTAAATCCTGGGGAGTAGCTGAATTTCTTTTCTCATTGCAGTGTCAAAAACTTAAGTAATAAGGAATCACGTTATCTCATTTTGAGGGGGCAAGCCATCATGGTGGAGCAGGCATGGTAGCAGGAACTTTAGCTGTGGTAGCAGGACTGTGAGACAGCTGGCCACATCGTGTAGGCAGCCGGAAAGCGACGTGATGAAGGGCATTGCCTCACTGCTTTATCCTCTTTAATATGTCCAGAACCCCAGCCCACAACTTGGTGCTTTCCACATCTTCCTACCACAGTTACTTCTCTTTGGAAACAACCTCATAGATATAGCAGGAGATTTGTCCTCAGGACATCCTAAGTCCCATCATGTTTAGAAAAAAAAAAAAAAAAGTTTACATCATGGAGAAATACCTTGTAAATCCTCAAATGTTCTTGGCTTCCTTGGTCTTGTAAGTTTTGTGAGAATCCTGAGCCTGATATGTTTCATTATTTCCCTGATTCTTATGAGTCTCTGTCTTTCCTCTGGGGGAAATGTCTTAAATCAAAGGACCAAGCTACACAACATTCCATCCTTTTCTCTGGTTCTTACATTCTTTCTGTCCCTCTTCTTCTGCTTCCTGAGTCTCAGACAGAAGATAAAAACGAGGAATTTTCATTTATTTGTGGCTAAGCATTAGGTCACTACATATGATGGTTAATTTGATTGTCAACTTGACAAGATCTTACAGTCACTGAACAGACAAGTCTCTGGGCATGTCTATTTTTATTAGGTTAACTAAGATGAGAAGATCTACCATAGCTTGTGCCATTTTCTGCCTTTTTTTCCATTTATCTTTAATTATGAACATGTTCCAGCTGCCTCAAGCTCCCATTTCACTGACTTCCCCACCTCCTGACAGACTATGAAAGAAAAGAAACATTTTCCTCCTAAGATTCTTCTTCTAGAGAACTTTAGCACAATGGAAAAATAAAGGACAACACCAGGTCACAACACCTGTCACTTACTCTTGGCAGCTTGACCGAGTCTCGGCACTAATCCTACCCGACTGCAAAAAAAACGAAAATAAAAATTTTGTTCCATGATAGAGGCTGAGCGCAGCAGTGATCTATGAATGATGCAAACACAAATGCATAGAAATGAATTTGCTAGGCTTATCATATCCATTTAACAAAGTGATAATAATTGTCTGCTCAATGACTTAGGTCACAAGTCTGTTGATTTATAGAATCATGCATAAGTCCGCTGCTTTGGAGAACAGTCTAAAATCCGATTGGGAAGTGGTTGGTTCAACTCATCTCCCCTGGCATGGGAGTATACAGCACACAAGGTCCATGACCGAGAGCAAGAATTCTTTCTAGACAACCTGTATAGCACCTACCAGCACTATAAAAGGATCTTCCATCCTGGTAGCTGCCTGAAGGTTCCATGACACTCAGCCAAAGTGCACGACTCCCTTAGCGGTAAGGTTTTACCACCTAACTCTGGCATGTAATAACCAACAACAGTGGCAAATCCTTGATCATGTATAGGACTTCAAGAACTGCCATGGCCACCAAGGGGTAGGTAAGAGACACACCAGTGACTGTGAGTTTTGCCAGTCAACTTTTTGGTTCCTCGAGTTTCTTTAGTCAACCCTTTTAAGTACGGATTTACTATATTCACCATTATTTCCCAAATCTGCAACATGCCTCATGGCTAATATAATGAAACCTTTTTGTAGAAAGTGGAAAAGATCTATAAAGGTTCCTTGTCATGAGTTCCAAGTGCCAGTCAGTATATTGGGGCTGATTAAGGAGATACTAAAAGAAAAAAAAAAGGATTGTTAGCAAGGTCCAATGCAGCACAAAAATATCATCCCATCACTTACATCAGCTCTTCTGACTAAAGAGAAATGTGGTGACCTGAAGGACAGATGGCACTCCGTCTAACCCTCCATAAGCCACAGCCCTTCCCCATGGAATGTTCTGCTTCTTCATTTTAGTGCTGCTGTGGCGATTCCACACATCTCCCCATCCCACTAGTCCAGTTTGTGCTAATCCAGTCAACCCAGAACTGTGGAAGAGCAGAGCTGCCTTACACGCTCTGTTGCTGGCCCCCATTTCTGACAGATTCCAGGCAAGCCCAGTGGCCTTTGCTTCTCCATCAGCCACGTCCAGCTGCTGAAAAAGCTCCAGCATATGTGGACAGTTTTTTCAAGCAGTGTGATTTTTTTTTTTTTTTTTTTTTGCAGGGGGGAGCTGCATACAGCATGCTCTGGGAGTTTCGTTGCCTACCCTTAGGACAACTTGAAGCTTTTCCATCTCTACTGTGTTTACTGTGTTGCCATTCACTCCTCTTACCCCTTTGTGAACTCTTGCGTAGGCTACACAGGTTGTAGTGGCTTGCGAGCACAGTGTCTGGCTTTCTGTAAGTTTCTTGCTCTTTATTAAAAGCTACATACAGTTCCACGCAACTTTTGCCACAGTTGCCTCAAGGAACCAAACAGACCCCATCATCCACTTTTCCCCTTCTGCTCCTTTCAGAATTCTTCACCACCTTAAAAAAAAATTGTGTGCTTTATTTTAAAAAATTATCCAGATGTGACAGGACATCACCCATCTCACAAGCCCTGCCCACATCAGCATCATGGACCATAGCTTCAGATACAGAATGAACAGTGAGAGACAGGAGATGAGAAAGTTAGAGACACTTTATTTTGACATCTTTAGGTTTCCTTTAGTTCAAAACAGTCAGTTGGACAAGGTGTCATACTTGGCATTGTGCTGTTCTGAACCTTTACACTTACCAGGTTAAAAATAAAGACACAGCCAACCAACCACAATGACAAAACCTGATAAATCAAAGGAACTCTAAATCAGAAAATCAAAGCAAAATACTTTTATCCCCCAAAATGTCATAGACACGTTAAATATGCCTTTCTACAATGTGATACACAAGAGTTAAAAACAAATTGAAAAGCAGCTACTTGATAGTTCATAATGAAGTTCACATATCGATTCTCCCAAACTGGCTCAAATACGCATTCCAAATATGCAAATACTGATGAATAATTTGAAAAAAATGTTATTGATAAAAAATTTTTAGAACTTTGTAAGACAAAAGCCAAATCAGCTACATTCTTGCTTCCTCTAACCTTTGTTTTTGAAGTGATTTCATGATTGTTTTGTGACAATGTCATAGATAATTGCTGATACCAAAACGTGATTTGAGAAGGGTAAACCTGTACTGTTGGTATGGAAAGCATATCAGGTCTTCTTAGCTGCCTTCTCCCCTGTCCCCTGTCCTCTGACTATATTAACCAGAACATTCTAGAAGTAGAAATAGTCGATTCATAAGCTTCTCATTCTTGTGGAACGATGAAATGTTGTGCCCTCTGCTCTGTCCTGCATAGATGTTAGCTAGCCACCTTGGTCCAGTGGACCCATGCTGAGTGTGCTGCCTGCCCATCTGTCACTTGCTAGCCTTCTTGATTATCAGGGTGGCTAGCCTGGTATCACCAGGCCTAGATACAAACTACCAGAGCAGGGTGCTAGCAATGATGCCAAAGAGAAATCAGAAAATACAGGCTTACAGCACCCCAGAGGGCAGAAGTTTGCTACAGATGTTCTACATTCTTGCATCTAAGCTGTTTGCACCCAATATGCAGGATACACAAACAAGGAACCTCTGGTGAGAGTTCTGGAGGAAGGAAACCAGCAGTGAATCAGCATAGGGAGGACATCTGGTCAAGGTCAGCAAGCAAGGCAACAGCTACTCCAAAAAGAATGTACAAATTTATAGAGACAGAAAGATTAGACATTATCTCAAGATGGAGAAGAAAGGCACATAGAGCAATGATTTCCTAAGTAGAGAATCTCTGTCTTGTGTGATGGAAAAGTCCCACAAATGCACAGTAGTATCAGGGCCTAACATCATGAATGTAATAAATCAATACACATTAATGTAATTAATGAATATCATAAATATAATTATTGAATGAATACTGCAAATGTAATCAATGAATACTGCAAATGTAATTAATATCATGAGTGTAATTAAAAATAAATAAATAAATAATTTAAAAAAACCAAAGAAATTGCTTCTTTTGGAAAAGAAGGTGAAAACTTGTTGTAAGTATGGATATGTGGGAGAAAACAGAGCACAGATAGATTGGTCCTAAACATGTGTCCAACATCTACTGAAGAACTTGGAATATTTCTCCTGGAGATAAGAAACAAACATTGTAAACGTAGCAACTTTTACAGAAAATGGAGAAAACTCATTCCCCTTGTTTTCTGATATTCACTTTCTATCAGGGGAAAGATCAAAATCAGACAAAAAGCATATTAAACAGACATGGAGATGAAGCTAAATGTGGCTGCTGACTACATACCGTCTTCACAAATCTTCCACCAGGGAAGTATATCCACAGGAGGAACAAAAGGCCCAGAGGAAAGCAGGAAACGAGGTGGGGGGGGGGGGGGGAGAAACTTGAGCCATGGAGGAACTGGCAGGTAAATCCTCCGCCTGCGCACAGGTGCATCAGAAAACGGTGGAACCTTGCCAGTGCAAACTGCTTTTGTAGAACCCTCAGCTCGAATCATTGGCAGAATGTTGTTATGCAAACACGAGTTGTATCTTAAGATACTGAACTGAAAAACTGAAATTAAGAAATAAAAGCCCAAATTGGTACTTCATCTGCTGTAACAGACATAGAGTTCAGAGGTTAATCCAAGGCATGTTAAAAAAGAAATAACATTTCAAATTTGTTTGATGATATTTAATATCGTCTAAAATATTCAATGTCAGTAAAATTATAAAAAAATGCATACAAATAATTAAACAAACAAACTCCTCAGGAAGTCCTAATTCATAGAAAAAATATAAAAAATATTAAATGCAAAGTTTCTGAGTCTAGAAGCTAGACTTAGTAAAGTAAGACTTCAAAAGGATATGTATAACCAAAGAATTATAAACACCTTTTTTTTTTTTTTTTTTTTGGTTTTTTCGAGACAGGGTTTCTCTGTGTAGCTTTGCGCCTTTCCTGGAACTCACTTGGTAGCCCAGTATGGCCTCGAACTCACAGAGATCTGCCTGCCTCTGCCTCCCGAGTGCTGGGATTAAAGGCGTGCGCCACCACCGCCCGGCTTATAAACACCTTTTAAACAAAAGAAAATAAAATGACATAATAATTTAAAAATCTCAGCTAACAAAATTTTAAAACAGTGAAGGAGATTAGAAGCAAAATACAAGTGAAAAATCCCTAGCTAGCCCAAAAGTAGATTTGAGAAAACAAAAGAAAGAATTGCTGATTTGAAGACAGACATCAAAATGATTCTATTTTAGGTCAGATAAAGGGACTAAGGAAAGTCTATGTAACCACAGAGAGCTATGGGAGAACATTGGGCATGCAGTCATCTGTACAACGAAAATCTGTGTCAGTTTACTAAAAGTCTTTGAGCTTTGCCCATTCAATAGATGCATTTTGTGTTATTTAATCTTTACCTCCATACAGAACTCCTTTTGCATGTAGTCCAAGTATTTGTGTTGTTTCTTCTATTAGTGATATTTTATTATATTTAAATAATTTAATTTTCCCCTATTTTATGCCAAAGAATGGCAAAAATAAGTAAATAAATATACCATGCTGGAATTAGTGAAGGGTGAGGTAAATGTAGCTACCAATCTTTTTACTCAGTTTCAATTTCTGTAGCTGCACTTACACATGACTAACCAAGTTTTAAACTATTTAGTGGACCACTCCAGAAATAAATAATCGATAATTTGTAAATCTAGGGTTGTTCTGAGTAATATCATGAAATATCAGCTAGTCTCACTGTGGTTTGCTGAGGCTGTGAATCACCACTATTCAGGCTGTTTACACCCTATACTTTAGCTGCCATTAGTCATTCACAGACATCTCACTTATTGGATCGAATATTAGGACATTACTGGACTTGCCTTCAAGTATTTCTTATATGTATGCTTTTACCTGTGCTCCACCATAACACCTACACATCCACTTCAGCTCCTCGGTGTATGCCTTCAGCATGGAATGAATCATCTTCTGCCACATTTTTAAACACTGGAAGAATCCCCTTTGCTTCTCCAAGTCATATGGCTTGTGCTTAGCATTCCAGATAAGCCTCACATTATCACACTTGTCCACCCTGTGCTCACTGAGGCTTCCTGGCACATCTTGGGCTCTTGCCATGACCTCTTCACCATCAGGTTCCTGACTGTTCCACTGGACCCTAAACCTTGTTGGTAGATAATGTCTGCTCACAAGTGCAAGTTAGATTTTAGCAAATATGCATCAATTTGCAAGTAAGTTAGTAAAGCATTTGCTTCTGGGCTTAAAAAACCTGTTTATTCTTTAACTGCAGCTGTTAGCACTGTGTGGAGATTTCCGTGTTGTATTTCCATGTTGCCCCCAGATCAACATGGCTTTCGTGTTCTCTTTATCTTTTTTCATAACAACAGGTTTTGTAATTCTTCAGTATCAGATTGTTTTGAGGCCAGATGGAAAAGTACATGGAAATCTCAAGGATGTGAAAAGGTAGAAAGAAGCAGCTTCCATCACTCCAAAACCCAAGTAGAGCCTTTTCTAGCAGTTGAGCAAGAATTCTAACACAATCAGCAACTGGTGGAGCCTTCTATCATGATAGCTATGCCCCTCCAGTTTTCCAAACTTTGCTGTGGGATGGTCTGTATGTTAAATTGCTCTGATTGGTCAACATATAAAACACTGATTGGCCAGTGGCCAGGCAGGAAGTATAGGCGGGACTAACAGAGAGGAGAACAGAGGAAACAGGAAGGCAAGAGAGTCACTGCCAGCCGCCACCATGACAAGTAGCATGTGAAGATGCCAGTAAGCCACGAGCCATGTGGCAAGGTATAGATTTATTGAAATGGATTAATTTAACCTATAAGAATAGTTAGCAAGAAGCCTGCCACAGCCATACAGTTTGTAAGCAGTATAAATCTTTGCGTTTACTTGGTTGGGTCTGAGCGGCTGTGGGACTGGTGAGTGACAGAGATTTGTCCTGACTGTGGGCAAGGCAGGAAAACTCTAGCTACAAGGCTCTCAGCAGAAAACCCCTTTAAAGAGAAGGAGCATGTATCAAACCCCTGAGGTAGCTCCAGTGGTTCTGTTTTTTCTTTATCACATCATAATTTTATCCATGACATTTCCAGAGCCAAATCACATATCTCTCTCTCTGATGAAAACAAAGACTGAGGGGGGAAAGCACCTCTCAGCCATTTGAAGTAGAGCTTGAGTGTCACCAAAAAGTCATATATAAGACACTTAATTGCTTCATCTCCCTTGGAAAAGCTAGGTCTCATACTTGTGTATGTCTTCATCTCTACTACATTCCCTTGGGAAGCATATGCCCCTGCTTGGGTATGTCTTACTTTCAGAATCCCTCTCTTTCTCTCAACTTTCATACTTTAGCCAACATTGAAATACCTTTAATGAAGTCACCAAATATGCTTTACAGAATAAACTACTCATGAAACTCAGCATCAGAGGCATGAGATGAAGTTGGACCCGAGTTGCGTTTCCTAAATGTCTCCGGGAAATCCCCAGGCTGTTGAGGACAGCAGTTTGGAGATCAACATCAAGGGCCCAATTTAAGAAATTTGCAATAAGTTGAGAAAGTTAGAAAACAGCTTCAGCAGCTATGCTTCTCATTTTACCTTAATATCGCTCATCTTCCCATCTAATTCCAATCCAAAGGGAAAGACATGGCGGGTAGTAAGACTGGAACAGAGAGTGCTTGTTGCTCATCACTGGGGTTACAGAGCTCAATATCAACACCTCCAGTATGAACCAAACAGGCATTTATGTAAGAGACATTTTGTGAGCCAATAAATGTGTCCTCACTGGTCTTGAGTGAAGATCTTCTAAACAGAGGCAATTGTACTCCTATTATCTGGACTACTGAGACCTCAAAGAATTGGAATTTTGCCAGGGGTTTTACCCAGAGGAGAAGCTTGGGGTCCTGGTGCCCATCAGAGGTCGGGCTTGGATCCCAAGAAAATTTCACACAATGCTGCCAAGATGTAAGACAGGAGCCAGGAGAGAGATAATGATAGGCCAGAAATGTCTCAGTGGTAGGGTGATGGTCAGGGATATTTGTTGACCAAGACTGCGTCAATATGCAAATCTCTTGCCTTTTCAACTCAGACTCTTGTCAGTTCCCTGAAGAGTGGTGTCAAGGTCAATGGATCTCTGTGTTCCTCTTCCCACTGTGGCTATCTTTAATACATCTTTTTTTTTTCTGCTTTTCATGGTACTTTTCTCTTTAATTGGCCTATTGGAGACAAATGGCCAAGTTAACCAAGCAGCCCTTGCATTCTGAAATCTCCAGTTACATCAGCATTTGAGGATTCCTGGTGAGGGCAGTAAGCACTTTCTCACTCTATAGATACGTGCTCAAGTGTTGTTTACTTTTCAAATGCTGAAGTTTAATGTGAAGAGCAAAGTTAATCACAATTCCCTTTTATCCTACAAACCATTAATTTTTACATTTCAATCAATAATTGTTTCCATTATGTTTAAATGATCAGGCATATAACATCTTCCAAGAAAGATTAGAATGCAGGCTCCCATTCAAGCTAGAAGTCTTGTCCAAACTGTCTATGAAGTATTTCTAAATGAATAATTCTAGTCACTCTTAGGCTTCTAAATTGGTTTTCCTGATTATATCTTTGTTTCTAGAAGAACCAGCTGGATGTTGTTCCCTCCTCTTCAGGCCAAAAGTCTGAACTCAAGGGGTCAGCGCTATTCCCATTACTACAAAGGTTCTGAGGAGAACAGCCCCTTCCCTCTTCAGAGCTGCAGTGTCTGACCTCATGATTTAGCATATTTCCAAAGTGTGACCAATCTCTGCTCAGTCGTCACATTGCCTTTTCACTTACGTATCTCTTCTCCTTTGTTTCACATAAGGATGTTTACTATTGAATACAGGATCCACTCTGATGGTCAATAATGTGCGTATTTCGCATATCCTTAATTATATATACAAATGCTTTTGATGAAATAATGCACTATTTATTCACAGATATAGGTATCTGTTAGAGAGTCACTTTTTCCCCTTACCAAACTGATCATCTGAGATTTTACTTGCCCTTTTAATATTAGTTCCTAAAAATCCTACACTTCAGCCCACTATCTTTAGAACAGTTAATATTGATTTACAGTATGGCACTGACGTTTATGGCTCTACCATTACTTGTCTGCTGTGGATACGTTCCCCCTCTGTTGTTAGGAGAAAATCATGTTGGTTTACTGTTGATATTAGCTATATGCTTTGTATTAACAATATTATATATAGTACCAAGACCTAATCTTATAGGATAGATGTAACCAGGAGGGTTTTACACTAGTCCACAAATGGTTTCTAATATTGTGATCTTATTGTTAAAATTATAAATACTTCTGAAAAATAATTCCAGATACACTTCTCTGGGACTCTCAAAGCACCCAAAGATTAAAGATATTTAAGTTACTGTTTGATGTTGTAATTGCTCAAAAGGCCAGGAAGATGCCCATAATCACAGCATTCAAGATGCAGAGACAAGAGATCCCTGGAGCAGATGCCTAGCTAGACTAGCTAAGACCAGAAGCTCTGAGTGCAGAGATAGACCCTGCACCAATACTAGAACGAGATTGAGAAAGACTCCTTGTGTCAACTTTAAGCCAACACACACACACACACACACACACACACACACACACACACACACACACACACAACTGAATAAAGGCATGTACCCAAACAAAGGTGAACATGTATTTACACATTTAGATATTTTTTAAATGCTCAAGAATTTCAAAGGACAGGTGAGAAATGTTTCCTCTCAGTCTAAAATAGATGATATAATACAAATATTTTATTTATGTTTTCATTTATTAAAATAATCTTATTAAACAGAGAATAGATGAAAAGAAACATTTTGAATGTGGACAAAAGATATAGCATGCTATATGCTTACTTTTAAAATAATCGAACTTCAATTTTGAAGCTAAAAACCATAAACAATAACACTGACGTAGATATTCAGAGTGAACAGCATGAAAAGTTGACTTCAGTTGCAAAGACAAGACAATGCCTAAAAAGGCAGAAAAGTTTGTTCTGGTTTGTTAACTCCCAAGCAGATATTTTTATACAAAGGGTACATCTTCAAAGAACTGCGAGGGAGTTAGGTGTAAAAATTCTGCTCATGTGTAACGGGATTTGTGCTAATACCTCCTACACACCACTTTCCAAATGCACCCTTCCTGCTTTATAGATTATTGTCTTCAGAAGGACTGGGACTTAGGAAAAGTGGATATTTGTAAAACAAAAACTTTGTTACCCTGAAAAACTTTCATAAACCTAGCAATTTAAAATGGGAAGATATATGAGAAAAACGATGTTTGGTTTATGTAAATTACAGGTTGATTTGGAACAACGACATCTAAAACACCTTAAATCAAGATAAAGTTTTCACATTTGTTGGAATATCAAAAGAATGAATATTCAAAACATAATTTTTGATCATATCTCTGTTGTCCCAAATCTCTTTGTAGTATTAAATGGTGATAGAATCTGATTCATAGCACATAACATAATCCTGGTGCAATGAGATGAACACTAGTGTGTGATCAAGAAAAAAGAAACTATTTACATCAGTACATACCCAGGCAATCGTTTTTTTTAAACAAAGCACAATTTTATCAGAAGCTACAGGACTTTGGTTGAAAAGCTTCTGGCCAGAAGCAAAGGACGTTTGATAGTCGAATTGGAGGAGGCAGGAAGAATGTAAAGACAAACAAGAGAGGTAATTTGATTGTGGGCGAAAGGCTGGGCACACAAAGCCCCACCGATTGCCAAGTCGGAGGTAGTAGAGTTCCTTCTGCGCTGTAATTTCCTGAGAACAAATAGACATTAACCAAGTGCCCTCAACTCACAATGCCTGCTAATTGCCCGTGATAAACCCAGGGCTCCCAGTCTTAATCTTAACCTTCCTGCTATAGTCCTGTGAATGCCCTCTATGAATTTGCCCACTCCATCTCCTGTGTGAAAAAGGAACTCCTGAAGTAGCAAGGTTGTTTTCTAGCCTTCTGTATTTAAAAATAGACACATACAATCAAAACAAGGAATGAACACATTAGGAAATTTTTGTCAGAGTACGAACTTATTTACATTATAACACACTGGCCCGTCATTTAAAATTAAGCTCCCAGGGAGAGACTATCTTTTTAAAAATAAAAGGTTTGTGACTGAATTCTGATAAAAATGCCAACATGTATGATACAATCATTGCTTATGAGTTTTGGAAAGCAAAGGTACTTTATAGGCTTCATGAAATTCTAGTAGGAAAATTTAAATCGGAGTTAAAGATCACTGGAGTGGGGAGAAGGGCAACGTTTGAGCCTTCAATATATTCTGAACATTTTTTTTTGTTGCTACTGGCAAATTGTTAAATATTTTACAATCAGGCCTGGAAAGTTAGCGAAATTTCTGTTTTCTTAGGTTTGTGAGACACTAGAAAACGATCCTATCAGGAGAAAAAAACAATGCCTGTTTGGCATATGAATTGTTTTTGCGATGATATCCATGAAGAAGCGCTGTAAAATCTCAAAGGTTTGAGGAGAAAGACCACGGACCCAAATCATAATGGCCAAATTAATTAAAGCAAACAATTCATTATAGCACCCTTTTTTAAAATTCATGTACACTGGCTGTCTTCCCCTAAGATGGTGTTTGAGAGGTTAGCATTGGGTATTTAGGAAGACAGAGGTTTTTATAGCTCAGGGATAGGGCACTTCTAAATGGGGGATTTGGCAAGAAAAACAAGCAGTTAAAGGAGCAGAAGCCAGTCATGAAAAGGTAGTCAGTTGTAGTGGGTAGCCATTCCAGCTTGGATCTGGAAGTTCCAACCCCCATTGAGACTCTGACAACTGTCATGCCTACGAGGCGGGGTGAGGGGAGGCGCCTGGAGACCCAAGACCTGAATGGACGAGCGCTCTCTCTGGCTTGGACCCTGAACGGTGGAGGTGGACCTAGCAGATCTCCAGAGAACACTGCTTGACTGCAATACATTTTCCCCAGGCCCCGCGACCTACCTTTCCCTTTTTTGTAAGTTACCCACTAAATAAATCTTCTTTTAACTACGTGGAGTGGCCATAATAATTTCACCAATAGTCAGTCCTTCCTGAAACAAAGACGTAGTGGCAAGTTGGGCGTAACGAGGCAGTCATAACAACAAGTTGTCTTCTTAACAATGTTTTGAAACAAAGATAGGGGTTCAAGGTGGCTATAATTACTTTTTGAAACAGAGATGTGGTTGCCAGATCCTGGAACAGGCAAAACAGAACCATGTGTAGTTAAGGTTACAGGTGGGGCATAGACCAATCCTTGAGAAACAGGTTTAATCATGAACCAGAATGAACCTCGTTTTTAGTAAAAGATGATTATTTAAGTCTAAGATGGAGCCAATCTGGTTCTCCATCAATGGTCAGCCTCTGGAGATCACATTAGGTCCTACCAGCATGGACAGCACGTCCCTGGAATCTTCATTATGAACCTGATTATTGATCCGTCACTAGCTACTTTTTCACGCCCATCCCTAACTTGCCATTATTTTATCTCCAATCCTTGTCACTTTCCTAAAATTGTAGCATTTCTCTGTTTTTATTTGTTTGCTTGGTGTTTGCTTGCTGACCATGCTCTGTGAGGTGGCATTCAGCCACTTTTGTCAGAATTGCTCCCGGTCTGGGAACTTGCTCTGCACCTTTGAAGTATACCTGTGTCAAGAATCTGTTGGTTTCCTCTAATTATTGTAAAGGCCCTTATTTTTTTTTTTTTTTTTGGTTTTTCGAGACAGAGTTTCTCTGTGTAGCTTTGCGCCTTTCCTGGGACTCACTTGGTAGCCCAGGCTGGCCTCGAACTCACAGAGATCCACCTGCCTCTGCCTCCCGAGTGCTGGGATTAAAGGCGTGCGCCACCACCGCCCGGCTCATAAAGGCCCTTATTGAGACACCAGAAAATGAAGCCAGTCCCTATTAGGAAATGTAACAAGTACCACCCAGGAATCTGAAGCAGCTAACCGTGAATGCTATCATCAGAGAGCTACCATCCAGGACCCCTAGACCTAACCCATTGACCAGGGCTGCCCTGATTTGCATGACCCTGATTTATATAACCCTGATTTGCAGGACAGAGATCTCACAACAGCTTGTGCTTACCTGCCATAACTACTCACTAGTCATTCTGGAGAGTGTTCCCTCACATAGTAAAAATCATATGCAAGAAACTTTTTACAAAAGGACTTCGAGCACAATTTATGACACATGACATATTCATGTTACTGACCAATGTGTTGCTCTCTTGCAATGTGTTCACTAAACTTTTTTATTTTCCTCCTAACTTGATATAAATGATGAATTCATTAACCCACTGCCAATTCCTGCCAGGCCGTCTAGTGCCATAGTCTTCTACAGTTTTCTCTGTTATAAATGTCTGATGCAAATGAGCCCATATGGACAGAAAATGTATGTAATAAGCAAAGTTATTTTTCCTTACCAATAGGGAATAAATTTTCATTTTCTTCTTCATTCTCTGTAGCTCCAGATAGATATACTTATTTTTTCACTTCTCACTTTATTTCTCTAATTGCTATGTGGTTGTTGAAACTTGGCTAAAGAGATATAACCAATGACACAGTTAGATTCAGTTGACTTGACATCCCTAGGAAGAAGGAATCTCAGTTGAGGAATTACCTAGATCCTATAGGTCTGTGTCCCTGTCTATGAAGCATTTTATTAATTGCTAATTGGTGCATGAAGGCACAGCCCACTATGGGCAGTATTATTCCCAAGAAATTATACCTGTACTGTATAATAAAGAATACCTAAGCAATCCAGGGGAAGGAAGCCAGTAGGCATCATTCCGTGTTTTCTGCCAGGTACTGCCTCCAGGTTTCAGTCTTGGTTTCCTGCCTTGTTTTCACATAATGATGGACTATAACCCATTTGTTTTGATCATTGTTTTATAAAGCAAACAAAGAAAATTAGGACAAACTAGATGATCCCTTGAGAAACTAAAGTTGACCTTATTGTTTACAAGTACAAGGGAAGATCTGGCATTGTCTGGAGGGTAGGATTGAAGCCACCTCTACATGGGAATTGATTTGGACATTTTTTGATTAAGAAAGCTTTGTGCTTTGTTTTGTGTGTTCATTTTGTTATTGCTTTTAATAGATTCTCATGTCACATGATATATTCTGATTTTGGTTTCCCCTCCCATCTAGATCCACACCCTTTCTGTTCCTCTTTAGAGAAGAACAGAGTTCTAAAGGCTAATAAAAAATATAATAAGATAAAACAGAAACTATTGCACTGGAGTTGGACAAGACAAACCAACAGGAGGAAAAGATCCTAAGAGAAGGCACAAGAATCAGAGACCCACTCATTCACAATCTCAGTTATGGTGGTATTTTATTTGTACTGAAATGTGATTTTATTTGTATGTTAATAAATAAAGTTGCCTCAGGGATCAGAGCTATTAGAGCCATAGCAAGAGTGTGGCGGTGGTGGCACACGCCTTTAATCCTAGCACTTGGTAGACAGAGCTAGGTAGATCTCTGTGTGTTCAGGGATACAGCCAGCATTGGAGACACATACCTTTAAGACCTGGAGGGCTGTACTTACAGGCAGTGACAAGGCAGTCACGTGTTTGGGTTTACAACCAATGAGAAGGCAGAACAGAAATACTTTATCAAGACAAACACACAGGAAGTTGGTCCCTTTTGGAGAGGTAGGACCACCACAGGAGGAAGGGTAAGGTTTTAGCTCTGAGCTCTGACCTCTTGGCTTTCTCTTTTATATTGGTTCTGTGTTTCTTATTTAATAAGACGGTTAGTTACATCTACACTCATTAATCCCAGGAAGACCCTAAACTAGAAGCCATGACCCTATGCATGCTGCCTCATTCTCAGTGAGCAGTTCATGTGAGTTTGCCTCGTGTTCATTTAGAGGGTCTTGTTTCCTTGCTGTCCTCCATCTCCTCTGGCTCTTACACTCCTTCTCCATGTTTCCCTTAGCTCCAAGGCAAGGGATTTGATGGAACACATCCCATCTAGGACAGAGTTCCAAAATCTCTCACTCTCTGCGTAATGTCGGGCTGAGGGTCTCAGTGATGTAATGAGTGGCGTGGCCCTTGTCAGCAGTCAAGCCCAATCAACAACAGAATTAAGTGAAAACTGCAGAGTAAGATTTTGAATTCTAGTTCTAAAAATTATTCTCTCACTGGAAAATCCTCTTTGCAAAATTTCCCCCCCTAGTATGTTCTAACCCAAGCAGCAGAATAATTGAAGAACATGTCTATGGCTTGTCTATGAAGTCATCCATGCTTCAGCATTCATGCTGCAAAGTAGGTATGCTTAGGAAGGGGAGAATTTGAGGTTATGATTTGTATTTATCAATATGCATTCACATTTTAATCATATGCAATTATTATACCATATTTTATACACTCTCTACTTCCAGAAAAACTCATTACTGAAAGAAGGGACTAGCATGGATGATACTCCAGAATGTTACTAACAAATAGATGGAATCTTCGGGTGTTCTAACTTGTTAAAGTTATGTTGTTATCTTTTTTTGGGGGGGGGTGGTTTGAAACAGGGTTTCTCTGTGTAGCTTTGCGCCTTTCCTGGAACTCACTTGGTACCCCAGGCTGGTCTCAAACTCACAGAGATCCTCCTGGCTTTGCCTCCTGAGTGCTGGGATTAAAGGTGTGTGCCACCACTGTTATCAGCAGATGTGGTATATTAATTCCTTTGCTTTAAATGTAGTTTGGGTTTTAACTTAAATGCTCTTTAATCACTTGGTAGTATATATAAAATCTTCTTTATAGGAAACATCTCATTTCTTTTGTACAGTTAGAGAAACCGATGCAGGTTCTATATTGCATTCTGTGCTGTGATAACAAAATGGCCAAGGTTGAGTTCTTGACAAAGTAAATTTTATTTCGACTCAAGGATTTAGAAGTGGGAATTTTTAAAGACATCATACCAGCATCTGATGAGCTTTTAATAATGGTTTTGTGTTGTATTCTATCATGTCATAGAAGAAAGGAGCACTAGTGTGTACAAAGAGGAAGAACATATGCAAAAGAAGCATACCTGGAACTGACCTGCTATAACCCATCATTAAAGTATTTATAGCAATCCTTTGGCTATTATTCATTCCCAGGACACTCAACTCTGCCTCAAAAAGCTAACTCAGTCTTGTGATCAAATTACTCCCTATTAGACCCATCACTAGTCAGCCCCATCTGCTCTCTGTACTTTAATATCAAGCTTCCATGATAGAAACATTTTGGGGGTCGAGCATATCCAAAACAGAGTAAAATCAAGTTATATGTAAATAAATTGGATTTTTCTAAGAGTAAAGTCAGATTTCAGACCTCAACTCCGTAAACTTAGCTTGTAGGCTTTGTTTGTATAAATTTTCATAAATGTTTATTGTAACTGGTAAAGACTACTCCATTGGAAAATTAGCCAAGCCCCATTAACTTTTCTTCTTGGCTAGTCCTCACGCTTAGACTACTGTACTTAATCTAAGTTCTTGGCCACCTGGAACTAACCTGTAACACCAAGTTCGTTCAGCAAATCTCTCAAGCTGTCATGCCAATTTACAAGGAATTCCCTTGCTCTTTATTTTTTTAGTACCTTTCTCAGTCTATCTGATGGTGGAAAGTCCCCTGCTGCTTTAGCATTAAATTAGACCTCAAACTTTATTTGTCTGAAAATTTCCATTGTAATGTTAGATGTGGTGTTGGAGCCCACTAGGTTTCCTAGTGGCTGTACCCAGCAGGACTGCATAAGAGGTTGACTGGGCCAACAGTCTGAATACCGGGTGTTTGTAAGGCTCTAACTAGCAAGGGGGAGGTCTTTTGCTCCACCCCTTGGCATTGTTATAAATAGACCTTTGGAATAAAGTTCTGGGCTGGTGGATTCGGATTCAGGCCCACTCAAGTCGATCCTGAGTTTTCTCTCTGCTTCTTTACTCTCTAAGTTTCTTATTCCTCATTCCTCAAGAGTTCCTGGGGTAAACAATGTGGGGCAATGCTGGCTTAGGTTTCAGTTTCTCACATGACTGTTCTCTGGTAAAACATTTTTTCTTCATGGAGATCTCATTTGTAGCAGTCTTGTTTAGATGACTTTGTAGAGACTCTGTTTATATTTTCCTTCTTTGCCTCTCACTGTTTCTTAGCCACTTCCTTTCTTTGTGGGAACTTTTGGTTCCCCTACTCCACTCCTCTGAAGACTTGTGTCGAATGCTCCACACTAAGACATTAACTCTTCTTCCATTTCAGCTGCCATGATCTTACTAAGAAAAAGGCCCAACTCCAATGGTCAACTTGACAAACTTAAGCTCTCCCCAGAATGGTTCTAGAAGGGAATATTTCTTCTCATAAAACTCTAGTCCCTCCTACCCATTATTTCAAATTGCTTTCAACCTTGTCTTCAGGTCTCCGAAATCCCTGGCTATATTTTTCAAAACCCCTGCCTCGGTCTCTCTGTCTGCCGCTGTTGGTCTTTCGCCTCTATATTCAGGCTCTTAGGTCCCTCATGTAACTTAAGCCTTTAGACATTTGCTCCATCTGGACTGGCAAGGAATATGTGGATTCTAAAAGCAACTGCATGAGAATGAAAAGGCAAAATGTAAACAAAGTGGAATTCTGGCTTCCCACCGGGGGCTCTGGAGACAGACCAATGCCAATCCGAAGGCACTCCAATTGTGCCAGTTCCTACTGCAGCCACATAGGATTATACCATAAAGCAAAAGATAATTTCTCCAAGAATGTATATGGGGAGCTTTATCCTTCATGTTTAGTTTAGCAGATATGGTAGTTTGACAGAAAATGGTCCCCATGGGGAGCGGCACTATTAGGAGGTGAGACTTTGTTGGAGTAGGTATGGCCTTGCTAGAGGGAGTGTGTCACTATGAAGGTGGGCTCTTAGGTCTATTATGCTCAAGCTATGCCCAGTGTGAAACACAGTTTACTTCCTGTTGCCCGAGGGACAAGATGTAGAACCCTCAGCTCCTTCGCCAGCACCATGTCTGTCTGCATCCCACCATGTCCCACCACGATGATGATGGACTAAACCTCTGAAACTGTAACCCACCCCAATCCAATGTTTTCTCTTTATAAGAGTTGCCATGATCATGGTGTCTCTTCACAGCAATAGAAACCCTAACTAAGACAGCACAAATCAATAATGTGTAGATATTCTATACATTATCTGCAGAATATAGATTGGCTAAGAACACAAAGTCGAGCTAAAAGAATTTATACAAATCACCAAGTTTTGTGTTCCTCTGCTGTTTCTCCATTCTTAACTTTTAGAATGAACGTTTTTCTGCTTTTCTCTGTGACTATCTATGAAAACATGGTACACCTTTATCTTAACATCTTTCTAAAGGTTCACACGCTGAAGACTTGGTGGCTAGCTCATGGCACTACTAGAGTGTGGTAGAAACATAGGACAGAGCATCCCACTCTGCTTCCTAGACCATGACATCGGCAACTTTGATGTACCTGTGGTTCCTGCCATCATATCCCATCTCACCACTGGCCCAAAGCAGCAGACCTAGACAGCAGTGGACTGCAGGTCTGAAATGATGAAATGGGATAAAATTCTCCCTTCTAAGTTCTTGCTGAGCTATTTTGTTACAGCTACAGAAAACTAATATTTTGAACATGTGATAGTTTATAAAATCCAATAAAGAAACTTTATTCCAGTTGGTGTAAGAAAAAATAACCATATACCAAAATTTAATAATTTAAAAAAATCTCAGGATTTTTAAAAGGAACTAAAATTCTAATACTTCTCATATAGAAAAAAAAGGTACTTTCATAAAAGAAGTGAAAATATTTTTAAAAAATCCATAGTTTTAATACAATTTGAGTCAGCATTTGGCAATAACACTGATTTAATATTGTTGGTGTAATGAAAAAAGCTTTGTTTTCTGTGTTATTATCATAAAAATGTGTATTTTTTATCTACTAGAATTTACCAACCAAATAAGTTTATTATATATTTACTAGATGCTTGAAATTATCAAAACTACAAATTTGATTTTAATAAGATTTTAAAACAGTATTCAACCTTATGCAATAAATGCAAAGTGATTTTTTTTAAAGAAACATGAATTAGTTAATAATTTTGTACTAACTAAGGCAAAATGAATGATTGTTTCACAAAGTATAGGTCAAATCCTGAATACACAGAGAAAATTAGTAGAAAGTATGAATTCTGCTTCAAAGCTGATACTGGTAAAGACTGAAAACTGAGATGAGTTTATTCATAAGTTCCTAAATCACCTTTCATATGTGTAGTGCACTGGTTCAAACTCAAATTTTATTTTCTCTCTGTTCAAATGACAAAATCACGTTGGATAATTTTATCAGAAGACAAGCTAACTACTACCATTTTTTAAGCCAGTAGTAGAATTTCTAACTGTATTCTAGAAATTTAACCACACATAATAATAGCTCTCACTCCTCATCAAAGATGGTTCTTTTTACAAAAGGTAGAGACTGTTACAGACATATACAACTACTCATAATGCAGAGAGCAACTAATCATAGCGTGCCCAACTACAAGGGATAAATCTACAGCTCAATCTCTATAAGTAAGGCTTAGGGAAAATTGAGAAACAGGAGAAAGATTATTATAGCCAATGTCTGCTGCTAGATAATATCTTCTGTGTACAACAGGAAAGCAGCACCCATGAAATCTCAACAATACGGTTACCTAAGCATGACATGCATAATGAAAATACCAGTTGACATGCCAATGGAGGTAGGTGAAAATTCACAAGATTCCTACACACACACACACACACACACACACACACACACACACACATACACATATACACACAAATAAAGAGGAGGTCATGGATTTGAAAGGGAGTGGGGAAACAGAACATGATTTGGAGTGGGGGAAAGGTATGTAAATGATGTAAATATAGTACTGCTGTTGGAAGTTACCGAAAAGTAAATAAAAAAGAGCATTGCTTTAATTTGTGTTCTAAATATGTTAACTAGAACAAAACCTGTGCCATATCACACCAGTTTCCCTCACTTTAGGTTGATGTTATAACATGAATCTTAGTCAATCTTCTGTACTGAAGATGTAGCTAAATATCACAGAGCAGGATATTTGCAAACAAAGAAATGAAGTGTGGTTGTGTTAGGGTTTCTGCTGCTGTGAAGGCACACCATGACCATGGCAACTCTTACAAAGAAAATATTTAACTGGGGAGGTTTGCTTACAGTTTTAGAAGTTCCGTCCATTATCATCATGATGGGGAGCATGATGGCATGAAGACATGGTGTTGGAGCTGAGAGTGCAACATCTTGCAGGCAACAGGAAGTCAACTGACTGTCACACTGAGGGAACCTTGAGCAAAAGAGACCACAAGGCCCACCCCCACAGTGACATGCTTCCTCCAACAAGTCCACACTTTCTAATATTGCCACTCCCTTTGGGGCCGTTTTCTTTCAAACTACCACAAAGTGTTATGGATTCATGACACTGGAGGCTAAGAAGTCAAGTACATGCATGGAACTAACACTTGGTAAGGACCTTTGTGATGTATCATATTATGAGAACAAAAGCAATTGGTCATACAAGGCAGAAAAGGTGAAGGCAAATTGATACAGAACTTACATCATGCTCTCTCCATCCATGCACTAGCCCACTCACAAAACAACAATCAATTCATGAGGTCAGAGCCCTGATTATTTAACCACTTCTTACAAGCTTATCTTAATGTAAGGATCAGAATGAAACTTAAACATTAGGAAGCATTAAAATCATTTCAGAATATAACAATAATCATGATTTCTTAAGGCAACTGTATCTTTTATTGTTTGTTTATTGACAGATTCTCACTATCTAATGAAAACCAGTATCAAATTTATACATATATTCTTCTGCTTCAGTCTAGACTTGTGTAATTGGTACCCTGTCCCACTATAACCAGTTCAAATCTTGAAATATAAGATATGAAAAATGTTCTCCAGTCACATTATCATCTATGTTTTCTTTGAACATGTTTTATTAACACTGTGTAAAAAGAGCCAATTATTATTACTCAGAAATGATCCCATAAGGCAAATGTTCAAACTTTTACTATGTTAGATATCTTTTGATATTTTCCTTTCTAAACTCAAATCCTAAATAGCATCTTGATCCAAGATTAACTCAAAATACTCAGTGACATTGTTCTTGAACTTTGCAGAAGAAGATATTTAAAATAAAGTTCATTGGGTATCCTTAATTGCACAAAAAGTCTTGTTGAAGAAATGTCTACTCATTATCACACTTTGTTTCTGTAGAACACATGTAACTAACATGAGATCCAACATCGTGTTACACTGTAGACATATGTTAATGTCATTTCTGCCCATAATATGCCCTGGTGGTGGTTTACCTATTAGACAAACAGTACATAGCATCAATGATAACTCCATTTATTCCATTTGTTTTATTTTGGGTCTTGTTTTCCAGCCTGGGATGGCCTCAAAGCAGTTGGTATTTTAAAATCATCCAGCTAAACAAAGCCCCCAAATTTCTTTGTGAATTTTAATATTTTTGTAATGAACTCTTGTCAGACTTTCCAATCATGGCCATTTTAAGTTTTTGGCATCCATTGATAGCAGTTTGTGCGGTTATTGTTTTTCACCGATGCTCCCCAAAAGCTCCTGCAATCAACGACAAGCGGGAATGTTTATACTCAACAAATAATATCCCAGAGGCCCATGGAAGGGCTGTGCCAAGCAGCCTGGGGCACAGGCTTCTGATAGAACAGTCTAAATGACATTGAGACCTTACCACTAGACTGATTAGGGTTTCCAGAATTCTAGTAGAGAGGATACCAGCCTCATGAAGCTGGTAACAAAAGGGCACACAAAACATGGAAGCACTTGCTGAGGACTGAATGTGCTAATGAGAGCTGATTGCAAATTTTGTTTGGAATATTCAAGATGCTTTCTATATCTATTTCTGGAAATAAATAACTGGCATCTATTTTTTATTAAACTGTTTAGCCCTCACAGGAATTTAGCAAATTGTTCATGTGTAAAGAAAGAAAACATTAACTTTTGTAAGTGGGAAATTAATTTATTTTCACTAATTTTAATTGAAATTTAATGTTCCCATTGAATTTGAAAGTTGGAAATATTAGGGCTAACCAGGATTTTGTCACAAACAAAATATGTACTTTTGTAAATTTGCAGTTACTGTCTTAAGTATTAATATCTTTTTTTTTGTTGTTGTTTTTTCGAGACAGGGTTTCTCTGTGTAGCTTTGCGCCTTTCCTGGAGCTCACTTGGTAGCCCAGGCTGGCCTCGAACTCACAAAGATCCGCCTGGATCTGCCTCCCGAGTGCTGGGAAGGTATTAATATCTTTAGTATTATTTTTTTGTATTATTATTTTTCTTAAGTTAATGTCTTAAGTATTGTTTTTAGCTTATTGACACTTTCGCTTTTTGTGATTTGCTTGAAGTCTGCTCCTTAATTATTTAAAATAGAATTTGTTAGCACTTAATCGTTGTGTGTCTTTGTGGTGCACAATGTGACATTTTGCACATGTGTACAAGAGGTACTGATCAAATGCGGCTCGCTCACATTACATTTCCTTGCCATTATCTTGTCTGGAGAGTTTGAATTCCTCTCATCCAGTTACAGCACATGCAGCTTACTGTGAATTCTAGTTTTGATGGTGAAGAACACAAGCATCGCCTCTTCTATCTAATGGTTTTGTTTCCTCTGCCTTCCCTTCCCCCCAAGGTTTTAGTTGCTAACTAATCATTGTACACACTGGATTGCTGTTTTCACCCTCTACACAGACAAGAATCTGTATCCATCTCTTTTTTGATCTGAGTCCTCCAATTCTGTCCATTTTGTGCTAATGGACATCTCTGCTGTTATTGTTTGTCAGAAATCTTTCTAGCTTTATTATTACTATCTCTGGTATCTTAATGCTGTGTTCACTTTAGTTTGCAGCTTTTAGTATGTCATAGTTGTGTTTTCATATGTTTCCATTTTTCTTAATTTATTTAGTTGGTTCTTTCTGTCACATGTATAGTCTCATGTAGTTATATAATTCCTAGTTATTTTACTAATTATTTATTTTATTCCATTTTGTTCAAAAAAAAAAAGAAGTCATTTTCTGTCATCCCAACTTATTAGACATGTTTTGTTGCCTAATATGTAAACACTAGATGATGGTAGAAAGCCTGAAGGGCTTCATCAGCAAAAATTAACCTGGATGGACAACTTGTAGACTTTGAGCTTTTTCAGAGGGAACTTCACCCACACCCCTGCATTTTCTATGCTTTACAACAGGAAATAACCATGACTCTTGAAATACTAAATATTTCTACCTATGTCATCAACAACAATATACAAATTGTATATGGAGGTCTTTGAGATATTTTTGCCACTCAAATTGGGCTTTTCATATCATATGATTTTGAAGTTTTTTTCTCATTTAATTCTCATAGAATTCCCCTTTATTGATACCCAATTGTTCTGACCATAAATCAAGCACCCTACACTGTCACTGTAATGGTTAGTGTTACCAAGTTGACAGAATCTGGAATCATTTGACAAAAGAACCTCTGGGAATGTCTCTGGGGGACTATTTTGATTGATTTAATTGATACAGGTAGACCCACCTTAATGGTGGACCAGACCAATGGAGCTGGAGAGCTGAGTATCATTGTGCACAAATTCATTGATCTCTGTTCCTGACTATGGACGTGATGATGTCCTCATCTCCTTCAACCTCCTACCATTGTGACGTTTCCCCCTGTGATAGACTGTAATGTGGAACTGTGATGCTCCCTTAGTTTGCATTCATCAGAGTATTTTATCACAGAAAACAAAAAGGAAAATAAAGTGCTGTGCGATGCCTTTCTGTATGCTGTGAATAGGTGTTGCTCCCATCGACTAATAAATAAAGCTGCATTGGCCTCCTATGGCAGGGCAGGATGGAGCCAGGTAGGAAAATCGAAGAGAGGTCATGAGAGGAGAAAAGAGAATCGGGGGAAATACAAAACCACCATCCAAGGAGCAACAGGTAATGGGATGCAGATAAAGCCACAAAACATGTGGTGATACATTGATTAATAGTTATGGGTTGAGTTAAGTTGTAAGAGCCAGCTAGCAAGAAGCCTCACAATTGGCCATATAATTTGCAATTAATATTAAGCCTCTGAGTGATTATTTTATAGACCATGGGGCCGGGCGAGACTGGAGAAACTTCCAACTACAATAAAGACAGTCACCTAGTCTCAACAGACATTTTAGCAGTCTATAGTGGAAAAACCATGACAGAAAGAGATATTAATGTACTCAGAGACAAGAATGATAACTTTTTATTCGTTTTACTGAAAATAGTTTTTTCCCATATGATATATTATGTGACTAAGGGGAGAGATGGCAAGACTTTCTTTCCTCCTTGAAAAACATCAGTTTTTTCATGTTCTCTTTTTAGTTGCAACACATCCTTGGCTTGGGTATGTGTTCTACAGAGCTCAGGTCTACCAGAGCATTACCAACTCTGTTTAGCAAGGATCCCTCACACTTAACCACACATAATAGCACATGCCTATCATACCACACTTCCAGTTAGCCAACATGGAAAAATTACAAGTTATTGGTAAACCTTGGATGCATAGTGAGAATCTACCTCAAAAATTTTTGTTTTCAACTGACTCGTTAAATCTACGCTTTAATTACAAATAGTCAGGTACCCTTTTGTCTGGGTACTGAAGGAGTTCAATTTCTATTTTTTGTTTCAAAAGTCTTCAGTGAAGTCTATCAGTTGCAATTTGCCCTTGATACATCTCAAAAGGAAGCAATTGTATTTTCAGAGATGGGGTGTCACCCACAAAAAGGCTAACCCATCTTTTCAAATATATTGATATATTATGTAATTTTAAATCAAGTTAATATATTTCCATTTTCTTAAAATATTATCTCTGTATGAACAAAACATTGACATGCTTGTATCTTTATTGATTCACTTTTTAATTCAAAAATAAAATATAATTACATTATTTTCTCCCTTCCCTTTTTGAGAAATACAGAATATAATTGTTTTGTATTTATAGAATTGCCACAATTCCATGTTTTGTTTTTGTTTTTAACCTCTTATATTATAAGTGAGTATTCATTGGTGAACTTTTCTGTCTCCAGTAAAATTATGTTATTTATTTTTCTTCATACTTTTTGTTTGCTTTTCTGTTTCTGAGATAAAACACTGAACAAAAGCAACTTGAGAAAGAGAGGGTTGATTTGATTCCTACTTCCAGGTGACAATACATCATTGAGAGAAGTCAAAGTAGGAACTGAAATAGAAATTTGAAGCAGAAAAAACGAAGTATCCCTATTTACTGGCTAGCTCATGCATTCATGCTTACCTGGTTTTCCATGCCTAGGGAAGGTAATATCAATACTAGACTGAACTTCCCTAAGTTAATTAAAGATCAAGACAATCCCCCACAAACACAGGATGATGATTGTGGGGAAATTGGATGTTCACATACAGAAGAATAAAAGCAAAATGATATTCATATATCATCCTAAAATGAGTTATAATTTTAATACACTATCCTGATATTATAAAATTACTAGTAGAAAATATTGGAGAAAAGTTAAAAGACACTTCCTGAAATTTAATTTTGTATACAGAATTTTCTAAACAGCAATGCTAATAATACACCAAAGAGACAAGCAATCTCATTATCCTTACATTTAAAAGATGTGTTGTTATTTCAGGGGAATTTTTCTTTGTTCATCTTTTTCAATGTTAGGTTATTGCTTTGAAATATTTATCTCCCTTGACTACTCACTTTGTTATTTAAACCCTGTAGGTAAGCATGCTATTAACTATCTTGTGATTCCATTTGTAATTTTAAATGAGTTATTGTATGTGTTCTGAAATAGTAGCATTTTTATATAGGAATCATGGAAAATGAACATAATTACACAAGCCATTTGGAATATTTGTTGGGTAGGTTAAGGAGATATTATATTCAAGTTTTTAGTGTTTTTTTCCAGACTATTTGCTCAGAAACCTCTACACCCTTACATTGTCGTCTGTTTTATGAAAAATTTTGGCCACATCAATTAATGCTTACACTAGATTTTTATCACAGAAATAGTAAACTACAATAATCTAATTGATTCCTTAATAGAGATTACTTTTGTCAAATTATGTTTTTCTACTACTTATCAAAATAATTTTTTTTAATTTATAAAATCATACTTGTAAAAGGCAAAATCAGGACTTGCATTTGAATCTGTTTCTCACGGTATTCTACACATTTTCACCAATGTTTATTGTCTTTAGTTAGCATCATGTCTATTTAACCAAACAACATAGTAACTTCCCTATTAGGGCCTATTACCTCTCCAGCCATTGGGTTTAGAATACCAGACATGACTTCCCTCCTGTGAAGTAAGCCTCAAATTCAACCAGAAAGTTATTAGCTACCCTCTAAACAACCACTACCATATGATGAGCACATCTTGTCTGGCCAGTCAGTATTAGAGACAGAGCACACAAGTGAGGAGGACTTTTGATAACTTTTCCCCCAGCAGCTTGAATAGCATCTTCTAGCACTATGAGGGTCATCCTATAGGAAGAAAGTGCTCATCTCAACTCTGGTTTGATTTCTTTTTTCTTTCTTCCTTCCTTTCTTCTTTCCTTCCTTCCTTCCTTCCTTCCTTCCTTCCTTCCTTCCTTCCTTCCTTCCTTTCTTTCTTTCTTTCTTTCTTTCTTTCTTTTTTTTTTTACACTTATAAACTGTATGGCCATGGCAGGTTTCTTGTTATCTAGTTCTTCAATCTTAAATTAACCCATTTCTATTCATCTATACCTTGCCACGTGGCTCATGGCTTACCGATCCTTTACATCCTGCTCCTCATCAAGGCGGCTGGCTGTGTCTCCTTGCCTCAGCCTTCCACTTCCCAGAATTCTCCTCTCTCTTTGTCCTGCCTATAATTCCTGCCTGGCTACTGGCCAATCAGCGTTTTATTTATCAATCAATCATAGCAACATATATTCACAGCATACAGGACACCCCACAGCACTTTATCTTTTCTTAAAATCTTCACAACATAGTTTTTGTTTTGTTTAACTCAGTGTATTAGTAGTCAAACATGGGAATGGGAGCAGCTGGAAAAGAACAAAATAAAAACAGTAGTGGCTAAATACTCAAATTCCAAAGTGTTCAGTTTCAGGTCTTTACCCAACAAATAAAATCCAAAACACATATATTATGTAGTCTAGTTTGATTTGTTTGTGTCCTAAAACAAGAATATGTGGTGTCTTCAGCAATACTGTACTGTATTCTCTCTGTGGTATGCAGCTGACAGTGTTGGACTTGTCTGTATTATTTTGGGTACCTCAAGAGACATCCTAGCCAAAAGCTCATGGGAAATGGACCACCTTTGTAGTTAAGGAATTAACATTTTAAGTTAATAACCCATAGCATCTTCGAACAGCCTTTTTCACACATGCAGATGAGTGTATCTGAACTATTGCCATAATTTAAAAAAGGAAGTTCTCAGGTTTATGTTTTTCATAATATTGTCTAGCATTGCTGTCTTTAAGAAAATTCGCTTGCACTTTGATGTCTTACACTTTAATTTGTGTTAAGCTGTATTTTAAGTAGGGATTTCAAACCTTCTAGGTCATAAAGCTCAGAATCTGTCTTCCTAATGGAGTCAGTTGTATCCATGCTGATTAGCAATTAAATTGTTTTGGACTTCTTTTAAACCTTGAGAGCTTTCCATAATTCTTATAATTTAAACCATTTCTTTCTATTTCCTTTACTCCTGAAATTCTAAACAGAACATTTATTATTTCTGGGGTAGGGCCAGTAACCTTTGCCAGTGTGACTTCTTTTTTACTTAACTTTATCCTGTATATTTTGGAAAATTTGAACATTTTAATACTTTCTGTTAACAAATTTGTTCTGGCCGGGCGGTGGTGGCGCACGCCTTTAATCCCAGCACTTGGGAGGCAGAGCCAGGCGGATCTCTGTGAGTTCGAGGCCAGCCTGGGCTACCAAGTGAGCTCCAGGAAAGGCGCAAAGCTACGCAGAGAAACCCTGTCTCGAAAAACCAAAAAAAAAAAAAAAAAAAAAAAAAAACAAATTTGTTCTGTTTTGTTTTTAAATCCATCAAAAACTTATTCAAAATCTTTGTTGAGGTATTTCCTTTATTGTAAAATTGTATATTTTCATTCCAACATGTTGGTGTTTAGAATATTATCAGTAGATTCTTATGAGTAAAACCTCACCAATGGTCCCACTTCATTTAAAATTCATTTCTTCAATGTATTATTCTGTTCCCACACCCTGTGCCTCTGTCTCTGAATCTCTTTAAAACAGTTTTTCTTGGCAAAAAGGCCCTGCAGTCCTTCTTTTCAGAGTCAATACTCAACTCACATATTTAAACTTTTGAAAATAACCTAAAGCTAATTTATGATTAAGATTTGTCTATCTATCTATCTATCTGGACATATATCTCAAAATATATACTATATCTATTGAGAGAGAGAGAGAGAGAGAGAGAGAGAGAGAGAGAGAGAGAGAGAGAGAGAGAGAGAGCAAAACACAGACTAAAAGTACTTGGAGACTTTGCTGTGGCATACAAATTAGTTTGGCCTCAAAAATCTCTCCAGGTAGTAGAGTTACCTTCTCCTAAACTAGAGGCCTAGAACAAAATACCGTACCACTTTTACTTAAGTTTTTTTTTTTCTGTAAGAATTTACAACTACATCCCTCAATTCAAAAGTCTTAAAAGGCTTAGCATTGACAGGGCATAAGGGAACAGTCTTAGGCCAGGCGTCTCTCAAACTGATGATTTTTCTGATGTAACAGTAGAAACTGCCAAGTCATTACAGACATGGTCTCTGCTATAGACTGTAAATCATCCACAAATGATATATTGAAATCTTAATCCTCTGCCCCATATTGTGGTCATAATCATAGTTAAAGGGTTTGCAAATGTAATCCTGTTAAGATGGCATCACTAAGGTGCTTACTGGTTTTATTTTTGAAAAGAAGAAAAGACAGACTAAGAAACACAGAGTGAATTCTGCATGATGATGGAGGCATTGAGTTTTGCCTCTAAAAGCCCAAACACACTGAATGTTGCTGGCAAACTCAAGATAACAAAGGACAAGAAAGAATTCTCCCTGATTGCTTAAGGAAGATCATGGTTCTGCAAGTGTTAAAATTTTAGACCTCACAAATAGAAAAGAGCATATTTTTCTCTCTCTTAATTTTTTAAAAAAATCAGACATGTTGTGATTTGTTTTACTGGAGATGTAAGCATTTAATACAGTTTCATGTCAGTTTTCCATCAAAATGCTCTCTTCCCAGTTTGAGAGAGATGAAGCATCAGTAAGCTTGCCACAGTCAATGTCGTGGCATTATAGGCCTCCAGGTTTCTATTGATTATGTGTTATTGTAATACAGGGCACACCCTGGGAAATTCTATGCTTAATGCATTAAATTTTGTTGCAACTTTGTAAAAATCAGTTGTCTAGAATTCAGTAATGTAAATCTGAGGACCTCTGTGCTTTCTGTTAAATAATATGTCTGTTGAAAACCCTACACTGTCTGGATGAATGCATCTTAAAATGAAAAAGTACATTACTTTTTTTAAAAAAAAAATCTGAAACATTTTAAATTATATAAGAAATGACTTTATTTGTTGATTGCGATTAGTTACTTAACTATACACATGGACTTGCTAATTATTTGTAGAATCATTAAAAATAGTTGGTGTATAAACCTAGAATTTTGATAATTTTACATCATTTAATAAAAAAGTCAATATTGAGAATTTTGATCAGTAAACATGAGTATTCTAATCAGTAAGTATTTTCAATTTATTTTCATCTTGTAAGGATTTCTAACTTTATATTTATTTTATGCACAGACATATATGCATATATGAGATATATTACATCTGTTAATTATCATACACAAAAGTTATGTCAAAATATTAGATGTGATAGGAGTGAGAATTATTGCAAGTAGTGTTTTAATTTATATTAGTCTTTTTATTTGGTATATATAAAACATTTGGCAATGTATCTTGCATGTGATAATTAGCTAAAGAGACATTTTGTTTTGTTTTGGGTTGGTAGATTTGGAGATTTTTGGAACCAGAGACAATTATACCAATTGAGAATGAAGCTATTTTATCTTCTTCCTTTGTAATCAGTATTTCATGTTTTCTTTTTTATTGTCTAATGTCCTAGCCAAGAATCATGTGAACTGAAGTTGGATGAAGTTAACTTGATTTCTCTTTTTAAATTTTTATTTAAATTTCTTTCATGTAACATATTTTGGTTATATTCTTTTGCCTTGCCCAGCTCTCCAGATGTGACGGTCTGATGTATGGGTCTATCAATATGCCATTAGAAGCCATTTTACTATTGTGTTGCTTTATCAGAACATAGTATTAGTAGAGAAAGTAGAAAATAGTCTTGAACTCAATGCTTACTCTTGATATTAAGATAAAATAACCCAGTTTCTTATCATAAACTACAGCAGTGGGTCTCAATCTTCCTAATGCTATGGACCCTCTAACATGGTTCCTCATGTTGTGGTGACGCCTAATCATAAAATAATTGTCATTGTTATTTCATAACTATAATTTTGTGATGGTTATGACTCAATATCTAAATGTTTTTGGAGCTAGAGTGTTGATTAAGGGGTTACAACCCACAGGCCGAGAACCACTGAATTAAGAAATTACATACAGAATTTGTAGAAAGTCTTCATCAAGTTTCCCTCCTTTAGGTACAAGACTGAAAGATTTAAAAATGTTGCACTTATTGTCTCATGTTTCTGCTAGCTATAAGTTCAAAATAAAAATAAATGTGGGGCCATGCTTTCCCTCTGAGTAGCCAAGATAGATTCAATAACACATTGGCTTTGGAGATCCTTTCTTAGCACATTTCATTTACAGTTTTCCTAATGACTTTAAAGAAGCAAGACGTCATTGTGCCACAAGGCAAAACAGGGGAAGAAAAGGTGGGGGCCACCATAGGTTGTTGATATACTGCCAGATCTAGTTGCTGGACAAGCTGCCTCTGTGGCAGGAACAGGCCATTTGGGAAGACACAAATACACAAGTGATTTGGAAAAATGTAGACTAAAGGAGCTTCATACTGAAGTAGTTTTCCCTTTGAAGTGTCGGGTGCTAGGCTAAGATGATCCCTGTAGAGTCTGAAAGTTAGGAAATCAGGTCTTTCTATAAAACTAGGTGACAGGCAGAGGAGAAGATGAAGAAGAGGGAGAACAGGGAGGAGGAAAGGACAGCTAGATGGGAGTGGAATGAATCATCTGGAGACAGTCAGCAGAGAAGCAAGATACAGAACTCTGGGAGATGCCTTTGCTGCTGTCTTTTATGGAATCAAACATTGTTCTGATTGCAGAGTGAAAACACAGTTAAATGGGTCAGCTGAATATTCTTAGAAGTGGAAGTGAGACTGGACCAAAACAGCATTATAGATGAACAGCTAGGACTGTTGGCAACATTTTGTTGTTGTTGTTGTTGTTATTGTTTTTTTTTGTGTGTGTATTTTAGTGACTAGATCATTTATATCAAGAAATAAGGAGGAAAAATTATCTAAATAATTTTCTAGTTGTTTAATTTTATAATTTAAATCAATGAAGTTCTATAATTTTAACATAATAAAATATAACTATTTAAGCCAGAAGTTTTTCAATATTTCTCTTCATTTTTTATGTTTTATTTTTTATCACCTGTCTCCTCTCTACATTTTTTCCATCTTCTTATATCATAATAATTGAGAGGAATGTACATAGTATTTATTTTTGTAACATTTTTTAAACCTCATCTCTGTCATCTTGGGCAATAATAGAATATTTAAGCCATGGCTTTATAGTTTGTTCTATGTGGCATTAAAATGCTATATTAATAAAGGAAATGTAGAGTAATTTTTAATACTGCCATAATTATATAGGCTGTTTGTTAAATATATAGCATTTGAAACTTTGAGTGTATCTAAAGCAAAAACACAGTTTTAATACATGCATGGTATAATTTAGTCACAAGCATGTAGCAAATCAGACTCACCACTCTCAATGAAAATAATTAGATATTTAGTAGAGCAAGTAAGAGAAGAGTTATATAGCTTACTTATCTATTTTAGGTATTATAGTATATCTACTCATTTCTCTCAGGTATAATCTTGAATATTCTCTTTTAATGTTTGTAGCCATGCATTATGAAATCATTTTAAGTAAAAAGTTGGATGAATGTCTTAGAAAATGTAAATGCAAATGTTCTGGCTAATTTTAAGTCACCTTCACAGAACTATTTGGGTTGTTATTTGGGAGGAGTTATTTGGCAGGAGGAAAATCAGGTGAGAAAATGCCCCCATCCAACTGGCCAGGAGGCAAGTCTGTAGGGCATTTTCTTGAATGATGATATAGGAGGGCCCAGCTCATTGTGAGTATTGCTACCCTTGGGCTGGTGGTCATGGGTGCTGTAAGAACTCAGGCTGACCAAGCCAGGGGGAGCACAACTCTATGCCCTTCCCACAGGTCCTTCCTCTAGGACCCAGAGTCTAAGCTCATGCCTCAATTTCTTACCCCCATTTACTTGGATGGTAGACTACAAGCAATAAAATGGACACTCCTCTATTGCTTGTGGGAGTGCAAATATATACAGCCACTTTGGAAATCAATATGGTGGTTTCGCTATACCACTCCTTGGCATATATGCCATCTTATCACAAGGACACTTACTCAACTATGTTGACAGCAGCTTTATTCAAAATAGCCAGAGACTGGAATCAACGTTGGTATCTCTCAACAGAAGAATGGATAAAGAAAATGTGGTAGATTTACATGATGGAGTATTAACTCAGTTGTTAAAAACAATGACATCATGAAATTTGCAGGCAAATGGATGGGCGTAAACTAAAATTACCCTGAGTGAGGTAACCCAGACCCAGAAAGACAAACATGATACGTACTCCTATATGTGTATACTAGCTGTGAAGTAAACGATAATCATGATCCAGGGAGGCTAAATAAGAAGGAGGGCTTAAGTGGGGACACGAGGATCTCCCCAGGAAGGGGAAATATAATAGATTTCAAGGGTAGACTGGGAGTAGATGGGACTGGGAATAGGAGTGATCACGTAGGGTGGGGAAAGAGGGGAAAATACTGAGAGAAATGACTGGTGTTGAGGGGGGAGCCTTTGGGATTACAAGGTGAAAACCAAGTGCGTCGGAAGCGCCATTGAATTTACTAGAATAACACCAGCAAAGACTCTAGTAACGGGTGACACAGAGATGCAACTGGACTGCTGTTGGGGGATTTTACTCTTCAGAGGGCCCTACATAGAAATATGAGCCCCAGGTTGGACACCAGAATGTTGTTGTTTGTCTTTGCTCTCTTTTGGTCTCTGGGGGCCCTGCCACCCAGCTCCGAAATAAATCACATATGGAGGCTTATTCTTAAATATGAATGTCCAGCCTTAGCTTGGTACTGGTGAAATTATTAAGGCCACTCCACATAGTTAAAAGGGAGGTTTATTAGTGGCGTAACTTACAAATGAAGGGATAGGTAGGTTGCAGGGTCTGGGGAAGACATACCGCAGTTCGGTGGTGTTCTCTGGAGAACTCTGCTCAGTGTACCTCTAGCGTCCAGGGTCCAGGAACCAAGAGAGGGCGGCGCATCCGGATCTCAGGTCTTCAGGGCCCTCTCTTGGCCCTGCCTTATAGGTGTGACAGTTACCGAAACCTCATTTGGGGTTGGAACTTCCAGATCAAAGCTGGAATGGCTACCCACTACAGCTTGGCTTGTTAGCCAGCTTTCCTTAACTTAACCTGGCTTTCTTTTCCCTCTGGGCTTTCCCTGCTCCCTCACTGCTATGTGTAATGGCTTACTGTGTAGCTGGGTAGCTGACCCCTAGAGTTGGTTCTTCTCTGACTACTTCTTTCTTCACTTCTCCATATCTTTTCCTTCTCCTCTGTCTACTTCATCTCTCCATTTTTCTACCTCCCAGATTTCTCCTTCTATATGTTCTCCTGACTACCATTCCCAACTATCCTTTCTCCTGCCTTGCCATTGGCCATTCAGTTCTCTATTGGATCATCAGGTGTTTTACACAGGCACAGTAACACAGTTTCACAGAGTTCAACAAATGCAACATAAACAAAAGCAACACACCTTAAAATAATATTCTACAATACTGGCCATCTTCTGTAACCAGGCAAGGACTCAAGTGGAGGGATTGAATCACCAACCCAGCCATGAAACCTTCCACCTACAGTCTTTCCTGCCTGCAGAGTGTTCTTGGAACAGAGCCTAGAATTGTCATCAAAGAAACCACGGAGACTTCATCCAGCAACAGATAGGAGCAGATGCAGAGTCCCACATCCAAACATTAGTCAGAGCACAGAGAGTCCTATGGAGGAGGGGGAGGAAGGGTCAGATTAAACCAGAGGGGACAGGAATACCACAAGAACATGGCCCACAGAATCAGCTGACTTGGACTCATGAAGTCTGGCAAAACTCAGGGAGCCAGTAGGGGTCTGACCTAGGTCCTCTGAATATATGTTATGGCTGAGTAGCTTTTTGTTCTTGTTGGGTTACTATCAATGGGAGCAGAGGCTGTCTCTGACTCTTTGCCTACTTGTGTGCTCCTTCTCCTCCTTCTGGGTTGCCTTGTCCAACCTTGTTGTGATGGTATGTGCCTGATCTTATGGTAACTTGTTAGGCTGAGTTTGGTGCATGTCTCTGGAAGGCCAGAGGGGAGGGGAGGATGAGAGTGAGGGTGGTGGTCTAGGGGAGAAGGGTAGTGCAGGGGAGAGATTGGGGGAAGGGGATCGAGAGGAGGGAAGAAAAGGAGGTGAAAATGCAGTCAGGATGTAATATAAGAGAAAAGATTAAAGTTTTTAAAATTATATGAATCATTTCCTCCTCAAGTTGCATCTGGTCATTTTTTTTTAATCACAGCTATAAAATCTGTAGCTAAGATGCCAACCAATTCTGCATGTAAATAGAGATTTTTGAATGTCAAAGTAGATAGAAATGGCAGTAAACAAAATTTTATTCATAGTCTATATGTATATCCTTAATAAAGAAGAAGTAATCAATCCTCCAAAAAATATTATATTGGAGCGAAAAATGAGTCATGTATTTGAAGAAGGAACACTCATCTCTAAGAGTTCTGAACCAGAGAAAAATATTCTGTCATCACCAGAAAGTCCCAGCTATCCCCACTTTAATAGAATACCAATTGATTCTGGATCTAAAGAAGTCTTATGTAAATGTTCCAAGGTGGGAGACAGTTTTCAGATGGATATTCATATATTCATATAGCCCAATCATCCACAAGAACTCAGAGCTTCATCTTATATTCTTCACTTGCAGAGAAGAATGATGCCCCATACTTCTTGAAATCACAAAACAACCCATGTCACACCAGCAAATTCTCTACAGACAACTGTTTGTGTTATAATATCCTCTTTATGCATAATTATGTCCCATATAGACATGTATACATGTTCTTCATAGAAGTATATTTATGTATGTGTGAAACCAAACAAATATTTAAGGAGAAATTAATGGAAAATGATGATATTGTTTGAAAGAAGGAATGGAAACCCTTAGTGAAAATGTCTAAAAATTTTGTCACAGTGAGCAACTTGTTGTAACAATAGTAATTAATAAAATACATTACTTCTTCATTGCACTGTAATTAATATTTTCAAAGGAATACAAATGTCCCAAGATATTTTTTAAATTTCTTTACAAATTGAAGGTAAGTGCCTAATTCTAACTTTCATGATATTCTTACTAAAGGTGTTTTCATTCATCATTTTTGATTAATAATAAACTATCCCAATCATAATAATTTTTCCTTTTTTTGCTAATCTATTCATTTGTTTTAGCCTGCTTTTAAAAATCACTTTTCATTTTTCTTTTGGCCATGTGTTCTAATATCAATTACAGAACAATAAGGATCCTGTCATTTATTTTCACATTTTATTATTATATTTTATTGTTAGAAACAAGTTATAATTGATATTAGCTTGTTTATACTTATTTTGGATGAGAAGAAGGCATAATCGTTCTGTATCTATTTTTCTGGGTCTTTTTTTTTAAATTTAAGCATCAGCTGTGGCTTGTCAGAAATGTCAAACTGTTGCCCATGTAGACCAGCTCTCTCAGACAGTACACTATCACACTGTCCCCAATTCATGTACACACACGTTTTAAACTCCAAGCTGTTGGATCTCCACCTGGTTTCCACAGAGGCAAACCAAAATAAATTTTGTAGCTGGACATCCATAATTTTCATAATTATCCTTATGGTTTAATGTGTACTTGGAGTGCAAGACAGTATATACAAAATCCCTAAGAGCAGGAGTACATCAGAGTAATGTTAGGTTTTCAAGAGGGCTAACAAAAAGATTTGACAAAATCATTGGGTTTTTGCTGGACCCAGAATAGTATTGTCTGTTTTCCTAAGACACAGTTTTGCTACACCATGAATCACAAGTGGTTAACTGAATTTTGGAATTTCTGTTCCAAAATGCCTTCCTAAGGTATGCCGCAAGGCAGATGCTGTAATGGAAATAAGAACCCTGGTGACCATGAAAAATACATCCTGACCTTCACTTATAGCTGACAGTGGCCTTTCTGTATGAAAATAATAGATTTTGTCACTCACCTTATGAGGTGAAATCAAACAAACAAACAGGCAAGAATTCTGCAAATAAAAGGTGTTTTTCTTATGAACAAGACTGCCACCTAATCAATGTATACTGCACAACAAAGTATATTCTGATCACAGAGTTTAGCAACTAAAACCACTGATCACAAAATATAGCAACTAAAATCTGCAGAAGAATCTATTTGCCAGGACTGGAAGCAGGGCTCTCTTTGTCCTCTATTCACATGTCCCATATTCTGTAGAATGTTTTCAATAGGCACAGTAAGACTACATGTGGTTCCTGCTTTCTTTCTTTACAACCATTTTGACTAAAGCAAATAAAATACGTTTCCTAAGCTGGCATGAAATATTAATATTCCAGATTCTTAAAAGAAGTGTCTTATGAAAAGTGTATTGATGTTTTGATTCAGTTGTGTGTTCTTGAGAGAAAGTCCTTAGAAGTCTAGGTTATTCAAACTCCTGACTATCACTAGGCTATGTAGCAGCAAATTAATTTGTGTCATTTTGATATTACAGACATCGCTATTTCTTTCTAATTATATATACAGATGTGAACAGATCACACATTTATATCTGTTCATTAATGTATGTCCCTTTTTTTCTTTCTTACCTTCCTCTATAAAACACTTAGATCTGTGGTTCTCAGTCTTCCTAATGCTGCGACCATTTAATGCAGTTCCTCATGTTGTTCTAATCCCAACCATAAAATTGTTTCATTGCTACTTCATAGCTGTAATTTTGCTACTGTTATGAATCATAATGTGAATATCTGAGATGCAGGATATCTTGTATCTGACCTCAAAGAGGGTCAGGACCCACAGGTTGAGAACTGCTGACTTAGACAATAGCTAATATAGTGACACCTTGGCTACCATAATGCTATGACTTATGGTATTCAATCATAAAGTTCTGTATCTAATCAAGTGCATTTTAAGCAACCAAATGCTAGCCAGGAAATATTGTCTTGTTTCAGAATAAGCTTATAGTGACAGATCCCCTGTGACTCTAGACACTATCAGTGAGGAAAGGCTTTTAGTTGCTCCCAGGCTGAGTTTGAATCTCTAAAGAAAAAGGCACTTACTAAAACTATTATCTGAGTCACTTGAGATATATGGCCTTGACTACCAAGGTTTTCTCCATTTTCCACCTCAAATATGAACAAATAAGTCCTATTTTCTTTCCCAGAAAACCTGGGACTGTTTCTTAATGTGAAAAATCCTGAGAGGAAGAAAACCAATGATCTCTCAATTTTTTTTGAGTGAGGGAGCCCTTTATTTCATGCAGATTTTTAAATATTGCATTCACAATAGCTCTTTGAAGTGACATAAAAATCCGCCCCCCCCCATATTGCTAAGTTCATTTAAAAAAATCCAAGAAGTCTGGTACAGATCAGAAAATGGATACTGTTTCATTTATGTTTCTTTCCAGATGAGCACTCTTTTTAGTTGTTTATCAAAGAAAACTGATTTTCTATTGAGTAGGACCAAACAAAATGGATATTTATGAATGAGCCTCTTGAAGTCATAGATTTGTTATTGTGCTCTATTTCTTTGAGAAGCCAAGGGGAGTATTGCAATTTACTACCTAGGGAATAATTTGTTGTTGATAGCTAGGTCCCAAACAAGGAACCAGTACAAATAACTCCATAAAGATAGCCACAGTCTCTTGGGATTTCTTGGTTTTTTGTTTTTGTTTTGGTAGAGGAGCACATTGGGGAGCTGAATACTCAAAGATTAAATTTAATTATTGATTTATATCAGACTATCTTTAGTAGACATTGAGCCTTCAGAATACTCCTAAAACTTCAAATATGATTTGACTTTCCAAGGATCAGAAGAGAAAATACAATATGAAACTCCTCCAGTCTATAGCTCTAGTAGTTCACAGGTGATAATTACTAAGAAAACAAGACTGAAAATGATAAAGAAAATTGGCATAATTGGAACACAGTGCAGGGTTGTTTGGAGTGGAGGAAGCTTGGGAGTGAATGGATAAAGAGTAAGTGAAGCCTTGAGTGACGGTTTATTGTTTGGCATGAGCTTTACCATATTAAGGACCAGGTCCTCAGGCTCATGAGAGCACAACAAAGTCTATCCCATAACAGTCAGGCTTGGAACTGGCAAAATGTTGTAGAATAGTATTTTAAAGTGTGTTACTTTTGTTTATGTTGCATTTGTTACTGTGAAGCTGTGTTACTGCGCCTGTCTAAAACACCCAATAGTCTCGTGAAGAACTGGACAATAGCAAGGCAGGAGAAAGGATAGGCGGGGCTGGCAGACAACCAGCAGATGAGAGTGAGGAGTAAACAGAATGTTTAAATATTGAGAAATATGTGCACAAGTCTGCTTGAACTGATCTTCATAATTCCATCACAGAAGTTCCTGAACAGAAAAATTAATTCTAAATGAACAAATCGTATTGCTTTATACACGTTTCAATATTTGTCCTTTTGGTTCAACAGAAGATAATTATTTCCTCAGTTCTGCTTCTGCTCCTTGCTACTAGCTCTGCTGGGCTGAAGAGTTTGCTTGCAGCTCTTTAGTTGTATGTGGGCTGGAAAAGCCCTTCCCTGCCCCCTCTTTCCCAGTTGCCTCCATGCAGGAACATTTTGTCTGGGGGAAACATCTGGGTTTTTTTGTTTTGTTTTGTTTGTTTGTTTTGTTTTTTTCTCTAGGCCCAATCTTTGCAAGGGCAGAGTCAGGTGGGTCAAAGACAAACAGAAAGGCCAGAAAGCCATGCTGCAACCTTAGTGTCTGTTCCCCTACCGGGGAGATTATTAAGACACTTCACAGCTTGGTGGACTTCTTTGTCGACCACTCTTTTTCACTCTGGGCGTCCTCACTGTTCCTTCTGGCCTGGAAAAGAACTGTAGGCTCCTGAGACACTTGTGTGTAGATATTATCCTTGCGTAGATACTTGTTTGTAGATACTATTTTTTTTTTTTGGTAGAAGTAAATAATGAAAACCTACATGGTTTAGAAAGGTGATAGTGATAAATGGTAAGCCACTGACGTTAGCAAATGGCCCTTTCATAGAGTCTATTTGTGATGTGAAAACCAGGAGAATTAAGCCCTGATCTTCCTGCCTTCTACTTCCCATGGAACACTGCCCCCCCAACTCAGGCCCCATTTTCATAACATCAAATGCTCATTATTTGTGACATATTGGTTCGCTGAGTAATGCGGATCTTCCCATGTTTGAAGGGTTTCGTGACAATTACAAAAGACATGTTTAAAAATCTCAACCAATCTCATCCATAAAGTAATTAAGTGTCTGGATGCTTTCAGTTCTCTGTGATCTTAAACAAGTTTTCTACAGTTCTGATTTCAAACTGAAGGTTCTAATTGTATCTTGACAAATGTGATTTGAATTATTATCTTTGAAGTTGTAGACTCTTGCTCCATTGCTTAGAAAAATATGTGACAAATATCCAGGTCTAAATAACTATCTGTTGCCCATTCAATTTTTTTTGTCAATTACAATTTGATTTTGTTTTAAAAAGCTGCCTAATCAGTTAATAGTATGTTCTATTGCATATGCATTTTTCCCTGAGAGAGATACCACAAGTTATTATTTCCATCTTTGGTCCTTTGGGGGGCAAAATTCATTTAAAAGGCATGTGCTCCAATTTTGAAATGTAATAAAATTAATTTTCAGTGACATTAACAAATGAAACTCAATTTAAAAATATATAACAAGGAGGAATAGAAGGATATTTCAGATTTCCACATCTATCCAACACTGCTGTAATATTAGCAGGAAATCAACAGTATGGAGTAAATAATATCATATAATTTTCACATTGAGTGCCAGTAAATTATACTTGGGATCCCAATATCCTTGTGAAACAAAAGTTTTCAAATTCTAGTAGGCTCCCATTGACAATCAGATATAATATGTCCTCTCTTGTTTCTGAGGCATTTCAATTAGGTGACCATTTTTATATTTGCACAAAACATAAGGACTGTATCATGAGCAACATGGGACTGAAGTATGAGCATTGTGCTTCTCCAGGCACATTTCTGAAAGATGGGAATGACTAGTAAAAAGTTGTCTTTCCGGGTGGGTTATTTTTCTATGCATAGGTTTTCCATTTAAATTTCATTAGAGTTTTAATCTCTATAGTTGCATAGTATAAATTAGTACATTTATTTATAAAAATGTACTTATCAATGTAAATTGGTTTTTATTTTCTATTAACATTGATAATTATTTATTATGGAAGACACATACTCATAAATAAGTATGGAGGATTTGACATCCTGTTAAGCAAGTTTCCAACCATGTGACTGATGTTCAAGAACTTAGCATATTGGCTTCTCCATATCTATATGTATAAATAAGGATCCTATACATGCCTTCATGTTGTGTAATGCTTTTCTTGGGGTGTATTGAACAAATATCTACTCACCCAAGATTGGGAACCAATGATAAATCAAAGTAAGGGTACCTCCAAAGTCTAAGTTAGTGATCCAGTGAGTTTTATTGGTATTACTTAAAGAATAAGGGTGAAAGGTTGCCTAAAGGAACAGAAATGACTTAAAGACAGCTACATCAACAAATGTCCATCATAGCATGTGTGACAAGCCAGGGAAGCTGGAAACCTGGAGTTCACTGCACAACATGCATGCAGCTCAACATGCTTGACAGTGAACTTTTGAATTGGTATGAGTTTCTTCCAGGCAGTTTCAGCTGGTCTTATCTGCTTCTTCCAAACTGCTTGACTGATCTAAGGGCATCTTTGGGTAGTCCTTACTACCTACATATGTTTGCGAGGAGGGAAGAGCCCCGGAAATCTGGTTAGTCTTAATGACTTCCTGAAGCTATTGAGTTGCTTACTCCCTGAAGAAAAGAAGTTTTCCTGGAGGTTAGAATGTTTCATCTACCTTTATAACATCCTGTTCTTTATGTCCCTTTTAACAACCTGTGTCTTTCCAATCTTCCTGTCCCTTAGAATCCTCTGTTACATTATGTCCCCTTTAACATCTTGTGTCTTAAGGGTCTTTCCACTTACACAGAACATTTTCATTTCAGAGAAAACAGCTACCCCACACATTGTCATAGAGGTCTGGTCAAATTTTTGGCAGATCTCATCTCCAGTCCTACATGAGTTGTCCCAATTATTAACTACTTGCATATTAATCCATTTCCCATCTATCTCTTTAGTCGTCCCTCATCATTGTCTCTAATTGTTATCGTATAGAGAAATTTGATCTTGAATACTTCACACTACCTTTGAGTAAATCATAGCTCAGTGAAAGAAAGGGAATGAGCAGACTTACTTGAAAGAGTCCACATATAAGAATTTAACAGGAAAATTTTGTTATATAATGATGAATGAGATATATGAGCACATTGACTAAATGTAGCCTAGACACTGGCTATTGCAGAAAAAAACTAGTAAAGAAAAGCAGAAGAGAGGGGTGAAAAAGAGAGAAGAAACCACTCACCACATACCACCAAGCTCTAAAACTGATAAAAACCATTGGATGTTTGTAGATTTTCACCTCATCCAACACTAAATTTGTTTTAAAGGGTGGTTTACCTAGCACATGCCTAAGTTATAAACATATTCTTTGTAACCAATTCTTTAAATAAATTTCTGTGAGACTTTTGGAAAACTGTGTTTTCAGGGAATGTATATAGAGGAAACTAAGTTTGCACACAAAAATAATCAAGCAATATACAAATGCTGTGTTTGAGAAAAGACTTTGGATGTGCTTGTGATGACATATGCTAGTTCCATTCAGGGTTAGTGCTATGAGACCTCGAGCATTAGCTGGAGAGTGAATGCCTAGCTTGCCATTTGCCCAGCTTGCCATTCACCTATAACTATTTCTGAAGAACACCAAACCTTTTTATGGGCCTCACAGCCTTTGAGTCACAAAGCTAGTTACTCCAACTTCCTGTCCACACAAGAGAAAGGTATCTTGCTATCAAAGAAGAGACACCTTTGCTCATGCCAGTGATTGTACAGATAAGAGGACCGCCTGACTTGAGCAGGCAGCCCACATTTGTCACCGCCACTTAGACATGATAAGTTACTTTGTATTAGATGGAAATCTGATTTTCACTAAGTATGTACGCAGCCTTCGTAATTTTTCTTGGCTTTGCCTATTCTCTGTAATGTAAGAGTGAGTATACACTTTTGTATATGCATGTGGAGAGGCTAGAGTTCTAAGTTTAGTGTCTTCCTCAATAGTCCTCTGCCTCATTTATTTAAGGTTTTTGAGAACTCTATACTACAGTATTTTTATCATTTTCACTCTTCCCTCTTTCCCTTTCTGACTCATATCGATTTTAATGTTTAAAATAGTATCTCTCACTTGACCTAGAACTCACCGTCTATGCAGGCTAATAGCAAACCTAAGGACCCTCCTGGCACTGTACTCAGCAGTGTGGGGGCTGCAGCCACATAAAGAACTTGGTTGCATTCACATGGGTGCTCTTAGATCCCCAGGCTTCTGTGGACAGTACTCCACCAACGTAACCATCTCCACAGCCCCTATTCTCTATTTTTTAAATGTCATATCTTAAGTTTTGACATTCACCATCAGGTGATTGTGGGAACAAGTTTCCAAGTTATTAGTGCAATTACCAATGTGTCTGCCAGAATCTTCAATAGCTCTGGAAGCATTTGATCTGTTACATGAACAGCCCAACCCCAAACACTGGCAACACTAGCTTCTCAAGTGTCCTGCTCCCTGCTCTTAAGTCCACTCTCTTCCAAGCACTGTCTAAGACAGAAAACACTTTTTTAGAAATATTGTTTCCTCTATACAGACTCAACATCTTGCCAGGTAGGCCAACGGGCAGAACCGAAGTGGAAATGAGGCTAAATAGAATGCAACTTTCTATCTCTTAGTGCAAAGGGGATTCCCAATCACAGAAACCCACCTTGCGGAACCAAACAAATGACAAGAAGCAAAGAATAAGAAACTCAGCATCTATGGACAGGACACTGATTTCCAAGCATCTGTGACACATTATTATCATCACAGGTTCTAATCATTTCATTGCACTAGAATGGTTGAGCGCTCTAAAGATATTAGAAACCTGGATTTTTTTTTTTAATAAAGAAAACTGAGCTAACATTCTGACGAGAGACTCAATTAAAGCAACACTTAGTTGTCACACATTTCTCGAGCCTCCTCAATGCCAGGTACAGTGTCATCGGTTGCTATGAGAGACTGAGATGAATGGAATAGACATCCTGTCTTCTCAGACTCAGTGTGGGGAGCTAGGTTCCCAAATAGCTGTAATCTGAAGCAATATCGGAAAAGCTATATAAGTATTCTAAAGTGTTCTGTGAGTAAAAGAAGAGACATAATTTTGATAAGTAGAGATGGGGAAGAAGGTATACAGTTCCATTTGAGCAAAGAGAAAAAGCTAAGAAAGTTTGAAAATTATTGATAAATAGCTACCATATCAGTTTACATTTTCAAAAGATAAATTAAATGGTCTACAATCAATCAGTTACCTTCTGACTATTTCACATTAGTTTATTTTAGGATCTCTTTCCAGAAACATTAATGTGAGCTTAAATAAATGCATTAAAACTGGAAGATAATTTAAATTTATTTCATTTTAAATATAAAATTATAACTGAAACTTAAAACAATGAAAATATTTGATATATTTTTCTAATTAAAAATATGCATTTTCTAATATATAATTAATCTAATTTGTCATATTGCTCATCAAAACAGACCCATTGAGGACATTAGGAGAATCATTCAATGGCCTGTCTTGACTCCAGTTTCTTATTATTTTAAACATACAATATAAATACTTTTACTTAATAATTAAAGACATGTTTGATTAATTCCTTCAATTAAAAATCTTGGACTGGATAAGCAAAATTGTTAAGAAAAATAACTCTCAATCTCTACTTCTCTTGATGGTGGCTTTTTTGTAGTAGACTGATTTCATTATTTCATTGAAAATTACTTATAAATTTCCTTATAATCTATGGTGTGTCCTCAAGTCTGTTACAGTTCTAATGAAATTATTTGTTTAGGAGGTGCTCCAAATGGTGACGCAGGAACAGTTCTGGGAGGTCATGGTACTTTTTGCACATGAGTCTTAGCTGGTTGGCATGGAGTCACACACAGTAGGAGCAAGGATGGAGAGTAGAGCGTACAGGATTCTTGCTAAAGCCCTCTGCTTCCTGGTTGGTTATGGAGATGTAAGCAAGCCAACTTAGGTCTCTGTCACCACTAACAGTACTGTCCCACACCATGCCTTCCCTGCCTGGAAGGTCCATACCCTCAAATCTGTCCCCCTTTGAAGTTGTGTCCCATCAACTATTTAATCATAGGGACAAGAAAAGAAATCAAAGTTCAACCAAGATTTATATGCTTGCAATTTTAAAAAGCAGGGATGTGTAAATGCTTTTGTTTCAGGCTATCACTGAAAAATAGTTGACGTACGATTCAAAGAAGTTAAGGCACTTATGTATGTGTCCAGTCCTAAAAATAATTGCCAGAGACAATGTTCCTTAGTTTGGAGATTATGCTGATTGTGATCATGGCAAACTTATCTATTTCAGGTGTTTCTTTTGTAACTTCTTTTGTGTTTACTATTTACATTGTCCTTAAAATAATTTTTAAAGTACTTTCAAATCAACAGCACATTTTGTATAGAAGTTTACAGAATTTTAAAATCATTATTGCAGTACCTGTGATTGGAACTGATTCTTACTTTTAGATAATTTTGTCTTTTCCTCCTTCCTTTACTAAACTTAAGAAATTTGACTTGCTTTAATGGGAAAACTCTCAGTTCAGTAAGCATAGAAAGTAATTTATGATTCAAGTGGGTACACTAATATCTTCCAATAATATTTACTTCATTTTATTAATACACTTTTAGAAGAAAAAACAATGTTTTTTATTTGAAAGTTAAATAAATTTAAGCTATTTATCTGCACTTCATATTACATAATGCTTTATTCACCTTTGCAAGTTTTAAGGTATATATCTTTTATATATGTAGTTTGGTAACATGTTTTCTTAGCTTTGTTCTTGTGGTTGCTTTGTTTACATTTACTAATATGAAAAGTTGTTTCTTCTTTTCACAATTGGTTTGAGTAATATGGATACACAGTGGATTTTAAAATGGCTATTCTTGATATTTCAAGAGTATAGATAAATGAATTCTAATTTATTTTCTCTTGTACCTGGAATAGGCTTAACCATTTTCTGGATGCCACATAATATGAATGAAGTGGTCCTGGGTGATTTTTCCATGTTCCACCTTTAGGTCCTGTAACAGTGTATTGCTCCTACTTTGGACAATTGGAATGTCAGCCCTCAGGCAAACATCTGGAACAGAAATGACAATATTTGAAAAGCCAGATTCACTTGCTGAGGTCTTCTGTAGGCATTCTCACTGATAGCTCAAGTGAGTCCATAACTGACAGATAATAGAGATTGCCAGTCTATGAACCATCTCAGACACCTAGCTTAGGCAGTCCTTCAGGAAACTGTACCTGTGCTAACTCCTGACCGCAACTCTATGAGGCACCCAAGTGCTTGCTAACCACTCAGTTGAACCCTGTTACTTCACTATTTATATAGCAAAATGTCACTAATATAGAAGTCTTTAATTTTTTATAAATAAAAAACACTTAGCTCTTCTTTCAAAACATTTATGTATATTCATGCATGTATTATTTATTTATTTAATTTTGCCTTCTAAGAAAATATTGGCCAAAACTGGAACAGAAGTTTTTGACTGTGTAGTTACCTTGCAGTTCTATAGACCTCATTGTATTTTTAAATTTTAAAAATTAGATGAATTCTATTAGTTCATAAACCTGGAATCTCTTTCAATTTTCTAATATCATTTTCAGTTTTTCAGTCTCCTTTCTTCAGCAAATTGACATAGTTATTTTGGAGGTCTGTCAACTCCTTGGTTAGCTTTACTCCAAGACATTTTATTATCTTTGAGAATATTGGAAATGGGAGTGTTCCATGATCTTGTTCTCAGTGCTTTCTTCGGCAGTAGATCATGAAGTTGCTGATGTTTTATCAGTTGATATCATTCCCTGCCACGTTGCTGAAACAGTTATTCTAGACTGTTTCTAGTGGATATTTGGAGATTGTTTATGTATGCCATATCATCTGCAAATATAGATAATCTGCATTTTTGCAAGTTGTGATTTTTCTGTACTGGTCTCTACTGCAAAGAGAAGCTTCTTCAATGAGAGGTGAAAGCTACACTTATCTGTGAGTTTAAAAATAAGATTGGAAATACAGTTTGTGGGGGACCAGGCCCCACTATTATTTACCCCAGGAACTCTTGAGGAATGAGGAATGAGGAGTAAGAGACTTATTTAGAAATAGAGGGGAGAAATATTGATAGAAAACACAGGATAGACTCGAGTGAGCCTATATCCTTATCCACTGGCCCAGAACTTTATTCCAAAGGTCTATTTTTAACAATGCCAAGGGGTGGAACAAAAAACCTCCCCTTTGCTAGTTACAGTCAAGTGTAGACCCTTACAATTACCTGGTACCCAGGCCCATGTTCCAATCAACTTCTTATGCAGTCCTGGTAGGTACAGCCATTAAGAAACCTAGTAGGCTACAACAGCAGTTAGAAGTTATGGAGGTATAAGAAAGTGGTGGTAACAGGTTCTATTCTAAGACACTTAACCACATTAGCCATAGGCAGTTCAGTAGGTTTCTAGACTAAGGCATGACTTTCATCCTGCTGAAGGGGCATTGTAATGTTAGAAATCTGTTGGTTACCTACTGCACCCTTAGGGATACATTGCCAGGCTGGTCATGTTTGTGGTTCTTATACATAACAGCTAAATGGGACTATTGACTGAGTCCCTCCCTTAGGAGCTTACCTAGCACCTTCTGGTACTATGGAACATAGACTACAGGAAGGAAACTTTCAGGTTGGAGCCATCCCAAGTCCTCTATGTCCCATATACAAAAGTTATGGTGTCTTCAGTAGAAGTGTCTTACCCCAGCCTCTGAGAGGCAACCAAGGGCAAAAGAAATAGCCCATGTCACTTAAGGAGTCAACTGAACAACCTTGACCAACAACTCAAACAGAGGTTTCTCATGCATGGTTCTTAGGTTTTCGTTAGATAGTATCTAATGAATATGTTAACCTCTAACTTTATTTGTTCTTAAAACATTTTAACTGTTCAAAACCTTTTACTCTATAGTTTAATCTTTACTTTTGAAAATTTAAAATGCCATTTTATGATAATAATTTACACATTAATAAACATTTTTAGTGTGTTGAATTTGTTTATCTCAATGATAAGACGTATAGTAGGCTTCCATTTCATACTTTTGTTCTACTGAAGTTCTAAGTCTTTTTCTCGTGCTTATTATGATGGTATAGGAACATAGCCTTCTTCTAGTCCTTCCTTTATTTCTGAAATATGAACAATTTTCTTTTTGCCTCTTTACTCTAAATTCTGAGAGGTTAACAAGTTATTTCATATATTGGTTCCATAGCTTATATTTATATTAATTCCCTCTCATTTTTATCCTTTATATATATATATATATATATATATATATATATATATATATATATATATATATTATATTATATTTATTTAATGATATTTTTACTTTTATGCCCTGAATTTGTCAAAAGAAGTAAATGAAAAATTTATAAATAACACTTAACTCATAGAGATTTAGGCTTATTTACCAAACACAAGAGGGAGTGCAATCCCTCACCTGCATCATAATTTACTCCTTATTTATGCCATCTTCTATGTGGGTCAGCATAGACTATTATCACTAGTAAGTAGGATGCTGAACTAACTTTCTCAGCTACTTTTAGAAAGGGGCTGTAATAACATAGGGTGGTGTATTTTATTCAGTGGTCAACAAAAGCATGGAGTATATTCTGTGAGAGCTACACCAAGTAGGGATAAGTCAAGGGGGGGAAGCTCATTAATCCTTTCTTCACAGAACTCATGTATGTTCTGAGCTATTCATTTAGTGTTTGGTAATTAAGGTGTTTCTTGATACATTGTAGATTATTGTGACTTGCTATAGCATACTTAAGCCTTTCCTACACACAAACACACACATACACAGACATATAGACACATATGTACACATACACACAGTCACACACACAAACTTTATGACTGTTTTAATAGTACTGGCAGTTTTTTAAACTTTCCATCCACTTTGTATAGGTACAGCTGTGAAATTTTCTATCTATCCACAATTTATTCTATTGATTTCATTGTAGTGAATTTTTTATTTTAATTTTTGGCCTTGGTTCTGGCCTTTGGACATTTTCTCAATAGTTCCTTGAAAAATATATCAGCCAGACTATGGTGATATTTTATTTGCACTGAAATGTGATTTTCATTGTATGTTAATAAATAAAGTTGCCCCAGGGGTCAGAGCTATTAGAGCAATGGCAAGAGCGTGGTGGTGGTGGTGGTGGTGGTGGTGGTGGTGGTGGTGGTGGTGATGGTGGCGGTGGCAGCGGCGGCGGCGCACGCCTTTAATTCCAGCACTTGGTAGAAGAGCTAGGTAGATCTCTGTGTGTTCAGGGATACAGCCAGCATTGGAGACATACAGCTTTAAGACCTGGAGGGTGGTACTTACAGGCAGTGACGAGGCAGTCATGTGTTTGGGTTTACAACCAATGAGAAGGCAGAACAGAAAGACTATTTAGAGACAGACACACAGGAAATAGCTCTCTTTCGGGGAAGCTAGGAGCACTGTAGGAGGTAAGATTTTAGCTCTGAGCTCTGACCTCTCGGCTTTCTCTTTTACATTGGTTCTGTGTTTCTTATTTTAATAAGACGGTTGGTTACATCTACACCAGACAATAAAGCTTGGGTCTATTTTTTCCTTTTTCACTCTAGTCTATGTAAAAGGATCAGATCAAAAAGGAACGTTATTGCCTATTAAAATGGAAAGAATTTCTCTACAACAAAAATTTAAACTCTCAGAATCATATTTAAGTATAACATTCAAGCTCCAGGTTCAGTAAGAGGACTGGTCTTAAAAAAGAAAGGTGGAAATATTCAAAAAAGACAATTAGCACAAGATTCGGAACTCCATATGTATGTGTACAATTTTTCACTAACACACTCACATGAATACACATATATGAATATGCATATATATCACATATACATACAAAATGTAGAAATTAATGCTATACTTTAAATATTCATAACTATTTCCATGCTACAAAATTTGCAAGATAATTTGGTACTTATAATGTCATCTTATGGAAGGGAAGTGTTATGCTGAGTTAAAAATGGAAACATACATTTTTAATTTCCTGCCTAAGTTCATGATATAGAACTAAGGAAAATATAGTGCAGAGACCATGTCATCTTTTGTCGTGCATGAGAACTGTTTGATTTGGGGTATGCTTGTTTTTATTGAAAATAGATTCTTCTCTCATACAATACATCCCAACCACAGCTTCCCCTCCCTCCACTCCTCCCAACCCTCCTAACTTTCCCTCTTCCTCAGATCCACTCCTGCTCTGTTTACTCTTCTAAGAAGAGTCTGCCTCCAAGAGACAATGGCCAAATAGGACAAAACAAGGTAGACTAAGACAAGGCAAAATCCCTCATCTCAAGGCTGGACAAGTCAACCCAATCGGAGGAAAAGAGTCCCAAGAGCAGGCTAAAAAGTGAGAGATACACCCACTCCCACTGCTATGAGTCCCAGAAGAACATCAAGCTAAGACCTATAACATAGACACAGAAGACCTGGTGCAGAACCACGCAGGTCTTATGTTTCCTGCTTCAGTCCAGCATATGATGATATTCACTGATCAGAAGATTATATCTATAAATATAATTTTGATATTTAATTTAGATAAGCCAATGCAATTTTTATAAATATGAAAAAAACATCACCCAAGTGAAAGTAGAGTGGTGTGATTTCTTTCTCCAAAATGATTGACAAGATTGATTAGAACTGATGTCAAATCCAATTTTGGTGAAAATTGTTTTCCCCAAACATATGGATAAAAAAGTGAGGAAATTAAATCTGCAGAGATAAGCTTAATTCAAAAGAAAGATGTTTACAATGGCCAGAATCTCTCTTGTAATTACAGAAACACTAACAGTTATAGCAACCCATGGAAACCTACGAACTCCAGTAGCATTTGTGTTGAAAAAGGCATTTCATCATCTAAGAAATTGGGTCCTGACACAGAGTTGATTATTATTTCTCCTTTAGACAGATTCTCTAAATAGTTGTTCTTCATGTCTTTCATCTGGGACAATTTAGTTACAGTGAGTCCACCAAAGCTTTTGCAGTTGCTTTCCCTAAAGCCCAATTTGAACACAGATTTTGATTATCTCTCCCAGAAGTGGATTTGATGGACAGATGATTCAGTCCACCTCAGTAGGACATTGCATCGCCAGAGACAGGACATTATATCAAGTGGAGTGTTTTTCACTTTACTTAGAATTGCCTAATGAGGAAGGTATGAACTGGAATATTTTCCTTTCAATTCTCCAAATCAGAATAAGGCAGCAAGTAGGATCTTCCCACAACCTTCTCTCTAACAGACTCCCACCTGCAAAACCCACAGAAAAGCCAGGTTGAGTCAGCCCATTGCAAACCAGTCATATGAGCAAGCAAATACAATTACAGTATGAGTGTGGTTTTGTGTAATGTCCTTTGTTTATGTATATGAATCCAAATCTCAGTTTGTCGGTGATTCCCCTCATGTCTAAAGCATCATACTCAGTGCTGGTGAGGAATATAGATTTTTCTAGGGGTATGTCAAAAGTTAAAACAGCAGAAAAACATTTTTAACAACTGACTTCACTTATCTAGCAGGAGACCCTGGGAAAAAAAGGTCTCTGGCACCTGAAATCATTTAATGTGTTTATGGCAGTGATAAAAATCACTTCAGGTGTTGCCGCAGCAACAGCTTTGAAAGCAATAGAGTTCCAATGTGGGGAAGATCCATCAAAAATAAATCAAACCTTGTTTCAGGGGTGCCAACGGAAGAGTGTGTAATGGAAAGTTATTAAGACCAAAGCCATGTGCCAGCGCTGGCCCAGCACTGGGCCCTCCTGCCTGAGAATTCCCCAATCAATCACTGCCCCTCTCATCTCTCCCCTTGCTATTGCCAGGAGACCTACAGGCTGTGGATGACAAAATGTAAGTGCTTTAAGGCTTTGGGAGCCGTTACTGGCATATCATTTTGCCATCAAAATACAGAGAGAGACCGAAGAAATCACTTCAAAAGTTTCTCACAATTTGTAAAACAATGTTTCTCTACCATATGTCTACTATACATCTCTACTACTTATATCTACCATATATCTCTACTAGTAATTTCTGGCTTATATATAAAGACAATATTTAATATACACAAAATGTTGACTGTGAAGAAATGTATTCTTAATGTCAGCTTGGATATCAAATCCCAAGGCTCATAGGAAAAAAATTTCACGATGACACTAAGTTAATATTCAGTATCTGAATTTTACTTTCCATACTCCTTCCACGTGACCTTCCCACAACAAAAACAGTTCTGAAAAACTATTACATGTATCCTTTAAATGGAAATAAGTTCTACTTATGAGGGTTACCCTCATGAAAGTGAGTTTTATTCCATTTATTTACAATGCCACTTAAAAATGGGAGACATGAAACTCTGCATACGTGATGTGGTGATATGTAAAGACCAGGATGGAAAAATACAAGATTAAATTGTAGCCAAAATTGACTAGTATGAGATGTCCCTCTATTCTGTTATTTACTATTCACATTATGACTATGCAGTTGACTGCTAATCATACAACATTGTTGTCCACGTGCCAAAATTCATGTTTAACTGTATGTCATCTTTCCACGACTCTTTGAATCTCTAAAACCAGGATCTCCACATTACTCCGTGCATTGCCACCACTGGGGCTCTAACTAATGTCTGTGTGTCTGTCTCTTTCTTTTCATAGTTGTACACAATAACTGGAGCAGTTAATCTCAGTTCCAATACAATAGACAGTCCAGATAATCATCTCACATTTATTTGCGGTCTAGTCACCCACATTGTATGAGATACCTTCACACGTATTTCATAATCATCACTACATTGAATGCATATATAGAGAAAGAAACTCTTGATATGCCAGGTAATAAACGGGGGCAACAGCTGCTCATAGACCTCAGCTTGTGTGATTGATTTGATAACTGATTTCTAAGCAATTATTTTAAATAACTGGAGTTGAATTACTAACTAAAATATTCCTTTGAACATCCAACCTTCTGGTGTGTCATGCTCAGACCTCCTACTAGTTAACTATCATTTCTTCATCATCCACCTCAAGGTTATTTTCCACCATTGGCCATTTCCACCATCCTCACTACAGAGTAAGCCTGGCCACTGATTCTTAATGCTAGAATCACATTCAGACAACCAAGCTAAAAATACCATCATGTGCAAGCCCTGTCATTACCGACCCTAATTCACTTGAACACAGAGGGAAAATAATGAGTGCATCTCGGAAATACATTCTATCCTTTTAATCTGATGTTATTGCATTTCATCTACATGCTTAGAGTTACATACGCCCACATTATATAGGCTCTAGATTCTCCTTGTGACCTACATCACACCTATTATAGGCTTTAACTTTTAATAGATTAACTTTGCATACAAAATTAATTGTATGATTCTTAGTTGTGACTATATTTATATAATGTATACATTACATTCAATGTGTATTTTGCTTTGCATTCTGTATTATCTAAAGACAGAGACCCAGAAAATAGCTAAACAAGATACTATGTGCCCTTTTTAGAAACTTTCTTTTTCTAATGGAGAACCAACACTATGACGACAAAACTGTAAATTAGCCCAACATCACATGGTCACTGAGGATTTTAACCACTGTCACACTCCCTCTCTGTTATTACCTAACTCCATTGCCTGTTTCATGGTTCTCTGCGGTCTCATTATCACCTGATTTAGTTTTCTAGGGTTCCTTTACAAAAGGCTATGAACTTGGTAACATAAAGTAGGAGAGGTGTGACCACCTGGAAGCTGGGGTTTCATGCTTCCACTGAAAACTCTAGGGAAAGTCCTGCCATGGAGTCTTCATCAAGATTAAGATGGTTACAGGAAATCCTTTTTGGTTTTGGGGGCTGACTTTCTCCAGAGGTAGCCCAAGGTGGGGCAAGGGGAGGAGCCTGAGAGTGTCTCATGACTCAGTCTCAGATGCAGAGAACCATCTTTTCCCTCTGTTCTACTGTCACCAACTGTCAGATGGAAAAGGACAAGTGTGGGGAACTTTAATAGCCATTTTGGAAGTTGGTTTCCAAAATTTGTCTACACATTAAGGAGAACTACTAATGGAGTAATGTTTTCAAGGGTGTTTATCATTCCTTCTCACTCTTCTGTGTCCCAATCCCTGAAACTAAAGGACAGTCACTGGGAAAGTGACGAATCTCCCCTGACATTTCCAACCACCCCCCCTCCTTTGGGACCTTGAGAAGCAGTATCTGAGGTCTGGACATCTCATTTTCAGAGGCTGCCTGTTAATAAGGAATCCCTCTGGATGTATTTAAAATGCATGAAGAGTTCCTGTGAATTAGTCAACAGATTCTTATTTAGAGGCAAGCCAGACAGTTTGACTTCCCACGTCAAAATACATCAGCGCTCACAAACATGATTCATTATGACATCAGGGATATCTGATTATGTGCATAGCTATCTGAATTTTTAATAGAATATCCCATGCTTGAAGCACACAAAGAAGTACCCCTTTGTAGCCATGCTTGAGTTTATTTTCCATCATCAAACACCGTCTACATGACCACTCTAAATTCTATATCCTGCAAAAATGTTGTGATTATTAAATCAGCAAGGTCTCCCTCAGCCTGTTTAAATTCTATTCACACATGGCTTTACCACTGCTGTGTTTACTGGCATCAAAATACACCTTATTTTTAAAACAAATAAGATACCAGAGATAAACTTTGTTTGCCTGTTTGAATAAAGACACAAAACATAAATTATGTCCAAGTAATTCAGCATAGCAGCGAGTCTTGTTCTTAATAACATGCTCGCTTGTCAGATGCCAAAGATCACAGTAGTTTTCCATTCTCTTATTCCTTTATTCTTTTATTAAGGGTTTTTCATGGGTCCCCTTGGACCAATAACTGACTTAGATGTAACCAAATCTTGGTACTGGAAGCTTTGGTGACACAAGGTATCCAGCTGGGACTCTATCTCCCCCATTATTTGACAATTTTATTTAGATCTCCGCCCGGCTATAAATATATTTTAGGAAGTGTCTATTGTATTAGGTTTCCATACTACTCTTCAAATGGCCCTCCATTTTAGCTATTTCTCCCATATTCCCTTCCTGATCTTCCTCCCCTCTCTGCTTTATCTTCCCATTCCAGCCTCCACCCAATCCATCCATAACTGTCTCACCTATTTTCTTTCTTAGGTAGGTCTATCTGTCTCTAACTCTGGTCCCTCACCATATACTTAACCTCTGTGGTTCTACTGTTGTATCTTGGTTAGCATTAACTTAGCAGCTAATGTACACATATGTGTGGAGACATACCATATTTGTCTTCCAGGGTCTGAGTCACGCCACTCAGAATGGTTTTTTTCCACTTTCATCCATTTACATGTTAATTTCATGATTTCCTTTTTTTTAACAGTGGAGTAATTGAATATGAATTCTTACTTATTTTATCAAGGCCAGCAGAGATGAAATGCTGAAACTCTATCACAAGAGAATGCAAACAAGATGTTTCCTTCAGATTAAAATGTTGAAGATAGTGAAATGAATAAATGCATTGACCTTGGGTGTATTTGACCCAGGAGTCTATATTAAATAGTGTCATGCTGTCAAAGGATGTTCCTTATGATGCCAGTTTAAACAGAATTATATTGTTCAAGACACATCAGTACATATAGTTTTGAGGAATGTGGTGCTGTGGAGTGGAGGTACCAGAAACAGTACAGATGGCTCATGGGAGTTAATTGCTACATTTTCAGAAACTTTAGAATGTAGTTGGATTCTATTTGTGGTTTGTAATCTTTGCGCTACAAAAACTGGATAACACTACAAATCAATAATTTTAAAAACTCCCCTCAAGGAACTGGCTGTTAAATACTTACCAGCATGTTGCTACAATAATGGTTCCTGTCTTAAATTCATGAGCATTAAGTTACAGCCATTCTAGTGTCACACTCAGTAGAATGCTACTTAAGTAAGTTTTGCAAAGACTGTAATCCTACCCAGCCAAAAGGGTACAAATTTGTCATCTGTATCAAAGCAAAGCATTTCAAAACCACTTGGGTTATATATTTAGGGTACAGTATACTCTAGAAAGCCAATCTGTGTTTTCAAGGAATAGAATTCTCAATCCTTCTGTCCTCCTTGAAAATAATATATGCCCATTCACTTCATATTCATGAGCATAAAAATACAGAAGACTAGAAAAACATAAGAGGTGAATAGCTATGTAAATCAGATTTTATTACTTTTCCTTTAGTTTGGAGATTATTATTACTGCTACTATTGTGGCTCAAATATTAGGGAACAAGGAACTAGCACCATAAAGCATGTAGTTTTACTATTTTGTTACTTTAAGAGCAAGCTACAGGGCCCCTGACAGAACGTGCATACTTTGTGTCAGGCAGTTATAAAATGTATGTTTATGAATGTATATTTATTTAAAATTACATTTATTTTGTTGTGCAATGAAAAATCACCATTTTCTTCCAATACTTTGAAAATAAAGCAGAAAAAAAGGGAAGTGTTAGCCTAAAAAATATGCTAGTATGACTTTAGGACGTTGATTATTAATACACATGAGTTGAAAATTTTCAGTTCATGGTTCCCAGAGTGAAAATAGCTTTGGCAGGCTGTATATAGTATGTATAAAAAGACACACTTGTGGTACATACACAGTGCCAAGCTCTCCATCTGTGTTCAGGAGCTGAGCTATGATTGCTGAGGGAGATGTAACTTTCTAATGTACTTACTTCAACATCCTCCAGAATTTTGCTACACTGAAGACTTTTGTTCTTATAATCATTTAAACAGTGGAAATGTCACGTATAATACAGGAATATATTTACTGTTTTTTTTTTTTTTTTCAAGAAAGAGTTTCTGTGTGGTGCTGGCTGACCTGTAACTTGCTCTGTAAACCAGGCTGGCCTGAACTCAGAGATCCACTTGCTTCTGTCTTCCTAGTGCTGGGGTTAAAGATGTGCACCACTATCACCTGAAGATACAGGAATATTTAGTACAATATGTTCTAATTAAATATTTACCTCCAAAACACAGAACTGAGACAAGTTGATGTCCATTGAGAAGAGATAATTAGGGAACTAATTTAGCAAACCCCTACTAACCCACCCACTAATACGAAAGCATTTAGAACTTAATGTATAGAGTTGAGCTTTATCCAGTAATAAGAGTTAAACCCTCCTCTTTCTCGCTAATTAGACGAGAATTGTTGAAACCAAGGTTGGATAAAGCACAGGGACAAATAGCCAAACAAATGGAAACACATGAACTATGAACCAAAGGTTGAGGGGCCCCCAACTGGATCAGGCCCTCTGGATAGGTGAGACAGTTGATTGGCTTGATCTGTTTGGGAGGCATCTAGGCAGTGGTACCAGGTCCTGGGCTCGCTGCATGAGATAGCTGTTTGAAACCTGGGACTTATACAGGGAAGCTTGGCTCAATCTGGGAGGAGGGGACTGGACCTGCCTGGACTGAGTCTATCAGGTCGATCTCAGTCCTCGGGGGTGGCCTTGATCTGGAGGTGGTGGGAATGGGGGGTGGGCTGGGGGGAAGGGGAAGGGGGCAGGAAGGGGGAGAACAAGGGAATCTGTGGCTGTTATGTAGAACTGAATATTATTGTAAAATAAAATAAAATAAAATAAAATAAAATAAAATAAAATAAAATAAAAAAAGAGTTAAACCCAGCACTTCAAGCATACTAGACAAGTGCTCTATCACTGAGTAGTACCCTGCCTCCATCACTGAATCATATCATCTGCTCTCTTTTTATTGTTTGTTTTGAGACAGAATGTTAGTAAATTGCCCAGGCTGATCATAAACCTGCTTGGGCTGGTACTTCCTGCCTCAACCTCACAAGTAGTTGGGACTACAGGCCTCCTGTACCATTAGGTATCTCAAAAGAGAAGAGTGGATTTCTATCTAGAATTTAATTAACTACCCAAAAATTTTTGTTCTAATTAATGATAGACTTTCAAAACAGTATTGCCTTTGCAAATGTATTACACGCTATTATGTAAAATATTACATAAATGATATAAGGAATTAATTACTACAGTATTGATTTCTTACACCTCATGTGGCACCCATACAAGACTCATCATAGAATTGTATTACAATGAGATATTTCTTCATCAATGGTCTTTAAATCCATATCAGTAAAATATTGTATAAATCATGACTGTATGCTGAGTTCCTAGTTCATTATCAAGTAAACATTTTAGACATTTACAAAAGGGTTTGTAGAGTTTAAGATTAACATATCTTTAATTTTTTTTAAATTTAGTGGGAATTTTTAAATCAGTAATGGATTTTATATCAATTTTGTGGCTATTAAGTTAGATTTCTTTTTTCTTTTGGCAATTTGTTAATGTGAGGGACTAACTTTCTGCTGTTAAAATATTTTAATTCTTTAATTGTAATGAGTAACTTTGTGTCCTTTTCTTTAAAAACAAAACAAAACAAAAAACCCAATAAAACTCCTGAGACCAATTTCTGCTGCCCACACACCCTTGGATGTGTGGTCTTCCACTAGCACATCATCAACTTATCAGGGGCGACAGTTTTAGAGACAATTGTCTATCCCTGTTCCAGCAGCTAAGAACTGCAGTTCCCTCTGTGGCTAGGGATGAGATGTGTATTCAACAATCCTCTTCTTGCTGGGATTGGATCAGGTTTGGGCTTGCACGGGTTTTGGGCCGGCTGTGACAGACAGTTGCTGTGAGTTCACATGTCCAGCTTCTCTGTTAGGTCTAGAAAATGTTTTAGCCTAGGCGATCTACCACCCATAACCCTTACACTCTTTCTGATGACTCTTCATATCTTGGAAGAGAGGGTGCAACATATATAAGTTCCCTTTAGGGCTGAGCATTCTGTAGCCTTTTAGTCTCTGAACACTGGCCAGTTGTAGGCCTCTGAGTAAATCACAATCTATAGAAAAATAGAAGCTTCTCAGATAAAGGGTGAGAAATCATTGACCTATGGGTATAACATTAAATCATTAGGAATCAGTTTAGTACCATGAGCAGAATAATAGTAAGTTTTACCCAAGGCCTCAGATCTGTCTATCCACAGGGTTTTTGCCTGATAACAATGCCAGGTATGGGTTTCATTGCACAGAGTTAGACTTGCATCCATTCAGAAAGTGATTGGTTACTCTCACGATGTCCATGTATTTAGAAGATATATTTTAAAATAGTGGATTTATTAGTTGAAACTATCTGTGCAGTCAATTTTGTGTGCTGTGCTCTGTTCTATCATAACTAACTGACACCTCAATAAAGTTAATTCAAAGCAGAATACAAGCAGAAAAATCAAGGTAGACAGCTGTCTAAGACACGGTTGACATAATGTTATTTTCATACATAACATAGAAAATATATGAAAAACATCACATCCTCTTACTCGGGCTCAGAACAAGATCTCATGTGAAGTAATGATCAAAGATAGCTTTTCATACACTGTATCTCACTACTCTGTTTTCCTGGGTGTCATATTACACGGCATTGAGTTAAACCTTGTGAGTCAATGGAGTTGGGGGGGGAAAGTTAATGATCTCAGTTAGTCTCTAGGAACTTTCATTCTCTAGTTTAGGAAAGCTTTCTATAAAAGTAATGCAGACCAATGAAGGAAAGCTAAATGTTCGCTAAGAATGCTGTACAACTGAGTTAGTTCTCGGCAGCTCCAAGTCAACATTGGTAGTTGATAAATCACTCATTAGTCAAACACACTGTGAAATTACTTCAGGGGCCATGTTGATATGCTCTCTCCAGCTATTTCTCATTTCTCCAGGATATTAAATGCTAAACAACCCATCTGGAAATTGCTCTGTTGTGTGGATTTCCAAGTTGTGAGGACCTCAGTAGATCCTGGAAAGGACTTTTAGACAACTGCAATTTTAAATTTAGGCCACTTAAAGAGCATAATTTTTCTAAATACATCATATTCTAAAAACTCTTGTGAATACCATAAGGATTTGTTTTGTTCTTGTTTTTTTCTAGTCATCAATTATTCAACAGAATCTGTGTGTGTGTGTGTGTGTGTGTGTGTGTGTGTGTGTGTGTGTGTGCATATACACTTGCTGGCAATTAAACACACGCATCAGATACTCATTGCTAATTTGGATATACTACCATTAAGCATAACATATATTAAATATTTTCAGCAGTGCTTTCCTATTAGACAGAAATTAAAGAACAGGAGTACTTGCTTATTTCAGAAGAAGGGGAGTTGTCCTGTCGGTGACTTCCAAATTGCCACTTACGGGGTGTGTTACCATTGTCTTACTCAGAAAAAATTAAAGTATGTGTGAAAGACCTAGGGCTATCAGGTCTTTAAAATATAGAGGGAAGCCAAGAGGCTCTGTGGGGAGCCTGCTGTAGCATTACATTCCCGAGGAGAGAACTCTATCCTGCATTCAGCTCACATTTGGGAAGTAGAAACACCATGTCACTGAAGAACAGAAGTGGAAGTGGCCAGGCTCTGTTTGCTCATCACCTGCATCCTGCATGTGCTGGAAAGTTCAGCTGCTTGGCACCTGGAGATGTTGGCACCAATCTGCATTGAACTCTAAGGGAAATGACAAGTCTTCCCAATAGCACCTCATCCTTACATTCTTTCTTCCAGATGCCGCATTTTTCTTCTTCCTCCAAATATATTGTTTTCTCATCTTTCAGGTTGTCCTCCTGGGTCCATCTGTGTTTTTATATTAGGGCATCCACTTTCTGTAACCACTGCTTCTGGCAAAATTTCTAGAATTCTGGCCCATTAATATCCCCAAAGAGCTCTTAGAGTAGAAGAGGGGTTTTCCTGTTACAGTGGCCCCTTGCCTCCACAGGAAAGTTGTGTCTTGAATTTAGCCCTTATCTATACATTCCTTTTATGAATGTCACCGATACAAATGCCTCCTCTCTTCTTATTCCCTAGTGTGATATTTCATATGGGAAACATGTGTCCCTACTTAAGTTTTAAGGGCTTACAATATGCCTAACTGAGCCATGTGAGGTAAAGCAAATAAGCATCTTGTAACTTCTTTAACCCAAAAGGAATCCATAGATAACTACCAAGTCTCTATATAAGCACTCTGATTTTTTATCCAACTGATAATTTTGACAAAGGTAAAGACTCTACAAGGAATGTTGCTTAAAGTACATCTGGTGCTGTTTTTGTTTGTTTTTTAGTTTTTTTTAGTTTGTTTATTACCAGTCACCAGAGTGAAACAGGACAGATATATTCAATGAGATAAATCATGAGCTTCAGTTATGAGCAAACATGTTCATTCTTTGTGGAGGCAAATACCTCCTATAGGTTCTTCTCCTTCATAAGCAGTCAGCACATTTGGCTCTTTATTGTAGAGGAGTGAAAACATTTCTATTGATGAAATATATCTATCTGATGCATATCTGAACCACAAGAAAGACTCATAGACTCCTCCATAACACTCTCTCTTTTCTATTTCAGTCAGTATATGGGCAGGGTAATTCCCCAGATGACATTGACTGCTTTTGACAAATGCTGAGTGTTAAAAAATATTCTGTGATGAATGCAAAGTTTAGAAAGTGACCTTGCCATCTCAGTCTGCTTAGCTAGTGAGGAGGAGGAGTTCTGCATCCTTGGCTGGATGACTTTCACCTAAACTCAGATTTTCTATAGCGCATACACTTTACTTGCCAAACAGGAAATGTGTCTTTCTCCAAACTCTATGTGCACTTGGCCATTGAGTTGCTTATTTAACTCTTGGCAAATGCTTTGATGATAGGCAATCTGTTTAGAGACCTCAAAAAACAAAACAAAAAAAAACAAAACAAAAAAAAAACAGAATACTTCTTTCCTGAAGTTGTAGAGAGATGTACAGTAGTATGTTCTTCTTACCTATGTAACCTAGAACATGTAGAGGAAAGTCAGAGCAGAGACCCAGTCGAGCTCCTTGTGGGGACAACAAATGCTTACCTCTCCACTTACCTTACTAACTTTATTTTCACCTCTGTTGTGGGATATTTACTTTAACTTGGCAAAGATGTGGTGCATTTGTTTACGCTGCCTTTGTTTAATTATATAAAGATGTGTTGCTGTTTCACCTTGCCTGCCTAGGGCACCTGATTGGTTTAATAAAAAGCTGAATGGCCAATAGCTAGGCAGAGGAGGGATAGGTGGGGCTGGCGGGTTGAGAGAATAAATAGGAGGAGGAATCTAGGCTCAGGAGTGAGAGAAAAGAGAGAATGGGGAAAGAGAGGGAGATGCTAGGGTCCAGAAGCCAGGTAGCTGCCAGCCAGACATGGAAGAAACAGGAAAGTAAGATTTACAAAATGAAAGAAAGGTTAAAAGCCCCAAGGCAAAACATAAATAAAGATAAAGAGATTAAAACACAAGCTAAAATAAGTATGAGCATTCATAACTAATAAGAAGTCTCTGTGTCATGCTTTGGGAGCTGCTTGGTAGCCCAAAACAAAGCCTGCTACACACCTCTGTATTATTTACACTTCTGTATTCCCTCCCTTCCTGTGACATTCCATGTGAATATTGCTAAATATTACTTAAAATAGTAGGGCCAAATATATAATGACCACCTACAGCTGAACCAAGGACTTTCATTTATGGTTTTACTAAAGCACTGGAAGACAAAAAATAAATGCTGTGGAATTCAGATATTTACTAGTTTTGTTCGATAGATTTTTTTCTCAACTGTCAGGTGATTTAAAGAGCATAAAAGACTCAGCCAGTATGACCAAGCCCAGTTTTCTTGTCATAGATCCATTCCTCAGTGTCTCTACATCCCTTAAACTTAGTGTTATAATCTTTTTATTTTATTACTCAATATAATTGCATGCAGTGTCTCCTCCTATTGATTTTAGGAAACAACTTATTTATTCGTTTAAGCTTTAGCTCAGAATTGTCTTTGTAAAGCCTTTTTACCACCCTGTCGGTTACCCCTTAGTGTCTGAATCACAAACAACTTATTGTTCTTTATGGAAGTTGCTCAAGATGAGGTAATCTGTTCCTTTCTGTGGTCATCCTCTAAAATGGAACATCATATCCTTGTAGTAAATATTTGGTATAAATTGGATCCTTGCAGCCAATGGCCAAGATATCCCACCAATTCAGGTTGAGTAAATAAAGTGATGACATCCAAACATTGATCATTCTCAGGGGTATTTGGTTGCAGAAAGAAACCCTGTATTCAGCAGAAAGTAAATGTTGCAGACTTTGGACCATCTATGCAAACTCGAAGTGACACAGTTTAACTCATGCCTTATTTCCAGTACCTTCCAGCTGCTGGACCCCCAGAAAATGTTTGCTCGTGTGGTAATGATTCTAATTAATATTAACTCTCTCTCTTACATACATAAATATATATGGATATATGAATAAACCTATCAGAAAAAGAACTCTACCATTAATACTATATAAATGTCTCTTTCTATCTGTTAACAGAAAATCCAAAGTTCTATAAGTTAAGATTTACCAAAAAACTTATGCAAACCTTTGTATTAATATATCTTGATTTTTAGAAAGATTCCTCATTTCTTCCATGTCTTTTATAGAACTTTTAATTTTTAAGATAACTTTGATTATTATTACTGTTTATTTTAAATATTAGTTTATATTTTTACATTGAAATTACATATATATATATGTATGTATCTTAAATCACACATAGTAATTATACATATTTGGGATATAGTGTGATGGTTTTATGCATATGTACAATGCAGATTTATCAGCTCAGGCTCATTAAATTTCCATTTCCACAAACTTTTACCATTTCTTTCTGTTCTGTACTTTATTTTCTTAGAATGATGCCAAGGTGTAATTTACAGGTTTCTCCTCATAGTAGACACAGCTATTTCAGCAGTCACATGACCATGAGGCAGATTTCCCTGAGACTCCAAAGGAGTCCCAGACCTCCACAACTTTCATTAGTTCAGGAAGATAGAGAATACACAAAAGGTAGCAGCAGTCATCAAAAATTGACGTTCTCAGCACCTTCATGCCTCCATCCCAAATACATTACATGAGATAATTTATAAGTCATAGAAATTTGCTCTTACAATTCTGGAGCTTAGGGGTTTCAAGATAAGGTGACAGGTTTTATCTTGGGTGCTGACACTTCCTCTCCAAAGTTGTTGTCTTCTGGCAGTCTCCTCACATACTGGACAGGATGGCCAAGCTCTCTTTGGACACTTTTAGGACAGTCATTCATGAGAGATTTGCCCTCATGACCTAAGTCCCTCCCTCCTTAAGGCTCCACATCTCAATATTGTTGGAGTGAGTATCAACCTAGGACTTTGGTGGAACCTAATCATGTAGATAATAATGCCTGAGATGGGAGGGGGAATCCATCCTTGAGGAAACCCAGAGCTATGGAGTTTTGTTTGCACATGTTTTACATCTCACTGTAGCTAAGGATCCACAAAGGCCCCCTACCCCTACTGAGTTTACCTACCTTAGTCATCTCGTAGCATGCTGTGATCATGTTAGAGAACATGCTCTAGGTGAGAGAGAAGACATGACCACGGAGTTGCACCAGACACTTCTTCCTCATTCAAGATATCATATGAGTATGTCCCAAGAACTGTAAGCATAAAAGGGGAAGGACTGGAGCAGACAAGGCATCTGGGTTTCTGTCTTCCTACTTTTACATAAACATCTACATATATACATATACATATGAAACAAACACAACAAAAATGAATACATATACGCAGAGAACTGTGTATGTGCATTGGTGTGTTTCTGTTTTATATAATTTCTATCAAATGTTGTAAAGGTTTATATAAATATATAAATATATATATATATATATATAAAGGTATATATATACATATATATATATAAATCTTTTTTTGATATTTTGAAACAGGAGCTAAGCTTAGCCTTCCCTCCAGTGTTAAAAACTAGTGGAGTGCCTACTACCTAAGAGGCTACTAAGTTCTTTTATTATTGTTGGTCAATATAGCTACAGCAAGAGTATAATGTGTTAAAGGTACAAGTGTTTTTAGTAATGCCTTATATTTATTTATTTATTTATTCATTCATTCATTTATTTATGAGCACGTGTATGGGGGTAAATGGGGCTTACAATTTGTGGAGCTTAGTTTTCTTCTTCTACTATGTGGATCCTGGAGTTAAACTCAGAGCATCAGGCAGGCAATGCCCTTACCACTGAGGCATCTTGCTGGCCCTAGCAAGACCTGCCTATTATCTTATTCAAGTCTTCTCAGCCAGTAATCTTGATCTTCTTGTGACATGAGCATAACTGATCTGGATTTAAATAACACAGACAAATACACCTTTGATTTGAAAATGGATTTTTTTCAAGTTCATAATTCTCCTGGATTTAGAAATACATTTTATATGGGCAGTGCAAAGAAATTATCATTGCTTAGTTTCATTTTGACACCATATAAAACAGTCATTAATAGTATATTTTACATAATTAATGTCCCACCCTCTCCTCCCCCAAGAAACTACAGTCTAAAAGATGCAGATTCAAATTAATGGGTTGTTTATCAAAGCATTATTTATTATTTTGATATTGAAAATCAATTCTTCTCTCATACATCACATCCCCACCAGTTTCTCCTCTCTCCTATTCCCCTACCTCTTCCTGCTTCACTCTCCCCTAATCCACTGCCCCTCAGTTTTCTCTTCAAAAAGGAGCAAGCCTCCAAGAGATGCTAGCCAGACAGGACAAAATAAGATCCAGTAAGACAAGGCAAAAGTTGTCATAGCAAGGCTGAACAAGGAAGGCAATACAATAGGAGGAAGAGAGTCCCAAGAGCAGGCAAAAGGGTCAGAAGCAATTCTTAACAGTTTGGAAGTACACTAGGAAGTACTGTTAATTATTGTGCAGATTCCAGAACTCATTTTACCTAGAGAGCTGTAAGTGCCCCTATACAATCCTATTTACCCTCAAAAGCCCAGCAGCTTTCCACTCCATGGCATGCTTCTGTGATTTTACTTTCTCTCTAGATAATTAATGCAAATAGAAGTCTGTCTTATATGTGTGTGATCATGAGTTATTTCACTTAGCAGAAAGTGACAAATGTTCAGCCATAGCATAGGTCAGAATTTCTTCAGTTTTGAAGCTCTATTATATTCTATTTTAATGTTTCTGTATATAGATAGAGACCTTACATTTTTAATCTCTTCATTGTGGGGAGTGGAGGGAGCCATAAAACATATATAAGAAACAGGTGAAGTCCTGAGTGGATGTGTATTGTTGATAAGGATTCTCATACCTTAGACCCATGGGAATTTTTACAACTGTCCCTGAGTCAGGCTAAAGATATAGATAAAGCCTTCCTCTTGTCCATGTGTGAATGTAGACAGAGTGTGAAAGACAGGCATTTCTTCAGTTGATGGAGACAGGGTGATTGTACCTTTTGATTATTGTTAGAAGTATGGCTATACCAATACTTCTTTGGGGCTTTGGTTTCATTCACGAGGTGTACATGCTTAGATCACATGGCAATCCCAAGGAGCTGGGACGACCAACTAATTTCACAGGCATGTTCTCTGTGCACCTAATGCACTTAGATTCCAATTTCTCAGATTGTTCCAACATTTAATAGTTTTCCTTTTTCCCCCCAGTGCAATAGCACAAAATTGTCTGTAAATCCAGTTCCAGGGTGATTTAACTTCCTCTTTAGAACTCCACGGCCACTAGGTGTCTGTGAGGTGCACACAAATATGTGTAGGCAAAACACTCACACATAAAATAAAATAAAAATAAATAAACCTCTCTTTTAAATAATAGCTATCAGAATGGATGTGAAGTATTATCCGAATGAGTCTTTGACTTATATTTCCCCATTAGTTAATAGCTTAACATCTTTTTTGTTCTCATTGGTCATTTTTATTTTTGGAAAAATATATGTTTAATTGCTTTGCCCATTTTGAACAATTTTTATGGGTTTTTTTTGGTAAATAAGATATTTGGAATTATGTGTCTATTCTAGACATCAATCCCTCATAAGTATTTCCCTTATTTTTAGGATTGTCATTTTACTTCATTGGAGTGTATTGGTAGGAAGTATTAAATATTTTCATCAAGTCCAATGTGATTTTTTTGTTTTACTTTCTTCTTGTTGTTGTTTTTCATTTTTTTTCTAAACCTGAATCTGCTGACTTATGCAAGGAAGTGCCCCCATTGTCACTACAAGTTCCCTACATGGTCTCGTAAGAGTTTCACAGTTTTAAGTACTTTGTTAGAAATATTTATTAATTTTTGCGTATGTCTGGGAAGGATATCACTTCATTCCTTCATGGGTACACACATAAATTTCCAGCACTGTTCACTGAAAACACCACCACATCTAAAACTCCACGATTCTGTCTTAAAATCATTTGCTGTGGGTCTTCATCCTGAGTGCCCTTAGTGCTGTGGTTGCTCCTTACATCTGGCTTCCCACTGGTCACCGTTCTTATGAATAGACATCCTCAGGACTTTCAAAGATTAAAATATCCATCCTCTCAATATACTCTTCTATCTACTAAGAAGTTTTGATTTGGGGTTTTGTTCTGTTTTGGTTTTTTTGTGGGGCGGGGGGGGGATGTTGTTTGTTTATTTTGCATTCAGGATCACATTAAATCCAATATAAACTTTAAGGTGAGTTGTCCCTTTACAAGATGTAGTTACTAAAGATCACATGGAATTGGTAAGTGACTTCAGGTTGCATTTAAACTGAAGAAGATATAAAGAGCTGGAAATATATCCCATGTCCTAATGTATTTAAAAGTAATCTGGAAACTATTCTCTCCTGGTCTCAAAAGGACCGTGTCCTAAATCACACTGCAGGGCAGGCCTTTCCCTGATTTCAAACCAGGCAGATATCACAAGTAAAGAAGATCACACCAATCTTATAATTATAGGTGCAGAACTCCTTTATAGTATTTGAAAAGTGAATTCATCGACATGTTACAGGTGTTAGATAACACGAAAACAGGACATGTACTTTTGAGGTATGTGGCGAGTCTGATATATGATAATTGATCAGTGACATACAACACATTAACAGAAAGAACCACATTCAGCTCTTCCAATGACTGAATCTGTCATCAAAATTTAGAGGCTGGGAAGGTGACTCGGAGTTGAGAACATTTGCTACATAAGGCCGGGTAATAGGTTCCTTATAGTCTAGTAAACAGGGCTACTGTGATGTTTCAGGTTCCTGTGACCTCAGCACGGTGGGTGATTGCTGGGGCAGAAACAGCCAGCTCTGGGACTAGTGAGAGACCCTGCCCTTAAGAGAATGTGTGAGAGTGATAGGAAGGATACCTAAAGTCCTTCCCTGGCCTGTTTACATATTTATGTGCATATTTAGATCAGCATGCATGTGCATATATGACACACATGTGTTAAACACACACACATGTACAGTCACAAACTAAATGTGAGTATATGATATTTCAATACATGCTTTTATTACATGTTGTCCAAATTAAGTTGCATATGTCTAGTTTATCAAAAGTTTATCATCCTTTATAGTAAAATCTCCATCTTTATTCCTTCTACTCCTTTGAAGTATATCGTGATTTGGTGAAAGCATGGTAACCTCTAGATCTGAATATGCTTTAGTTTCATGAATTATTTTTATGTGGTTGTAATAAAAGTCTTTAATATCAATATGCAAAATGCACCACTCTTTGTCTCCATGCACAAGCAATAAGAAAGAATACAGAAAGAAAATTAGGAAAGCAACACACTTGTGATGTCATGAAAGAGTATAAAATTAGGGATCAACATATACAGTGAAAATCACACACACACACACACACACACACACACACACACACAAACAAATAATTTTTGAAAGAAGTTGAAGATTAAAGTAATTTGGAAGACATTCTATGTCCGAATGCATTATAAGGTAAATCTTGAAGCTTTCTACTTGTACAATGGACGAGCACTATTGATCTCATTTGAATATGTCATATCATGTAAGATTACATAAATTATTTAATGGCAAGAATTACATTATCTCTCTCTTTGCTTTCATATTTGTGTTATTACAGACCTACAGTAGATGCTGAGTTTGCGATTGCTCAAACTATATTGATCACAGCATTAAAAATAAAAACACTGCAGGGATTCTGCTGGTAGAATTTAGAAAAGCAGCCGAAATGCCTTTCTTTTTTTTTCAATTGGTTGGCTGAATATAGGCCCTTTTAGTGAGAAATTTTAAAGCCATCTGGCAAAAGGCTCCTCACTGTAAGACTGTATACAATATTAAACATTGGAAGACATCAAAAAATTCTTTTCAGGATATAAAACTATAAAGTAGAGCTTTAGAAAATATGTTAAAGAAACTCACTCCTCCCTTTTGCTATGAGTCAGAAGCTAGGGAAGTTACGCAGGCCCGGGGCTCGGCCCTTACTAGAAGGCCTCACAGGCCTCACTGAAAGCCGTTGCCTCAGTGACAGCACTCAGATGAGTATTCCTATGGGTAAGATCCTGAGGGTAATTTCTGAAACCTCTTTTTGGTACTGCCTAACTACACTCACTATAACTATCATCAAGTCAGTTTTAAAACTTCCAGTTCTTTTCATTTCATACTCATGATAAATAGTTTACTGCAAATATGCAGCTTGAAAACGCTGGGACATTTTGTTTGTTTCTCAAAGCAAAAGTCTTTCAGAGGAAAAGGGGTGTGTGGAGGGAGGGGTTTCAACTTCAAGAATATTATAGAAAACCCTAAATCACCATTACCTTTACCTAAACATTGGCTTTTTTTCATTTAAATTCCAAGTTCCTCGAAGGGATTGTGAGCAATCTGGAGGTCATATGTATTAGGCAGTATGACTAAGTTCTATGATATAGAAGTATTCTTTTGCATGTCCTTAATGAACTAAATGCATGTTTAAACTTAATTATCAAAATAAATGACTTATTTATTCTATTATATCTGAAGAAGTTTTTGCAGTCTCAGCTTTGAACCCATTGTTCTGTCCTGGTCGTATCATTTTTTTTTCCCACTTAGAATTGAAGAAAATACCTACTGTCCCAGAGGCTCATGTGAAATTGTTGCATTAGCTTTTCCCAGGGAAGATATGAACAAATGCCTATTTCCTCCAGATAGAGGCATGTTAATACCCTTGTACAGTTGCAGAATTACCATTCACTAAAGATGTAGGGTGCAGAATTCCCTCCCTATAGTGTTTTTTGAATCGAACTAATTGGCGAATCTGTTAGCTATAACCTAGAGTAATTATGCAATCAAAAAGGCCATTATACCATCACAAAGAAACATTGGTATCATTATGTTATGAATCTTAAATTAAGAAACTTGTCCAGACATGTATTTTAAGCTCATTTTTCTAATTATGGCCATCCATTCAGAGAAACCTAAAATTTAGACTGGGTCTACAGAGAAATTCTACAAGTTCTCCGATAAAGATGCCACAGTCGTGGTATCACAGAGAAGGCTTTCCTTGTAGCTCTTTGGTAAGCTTTGTATAAAGCACAGAAAAAGTACATTCTGCAGCAGATCAGAAATAGTAACCATCTTAAGCATATCGAATGAAAATTCTCTCACCAATGCCTGCTTCAAAGAAGACAATGACAGACTGCCAAAGCACCCCACTATTTCTTCATGCTTACAGAGGTCTTCTTGACATGTGGGGCAATATTTTACATAATAGTTTCAAAAATAAAAAAAAAAAAACTCTATGCTTTAGATTTGAAATACATTCATAATTGGAGATCAGTGCACATCTTGGTCTGTTTGGGCTATGATAATAAAATGCCAAACTTTGGATAACTTGTAAGTGACAGATAGTTAGTGGTAGACAATTTTTAGTGTAGCACAATTAAGGCCCTAGGTTTAAGCACCAATACCTAGAAAATATTTTAGTGTTCGGAAATAGAATGTAAGCTTCAAACTCTTGCCTTGCTTGTCTGAGGCTGTAGGCTCAATACTCAATGCTCCCTCCCCAGAGAAAACAATAATAAGCATTTAATTCTTCAGTTCAGGGGATTGGAAAGCTGATGACAGATCTGGTGTAACCTCCCACTAAATCCTCAATCATTAAGGAAGGAGTTACTTACACTTCTTTTATGAAGTATGCCTCCCAATCATGAGGAAATGAATCCCCACTCAAGGCTATAAACATTCAAACCTTGTGCATCAGTATCTTCAGACAGACTGTCACCTGAGACCTGATGTGTATGTACAGCAAAGACCAATGAGCAGAGAATGCCAAACTCTCCCTAGGCTTCAGCTTGGCCGATCCTTGCATATGCCCATCCTTCTGTATACCTGTCTTGACGTCTGTCAGTCGGCCCAGTATCCCTCTTTCATCTCTACCCATTTCGTCCCTCTTTCACTCCCAAACAAGTGAGCCAAAGTAGTCTGACTCTGGCAGCAGATTCTTCTCAGCAGCTCCTTTGGGCCATTATTTTGTCAGCTCCGACTACCTATGCTTTTTATGAGTCCCTTCTCAAACCTCTTGAAACTCTCTGCTGCCCCCTTTAAGCCTTATTCACTCCATAAACTCCATGAAGAGACATGAAGGCAGGCAGACAGATTCCAGGATGGAGGGAGCTGAGCAGAGGCTCTCTTCCCTGGCGCATTTACTTTGAGGGAAATTTATAATTATAATTCAAAGCTTTTAAACTATAGCTACAATAATGTTATATACAGAATAATAAGGCATGTGTGCCAAGTTGTTACTTTATGCTACTCAGAATAAAAATAATGTGAGATATCATATTGCAATTGTACAGTTCTCTCTACTTTAACGTGGCCAGCCTGTTAGAAAACACAAACTTACCCACCTAAAGGGACTGTGTGGAGAGTTTTGAATACATCATAATAAAAGGAAGCCACTCACCTCAGGTCTTGGTTGGGTGTTTCAGCTCTCAGTTGGCCCAGTTGGGTCTAACTTCCCCTGAAGCAATCCAAACTACAACTACCCAAGCCACCTCTTCCTGGCCTGCTGTGATTTAAGATCCCTAAGTCTCTGGAGAGATGCTGCATTGCAACAGATAATTAGAATGTCTCATTTGCCTGGAAATAATGTAATTTATGACTTATTTATAATAACCCAGTATCTTCTTCTGCCTGTGCTGCTATAACAAATTACCATAGACTGGATAGCTTAAAAAAACTACTAAAGCTTATTTATCATAGTTCTGGAGGTTAGAAATCCAAGATTGGGATGCTGGCATTTTGGGTTATAATGAAATCCTTTCTTGCTTACAGACTGCAGACTTCTAGAGGTGCTTGTCATGAAGGAAAATGAGCTCTCACAGAGTTCTGTGCTGCTCACCAGGGCTTTGCCTGCCTGACCTCATTACTTATTAAAGACCCAGTTCTCACCTATATCACAGGTGGGTTAGGCTTTTAATATATGAACTTTGGTGCAAGTACATATTCAGTCAACGAAGCCAAAAATGTGCTTTCTTGTATTATTCTCCCAGGTGAGCAGACTCAGTTGTAAGACCTGTTGATATCTCCCAGAATAGTACAATGAAATAAGACAAGGCATTAAATCCAATCTCCTCTAAATCTCACAGAATTGTAGCAGGTGCTCACTAGATTACAAGGCATTCTAAACTGGCATTGTAAACATGTTATAGCAGGTAGGTTAAGTACTATGCTTTGTCTTAGAAAATAACTCTATGGTTGACAGCACATATATATTCTACCAATCACCAAAGGTTTCTTTCAGATACCATTGTGGATTCATTCATGAAACAAGATAAAATTAATAATATCTAAACATGAATATCTGAAAAAATCAATATATGAACATTAATAAAAAATTAATATCTGAATATTGGTAAAACATATTGAACAGTATTTGCCCACAATAAGATGATATAATGATACCTTACATTTGACTGCATCTATCCATCTGAATGCTACCCTAGGTTGGAATGGAAAGAATTCATGAACAGAGCTGACTGCATGAGAATTATATCCAGTGGATCTCAAATTTAAAAAAAAAAAAGAAAGAAAGAAAGAATTCCATCTTACCACCAGATTAGCCTTTATTGAATCTTATCTATAAAATCATTTGGGATTTTCACAGAATAGCAGAAATCTAAGTCGCCCTCGAAGCTGCAGAACATAACTGGTTTTGCACCCTTCTTAAAGAGACACACACTATCAAATAGGTTTGTGGAGTAACAGCTGCGGCTGTCTGTTCCCATAAATTTATTACTGGATAAAGTTGAATTCAGGCTTAAGACATTTAAACCACACATTTAATAGAAATTTTTGTATTAATAATTTTAGAATTATATATTGGAAATGACTTCTCTATTTAGTATATCATGTACTCGGGACACTGTATACACTGAGCACATGTCTGCATTGGTGTGAGATGGTAGGTTTTCAACAAGTTGATTTGAAGTCAATCACTAGATACACTTCTAGACATATCTGTAAAAGCATTATTTAGAGAGCTTTAGGAAGTGGATGTGACTGGAATGTGGCTTGAATGTGGCTGGAACTGTCCATGGCTTGTGTCCCAAGCTGAGTACTAGAGAAAAAGAAAAAAAGGAAGTTGAGCATGAACAATGATTGCCCTCTGCTTCCCATCTGTAGACACACCATGGCTAACAATCATCTGTTTCTGCCACCACTGTTCAGTCACTGAACCGAAATCTACCCCCCTTCATTAAGTTGACTTTTTGGTCAGGGATATTGTGACATTTGAAAATCATTAATTTATCACATTATGACCACTAAAAGTACTTCCAATCTCCTTCCTGTGTTTATTAATCCAAACACATTAAAATTATGTGCTTCCTGCCTTAACAAAATATTCCAGGCTTGCTTTACATCTTTCTCACTTCAAACATTAAAACAACCCTTGCTTCAGAGAGAAAGCCATGTTTCATGTGGGTACAATGTTAGTTTGTTCACAGGAATAGTATGTCAGAGTTATGCTGTGAAGATGGCTTCCTTGTTAGGCCACTCACTATCCAAAGACACAAAGAATCCCTTTTATTTTCAAAACACAGCACATATTGGTGTTTCTGGTTTTGTTCCAAAATGTCAGAATTTCTTTATTTCCTGCATATTGCACCTTCCTTTCTATGATTTTTGTCTCTAGAGATGGTCTTCATAAAGATCCATTTTCAGCCACATGAAGATGTTTGTGTTAGTTAATGGACTTGGGTCTACCAGTAGTCTGCTTAGGGATAATTAGAAAATACAAAGAACTCAATATCCAAATTCTAGGCAAGTTATACTTGATAATAATTTTAGGAATTTCTGCCCCCCAAAGGCAGTATAATATTGATTTTTGTTATTCACGTATTATTATAGATTCCTATGTTCATGTTTTTCATGGGAATACCAGGCTCTTATTTAGTCATACCTTAGCATGTTAATGATTAGCATTCTCACATCCTCTTTACCTGGACACAGTCTTTCTATATCCCGATAAATGGTTATTCCATGATGAGTAAGGCCATATTTCTAATACCTGCATGAACATTGATTGCATCATAACCCCCTTTCCTGGAGAGTATATATCAGATTGCGTACACCTCTGTATGTCGCTGAGCTTTCAACCGAAGGGAATGTTTCCGACTATAAAATTTCTCCACTGGCCTAAATTTATGAAGTTACTGATATTTTTCCAACAGGGACATGCTAGGCTTTACTGACTTTGTCATCACAAAGCGGGGCTGTCTGCACGAAACCTACTCATTGTCACCTCTTCCCCCAGAGTGGCCTGACCTAGCCTATGACAGGCACATATGCACCGCAGAGGCAACCCCTCGCTCTGGGAAAGGACCTGGCTTCTCTGGCTGCTGCTTGGTCCAAGTGCCATTAAATACATGCGAAAAAAGCACTGCTCTTATCTCAAGATGTAAGATTTTATTAGGTTTCCATGGGTCCCCCTTTTCTGCATCAGTTCCCTGTTCCCGGTTTACCTTATCTACCTCTGGAGGAATTCGGGCAGTATTTCTCAGAGGTATACCGAGGTGCTTCCCATGTTCTCATGACAGCTGGGGAAGGAGTATGACTCAAGTCTCACTGTTCAGAATCTTCACTGCAAAAATGTTTGCGGAAGAATTCTTATAAAAAATAAAAGATAGATTTTTCTTTTGAAGATTTTTCTGGTTTCCCTATTTTATGTCAGTGACTTTTCTACCACCTTGGGAAATAGATGGTATTATGCTATTTATTAGATGGGGAAGCAAAATAAAATAGGCTAGAATACTTCCTTGCATTTCTACAACCACATCAAAGATACAACTGACACTACATAAAACACTTCTTATACTTCACATTACCCTAAATTTTTCCTTGTCTTCCTCCATTATTGTTCATTTAAAAATAGGGTTCCATTTTGTAAAGAACAAAAAGATTAAATATATGCTTGACATAATATAAAATAATAACTACCATTTATCAAGCACTAAGTATTATGTCAAGTACTGTATAAAGTGCTTTACATCTATTACATCATTTAATTTTTGACAACAGCACTTTAAGACATATATTATTATTATCTCCCTCTGACACTTGCATTCATCCTTCCTCTAGGAGAGTCTGAATCTTCCAGTGTTGGAATAATCTCCCTGAACTGTGTCCTGATACATTGTTCAAAAACCTCTTTAATCTACATGAAAGCCCCTGATCATCATCACCACACTATGTTGCCACAGTCTGACACTTTTTGATTGACATAAAATCTGTATTGGTTTGAAAACTTTTATATAACAAAAAGGATCCTATATTTGTTTTGAGTTCCACTCATCAAGGTTTTACAGTAAGTATTCACCAAAAGGATGAAAAATTAGTTGGTGAAACGTGGTAGGCATTTAAGCCTTGTGTATTTAAACTATGGCATTGCATGAAACATGCTGGTTGACTTTAAGAATTTGAAAATTAAAGAAGAAATGGGGTGTTTAAAGTTTTTTATGGTGATGATTCTGTTTTCATATTTTTATTTTCCACTAGGGGCTATAAAATATGGAAACTGTTCTCTAAAATTCTAAAGCAGAGAATGTTGAAGCCATTACTCACTATTATTAAAGGAAGTAATAAATGTGTGAATTAATGCACTTTGGCCAGCCAAAACACAGCCCTATGTGCTCATAAAACACGACAGTCCTACCTAAATGGAATATTGAAATTTGGGTTTAAACACTTCCAAAAGTTTTAGCATGACTTGCGGAGGCAGCCGGTCTTTTCTTCATCTCACTGCATTCCCTAAAGCTCAGGGTTGATAAGTCATCAGTGTCCTGCTGACTCAGATGAAGGGTTCCCTTCCCCCTCCGCTATATTCTCCTTCTCCTCTTTCTTTACCCCATGCTACCAGACATAGCCATAAGGATGACTGTCTCTCTGTATATTTATATCTTTTTATTTTATTTATATATTTATATCTTGCACACGCATGCATGTACCACACATGTGAATTTGTACATCAGAGAGCAATTTTGCAAAATGAGTTCATTGTTCTAGAATGTGGGTCTTGTGGCTCAGACTGGAGTCTTCAGTCTCCTTAGCGAGATCGTTCCCCACTGAGCCATCTCAGAGGCCTGACGGTTATCGTTATGAACAGTATTGATGACTGATTAAATGTGGTATGTGTAATATAGTATTTGTTTACCTTTGTAACAAACCATGAGAGTGTTTTCTTTTTTTTTTAAAACTAGGTTTTATTTGTTTGCTTTTTGTCTTGCATGCTCTGTATTGGAAAATGCACCAGAGAAATGTGTGCACTCCTGTTAGATAGAGTGTTCAGTGTGTGTCTGTTAAGTCAATTTGGTCTAAAGCCCATTATTTCTCTCCTGTGTTTCTATCTGATGGACTGTTTTTCATTTTTTTGGGGGGTGGGGGTGGGGGTAAAGGATTTATTTCACCCTACAATTCTCAGGTTATATATTCCATTACTAAGGGAAGTCAGGGTAGGTACTCAAGGCCAGAATCTGGAGGCAGGAACTGAAGGAGACGCAAAAGAGAAATACTGTTTATTTGCTTGTTTTCCATGGCTTCCTTAGACTGCTTTCTTATGCTATCCAGGACCAGCTGTCCAGAGTGGCACCATGCCCAATGAACTTGGCCCACACACATCAATTGTTAATGAAGAAAATATACTACAAACTTGCCTATAGGCAAATCTTTAAAAAAAAAATATTTTATTTCATAATTAACTTAATTTCACATATCAGCCATGGATTCCCCTGTCCTCCCTCCTCCCACCTCCCAGATGTCCCCCCAATCCACCTCCCATTCCCTCCTCCTCCAAGGCAAGGTCTCCCCTGCTGTGTCAGCCCAACCTGGTAGACTCAGCCAAGGCAGGTCCAGCCCCCTCCTCCCTATACCAAGGCTGAGTAAAGTGTCCCAGCATAGGCCCCAGGCTCCAAAAAGCCAGCCCATGGACCAAGGACAGGTCCCTGCTCCACTGCCTGGGGGCCTCCCATACAGTTCAAGCTAATCAACTGTCTCACTTATCCACAGGGCCTGGTCCAGTTCCATGGGGGCTCTTTAGCCATTGGTTCACAGTTCATGCATTTCCACTAATTTGGCTATTTGTCCCTGTGCTTTTTCATAGGAAATTATGTATCCTACTATAATAATTTAATGTGTCCTTCATGTTTCATGTCTACTATTTCTTTAAATGTATATTTGCTCCAAAATGGGATGGAGATGATATATGCATATACACATGCAAACATAAATTAATGTAATATCTAATCATTTTGATTAACAATCTCATCATGGGATAATAACATATTCTTTTGTGATCATTTTGACTCACAATCATATATATTTTTGTGTTTACTTTTTTATTGTTTGCTTGTAAGACATTTTTCTGTGACCTTCACATTCACCCTCTGTTTCTCTTTAAGGCTAAATGAGTTTCTTGTTTGCAGTGTATTGTTGGAGACACTTTCATTTTCTTTCAGTGACAGCATTTTTTATTAGAGAATTTGCTTCATTTACATTGAAATAATCATTTCTAGGTAGGACTTATTACTGTCCCTTTGCTAACTTTGGCTACATTGTAGCTCTGTTGCCTGTTCTTTCTATGTTTATCCTTTGGTTTATTTTATTTTTAAATTGTATGCTTTGGCTCTTTTCACTATATCTTTTATGTATCTACTTGAGACCTTTTCCCTTATATTTACCATGATACTTAAATAAAGCATCCTAATTTTGTAACTCCCTAGCAAGCCAAGGGTAGATACAGACTTCCAATAACATACAAGCTCTACTACTTATAGCTTCATATTTCATCTGATTTTACCAATACCTTGTAGACAGACATTTATGTCCCACCAGCATCTCCCAAATATCTAGCAGCTGTTGCCCAAATAATTGACTTGAAGACTGAATATTGGTTATAAATGCTTGGCCAATAGCTCAGGCTTACTAGCTGACTCTTATACTTAAATTAATCCGTATTTCTATTTATGCTTTGCCACATGGCTCATGGCTTGTTATCTCATTTTTTACATATCCTTCTTGTTCTGTGGCTCACTGGCATCTTTCCTGACTCTGCCCTCCTTCTTTCCATCATTCTCAGTTTGGCTTTCCCATCTACCTGCCTAGATTCCTGCCCAGCTATCTGCCTGGAAGCTTTTTATTAACCCATGAGAGTAATACGTAGTCATAGTATAGAAAAGAAATAATAGTAAGCAATGCCTTATCTATACCTACTTATATTTGTGTAGTTGTTTAGCAACTATTTGTAACTTGAGTTGTTTTAAAAATATTTACCTTTCGACTTTTTCACAAATATCAACAGTGGATTTAAAAATGCTTTTATGGAATGTTTGTATTCTGCAATATCCATAGGGCCTGCAGTTTTTAAGCAGGTTTTAAGCAGATCAGACAGAGGTAGCTAACAAGTTTGGCCACACCCATCCTCCTTCCATTGAGCTTTGCCTGATTCAGAGTTGGTTTAAACTGTCTTTGTCTGTACTCTTTGGACCAGTTTTGTAGCAATATAAATTTCCAGATGACACAATCTGTTAGACAATATAAAAACCAAACATAGCAATAGTACTGAGGTTGGAGGAAATTAAAATTTTTCTTTGAAATTGAGCTCATGGAGTGATTTCTAATAATTTCCCATAGACACCATGAGTTCAGCTCTACTAAAATGGTATGAGAAGCTGATAAAATAATACCTTATGGTTCTGGCTGTCAAAGGATGATCATCCCAAGCTCACTTTATTTAATACTTTCTTTTGGGAAGTTTGTGTTGACCACTTTCAATAACAATGTTTGATGACTATAATGTGAAATTCTACACACAGCACTTGAAATTTTGTGCATCTTCTGCCTTTATTAAAAATAAAGTGTTGAGTCTGTAAATGCTAATAGTACAAGTGCTATTACAGATGCTATGCTCTGTGGTGCCCCAGAAGCTTACAGAGATTCATGTACATTTCACTGTTTCAAGCTACTTCAAAGGCTGGGCTCCAGCTGGCCTAGCTGAACTCAGATCCTATCAAACTTCCCTTTCAATCCATTTGTGGAATTGTTATAGACTCTTGATAAAATGTATAACCATACTTATTACAAGATAAATCATATCTGCATGATATACAGTAAGATTTATCCTTAGTAAAACTTTATTAATAGAACTAGAAAGACCAATAAAATGAAGAAAACATTCATGTTTAGAAAAAAATGGTACCTTTATAACCAAAATGCACTAAATACATTCACCAAGTAAAATGACTGATAAATTAAACTAGATACTTTCTGTTTAATCTCAGCCTTTATGTGGATAAAGAAGTTTTTCCCCACCATAAACACACTGACTCAGTTATTTCTGATGTCAAAGGATCACTTTGATATTTTTAAATTGAAGTAAATTTTACAAGTTCTGCAACGTTTTATTGAACTCATCTTGGATTCTAGAATTTGGATGTGACCCAATGAACCACAAGAAGTCTGTTAGTGACATAAATGTAATTCAATTAATAATTTCCCTTGACCTGTAATTGAATTGGTGCTAATTAAAGAACACCACCCTCTACCCGTCAAACTAAGATGAGACCTTGTCTCACGACTCAGACAATGTTCATGACAAAAGCTTGCAGATTTCACAGAGAAATGAGACTTAAAATAGCAACCCTCTTAAGGAGCACTCTAGTATCGCTAGGTTGGCTGAAGAAAAACTAGTATTAAATGTGCAACAAAATAATTTAAAAGGGTGTCAAGTTTTAATAGTGCAATTGTGAGCTTCTTGGTTTGCTTTTTACTGCTGTGATAAAGGCCATGACCAGCAGCTACTTGAGGAGGAAAGGGATTATGGCATCTTATACTTTCAGGTAATAGCCCATCATGAAAAAATGAAGTTAGTGCAAGAACTCAAGGCAGAAGCCTAGAGACAGGAGCTGAGGCAGAGGACATGGGAAAATGCTGCTTACCGGCTGTTCCTCATGGCCAGCTCAGTTTGTTTCCTTATATAACCCGGGATCACCTGTCCATGCATAACACTGCTGGCAGTGGGCTGGACCCCCACATCCATCAGCAACCAAGGAAATGCCCCACAGGTTTGCATAGAAGCCAATCTGATGGGGACACTTTTTTTTTTCCTTTTCAGTTGAGGTTTCCTATTCTCACAGCATCAAAATGTTCTTTTGAATTCTCACAGGTGATACATATATAGACATGGATTAAATTACCATATTTATGGTTAGACATACAAATATGCACATATGTGCAAAACACAAAGGCATGCATAAAGATGACTACAGAGTGGTATTCACAATGACCATGATAGCTCAATATTAAGCACTAAGAAATAAGAGCTGTATTAGAGTCAACAAAACTTTTTCTCATGCATAAATTTAGTGGCCTCAAAACAACACTATAAAAGTTGGTGTATAAAGACACCGAGACAAAAGAAACCATGGAAATAACTAAAAGCAACTGAGCAATTAGATACTCATTTATAGGAATGATGTAAAGTGCAAAATAGATTTATTACATTGCTCTCTCACTTGGCGTCTTTCTCGCTGTAGAACAACCTTCTCCCAACCAATGTTCGTGTCTTAAAATAGCATCTAAAGCTCATTTTTCAGTGGTGGAGTACTTTGAGCAAGGCTTAGGTGGCAGGCTATGGAGAACTCAGCAGTGTTCACTAAAACAGCTACCAGGAGCTTCAGGTGTATCAGCTCAGCGGTGGGCAGACTCTCACATGGTCACTAATCAGCACCATTATGCGGTGGATAAAGATGACTAGGCTATTTAAGTCCAGACAGTTGCCTACTGTTACACAGGGCCAGTTGCAAAGTTCCCAAGACCAGTAAGAAGAGGAACTCAAATCCTGTGTAGCTCTCAATTCTTCTGCACTGTTGATTGTTAGGATGTTGGTTCAAGCAGGTCTCACACAATGCAGGAAGTCGATTTAACAATAAAATGTGATCCACACAGTCACTGCTTCTCAAAGAATATTAATATTTAAAACTTTTAAGGAAAAGTATAGATAGGAGAGATGAAATTACTTTCAAATGAAACACAGGTGGTGAATTTAGAGAGAAATTTTGCCCTGAGCTGTGTGAACTCAGAGCCTAATAGACATTCCAGCTAAAAGATTTTTGCCTCAATATTACAGATTTCACATAAAATTAAAGGAGTGGTGAACTACAGTAGGTTGAACATCCTCTTACAAAAATCTTCACTAGTAAAAGACTTTTCCTGATCAAGGTGTACAGCACAATACAACATTGGTTTGTCCAGCAGGGGCTGACATTTTAGACATAACACTACCCATTAGAAAATTAAAGCTGACTGTGTTGGGAGTGTGTCATTGTGAAGATTAACGTTCTATTGGAGTCATGTGAGTAAATAAATGTCTTAATTCATGGGACTTTATTACAAAATACAAGCCACATAATGAATCACAGATGAGTTGTGACTATTTCTAAGGGACTCAGACTTGATAATATACTTGGACTTAAATGAATCAGAGTAAGGAGTAAGTGTTTAACCGAATCACATTAGTTAGCTGAGCCCTAAATACCACACATATAACCCTAATACATATGATGGAATGGGTATTTCTCCCTGTTTGACTCTATGCAAGATTTATTTGAGAGATATATGTTATTAGTTTGCTTATTTGTGTGAAGACTCATAGGTAGAGCTAAATTTATACCACAGAGAATTCCAAAAATATAGCAAAATGTTTGCCACTTTTTATTTTTAGGGAACACAATTCAAAATTAATAATAAAATTTACTTATAAAATTTTTATTCATTATATACTATTTTAAACATTTAAAGACAACAGATGTTTAAGTTTTTTTTCTTATTTTATTAAAGATTTTTTTCCCTGATATACTGTCAAATAAAATAAAATAAACATCTTTCTACATTTCTGGATACCCAATTTTATCTTATTTTTCTATATAACCAAAAGATCAGTAACATGTTAAAATATGTGTTCTTGTTAAACAAATAATTAACATGACAGTTTCTCAGGAGATAATCAAAATAATTTGGTGAGGTTTAGTGCATTTTTATGTATTACTACAGAATATTGAAAACACTCCACTGCAATGTGAAGACTTTGTATTTGCTATGAATATGTATTCAACGGGAACATGACTGTGGAGAGTGTATCTGCAACTTAATTCCATCACCTTCCAGTTCTAAAGCAAGAAGACTTAGCCTTCAAACAGCACACAGGAGATGACAACACAGAGGAAGAATCTAGAAGAATGGATTCTTAAATCTGTCTGTTAAGTACTCTGCAGATCACTGTAGATTAACTAGGATGTTTAAGAAATGATCCAATGTGGTTGATATATTGTGCCCCTCAATAAACTTACCTGGGGGTCAGAGAACAGAACAGCCGCTATATTAAACATAGAGGTTAGGCAATGGTAGCACACGTCTTTAATCCTAGCATTCTGGTGGCAGAGATCCATCTGGATCTCTGTGAGTTCAAGGCCACACTGGGAACAGAGCCAGGCATTTAATCCCAGCACTTGAGATCTCATGTCTTGCTTGAGAAGGACACACGCCTTTGGTCCCAGGAAGTGATGGCAGAAAAATATATAAGGCATGAGGACCAAGAATTAGAGGCTTTTAAGCTTTTAGGCTTTTAGCAGCAGTTCAGCTGAAATCCATTCAGATGAGGACTCAGAGGCTTTCAGTATGAGGAAACAGGATCGGCTGAGAAGTTGGCAAGGTGAGGTCAGCTGTGGCTTGTTCTGCATCTCTGACCTTTCAGAATTCACCCCAATACCTGGCACCCCTGAGTTTTTTATTTAGTAAGACCACATAGAAATGCATGTTACAATCCTCTCTGTTACATAGTCCCAGTTTCCCAGTTTTCAGAATGACCTGTAGGTAATACACAGGCAGGGAAGACAGGAACTGGTTGGCAAAGGTTGTGAAAAACAAGAAAACATTTAAGCCATGGGGGATACCAGTGGGGCACGGCTGAACTTTGACACTCACTTCCCACTAAACTGAAATTGTAATTCGAATAAGAGTCTTATAATACTTAAATTCCATAACATATAATGAAGAGATATTGCATCATTCCAAAACTATGAGAATCTGAACACAGATGAGAAATACTGTTATCAGGGATGGCCCAGGTGGTGGGGTGACTTAATATGGCTCTTATGGCAGATACAAGCATGATTCCAGTCAAAAATTTTAAAACTCATTATGAATAACAACAGCAAAACTGAGCTCAATATGTTGGGTTGTAGCATTGTGGGATTGTAGGTTTTCCCGGTCCACGTGACCATGCTGATAGAGGCTACCTTACTCAGCTCATGTTAGGAAGCCTGATGGGTGTAGATTCTGACATTTCTAAGAGAAACTCCTTGTTTACCTGTTCTCAATATCTTTCTGCACACTTTTCCAAAATGGCCCCCCAGCAGATTGTATTCATGTATTTGTGTGTGTGTGTGTGTGTGTGTGTGTGTGTGTGTGTGTGTGTGTGTGTGCAACAACAATTAATGAATTTGAGAAAGAGCAAGTAGCTGTATATGAGAGGATTTGAAGAAAGGAAAGGTAAGGGGGAAATGATGTAATTATATTACAATCTCAAAAAATAAAAGAAATAATTTTTTTAAAAGACTCACCCACAAATCAGAAAATATGAAAAAGGAGACAAATGAAAATTTATGAGTTGCCAAAATACAACATGTAAATTTAAGAAAATGTTGAATGCTCTTAACATCAAAATAGAGATCACAAAAGAAAAGTCACAATGAGAGTTAATCACATATTGGTAGAAATTATTGGGTATAGACTGAAACTACACTGAAAAAAAAAAACTCAGAAACCACATTTGGGATGCTAAGCGAAGCCTTATCTTCCAGACCATTGTGATCTAGAAAAAGCAAAGGGATGTGGATATAAAAAAGCATACAAAAATATAGATACCAAGGAATTCCCTATTCTATGTCCCTGTATAAACATGCAAAATCAAGCGGGTTAGCTCCCCTAAGAGAATGAATATGAATGAATACATTAAAGAACAATTATGATAATATATATAAAGACAAGTAGAAGGGAAAATTACAAGTGGAAGGGGAAAAAAGCATCCAGAAAGAAATATTATAAATAATATAACCCCCACTACAGGGAGGACAACAAAGACGGCATCAGAAACTTGCTCAGAAATCCGAGAATCCAAACGAAAGTGGCGTGATGCGATGTTTATGTGTACCGATGGAGTAAAAGTGGACTGTGAAAGTGCAAATGGAATGAAAATAGTAACCAGATAAGGACAACCTCAGATAAAGAAAATTCACAGGAATGCTCACCAGCGTGCATCCTATAATCTGGTATTTCTTCAAACAGAAAGAGAATGATCAAAAGTGGAAACACTAAAAATCAGGAATTAAGAAATCAAAATGACAAGAAAAAACATGTGGGGAAGTAGACTGAGTAGATATTGATTTTTAAAAATTATCAATCAACATGAAAAGTAAAACATTTTACCTTATTTATTGTTTCTTGATTTTTGTAAAGGAAAGACAATACAATTAAATTGTATTAAGGATTTTACCTTCCAGGGAAAGTAGTAAATGTTGATACAAAAATACTACAATTGATAAATATATATGGAAGTCCCTGGGGGATTCACTTAAAAAATAATCAAAACAAATACAGTTACAGTCCAAAAGAATAAATAAGTCAAAATGAAATTACAAAAATTATAACAATGAAGAAAACAGAAAGGAGGAAAAATACAGAAGGGAAATACATCACTAATGATATCACATATGATTGAGCAATAACAAATAAAATCCAGAAACTGAACAGCAGACTAGGAAAACAATGCAATCTAGAAGAAACTTTAAAAATAAACTCAAAATGAATTTTAAAAATGAAATGTAATGTTTGGAACTGTAGAAAGGCCAGAAGGAAACAGCAACAGGCAGGAAAAAGGAACTCTTGGCATTGTCCTGGAAAATGATTTTTCCTATGATTCCCCAAATTAAAAAGAGAGAGAGAGAGAGAGAAGCCAAAACTGAAAGTAGAGATGCATTAATATAAAAGGTTTCAAATAAGTTGTCAGTACAGTTAAGACACCCTCCTGAAGGAGTGAACGTGGACATGTTTACAAACTATACACCTCTTAAGAACTTAATTTTGAAAAGTATAAAAAAAAAATTATGCAACTCGTTGAAAAAGAGAAACCCAACTACAGATGAACAAAGGACCTCAATAGATATTATTCAAAGAAAAGTATATGAACAGCCCTGTAACAACATGAAACATTGCTCAATGAATCCTGTAATCAACAGGGAAATGAAAGCTAAAAATCACAAGGCTTAGGATAGTTACTAACAAGAAGATAGCAAGGGTTGATGAAGTGAGGAGAAGGGAACATGCATGTATTGTTGGTAGTACTATCACCACCATGGAAGGCAGAATACGTTATCCAATAACTACCAGTAGGGGATGAATAAAGAAAATTTAATATATATGCTACACATAATGTATTATATATGTACTTTGTGGAATACTTTTCAGCCTTACCAAGAAAGAAATTTCACTTGCATCAGCACAGGGGACCCTGGAGGATAATAAGCCAAGGGCTTCTAGACAAGAAACAAAGCAAAAAACTGGCATCTTTAATCCCAGAACTCTGGAAGCAGAGGCAGGTGGATCTCAGAGTTCCAGGCCAGCCTGGTCTACCAAGCAAGTTTCAGGATAACCATGGATACATAAACAGACCTTGTCTCGAAAAACCAAGAACTTCAAGTATTTTCTTAGACATTGAAGGCAAGGCAGAGGCAGAATGCAGAATAGCTGTTATGATGAGCTTCCAGGTAAACAGAAGAGGCAGCTGAAGGTGCAGTTTCCATTATATTGGGATGATTACTGTTTAGATGTGTGGTAGATCATGGTGACCTAAGTTCACCATACTGTATTATATACTTCACATCTGCTCAGAGATTTTAAGTGATCTCCCTTCACCAACAAAACAGGACAAGCATTGAGAAGATGGGTTTTTTTTAGCCTGATTATGGTAATCATTTCAAAATGAATACTTATATCAAAACATTATGCTGTATGCAATAAGATTTTATTAGTCAAGCGTACCTCAAAAATAACTGGAAGATTTTTATAAAAATTAATTTTCAGATAATAACCAAGCCTGTAAATGATTATTCCAGCTTGCTCTCTCTGTGACTATGATAATACACTCTGAGCAAAAGTAACTTGCAGAAGAGAGAGTTTATTACACTTCCAGGTCACAGTCCTACACTGAGGGAAAGAAGTCAGGGAAGGATCAAAGCAGAAGCTTGAAGCAGAAATCACAGATGAACAGTGCTAACTGTCCCTCCCCTGACATTCTTATACAACCCAGGACCACCTTGCCCACTGTGGCACAGCCCACACTGGGCTAGGCCCTCCTGTGTGGACTGGCAAAAAGAAGATACACCCCCCCCCAGATAAGTCTAAATAAGGAAATTTCCCCAGAGATATTCCTTTAGATAAGTCTGGGCTGTGTCAATCTGAATCAGAGTAGAAGACTTCTCATATAAGTAGAAATTATTACCACTATAAGAATGTTTACTTTGTAAAAGTAAATCAATAAAAGGAAGGTTAATTTTCACTTCTCACGATAGCAGAAATCATTAAATCTCTACCATGTGTGCTTAATGATTAGAGAAAATAGTATATTTTATTCTGCAGAAAATGTTGCTTTTATATCTCCTTTGTTAAAAAAAAATGCAGGGAAGGCAATTTCACATGTTTTATATTAGCTGCCGGTACATTGGTTGATATAGGTCAGACGCTTGGTAAAGAAATCTTTAAGTAAAATAATGATAAAGATAGCATTGTATTAGGAAGCCTGTGAAAGCATTCTTTAGAATTTCATTCCACGTTAAGAGGAATTTTCCACCTATTTATCTTTTCAGATTAATTTTTCACACCTTTAATATCTCCCTGGAAGGCAATTACGAAATTTGAGGAAATGAGTTCACATTTGCAGAGTTTCTTCAACCATCCCTCATCAAGTGTTAGGAAATTAGAAAAGTGGGGGGTGGGGGGGTGTTTGAATGGTATTCAATTAAATCGAATGAATAATCTCCTGGGTCACATTTACACCCATTTGAAAGGGAGGAGGAAAAGCAAGCAGACACAATAAGAATTACAGTAAGGAAGAAAGAACCCGCAAACGCAGGAAGCGAAGAGAGGCCCGTTCTGAGCACACTCTGCTTGTCTTTAAGTCTCTTCAGTTTCCTTTAAAACCTGAAATGAAGAGACAGTGTGCTAATTATGCACTTTAGAAATTCTAGTAATTAGTTGACATATAAATGAATTCTATTCCATTTAAAGAATGACAACCAATGCCAAACTGAACTCTGTTTTATTTCTGTCATTTTTTTTCTAATCCCACCTTCTCTGCTTTATTACACTACAATTACAATGTTCAAATGACCTGTTTTATGTGTGATGTACTGAGCTCCTCTCTAGGACATCGACCAACAAAATATTTTTACGACCTGAAAAAGAGAATGATACCATAATGGAAACAGAAACCAACAAAACATGTAAGTTTCCTCATGTTTTAGTACTACATTCTGGCTATGAACATGGCCCTGCTGTTGGGATTCTGCCCTCACTCCAGCTACATGACCACACACATGCAGTTCAGGAGCTGGGAAAGGGTCTTGTGTCTTATGTCATCAGTGTGGGCTGGTGACTACATGCACGCGGCATGGTCACACAATCAGTGCATGCCTGGTATAGCTCCGTAAACCCACCTGCTCCTTAAAAATCCAGACACAGATCCCCCTCCTCCCTTCTCTGTTCTTTCTTCCCCTCCACTATCTCTTTTCTGTCTCTTTCTCTCTCTCTGCTCTTTGCATGTGCATCTCCCCCAGGCCTGGTCCTTCTGCCTCCCCCCCCACACACACACACACAAACATACAGGAGGACACATTGCCTCAGGCTACTTATATCTGGTACAGAGATGGCAGTTGCTTTGTACATGAAGGGACCCGTGTCAGATACTGGGGTGATAGAAGCACAGGCATTACCCGCACACACACACACCACTAACCGACAGGCTGAGCTGATAACTCTCACCCGTGCCTTCCAATTGGCCCAGAGACAATCTCTAAATGTTTACACAGACTCCAAATATGCTTGTCATATCCTCCTATCCCATGCTGCTATTTGGAGAGAGCATGGGCTCCTTACAGCAAAGGGAGGATCCATGTCTAACTCAGGCCAAACAATGGCCATGCTAAAAGCTTCCCACCTCCCCAAGGCTATAGGAATTATTCACTGCTGGTCTCATCAGGCCGATAGCTCCATCATCTCTAAGGGAAATAACCAGGCTGACCAGGCAGCCAGGACAGTGGCCCTCCAGGGCCAAGTCTCACCCCATCCATCTCAGGGAATCCATACAGTGCATCTCCCACCCTCACAGGAAACAATTCTGTCCTATCTACATCAGCTCTCTCACCCTAATAGTCCAACTCTGTCTCAATTTGTAAAAGCCCACCTCTGAGGACTTACAGTTCTTAAGAACAATCACTGCCTCTTGTGAGATTTGCCAAAGGACAGACCCCAATACCAGGTACAGAAGTCAGCCTTTTCCCACCCACCAGGCTAGAGGTTCCCTTCCAGGGACTGACTGGCAGCTTGATTTTTATCCAAATGCCCACTGTCAGGAGAATCAAATGTCTCCTCATGATGATGGACTCATTTTCATGTTGGGTGGAGGCATACCCTGTTTCTAATAAGCAGGCCCAGACAGTTGCAGACCTCCTTCTCCAAGAAATTATTCCTCGGTTTGGGATTCCTGCCTCCCTTCAGTCGGACAATGGCGTAGAGTTCACCTCCCAGGTTTCCCAAACACTAGCTAAGGCTCTTAACTTTCCTTGGCATTTTCATATCCCATACCGTCCTCAGGAAAGGTAGAGTGTATCAACTGGTCTTTAAAAACTATTCTTACTAAGATGTCACAGGAACTTCACCTCAACTGGGTAAGATTATTGCCTCTAGTTCTTTTCAGGCTCAGAGCTCTTCCAAAAAAAAAAAGCCTCTTTAAATTTCTATATTTGAACTAATGTATGGAAGACTGGCTCTAACACCAGGTCTTCTATCCAAACATTCAACCATTCCAGAAAGCCTGGTAACTCACCTGCTGTGTCACCTAAGGTCTATCCTGTGGAACTACGCAGAACATTCCTTACCTCAGCCATGTGACAGTCCTTGCCCAACCCCAATCTACATTGGGGACTAAGTTCTTTTTTCCCTCCAGACCAGCGCCCTTTACCACTTTCCCCTAAATGGCAGGGACCCTTCAAGGTAATTCTTGTAACCCCCACAGCTGCTAAAATCGAGGGCTTTCCCCACTGGGTCCACCTGTCTCATCTGAAACATTTTTTTCTCACCTCCATTCCAAAAAAATCTCTCTTCATACACAGTGACACAGACAAGGCCCTACTCCCTCAAGTTCCAGAGGACACGAGGATCCACTGCCTTGTCACCAATTCCAGAGGAATGAGGTATCACCACAGAAGCTCTTCCTTTCCTAATTAACTACTCAGCTAATTGTTATAGGACCACCACAGAGCTGGAGGCAAAGGACCATCAGATGTATCCAGGAGGTAAGGAACAATACAGTAACAATCAAAAGGTATTTACAACCCCAGATGCAAAAAGTGTCTGGGCTCTGCAAAAGCAGACTTTACTATAACAGTCTATTACTGTTGAATGCTCTCAGCAATTGATCACCTGTGTCTCCTGAACGCTAAACTAATAAAAGAAACAGGTGCTTTAGAACAAATCTGTCTCTAATCAAGCTTATCTCTGGTAAAAATTAAGCAGAGTACTAAACACTACAATGGTCACCAGCACAAGACTTTAATTTTCTCATATGTTAATATGTTTAAAATTTTTCCCAAGATCCAGAAACTAGCTTAAACCCATCCAACAAGTCGGATCTGCTTTAAGATAAGTGCCAAACCCAAACCTTCCCAGTCTTGGGACCCCCCCCCCCTATCACCCTGGGAAGCCCCCAAAGGAAAAAAAATAATGATTCTTTTTCCTAAGGTTTTCTCTGTCTCACCTTTATCCTGTCAGACATGAGCAGCCAAAGAATTGCAAGCCAAGAAATGGACAACTCCAGGGCAGCAGATGACAGCCTACCATCCCGGGACACCTGTCTACTTCAGAAGCCCCCTTCCCTATCCCCCCAAGAGCCAACTGAAAGCAGTTTTCAGGAGAAACAATGCCCCATACCCACTCATCCTCCATCTTTTATAAAAACAAAGAGTCCAGGATTATGGGAATTCCAGCCACGCCCCCACAATCACACATGCCCCGGTGGGACACTTAGTCATTTCTGCCTAGTCATTTCCGGGTCATATGTCCTACATAACACATGTGCTTCGTGGTCAGGTAAATCATGCACAGTGTGACCACGTGATCTATGTACACGGTAGCCATGTGGGCTCATTTGTGTATGTGTGGGCTGGTCCTTAAAAGGCGGGCTCCATGCCACCCCCCTCCAACCCCTTCCTCATGTGTCCTTTTAACAGGCCTGAACATATCTGTCCCTTTCTCCCTTTATCAAACAAACTCTTGTTAGTGGGTTTTGTTGTGTTCCATGACTTTTCCTCGCAAGGTAAGAGTGCCGCTAAAACCAACACCTGCAATTAACAGACTTGTATGTGTTTGTTCCACATAGTTGGGTTGTCTAGGTAAAAGAAAGCATTATATAGCATATAAGAACACATCTAATAGAGAAACACAAATTATTAGAATATATGCTAATGAATAGTATAATATACACATTAAGTATGTTATATTCGAAGTATACATACACAGTCTATGTATAACATACACAACAAAAAAAGTCATGTTACTCATATGCCCTGTATAAAACACAACAGAATATATCCCTGGTTTAATAAAAGTTAGGTACAATGTTGCTACATTTTTGAGTAAATGTGTATACAATTAATACTACTGAAACACAAGAAAAACAAGCATAGAGAATGGATGGAGGGAATGTGATGAACACCTCTGCCGCTGGTATTTTGATCTTAAATCTGTTTATTGACAGAACACTTACTGAGGCAATTAAATAACAATTAATGTAGAGGAATGCAAATAACATTAAAGCTGAAATAAATAAGGAAACGGAAGGCTGGAGACATTGTGGAGTTGGCCCAGTGTCGGCCTAGCATGCGCAAAAACCTGGGTTCAGTCCCCAGCAACACCGAAACCAGGTGCAATGGCACAAGTCTATAATCCCCAAGCAAGGATGTAGAGGCATAGCCACTAGACGCTCCTGGTGAGTCTCCATTAGACTGAGCCCTGACTTAGAGACAAAAGACCATGTTTCAAAAAAAAAAGAAGAAGGAGGAGGAGGAGGAGGAGGAGAGAAGAAGAAGAAGAAGAAGAAGAAGAAGAAGAAGAAGAAGAAGAAGAAGAAGAAGAAGAAGAAGAAGAAGAAGAAGAAGAAGAAGAAGAAGAAGAGATTTAGAATGTAGGAAGGAATTAGCCTGGTGTAGCAAAGGGGCAGCAGTAGGTAACAAGATCCATGGCCACACTAGCCCCGGAAGTCAGCTAGGTTGCTAGTACTAGGAAGGATCTCATGCTGTTGAATGGGCCTTAACTTCAATGAAACAGCTGTTGGTTGCTGCCAACATGTCATCTCCACTCGTACTTTTGTGATTATTTGGTCATGCTGGTAACTGTCCCTGCTCCATTGTGTTTCAGCTGGGGTGGAATGTTTAATTTGCTTCCCTCCCTGGAGAGCTGGCATAGTATTTTTTTGAAAAATTGGAAACTAGATTTTAAACATGATCCTTACACCCATCGATAAGCATAGCTACCACCCCTCATCAAAAAAGCCTAGCTTTATAGTAAGTGGAGACCATCACACAACTGGATAAAATTCATAGATCAACAGATGGTGCAGAACCCAGCACCAATGGATACATCTGTGTCATAACTCCCATGTCTATGGCATGGAGGAAGAGGCTATAGAAAGATTTTAAGAGACAAAATGCTAGGAAATCTGCTGCCATGGACTGGCCCACCAGGAGTACCATGCCCGTAGAAGAATCAGGGCTTGGGTAGTTAAGAAGGCAAGGATTCGGCAAATGACAGCAGATTCAAACCAGAATCCCTTCCCCTTACAGGCGTAAAAGTACAAGAGTCCATATTCCAGCAGGTAAAAACGTTTTATATTAGAATAGATATGTGGTGGAAGAACTGAAGAAAGACTTAGAGAGGGTCTGCAGCATCCAAATTGGCCAAGTGGGTCAGGAGAACCAGAAAAATAGAAATGTAAACGGCTGAGATAAGATGAAGGACACAGCTGCAACTGCAAAGAAGTCTGCACAAGTCTAGGGACTGTACTAAGTTTAAAAAACACAGACTGCTCTTTGGGTCATAAAGTTCTTGTGGGTGAAGGGATATGTCGAGCGCCGATTAATAATTGTGTGCTTGCTGTTTTTTAAAGATGATGTAATTGAATGATTGCCAAGCTCTTGTTGTTCCTTGTATGACTTGATAGTTTTCTTTTCTGTATATAAACTGCTGATTTGCAGAAGTAAAATTGCATTCAAACCACTTCTGAGTGTGTTGTCTATCTGTCATTTGCCGAATCCTTGCCTTCCTGACTACCCAAGCCCTGGTTCTCCAATAGTTGTGGTACCCCCATGGGCCAGTCCGTGGCAGTCTGCCATGAAACAGCTTTTACTAGAAATGACTGCATAAACAAAACCAGAATAATGATCAATGATGGTATCAACATCCACGTTATAAGAAAGGGGGAAAATCTTGTTGGGCCCTATCCTTAGACAAAGAACTAGAGGCAGCTAATGTTTTCTGGGGGAAGGAGATTATTAGTTTCTCCAAGCGATGTGCCTTCTTATTGGTTGTGCAATGTAGAATTGTCACCTTTGAAACCATATAAACCACAAAAGTTGACTCAGCAGGCTGTATATAGTATATATATATATGTGTGTGTGTGTGTGTGTGTGTGTGTGTGTGTGTGTGTATGTGTGTGTGCATGTATATGTATATGCATGTGTATATAAATGTGTGTGAATACACGCAACATAGAAACATATATATATATATATATATATATATATATATATATATATATATATATATATATATATAATCAAAGGAAGAAAGGCCATAAATATGGGAGTGAGGCATGGGAAGGTTCCCAGGGAGGAAAGTCTCTGGGAGAAGGTGGAAGGGGGAAAAGGGAGAGGCAAAGTGATGTCATTCTATTTCTATTAAAAACCATTTAAAAAAAAGAAAAAAGAAGAAAAGAAGTAAGAAAGGAAGAGAAGGAGGGAAGGAGGGAGGAAAAGAAAGAAAACACAAAATGGAGACTTTTGTATACTGCAGTATGAGTCGATATGAACATCATTATAAAATGAATGGTTAGTAAGAGCTCTCCTTTGTGACAAAAAGATAAAATTATTCATCTTAATGCATTTAATCCATCTAAAACCATCACTGCTTTTAGTAAAAGCACATTTTATTATTTTCAACAGTAGAGATTATCATTATTCAAAATTGAAACAGTGACTGAGGGAATTTGGTCATTTCTGAGCGAAAAGCCAGAACTTATTTAAAATTGCTCTAAAACTGGCTTGGATTAAAATTGTTTTCAAACTACAGTTTATAGATTTTGAAAACTTTATTCATCTTCCCAATCTCTTTTCTCATATTATCCTGAAATTATTTTTTTTTGCAAAAATTATTTTGTTCTGAGCATTTATAAAAATGTATTCTGTGAATTTCCTCTTCTTTTGAAGACACTTTAGGACCCATTTCACATTCTCTTTACAGAATTTAATAAACTCTATCTTCTTCAAAATTCAGGGTGCTCTGTACAAATAATTTAGTAGTCCTGAGCTAATTAGTTTTCCTTTAGTTCTACAACATGGCTATGCACATCAACTGAATGTAATAATAAAAGTATATTTGCAAACAGATTTAATTTAAATTTCCCAAGTTAACAAAACTGCTTTAGATATCATGAAAGGGGTAAACCATGCTTACATAAAGTAGGAAGGTTAAAGTCAAAGAAATTGCTGGTACTTCCTCCTCTGAAAATGAAACAGACCTTTTTGACATAAACAGAGAACTGTTTTATTCTGTTTTCTCTCTCACTGTGTGTGTGTGTGTATGTGTGTGTATGTGTGTGTGTGTGTGTGAATGCATCTGCTGGGGTGGTCCTTATAAAAGTGAGAGACAATTGGGAGGGCTTAGTTCTCTTCTTTCACCTGGGAATTTGAACTCAGGCTTGGTGCAAATGCTTCAAACCATTGAACCATTTCACCGGTCCCATCAACAGAGGATCAATCTGGTCCTCTGCCTGCAGATGCTGCACCCATACGTTCAACCAAATAAAGAGCAACAATATTGTGCCTTTGAGATTTCATCTCACCCCAGTCAGAATGGCAAAGATCAACAAATATCTTACCACAAACGCTGGAAAGGATCCAGCGAAGAAGAGAACCCCCATTCAGCCTGATGGGGTTGTAAGCTGGTAAAGTCACTGTGGAAATCAGTGTGGTAAAGTTTCAAAAACCTAAACAAGTTTACCCTTTCACTCAGGTATACCACTTCTTGGCATATGCCCAAAGGACTCAATGGCCTACTCCACAGACACTTGCTCTGCCACGTTTATTGCTACTCTAATCACCATAGCTAGGAAATGGAAACCACCTAGATGCCCTTCACCCCATGACAAATGGATAGTACACACGTGGTACATAAACACTGTGGGATACAACCCAGCTATAAGGAAATATGAAATCATGAACTCTGTGGGTAAATAGATGGAACAAGAAGAGATCCTATTGAGTGAGGTCACCCAGACCCAGGAAGACAAATGTCACATGTTCTCACTCATTGGAGTCTCCAAGCTACAACTCTTCAGATGTAAGTTTATATCCTGCAGAAACCAGGAAAATAAAACAATTCTAGGAAAGAGGGATTAGGAAGCAACCAAGAGAGAGAGAGACAGAGAGGAAGAGCAGGGCACAAGTGATCTGATAAGGGAAAGTGAAAGCCTTTTAGGGAGGGGGCAGGGAGGGAAATACAGGAGAGAAGAGTATAAAGAGAAGTTGCAGGGTATAAGTGATCTGACCAGGGGAAAGGAGGCTCTTTGGGGAGAAACAAGAGATAAATACAAAAGAAAGAGTGAAGGGTAAAATAATAAGGACATCTGAAAAAGTCCTAAGGATCATATTGTTAACTACCCGAAAAAAAAGTATAATGCACATAATTTTGTGTATAAATACACATATACCTTTTAAATGTAATTTTCTCATCTAGGCTGGCATGATTCCTCCAAGAGCCAAAGACCACCTAACAAAAAACCCAAACCATACTATGCATGAGAAGCTCTCCTTTAATTTATAGGTCAGGGTTATCCAAGAGACTCATAAAACATGCAGTCTATTGTTATTGTCTTTGGTTGTCCCCCCTCCCCTGAGGTGGAAGGTAAATCCCTATCACTGAAGATGCCAAGAACTTCAGATACAGGGCTCAGAACCCCCTGAACAGGAACTAGCCTGAATGCCCCCTCCCTAATGACTAGCGTTCCTGGTCTTGAAGTTATCATGTAACTTCCAAAGGAGAGACGCAACCCACAGCCTTATCCAGCTTGACCAGTATAGCACCAGAAGCCTAAGGGGCAGTAGTGGCATGCATAGCTTGGGAGTAACCATTGAATCTAATTGAATGTAAGATCTAATTAATATCTAATTGAATGTAAGATCTGCTCAACAAGAGGGAAATCGTGCCTGGTAATCTAAACCTAGTTACCTACTCAATGAGAGTAAGATCACAGGTATTGGAGGAGAATCTACAACCAGCATAAGGCCTAAGCACACACTAAACAGTTGTCCTTAGACACACAAATAAGTACAGTCTCCATCTCTCATCAAGGAACCTCCCCATTGCAACAAACAAGAGACCATGATAGAAAGTCAAAACCCATCAAAATGCAGAGTAGTGTTGCCCAGTCCCAGTAGCTACATCTACAAAACACTCCTCTACCTAATAGCTAACATCTAAGGCTCACCGGAAACCGGGGAGTGGGGGGAAGAACGGGGAGGGACACTGAGAGCCAGAGGTTCAGGGAATTTGCTGTAAAATTGTGTCCCTAGTAATGTCAGAAGCCACACCATAAAGTCTCCTAAATGTGAGCTCAATGAGGACAACAATAGACATGCCATAGTAGATGGGAAGAAGACCATAAAGCCTCAACCCTACACAAAGAACTACAGACAATTAGGGAAGACTGAGTGGAAGACACTGTCTTCTCCAGGAAGACCACACCAACTGCTTATCGAATACAGTATAATTTTATTTTAATCTCAATCAGTAAAAGTAAAAAAAAAAGTAAGAAAACAAAGTTGCATAGGAAGTTTGCCTTGTGATTCTTTTTAAAAAAATACATTTTCTAGAATAATAAATAAATAAATAACAATAAAAATACTTTAAAATAATATATTCAATACAACAATAATCATCTCCATGTGGTTTTCACATTTTAGCTGCATTGTTATCCAGAAATAATTTAAAGTGTGAAACATTTTGAGTTTAGGTGATATATACTACAAACAGATATATTCTCACACCACAACATAGATTTTATACATACATATCATAAGTAGAAAAATACTTATTACTGTGAACCTACCAAACAGCTCACTTTAACCTAATCTACTTTAAATTGCTTAGAATTTTTAATTAGTCTACTGTTGAACAAAATTTCCTAACTGAAATACTATTTTGTAATGAAGTGTCAGCTACCTCATAATTTAATTATATGAACTTTTAAAAAATAGGATAAAATGCAAACCTACAGAATCCTGTGCTAATAAATAATGACCTAAAAGCACAATATAGAGAAACTGACACCTTACCCTGGTTGGCTTGAAGCTACGGGTCATTCTTTTTGCCTGGAAACATGAAAAGTATGTCATATATATGACCTATACATGGGACACAAGGTGAGCATGTACATGCGGATATAAACACACACACACACACACACACACACACACACACACACACACACACACTCCAAATTACCTTGGCCCTGTAACAAATCTGAGAGGTTTCTTTTGCTCTGAGTAGACAGAAGCCATAGACAACTAGCAGTTCCCAAGACTTTGATTACCAGAGGCTTAGGGGCTGAATTTTAAATGGAAGAGCTCTATGCTTTGAGAACCAGACAAATACGACTCTCAGCTCCCAAAGCTCCAGATTCATGGTTTTTGGCTCTCAGAACTACTACTACTCTGAGACTTGAGAAGCAAAGACTTACCTCTCTCTAGGCTCTAAACCAGCACTTCGGCTCTGAAGCGCTGAGCTTTGGGTGTCAGGGCCTTGGGCTTTAGGCATCCTGGGTGCTGACTGGCTCTCTGGCACTTCCGGTGGCAGAGCTTTCAAGCTCCTCCAAAGCCCCACAATCGAAGCTCTTTGCTATCACCTCTTCCTTCTACACTCTCAGCAATCACAGCTTTCCCCCTGCCGCCTGCTTGGTACCCTTTCAGCATGTCTGCTGTCCTTCAGTCTCTGTCTGTCTGTCTGTCTGTCTGTCTGTCTGTCTGTCTTTCTATCTCTCTCTCTCTCCTTGTTAGTAGCTCACCCTACTTTGCCTGTAAAAAGATCACAAACAGGCAGAGAAACCACTTGGAGAAGTTGAATTGTGACCTTCTGATACCCATTAAGGGGGGAGTGATGGGTGGTGGACCCCAGAAGCAAAGCATCAGGACTGACAGGATGAGAATGTGGCTTATGCTGGCTGAGGTGTGGTGGGATGGTATTACTCCCAACCAACTGGGGGCAAGAGAAGCAGCTCAGAAGAACTTACGAAGGGTCCTCTGGAAGTTCCAGGCCATAGTCACCGTAGCCACCTTAGCTCACCCTAAACTGCCCTGTGCCTGCAGCAGTCATAACAAAAGCCAGTCGCTGTCATGACAATTGTGGGGATTTCTGTGGCTGGAGTCCTGACTTCTCGTGGGCACCTCAGGCTAAATTAAAACCCTCTCACATCTGTGGCTGGTTTGCACTCCTCAGAGTGGCTTTGGGGAGATGAAAACAGCTAAGATATTGTTGATGACAGCTCCACAGGGAGATGATGTGGGGGCCGCTTGACTGACAGCTCTTGCAGAATTGGCAGGGGCTGAATGTGTGGCTGCCACTGCCTAGTAGAACTTCCCAAGTGGCAGCCACGTCCCTTGAAACCCTTCTTTGGTCATGGCCACGGGGATAACCATGGTGGCTATGCTTCTGGCTTTTGCCCAAGTCGCCCTTAGGCAATCCTTAAGTTCTACTCTGGCCTGTTGCTGCAGCAGTGGCGACTGGGGATTGACAGATGTCAATCAAATGACCCAATGGCTAGCTCCTATAGCATCCTTCATTTAAAGTAGAAAGGTGTGTGTGTGTGTGTGTGTGTGTGTGTGTGTGTGGTATTTAATAATGTTTTGTTTTTTATTTTGATTTATGAGCATTGCGGGAAGCTCACAGGGGAACTATTAGGAAGTTAACCTTGTCTAGTGCTTAACTACCCAATGCCCTAAGAGAACTGGATCCTCCCACTCTGTCTCAGTATGAAGCTCTCACCATATCACCATTCTCTGCCAATAATCTGAACCACTCTCACAATTACGAGTTTTTAGTGATACATTCCAGTAAAATTCAAACTTTTTACTAGTGGTGTGATGTCTAATTATATAGAAGCTGTTTAAGACATTTGTGGGGCTGGGAAACACTGAGAGTGAGAGAAATGATCTTCCTGAGGGAAACCCTCCCCAGCTGGTTATTCATTGCAAAGCGGTCAGCCCAGAGGTCATCATATACGTACAGCATACTGGTAGCATTATATACAACAAGCAGGTTATTTGTATTTATGTACGGATGGACGTAACAATAAAAATTGAAGATGTCCGTCATTGGAGGGAAGGTGAAAACAATGTCACAACAAGTCCGCATATGAAAACTGAACTAAAAATGTGAACATTGTGAAAAATGTACCCTTATCGTTCCATCCCTGTGCTTGATTTCACCACATGTTCTTTTCATTTCTTCATCTCAAATGCTGCAGATGTGCTGACTAAACAAATCCATAAACCTCGTGATGGGGTGGAGGGTAGCTCTGACAGCAACAGCACTCAGTGCTCTTCCAGAGGTCGTCAGTTTTGTTGGCAGCAGCCCTATCACGTGGTTCACAACTACATCTACGTCAAGTTCTAGGGAACACTCTTCTGGCCTCCATGGGTACACGCACACATTTAGTACACATATACACACGCATAGACGGTTTTGTTTCTTTGTTTGTTTTGCTTTGTTGGTTTTTGTTTGTTTGTTTTTTGAGACAGGGTTTCGCATAGAGATTTAAAACAAAGCAAAACAAAAAACTAAGCCAGGTGGTGGCACACACCTTGAATCCCACCACTCCAAAGGCAGAGGGAGATCTCTGAGTTGGAGGCCAGCCTGATCTACAGAGGAAGTTCCAGGACAGCCAGGGCTACACAGAGAAACTCTGTCTCAAAAGACCAAACACAGAATACAAAACAAAAAAAAAACAAAAATAAATCTTTTAAATTTTATAAAGTGGGTGACCAAGATTATATCACATTTTTGTTTGTCACTTAGTATTTTGTGTATCCTTTTCTTGCTTTGGCTGGTTTGATTAATGTTTCTCAGATTGAACACATCTATAATTTACATTAATTTGTGACCTTAATTCTTCTAAAGTATTTACAAGTATTCATGGTTTAAAATTGTGCCTCACTATTTTTCTTTGGTTTGTTTTAAATATTATCCATTACCAAGTCTTTGACTTTCAGTTTCAAGTCGCTTATACTATATGTGCAGAGATATATTCTCTATCCATTACTCTCCTGCCCCCTCAATCTCCTTCTTCACCTCCTCTCACAGTAATGCAGTAATTGTTCAGTCAATCCTTCTGGCCCTCGTGCCAAAGAAACGATCTTGAGCACTTAGAAGTGAGTGATCACTGAGTCACAAATTGGCCCCAGCTCTACAGCTCCCTCAGCTGGGCATTTGAAGACACTGCTATTTTTTATGCTTCCCCCCACCTTAAAATGCTAATATCAGAAATACATACACCAGAGAATAATCACACCATGTATATGATATTAAATGTTGTATTGATGTAAGCAAATTATTGTAGATGATCAGCTGCTAACAGCCTGTTATTTAAAGCTGAATGAAATTAACATATTTTTTATAACTTAATTAAATAAGTAACACAAACTCACAGGTCCTAGAGTAGCTGATGTGCAGCCTTATTTTTCTGTGGGTTAGCAGGAGGTTAGTTTGTCTCACTGCTTTAATACAGGAAGGTCATTCTACTGGAGTAATGATTTATTTACCATTGTATCACAGGGAGGAAGAAATTATTTCAGACCTTTAATAATTTGAGAACATGGTATGGAAGGATTTCAGAAGGAAGAACTAACCTGTGTTAAAGCAACAGACACCTTGACCCTTCATTAAAAACATAAGCTTCTAGGATTGATAAAGGAGCCTACAAAAATCAGTGATATTAAGCCATATGAGCAGACAAAAGGATGATTATTTTTAAGGAAATATATCACTTAGATAATAATTGAAAGCCTTTAGCTTCATAGAAGAGTAGACTACGGATTTCATGTTTACACATTATCCTGAAAGGAACAATGCAAGGCTAAAATAAATTTTGACAAGTGATCTATCTTTGATAGATGGAAATGAAGAGAATCATAGGAAAATGGAAACTTTCCCAACTTGTGGTTGACTTGTGAATCTCCGATGTTTCTGAAAATGTAATCTGTTGCTTTTGCTAATGTATCTATTTATTTTTGTTTCTATTCTGTTTATTTACTCCTTTACAGCCAAGGTCGGCCCTCTTAGAATAAGATGTAAACTGTATCGCCTATCATATTCTGCGTAAAGTTTTATTTGTATACAAGTAAAATATTGGAACCAACACCATTTATTAATGACTGTTTTCTCAGATGTTTTAATGTAACCCCGTGCTTACATCTGTTTCTGTACTATCTTTTTGTATTCTTGAATACTTCTATGTTCAACTCTCTCATACATGAACTTAATCCTGTAGGTTTTAGGTTTATCTACTTATTTTCAGCATTCAAATTTCCCCTGTTCTTTTCCCACTTTTCTCTGTATGGAATCAATTAAGGTACGTCCACAGCCCACTTCATTGGGAAATAATTGGAACTGAAAATACATTTTTGTATAGTGAGAAATTGGAATCATTGATATATTTCCTTGTTTTCTAGTAAACTGTGTTTTCTTGTATTTGTTGATGTCTACTTTTTTTTGTATTTTATAGGTGATAATTGAATGTTCACATTTAAATAATTCTACCCTCATTTTACAATCTCTAGGCACCATCTCCTTATTTGTCTGCCATCTCAACTTAGGTTTAAAACAATGTAATTAGGGCCGGGCGTTGGTGGCGCACGCCTTTAATCCCAGCACTCGGGAGGCGGAGGCAGGCGGATCTCTGTGAGTTCGAGGCCAGCCTGGGCTACCAAGTGAGCTCCAGGAAAGGCGCAAAGCTACACAGAGAAACCCTGTCTCGAAAAACCAAAAAAAAAAAAAAAAAAAAACAATGTAATTAAAAAAAAATACCAAAGTAGAAGTGGTAGCTCATGTCTGTAGTCTCAGTTCTCCAAGCTGAGGCATCAGGACTGTAATGAGTCTGAGGCCAGCTTGGTCTACATAATAAGTTCCAAGTCAGCCTGCAGTGTAGACCCTGGATTATTTTTTTTCATTGATGCTGCAACAAAATATCTGACTATGGCGATATTTCATTTGTGCTGAAATGTTATTTTATTTGCATTTTAATAAATAAATTTGCCTGGGGATCAGAGGTCAAAGCAAGTCATAAGCAGAGTCAGATGGTGGTAGCACAAGCCCTTAATCCAATCACCTGGCAGGCAGAGTCTCTGTGTGGTCAAGGACACAGCCAAGCATGGTGACATGAACCTTTAATCCCAGTACCAACCATAGAGACCTGGAGGGCTGTATAGACAGGCAGTGATGAGGAAGTCATGTGGTTGGGTTTAGAGCCAATGAGAAGGCAGAACAGAAAGGCAATAAAAAGACAAGTCAGACAGGCAGAAGCTCTCTCTGGGGAAGCTACTGCTGGTGGTAAGATAAGGTAGTTGTGGCTCTTGCTCTGATCTCTTTGGCTATTAACTCTGTATTTGGCTCTGTGTTTCTTATTTAATAAGATTGTTTAGAAATTCATTTACAACTGAACAGCAGCTTAAATGAAAATTTTATTTTGGCTTAAAGTTCTAGAGGTAACAGTCTTTGGGGCCAAGAAGATACAGTGGAAGAAGCAGGAGGTTCCAAGACCACTTTGATTCCACAGTCAAGATGTAGAGAGGAGGGTTGAATTATTGTACTCGGCCAGCCTTTGTCCTTTTTTATACTCAATCCAAGACTCCAGCCCACATAACAGTACATCCCTATCACGGTGTGTCTTCCCACCTCATTTAACTTAATCCAGATGATACCTCACAGGCATGCCTGGGGATCAGTTTTATTAAGTTCACAATCAGGATGAAACATCACAAACTCTGCCACAAACTGGAAACAAAGGAAACCATTACTGTAATGATAATTGTGCACAGTTTTCATCCCCAGTAATGTTTATTTTTTCTTCATCTCTGTTTGCTCATTCTGATTTAATTTTGGTCCATTATCTGTTGTTTTTGACATGCTAATTTCTGCTGCTGCTATTATTTTATTTCAAGATCTTTGTACTTCCTTGGATTTCTTGAGTTGTGTGGTTGATGTAGTTCTAAACATGGCCCCAAATCCGTCTTTACTTTTAAGACACACACTTTTTGTTTCTTTGTTTTATTGTATATGCCATCATAATTTGGAGGGATGTTTATGCTGTTTTTGTATTTTACTTGAAATATAGAGAACAGAAAGTTGTGAATGTCAGATTAGCATGTAGGGTGGTTTTGATATGTGTACAAACTGTACAATGTTTAAGTTGGGTTAAACACATCTTTCTCCCTTAACATTTGGAATTTATTAATGATGCAAGCATTCAAAACCCTTTCTTGCCTTTTGAAAAGAGTAGTACAGTTGCTCATAACCATCCAACCACGCAACAGTAGAGCTGGATATCTTACTCCTACCTTAGCCAGCACCATGACTGATTTCTCCCACTCATCCTTCACCCTCTATTTTCCTCGGCCTCTAGAAACTGACATTCTTCTCTCAATTTCCATTAGCTCCACTGTTCCTGTTTTATCTTTGTGGGCCTAGTTTATTTCATATATCGTAATGATTCCCAGTTCCATCCCCATTGCCACAAATGTCACTATTATTATCCAACAAACCATGCAAGTATTGATCAGACTGTGGCAAAAAGTGAACCTTTGCACCATTTTCTGGGAAAATTAAATTAGTACAGTTATGGGGAAAAACCAGCATGAAGCTGCCTCAAAAAATATTAAAGCTATAAATACCACAAGTTCCCATAATCACACTGCAGTACATCCCTAAGGGAATTGGGTCAGTCTGCTGAATGGTCAGCTGCATTCTGATGTTCTTTGTCACACTGTTTACCATAAGGAGTGGAAATATTTGTATATATTTTAACTGATAAATGCATTAAATGGAATATGGCATCTAAACACAATGTAATACCATTCTACTGTAATAAGAGTATTATTACAAATGTGCTCTTCTCACTTGACAACGTTTGATACATTATACTTTTGAATATGCTCAGTTACAATTATGTTTCAGTTTTCCTATAGCATGTCACATCAGATGATCTGATGATAACATAGATTAGAGCACTACTTATTCAGTATTTAAGATCTCTCGGCAACATTTTCATATGTTGCAAATGATTTTACTCATCCAGGATCATAGCCATCCAGAAGCTTCCTCAAGATGAGAAGGTTTTTATTTTAAATTTATATCATCTATAACACTATCTTCCTTTCAATGCTGTTTTTATTCAAATAATATCTCACTAATGAATATAAGTTGGTGACTTCAATGAATCACCACTCATGCCACAATAACCAAAGAAGACACTTTTCTAGAAAGTCTAGCACACTTGTGAAAGGAGCAGACACTAGAAAGATGCACCTTGAGTTCAAGATAAATGCAGCTTCTTTATTCATGAGTGATGTCAACAAATTGGCTTAGTTTTTGTTTCCCAGTTTAGATTTCTGAGAAATGGGTATTTTGATGGCATGTTCCACATGTTGAATTACACTGCCATTTGGAATTATGTCTGGCACATAAATTCCTCAGTACTGTGGAGTTATTAAGCGTTTGTCATGTGTAAGATGTTCTAAGCATTCCCATGAGTCAATATAGTAGGTATTAACAGTATCCATTGTATTATAGGAACATGAAGCAATTATATAAAGTAATAAAATATTCTTGATTTTAGTAAAGTTATAAAAGGCATGGAATTCATTTCACAATCTTTCTAATTCCATTATTGAGTATAATAGTCTCAATAGACACATTAAATGAATGAGTTCATAGGGAGCTAAACGTGCATGAAAGTTGAGGGCATTTATAATAGTCTTTGATAGTATAAAAAACTCTCAAATGAGAGGCAGAATTTAAATAAAAATGATAGCTATCATTATAGCAATTATCCAATCAACAAACTGTAGTGTTATGGGAAAGGATAGAATACATCACCAGAATTTGATGGTTGTGTAAACCTAACTACCTAAATTAGAACTCCAAACTTTGAAACTGGGATCAGCAAACTTTCTTAAAGAACTAGGTAGAAATTGTTTTAGTCTTGCTAGACATATAATCTATACTTAAACATTTCACATCTGATGTTGCTGATAGCAGGGAATGAATGGTATGATTATATTTAAAAAACTGTACCAAATTATAAGACAGGAAATTTTGTACTGAGGGTCAGTTTTCTGGCTTCTTTAAAATACAAGGAATCATAAAAGAATGTCTTGGTAACTAATACTGACAATTATGTAAACATTCAGTGTGTACCCAATACTGTGATTTTTACATGATGCTTTATCTTAATCATTTAGATCACATCAACTCATCAGGGTACCTAAGGACACTCAGCTAGCCTATGACACACTGCAGAGTAGTTGGGTAGGAGCTTCCAGGAAGCAAATTAAAAGTACCATATAACTAAGTCCTTCTGCTCAAGATTGTGAGGAATAAATCCTGTTGTAAAACAAAACTGCATGTTAATTAGAACAATACAGTATCTGTCAGAAGTAGCCTAATGGCTTCATACAAATGCTGTCTTTGCCTTTACAGGGCTCACTACACTTCTAAGGATACAATGAAAACTCAAGTGATTTCCATACATTATACAAAATTATGGAGTAGTTAAGGGAAATCAATATTAGCAATAAAATTCTGGTTTCATAAATGAAAAATTAGTACTATTTTACATAATAGATTGTATGGTTGCAAATGTATTAATATAGTAAAGAAAATTTTTGTAAGACTGAAATCATAGCATAAAAATTGTAAATGTCATATTACAATGTTTTATTGATGAATTTAAGGTTTTTAGTTTTAAATTCATGTATAATATCCTTGTGAGATAAAAATTATATACCCAACACATATTTTTCTGAAACTCATCTTGGGAGTAATATTTTGTTTATAGTTTTCTTAGAAGTTTAATATTGTTGGCATAAGTGAGAACTCTCTGATAAATATCTGATAGACTAAAAGACTGATTAGAATGTGATTTCAGTACCTGCTGCCTATTACCTCCAGAACAGACAAATTCTCCATCTGAGTAGCATTTTGATGAAATAGTTTCAAGACAAAGTCAAACATAACACAACAAAACCACAAAAATACAATAAAAACTAGTAAACCATGGGGTTTAGAAAAAAAATCATGATGTAACTTCATTAAAGTTTTATATATTAGCAATAAAATGTAGCATGACAAGAATATGGCTTTGTTCATAAAACCGACTTCAGTGTAGGCTCATGTTATGGCTTAAGAAAGATATATGAACAGTTTGAAGAAAATTACAGGAATAAATCTTTCTTGGCGGCCCCTAAAGCTCTACAGATAGTTAAAAACAAAAACACACGAGGCAGAGAAAGTTATAAATTGCCTTGGGTTATTTTATCCTCTAAGTGTCAAGACTTGTGAATTTTATTGATATAATATTAGCATCATTGACATTTACCTCCATTAGCTACTGGTAAGACTGGGATGATGGGCAGCACAGGCCAAGCGTTAAAACTATTGACACCCCAAGTTCAGAGCATAGATTTTTAAATACTTCTATAACTGCAACCAGATAAAAGCTTCCTGATGCGGTATGTATTAAGCTAATGTTTCTAGATAATTTCTATAGAGCAAGTTCACAAAGCAAAGGTATGGTTCATTATAAGAACGTTTTGTCTTGGGTGAAAGAAATGGCTAAGATGTTAAAACCACTTGCTACAATTCCAGAGGAACTAGGTTCAGTTCCCAGCACCCACATTGGAGAGAGCTCACAAACGTCTGTGACTCTAGCTCCAGGGAATCCTATTATCTCATCTGATCCACAGGTACACACACACACACACACACACACACACACATACACACACACACACACACCATAACTTTAAAATACACACACACACACACACACACACACACACACACACACACACACACACCATAACTTTAAAATACACACACACCATAACTTTAAAATACACACACACACACACACACACACACAAACCATAACTTTAAAATATCTTTAAGAAATTCATTTCCTTTTCTTGTCTACAAGTTTTAGGATGACTTTTCCTTGCTTCCTGATAAGAATGGGGCCATTGAGATTTAATTTTTATTCATTTTCTTGTATTATTGTTGTTAATGAGAGCAAAGAAGAGAAAGATGATCTACCTCAAACCTTCAGCTAAACAACATGGCTGGCCTAGCATCCTTTCGGGTGTTTACCTCTATTTCTTTTCCAATTATGAACTCTAGCTTTTAGTTTTTGACCTGAAATGATGAGCTCTCAATTTCCACTCAGTTTTTCCTAGTCCTCATCTTGCTTTTATTGTTTTGTTTGTATCTGTTTTTCATTTTGATGCTGGTAACTGAGGGATAGCTTATACGTTCAATTTTGTCCCCATGTCAACAAATCTTAGTCGCTAAAGTTCATGACTTCTCAACAATTTGAAAAGTAAATTTGAATGAAAAAAATGAAAACAAAATAATAAAGGATAAATTTTTCAGGGATTCCTTGAAATTTTCAGAGAAATAATTCTGTCAATGTATTATTTTGTCTCAAATGCATACATGTGCACAGATGACATTTATTTTTAATCCAACACAAACAGAAAGTACCCTGCATAAAGTCCTGACTGCTCTCATTTGCTTTCTATACCCGCCTGCTGATTTCTCTTCTGCAGAAAGATGAATTGGATCTTTGCCTCTCTATTGTCTGACATGTTATTTCTACATGAAAGGAGGCAACCTTTGTAATTTTCCAGTTCTACCTTACAACATACATTTCTTTGAAGGAGATAGGAATATTTCATAAAAACAATTTCTTTGGAAATATCACAGCAACTCTAGTCATTCCTCTGTATAACTCATTTTCAGTAAAAGGAACACATCATGCCATCCAGTTAATGTAACTTCCAACTTAGATTTTTAAATATTCCTTTGTGTGATGCTTTGGAAAGTCTCTGCTTTGACTGTCATTAGCTGTACATCTGGTCCAAAATATTCTCCACATGTTGCTTGCTGAAAAGGAAGTTTGCAAAAACTGTAACCCGTGACTCAATGGAATATTAGTAAACTGTTTCAGTTATCCATGGTCATTTAAAATGTCCATATGGGTTTGTCAATACAGCTTTTGCGATGTAACAAATTAATATATTTACTTCATCTTAATTCACGGACAGATGGCATGAACAGGATTGAGTGATGCACTGGGCTATCCCTCAGCTTGTCAAGACTTATTTACAGTGCAAGAGCCATTCTCCCATGGCTGATTATCTGCTTCATTTAGTAGAAAGGAAATTAACCTCTGGTTTCCATGCTGATGACTCAGCAGGTAATGAACCACAAATGCTAAAAAGTCTCCCAAAAAGGACTTGGTCTTCAAATCTAACAAGACCTATTACAAGCTAAATTGCTTTATTGGACCCAAGAGATAGAATTAATTATTTTAGCTTAGTAGTTAGAATAATAAAATTTGGAGAAGGATTGAAATAATTTATTTTCTAGCACTAAGTAGAAGTTGCTATTTTAAGGGGTATTTTCACATAACTGGATAAAAAACACTGGGGCTTGTAATGCAGCTGATGTAGAGAAGACTGTTTCGATGTTCCAGTGCCATGAAGCACAGATTTCAAAGCCATATGTTCGATGTCACTTCACCCTTAATGGAAGACAAGCCCAACAGAAAATGCTACCAGTTCAAAACATGATTCGAAATGAAGAAAACTTCCATATTTTTGTGGACACAAAAGTCACTTACGCTCATATACCAAGCTGTTCTATCGCCTGAGTGACACCCATAAGAACTTTCTTACCTTACCAATACACAGTAATGCTATCAAGGAAAATATAATTGTATGATAAATGAGCATGAGACTATTTTTTTAAAGACAAAATCCCTTGATATAGTCCATGCTGGCATTAAACTCCTGAACATCTTGCTTCAGTTTCTTAAATACTGAAATAATAGGTATGGTGAAGAAATACTTTGATCTACAGGTTAATAAACAGCTGGAGAACGTTAGTACAATAGCTACTTTTGACAAATATGTTTTTATAGATACATTACATAGATGTTGTCTCACAAGAAGAGAGCAACACAGAAAAAGTTAATCTGCACACATGTAGACCTAAATGCTGTGAGTGGAACTACAGGACTTCCACATGTTGATACAGAAGAAAGATTAATGTTTGATGCCATGAAAGTAATTGAGGAGTGGGACTTACTAATTTAAGAAACTAGCTCTATAAATAAGTGAATAAATAAATAAATAAATAAATAAATAAATAAATAATAAGAGTTGCTGAGAATAAAAAGACAAGCCACATATCAGTAGAAAATATCTGTAAACACTTAACAGTAAAAGCATCTTCATCCAAAGTATACTGAGAATCCCAAAATAAAAGAGAATGAAATCAACTACTTGATTAAAATTGGATAAAGCATCTCAATGCCAAAAGGATAGCATAAAAGCATATAAACAGACAGCATTCTATGTCAGTAAGGAACATCTTTTCAGAGTTAAAACAACAAAAAATACCACTATATACCCAAACAAATGGATATGAACCCCAGTTCCTTCCTACCTTTTTGTGATGAGAAATGTTTTTGCAACTTGAAGAGCAGCTTGGCAGCTGGATATATTGCCAAGCTGCCATAAAATTAGGCAACCACATTCCTTGACATTTTCCACAATGAATTAAAAACCATTGTCCTCATATAATCCTAAACACAAATTTTAAGCATCTTGATTTATAATTGCAAAACATTGACATAGCCAGATATCTTCAGGTAAAAAAAAAAACGTACCTAGATCTCCTCAGGTAAGAAATATCTAAATTATAGATTTTTCTTGCATAGAGACAACATGTACAATAAACTTCAACACTGAAAATGAACATATGTTCAAACCAAAAATACACAGGAACCACAAGTGAACATTGTTAGGTGAAATTAGCCAGTCGTAAAATTCTGTACAATTAGTGTCATCCTATGGGATCCAAAATATATAATAGTATGGAAAAATAAAACTATAGGGTCAGTATAGTTTTCTGTACTGTCTTCTCAGTGGTTGACCAACTCCACAGATATTCCACTCAAAGCATAAACCCTAAGAACAGATTTGAAAGAACAGTAAACATGTTAACATCCACTCTTCAGCTTTCCTGTAAACAGAATTGTGATCTAAAAAATAAAGTCCACATTGAGTAGAAAAAGTAGATCTAAGCAAAATTTCATTTCAACATAGGGTTCTGTAATCTAGAACAACATACAACTAAAGTTAAGTATGTTTTTAAAGTCATGATTAAAGGTGTTCTGTGAAACATTCAAAATCTCGAGGTAATTGCAGTAAAATCTATTAAATCATGTCCAAGACTTTGGGTAAAAAGCTGACAGACTTAAATTTCCAATTACCATGGTTTAGTTATGGGAGATAAACCATGTGATGTGGTGGTAATCTAATTGTATTGAAATATTATTTTGATTTGTACTGAAATATTAATTTGATTGTATGTTAATAAATAAAGTTGTCTGGGGGTCAGAGCTATTAGAGCCATAGCAAGAGTGTGGCGGTGGTGGCACACGCCTTTAATCCCATAGATATCTGTGTGTTCAGGGTCAGAGCTATTAGAGCCATAGCAAGAGTGTGGCGGTGGTGGCACACGCCTTTAATCCCATAAGATCTCTGTGTGTTCAGGGATACAGCCAGCATTGGAGACATATGCCTTTAAGACCTAGGGGGCTGTACATTCAGACAGTGACGAGGCAGTCATGTGTTTGGGTTTACAACCAATGAGAAGGCAGAACAACATACTTTAAAAATACGAACCGAGAGGAAGTAGGTCTCTTTTCGCGAAGCTGGGACAGCAGGAGGAAGGGTGAGATTTTAGCTCTGAGCTCTGACCTCTCGGCTTTCTCTTTTACATTGTTTCTGTGTTTCTTATTTAATAAGACGGTTGGTTACATCTACATCTGGCGCCCAACGTGACAAGAATCCATTAAAAACTGCTTGGCTTGGCGGCAGGTCCGCTTTCCCGCAAGGGCGGCAGGCGGCCCGCGGCGGCGGCGGCGGCGGCGGCGGCAGCGGCGGCACACGGCTGCCGGCGGCGATCGGCTTCTTAGTCCGAGCTGCTGGCGTCCTAGTCCGGGTAGCAACTTCTAGCCCGGGCCTAGGTCTGTGAGCAGCTTGCCTAAAGCCGGTGCTACAAACAACTCAGACCTGCCCTGCCGAACAGGGCCCTGTCTGTAAAGCTAACGCACGTGGTCGGAGCTTAAGGAAGCCAGACCCAAGCCTTGACTCGGCACAAGAGGGAACACGTGGCTGCATTTAAGCTTTAGCCGGCTACGCTTTCTTGTGCGTTCTCTCTTTCCTCTCTCTCTCTCTCTCTCTCTCTCTCTCTCTCTCTCTCTCTCTCTGGATTTACACCTGGGACACTAGGTGGCTGCTTTGAAAATCCCCTCGGATTTCTACTGTTCTACGCAGATTTGGTAAGTCATAATATATCAGATATTTTAAAGGAAACTATCTAAAAGAGAATTTTTTTCCACATTAAAAAACAAATGGGTTTTATGTGTACATTGGAAGAAAATTGGTTTTTGTTCGAAATTTTAGGCAGTCTGGCAATGGAACAACTATATAATATTAGTATTGGTGGAATTATGCACCTCATCACTATAATAATCCACATTTTAATATTTAAAAAGATAGTCAATTTAAGTGCCAGGATAACAGCGTTAGAAGAACTTGTTAAACCTGTAAAAATTCAGACAGAAGAAATTAACAGTGAAGTTGTTTCAAGTCGGGATCATAAGGTTGCAGAAAGAAAGCCTGTTTTCACACAGTCACCCTTAATTTATCCTGTAACAGTACAGCAGATGCCTGATCAAATGGCTACACAAAATACTTGGGCTCCAATTGAAATGTTGGATTTAAAAAGGTTTAAGGAGGCAATAGTATCTTATGGCATGCATTCCCCATATGTAAAGCAAATGTTAAACACTTGGTCAACATATAATAGGATAGTACCACAGGACTGGCGGGACCTCGCACAAGGTGTTCTGGAACCCAGCCAGAGACTTCAATTTCTGACTTGGTTTAAGGAGGAGGTTAAAAACATAGAAAAACAATGGAGGGATAAAGGAGTACAAGTTTGCCAGGATCAGCTTATGGGCGAAGGCCAGTATGCTTCAGCACAAGCACAATGTTTATATGATGTCCAAACCCTAATTTTATGTCGAACGGCAGCCTTGAATGCATGGGACAAAGTTGAGGAACCATGAAAAAAATCTGAGTCATTTACAAAGGTGAAGCAAGGCCCAAAAGAGTCTTTTACAGATTTTTTACAAAGACTGGCTTCAGCAGTAAAGAGAACGGTCTCGGATTCAGAAGCTGGTAAGGCAATAATTGAATCTTTGGCCTTTGAGAATGCGAATGCAGCATGCAAAAGAATAATCAGGCCATTAAGGGCAAGATCTGCACCTATGGAAGATTGGATTAGAGAAACAATTAATGTTGAAGCTGATGAGCATGATGATACATGGGTAGGAGAAGTAATTTCAAAAGGTTTGAGGAGTGTTAGATGTTTTGGATGTGGAAAGCAAGGACATTTGAAAAGGGACTGTAGACAGGTCATTTCCAGAAACAATGTTTCTTCAAGGAACAATGGCAACAGAATGCCCCTTCCTTCTGGAGTATGCAGAAGGTGTGGTAAGGGAAAACACTGGACCAACGAATGTAGATCAACAAAGGACAGACAGGGTAATCCTTTGCCTCAGTCTTCGGGAAACTCCCAGAGGGGCCTCAGGCAGGCCCCCAGTGCAAATCCAGTTCAAACCTTTCCGGCAGCCATAGAGGAAATGCCTGCTCTGGAGAGCGATTAAATAACCAAATGCCTATTGGAATAAATCATGCTGGTCAGAATGATGAAACAGAGAGAATAGAAAATTCAGGAGAAAACATAAAGAAAATTTTTTGGCAAACTTCTATTAATGAACAAAGACCAAAATTAACGATAAAAATAAATGGTGTTTTGTTGTCTGGTCTGGTAGACACAGGTGCGGACGTTACCATAATTGCACCAGAATTTTGGCATCCAACTTGGCCTCTTCAGGAGGTAAACGTTCAACTGTTAGGAATTGGGACATTATCTCAGGTGAAACAGAGTGCAAGATGGCTCGAATGTATAGGTCCAGAAGGACAGAGAGGAAAATTAAAACCATATGTGGCTAACATAACTATGAACCTGTGGGGTCGAGACTTGTTGCAACAATGGAATACTCAGATTAACATCCCTCCAATCTCAGAAACAAATCATAAACTAGCACATGTTACTGAGAGAAATATTAGAAGATATTGTTCTAATGAGTGGTCACCAGCCATCCATATTATACAAGAACAGGGCACAATAACTGATGATCTTCCAAAGACACCAACAGCTCTACCTTTAAAATGGTTAACAGACAAGCCTGTATGGGTCCAGCAATGGCCTTTAACAACAGAGAAACTCCAGGCTTTAGAAGAGCTGGTAGAAGAACAGTTAAATGCTCAGCATATTGAAGAATCAACCAGCCCTTGGAATTCTCCTGTATTTGTTATTAAAAAGAAATCTGGTAAATGGAGAATGGTAACAGACCTTAGGGCAATTAACAAAGTAATTCAGCCAATGGGTTCTCTACAATCTGGGATGCCTTTGCCTACTCTGTTACCAAAAGGATGGCCTCTCATAGTTATTGATTTAAAAGACTGTTTCTTTTCAATACCCTTACAAGAAAAAGACAAAGAAAGATTTGCTTTTACAGTGCCTACTTATAATAATTCTCAACCGGTTAAAAGATTTCAATGGAGGGTCCTCCCACAGGGAATGTTGAATAGCCCAACTCTGTGCCAATATTTTGTACAACAGCCATTGGAAGTGATACGTAAAAAATTTCCTAAATCTATAATTTATCATTATATGGACGATATTTTACTAGCTGACTCAAATGCAGATACTTTAGAAATAATGTTTGAAGAAGTAAAGAAAATTTTGCCTCGCTGGGGATTACAAATTGCTCCTGAAAAGATACAAAGAGGAGATTCTATTAATTATTTAGGATATAAAATAGAGCTACAAAAAATTAGACCCCAAAAGGTGCAAATTCAGAGAGATAGACTACAGACTCTTAATGACTTTCAAAGATTATTTGGAGATATTTCTCATCTACGAACTATTGTTGGGGTAAAAAATGATGAACTGACTAATTTGTTCAAAACCTTAGAAGGTGACAAGGACTTAAATAGTCCAAGAGAATTATCACCTGAAGCTGAGAAAGAATTAGCATTGGTAGAAAAGAAAGTGCATGAAGGACACGTGAATCGTATTGATCCAAAGCTGGATTGCATTTTGGTTATCTTACCTTCTAGGCGTTCTCCTACTGGAATATTAATGCAGAGGGAAGATATTATATTGGAATGGATATTTTTACCAAATAAACCAAATAAAAAATTAAAAACTTATGTGGAAAAAATCTCTGACTTGATTTACAAAGGAAAATTGAGACTTCGTCAATTAGCAGGCATAGACCCAGCAGAAATTGTCGTACCATTAACTAAGGAGGACATTGAAAAATTATGGACAGAAAGTGAACCTTGGCAAAGAGCTTGCAGTAATTTTTTGGGAGAAATTAACAGCAAATATCCCAAAAGCAATAGAATTGATCTTATAAAGAGAGCTGAATGGATCTTGCCTCGAATTGTACGGCAAAAACCCATATCTGGAGTTCGTACATTTTATACAGATGCCAACAAAGAAGGAAAGGCAGGTTACAAATCAGAAAATTTAAGTAAAGTGGTTCAAAGTCCGTATAATTCAGTTCAAAAATCAGAATTGTATGCTATTCTGTTGGTATTAATGGATTTTTCAGAACCTCTCAACATAGTAACTGACTCTCAGTATGCTGAAAGAGTGGTGTTACATATTGAGACTGCAGAATTTATCCCTGATGCTTCAGAATTAACTTCACTATTTATTCAATTACAAGATACAATCAGGAAAAGGAATCATCCTTTATATATAACTCACATTCGATCCCATACTGGTCTGCCCGGCCCTCTAGCACAAGGCAATGATGAAATTGATAAATTATTGATAGGAAATGTGCTGGAGGCCTCAGAATTTCATAAAAAACATCACGTTAATAGTAAAGGTTTAAAAAAGGATTTTTCCATAACCTGGCAACAAGCCAAAGAAATAATAAAGAAATGTCCTACTTGTTCCTTCTACAATCAGACGCCATTACCAGCAGGATGTAACCCAAAGGGTACTCAGAGAAATGAAATCTGGCAGATGGACGTGTTTCACTTTGCAGAATTTGGAAAATTGAAATATGTATACCACACTATCGATACTTATTCAGGATTTCAATGGGCAACTGCTTTGAGTTCTGAAAAAGCTGATTCTGTAATCACTCATTTGCTAGAAGTTATGGCCATCATGGGTATACCTGCACAAATCAAAACTGACAATGCTCCATCATATGTCTCTGTTAAAATGAAACAGTTTTTTGCTTATTACAATATAAAGCATATTACAGGCATACCACATAATCCTACAGGTCAAGCAGTTATAGAAAGATCAAACAGAACTCTAAAGGATATGCTAAATAAACAGAAATGGGTAACAAAAACCCCCAGAAATAGACTGCATAATGCTCTTCTAACTTTGAATTTTCTGAATGCCAATGAGAAAGGAACAACAGCTGCAGAGAGACATTGGATAATAGAAAAAACTACAGAATTAAATCAGCCTATATACTTTAAGGATGTGCTGACCTCAGAATGGAAACCAGGGTATGTATTACATTGGGGACGTGGTTTTGCTTTTGTTTCTACAGGAGAAGATAAGCTGTGGGTACCATCAAAATTGATAAAGGTTCGATTTGAACAAGAGAGACCTCTTAATTAGAGGAGGTGATAGTTCATCAACCAGCATGAACATCCAATTTAAACTAACTTGTATCAATAACACATGCCTTTTCATTTAATCAGATAATAACTTGTCAAAAGGAAACATCCCCAAAATTAGTCTTGGGGAAAGGTTTTTGTTTTTGTCTTTTAGGAGAATGAAGGTTAAGGAATCTGAAGAACACTGGACAAATGAGACAACTGAAGAAAAGGGACAAATCATCTATCCCAAGAAACAGAGTGAAACGGTGTATGGGTATATATTATCTAAAAAAATTTTATGTCTTCCTAAATGTTTGTTTCTGCTTTTCTCTAAAGATTTAACACTATTGGTCTTCTAACAGTCCCAGTTCAATTAAAATTTAAAGCTGACTTTGGAGTTGGAGAATGGCTCTCTCCTTCTTTAAAATCAAGCATGTTGTTAAAAGGAAAATGCAAACTCCCTGTATCATGCCAGAATAAGAGCCATTTCTGCTATGGTACAGGACAAAAGCAAAATTAATTAAGGGACTATTCTATTACTAATCTCAACTCTTTGATTCTATTCTGATTCTTTAAACTGTTCTCAAAGTATAAATTTTATATCAAAATTTACAAGATTAATATATATATATACATTTTAAACTTTGTTAAGATATGAATGGTCACATAGAGTACTAACTAATTCTAGAAAAAAGGCTAGCTGCATATATATGTTTTTGTGTTCGAGTCTCTTATCAGTTTTCTGCAGGAAATCATGGCCAGGCCTAACATCAACTGAAGTCTCCAGAAAGAAGATGGGGCCCCACAACAACAACAATTCCACGTGGACAATAATAATATCATTAAGCTGACAAACATCATCCATAGATCAGCTTTGAACTACAAGGTGCTCAGAGCAAATTTGAGATGACTAGCTGAGATGATCCAGTCTCAAAGACTACTTGAATAAGGACTTGAGATAAACCCTCAACTTTGGCATTATACACAGACTGGATAATGAAGGATATAGTTACCTCTCCTAGAATTTGACAATTAACCTAAAATTTTTCTTTCAGGATAAAGAAAACTTCGCCCATACCCAGCAGGAAGCAATTTTAAGAATACGACGCCCACATTCCCAAAGAGGTGGTGTGGGGCGGGTGGTTTTTTGGTCTTTTTAATGGGTTCTGGGTCTGGCATAATTTTCAGTATTTAGGGGGGTTGGTTACAAGTTATTGTCAAGGGTTAGGAAAAAGGCTAAGCAAAGGAGATTAGATTTAAGGTTCTTGTTTAAAAAAAAAAAGAAAGAAAGAAAGAAGGAAAGAAAGAAAGAAAGAAAAAAAAAGAAAGAAAAGAAAAAGACAATTACTAGTTTTAAATACTTTACATTGGATTGAATTGTTTTATATTGTACACAAATTTGAAACTGATATTGTTAGAAAATGCTATATGTATATTTCTAATTGTATTTATTCCATCCATTTAACAATGTAATGCAAATTTCTGATCCTTGAATGTTATTATTATCAACTATTAGGATATAAAGAAATGAAAGCTAGTAGTTAGACATTATCATAGAACTTGTAGTCATATTAGATATGTTTTAAAAATTGAGCAGAGATGTTTTAGACAGGTCATCTTCAAACCCTTCAGAGATCTACAGAATATGGCATTTAAAATGTTTTAATAACTTAGAAAATTTTTCTTTTTTGAGACATGTCGGCTCCTGGCAGTACCAATCTACTTTAGAGAAAATATGGGCATTGAAGAAACTGCATATGAAGTCAACTTTCATTCTGGCAAAAGTTAGCCACTGGACAACAAAGTATCCTCGAATCAACAGGACAAAATGGACAGACAGATCACGAAACAAGGGACTACTGATTCTTGCCAAAACAAGTGTGGTTATGGCTTTATCAAAAGGCATCTTCTGAGGCCAGGACAATATGGCCCCATCCCTGAAGTGGCCTTCGCATCCAGAAAAGGTACGGTGCCCTTTTCTTCGAAGGCAGCTTAACAGGCAGAGGGCCGATGGATTCTGTTGTACAATGGAACAGCAGCTGAAAGCTCATGCCTCTCAAAAGTAGACTGGCATTTAATAGAGGGATGTGGAGAAGAAGGGGATGCTGAGATGAAGCCATATATACACAGCCAAGAAGAATGGACAGCTGAATTAAAAAACTGTCAACAATTTCCAGAATGTAAAATCCTGAATCATGACAGGACACTAGTGGAATTCAGGTGTTTCTGGTACGTGGACTGCTCTCACCCAATGTGAGGTTGAACTGTTGACCTTGTGTACATCCTACTTCACAAATGAGTCTGTCAGATACACTAAGCCTATCGGCTGAAGATGATGCCCCAACACTGCGGAGAAACCTCAGGTGACTGCCCAGGCAGCTGGCTGTTTCTGTCAACTCACAAAATTTTTTTTTTTGGAAGTTGCTTGCACGCACTTCCTGTTTTTATTTTTGTTAGCTAATATTATTCCCTTCTTGGGTCTCTGAGGGAGTTGAAGATTAGTTAGTTATGGTTGAAGATTAGTTAGTTATAGTTGAAAATTAATTAGGATAGAAAGTACATTAGATACATCTTGGAATTATCAAAATAGGATAGATAATGGAATTATTTTCTCTGATTCGTCAAATACCTGTTTAGGTATTTATTACTTGTATATATTGTATATAGTTATTGTACTTTTGTATATAGTTTTTCTTTTGTTAGTCATAACCTTTTGCTTTTTTTCTTTTTATTAAAATAGAAAAGGGGAAATGTGGTGGTAATCTAATTGTATTGAAATATTATTTTGATTTGTACTGAAATATTAATTTGATTGTATGTTAATAAATAAAGTTGTCTGGGGGTCAGAGCTATTAGAGCCATAGCAAGAGTGTGGCGGTGGTGGCACACGCCTTTAATCCCATAGATATCTGTGTGTTCAGGGTCAGAGCTATTAGAGCCATAGCAAGAGTGTGGCGGTGGTGGCACACGCCTTTAATCCCATAAGATCTCTGTGTGTTCAGGGATACAGCCAGCATTGGAGACATATGCCTTTAAGACCTAGGGGGCTGTACATTCAGACAGTGACGAGGCAGTCATGTGTTTGGGTTTACAACCAATGAGAAGGCAGAACAACATACTTTAAAAATACGAACCGAGAGGAAGTAGGTCTCTTTTCGCGAAGCTGGGAAAGCAGGAGGAAGGGTGAGATTTTAGCTCTGAGCTCTGACCTCTCGGCTTTCTCTTTTACATTGTTTCTGTGTTTCTTATTTAATAAGACGGTTGGTTACATCTACAATGTGATGTACACATATTTTCTTACTTCTCTTAAATACGGATATTCCAACATATTGATAAACAACAAAATAAAAGAAAAGGTAATTTTAGCTTGGTGCAGACACTAAGTAGACTTATGACCCTTTCTTTGAAGTTACAAGAGCCAAAAATGAACCCCATATTTTAAATTGTGACTGTGCTCTGAAGAATGTAAAAAAGGAATTGAAACCAACTTCCCATCAAAATGATCAGAAAGTAACCAGTAGGCTGAGTGACTTGTGTTTCCAAATTATGGAGAAGTATGTGCATGAAGCTTTTGGAATGCTTAAAAGAAGCTCACCTGTTCTCAGTTTGTGGTTTCCTGTTCTTGTTTAATTGCATGTGAAAAAGTATATGTACTTCCTATGATCTTACACCGCCTCATTTTTATCATGGCCTTAGTATCCTTTGTATAAAGCATGGGTGATGATGTGAGAAGATGGATGGCTGAGTGCACCTATCATCTCTACGTGCTGCCCAGCAGGAATCCATTAACGATGAAGATGCTCAGTCCTTCAGATTCTAGTCACCCACAGTCACTGAGTACCTCAAATGTGAACAGAAAGACAGAAGAACTGGAAATAAAGCAATTAACCTAGTAACAGGATTTGTTACTTTTAATTCATTTGAAATTTGTCTTCAATTGTGGACCTTGCCTTTGGATTACCAACCATGTAGCTTTCAGCCTGTAAAGGGGGAAATATATAGAGTCATAGGTACAGGGTCAGTTTAGAATTATCTCCTATATGTGTCCTACATAGGACATTAACTTAAGTATTATACTGTCAAAATTTGTATTTTTGGGTGTCATTGAACTTTTAGTTTAAAATAAAATTATACCATCCCCCCACTTCCTTATCCTCCCTTCAACCTGTACTACATTTCTCTTCCCAACGGCCCGCTTTCAAATTTGTAGTCTCTTTTTCTTTTATAATGATGGTGATAATGAGTATTATTATCATTATTAAATACATATTCATAAATCTATAAGTACAGTTTGTTGTGTCCATTCAGTGTCGCTTTTGTATATATGATTTCAGGACTGAGCACTTTGTATTCCATAACTAATTAGGAGGCTCGTCACTGGGGAAGACATTCTCCTTTTCTCAACTCATTGGTTGCCCCATAGTTCTTTGTATGGGAGTGGGACCCTGTGATATTTCCCTCCTTCCATGTTAGCATGTATATTAGCATTGACATTGTTCAGCTCTTGCTTAGGTAGTCATTTTGTTGATTTGTCATACATGAACTCAACTATCATTTCTAGTAAGCATACTCTCATGGCAGGTTTCCTGGTCCCCTGTCTCTTAAAATCTTTTAACTCCCTATTCTACAATGCTCACTGAGTCTTAGGTGCAGAACTTGTATTGTAGAGGTGTCCTTTGGGAATGGACACTACCAAATTGTTCAATGGACACTACCAAATTGTTCAATGTTCACTACCAAATTGTTCAATGAACACTACCAAATTGTTCTTTGCATTTTGACTACTTGTGGTTTTTGTTTGTTTGTTTGTTTGTTTTTTTAATGCTCTCCATCTGCTGGAAAAGAAGTTTCATTGGCAAGGGATGAGAATTACTCAGATCTGTGGGTATAGGGATAAGTATTTACAATGAAGTTAGGAATTATATTGGCTTAGGGAAGCGGCAGCAGTCGATTTTCTTCTGAGATTCATGATCACAGCAGCCTCAGGTAGGTGGCTATGTTTTCAGCACCTGTTGATGGTGCCTTGAGTACAGTGGATAGCTGTCCATGACTTCCAAGATAGGAGTGCTACTATTCTACCCTCAGGGACACCTTACCATGTGGGGTATTGTTGTGGATCATAAGTAGTGCAGCTCAGTAGGACAACTGATTGCTTCCCTCCCTTGGTGGCTTGCATAGCCTCTTCCAGTGCTGCGAGAACTGGTCCTCGAGGAGGAGGCTTTCAGGTCAGCTACAGAGTCCTGTATCTGAAAGGCATAGTGTCTTAAGCCATCAGAACCAACGCTCAACCTCTACAAGGCGACCAAGGGCAACTGTCCCAGCCTGTAGTGTTTAGGGAGTGCCTTGGACCCTCCTGACCAACAATTTTAAAGGAGGATTCTCAAACCCAACTCAGGGCTTTTCTTGGGTGGTCTATAGCGGTTGGTGGAAGCATTGTCAGCCGAAATGGCACAAAGTAGTATGTATGCATTTATACAAACATATATATATATATATGTGTGTGTGTGTGTGTATATGTATGTATATATATATATATATATACTTATGTATATGTGTATGATTATACACATACACATACATTTTCTTTCTTTTATTTTTTAATAAATAAAATAAAATAAAAGGATATCTGAATGGCACAGAGCTTCCATTGCTGCATGCCCCCCCTCCACAAACTTTGGATAACACCTGCCCTTCCTCCATGCCTGCAGTATTGTGCACACATATACAGGTTTCCTCTCTCTCTCTCTTTCTCTCTCTCTCTCTCTCTCTCTCTCTCTCTCTTTCTCTCTCTCTCTCTCTCTCTCTCTCTCTCTGTGTGTGTGTGTGTGTGTGTGTAATTCTTAGTCAAAATAAAATACAAAAAAAATTTAAATGCCTTTTTACAAACATCCTTAGGAGTATTAATTTTTTTCCTCCCACCTTCTTCTCTGCTGACCTCCTTCTCCTTCCCCAATGAAAGCTCCCCCGTTGCAAGACTGACCCTTCCTCAATAGTTAAAAGCCTGTACTGCTCCTGCAGGGAACTGGAGTTTGTTTCTGAGCATGCACACTGACGGCTCACAGACACTTACGACTCCATTTCTAGTGCGTCTGATGCCCTCTTCTGAACTGGAAGGCCAATTGCCATCGTATGTGTACAAACCTACATGCAAGCACACACAAATAAACATCTTTTCTCAATTTAAATAAATCTTATTTTGTAATTATAATTCCAGCAATCTGGTGAAATTGTATTTTTCTTTAAAAATCTGTAAGATAATTGAATGGAGAATGTCCTTGTGCCTAAATTGTTTTAGAATGTCTTTTTACTCACTGGTAAATGGATCTATTTTTCTAGGTCACATATACCACCCCAGAGCACTTTTCTATACCCAATCTGTTTAATGTGGATTGCATCTTGTGATATTACTTACCCTCACAAAGAGCTGACACTGACCATTCATCTCTTCCCACCTCTGACTCTCGGTGGTGTATAACCATTGCATTAAACAAATTGTGTTGTTCAAGCCACAAGTCTCTTCAAATCACATTGACACAGTTTTTTGAGCAGAGTGACCCACTTAGGTGTTTAACCTGCTGCACTTAAGTAATCAGACCTTTGCCCGCGGCTTCTTCAGTACAATGCGCTAAGGCTTGCTGTTATTGTGGTCACATTCTCTGTGCCATCTCGCAATCAGTGCTTTGTAAATTGAAAGGTATAAAGAAACACATAGGCAGATAGAAAATTTAGCAATGTTATCAAACCATATAACTTGAATGCTATGGACTTAATTTGAAAGTATCAATGTAAATTATACTTATGGATAGACTACTTTATTGTCTGACTTGTTTTTTTGTTTGACTCCTATAGTAATGTGTTGGAGTGAGCTGAGCTGGAAAAAAAAATAGCTACTTTATCTACATTTCATTATAGAAAGTTGTTGTTGTTACATTTATGTCTAACTTTCCTGGGCCAAGAATACTAGTTGCAAATAATTCAGGTGTATCAGTGAGAGTGTCAGGTGGGAGAGATTATTATCTCTTGAATTGGTGGGCTGACTAGGCTGTCCTCCATATGGGAGTGGACAGCATGCAACTTGATCATACTTCAATATAGCAAAGAGGTGTAAGAGGTTGAAATGTGTCTTTTCCTACCTTAATTATTATTAAAAATATATATTTATTTTTATTTTATGTATATAAGTGTTTTGCCTGCATGTATATATAGATACATACACACACACACACACAAACACACACACACACACACACACACATATATATATATATATATATATATATATATATATATATATATATATATATATATTTATATATGCACCACATACACACACACACACACACACACACACACACACACACACACACATATTTGCACCATGTGCCTAATATCCACAGAGACTAGACAGGGCTTTGGATGTCCTGGACCTGGGGTTACAGGTGGTGATGAGCATCTCGTGGGTGCTGGAGATAGTCACAGCTCAGTTTTCTGGAAGGTCAACTAGATTTCTGGGCCACAAAGCAATCTGTTAAAGACCCCCTCAAGATTAGTTTTTGACTTTTGGTGTTGGTTTGTTGTTGCTCCTGGCATGCCTGGTTCTGAGGCCAGCATGCTCACCTTGCATTCTCTTCCAAAGAGCCTCTAGGATGCACTAAGCTCACTCTCCTGGACCTCTCTGACTACCTCATGTAAATTCCTTTATTTACTGCCTTTTAGGTTTTTTTGCCATTTATAAACTTATTAATTTTAGTCATGAACTTAATTTCAATCCCCGCAGTTTACCATTCTCTTGCACAATCTATGATGCAATTGCATATCACAAGTATAATGTACCTTTGGTGTTTGTAGAATTTTTCTTTGGTCTTCTTTCATTTTTTGAGACAGGGTTTCTCTGTGTAGCTTTGTGGACCTCACTTCGTAGACCAGGCTGGCTTTGAACTCACAGAGATCTGCCTACCTCTGCCTCCCGAGTGCTTGGATTAAAGGCATGCACCACTACCGCCCATTGGTGTGTAGAATTTTTGCTCCCAATGTGTAAGGCTGTCTGGAGCAGCAACCTTTCATTGCTCAGTTTCCTCCATATATGCTTTGTCTACCAAAACATTGACTTTCAGGAGTAGCAGATTTGGGTTGTTTTATTATATGTTGAAAATAAAATCCTAACTAATATGTAAATATCACCAGTATATAAGAAATGCATACCCATGTATGTGCACACCACACACACACACACACACACAGAGAGAGAGAGAGAGAGAGAGAGAGAGAGAGAGAGAGAGAGAGAGAGAGAGATGATAGAGATTAGAAACATGGCTTCATTCTGCCACATAGTCTAGCCTGAGAATGACTTTATAGCCCAGACTGTACTTGTACTTACACTGATCCTCCTGCTTTAATCCCCCAAGGTTGGTAATACAGCCATATGCAGCCCCTCAATTTCAGAGTTACATTCTTATTGAAGTTAAACCAGCAACCATGTAAATTAATAATAATTCTCAGTGTAGAAGTGACTGCTAATCTACCCCCATTTGACAGTCAAGTAAACAATCACTTGGGTGCTTTGTGACATAGGAAGTGGGAAAGGAAATTATTATGTATCTTCAAAAACAGGGACTGATTCTTAAAAAATATGTTTGTGGGTCAAAATTCATCTATCCCAAAAACTGAATTTTAGAATAAAATTAAGCATATCTATGCCCCCCCCTCTCCGTTCTGATCTTAAGAGGCTGTAGGGTCAAGTGGGACACAGCTCAGCATCATTGATATTAACAGCTGAGCCTAGAATCCCTCCATGGTAATTCTGCCCAAAAAGAGGTGAAATTTCACAGTGCCTATCTATGGGCCATTAACAAGACAGAGCTTATGCCAGCCCTGATGAGATGTTCTTCCAGTTTACATATTCCCTGGGTTTGCTCTATATAACTCACCCTATGTGGCCTCAGGACAAATGTGTACTTGAATTGTCTTCTAGCGATAAGATAATGCCATCACTCTATAGTAGACTCCTGACAAATCTGGCCTCAGGGAATGACCTAGTATCATAATAGTAGAAGTCATCATAGGATCAAAGACAATAAGAGACCTCCTTGGGCTTTCAGGAAACACAGACACAACCATGGGTTAATTACAAATTATGGAATACATACCGAACTCCACAAGCCCTTATGACATGACATACCAAATAGGAAGAGCATTCAAGGAAACATGACCTTACCTAGATATAAAAACAATTTGCTAGCCAATGCTCGGTTGCTAACTAGTACACATGAAGACTCTGACAGAGAATTAAAAATGGATGTTCGGAAAGCATAAGAAGCTTCAAAAATGCAGAGAAAAAGAAACAGCTTCCATGGAGCAACATAACGGAAGGCTGGAAACAATTTTTAAAAATAAAATCATTAGAAGTCAGTTTAATGCTGTACAAATTTAGCAGAAGAAAAGTACTACGTCCTTCAATATAGCTTATGAGTTCTCTAACCAAGGTTCCTGGTTTGATAATGGTGACAATAACAGATTTCATCTTGTAGAATGGTACTTAAATCTAGTCAGAAAGTAGTTGGCTACTACTATGATGGTCATGCTATCATTGTATTTGCTTTTTTTGTTTTGTTTTGTTTTGTTTTTCGAGACAGGGTTTCTCTTTGTAGCTTTGGAGCCTATCCTGGAACTGACTCTGTAGACCAGGCTGGCCTCAAACTCACAGAGATCCTCCTGCCTTTGCCTCTCAAGTGCTGGGATTAAAGGCATGTGCCACTACCGCCCAGCTAACCAGTGGATATTTCTTGTCAAGCCAATCATTATTGTAGCTTGAAGGTTTGACAGCTGAGTAATGTTGATTATTACTTCTCTCTTGTGACAATATATATTATAATATATAGTAATTATATATATTACTACATATAATATTATATATTATATTGTATATATTATGTATGTTTGCCTGTGTCAGTCTTTGTCAGTCTATGTGTGCCTGTGTGTAAAGATATATTCTATACATACACAAAATATTAAAACATAGTCACCCTATAAGAGAATGATGAATTTCCCTATTAGATGCCACAGACTAACAAATGAAAAAAGAGGCAAACAAAAACCAATGTCAGGAATAGGTTGCCTCTTTTGCAGCTGTTGGCCAGTGTGATCACATTACCCCCCTTCCCCGCAATATTATGGCCCATGGCTATTGCTCTTGGTTACACTCCAGAACTTGAAAGTTAAGACCCTGTTGCTGAAGACACTGCATACTTTAGTCATCAAACATGAAGAAATCAAGCTGGTACTCCCATGGAAGCTTCAACTCTACTGGCTAGCTTTCACAGTGGTGCAAAGTATCTTTAATTGTAATGTATATGTTATACTGAGCAGGGACAATCTACATTTCATAAGAAGAAAATATTATTACTTGGAGTCTATCTCAAAAACACTACACTTTCACATGAAATATATCATGAATAAATAAAAATCTCTGCAGCTCACAGAGCATTTAAAAACACATCAGTGTGGCCCTGTCTTCCAGTCATATGTTCTCATTTCCATTGGAGATATGTATGTCTAAACAGTATGTTCCTCCCTCCCATGGAACAGCAATAACACAGTTCTTCCCTGTAGCTTTTAATTCATTATTGTGTCCCAGCTAAAGCATATTCTGAAATCTTTTACTCACTGATACATTTGGTTTGTACTCTAAGAATAAATCTGGGAGAAGCCATGGCACCAAAACCAAGGTTTGCAAAAAGAAAATAAGAGAGAGTTGAACAGTGCAGCATGTGAGAAAATAAGAGAACCTTTAGGATTTTTAGGCAACAGAAAACTCAGTGACGAGACATGGTGATTTATTCCCCCAAACTGGTTATTATGGTTCTTCACTGTATTAAAAGAATAATCATGTTAAACACAGAGATGATAGGCGAAGCCATTCTGCTTGCTTTGCCCTCATATATGAACAATTTAAATGCATGTCCACTCACCTTAGGGAAACAGGAGATAAATGCACTCTTTATTCTGATAGCATGGCCTTTTGAGCACATTAGAAAGGCCCATGAAAGAGCTGAATCTGCTATTCAATTTCTTCCAGGAAAACAATTAAATTGTTAATTCTTCCAGGGCACAAAGTGTAAGCATTTGTATCTGTGTGCTTTAAAAGCATAATACAGTCTAATACATAATACATAGCCAGTAAATGTTGACTAATTTTTTTTAATTCATTTAAAATAAGGATGAATGAATGAATATTAATTGGGCTAAATTCTAAACTATCATATTCCCAACTATGCTTTGCATCTTATTTAACGAGTTCACACACTGAAGGTATTTGCATTTATTCTCATTGATGTGTTTCCCCAGATCTCACCTCTCAGAAGTGATCCCTACAATTAAATATCATAAGCAATATCATAACTAGACACTGAACAGCTAGAGAAAGCCGAGGAACACCTACCAGCAACACTGTACCTACAATTGGGTTGAGTAAAAGGATAGGATTACTTAGCTCACATTTAACATACGCTATATATGGTGTCAGGTAATAACTCATAACATTGCTGGGGAGGCAAACATCATACCCATCTTTTTAATAGCTAAGGATGAAAAGGATATTTCACAGAGTGTAAATCATCTTTTCACTTACATACCTACTAAGTGGAAAGGAGACTACAAACTGCTGTGGAAGCGATTCATCTAGGCTGTGCTTGAGTATTCCAGACAGTCTATCAGAAAGAATAACTACTGAACTCAGCCTGAGCATGAAATTACTTTTCTCACAATGGAGGTCCAAAATCAAAGAACATCCTGGATAGATTCTGCATGGCCCCTAGCCCTTCCACCCCTTCTCACAGTGGTTGCCTTTATTTTTTGTGCCACAAAAAAAAAGGAATCCCAAGAAAGATACCCAGGAAACAGATAATTTAGAGAACAAACAACAACTGATCAAAAGTTAACCTGTATCAATCAATGATACAAATGTGTGTGTGTGTGTGTGTGTGTGTGTGTGTGTGTGTGTGTGTGTGTGTGTATAAATAGTTCCTAAGAAGGGATTTACCTAAAATCCCTCGCAAGGCTCTTTTAGTTAGTAATTGTTGGAAAATGACTCACTAATTTAGGTTAAAATTAGATTTCCTTCACTGAAGACACTTCAGGATTTGGGAAAATATTGATCTTTTCCAAAGAGAATAGTGATAGGGAGGGAAACTCCGATATCACAAGAAAGCTTCCTGTAGTGGCCCGATGTTTTTTAAAGTGTAAGATCAAATCAGGTCTTAAAAACGAGGACAAATCTTCTGCAATTCCATTTCTATCCTCGGTTGTCCAAACATGAGGACAAACAGAATACAATTCTGAAGGAAAACCAAAGTTATTAAGAAAGTGATAATAGCCAAAAACTTCCAACAATATAAAATGTCTTCAGAAAGTAGATCTTTGTCTAAAGAATTCTAAGAGAATATTAGCCAAGACAGAGATATAAATCAGTATGGTTATTTAGGTAAGTATCATTCACATCTAATATTGTTTTCACTCATGTTAATTACATAATAGTGTCATTTTTAATTTCATCATACTGATTAGCAAAAATCAAAGTGCTGTCTTTTAATGTTAAAATGTTATCTATCAGAAAGAAACATGTATTCAGCAATGTGGGACTCCAGATTTCAAAACTGCCAGCTTGTTTCAACTTAAACTCATGACCCTTTGTATTGTCCCAGATCATCATAAGTGCTTACACAAAATATCTTTTAAATTAAAGAAATTAAAATAATAAATTAAATTAAACACACTTGTCTATGATGGTAGAATCAGAATCACATAAAGCTAAATCATGGAACGTTCTATGTTATTAAGAAATATTTTAGTGGCTTCTAGTCATTGATTTTTGCCATCATTTTTCCCATGTCTGGTACTATATACCTAGCCAGCCAGCCATTCCTGGTGAGGTTACAAACCCTAGAGAACATACTACCACCACTCTCATAAACCAAAATAATTTCTCCCTGTGTTCTAAATACTGAACATTATACCCACAATAACTGCAGCCCTCATCTCTCAACTATCATAAATATAATGCAATTGATGACAATGTAGAAAACAATTTAAAATGGGTGCTTAATCCCAAAGAGTATGTCAACAACATAACCCTGCATATAAAACCCAGAGAACATTGCAGAAGAGTACAAGGAAGGGTTCTAACTGCCAGAGGACCAGAATGCTTGCTTTCAGAGAGCATCCTCTAAATGGCAAGGAAGTCATACACTTGAAATCTCAGTAATACACTTGTCTACACAAGACCTACACAATGACACTAGTTCACATGCCAGCACGGATGGGGAAATCTCACAAGGCTCTATCTAGGTAAAAGCTACAAGAAATTAATGGCTGCTGAGAGAGGGATCAGTTTGTATTCTTGCCCATCTGAGTCAACATGACAAACATATATGAACAATACTACATGAGTTCAGGAGGTTATATTTAGATATGGGTTCTTTGTTTGTTTGTTTGTTTTTGCAAGACAGGGCTTCTCTGTGTAGTTTTGGTGCCTGTCCTGGATCTTGCTCTGTAGATCAGGCTGGTCTTGAACTCACAGAGATCTGCCTGGCTCTGCCTGCAGAGTGCTGGGATTAAAGGCTTGCGCCACCGCCGCCACCACCACCTAGATATAGATATTTAACAACAATTGGAGAAGGGATCATGGATTCGAAAGGGAGGATGGCATAGGGGGAGTTGGAAAGGAAATGAAAATAATATTAATACAGTACTTACATACAAAATTATTTAAAAATTAATTTCTTTAGTCTCTGTGTTTGATATAAAGGAATATATTAAACACATGTTGTGGGTTTTTAGTACTATAGGTCTAGCTGTGAGAGCCATAGTATTTACCATTCTGCTAGAAAATGTAGTGAGAGAATGTAGCTCCTAAAGACAGACCTAGACTGACTCCTGGCTCTGATGTTTACTTTCTATATCACTGAGGAACATCTGTCTGTTCCCTTAAATATGACAACAGCAGAAACATCTGATTTTCTGAATCTCCTCTTTCTGGGTCCACCAAGGCTCCCTTATACCTGGGAGCATCTTTCATACTTCTCAGCTTTTGATCTCAGTGCATTTCTCATCTTCTATTTTTAGAAATTTGGATTTTTTTCCCTGTCTGCATGGTAGCTTCCTTAGCTGCTCACCTATAAAGTTCACAAGTGTGATACAGATGAGGCATGGCATTGTGCCATGCTAAGCTAAGGCAAATGAAAAAACAGGGGGTTGATAAATACCTCAATACCCATTTCTTCTGACTTAGACTTTACCATACACTTCAATTACATTTTATTTTCAGTCATTTTATTTTCAGTTTCAGCAAGAAAACTGTTAGTTTAAGTATTTTTCATGCCTTTGCTATTTATAGTTGAAATTTAACTGGTTACTCACTCTCCGTTCTTATCCTTCTTTTTATTTTTCTATATAATGTCACAAAATCACACAAGTGATAGCCTATTACTTCGCTCACCAAAGGCAAGGGGGACAGGTTATGCAAAGGATGCATTCTATTTGAACACCATCTTAGACTACTGTTTATGACCCACTCCGATACACAGGCTGCTCTACCTCCATAATGCTGACCAGTCACTTCTCTTGCTGTCAGCCTTTCCACAGACTTCCTGCTCTAGATTATCACCTGAGATAATTCCTCTTGGAAATATCCAAAGAGTCTATGAGGGAGACTGAACATGAATTTACTAACACCATGATCATTGACTCAGGAATTTCAGAAATTCACATCAGATTCAGGAAGCATGGGGGATTTAAATAAAGACATCAGAAACAAACATTTTGATGGATTTGGGATACACATTTATTGCCCATCCTCGTTAAGCCACTGTGGGATTTGAAGCATAACATGAAACATTAATGCATTCATTGAACTGAAATCATTATGGAAATTTAGAAATTTGAGAGGTTTGACATGGCTGAGAGTAAAACTGACTAAAACTGTAAAAGATGAGGCATTTTTAATGGCCTCCCATCTAAAGTGATGAGTTTATATGGCTATGCGATCTGTCATATGATAAAATTGTATTTCCAGGCTAATAAAATGGTTTATAAAACCTGACTTGAAATATATTCATAGTAGTATATTAATATTAGAAAGATGCATGAATATGTAAAATATAGATGTAAAAATATAGATGCAACAAACTTCTCTACAGAAAGTTTAGCTCTTATGTCAGAAAAACAAACAGTCCTTTAGAAAATTCCAGAAGCTTGAGCTGTCCAGGGAGAGAAATTAGATGGGATGGGATACTAGAGAACACTTTCCCATCATAATCCCATTGAGGTGGAAATGCCAGAAGCGGCCCTAAACAATTGCTCTGGAAACAAGCTGTATGCTCTCTCTTTGCATGCGGCATGCCAAATAACCGTTTCTTCGAATGGCTTCTGAAAGTCCTTTACAGGATTAAGGAACTCAAGACAAGATGGCCATGTGAGGTGCTTGAAAAGCATCACAGGGGCAATCCTAGGCCTACAGATCCTTATTCCATCTGGATAGGAATGTGGCCAAAAGAAAGTACAAATCCTTCAACAATATAAAGGAAACGGTAGCAGTGATCAGCTGGGAAGTCTTTGGCCGGCTTAAGCGGTGACCTGGCAGCTCGCTTTGGTCCAAGTAAAAAGCTAATCCTCTAGGCTTGGATGAGAGCTGCTTCAAAGATCTCGAGCTACTTGAAATCATTGTTCTGTTTATAAAAAAAAAGTGATAAGGAGGGTAAAGGAGTGTTCACAAAGGTGATTCGGGTTTCCAAGTAAGTAGGTATAATGGTGGACTTCCTTATTCATGCTCCACCAGACTGATTCTCAAAAGGGATTTGCTGTCTGGCCTGCTGGCTGACTGCCAGATTTATTGGTCTTGCTGCCAGATGTATTTTGGATTACAGGGAGGTAGAAAGTTTAAAATGCCCGACAAAGACCTCTACTGCACTTAGAAGGCGGGCCGTGCTTGAAATGTCAGCTACCACTTGCCGCAGTGAGACTCCCAAAGTCACCCAGCATCAGTCACTTAACCGAGTGATGTGTTTCAGAAAGCACAGAGGCTTTTGCTCAGCGATGAATCCTCTAGAATTTTCGCTACTCAGAGAAAAGAAAACTCAGTAATCTACCCCTATTTTTAATGTTAAAAAAAAGGGCAGACTAGCTGAGAAAGTCATGCTTTGAAAACATGCAAAACCCCACACATAAACATGAGCACATTCTATGAGAATATTGATTGTGTATGAGTCATAGGAACAGGCAATTTGATTTTAAATACAGGATCTCCTAAAACTTTTGTGACCTTGGAAAATGTAATTGATAATCTCTAAACCCTTGCTTCTAAGTTCAATAACAATAATCTAATAATATTAACTATTATGCACTATAGTAATACCCCTTATCTTCTTGCTAAAATTATAACCCTTATCAATCTCATCATGTATTGGCAAATCCATAGCTTTCCTCATACTTATGTACAATACAGATTAGACTGTGGATTTTGTTCATTCCTCCTCTCCAAAGAGATATAGACTTCATAAGAAGAATGTTTTAGCCCACTTTGTGAACACAAGGACTAAAATATCATTTAGCACATAGTAAGCAATCTTGAATATATAAAATATCACTTCATTCATAGTGAGTGGCCATGTTTACATTGGTTAAATGAATTTTTCATTCACGGCTCTTAGAAGAAAATGAAATGATTCATGTGTAAGTTCTAGTTTGCAGCACCTAGATAATGGTACTCTCTTCATTCACAGTTACATTTTATTACCCTTTAAAATATATTTAAATTTATCTCCTTGTCAGACTCTGTGTTCTGAGAATGCATGTGTGTGCTTTATCACCACGTACAGCTCACCTGACGGGAGGGTGGGTGGAGAGGTAAACAATATGTATTGAATGAATTAATGAGTAAGTAATATTGAAATAAGCATATGGCAGTTCAAAGGATTCAAATATTTGAACCAGAGCAAAGCATTTGGGTCACTCTGTAATTCACAAGGTGTATACTTGTAATAAGCAACATAATATTATTTACAGTTTTCTTTTCAGCCAATCAGAGCAAATCAGTGGAACTTCCATTTATTCTCTTCCATTTGCCCTAAAACAATGGATTGCATTTCTTTTGTATTGATCCCAAACACATTAGCCACAGTTTTTTTTTTTTTTTATATTATGTAATGTGACAGTCAGTCTTGGTTGTCAACCTAACTCTACTGAGACATTTCTACAACTTGCAAAATGCTCTTGTACACCTGGGGTATTTCCAAAGAGGATTCTCATGTAAGATATTTGCTGGGATGGGAAGACATTGCTTGCAATGGGGTATCACCTTCCAATAGGTGATCCAGATTTAAGAAATGAATCCAGAAAAAAAAAGCAACATGCATGCATCTTTTTTTACCTTTTATTCTGAGCAAGAGCAGCCGTTGCTGCTGCTTATATCAGAAGTGACTTGTGAGTCTAGCTTGTTTGAACACCATGGTCTCAGGACTGCTAACTCTCTAGAGACACTTCAAACATTCAATGCCTGATGGAAATGCTCAGGCATCTGCTTTGGGGGACCGAGTGACTGTGGGTTTTCACCTCTAACATGTAACCAACCATTGTGAAATTATCTAGAACAATGGTTCTCAACCTTCCTAATGCTGTGGCCTTTTAATATGTGTTATGGTGACCCTCAACCATAAAATTATGTTTGTTAATGCTTCATAATGTGGTGATATTTTATTTGTGCTGAAATGTGGTGATATTTTATTTGTATGTTAATAAATAAAGTTTGCCTGGAGATCAGAGGACATAGATAGCCAGCCATAAACAGAAGTCAGGTGGCGGTGGTAGCACACACCCTTAATCCTATCACATGGCAGGCAGAGTCTCTGTGCATTCAAAGACACAGCCAAGCGTGGTGATGCACACCTTTAATCCCAATACCAACCACAGAGACCTGGAGGTCTGTATGGACAGGCAGTGACAAGGAAGTAAGGTGGGCTGGGCTAAGAGCCAATGAGAAGGCAGAACAGCAAGGCAATAAAGGTGCAGGTTAGACAGGAAGAAGCTGGTTCTCTTGGGAAGCTATGGTGGCGTGGTGAGCTAAGGTTAGCTGGTGACTCTCATTATTTCTCTGATCTCTACGACTTTCACCCCTGTATTTGGCTCTGTGTTTTTTATTTAATGAGACTGTTTAGAAATTCATCTGCATTATAGCTGTAATTTTACTACTGTTATGAGTTGTAATATAAATATTTCATGTGCAGGATGTCTAATATACAACCCCCTATGAAAGGGTTGTTCTACACCCAAAGGGATTGAGAACCACTGATCTAGAACCTATGGTAAAACACACACACACACACACACACACACACACACACACACACACACACACATACACACACACACACTATTGATTTTGTTCTTCTAAATCAGCCTAGGCTACATAGTGAGATGTTATCACAACAACAACAAAAAATGGTGATGGACTTTATTTTTGGTAGCCTATTCTCTGTTCTCGTTTTGAGTCAGTCTGGTAGGAATCCATACACAGTAAGGAAGGAGCTGCAAGTATAGTTCAGTGACTGAGTTTATGTTACCAGGCTCAGGCACTGAACCAGAGTTCAATCATCAGCTCCTCAAAATCAAAATAAGTTTATTCAGTATGGTTTTATGAATCACTCTCATTGCTCGGCATATAATAAACTTTAAGTGGGACAAAGTGGAAAAACTGAAGGAGGAGAAATCTAATTTAAATGGACTGTAGGGTTAAGAGTATGTTTGGTCTGTTTGACAGGTAAATTGGAAAGATAATGGCATGTCTGCAGTTGTACAAGGACTGGAATCTAAATAGTTCTCACCAAAAGGAATGGGTTTTCAAATATGAGGTAAATTCCAGTTGTCAGGACAGAAACTTCAACTCAATTAAGAGGAGTGACTATGCTGATTCAAAAGGCTTCTTCCAGTTTTGTGAATATTCCAGAGCAGTTTGGTCCTAGAAAGACCCTGAAATAAGGCTGACCACAGCTTCAAAATGGTCTTGCTATACTCAAAACAGCAGTCCTGAAATGTGAGGCCCAGCAAGTGTAAGAGCTGTGTCTAATCTTAAACTTATTAGATGTAACAAATAAAAATGGGCTCAGTTCTCAGTAAATCTACACAAGAAAAAGTTTTGTTGCATTAATTTTTATTTTCTGGAATGATACGCAGACTGAGTATTCTTTATTCTCAATCTTTAGGATCAGAATGCTTCAAATATCTGAGTTGTTGTTCACATTTTAGAATAATGTGTTGGGGTATCAGGGCCAAAAATGAAATATGAAATTGGTTGTTTAATATAAACCTTATATAAACAATATTTTCATGATTCTGTGCATGAAATGACTCTGAGTGTATTAAACCACCAGAAAGCAAAGATGTCACTATCTCTGCTGTTTATTTATTTATTAGAATCTTTATTTGTTCTTTGAAGATTCAGAAATGTCTACAATATATCCTGAGAATACTGCACATACTCTCATCAGTATTTCTCCCTCTTGGCTACATTTCCTCTCCTTTGTTTGCTGTAAGTCAATGATTCCAATGAGTCCTGCTGTTGGGATGTTGATTCATCTTATTGGTTTGCTCTTATGCTCATCTTCTATAAGTAACCACAGATGCAGTGAGCTTGTGAGTAAAATAGCCATGTCATATCCAGAAAATAGTACCTCATAGCACACACCCAATCTCTGGATTTTACATTCTTTTTCTGACCCCTCTCCTGCTATGTCCCCTGAACTTTTGGTAGGAGGGAAGGATTAATATAGACGTCCCTTGTAGGGTTACATTTTAGCTACTTTAAACATTCAAGTTGAATATTATCCATAAACAATCACTTACTGTCTCTATATTCATACATACATATTTAACAGTAGAAAGTCTACATACCATTAACACAGTTAATAATAAATGACTATCACATGAGACCTTCAGAACCCTGGTGTCAGCAGCAAAATATGATAGGTTCTCCATCCACCATTCCATGTTGTATTAAAGTTGGTGGGCTTTGTAGTTTATTCTGTAAGGTGAAAGGGAACTTTAGAGGCCAAGAACAGACCAGGAAGTGGGTCCTCAGGAATGAGGAAGTATTTTTGAAGAATAGCTTTTGAAAATGTTTCCTTTTTATATGGTCCTTAACAATAATTGTCATTATAGAAGATTTTCAGATCTTAATAAGCTGACATGACTTCTTGTTCTCATAGGAATATGTGCTGCTCTGGTCCATCATACACCCAGCATTTGTTTCATATAATTTCTACAATCACTGGACTGCAGTGTTGACATAGTTTTTATCACTATTATCACCATCGCCTTCGAAAGTAATTTCGCTTGCTTCACACTGGCAAATAAACGAGAAAATGAGAGTCTCATTAGTGTTTAAAACTCCACTGATGAATAAATACTTCTTCCAGCCTTTTGATAGATTGAGAGGAGACAGTCTTTTACAGACCTAAGAGTTTAAACACTATCTTTTTTTCTTACTTGAATAAAACGTCCTCTTTGTGCCTTCACTGAGTAAAGTGGGAGTGAAATCGTGGGTTTTTAAGATAGAAGAGGAAGGGAACACAGAAATTCCAGTTTGAGCATTGGGTTGTTTTGTTTGCTTGTTTGTTTTTGTTTGTTTTGTTTTGTTTTTAGTGGTCTCGAGCCCTAAGCAATAGACAGAAAGTCTCCACTCCAGTGTTTCATTTTGTCCCCAACAGTGAGTCTCTGTTTCTCCCAAACATCACCCTGCAAGTAGCAGGGTCTCTATATACCAGTTGCCACATGAAAAGCAGAGGAAGTTGGGGCACCTGTGCTTACCCAAGAAAACCAACAGTTACAGATACAGAGACCTGCTCACTGTTACAGAAGGAATGGATGTTTACCTGTAGACCAGTTGACAAGGAGGGGCAGGGGGGGTGTATTTTCACTTTGCCTTGTGCCATTTTACTAACTTGTAAGTCTTCAATTGGTGAAAAAAAGCCACTCGCCTGATAGGCGGTATCAGAACAAAGAGTGTACCAGGCACACACGGCTGTGGATGTGTGGTTACTGTGTGTTAAGCATGAACAACAGTCCATGCAGCACCTTTTGTGCTCCATTTTTCAAAATCCACACCTGTGCTCACTGCTGCTGACACACTCACAGCAGCCAGCAAGCACCCTGTTTAAAACAGTGGGCTTGATATTTTTATGGGATACTTTTTTTTTTATTCCACTTGGTCACATGGAAGAATTAATGAAGCCACACTTGGGGGAAAGCTCATGTTATAAGTAAGCTCTTTTCGGAGTCAGGGACTCATGATGTAGCCTTATCTGGGCTGAAATTCAGCTACTGGATTAAGCTTGCGCTGATCCCCCAGTAAGCACTGGATTTATAGGCATTCACACCCAGGAGTGCCTTCATCAAAATTTTTGATGAAAAATTGAGCTGGGAATGAGGACAGCTGTCAAGGAACAACAACAAAAAACTCCTTAAACTCTTTATTTAATCCAGCTAACCTGCAGAAAGTATAGGCCACGGGTACAACATGTTTGGAAACAATCAGAAAGGATATCATAAGAGACACACGGGTTTTGCTAATGCAACAATTAACTTAAAAAGAACTAACTTTAGATGGAGTGAAGAGTATAGAATAGAGAGTAGATTATTGAATCTACACCAAAAAGTAAAGAGAGGATATAGATATGATATAAATAAAAAGATTAATTAGGAGAGATCGATTATAGACTCTTAATGACTCTAAAAGATTATTCGGAGACATTTCCCATCTACAAACTATTGCTAGGGTAAAAAATGATGAACTGAGCAATTTGTTCAAAACCTTAGACGGAACACATGCCTTTAATCCCAGTAACAACCACAGAGACCTGGAGGTCTGTACAGACAGGCAGTGACGAGGAGGTGAGATGGCTGGGCTAAGAGCCAACAAGAAGGCTGAACAGCAAGGCAATAAAGGCGCAGGTCAGACAGGAAGAACTGGTTCTCTTGGAAAGCTATGATGACATGGTGAGCTAAGGTTAGTGGGTGACTATCCCTATTTCTATGATCTCTATGACTTTCACCCCTGTATTTGGCTCTGTGTTTCTAATTCAATAAGACAGTTTAGAAATTCATCTACATTGGCGCCCAATGTGGGGCATGAACCCATGACCCTGAGATTATGCAGGTATATCACAGCCTTGTGTGGAGGCATTGTGGAGCATTTCTGTCAGAGTACGTAGCTTGCTAACCTATCTTTGTGGATGTGATCATGGGAAGTATCTGGGTGTATGTGGGAAGTTTGTATTGCAGCTAAAGAGAATAGAGAGGAATGTGACCCCTGCAGGGGCAAGAGAATAAATTCTGTGTTGTAGACCTACACAACAGTGACCCACCATGGGACATGAGGTATGAAATGTTCCACTTGTGGCAACATGTTGGCACTGAAACTGAACTTTGAAATATTTTGGATTGCAGATTTTTCATATTATGGATGCTTGGCTTTTTTACATGCTAATATAACCTCAATATTTTACAGAAAAATAAGCCAACCTCAGAATATGTGCTGAATTTGATGAAATATATTATTCTACCAGGTCAAACACTTTTCTTTCATTGATTCCACAATACGGGAACAATGGAAGATTACAGGGATTTAGTGGCATATTCCTCAGTTGTGGTACCATGTACCATCGCTATTAGTTTCAGCCTGTCACCCTTTAACGTGTTTATCTCAGGTATAAGTGATGCTTTCAGTTTTGCAGAACATCTTTCTGAATTGGATGATTTCAAATTGTCCTGATATTTGAGAATGTCATATTCACATGATCTAATCAGTCTATATGAACTTATTCAGTTATGAAAGTATTATTTCAATTTGTAGTATTTCAGGAGGTGTAGATTAAGCCTACGTGAATATACTATCGTCAAGACCATGACATTTTGTCAATTGAATTACTAACTTTTGTTAATGGAATGAGCTATTGTTCTGGCACTTTTCTGGTAGTGCCTTCCCATCCCCATCATTTCTTCTACTTTTAATCATTTTACTTTCAGTTTGTTACCTTTCTGTTAAATTATTCATTCTTTCATTCACACCCACAGCTTATTTCAATGTTAAACTTACTCTAAGTTTTTTTTTTCAGTAGGAAATTATTTAAGTTGTACCTTGTGTCTGATTTTTACTTTTCAAAAAAAAAAATGTGTGATCTGTCCTTTTCCAAAGATTAATCCCTATCCCTTTTTTTATGAGTAGACATATTTGGAAATCAAATGGTTGGAAGTCTTCAGCTCTAGACAGGCCAAGCATACATGTGTGTGTGTAAAAATAAAAACAAAAATAAGTGTATATTTAAATACACACACATATATAAAATTAAGATTTTATATCAATATTTTCATTTCTCATCTGACACTTCTGTGTTCATCCTGATTGCTAAAATTTTCTTAGGGCTGTCACCATTCTTGACAATGAGAAAATGGTTCCCATTATTATCTCAATAATGACTTTTTAAAATTGTTCCCATGGAAATGGCAAGGTGGCACATGCCTGTATTCCTGGCACCTGAGAGGTGGAGGGAAGAGGTTCATAATCAGTTCAACACCAACCTGGGCTGCATGGCCATCCTGAGCTACATGGTACATGGTGAATTTTTATCATAGTAACAACAACAATAATAAATTGAATTAAAAAATAAAAACTAGTACTCAGAGAATAGAGATACAACAAACTTCTCATTGGCATCACCAGTCCTCCCCTACCTCTCCCTGTTAACACCCACTGCTTCTCAAAATGTTTGACATCATGCTGAGCCTTGCTCAGTCCTGATCCTTTAAGTCCCCCACTCTCCAAGAGGATGCCCATCAGCCTCAACTGATGTTGACAGGTGGAAGAAATGGAATGGAGGGAGGGAGAAAGGAAGGACAGAAGAAATGAAGAGAGGGAGGGAAAAAGGGAGGGAAGGATTGAGGGAAAGAGGAAGGAAAAGAGGAAGGGAGTGAGTCTGCCCTGATTTTGCCTTTCTTTCTGTATCTCTGCTTAGATCTCCCACCTGGCTCTTATTCTGCCTTACCATAGGCCAAAGCAGCTTTATTTATTAACCAATGAGAACAACACATATTCACAGCATATAGAAAGACCATCCCACAACACTAAGAGGGAGTAAGGGAGGGAGGGAAGGAGGACAGATGGATGGAAGGAGATATTTTTCAATACAGTTTGCTGTCTTGTTGGTAATGATTTAATCTAATTTTTAAAATGAATTTAATTTTTATTATAAATTTAAAGACATTGGTAATTATTTTCTACCCAAAGTGGTCCTTGTTTTGTGCAAATGTAGAAATTTCCTCAGGTGTCTGAGTGCTTCATTCATTTAGCTTGTCTTCCTAAATGAGCAAAGCTTCTCCTTGAAATCAATACTGAATCATTATTCTGCATCGATTAAAATGGTATCTTTCTTTTCAACTGCTACACAGGTAAGAGCTAGGCAAACAATATCACATAGGTTTTTATTCCTGGTCACACTTCATAAGCACTGCTATTCCATGTTGTCTATCAATTATATATCCTTCTTTTTTTTTTGCCAAAGCCTTGATTATATCATTTGTAATCTGATTTTACCTTTATATTTCCTAGGATTTAAAAACGGGATCAAGTTATAAATTAGAATTGCTGTCATTCAAACTGAAGTTTGCTCAAGAAAAGATATAACCACAAAGATTTCATTATTTCAAGCATAGGAAAATACTTCCCTAAATTTTGAGCAAAGTTTGTTGCTCTCAGGTTGTTGAACTCTGTCCCCACACTCAGAGAAAATGTCACCATTAAAGCTCCACAAACAGAAGTATACATATCTGAATGCATACTGTTATTCAAGCAAAAAAAATTATGCAACCAACCTTATTTACATCCTTTATTGATAATGCAAACATTCTTCACTTTATCAATGAAGTTCAAATTTCATGTTACCCTGTGGAAGGCCAGCTTCCACTTTTTCCCCAGGGTGCTCTTGAGGAGAGAGGGATAAGAAACATTAGATAGAAATGTAGTGGGGAGAGAAACATACAGAAACACAGGATAGCTTCTGGAGGGACTGGATCAATATCCACTGGTCCCTTCTGTGTCTTCTAAAGGGCTTTTTATAGGAGTGTCAAGGGGCAGAGCAAAAGACCTCCCCCTAGCATAGCGAAGTGCAGATCCTTCTAATCACCTGGTAATCATGCACATGGTCAAGCATTCTCTAATGCAGCCTCGCTGAGTAAAGCTAGCTCAGATCTCACTAGGAAACCTCTGTGGACCTCCACATTGCCCCTTATATAACTTTTCTATACAATAAAAATTCAAAGTAAATGTGGTTGAAATATTGTGCACCCCAATAAATTTATCTGGGGGTCAGAGAACAGAACAGCCACTATATTAAACAGAGATCAGGCAGTGGTAGCACATCCTAGTCTTATGGAGGCAGAGATCCATCTGGATCTCTGTGAGTTCAAGGCCACACTGGAAACAGCCAGGCATGGTGACACACGCCTTTTATCCCAGGAAGTGATGGTGGGAAGCAGAATGGTATATAAGGCATGAGGACCAGGAATTAGAGGCATTTTAAGATTTTAGGCTTTTAGTAGCAGTTCAGCTGAGATCCGTTTTGATGAGGACTCAGAGGCTTCCAGTTTGAGGAAACAAGATCAGCTGAGAAGTTGGCAAGGTGAGGTTGGATGTGGCTTGTTCTGCTTCTCTGATCTTTCAGCATTCACCCCAATATCTGGCTTCAGAGTGTTTTTATTAATAAGACCTTTTAAGATTCATGTTACAAGAAAATATTAACTTTCTGTCATTCTTAGATTCCTACTTAGAGCATATTATGACTAAATTTAAAAAATACATTTAAAAATAGTAGATATATAATCTATTCTCAAGTGGGAAGACATTGCCTTAAAGAGGTAATGTTTGTCTGTGAAGAAATAGTGTATGTCTGTGTGTATAACAACAGACACACATATGCATATGTATGTGTGTATATATATGTGCATTATATATTGTATAATATATTATATGCAATATAATATATGTCATGTGCAACACCTACAGTATATTCATTGCATTAAGATTTTATAGGGACTTAGTAGGCAGCCATGTTGTCGAGATTTTATAGGGTAGTGTGGGGAGCCATCTCACCCCCACTTTTCCCCAGGGGTACTCTTGAGCAGGAGCAGCAGGAAATATTAGAAATATAGCTCGAGAGATAGACTGAAACATAGAATAGCCTTGGGAGGACCTGGATCCTTATCCATCAAGCCCCAACTATATCTGCCAAAGGGCTTTTAAAGGAATGCCAAGGGGAGGAGCAAAAGGACTCCACCCAAGCACAGCCAAATGCAGACCCTTCTAGCCACCTAACAACCTTGCTTATGATCAAATCATCCCCTTATGCAGCTCTGCTGTGTCAGGCAAACTCAGATCTCACAAGGAAACTTCAGTGGGCTCCCACAATGCAGCTTCCCTGTCATACTTAGATGACACAATCTCACAGCAGACTTCCTGGTCCCCTACCTCCTAGAAAATTTCCACCTCTTCCTCTGAAATGTTCTCTGACACTTAGTGTAGGTAGAGGCTGTTTTGTAGGTGTGCCAATTGATATTGACAACCTCAAGGTCAGTTGTTCTCTGAACTTGGGCCAACCATTGTTTCCTATAATGGCCTATGTCTTATGCAAAAATAGAAGCTTCTTTGATGCAAGGATGAGAGCAGCATTTATCTGTGCATATGAGGACAGGTATTTAAAAATGATACTTTTTTAAAAAATAAAATGGAAATAGAACAGCTGGGTGGTGGTAGCACATGCCTTTAACCTGAGCACTCTGGAAGCAGATATAGGCAGATCTCTAAGTTTGAGGCCAGCATGGTCTACAGAGTGGGTTCCAGGACTGCCAGGGCTGTTACACAGAGAAATCCTGTCTTGAAAAAATAAAAATAAAAAATAAATGGAGTAGATTATGGTGATATTTTATTTGTACTGAAATGTGATTTTAATTTTATGTTAATAAATAAAGTTGCCCTGGGGTCAGAGCTATTAGAGCCATAGCAAGAGTGTGGTGGTTAGAAGAGCTAGGTAGATTTCTGTGTGTTCAGGGATACAGCCAGTATTGGAGACATACGCCTTTAAGACCTGGAGGGCAGTACTTACAGGCAGTGACGAGGCAGTCATGTGGTTGGATTTACAACCAATGAGAAGGCAGAACAGAAAGACTATTTAAAGACAGACAAACAGGAAGAAGCTCTCTCTCGGGGAAGCTAGGAGCACTGCAGGAGGTAAGATTTTATCTCTGAGCTCTGACCTCTAGGCTTTCTCTTTTACATTGGCTCTGTGTTTCTTATTTTAATAAGACGATTGGTTACATCTACAGTAGATTGTTTTTCTCTAAGATACATGATCTCACTATCCATAGGTAATTTGAAAGGCCCAATAAGATAGTTATTGGTTACCACCAAGATAGAAGTTTTTCTCTTGCACCTTTTAGGTGTATCTGACTGTGCTGGTCACTGTTGTGTTTCATAAGCAGCACATCTGGGTAAGACTATCTATTTACAAATCAACGTGGATATGGTAAATTTCATACGGCTCTAATCCAATATGAAGAGATATAGGCAATTAATGACTGTTAAGCAAGAAAGAATTAGTCTTTTCCCAGGAATGAATCCCCCAATTTGCTATCCAATATCAAGTGGATAGATAGATGAAAGATATCTAGATATGAAGATAGATATTTGATAGATAGATAGATGATAGATACATAGATAGATAGACAGACAGATAGATAGAAAGATAGAGAATAAGAGGCCATGTAATTTAGAATAAGGCAGGTGGACATTGGAGGGGTTGAAGGAAGGGGAGGGAAGGGCAAAGTATTGTAAACATATTTTAATTTTTTAAAAGTAATTTTTTCTAGTTGGGTATGAGCTAAATGTCTTCATATTCTATGATGTAGGTATGTATCCAGCAAAAAGGTCTTATAGTCACATTGTAGAAGATGATTAGTAGCATTGGCAATAGCAGTAGTGAGGGATTCTATGGGACTTACCTCTTTGGCCAACAACTCAACAATGACTCAAAAAAGATGTAACCCATTCCTTGTACTGTGGGTTTTGTTTGGTAGTACATGCTATTTTTGTTTGGGGGGACATTGTCCCTACACTTCATTATATGGTAACTCTATTTAAATTCCTTTTAGTTATGTCTATATTTTAGGAAGTTTCCACAACAGTAGATATATATATATATATATATATATATATATATATATATATATATATCTTTTGAAAAGGCCTTTAGTAATTGTTTCCCTCCTCATATGTCTTCCTCTACTCTGCCTTCTTATCCCCACCCCCAGTAATCATCATCTTCTAATTTACCCTTTATCCATTTATAATGTTATATTCTATATTCCCTTTTCTTGGATGATTATCTCCTTCCTCCTGGTATCTTACTAGCTACCAAATGTCTGTCGGGATTCTAATTAAAGCATGCATATTTAACGCATAAACACAACATCCATACATAAGATAAAACATGCAATTTTGGGGGTCAATGTTACCTTGAAGCGAGATCCTAATTACTCTTGACAATAAAACCTGGAGTCAGATATCAGGATGAAAGCTGAAAGATCAGAGAAGCAGAGCAGCAGCCACTAGAGACTACTTACCTCTATGATACCTCAGACTGAACAGGGAAAGAGGGACGAGATTCTGTCTCCACCTCGCTAGGGCTGGTATTAAAGGTGTGCACCACCATTCCCTGTTTGTCTTGAACTCCTGATCTTCCTGCTTCCTCCTCCTAAATGCTGGCATTAAAGGTGTGTGCCACCACCGCCTGGCCTCTATGGTGGCTAGCTCTGCCCTCTGATCTCCAGGCAAGCTTTATTTGTCAGAATACAAACAAAATATCATACAACGTTACCTCACTCAAGATGATTGTCTCTAGCTTTATCTATTTACCTGTAAACTTCATATTATCATTTTTCTAACAGTTGAATGATATTCCATTATGTAAATACAGCAGTTTTTCATTATCCATTCATCAGTTGATGGACGTGTTGAATGTTTCTAATATCTGGCCATTGTGAATAAAGCAGCAATGAACATGGTTGAGAAAATATTTCTCTATTAAGTTGTAGTGGCCTTTGGATAATATGTGCAAGAGTGGTGGAGTTGTCTATTGTGGTAGATCTATTTTGAGCTTTTTGAGAATCCTCCACACCAATTTTCATAGCTGCTGTACCTGTTTGCACTCTCATTAGCAGTGCTCCTTGTTCCCTTCATCCTCACTAGAACCTACAGTCATTTGCCTCATTCATCTTGGCCATTCTCACTGAGATAAATGTTTGCAAGATGTGCCCGCTGGTGCAATACTGACGCAAATGTTAGGGGAGTAACCAACCACTTTGTAAAATTAGACTTAAGGCCCACTCCATGCGCTGGAACCCACACCTGTTACTGTTAATGAGTCAAGAACCCGAGACCAGATAGCATGTGGTCCCTGGGGTAGTCCCACTTCTATTGTTCTCTTAAATCAATATGGCAATAGAATGGCTCCTAATGACATATTACTATACTCATAGATCAGTACATTGGTCAACCCTAACCAAATAAACTTCTTCTTGAAGCAGACATTAATAAACACAGAGACATACAACTGGAAAATGTATGAAAATGAGAGACTCTGAATGCGATGTCTTTATCAACGCTCTAATAATCTTTCCTCCATTGCAGAAATCCTACCAGGCACTAAGCCCAGGATAAGAGATTCCAGCATTAAATAACAAACAGCACCTGTTCTCAGAGTTTTCTAATATAACAATAGATACTGTGGAAAGCAAACACTTATGTAGCATCTGCATGCACTGACCAGTATATCCCTGCACGATTCACACAATAATAAAATGTAATTTCATTACTATCTAGTCTTCACTGTAATTAATTTACATTGTACTTTCCTACAAAAGTTACTGCATTATGTTAAGTGAATTGGGATTTTATAGTGAAAATAATGTGGAATAGAGAGGTAGACTGTGTCATTATGACCATTTATGTTGCACACTTGTAGCCTGGATATCCTAGAATGTTCTAGCTGGAAGGGACACTGGTTAATCCATTCATGGTAGGAAATACTTTACCTTTAACATGCTTTCTTATGGTGTGGGTGCTGGTAGACTGACCACACTCCAGTGGATGTCCCCACACCCATGAGTATATGGGAAGCACAAATTGAACTAGATGGGTTATAACCCCCAAAATAGGACATAAATCTGGGAGGGGTCATGAAATAGGGGTTGTTCTGGGAGGAGTCAGAAGGAGGGTGCTGATAAGTATTATTAATATCATTAACAAAATATTAATATAAAAATATTTAAAATATTATATTAAATGCTTTTCTATAGCACTATTATGAACTATTTTCTTTTATATACATCAAACCAAAGTCTGCTACTAGATAAAGGAAAAATAAAAAGACAGGAAGGGAAATTTTTTTGTGTAAGTTTTGTAAACCAAAAAAAAAAAAAGTTATATACTGAATATAGATACCAAATAAACTCTGTGCTTTAAGGGATGCCAGATTAAATAATGGAGATAGTTGTCATTTTTCACCATTTCAAAATTATTGTAGACATATCCTCTGTATATAACACATACGACCCATAGAGGGAAGGAATTTCTATCTAGTCCAAGCACTGGGAACTCACTCGGTACAGAACACAAACCTTCTGACACTGCATAGTAAACGACCCAGAGAAAGCATCATTTTCAGGACAGTTGACGTGTGTTACAATTGGCCTCATCAAGTCACAGACCTGACCGCTGTCAACAACTCAATCGCTATGGAAAATGAGGGGAAAAAAAGCTTTAAAAATAAAACTGAGTATTATGCTGGATTTACTTTAAACTGAGTATTATGCTGGATTTTCATCTCTGTGATAAATACTTGAAAAAAAAATATGTACTCAAAAGAAGGAAGTTTTGTTTGGCTTGGAATTCCAGAGGCTTCTGTCCATGCTTCATTAGCTCAACTGCTTTGAGTCAGAAGGGCTGAAATGTCACGGCAGTAGAAACATTTGGGAGATTTTGCCTTCCTCACTGAAGCCAGAAAACAGGAAGGAATACCGTGCTAGTGGGCTTCCTCCTTCTTGCCTTTCGATCCCACTCAGGTCCCCAATCTACTTAACAGGATCACTTACATTCAGGGGACGTCTTTCTCTGATAGGTGACCATCTTTGGGAATGCTAATTTCCGAGGCATCTCAAACTGACAATCTAGATTAACCATCGAAGGTACTAACTCTGAGACCTCTGTTCCGTGAAATTCCACCAGTTTCAGGAATATTCCTGTGTTTTATAAATACTAATGAATTTAAACAGCAGCTTGGTAAAGGGTCATTTTATTTTTATTTTATGTGTTCAGTTGATTTGCATGAATGCTTTTATGTATATCACACACATGTAGTGCTGGAAGAAACCCAAAGTAGGCATTGGATCCCTGAGAACTGTAGTTAAAGATGGTTGTCAGACACCATGTGGATGCTAGGAATCCAACTCGGGTCCTCTGGGAAAACAGCAAGCACTTTTCACTGCCAACACCCCAATAACAGCTTTAAAATATTTGTAATAATGTCCATTGTTACAAAACTTCTCTTTATCAATGGAGCATTAATAAATCCATTAATAAAACAATTACCTCACATAAGAGAAAAGAGAGTATAACTACAAATATTTGACAGATTACTAATGTGATATTTAATTGCATGTATCTGTTATACAGAGACAGAAGGCATTGTTAGGGTTTATATGAACTACATTGATTCTTAAAATGGTTAAAAAAAAATATTTTCCAGACATGGCACATGCCTGTTATCTCAGAACTTGATACACTAATCTACACAGATCAGGACTTCAGGATTTCAATCCCAGCCTGGGCTAAACAGCGATATGCTTCAGCCAAAGTGGCAGGTGGGAAAGTGAAGGAATGGAGAGGGAGAAGGGGCTGAAGAAGGAGTAAGAGTTTCATACGGCTCTTCCATTGGTATTTTAGTTCATGTATTGACTAATTTAATATGGGAAACCCACCATTTTGCTTAAAGTATATAAATATGTTCAATTCAATAAAATTTTAAAAGATATACATGTGTATGTACATCTGTATGTATAGTATTTCATTCCAAGAGAGAAATGATCTATTTTCTAATGATGATCATGAAGGTCCAATAAAGATAGATTACAGCAGCACACTTCATAGCATCATATTATAGTCTCACGAAAACCTAGTGGATAGAAAAGTCCTGACATTAAATGACAGGAACCTGGTGAGTTAAAATTCAGTCGTCTACATAAAGAGAAAAGTGAGTTTAGTGCTGATGCCTCACACTTGTAATCCCAGAACCCATGGTGTTGAGATGGGTAGAACTCAAGTTCAAGGTTACTCTGAACTATTCAGAAAGACCTTACTCAAAAAACAAAAAGCAAAGACAGGGCAATAACAATCCTACTAAAGACAGACAAAGATGGAGAATGAGGATTAAGAAGAACAAGTTACACCCCCATCTACCTACCACGTGGGGAGCTGAAAGGACTGACACCAACTTTGGTGGCTTTGAGTGACAAGTGTCGCCTTTGAAAAGTTGGAATGTCATGCTGACACTAGGTTGGAGTGAATCTGTTCTAAACTCACCATACCCCATACAGAGGGGATGAGGAAACATCAGCTAAGAAAGGAGGATAAACGCTGAGTCACAAATATAAGCCTCTAGCAGCTCTAGTGTTGAGCCATCCTCAGAATCTAGGAGCTGAAAATGCAGGGGGAAATACCATGAGGGTAGAGGATATAAAAACACTCATCTTGACCTCAACAGTTAGCCATCTAGGGAAAAGAAAACAGCTTGAGAGAAGGATTATTATGTTCAAAAAGAAAGAACAGTGCAGGTAGATATGGAGAAATAAATATCTAATGGAAACTATAAAGTCCATGGTTATTGAAATGAACTACAATATAAAATAAAACCTCAGTGCACAGTTTAAAGTTGGGTTACTGTCATTGTATAGTCAGTTTATGTAGCATAAGCATGATTTGGGGCTGGGACAGATAGCTCAGTCGGCAAAAGGGTTTACTCTGCAAGCATGAGGGCTTGCGTTTGATCTCAAGAACCTGCCTTGAAAAAAGTGATGCCGTGGTTGCAAAGTGGGAAGATGGAATAGACAGACAAGTCCTTGGGAATTCCTTGCCAGCCATCTTAGCCTATTTGGTGAACTCCAAATCAATGACTTTCCCTGTACCAAAAAATATGGTGACTAACCTCCTTTGGAATGACATCTGAAGCTAACCTCTAGTCTCCACAGGCAAATGTGTATGTGGGCACACACATGACCACCTCCACTCCAGAGAACAATAGGAGTTGACATACAGAAAGTGATGGGTAATATAATTAATAGTTTAGACACAAAAGAAGAAAAAGAATGTGTTAACAGGAGAAGGAAATGGATGAGAGAAGATATATTTCTGTTGATCCAGGGCTTGAATGTTAAATAATTTCTATATGATAATAATTATGGTTCCTAAAAGAAACTAAGTCAGATTTTCCTCTTTAGTAATTAAAATTAATTTAAGGGAGAGCAAACTGCATTCCATATGCTTCTGTTTCAATTGCCTTTGTGCTTCATTAAAGTATTCTATTAGAGTAATTGAATTTATCATTGTTAAAAGGCTTCTTGGACTCCAGGCGACTAACTAAGCACTTTTTTTTAAATGTATGTCCTCCTATCTTGGTTGAATCTGATTGTGATAGGTAACATTTTGTATCTCCTTTTCTATTGAAGAATAACTAATAACTAACAAAAAATTAGACAAGTCATGTGTGATCTGGATTCCAATCCATGTACCTTATCTGGCTCCAGCCTGTGACCTCCACAGCTGTCCTCTGCTATGCATTGTTAAATGACAATTTAAATTAAAAAAAAATTAAACTGAGACAAACACTAAGTAGCAATAATAGTTATTGGTTAATAGTCTTATTTGAGAACAATACATGAAATAAGTTCTGTGAATCAATTTATGAAGCATTGAAAGGACCATTAATCACTTGTGGGGTACTACTGTCCCCCATTACCACATATATCAATTTCATTGTGAGAGCATATCAAATAAACCAACACTGAGGGCAATTCTACAAAGCAACAACAAAGCCAAGTGGTGGTGGTGGTGGTGGTGGTGGTGGTGGTGGTGGTGGTAGTGGTGGTGGTGGCGGCGGCGGCGGCGGCGCATGCCTTTAATCCCAGCCCTCAGGAGGAAGAAGCAGGTGGATCTCTATGAGTTCGAGGCCAGCCTGGGCTACAGAGTGAGTTCCAGGACATCCAGGGCTACACAGAGAGACCCTGTCTTAAAAAAAAAAATCTACCTCATTCTCTCCAACACTGTCAGTCATGTGAGACACAGATCCCCAGAGGAGCTGTCATGAGAACAAGAAATCAAGCTCTATGAGGAACATCTGAGCAAGATCACTCATGGATAGTTCACTGTTATCTGTCGATTAATTATTAGTTTGATTTCCCTGTTTTAGTACTGTGGTCATGCAAGATGTTTTTAATAAATTAAGCTATTCCACAAAGGTTAGTTGGTTAAGGATAATAATACATGTCTCTGTTTACATTCTTTTGGAAAATATTTAATAGATTTGGGGGAAATTCTTTCTCTCCTATAAACCTGTATCTGTTTTGATTATTAAATTTTGGATATGGGCAATCAATCTATTGTCCTTAGATTATGCCTATATATATAGTTCATATATATAAGAACTATGTCGGTTTAGTGATTTTTTTAAACCAAGTGGAGAATGTAACCAAGAGAAGATATTTGGCTATTCTGGAGACAATGTCAGAATCCAAGAGGAAGCACTACTGATATGCAATGTTGCTTAGAAACTCCTGTGGATGATGAACACCGCTTCCAGAAGTCTTCTTTCCTCGTGTTTTAGATAAGCTTGATGCATTCATTTCTCCTGATGCACATCCAATGGGGCTCTCCAAAATTGCTCCTTCAATAGTCTCCAAATATAGTTGATATAATTATAGTGTGGAGATTTAGAAGGCCTATTTCCTAGTCTGGCTCTCCTGTGCATTGTCTGTATATCTGATATATTTTGCTCCAGTGCAAGATTTCAACAGAAATAACAATTCCTGTCTCCTAAGGTGATTATGAAGAGCAGCTATAAAGAACATAGAATATTGTGTTGCACATCCAAAAACTCTGTGTGAGGAGGTTTTGTTACTGCTATCATCAGTATAATTGTTCAGAAGGAGGGTCCTCCTTGCCACACATCCACGACTGGTGCACAAGGAAGCTCTTATGAGGCTTTGATCTGCAATGCTCTGCATGCCATCCAGACAAGCATGGAACACTGGTGTTTTCTACCTCCGGTTATCATAGTGTCTCTTTCCCCATGAGAACTTTAAATCAATTTAAACAGTATTCTCTCCAGGCCTCTGGGTTTCAGGATCCCAGGAGACCTAGCCATGTGCTTCCTTAGGCCTTTCCTACTGGGGAATACTACTGTTAGATGTTAGCATTTTGATGATTATTACTTTAAAGGTACAAAAATTATTGAGATATATGAGGCTAGTATGCAAACCTCACATTTATAGCTGCATAAAATTTAACCACAAATAATGTTTAAAGAGTTATTCCCACAGTACTTTATGTTTGTTTTCCAGCTGGCCACCTGGGAATCCTTTGTCTAGAAATACCTTGTACTTTCTCATTTCGAAAGTGAGACAGTTTTTCAAATCATTTCTTGTGGCACCTGAGTCTCTAAAAGCTGATAAAGTTTAAATGCTATATGTAAAGACAAATTATTAATGTCTAAAGTAGGATATATTAATAAAACCCATGCAGTTTTAATTTTAATTTTATATTGTTTCTAAAATGAAATAAGGGCCTACTTTTTAAAGTCAAGGCAAGTTTGACTTTCACAGTTCAAAATATATTATTCATTCTGCATTTGCTTTTTGCATAAAGTGATAAATTGTAATGAACATCACTTCCAGAAGTATTTTGAAAAATTACATTATTGACTCACCTCATACTTCAGAGAATAAAGGAGAAAATGTGGTACCTACAAAAACCAATGTCACAATTAGTGTCTCCACGGGACACAGGTGAAGAAGAGTCACTGTTAAGTATTGCCTCACAAGAGAGCCTCAGATACTTAGAGAAGCACCATGTGCAGAGTATCCTGGTAAAATGCAGGCTTGTTTACTTAGAACCTGTGTATAGTTCAATAAGCCTAAGTAGATTTTTGAATATTTTTCTCAAGTAGAATACACAGACAAGCCACAGATGATTTATCACCAGAAGCAGTTTGGTTTGTGACAATGGTTTTCAATATTTTACAATTTTAAGAGTCCTGTTATGCAATTTATCTGGACTGTGTGGACTTTCTATAACTATCTATAAAAGCTTAAAAATAGAATTAAAATAAAACTAGGCAAGCCACCTATCAACCATCTAACAATTATCATCTATCATTTATTATTTATCTTTCCTTTATTTCCTATTCTTTATCATCTATTTACCTACTGTCTATGATTGCTTATCTATCCATCTAATAGGTCTACATCATTAGCTACTTGCATATCATCTACTAATCTATTTAATGTATATTACTCAATTGTGTGGTGCATTCTGTGTATAATACGTATTTCCTCTGTGGCACAAAGTCTCTGACAGTAACAAGGTACCAGAGCCATTTGTATTGAGTGCATGGCTGTTCAGTTCACAACACTGATTAGTTTAGGTGGATGTTCTGATCTGTCATGCTCAAATACAATGCACCTACACTTCAATTCAACTTTTAAAATAACCATACTCATGTTCTATAAATGAGTTCTAAGAATAATATGAAGAAGTAGAAAAATCCCTTTGCTTTGTTTCACCACAAAGAAGCCAGGTCTATTGCCAAATTGTCCATAACTGGAAAAACCAAGAGCCAAACCCAGAAAGTTGGCCCTGGAATGTTCCCTGTTAGCCTCCACAAAATGGGTTTTGTCTAGGGATTGTATATGTTACCAGAAGTGGCACTTTTTTGGGACCTGTCTGTTGAAGCAAAGGTCATTTGGAGTATTTAGTCTGTAGAGATGCTGGAAGCATCTTTTAATACTCTCTGCCTGTTCAGCACATCAGGAAAGAAATTAATAAAAATCCCCAATAAATCAATCATTATGCCATCACTCCATGTAAAGCACATGCTGTATCCACTCCATCATCTCAGAAATAATGAATGAAGACCAAGGGTTCCAATTAGCTAAAACATGTGGCGTGGTGACTGTAAATTAAAACTTTCTAGCTAAAAGGCTAAATGTCTTTGAAAGTAGATCACAAGTATGTACAGATATCATGAGAAAAAATTGTTCAAAGATTAGTTCATTTTAAGTTTTAGTTTTTTTTTTTAATTTTATAATTTTATGTGTGTGAGCATTTTATGCACAATTACGTAGTGTTATCATGAGAATGCCTAAGGCACAAAGAGGTCAAAAAGGGGCTCTGGTTCACCTGAAACTAGAGTTTCAGTTCAGGTGGTTGGCACTACCATGTGGTTGTTGGGAATAGGTCTCAGGTCCTCTGAAAGAGAAACAGGTGTTCTTAGCCACCGAGTCTTCTCTCCAGCCCCTCCAGTGATTATTTCTAAGGTACAGAGCAGATAGTGGGTCCTGGTAAACCTCACAGGAAAAGATTTGGAGCCAACTTGGGTTGCTGGCTGAGAAAAGTATCCCATGACAGGAATTGGAATAACTGGACACCCACAAGTTAAGGTGAGTGGTTTGCTAATGTTTATAAACATAGTAATTCAGAGTCTACAGGCTGTCTTTTGTTTTTCTCTAAGTGTCATTAAATGGAGCAGTTTTGGAAATTCAAACCCACAGTTACTCACGTATTCAAAATTAAACTTAAGTCAATTGTATGCTAGAAATGTATGTATCTTATTCTTTGCCTAGACCAAATTTATGAACGGTCACAATGAATTTGAAAGTAATTTGCCTAGTCTTTAAGCAGAAACTGAACAGTATTTGAAATCGGCAGAGAAATATTTTTAAACATTGATGCTGTGGATATCACTCTATATAAATAAAACACTGATTGCCAGTGACCAGACAGGAAGTATAGGCGGGACAAGGAGAGAGGAGAATTGGGGAAACAGGAAGAAGGAGGGGGAGACACTACAGCCACCTCCAGGACAAGCAACATGTAAAGACACCAGTAAGCCACCAGCCACGTGGCAAGGTATAGATTTATAGAAATGGGTTAATTTAAGATATAAGAACAGTTAGCAAGAAGCCTGCCACTGCCATACGGTTTATAAGAATATAAGCGTCTGAGTGATTATTTTATACTTGGATTGTGGGGCGTTGGGGCTTGGTGGAACCTGGAGAGAGAGAAGCTCTCCAGCAACAAATGGCACCCAATGGCTCGAGTTTCCACCTTAAACCTGAGAATATTTAATAACCAATTCTAAACAGAGCCCAAACCAGGTTCCTGCTTCATGTCTCATACCAGCAGCTAGATGCCGCAAAATGCAGGTTTGAACACTGGTGGGTTCCTGGCGTATGCATTTTACCGGCAGTATGGCGGGAATGAGGCGTCTGACAGTGGCACATTATGCTGTGTGGTAGATTTAGTCTTTACTAGTATTTTTTAAAAAAGAGGTTTCTGGGCTACACGCTGCTTTGATAAAAGCATAGACTCACTATTTCTGAGACTTGATGGCTCAAAGAACTGGCAGAAAACGTACCACAGCCATATTGGGAAGCTGAAGTGGGCGGAGCCAGCAGCCACAGCACCATTTCAGTCTTAGATTGCTCACAATAAGACTGATTCAGATAAAATAGTTTACAATGTATGTAAAATATACGTAGGCTTGAAAGAGACAAAAAAAGATAAATTAATATAAAAAAGCCATGTAAAGATGAATATTACACAGAGAATCTGGATTGTGTTGTCTTTGGGATTTTTAACTGCAAAAAAACATTTGATCGAAAAAGATGTTGAATTAAACCAATATGTATATTTTAAAAGTACCTTGCCTTCAAAATTTTGATGTAAGGATATGTTGCTTTGGAAAAGAAGTTCTGCTTTTGTTTCCACAGAAAGCCAGAGGCTATGGATTTGTTCCAGATTAAGATACATCAGGTTTCACCAGCCAAGAACCCCTGAAAGGTCTCCGATGACACCATGGCCCAGATAATCTAACACCCAGAACAATTTCAAAGCAACTGGCTCACACAATACAGCCTCACAGACTACCCCATAAGCCTAAAATTTTCTTTGCATCCCCATAAGATACAGCACCCCCTTCCAGCAGGATTTAGTAAGAGATGCTACGGCCAAATTCCCAAATATACTAAGCTGGCTTTATAGGTGGAATTGGCTCACTCCCCCTCTAAATCCAGACATACTGCTTTTAAAAAAATGGTTAAGAGATTCTTGTGTCCCAAATCAGAAGAGCCCTCTGGTGTGGGACAGAAAAAAACAATATTTTTATTTAAAACAGGTTGATTATAAATGCAATCTCTTTCTAAAAAAGAAAAGGGGATATGATATAGATATATAGGAGGATATGGAGATGATAAGATAAAAGGGTAGATTAATGAACCTACTTTTAAAGAACAACTTGTTTAAAATGTTTTACATTGGTATAAATTTTAGTTTATTGATACAAACTTGAAGTTAATTTTGTTATACTGTATATATATATATATTTCTATTCTTGTTTGAGGTATTATGTTTATGTAACTCATTTAAAATTGTAATGGATAATTAAAAAATAGATTAATAATTAGTCATCTATGATAATCATATTTGTAGCCATGTTAGTTAAGTCTTCTAGGTATACACAGATATATTTCAGATAGATAGGTAATCTTCAAACACTTCAAAGACCTACAGGATATGGCATTTAAAATGTTTTAAAAATTTAGGCTTTCTGGACAGTGAGACAAGTCTGCTCCTGACAGCACCGATTTACTTCAGAGAAGAGTATGGGCATCAAAGACACTCCATATGGAGTTTATCTTCACCTTGACAAAAATAGACATTTGGGCAAGAAACTGTTCTTTCCTGGACTGCTTGATCAACTGGACATACAGGACCCATAGAAAGGTAACCACTGAACTTTGCTTGACAAAATGGTCCTTCAGGTTCCTGATTTGCAGAGAAAACTACAAGGCATTATACAGGACACAGAGAAAATTAAATGAGAGACTCTAGGCCTGAGGGATGGAGACTGATGCTCCAAGTTACAAGAAAACTTTGAATGACTGTCCAGGCTGTCAACTGTCTCTGTCTACCCGGAAAGACTCCCAAAAGTTGCTTGCATCCTTCTCCCATTTCTCAGGTAGTATTATATCCTTCTGAGGTCTTTGATGTGGTTAAAGACTAGATACTTACAATTTTCCTTAGTTATGACAAAAGATAAGTTATATATAAAACCATAAACTCACAAATATAAGATAGATAGCACATCTTCTTTAATATTGTAACTGTAATTCTTGCTCGATAATAGTTTTGTTATATGTAATTTTACCATGTTAAAGTTAAAACCTTCCTTTTTAAAAAAAAGAAGAAAAGGGGAAGTGCTGTGGATATCGCTCTATATAAATAAAACACTGATGACCAGTGACCAGACAGGAAGTATAGGCGGGACAAGGAGAGAGGAGAATTGGGGAAACAGGAAGAAGGAGGGGGAGACACTGCAGCCACCTCCAGGACAAGCAACATGTAAAGATGCCGGTAAGCCACCAGCCACGTGGCAAGGTATAGATTTATAGAAATGGGTTAATTTAAGATATAAGAACAGTTAGCAAGAAGCCTGCCACTGCCATACAGTTTATAAGTAATATAAGCGTCTGAGTGATTATTTTATACTTGGATTGTGGGACTGCGGGGCTTGGTGGAACCTGGAGAGAAGCTCTCCAGCAACACATTGAAATGTGGTTTTAGGGTTTTTTTTTTTAATTATAATGTAATAATGTATTCTACAAGAAACACATGTCTATATTACAAAGGCGAGCCTTGTAAATTTCCAGATATTGAAATACATACACCAAGATTACCCTCTGCCCTTGGTGAAGTCACAGCTGGGTTCTGTGATGACTCAGAACATTTCCACAGGTAAAGAAATATAATCAGAGCCCAAAGAGCTGCCTTATGTTATGGAAAACTGAGATAGTCACATACTAGGGTTATTTTTGGTTTGTTGGAAAGAACTTGACAAATTAAAAATTAATGAAGTCTTGATCATTACACACACACACACACACACACACACACACACACACACACACACACACACAAATACATGTATGAACACTAAAAGGCAAGATAACATTTATCCTGGATTTAAGTTTATAGAAACCTTCAAAGGTGGGTTTTTAGCAGAGCCTGAAAACGCTGACCGAACAGTAGCCATGCTCTAAGCTGTATCACACATCCGAACATATGACAAGTTCGCATTCTTCTTCTATTGCTCCTTTGCATTCAACAACTTTTGTCACTTGGCAGTTCCTCCCCCATCGCCATATTCTTTGTGTTCATGAGTAAATCAGTAGAGCTATCACAGTTTCAAACCTCAGCGTGAGTGCATCTAAAACGTATCCTCATCCCTGTTCGCCTGGCTAGTTTTCTAATTATCCTTGATCAGACAGCTGAGTTCCTAAAGCCAAAATTCTACTTTGCTCTCTGGAATAAAAGCCTGTGCTCTCGCTACTGTGACTCAAGGCCAATTATTTTAAAAATATTCATTTTTCATTTCAAATATTTATATCTCCCAGGATTCTGTGTGTGTGTGTGTGTGTGTGTGTGTGTGTGTGTGTGTGTGTGTGTATGGTAGGGGGCATATTAGTGTTTGCATGTATTTTGTCAATGTCTGGAAAATGCTTCAATTACTTCATTAAACATTGGAGAACAATGAAAATTAACATGAATTCTAATACAAATCATGTTTTACATGTGGAAACAATAATAAAAGATACCACTCTACTGTATGTTTTAACCTGTTGGGTGACAAGCCATAGAGCAGAGAATTATGTCAATACACAAGGGTTATTCAGTCCAAATTATAATCATAGTGGGAAATATATTCTGCCCATCTGTGCCACATAATTTTCAAAGTTCTATTTCATAGTTCGTCTTCTCATTGATCAGATTATGATTACCAACTCTAAGTTAAAGAAACCAAAGCTCTATTCATCTGCTAATGATAGGTTTTCCTTTTGAACATTAAAGGGATCCCACTAAACAGTTTCAACCATTATTCCTCTGACAGCTCTTCAAACACTTGAGATGAGTATCAAGTAACTTTCTCATTTCTCTGTCAAACAAAATATTTGCTTCTGCTCAAACATTTTTCATATGGCATAATTTTCAGACATAATATTGAAGAGAAGTTACTACATTTAAAGATATGATGATTTTTATTGTAACATCAATAGACAGCTGTCCAATGATAAATGCAAAGCTAAATATGATAAGAAAATATTTATAAAATTTGTATGTTAGACACTCAGAAAAATTAGCATACATGTTAGACTACATTTATCTTTTCAGTAAATATTAACTTTCAGGGAAATAAAATTTGCTTTAGATTTAGAGAAGCAATACACGGGTATCTGCTACCCATTGTGACGTTATTACCAAATCTTCACCTCTGTGTTTAAGGAAATATGCCTTCCCAAACTCTGTTTCCATTTTTGTGCTCATATCAAAAATTCATGTCCCCTTTCTTTGAAAAGAGGAATCATCAACAGTGCAGGGTATAAACCAAATAAAAAAATAATAGTCAATGCCAACAAGGAGTGTAATAGAGTCCAAGTGAGATGCAAACAGCACCTGCCTGTTTGAGAGGAGGAAATGGACCAACAGGAAGAGTAGAGTGGACGAGAAGAGAACAGTGGGGGAAGGGGAGTTAGAACAACATATATGTTTGAAGACGCTGTAATGAAGCCCAGTCTGTTGATTATATTCTGAAAAGTGTTTTTAAAAAATTAGTTTTCAGGCTGGTTAGGAACAGGATCAAGTAAAAAACAACAGTTTAAGGTTATGGGCTATTTATCATTGTTTGATTTTATGTGCTATAGATAAGTATTGCAATGTCATAATGTACCTCATTATCACACAGAACAAAGTGTCAATTAAATGTATATACATATATGTTTATGTGTGTGTATCTGCATAAAATACTCCATAAAAGTTTTTAAAAGTGAGGGAACAAGCTAAATAAATATCAGATAAATAAATGTAAAATATTGAGTGCCTGTTTAAAGATTTCAAGTTTAATATAATGAATAAACAGTGACACCAAGCTGATTAGGTGGTTTAATTTTCTTGGAAATATTAAATTGTAATTGTGGAATAAATAGATAGTAAGTGAATACAGAAATATACTAAGTATGTGGAATAAAGGGATATTATGCATTCAGTTTTTATTTCTTCATTTTGGGTTTTGGGGACAAGGTCTCAGTCAACAGCCAAGGTTTCTCACTCCTGATCCCCTTGTTTCACCTTCTTGTGTGCTGGGTATTATTGTGTACTTCCATGTCTGGCTCACGGTATAATGTAGAAAATACCATTTATCTTAATTTTGATGTGGTATGTTTGTGTGTGAGAGAGGGTGAGAGAGACAAAAAGAGACAGAGATAGAGATAGAGATAGAGACAGAGACAGAGAAGAGGAGAGAGAGAGAGAGAGAGAGAGAGAGAGAGAGAGAGAGAGAGAGAGAGAGAGAGAGAGAGAGAGAGAGATTGTGTGTGTGTAGTAATCCACATGCACCTTCCTGTAGAAACCAGCCAGAAGAGGGCATAAAAGACCTGGAGCTAGATTTGCAGATGCCTGAAGTTGCATTTGGGTACTAGGAACCAAACTTTAGTCTACTACAAGACCCTCGAATGTTTTAACAACTGAGACATCCCTCCATTCCCTAAGCTTACTCTTTAAAAGTCCAGTAAATTTAAAAGTTAATTCCCTAAAACAATTATATTTCCAAGCACAGCAAGTTACCAATTGGCAACCTGTGATTACCATACTTTCTAACTATAGTCCTTAAGGCAGAACCAAAAGACACCAATTTCCCAGATACTGAAGGGAATTGAGATAACCAGTTAGCAATCTCCAAATGAATTATACTTAGATGATCTTTTAGTCCCAAATCTAGGTTTATGCCAACTTGACATAAACTAGAGTTATCAGAGAGGGCAAAGTCTCAATTGAGAAAAATGCCTCCATGAGATCCAGCTGTAAGGCATTTTCTTTTTTTTTTTTTTTTTTTTTTTTTTTTTTTTTTTTTTTTTTCGAGACAGGGTTTGTCTGTGTAGCTTTGCGCCTTTCCTGGAGCTCACTTGGTAGCCCAGGCTGGCCTCGAACTCGCAGAGATCCACCTGGCTCTGCCTCCCGAGTGCTGGGATTAAAGGCGTGCGCCACCACCGCCCGGCGCATTTTCTTAATTAGTGATCGATTGGGGAGGGCCCAACCCATTGCGGATGGTCCCATGCCTGGGCTGGTGGTCCTGGGTTCTATAAGAAAGCAGGTTGGGCAAGCCAGGAAGCAACACCCCTCCATGGCCTCTGCATCAACTCTAGCTACACTTCCGTCTCCAAGTACCAGTCCTTCTTGAGTTCCTGTCTTAACTTGTTCAGTGATGAACAGTGATGCGGAAGTGTAAGCCAGATACACATTTTCCTCCTAACTTTCTTTTAGTCAATGTGTTTATTCACATCAATAGTAATCCTAACTAAGACATGAGTGAATTCAACCTTTGTTCTGTATCCAGATGGCTATATATACATGGCAACACACATGTCGTCCAGAGAGTTAGTTCAGAGGGTTCAAAATTGTGCCACTAAGTCTGATGACCTAAATTCAGTCCACAGAATCTGCAAGGTATAAGGAAAGAACTGACTCACACAACTTGTCTCTGACTGAATATGTGTACAATCATACACATGGAAAGAATATATTGAAAGGTAAAAATCATGAAGTTAAAATCTATGATACTAAACTGAAGGGTGTTATTGATATTACCACAATGCTATGAAATACCTATGATAGGAGAGAAGGTAAATGCTGGTACAAGACAACCTGACCTGATTCCAGTGCAAATCTCATTTTGTTTCTGGGCTCCAGCCTGATGAAGGGTCCTTACCGATGAATTGCTGAATTGGAAGACAGTCCATCTATGGAAAACCGTAGTAATCTGGCTACGCCAAGCTAATGACTCTCATTGATATCTTCATCTCCCTCATCTATGGTGGGAAACTCAGAGTAGCATCTGTACCATGCAGCTCAGCTAGAGGATAAGCAAGTACAGAACAACCAGCCTTCTCCACAAAGGTGATGTGCTGATTTCACCCAGTCTCTCTAATGGTTGATGATATTTAATTAGTTTAGGGGATATTGCCCTAGCCATAACAGTTTAATATTTCATTGGTTTTTTAATATAAATCTTAGAAACATAGAAACCTACTTCTGGGTGGAACTTCATCTCAGGACAGTAGTAGCAACTATGAATGAATGAATGAATGAATGAATGAATGTGAAAAGATATATTTTTGCAGAAATATTGGTAACATGAAATGGAAATAGTACTGAAATTAACACCCAGAAATGTAAGGACTACCTTTATTTTTCTCATCTGACCAGGCTATGCCAGGTGTCTGCTACATGCTGAATGAGGCCATACTCCCTCCGTGGTCAGATGCACATTCCACAGTAGGTAAAACAGGAGAAGGACAAGGATATTGCAGCTGAGATGCTTCTTCGGGGGTAAGACAGCTAGGTAAATATGTCAATTTAATACATGAGGAATTGTAACAAGAACAGAGCCACTCGAAAAGCTCAAATCCAAGTTGGATCCAATAACAAATTATATGATGAGTTTCCACAAATGTGACAGACATTACACCTCAAACCCACCTTCTTTTCCTAGCATATTGGGACTGTCAGTTTTAATGAGCTTCTACCCCTAACCATCTCTCAAATTATGATTAATTAAGACTGTGAATTATCTATGGAAGAGATCCAACAGTATCTCTTCTGTTCAGATTATGTTGAAGATTAAGATAAGATTACACATGTTAAAATGTAATATACAATTCACAAATAAGACAAGTTTATATATTTGAGGAAAACTCAAATGTAATAATATACATGCATATATTATAGAAGTAGTCCAATGAAATTTGCTTTAAAAAATAAAGAGATAATTAAGATTTTTCCTGTTTTCAGTATTCTAAGTATTACATGATTTATTTTACTTCATGTAGAGAAGTCTGTAAAGTGATTTATTAGTATAATTATATCACATGTGAGGGTTAACTGTGGAACACAGACCTTGATAAGATTTAAAGAATGACAGCAACTAGTAATCTTAAACTTAAACCCAGGTATCCTGACATCAAAACCACACTGTTTCCTTCTTTAAAATGAAGGTATAGAAGGTAATTTTTAAACTGTGCAAATGTACTAATTTTCATTACAAGAAAAAAAACACTAAAGAATCTATAGGGTGTTACATTTTAGGATGTATGGCAGATTTTGAGAGAAGGACTTACCTAGCCTTATCAAAAATTCTCTCTGTACTCCATGCTGGCCTCAAACCCAGAATCCTCCTTCCTTAGCCTCCCCCATATTGAAAATAAGGCTATGAGCAATTATGCTCTGTTGCAGCAGATATTATACCATAGAGATAATCATGTTCACAAATTAATACAAATACTTCAAGATGAAATCCTTATGTTTTAAACTTTGTGTGAAGATTAGCTAAACATTTATCAACATTTTCGGAACATTCTGTCAGAACTAGGTTTCACCAACAATATAAGACATTAAAATCACAGAGAAGTTACAGATTAAGAAATGTGCAGATAATTCTGAGAAATACTTTATAAACAAATAATAAGTCCACCAACTCTTTTTGCTTTTTGTCAGTGTTCTTAACAACTTTAAATGCATACTTTATATAACTTTGTAGGTATTATTTTTTCAAATTTCTAGTTTAAAAAGGCATGCAAATTTCTCATGAAAGCACTCTTAAACATACATTTTAAGAACATGAATGCCATAGTTTATCTAATAAGAACAACCACTAGACATTTTGTCTATTATAATGTACAATAAACTAGCACCTCGAATTTTTTAAAGTAGACATAGTGACTACCATCCTGTAAGTGATCTGGTCTCCAGAGAGTTTCCCTGCCTGCTGTGGAGGAATTAGCTGGGATTTAAGCCTTTCATAAAGCTGTATCTTGGCTATTAACTGACTTTACTCTTTCCTATTGAGGTATGAATGATTGATCACAGTAATAAACACCTTTCCTTGCCAATAGACTTCAGAGGAGAGTCAAAACCTTCTGTTTTTAAAAGGCCAACAGGTCACTTAACCATACCAGACTGACCACTCAGCAAGTTCATTCCATCTCCTGTTTTAAACTTTTGAATCATACTAGAAAGTCAAATTATGTTTATTGAGCTTGATTTGGTATATATTATTGGCATAGACAAGATGATATTTCTAAAAATGAAATTCAAACTCGAGTCAGAAGAATAGAAATGTTATACTTGAGTAAACATCTAATTGATTTCAAATTGTCTTCTTGAGATTTGAATTAGGTAGTTTTCCGCTATCCTTATTGTCAAAGTTTAGATTGATATAATCCCTTCCAAGACTCCTTTGTTGTAGGCTTAGTGCCTGAGTGGTGAATACAGACACTGAGAGGTGATTGAATCATGAAATCCCTGATCTAATCAATGTTCTATTGATAGGTTTGCTGGAACTAGAAGGAAGATGTGAGAAGTTTCTTAAGTGGGATTTCCATTGAGCAGGCAGTCCTTGAAGGCATATACTTGCAAACTCTTGTCTTATACCAGATCTATCTCTCTTTGTCTCTCCATCTCTCTCTTATTCTCCATCTATAACCTTATCTTCTCTTTTCTCTCTCTCTCCTCTCTCTCTCTCTCTCCTCTCTCTCTCTCCTCTCTCTCTCTCTCTCTCTCTCTCTCTCTCTCTCTCTCTCTCTCTCTTCCTCTCTCTCCTCTCTCTCTCTCTTTCATTCTGCCTCTCTTTCCATCTTGTATTCACGAGATGAGGAGAAGGCTATACAATGCCACACAGTCCTGTGATTCACCATGGCTGACTCCAAAAGCAGTGGAGCCATGCCTATGTGACTATGCACTAAAATCTTTGACCATGAACCTCAATAAATCTATTTAAGTTATTTTGCTGGCATATTTTGCCACACCAACTAAAATAAATAATAGATACATAGAAATAAATTTACAATACCACTAAAATAACAGAAAAATTGAGGCTTGAATACCAACATCCCAAATCTTTTATTACTTTCCCTACATTCATTTTTATGCCTTTGAGCATGAGTTGCTGCTATGATGAGCATTTAGCACATTTAGCAACATTAGAGCAGATAAAAGAGGCAGAAGCTAGTCTTTCTCTTTTGCAGGCACTCAGTGACATGTATTAAAGAAATTTAGCTGCACAGTGTATTGCCAAAATTAATTCTTTATTTTTTCACCCAACCATTGGTCTATTTATATTTTCCATTCAGGATTCAAAGATCAGACCATAAAATGCTCTAATATACAAGTCACTGAAAAAGCTGCATACTCTTAGTTATTATAATTTCTCATACAATACTTTATCAGATTCAATAAATTGAGGATATATGACCTAATTATATCTGACAGTGTATACAAAAGTTAATGTACAACTTCATCAGATTTTAAAATGTGTCAGAAATACATATTTATTACTAATAAATAATGCAGATAAACTGAGGCTATTAATCAATGAAATATACTTTAAATATTAACTGATACTTATCAACATGTTATAACTTGAAAGCAGAATCGATGTACATAAAGGGATACATGAGATTGTTGAAATACACTCCATATTTTTCACATAACGAAGATGTATCTGTCTTTGAGTTTCAGTTTGCCTCAACAATTCATGATGATATTAGCATCAGTGATTTGTAGATAATCAATGGGTAAGTTTTGATCTTGTTTTGATGAATATTTAAAAGTAAGTAAGAGGTTTAGAGGTTTTAAGTTAGCACTAATCTTTAAATCTTTAAAAGTCCTTATTAAAGACATAGAGATGACTCAGCAGGTAACAGCTCTGTCTACTTCCTCCAGTTAGTCTTTGAGAACATAATACAAACATGGACTCGCATGAGGGAATCTCAGGTAAAAATGGCCTCCATCAGGTCAATATATGGCTATGCCTGTGAGACCTCTTTTTAAAGACCGCAAATCTTCTACATTTAATTTCTTTTATTTTTGGCAACTTCATACATGAATATAGTATTTCCATCATTTCTACTTCTCTCTCTCCCTGCTCCAGATACCTGTGTGTCCCCCTCACAACTCTCTCTTTAATTCATGAATGCTTCTTCTTAATTACCTTCTTAATTTTTTATCATATGCAAGTACACCATACACACACACACACACACACACACACCACACCACACCACACACATGTGTGCATACACTAACATACTTGGCCCTTTTAATATTTCTCTTGTGTACTTGTGATGAGGGACTGACTTGGGTAACCCATCAAGGGACTCTGTCCTAGAATAAATCGATTCTCCCTCTGTCAGCAGCCATTGATTCCCTGTAGCCCTTCATCTAGAGGAGGAGCCTTGTGAACTTTTGCTCACCCATGACAGTATTTTAACTGATGCTGTCATGATGAATATTTACTTATGAATCCATATCGTTGAAGTTTCAGGTGCAGCTTCCCCATCATGTCTATGAGACATTACTGGCCAGCAGACAGCCTGGTCCTCTGGCTCTTAGAATCCTTTCTCTTCTCCACTGCTCTTTCCCCTGTGTCCTCAGTGTAGAGTTTGCAGAAGTAGATGTATTAACTAGGCTGGGCACCCAACCTTCACTTACTTTCTGACTTTTGACAAATTATACTGTAATCAGATGATTCTCTCCCACCCACTAGTTCCTGAATAACCATGCAGAAGCTTAATATTACTTATAAATGCTCGGTCTGTAATTCGGGCTTATTACTAACTAGCTCTTACACTTAAACTAACCCATAATTCTTATCTATGTTTAGCCATGTGGCTTGGCACCTTTTCTCAGTATGGCAATCTCATCTTGTTTCCTCTGCATCTGACTGGCAACTCCTGACTCCACCCTTCCTCTTCCCAGGATTCTTAGTTTGGCCACCCTGCCTTTACTTCCTGCCTGACTACTGGCCATTCAGCATTTTATTAAACCAATTCTAATGACAAGTCTTTACAGTATGTGAGATGATTATTCCATAGCATTATAGATTTCTGTAGTAGTTTATATTTGCTACAGAAAAGAAGCTTCTTTAGTTGGGGGCAGGGGAGAGCTACACTGACCTGTGTGTATACTTAGAAATTATACTTGTTCTCTTTGTGGATCTATGACCTCCCCAGCCATGAGCAGTCCCACCCATTAAGAGGACTTTATGTCTATTAGATAGTTGTTAGTTGCCCTCAGGTAAAAGTGCAATTATTGTACCATTAGGGACATCTTTCTGGGACAATCATTGCTATGATTCACAGGATTTAAATCTGCATAGGACTTTCCATATCCCTTGGAAGCTTACACTTGGGAGCTAGTCTTTAGAGAGAAGGCTTCCAGGCCAGTTCAAGGAGGTTGATACTTGTAAGTCCTGTGTCTCAAGTATGGAGAGCCTTCAGTAATAGGTGCTTACCTTCAAGTCCTGGGAGGCAACCAAAGGCAATGGTAATATCTTATATTGATCTTGGAATCTCTTTGAACTCTTGAGCAACAGCTTGAAGGGAAGTTTTTCCATGTGTGGTACTAGAGTTTCTGTTAGATAGTCTATGGTTCTTGAGGGAAATAGTATCTCCCCAAGTGGCGTAACTTCATTTAAACTACATGTAAACATACAGTGTATACTTATTTTGAAGTGAATATAAACTGAAGTTTGCCTGTGGCTTTTCTCAGCATTTTAGTGCTATTTACCTTTCTTTCATACCTCCCCTTCTATATCACTTGCCTTCCCCCATCCCCTATAAAAGGTTCCCCCAGTCTTTCTGTTTCCCCCTCATTGCCCCTGTGCCTTACTACCCCTGTTCTTCTTCCCTCACTCTATAGATCTTTTGTATTTTCCTTGCTTCTATGGTAACTTCAGGTCATAGACTGGACACACAGAGCCACAATCCACAGAGAAGAGAGAACATGAAGCATTTGACTTTCTGGGTCTGGATTACCTCACTCAGTATGTTTTCTAGTTCCATCCATTTTCCTGAAAATCTTATTATTTCATTTCTCTTAACAGCTGAATAGAATTTCATGGTACCATATGTACGTATGTACATATGCACCATATTTCCCTTATCTGCTCATCAGTTGAAGGACAGTTGAGTAGACACATTCTCTTAAATTCTAGTTGCTATAGGAAGTCCAAAACTGTTCTGGGAAGTGACATCCCTCAGGAGGTGGGCCTTGCCTATAAAAGAAATCTAACTGAGCAATCAAGGCAGAGCAAATACACAGTAAACAATCTTTCTTCTTGGCCATGATTCAGCTCCTCCATCTAGGCTTCTGACTGCAGTTCCTGCCTGGGCTTCTCTCAGTTATGAACTGTAAACTGTAAGCTAAATACGGCCTTTTCTCCTTTGGTAGCAACATAAAAACAAACTAGGGAAAGCTAGGATTTTCTGCTTATAGAGAACTCAGGTTAAGTTCCCAGCATCCACATGGCTATTTATAACCATCACAATTCATCATTCCAGTTCCAGGGAATCCACTGCCTTTGTGTGGTGTCAGAGGCCACCTAGCGTACACATGGTACACATACATACATTCAAACAAACACTTTATACATAAAATAGAAATAAAGTCATTATTAGTACTTTAGATACAATGAAAATGTAATGAAAACTCAAAATGGTACTTCAAACTTTAAAATAATGGATGGATTTTACTCGTGTGGTTCTGCCAATGTAATGAATTGGATTTGGACTATGTTAGATACTGTTGAGAGTAGCATAGTGTCCTAAGCCCCCATTTCACAGTGTGCCTCTTTTTCTCTAAACAGTGATCACTGAAAGTTGGTCAATTGTAAGTCACCATCTAATAATCCCACGTCTACTTTTCAGGTCTTAGTAATTGTGTTAGTGTTCTCATTATAGTGATAAATGCCCAAGAGGATGTCTTAAGAGAAGACTTGGATTTGCAGAAGATTCAGGCTATGGCCAGCTTGTTCCATAAATGCCAGCCTAAGGGGAGACAGAATACCATGATAGTAAAAACATGCAGTAAAACAAAGCTACTCACCTATTGCTGGCAGAAAACAAGAAAAACAAAAGTAGATGGTTCAGGGACAAGACACTGTCACTGTATCTAGAGAGTATATAGATCCCAGTAACTAACCTTCTTCAAGCAAGAGCACTCTTTTGCCCTCAGATATGAACCCCAAAATAGGCTGAGGCCTCTTAGAATAAATCTTGCACTAGGGACCAGGCCTTCATTGCAAGAGTTTCTGAAAAGACTTCCCATCAGTGACAGAGTGTGTCAGCAGGTCACACTAGAGCAAGGTAGGAAGGCATGAGGATGAGAGGATGATTCAGGTTCTGTTGGAGAGGGGATGATTCAGGTTCTGTTGGAGAGGGTATTCATGCAGCTCATTCTCACTCAACAAGGGCAAGTCTGTCTGCCTTCCACAGAGGTCTCAGAAGATGCCAAACTTACTCCTCCCCTCAGAAGAATGACCTTTGGCTCTGAATTGTCCCTGGGCTGGAAAACTGGATTAGGACACCAGAAGAGATGGCCGGATCCTCTTCCTGGGAACCCAAGCCTCACTTTCAAAGCTTGTTTTTGTTTCTTCAGCCCCATGACCTGTGGCTACCCATCACAGTTTCTCCTTTTCTATTTTTAGCTTTCCTTTGTTAATTTCCCAGATCCCTAAAGTAAATTCTTGATTGAAAAACTTAAATGATTTCTAGTTTTCTAGTAGACTGATTGCTATGGAGAACATGCTTATTTTCAATTACATTTGAAGTTTGGCATAGAGAACACAGTAACTAATTGTCAGTTATGCCTAGTGATATAAGGTAGGGAAGTGGGGTGACTATTGCTCTGTTGATGTTCATTCTGTATTTATGTTATGGTGAGACCCATGACTTTGAATAGATATTGTGTCATATTTGTATCTAATGTTTACCTGTATTTTGAGATCACATCAGGTCAGGTAGTTCATAGTCATTTGTTTACTATTAGAAAGAGAAGAAACAAGCCAGGTGGTGGTGGTGGTGCACACTTTTGATCCCAACACTCGGGAGACAGAGGCAAGCAGATCTCTGTGAGTTCAAGGCCAGCCTGGTCTACAAAGTGAGTTCCAGGACAGCCAGAACTGTTTCACAGAGAAACTCAGACTCAAAAAAGCAAATGAACAAAAAAGTGGGAAGAAACATCATAGAAGGACTCTGATCTATAGGACACTAGATAGAATGAGACAGAGAAAACTCAGAATTCTAAATAACTTCCTATTAAAAGGAAAAAAAAACTTCCTTAATGAAGTTGAACTTATATTGAGGCATTAACCTACATTTTTGTAGTTATACATAATGATTCTTAAAATTGTAATGATATAAAATACCTCAACCATTTTAAAGTCAGCCTGGGCCATAATTTTGTTTTCCAACCTTTTACCTACCCACCCACCTAAGAGCACTGAATTGAGCCATGTAATAAAGTTGATGTTGTGAGATCACCTACCTATTCTGGAGAAGTTTCTGTAAGTTGAATCATAGAGAACTCATTTGGTTGATAACTAAAAATGTTTCAGAGACTGAATTTTCTAAACCAAAAAAAAAGAACCAAAAAAACAAAAACAGCCTGCCCAGGAAAGAGAGGCCTGATTTGTAGGATTTGAATTCCCACTCCATCTTACAGAGAACATACATATGTCTTCCATTCATATTTTTTCTCTCATTTTAAAAGGTATTACAATTTATCATGATCAAAACTTTGTACACCCTGAAAGGATGAGAGCCATTACTTTGTCTCCAGTGCTCAGTGCCAGAGTTACAGTAAGTACATGGTAACTATTTTTAAGTTTTCTGTAGACTTAGTCATCCCATAATCCAGGTAGGAAAGTGGTATGAATCAGGGAAGCATGATGGAACAAGCCTTGTTGAAGGTAAGGGCACTCAGCGCTGTGGGAAAGCACCTACAGAAAACTCCCTCCCTGGCTCTGACACTGGGCATGTTGACCAACAGTGGAAGGTACAAGTACTCCACCGGAAGATATGATCCCTCTTAAGAGTGACAAATCCATTAGATTAGCCTGACACTGAAGGGTTACAGCTTGTTTTCTTCCGGTTTAGACTTTAGCTTGCTATTTTCATTGTTTTGTGGTTCTGATTCAGATGTGAAAATGAATACCAGACAGATTAAACAACCATAGCTGTGACCAAGAATACACTTGTGGTAGACGAGAGAATTAAGTTAGGCCAGTGGCTGCTCTGAAGACCAGGAGGGAGAGGAAGACACATATTAATTCCACTCTACATTCCACAGCTGCCTGTGACCATGAATGAAGGCATGCCTGATATGAGATTAGACAGACAAGATATGTCATATTTGAGAACCAACAGGTAAGAAGTACTTCATTCAGAATGTATATGATGAAGTTACACTCATCAAAGGTTGTAGGGGAGGTCTGAAGTGATATTTTATATTCATTTGCATAAGCCAGCTACAAGGAAGCAGGCAACTTTAGATTGATGATATGAGCTAAAGTGAGACTGAACTGGAAGCCACAGTTCCAGCTGGAGTTTTGAGGTACAGGTAGAGGTCTATCTTTAGAGATGAACCAAGATGATTTGATGGAGATGTCTTTGGTAAAGAAATATTACTGATGAAATATTCTTTCTTATAGGTTATTGTGTTTCATTAGTTCTCATTATTTTCCTGGTAAAACCATTGTCAACTACAGTTAGAATGAGACCTCAGTCCTCCCACAGGAAGTTAAAACCAATTTTGTTTAAATTTATTTAACTAGTCAATAAATATGTCATTTACTGTAATAACAAATTACTGACTTTAGAAAAAAAAGTTTTTGTCACGTATAAAACAAGTTTTGTAAAGCATTGGAAAGGCCAAATATGAATTTGATTGCTTGCAGTATAGTTTTGTTCTATTTGTCTATCTAGAATGACGTGTATTACTAACTCTGCTATTAGTATTCACCGGCGCTAACTCCAATGTGGCTCTGACACCTCGGTGAACATTCTTATAGAAAACAGATTACGACACAGAATTGGTTCACATGAATTCATTCTGCAGTGTTGACTTTTCCATTTGCAAAGAGGAGGCTTCAAGTCAAGAAGATAATTCTGAAAGACATTGGCCCAGAAAGATGAGAGACTTTTTAAAAAACCAAGCACACATCACTGTTTGCTTAAGAAAGAGTGTAGCACTCAGATTTCAAGATTATTTGATTCTGTGAACATGATCTATCAATTTTATAATAATGAAATGTGGCAAAGGTCAAAGCTGTAAGTGACATGCTGTAAGTAGTGATGATGCTACAATATTTCCAATATTCTCCATGCAACTTGCATCTCATTTCACCCAGGTAACCAGTGTGGGAGGGAAAGGGTAAACACATTCTTTCGCCAGTACCCCATGCAGATGAGGTCCCCAGGGCACAGCATTCCCTTTGAGAACTACAGTAATTGCACCAGTAGAGAAAACATGAATCCAAGCCCTCATCTCCTCTTCCATGTGGTAACATAGGCTACAATGCTTAAGAACCAATCTTTTAAATCTTTATGATCTGTTATAGATAGTTCTTCCTAATTAAGCAAGCTAAATATTCATTTTTTTTTTCCTTTAGATGTTAGCGATCTTTGTGTGTTTGGACTCCTATAACAAAATCCCACGGGCCTGGAAGCTTATAAATAAGAGAATTAATTTTTCATGGTTCTGGAGACTGAGCAGCCCATGACTAATGCATCATAGATGTGGTAAGGAAGTTGTGTCAAGTCTCTTATGAGGGTCCTATTACTGTTTATGAGTACCATCCCCATATCATCTCTGAAGTTTTTACTGCATGATTATAATGCATCTGACCTGAATAGAAGCAGTTCACATGGCTCAAAATGACCACAAAATAGAAAGAAATTGATTTCATAGAAGGTGAACTATTTTTCAGTCATGATGGCTAAGCTAATTGTTTTCAAGTGTTTGATTTTTAAGACTTAAAATAAGACTTTCCAAATGAAATTTATCTTTAAAAATTCAAAGTCATATAATGATGGCCTGAATCACACGAGCATTTTAGTATGGCTAATTTTGGAATTCCTATAGTCTTTCGCATAAGGGTCACTTCTATGCATGGAACAAAGGCCAAAGGGCAGATTAAACAAAATTTACAAGTTATTTTATGTGGTCATTGAAAGAAAAAAAAACAAGGAACTTTTACACACACACACACACACATATAGATAGGTAGGTAAATAGATGGATGGATGGATGGATGGATGGATGGATGGATGGATGGATGGATGGTGGAGGGAGGGATAAATGGATGGATGGATAGATAGATAGATAGATAGATAGATAGATAGATAGATAGAGTTAGCCCACCCCAACCTCCACCTCATCTATGAACTGCTATAGCATGCGAAAAGGACAAATGTACAAATCCAAAACTGCAGGATATCCAATGACACAGGACAAAAACAGGACATCCAAGAGGAGCCCTAGTGAGAGCCCATTACTGGTGGTATAGCAGAAGCCAGGGGCCTAGAACCAATGACTCATTGTAATGAACACTTGCAAGTCAAGACGAATGGACTAAAGGGTTTACTGTGTGAGTCACTGGGGCACACAACTTCCATGATGAGCTTCTTCTTCTTCTTCTTCTTCTTCTTCTTCTTCTTCTTCTTCTTCTTCTTCTTCTTCTTCTTCTTCTTCTTCTTCTTCTCCTCCTCCTCCTCCTCCTCCTCCTCCTCCTCCTCCTCCTCCTCCTCCTCCTCCTCCTCCTTCTTCTTCTTGCTTGTTTGTATTTTCTTTTAAAATTTGCTTTGCTTTGAGGGGGAGGTTGCAAGGGAAGATATGAGGGCATGGGAAGATGACTAGGGTCAGGATACATGATGTGAAATTCACAAAGAATCAATAAAAGCTAAATGAATTTAAAAGAAGAATGTCTTTTTCTCTCTTGCAATCCATTAACAAAGGAGATTATGGAGATTTAGCTTTCACTATCATATTCTTAGTACTTACAGGGATATCTGGCACATTTAGGGACTCAGAATATTAGTGTTACTTAAATCATGCTTATTAGATGTGTGAGTCCCTTAGAGTAGCAGTATAAAACTAGAAACAAAAGTACAAGATTAATACCAACTTCAAGCATGTTCTCTGACATTTGGTTATAAATTTGATGATAAATATATCAGAGTATTACAGATAGAAATAAAACAACAAGGAAGAATCCAACTTTGCCATGCTTTCATATGTAATCCATGGTGTGTTCTGTTTTCTTATAAATTGTATATAAGTGTGTGTTGTTTGTATGTGTGTGTATGTGTATCTATCTGTGTGCTGTGCATCTCTCTGTGTGCTGTGCATGTGTGTGCATAAGATGTGCATGTACAATGTATGAATACACATATATACATGTGTGTATGGGCATGTGTACATGTGTATGTATATGTGTACACCTATATATGCATGTTTATGTATGTATGTATGTATGTATGTATGTATGTATGTATGTATGTTTATGTGTGCATTGTGTATATCCATGTAAGTGCATGCATATATATATATATATGTACATACATATATATATACATGTTTATACTAATGTGTATATTTGTGTATGGTTCTATGCATTTGTATATGTTTATGTATGTGTGCACATGTGTATGTGTGTAGCTAGAGTTTTCCGCCTTGCCCACAGTCAGGACAAATCTTTGTCACCCGCCAGTCCCACAGCCGCTCAGACCCAACCAAGTAAACACAAAGACTTATATTGCTTACAAACTGTATGGCCGTGGCAGGCTTCTTGCTAACTGTGCTTATAGCTTAAAATAGTCCATTTCCATAAATCTATACCTTGCCACGTGGCTGGTGGCCCACCGGCATCTTCACATGCTGCTGGTCATGGCAGCATCTGGCAGTCAGTCCTTCTGCCTTCCTGTCCTTTTATTTCTCCTCCCTGTTAGTCCCGCCTATCCTTCCTGCCTAGCCACAGCCGATCAGGTTTTATTTATTGATCAATCAGAACAACTTGACATACAGACCATCCCCCAGCACAGCCAAGTACAGACCATCTCAGACACCTGCACTCAGGCCCATGGTCCTAATCATCCTCTATGCGGACCTGCTGGGTAACGCCACAAAGAACCCAAGAAGGGCTCCCACAGGACATACAGAACATCCCACAGCATATGTGTGTATAGGTGTATGTGTATATGTCTGATGTTTATGAATGTGTATATGTATGTAATGTGTGTGTGTATGTGTGTGTAAAACATACTTCACTTAACCTTTCTTTTCACCTTTCCCAGTCATGAGTTATTTTGCTAAAATGTTCATTATTGCATAGTCTTCCAATTGGCATCTCTGTCTAAAACCTCTCACTTTCATATGTCATGAACATTTATGTACCATCTCTTGTCTAAGACAAGTGGTAAAGACTTCCCACAGCCTGTGTCACGGTTTCTCATTCTCCCAGTCCGTACTAGGATGCAGAAACCCTGTCCTGGAACATGCTGTTTTTAACTCCCTCTTCATCTTTATCCACACATTGATGGTTTTCTCCCTGGCAGTTATATAAGCACCACAATCCTTCTTTGATACGTACATAACCATTTCCATTAAATAATTGCTTTATGATTTTCCAACCTCAACATAGCCACAGTCCCCAAATCCCTTCAGAACCTTGATGTAATTCCCCCAAAACACACTTCTCACGTGCTTTTGGGTGGTTGGGATGCCCCCCTGCCTCTTCTGAAAGCAGACGGTATCCAAGGGCAATATGGTACATTGCATGTCATAGTCCTTCTCCCAAAACACCCTGTGATTCATAACATGTCAGCATGGCTGTTAGTAAAATGAATGATTGGTAACAGATATATTCACCGAGTTCATCAAATCATAATAAAAACCAAGAATTAACCGAGCTCTATGAAGATAAAAAGAAAAGAAAAATAGAAAAAAAAGCAGACTCTAGATAGTATATGACCAAGAACAAATCAGTTATGCTTTATGAACACAGGTTTTCTTTGTGGAAGGAAAAGAGCCGGCCCAGCTGATATGTTAGGTTACTCCCATGCACACATTCTATAATTTCACGACTCACTAGAGACTATCATAAGTCAGTGCGAGGATCCGTGCATGCCTCCAGCTCCTGGCTGCTCTGTCCACCTCTGTCAGACCCCTCCAGCTATGTGCCTATAGACAGCCAAGTGATACAATGCTTTAATTCAGCATGCAAATTAGCACGGCTCAGAGGCTAGAAGAAATCTTGCTGTAGGCAGGTAAAGAAAATTAGAAAGATGATCCACAACTCTATAAAAGGTTGGTTCTGAGTGGGTGTTTTTCTCATATATTAGATGTGTAATCTCTATGAATTGGAGTAAAGAAAAAATAGATCAACAAGTTAGCAGAGTGAATATATGTATATTACCTCTACTCACAAATAAATGTGTCCATATGCCTTCCTTTTGAAGTTATTATTGTTTTTAAGTATAGTAGTTATGCTTCTGGTTTTACATGCACATTTACAAATGGTTGGCATGTGTAATTTAACGGGAAAACTTGGTCTCATTAAATTTAAGGGAACTGCTGGTTTATTGGTGATAGTGAGTGTTATCCCATTCTAATAAGATGCCAATTAATTATCAAACACAAGTTTCCTTAGTAATTGGGCTGGAATAAATCTCCAGAGTATTTTAGGAATTTTTCTTTCTTTTTTTTGGGGGGGGGTGATCAGAATTTGAAACCTTCTTATAGCTGCTGTAACACATTGCAAAATGAGGCTCACTGAAACTCGCCCCCCCACCTTTTCCATAGCACCAGCTTTCATTTGCCTCTGTTTTCCTTTAAAGACAATTGTGTGGATATATTTTCCCGCATGCATGTGTGTTTCTCCATGCTGAAAAGAATGCCTCTCACCATTCACGTCAGATATAAACCTGATCTCCAGAGTCAGCCTTCCCTCCCCGTCTTCCCTCAGACCTCACAGTAAGCTATACCAGGCCCAATGCCCTTTGTGAACATCTCCCAGTTTTGTACACACAGCCCTTCCCTTTGATTTTACTATAGGTCAGATGGACAGTAACCTTAGCAGACAGCAGCCCTTTAATTGATCCAGTCTGCACCACTAAAAATATTAAGCAAGGATTTGTTAAATATATACGCATTGTTTTAATTATGCAATCAATCTTTTACGATTCTATTTTTAACAATTAGAAAACAACAGAGAACATGCACAGAGAGGGTGAAGCTAAAACTAAATAGTTTAAATACTATCTTTTATGGAGACACATTGGGCTTTATTTATCACTTAGAAAACATGTATTACATTTTGGTGAGTACTAGTCTAGATTCCTGCCTCTGTTACATTTCTGGTTAAATAGCTTTTAGTTTTACCTTCCCCTTTGTGTTCTAACTACATCCAGTTAAATGCTACTCACTCACTCTTTTGGGGGAGTTTGTTTGGTTGTTTGGTTGTTTGGTTGGTTTTTTTGAGATAGGGTTTCTCTGTGTATTTTGGAGCCTGTCCTGGAACTCACTCTGTAGACCAGGCTGGCCTCGAACTCACGGAGATCTGCCTGCCTTTGCCTCCCAAGTGCTTGGATTAAAGGTGTGCACCACCACTGCCTGGTTCTACTCACCCACTCTTAGTATGCTGTGGTAGTATTGTGTTCCCCAAAATATTGTGTACCCTAATAAATTTATCTGAGGTCAGAGAACAGACAGCCACTAGATATAGAGGCTAGAAAATGGTGGCACTCGTGTTTTTAATCCTAGCATTCCAGAGGCAGAAATCCATCTGGGATCCCTGTGAATTCAAGGCCACATTGGAAAGAGCCAGGCATGGTGACACACGCCTTTAATCCCAAGAAATGAGCCTTTAATCCCAGAGAGTGGTGGTAGAAGGCAGAAAGGTATATAAGGCATGAGGACCAGGAACTCGAACCATTTGGCCTGGTTAAGCATTCAGGCTTTTGAGCATCAATTCAGCTGAGACCCATTCTGGATGAAGACTCAGAGGCCTCTAGTCTGAGGAAACAAGACCAGCTTAGGATCCTGCAAGGTGAGGTAGCTGTGGCTTGTTCTGGTTCTCTGATCTTCCAGTTCACCCCAATAACTGGCCCCAGGTTCGTTCTTATTAATAAGAACTTTTAAGATTCCTGCTACAGTATGCCATTTTATTTTATTTTATTTTATTTTATTTATTTATTTATTTTGGTTTTTTGAGACACAGGGTTTCTCTGTGTAGCTTTGTGCCTTTCCTGGAACTCACTTGGTAGCCCAGGCTGGCCTCGAACTCACAGAGATCTGCCTGGCTCTGCCTCCCGAGTGCTGGGATTAAAGGCGTGCGCCACCACCGCCCGGCCCAGTATGCCATTTTAAATTTCATCTATTTTCCATAGGCTACTACTTGGGTGCATACCACTTGTTGTAATTTATGATAATGAATTTTAATGGTTTGTTTTCCACATTGGATCGCTGATCAATATATTTGAAAGTAATATGAACCTTAAGTGCAGTTTTTCAAGCTCGTTGTGAGATATTTAGATCCTGTATGTTTAAGATAGAGCCCAGGGAATACATTTAAAGGTACCAGCATAATTTGCTTGCAGGTGTTGGCCCTGGGAGAGGTTCCATTTTTATATTAGTTTGTTAGGATTATGTTTACGTCATTTCTCCCTTCCCTTTTCTTCCTCCAGACTCTTCCATTTATCCCACTTCTTCTCTTTCAAATTCCTCCCCTCTATTTTTCATTAATTGCTATTACACACATACATGTATATACATTTATGTTCCTCAGGACATAAATATACCTGCTCTATCTGTATAACATTACTAGCATGTATGCTTTCCAGGCTGACCATTTGGTGTTGGATAACCAATGTGTGTGACCTTCCCTGGGGAAGCTATTTTTCCCTTTCTCAGTATTCCTTAGTTGCCAATAGTTCTTTGTGTAGACCAAGGCCTTATGTACTTTCCACTGTCTACTTTGACATTTCTATTGTTATGGTCCTTGTTCAGTTCATGTTTAACCAGTCATGTCAATGAGACTTTATGGGTATAGCTTCTGGCAGCCCTAGGAGACACAGTTTCTCAGAAAACTCCCTGATCCTCTGGCTCTTACAATGTTTCCACCTCCTTAGAAGGAGCTTTTATTTATCACTAAATACTCAGGATCTTTTAGAATGCCTTGTGCACAATAAGTGTTTATTAAATGTTCATTGAGTAATTAAATGAAAAAAATCTGGTTGATATAAGAATAGCTGATCTCAAGGAATTGAACATAGTACCAGCCAGAAAGTAGACCTCTATAACCTCAAGGTTTACTACAAAACCTTCAAAAACAATTTGCCATTTATCTCTCCAAAATAAACATCTTCAGAACAGAATCAGACTATTGACCCTGAATAGGCTAATATGAACATTTCCTGCCTGTGCAATAATAACTCTGGCTGATAAAAAAATTATGCACATTGGTTTTGGTAAGATAAGAGTCATTGAGTTGGCTGGGTAGCAGAGGAGATGCCTAAATATATGAATACAAACTGCTCAGTCTGTCTAGTGTTATTTGTATGTATATGAGTTCAGGGCTGGCCACTTGATTTGTGATAACCAATTAATGGTTCTTCCCTAGGGAAGACTATTCATCCTGCTCAGTTTTATGTAGTTTTCTATTGTTTACTGTCTAAGGGTACGCCCTAATAATATTTACTCCTTCCATATTAGCACATTCATTGGTGTTGTACCTTATTTAAGCAGTCATCGCTGTGGTATCATGGGGGGAAGTTTTCCTGTCATGTCTAGGACACTTACCCTCAAAGCAGCTTTCCTGGTTTCCTTGATCTTTCAGTCTTTCTGACTCCCCTTTTGGTGACATTTCCTGAGCTTTAGACGCAGCAATTGTGTTATAGATGTATCCAATGGAGATAGCCCATTCTTGTGGAGACCCAGTACGTGCATCAACAATTGTTGTTTGTGGCTGCTATGGCTGTGTTTTGTCAGGAGATGACATGTATCAGCCCTGTACCTATTTTTCTGACTGACATTTTTCCCCCTTCTTCCTCAGTGTTTTCTGAGCCTTAGAAGGGGGTTTATATCTATCTGTCTCGTTCAGAGTTGAGCAAAGATAAGTCTTTTGAAGTGACTAGATGAGAGAAGTGAAAAAATAAACGAGTTAAAATGAATGAAGACAGCCCACAAGACTTCTAGGAGATCATTAGGACGAGGAAGAGGACTTATATTATGGGAGCTTCAGAAAGAGAACACATCTATTTTCACTAGTGTACATGAAGCATTCTCCATATGTCAGGCCAAAGTGCACATCCCAACGTGATTATGAAGCTTGAAACCAAATCAGCTATGATCTCAGGCTGCACTTGTATGAAATTAAAAGTCAACAGTTGGAGGAATTGGGAAATCTATAAATATGTGGAAGCTAAACAAGAGTCTCCTGCATGAAACCAAAGGGTGGGTATAAAAATATCTTGAGATGATCACAGTGGGAACAAAAGGTGCCAACCCCTCTGCGACACAGCAAAAGCAATTGCAATAAATTCATTTTTTAAGTAATTTCCTATACCAAAAAAGAAGAATTCTGAAAACGAATATGCTTCAAGGAACTAGAACGCTTCCAGGAACTAGAATGAACTAAACATAAGATTATCAGAAGAAAAAAAAATAAATCAAATACAGAACATAACAAAATCAAAATGAATCAATACAGCTACAATACACACACACACAAACACACACAAACACACACACACACACACACACACACCTGCATATGTGGCATTTACCTGCACCCACATGATCACCCATAGGCACATACACATACACCCATGCATGCAAGTGTTTCTGTTGTTAAAGGTTTGCTTTTTCTCAAGAGGGTTAAAACTACTTATATCATTTTCATTTTACTCTCAGGATCCCTCTCATCAAGAAAACAGCGATGGCTCCTTACCTATGTGCCCCTCTCCTTCTTCACGAGTGGTTTTAATATTAAGCAAGTGCAAAGGGACTCTGATGTCAACTGTCTTGCTCCCAGTGATATCAGTGGCAGAACTATTCCTGTGAGTATGCCATGGCTTGCGGGTGGTCAGTCCCCTTCTTACACAGACAGACTTAGATATTTGTACTGACATTACTTGAAGTTGTATTGCTTTTAATTTTATACATAAAAGTAGCACTAGGGACCATAGTGATAATTATAGATACTAAGGTTATAATTGTGATATTAATGATAAATTAATTAAATTATTCAAGTATATATTAAAAGTTAAAGTATGGTATTCCACAGAAACTAGAAGAGAGTCCACTTGTGAGCTGTCAAAGCAAAGAGCTGTGTAAAATTGAAAAGAAATCCAAAGATTTCTGCATCTTGCACGAAGATTCATGATTCCAAATGGGAGATAGTTCTCTTTTGAAATGGTTATATTAAAATTCCAGTTATTTTCTTATTTTGAACATTTCCAATGTTTGTTGAGGACACATGGTCTTTAAGTTTACAGTACAGATTCAAAACTCATGAGTGAAATAACAAACATCATACATTCCTCCTGATAGTTCTACCAAGACTGCAAGGAGGAACTACAAGTCACACAGCTGGGAACAACTCCTCAGCCACACATCCCTTCTGCTCTGGCTAGTTTTTATTTTCAACTTGGCATAGGTAAGAGTCACCTGGAACAAAGGAGCCTCTACTGAAGGACTGACTGCCCAGATCAGGTTAGTCTGTGGCCGACTCCATTGAGAATTACCCTGTGGTTGTTGGTGAAAAGGAGCCTTGGATACTGTGGGTAGTGCCAATCTGCATGAATGGAGCTGAGTTGTATAAGAAATTTGCATGAGCAAGAGCCAGGGAGAGAAAGAAAGCCTGTGAACATCATTTCTCCATGGTTTCTACCCCAGGTTCTTACCTGGAGTTCTCGCCCTGACTCCCCTCAATGGTGGATAGCTACCTAGAAATGAAAGCCAGAGAAGAAGCCCTTTTCCTTCCCCTAAGTTATATTTTTTTTGTAAAAATGCTTTATCACAACAAAAGAAAAGTAACCTAGAAGAAGTCATTGCCATCATAATAAGAAAATGCACAGAGGACGAGGAAGCACGACCTATAACCAGCTAGCAAATCCAAGAAACATTTTATTTACATGTGTATCTCTCTTAAAATAGTTTGTTAAATAAGAATATTAGTTGCTTTAGTAATCTATAATTACCTTACAAAAACGTACAGTTTAAAGCCTGTTATCAGAACATTCTTGTCCTCGTTAATAAATATCTGTAATGGAGAATCTATAATGCAAGATATTGTAAATAAGCCAATACTGATATCAGCTGAACGTGAGCTGCAGATTAGAAGGTTTGAAGTGCCATACTAACGCTGTTGGCTTCCAGACAGGATGGCTATGTAAATATGGGGCTCTAATGATGACCTTTTTCAATTTCTAATTAAAGTATCCAATCACGTGGAAAATTGTGCATTTTTCTTAAATACATGTGACTGAAACTCGGGAGAGGTTGAGCAGGGAAAAAAAAAAAGGCTGTGGACATCATTAGCATATTAATAGAACTGAAGCCGAGGAAGTGAATGAGTGAAGAGATATGAGTTGGTTTGGAGATGTCAAGTGAGGTAAGTGCCCAGTGAATCTTGGAACAATATTAGGGGTGACATTGCAAACACATTTAGCGAATTGGTAGGGTGCATAGGGGAGACAAGCTCTGTTACTGGGCAGAATGATAGCTAGAAAGGCAACGAAAATATCACTCGCTCGAGTTTGAGGCATGCCTGGTGGGAGGTATTTATTTTTAACTCACTTGTTTTTGAGGAATACACACAGACACTCAAGCCTTGAACACGTTTAAACACTAAGAGTACAGAGAAGAACTTGAAGGTACAGGAAAGAAGTGATATGTTTGCTGGAGGTCTCTGAAGACAGGTGAGGATCCAGGGCCTGGTTAGAGAGCCTGCCTCTCAGTAGGAAGAGGCGCAAAATAGATAATACCTTGTGCTGCATGGCAACACCTCAGATGCTTAAATTTATATATATATATATATATATATATATATATATATATATATATATATATTTAGAAGGGGAAGATGAATAGGAATCTCACTTATACAACTTAAGTAAAACATAGCTCTCTGAACAGAGGAAGATAGGTTTCTTCTGTATCCCAGAATCTAATCAATGTTTATATGTATAATTCAGCAATCATTTGGCTTAAAAGGGCTTATTAGGAAATGTTATCATTTTTACTATTTATATTACAGAGAAAATATTTTACTGTTTAAAATAACCCTGGACTTTTGAATTATAACCTGTTTTTATGTTCAAGCTATCTGTGTATTATTTCTCCTGCAGTTGTACATAAAATGTTTTTACATTAAGAAAAGGACAAATACTAATATATGTATATATATGCTAATATATATTAATATATATATACATGCATACTTTGAAAGTATGAGTAAAATGTATAGATACTCCTTAGTAAGAGAAGTTGGTAAAATATTTCTGCAGGTAGTGAAGCAGATAGACCAAGTGTAGAAGGAATCTGAAGAACAGAATAGATAGCACTTTTTGAGAGGAGATGTTTGTGTATTGTTCTCTTGTTGGGGTCATAACAAAGAAGGAGGGCATTGATCTCTGCTAAACTGAAGATGCCTTATTCTCGTAAGCATTTGGGGAGAAGGCAGGGGTAACACCAACTCCAGTGACTTAGAATCTGAACATACTTAATCTCCTTGTTCCTCTGTTTTTAGACACTAGCTATCTGACTATATTCCCACATATTATCTCCAGGGTTACGTCTGGACATCACAGTCAATGAACTTCCAAACATGCACAGTTGGCTCATTGTACGCAGTTCCTGTGAACTCTTACCTAGCCTAACATTTTGTTACTTCGGTAATCCTTGTTTGTTGTTGTTGCTGCTGTTGTTTGTTTTTGTTTTGTTTCCTTTGCTTTTTTTTTAACATTACAATCTGCACCGTCCTCTGAGGAACAAAACTCAAAACTTTGGAAGGCATTTTCTCCTTCTCTCACCCTGTCACTGAATTCTGATAATTCTTAAATCTACATGTATCAAAGCTCTCCCTTTCAAGGCCACCTCTGAAGATCCAGCTACTTTCACCAGAATCCTGTAGTGGGCTGGAGGATTGTTCATCGTTTGTGTTTTGCCTGTTTGGGCTCTCAATCACACGCAGCTGGAGGGGTATTGTGATCATGGAAATATCTCTATGTCCCATAAATAGGCTCTACTGAGGTGACTCATTCCTACTGCTGGGACAAAGAAGTCCTGGTGACTTAGCATAGACCACAGGACCTGGGTACTGCTCCCAAGTTATTTCACACCTCCATTGCCACATACTTCTTCATTTCTCACACAAACTCGAGTGCCTATGAACTGAACGCAGGGCTTAAGTTTGTTGTATTAACTACTATATGCACACAGTGTGGAACAGAGTGACTGCTATCTGTTGCGGGCCGCAGGAATATATCATAGGAACTCAGCTGGTTATGGCAAAGTCACTACCTGGAGGGATCAGGGAATTCCTCCAGAGGAAGCCAAATCCTAAGGAGTTTTTGGTGTTACTTGGCTTGTTATTATCAGCTGTATTCTGTTATGAAAATCATGTGTGCCTTCATAGCTTTCCCAATTGACTTTTCCCTAAGAAGGACTAACAGTGTAGACTGAGCACTCTCTGGACATACACATTCCAGGTATTTGGAGAACAGCCTCAGGGAAAGGCTTTCTCTGGAATCAGATATCTCCCTTGGCCACTTTCAAGGACTACAGGAAACACTACCCAGGTGGGCACCCATTGTTAGTCCCAGGTGGACTAACAATGATAACAGCCCACTTGCAAGTCTCCTGACTTACGGTAAATTACACAAGGAGACACCACCTAGGAGAGGTGGACATTAAGTAATAGCTTTACACAATTTAGCTCGGACCCTCCCTTTATATACCGAGACTTCCAGGAGGCAGAGGAGAAGAGAGAAGAGAATGGAAGAACTAGATGGGTAAGAACTTGAGAGGAATGAACTGAGATGGGGAAGAACTAGATTGTAGAACTAGACGAGAGGACAAGAGGAACGAGATGGAAGATGAGGAAGAGCCAGATGGGGAAGAACAAGATGAGGAAGAGCCAGATGAGAGAGAAGGAGACGGGAGAGGAGCTGATAGGAGAAAGAACTAGATAGATGAGAACCTAGAAGGGACAGAACTAGATGAAGGAATTAAGATAGAACATAGAGGGGACAGTAGATAAATATAGAGAAATCAGGCAAGAAAGGAGCTAGACAAGAGAACAGAACTGAATCTGTGTATAAAGGATGTTATGCCAGAGGAATTAAAGCAAGTGGACTATAGAACTCGGTGTGCTGAGATTATATCTCCTGAAAATAGTCCTCACCGTTAGTAATTCTCTCTCCTGAGCCCCTGGGATGTATAATATTAAGGCTGGTCCCTCTAATATTATACAAGAGCTATCCAGTGATAATAATCAGTATTTGACAACTGGGAGAGTGAGTCCTAGCCTGCTCATACAGTAACAGAACACAGTAAGAAGGAAAGGCCTTGGGCGTCTGTACAAACTGCCAGGCTCTCTGCTTCCTCTTCTGTGTCTGTCTATGGTTGCACTCTCTGGCTGCTTGCACGGTGTTGACTGAGTGTGAAGACTGGGGTGAGAATGAAAACTAGGAACATCATATTGATTTTTGTTCATTAAGTTCTGTTGTGGAACTACAACCAACCCAAGCCCATTCACCCCTAGAATGTTCCACTCAACGCCCAAGCTCACTAGGCTTCTATGTGCATGAGCTTAGAGGCTTTGAACTTTAAGTTCCCAACTGGGCATCAAGAATTCCAAGATTGTAGGTGGAGTGAATGATTACAGCACAGACCTGAGGCAGTTATCTGAGTCTGAGGCACTGCAGAGCAGCTGTGCTCTGAACTCTCTCCCTCTTTTTCAGATACTGCCAGTCCTGCCTCTACTCTGTCTCTAACTCATAGTGGGTATTCAAGAAGAGGAAAAGGGCACATTGGCTTTCCTCCCCAGAGAGTAAGGAAAATCAATCCACCATGACTGTACAAAAATCAAGCAGAACATTTATTTGGGAGGCACTCTTAAAAACAATTCTAGTGATATGTTTCCATCACACTCTACTAGAGGCTGTGGCCTCTGTACTACATGATAAGCCAGAAAAATCTAAGCTAAGTGCATAAAACATATAGAGAAAATGCTTTAGCTGAACATGAGAACTGTATATTTCTGGCTACACAGAGTTGGGATTTTGTTGTTCTCTTTGTGGGTTTGCAAGATTGAAATAAATTATTACTCAGTCTTGTTCCTTCGGTGAAATTTTGAAGCGAGTGGCAATTTAATGTGGTAATATAAATCACATTCCAGACCAAAGCAGATTCATATTTTAAGGAGAAAATTCAATTAATACTATTTTTTGCTACTTTTATCTAATATTTTATATTCCTCAAGGCATGATTTTTAATAATTTTATAACTTGCCCTTGCTAGAAATTGTAATGATTTATTTAACAATACCCATGTCCATTTTTTCAAGTTGATTCCAGTTTTCTACTGTTAGAAATGCCATGAATGTCTCAGTTTACCTATGTCTTTGCTGCATCTTGATTTCTTTCCATAAGACATATTTCTAAAAGTGAACTTATCATGTCATTGGTCCTCTATGCATGTTAACAAACAGCTTTTTAGAAAGTTGCCATTCATTTAAATCACAAGCAAAGTGTATATCAAGAATATCACAACTCACCCAGTGGTTTGCAGGTGAGTAAGCTTTGTATCTTTACTTCTAATTTATCTTTATATATATGTGATGCCTATTTCCATAAACCCCATGTTTTCTTCTCACTAATCTGTTGTACCTTTTACTTATTAATTTATAATTCTTAGCATATTAAATATATTAATCATTCTATATTATTAATTTTTGTCTACTTTTCATTAACGTTTTGATGCTTATGGTGATCACTTATGTGAAGTATATTTTCTTTTTTCTGTAGTCAAATGAATTTGTTTTTATACTTATGATTGCTCATATTTGTGAGGACCAACTGACACTTATTATATATCAACCAGTATGTTTTTATAACTGTGTATTTTGCATGTATCTATTTAATTCATCCAGAATTTCTTTATTTTTATTTTTTTAATATAATCATGGTTATCTAGAAATACAGAGTAAAACTGATATAGAAAAAATGGACAGATCAGGTGAGAGACCTGTGGTCAGGCCACACGACCACTGGCGTCACCCACTGGATTCTATTCCCACAAGACCCACTCTATCACTCAAACCCACCAACCTCATCATCCTCCCCTTTGCCAACCATTCCCAACAACATAAGCAGCCCCTATAGGCACAAGCACCACCTACACCGGTTAGAAGAAAAGGTGAGCGCCTGGTCTCCCAGCTAAACTGCCCCAATCTCTAGGCCCTAAACCCCAGGGCACATCCCATGCTCCTCCCCCTCCCATCTCAGCCCCAGCAAGGCAGTTGGACCAGGTACCATCTCTGATGGAACCCCACTGCTCTGGTATAGACCCCCCAGCATTTGGCCAGAAGGTAAGAGACCTGAAGGCAGGCTGTACAACCACCACTGCCACCCACTGGGCTCTGTTCCCATAAGACCCACTCCACCAACTAACCACACCTACCCCAGCATCCTCCTCCCATCCAACCCTCTCTGGAATATCAGTAGATCCTATAGGCACAAGCACCACTCACAAAAATAGGAAGAGATGTAGCAGAAATCTTAGATGGTCTTATTAATAAAATCAAACCTGAGGCCAAGTATTGGGGTGAACACTGGAAGATCAGAGAGACAGAACAAGCCACAGCTAACCTCACCTGGCCAACTTCTCAGCTGGTCTTGTTTCCTGAGACTGGAAGCCTCTGTGTCCTCATCCCAATGGCTCTCAGCTGAACTGCTCCTCAAAACCTAAATGCTTACCCAGGCAAAAGCTTCTAGTTTCTGGTCCTCACACCTTATATACCTTTCTGCTTTCTACCATCACTCACTTGGATTAAAGGCTCACTTTCTGGGATTAAAGGCAGTCACCATGCTTGGCTGTATCCTTGAACAGATGGATTTCTGCCTCTGGAATGCTAGGATTAAAGGCGTGTGCTACCATTGCCTTTATGTTTAATATTGTGGCTGTTCTGTCTCTGACCCCAGATAAGTTTATTAGCATGCACAATATTTCCAGGAACACAATACCACAAAGAATAGCAGCCCCTATAGGCACAAGCACCACCTACACCACTTTGAAGAACAGATGTGTAAATGCCAGTGTACAAATATATTCAACAACATAAAGGGCAATATGGCACCACTAGAACCCAGTGTTCCTACAACATCAAGACCTGAACATCCAAATGCAGGTGAAAGAGAAGAAAATGACCTTTAAAATAACTTCATGAAAATGATAGAGGCCTTTAAAGAGGAAATGAAAAATTCCCTTAATGAAATTGAGGAAAAAACAAACAAAAAAAGGAAGAAATGAATAAATCCCTTAAAGGAAGCCAAGAAAAAAACAATCAAACAGGTGAAGGGAACAGTTAAAGACTTGAAAATTGAAAGAGAGAAAATAAAGAAAATACAAACTGAGGGAATGTTGGAAATGGAAAATGAACTATAGATGCAAGCATAACCAACAGAATACAAGAGATGGAAGAAAGAATCTCAGGCTTTGAAGATACGATAGAGGAAATAGATTCATCAGTCACACAAAATGTTAAATCCAAAAAATTCTTAACACCAATTATCCAGGAAATCTGAGACATCATGAAAAGACCAAACCTAAGAATAATAGGGTTAGAAAAAAGTGAATTCCCGCTCAAAAGCACAGAAACTATATTCAACAAAATCATAGAAGAAAACTTTCCCAACCTAAAGAAGGACATACCTATGAAGGTACAAGCTTACAGAACACCAAATAGACTGGACTAGAAAAAACATCGCTTACCACAAATAATCAAAACACTAAGCACACAAAATAATAAAGGATGTTAAGAGCTGTAAAGGAAAACGGCTAAGAAACATATAAGGGCAGACCTATTAGAATAACACCCAACTTCTCAATAGAGACTCAAAAAGCCAAAAGGTTCTGGACAGACACTTTGCAGACATGAAGAGACCATGGATGCCAGCAAAGACAACAATACTCAGCAAAAATTTCAACCACATTAGATGGAGAAAGCAAGATATCCCATGGCAAAACCAGATTTAAACAACCCCCATCCACAAATCAAGACCTATATAAAGTACTAGAAGGAAATCTCCAACACAAGGAAATTAGCTGTACCCACAAAAATGCAGGCAATAGATAACCTCACACCAGCAAAACCCAAAGAAGGGAAACACACATACACTACTATCACCTGTAGATGTAACCAACTGTCTTATTAAATAAGAAACACAGAACCAATGTAAAAGAGAAAGCCAAGAGGTCAGAGCTCAGAGCTAAAACCTTACCCTTCCTCCTGTGGTGCTCCTACCTCTCCGAAAGAGAGCTACTTCCTGTGTGTTTGTCTTTAATATAGTCTTTCTGTTCTGCCTTCTCATTGGTTGTAAACACAAACACATGACTGCTTTGTCACTGCCTGTAAGTACAGCCCTCCATGTCTTAAAGGCGTATGTCTCCAATGCTGGCTGTATCCCTGAACACACAGAGACTTACCTAGCTCTGTCTACCAAACGCTAGGATTAAAGGCGTGTGCCACCACTGCCATGCTCTTGCTATGGCTCTAATAGCTCTGACCCCCGGGCAACTTTATTTATTAACATACAATTAAAATCACATTTCAGTACAAATAAAATACCACCATAACCACCAACAACAAAACAAAACAAAAAATAACAAGAATTAACAATCACTGGTCATTAATATCCCTTAAAATCAATGGATTTGATTCTCCTATAAAAATGCAGGCTACAGAATGGATGCAAAAACAGGACCCATCCTTCTGCTGCATACAAGAAACACACCTCAACATCAAAGATAGGCATTACCTCAGGTAAAGGGTTGGGAGGAGATTTTTTCAATCAAATGGATCTAAGAAGCAAGCTGATGTAGCTATCTTAATATTTAACAAAATAGACTTCAAACTAAAATTTATCAAAAGTAATGGAGAAAGTCATTTCTTATTCATCACATGAAAAATTCATCAAGATGAAGTCTCAATTCTGCATATTTATGCTCCCAATATAGGGGCACCTACATTTGTAAAAGAAACATTACTAAAGCTTAAATTACACATCAAACCCCACATACTAATAGTGGGAGACTTCAACATACCATTCTCAACAATGGACAGGTCTGCCAAACAGAAACTTAACAAAGAAATAAGGGAACTAACAGATGTTATGACTCAAATACACCTAATAAACATCAATTGAACATTTTACCCAAACACAGAAGAATATACCTTCTTCTCAGCACCTCATGGAAACTTCTCTAAAACTGACCACATACTCAGTAACAAAGCAAACTCCAACAGATATAGAATAATTAGAATAACTCCTGTATCTTACCAGATCTCTATGGGTTAAAGTTAGAATTCAACTACACAACAAACTACAGAAAGCCTACAAACTCATCGAAACTGCACAACTCTCAACTGAATTATTGGGTTAAGGAAGAAATAAAGAAAGCAACAAAAGACTTCTTAGAATTCAATGAAAATGAATGCACAACATATCCAAACTGTTGCTATTTGCAGATGATATTATTGTATACGTAAGTGACCCCCAAAATTCTACCAGGGAATGACTACAGCTGATAAACACTTTCAATAAGGTGGCCGGATACAGGCATAACTCAAAAAACTCAGTAGCCCTCCTATATAAATAGTAAATGAGCTGAGAAAGAACAACACCCTTTACAATAGCCACAAATAATAGAAAATACCTTGGGATAACTCCAACCAAACAACTGAAAGACTTGTATAACAAGAACTTTAAGTCTTTGAAGAAAGAAATTGAAGAAGATATCAGAAAATAGAAAGATCTCCCATGTGCATGGACAGGTAGGATTAATGTAAAAATGGCAATCTTACCAAAAGCAATCTACAGATTCAATTCAATCTTCATCAAAATCCCAATACAATTCTTCACAGACCTTAAAAGAATAATACTCAACTTCACATGGAAAAAGAAAAACCCAGGATAGCTAAAATAATCCTGAACAATAAAGGAACTTACAGAGGCATTACCACCCCTGACTTCAAGCCCTACTATAAAGCTATACTAATAAAAACAGATTTGTATCAGCATAAAAACAGACATGTGGATCAACAGAATCGAATTGAAGACACTGGCATAAACCCATGCACCTATTAACACCTGGTTTTTGACAAAGAAGCCAAACATATACAATGGAAAAAATAAAGCATCTTCACCAAATGGTCCTGGCATAACTGAATGTGAGCATGTAGAAGAACCCAAATGAACCCATATCTATCACCCAGCACAGAACTCAAGTCCAAGTGGATCAAAGACCTCAACATAAATCCAGCTATACTGAACCTGGTAGAAGAGAAAATGGGAAGTAGCCTTGAACACATTGGCATAGGATAATACTCCCTGAATATAATAGCACAGACACTGAGAACAACAATTAATAAATGGGACCTCCTGAAACTGAAAAGTTTCTAAGGCAAAGAACACTGTCAATAAGACAAAACAGCAGCCTACAGAATGGATAAAGAACTTCACCAACCCCATATCTGACAGAGGGCTGATTTCCAAAATATATAAAGAACTCAAGAAACTAGACATCAAAATACCAAATAACTCAATTCAAAACATGGGATACAGATTTAAAGAGTATTCTCAATGGACAAATCTCAAATGGCCAAAATACATCTAAAGAATTATTCAACATCCTTAGTAATCAGTGAAATGAGGATCAAAGACTCTGAGATACCATCTTACACCTGTCAGAAAGACTAAGATCAAAAACACTGATGACAGCTTATGTTGGAGAGGATGTAGAGTAAGGGGAACACTCCTCAATTATTGGTGGGAGTGCAAACTTGTACAGCCACTTTGAAAATCAATAAGGTTGTTTCTCAGAAAAATGAGAATCAATCTACCCCAGGACCCAGCTATACCAATCTTGGGCATATACCCAAAGGATGCTCAATCATACCACAAGGATACTTGCTCAACTATGTTCATAGCAGCATTATTCATAATAGCCAGAACCTAGAAACAACTTAGACACTCCTCAAAGAATGGAAAAGAAAATGTGGTACATATACACTATGGAGTACTTAATCAATAGTAAAAAAAAAAATGACATCATGAAATTTTCAGCCAAATGAATGTTGCTAGAAAAAAATTATTCTGAGTCAGGTAACCCAGACCCAGAAGGGCAAACATGGTATGTACTCACTCATATGTGAAAATTAGGAGTAAAGTACAGGATAACCAATTTACAATCCACACCCCCAGAGAGGCTAGATAACAAAGAGGGCCCAAAAGGGGATTGATGGATTTCCCTGGGAAGGGGAAATAGAAGAGATTCCCTGGGTAAGTGATGGGATCTTGAGGGAGTGGGTTGGGCTGGCTGGAGCAAGAGGTGGGTTGGCATAGGAACAGAGTGGGAGAGTAACTAAAGAGATTTCTTGATGGGGGAGCATTTTTGGGTTAGGGAGAAACCTGGTGCCAGGGAAACTCTTAGGAATGTACAAGGATGACCCCAACTAAGACCTTCTGGAATCCTCCCAAAGAAAGGGAAGAGGCATTGTATGATCCACGAGGCTCAAGGTCATGACAGGGTGACCCACAGAGACAGCTGACCTGAGATTGTAGGAGCACTTGGACTCTGGACCAACAGTTAGGGAGCCTGAATGGGACCAACCTAATCCCTCTGCATGTGTGTGACAGTTGTATAGCTTGGTCTGTTTGTAAGGCTCTTAGCAGTGAAATCAGGACCTGTTCCTGGCCCCTAGCTGGCTTTTGGGAACCTGTTCCCCATGCTGGATTACTTTGTCCAGCCTTAACACAAGGGGAGGAGTTTGGTCCTACCTCAACTCGATGTGATGCTGCAAGCCACAGAAATATGAAGTAGGAATTTAGCTGACTACAGCAAGAGCTAATACCTGGAAGAAGCCAAGAGCCTTTCCAAAGGTTAAAGCCAAGTCTTAACGAGTCTTGGTGATATTGGCTTTTGAATATTAGCTATTTCCTGCTATGAATCTTTCATGTGCTCTTGTAGCTTTTCCATTCCTAGAATAGTGTATTTGATCATTCATTGGGCACTATTTCCCGCATACAACTGAGGTATTTGGATAGTTCTCCCAATGTGACAAAGGCAAGACTTCCTTATTCCAGGCTTTTGTTTCCCATTGCTAGCATTAGATTCAGATATCTGCCTTCTGTAATTATCTCCATTAGCAAGGCCAGGGCCTTCCCCAGACAAAAGCATTTGATATGAGCTACTTATCAATTCCAAGGACAGACTGCAGACAGATAAATATTCCAGACCACCTACTAGTCTTCCCCTTTAACAATTAAATCAAAACAAAAGGGCTTTCACATATCAGGTGCATCAAGCTATGATGCAGGCTTCCTAGCTTCTAAGCAGACTTGCCCTGCCCAACCAGAAAGCAGAGGAGCCAAAGAATTATGGATTGTATTTGTATTTAAACTGGACTGGGGAGAGAGGAGGGGAACAAAGATGGAAGGAACTTATCTAGAACAAGGAGAGGACAAGAGAGGATGGGACAGAGAGGAGCTAAATATAAGAACAGAATTGAAGCTTTATAAAAAAGATTTTGACTTAGAAGAATAAACTGAATGGACTAAAAAGTTTCATGTATGTAGATTTATTTGAGAATCCCTCAGATTAATTAATCTGCTGCTGCTATCATCTCTTCTGGAACTCTGGGAGAAGACTAGAGAAGGGATGGACCCTGTGGTTTGTTCAAGCCCATAGGAGGCCTGCCCCTTTCTGAATGGAGAGGGCAGAGGAGTGGATGGGGAGAAGGATAGATAGGAGGCAGGGAGTGGGGGAATGGGAGGAGAAGAGGAGGAGGAAACTATGGTTGCTGTGAGAGCCCACAGAGGTTTCCTAGTGAGAACTTACTCAGGATCAGAGAATCTGAGCTTGCTTTACCCAGCAGAGCTGCATAAGATGATTTGATCACGGGCATGATAACCTGATGTTTGGAAAGGGTCTACACTTGGCTGTGTGGTGTGCTTTGATCTTGCATGGGGGAGGTGTTTTGCCTCTCCCCTTGGCATGTTATAAAAAGCCTTTTGAATACACCTTCAAGGCAGGTGGGTAATGATCCAGGCCCTTCCGAAGCTATCCCGTGTTTCTTTCTTCTTGCCAGCTATGTCTCTCTGTCTGACATTTTCTCATCCTTCTCTCCTCCTAAGAACCCTAGAACAGGTGGAACAGGTAGGATCTGGACTCCTACGGTCTCCTACAGGTTGGCATATAAAACAAATGAAAAATATGTTAATGAAATAAAATTTTAAAAATCTTTCAAAAGTGAACAAAAAGGAAAGTCAGAGACAAAGAGACTCACAGAGAAGGAGAGACAGAAAGAGGAACTGAATGAGAGAAAGAAAAGAATCCACAGAGTAAGACAGAAGGACAGAGAGATGGAGAGAAAAAGACAGACTCACGAAGAAAGAGAGAGACAGAAGGACAGACAGAAGGACTGAAATAAGTAGAAGGACATTTATTTGGGGATATTAAGTTGAGCAATAGTCAAGGTTGGCCAGTCTGGAGCTTGGAGACGGCTGCAAGGCTGGATGCTCAAGTACAAGTGGATACTATAACTTAATTCTGAAGTCTGCAAGGTAGGACAGCAAGACAGAAATGTACATAGGATTGCTTTGCTTTAACCTTGAAAGAGGTTAAAGGTTAAAGGTTATTCCAAACCTTCTTGTTTGGAACAGTGTTATTTCTTAAATCCTCAGTCAACAGGATGAAGTCTTCACACATTATAGAAAGTCATTGCCTGCCGAAAAATTAACTGGTCATGACTGCTCACAGTGCCTGACTATTTGCTACATCCTGACTGCTCAGTGCACCCTGGTTGCTCACTGAATCCTGACTGCTCACAGCACCCTGGCTGCTCACTGTACCCTGGCTGCTCACTGCACCCTGACTGCTTACTGTACCCTGGCTGCTCACTGTACCCTGGCTGCTCACTGCACCCTGGCTGCTCACTGCACCCTGACTGCTCACTGCACCCTGGCTGCTCACTGCACCCTGGCTGCTCAGTGCACCCTGGCTGCTCACTGCACCCTGGCTGCTCACTGCACCCTGGCTGCTCACAGCACCCTGGCTGCACACTGTACCTGGCTGCTCACTGCACCCTGACTGCTTACTGCACCCTGGCTGCTCACTATACCCTGGCTGCTCACTGCATCCTGACTGCTCACTGAACCATGGCTGCTCACTGCATCATGGCTGCTCACAGCACCCTGGCTGCTCACTGTACCCTGGCTGCTCACTGTACCCTGGCTGCTCACTGTACCCTGGCTGCTCACTGCATCCTGACTGCTCACTGTACTATGGCTGCTCACTGCACCCTGGCTGCTCACTGCACCCTGGCTGCTCACTGTACCCTGGCTGCTCACTGCATCGTGGCTGCTCACAGCACCCTGGCTGCTCACTGCACCCTGACTGCTCACTGCATCCTGAATGCTCACTGCATCCTGACTGCTCACTGCACCCTGGCTGCTCACTGCACACTGGCTGCTCACTGCACACTGGCTGCTCAATGTACCCTGGCTGCTCACTGCATCCTGGCTGCTCACTGCATCCTGACTGCTCACTGTACCCTGACTATTCACAGCATCCTGCATTCTCACTAGAAACAGCAGATCCTGGCAGCCTGGAACTCTTTGATTTTAGCACAGATTTCAATAATGTCAACATTGCTGACAAAATTTTCAGAACACTTGTCACTGTACCTGGCAGCCCCAGAAAAAAGCAACAGTGATTTTTATGAATTTTTCTTTATATAATGTGGATCATTGTCTCCATCTCAGGGACAACAGAAGATGCATTTTCTAAAGATAAGCATTCTCTTTTCATCTAAAATCTATGATAATATCACTCCATCCATGTTAACTCTACCCTGTTCCTTTTACAGTCTGGTCTGGGACTGGTCAGAATTCTTGATTCCAAACTAAGAAATATGTAAAAAAATTATGTAACTGCAAGTTAAATTGTATATATATATATATATATATATATATATATATTATATATATGTGTGTGTGTGTACATAATACATATAGTATATAATGTATATATAGTATATGATATATATTATATATATACACATATATAGTATATAATCTTTGAAGTTATATTCATTTTAACAATATTTTTATTTATTTTTGTATTGATTCTGCCTCTACCTGAAATATTAATGTTTATTTTTTCTCTAGATATTATTCTAATATGCATTGTCCTTTATTCTTTGCACTGCAATTATAGTCCCCAATCCCCAGACAAAATCCTGCTTCTGCTCCTTGTCACTCTAATTATCCATAGTCAGCAGCAATCTGGAAATATAAAATGAAAAATTGCAAAAATAATTTATACATTTTAAATGATTTGCTATTCTGAATAGCACAGTAAAGTTCACACCATCCTGGTCCTTTCTGACCTGATGCTGAGTGATCTCTTTATCTAATGCATTCACTCTATTTATTTTGGATGCTGCGCTTTATCAGAGCAACTGCTACAATTTCATGGAACTTGCGGTTAAGTCACCCTTAATTTACCTACCCTTAACCACAGGAGTAATGGTGCTGGCCATTGGCAATTGCAGAATGGAAGCTATAAGAAAATTTAAGGAAAATGTAAAGCTACAAGATATTTTGACAGTTAAGTTAGACATAGTAAAGATTAGCAATGATAGGTAATCATATTACAAAATTCTATCGTCATTGATTAGATATCATTTCGATTCTCTAATAGGCATAATTCATTGATTAAATTTTATTATAGGTATATACATATCGAGTAAAATGACACATATCAGTTTAGGTTCTATTCATAGCTTTATACATTCTTTGGCATTTCTGTAACACATCTTCATGGTCAAGTGAAGATTATGACTGTAAAAGCTACTAGCTTCTGGCTAGACACTTGATCGCCTAGGAGCAAAGTATGCGTCATAGACAGTCTTACAACTAATGCTGCTCATATTCCTCTATTAAGGGCAATATAATTTGTAGTGATGTGTAAAACTGGCACATCATCTCAGTGCGAGATGTTCCATCTTCCATGGTGTCCTGTGATGGGAAATGGGGGTAAACAAAAATGACCTTGAAGATGATAGAATTTCTTCATTGGTCTTAGATTTCCCAATTTCCTCCCGACTTCATGTGAAACAAACAAAATTTTACCAAGCTGAAACCATCATATTTCATTGGTCTCTATTCCTATGTAACATGAAGTAAGATTAGCAGTAAGCTGTCCCAGAAATAACCATTTGTATCAGATGACATTGGGTTAGCAGGTATTTTATGATTAGAAGTTATAGTATGTAAAACTGGCAGTTATTATAGTGGCATGAAAGAGAATTGCCAACTTGTTACCTAGAATTACTAGTTGAATGCTCTTTAAAGATGTGGCAATATCAAGTAGAGAAAGATAATACAGAGGAACAAGAAGAATGAGAAGGAGAAAAGAGGAGGGATTTTTATTTTTAGGTGAGGTGATGTTTATATTGTCCAGGGCATATGTAAGTAAAGAAAACCATGATCCGTAGACCTTGTCCCCATCTTTTCTTCTATGTTGCTGTTGTTTGTTGGCCCCAAAGTTAGTATTAGTAGAAAGTGGCTGATAAGAGGTGTGTGGTCCTAGAATGGTAACGTTACCCCATCCATCATGTTGGTCACTAAAGATGGCAGCCAAGAGTTTCTGTTAGGAAAAAAAAAAAAAACCTATCACTGGGTAGGCTACCTCAGGAAACTGTTGAAATCTCAGATGAGAAACCTTTAAACTTCTTACCCATAAATAAATATGGCTGTTATACACTGGAGAGCCTGGACAGTCCATTATTTCCTTTTCCAAAGGAAAGGTAGGTTTTTTTTAATTAAACTGCTGCATATTGTGTGACAACTGTGTATGTGCATATGTGTGCGTACATTAGAGTTTCCAAGAGAAACAACCGCTGGGAGGTATATAAATGTATGTTTAGATATATGCACTCTTAATTATCTAAATATTTATCTTTGAAAATATTTGTCATAAATTATTTTCACATGCGATTTGGAAACTGGAAGTTCTATTGTATGCTATCTGAATCCGGGAAACTCAGAAAAGATGGTGGTGTAGTTCAAAACCCTGGGAGAAAGATAACCAACGTGTCAGATTTCCATGATTATCTCATGACCTAAAAATTCAGAGCACAGACCACAGGAGAATACCAGCATCCCAGTTGATACAGCTAATTTAACCTTCTGCATTTTGGTTCTGCATACAAATTTTTCTCAGTGTTCAGTCAGAAAATTAAAATGTTGATCTCTTCAAGAAACAACCAGTGTGTTGCATCCAGCAGTAACATTTTGCTAGCTTTCTAGGGCATCGCATAGTTTGTCAAGCTGACATTTAAAATTAACTGTAAGTTTATATATGTGTCTGTCTGTCCTTCCGTTTGTGTGTAGTATTAAGTGTGTAGTGTAGGGTGCATGTTTAAGTGTACATAATCACATGTTCTGGGAAGGGTGGTTAGATCTGATTTGTTGTACACCAAACACGATTTGCAAAACTAAATCCAATTGAAAAGATTATGTTTGTCTCACAGATTACAGATGGAGCAGAGACAAGTAACTTGTTGGTAATTCTCATTATGTCTCTTGAAAAGATGTGAGATGTATACTTCATTATTGGTAAATTAAATACTGTCAATAGTGATATTTCATTAATAAAATACTTCAACAACTGAAATGAATAATAAACTGATTATGTGTATGTTCTTGGAAATAAATCTATGGAATTAAGAAAATTTTCATACAAATCTAGAAACTGCATAAAGTAAGAGACGACTGTGGTGGTTCATGCCTTCCTCTTGACACAAGCTGGAGGCTAGAATCTGGAGACAGGAACGGAAGCTGAATTCATGGAGGAATGCTGTTCATTGGGTGGTTCCTCGGGGTCTATTCAGCCTGCTTTCTGTTCTTTTTTCTTTCTTTTTTTTTTAATTGAAAATAGATTCTTCTCTCATACAATATATCCTGACCTCAATGTCCCCTCTCTCCACTCCTCTAGCTCCCCTAGCACCTCCCCTTTCCCCATATCCACTCTTCCAATGATTCTCTTCAGATAAGAGTGGGCCTCCAAGAGAGGACAGAGAGACAGGACAAGACAAGATACAATAAGACAAGGCAAAAGCCCTGGACAAGTCAACCCAACAGGAGGAAAAGAGTTTCAAAAGCAGGCAAAGGAGTCAAGAGACATATTGGCTCCCACTTTTAGGAGTCCCACAGAAACACACACAGAAGACCCATGCAGTCCCTGTGCATGCTGCCTCGGTCTCTGTGAGCCCATGTAAGGCCTGCTTAGTTGATTCAGTCAGCCTGCTTTCTTTTTTTTTTTTTTGAGCTGAGGATGGAACCCAGGGCCTTGCACTTGCTAGGCAAGTGCTCTACCACTGAGCTAAGTCCCCAACCCAGCCTGCTTTCTTATACCATCAGGACTATCTACCCAAGAGTGGCATTGCCAACAGAGGCTTGGACTCTCCCACTTCAATGATCAATTTTAAAAAAAACTATCCCACAGACTTGCCCACCTGCCAGTCCTATGGAAGCATTTTCTCAATTGAGTTTCGCTCTACACAGATGAATAAAATATGAATTAACCAGTGAATTTGCAAGTAAGAAGTGAGGTGGGGTAACATTATGATGAGTACAGTGAATGACTTTGTGTAGAATTTTTAAATAGAAATGTAGACACTGTTTCTAAAATCAAATGAAACAATAAAATATCCTAGGAAGAGTATACAAAATAGTATTGCCTTATTCATGGTAGATAGCTCCAAGACCTGAGTGGAGGCCTGAAGCTTCACGTAACCCTAAGCCTCACATGAACAATGTTTCTTTATACATTCCTGTGATAGAATTTAATTTTGAGTTAGGTGCAGTAGGAGAGCAACAAGAAAAATAGATAATAAAATATATAGTGATAAAGTATAGGTGTAATACACACACCCTTCTTTTTACCTTTACCTTACACAGAGAATAATCCCCTCATGGATTTTCCTCATCTTCGATGGTATTGCCAGGATCACTACCTGTATGGTATGTGGCCATAATAAAAACTGACTTACTTCAACATAAGCACTGTGAGAATGTTAGCAAGCACTCTGATATCGATGTAACAACTGAGATTGCTATTGCATGAGTAAGTGCTGAGTACCACATATAATGTGGATACACTGGGTATAGAGCTGACTCACAAAATCACTGTGCAACTGAAAATTTGCCAATTGCTGGCGTTTTTTAAGTTTGATATTTTCAGTCCACAGTTGGTCCTTAGTAACCAAAGATGTAGAACGTGGAACTTTAGATAGAAGAACCTGTTATAATAAAGAAACACAATAGACAAAAAAATGAACCGGTACAATACAGTTATTCAAAGGAAGTTCAGAAAAAAAGACAGTACTGGAAAAAGAATTCTGGAAGTTTGAGGAAAATTAGAAAAATATATTGGTGAAAAAAATAGGTGAGTTATAAGAAACAGAAATGGCTGGGAGCATTCAAAAGGATCCCAAATATGCAAATAATAAGACTAGAATAATTTCTGTTTGGCAACAAAATGACAATTGGCATCCCCAGCAAAGGTAATTATTCCATGGTGATTCAACTAAGTCACATCTGTAAATTTAGAGAAAATTCAGGAAAACTCACCATGGACAGATACATTAATACCTGTACCCGCTACTTAACATAATTTCAACTTCATAAAAGTATTAAGAGCAGAGAGGAAGACATGCAAAAAACACAGAATAATGATACGATGTGTCTTCTAATTATATGGAATTATATGCATGAGTGAAAACCTGTCATGAGCCAGGCTGACATAAAACAATGGCTCCTGCTTTTATTTGTAGAGACAGCACAACACTGGCATCAACACGAACATCACGGATGCCTGCGTTATCTAGACCCTCATTAGGGTTGAGGGGAAGGGTGTTGTCCTCAGAAGAAACAGGGTGAGGGACAAATGGTGGGGGTTAGGAGGGAGAAAGGGACAGGGAGAAGTGCTATAATTATAATCTCAAAAAAAAACCCTAAAAATTCCAGAACATAACTGGTTCAGATACACAGAATTTCATTTCATTTCCAATGCTCTCTTTTATTCATACACGAATGGGTGAAAATGTTCACATCTAGCATTATTACACACATGTCATTAAACAGTTGAAACTCATCTTTCTTACTTCAGAGGTTTGCTGCTCAGCTTGTTAATTAACCCCTTTCAGGTAGCTGGGTGAACAACAAAAGTTGGCCTTGTTCTTACTGCATCCTACAAGAGAGGAAAATTCTGTACTTCTAAATCTCATGGTTTTAGGCTTAGCATATTAGGTATGTCTTAGACATACGTGCAATACCAAAACATCTGTATGAAGATCTGTGGCTACTCTGTTGTGTCTATGATACATTCTGAGTGTACAGGCAAATGTCTGAGAGCATATTTTTGTTTATATATGATTATATACCTACTGATGTTTTTGTGCTCTTAAGAGTATGTACCTGTATATGTACTTCTGTGATTACATGTGTCCATATATCTACACTTTTTATGTATATATGCACGGATTTAACACACAGGTATGTCTGCTAGTGTGCATATGTGATATATGTATTTCAATTTCCATTTGCTTACTGTAGTTTTATTTCTGTATCATGTATTTTTACATAAACATAAGAGCAAATATCAGGATAATCTGAATTGCACATAATGCTTTCAAAGCTACCTTACATAAACCTCTCATCAGCTTTCACAGCATGCTTAAAGTGCCTTACCAGTGCTGTACAAAGTAAGCATGATGTTTCAGTAACAACTGCAACCTTGATCATTTCAGTAGTTATACTGGTACTATAGTCCATATACAGACTTTTAACTGTTTCAGTGTGTATAGAGGTCACCTTAACTGCTAACTTAGATACTTTCATCTCATGTAAAAACAGTGACAGTCAGAAACATAGATAAAACATCTCTTTCAGAAGGTATGGTAACATAGTTCAGGGCAAGCATCCCATGTATACCTAAGGAATCCCCTACCTAAGGAATGTACAGAGAAATTAACCAAATATAACATTTTTCCATTTCAGAAATTAATTTCAAAACCACATTAATTACTTTGCAAGCATATGAGATTTAAATGAGTGACACACACCACAGTTCTGCTAGAACCTAATGCCCAGAGACATTCAAAATTGTACCCATGACTATCCTCATTTAAGTTGTCAATTTAGTGTATGGAGATACAATGTAAAGTTTATTGACCTTTTCTATGGCAAAAGAAAAAGTGTTTTTTTTTTTCAGAAGAAATTTCAATTGTTGGTTTTCTTCTGAGTATCTTTGCAGAATGTCTTAATTATCTTGGTTTATTCATCATTAAAAAAATTCCAGGTCTGGCTGAGCAGTGGTGGTACTCACCTTTAATCCCAGCACTTGGGAGGCAGAGCCAGATGGATCTCTTTGAGTTCCAAGCTAGCCTGGTCTACAGAGCGTGATTGAGGACAGAAACCAAACTACACAGAGAAACCCTGTCTCAAAAAAAAAATCCAGGTTCTTTGGTTCATGAAGACATCCCATTTAGGACTGACTGGTCTCTCACTCTCTGCACATTGTTCAGTTGTGGGTCTGTATCTGCTCCCATCTACTAGAGGGAGAAGTGTGGTATTGTATTCCCCCAAATATTGTGCGTGCTAATAAACTTATCTGGGGTCAGGGACAGAGCAGCCACAATAGTAAACATAGAGGATAGGCAGTGGTAGCACACGCCTTTAATCCCAACACTTGGGAGGCAGATCTAGGCAGAAATCCATGTGTTCAAGGATGCAGCCAAGCATGGTGACTCATGCCTTTAATCCAAGAAAGAGAGCCTTTAATCCTAGGGAGTGATGGTAGAAAGCAGAAATGTATATAAGGCGTGAGGATCAGAAATTAGAAGCATTTTGGTTGGTTAAGCATTCAGCTGGTTAAGCTTTCAGGCTTTTGAGCAGTAATTCAGCTGAGACCCATTCCGGATGAGGACTCAGAGGCTTCCAGTCTGAGGAAACAGGACCAGCTGAGGAACTGGTGAGGTGAGATAGCTGTGGCTTGTTCTGTCTCTTTGACCTTCCAGTATTCACCCCAATAACTGGCCTCGGGTTTGATTTTATTAATAAGAACTTTTAAGATTCATGCTACAGAGAAGCTTCTCTGATGGTGGCTGAGGCACTGATCTACAAGTACAGCTGAGTGTCCTTGGGTATCATTTTATTGCTATGTTCCTTTAGTAGAACAATAGTAATTCGTTTTCCCCAAGGCCAGTGGCCTATCTAGTCTCAGGATCTTAGCCACCAGAGCAATGCCAGGCATAGATTCCACCTCACGGAATGGGCCTTAAGTACGATCAGTCGTGGTTACTTATGCACACAAATTTTGGTCCACTATTTCACCAGCATGTTTTGTAGGTGGACCACCCATCTAGATGATAGAGTTTGTAGCTGGGCGTGGAGCCATATGGAAGAGGAGACAGAACGGTTGTAAGGGCCTGAGGATAACCAAGTCTCCCAGACTTAGCAGGACTGGTACATATATGAGTTCACAGAGACGATAGCACCATGCACAGGACCAACACAGGTTCAAGTCAGGCAGGCAGGGTCCCAGTGTGGAGAGAAGTGGACTGGAACCCTGATTCCTAACCAAGAAGCTATCTCCATTTGACATCCACCTTTAAAGGAAGAAGAGTTTTCTCTGATGGAGTCTCACTGGGGATATTAACTATACCCACACGAAGCATTAGATGGCTAGCACAAAGTGAACTCAATGATGTTTTGGTAGGCTTTTGTCACCTTATTTGGGATTTTTTTTTTATCCTACTGGTTTTTGCTTGCATGTTGTAGTTTCCAATTTTGTGCTTTTAATAGGTTTTATTTGTGTGTGTATCTCATCTCTCTCTCCCTCTCTCTTCCTCTCTCTCCCTCTCCCTCCCTCTCTCTCCCTGTTAGTGAGCAAATAAACTAAACAAAGTCAGTTATTTAACTGAAGCAAATATCTAAAGTAATTAGAATGAAAAAGACACATTGTCAATTTCTTAATAAATATTCTTGTAAACTAAAAGAAAATGCTAAATGCTGGTTAGTAAAACTCTCTTTTCCTGTAGACTGTGTCAATACCATAAACGATCTTATCAATATGCCTGTGGTTCACTGTTAATAACCACTAACTCCAAGACTTTTCCATGGTCACATAGATTTTTTTCCTTTCAACTAATGATAGGGTATCACTGTCTATTCTGTTTTCAGTGTATACTTATTGCCTTCAGTATTGCTCATGAGGAGTGACCTTAATTACCTTTTATTATTATCTCATTCTAAAGTTCAAGCATGCCATGTTAGACTCTGGGCTCTGTATGAGTGTTTGATCTACGTCATATCAGTGGTTAGAATGCTAAAATCAGATCATTATATTTGTGTAGGAAACACACATATCTGCATCACTGATGCTCCTAAATTCTTAGAAACAGGAAATAACAAACTCACAGAGATCTCATCAACACGTGTAATATATTTGGGACATTAGATAAGTACATCTCTCGGCAACTGAATGGCAGTGAAAGAAGATTGAGGAAAGGGGAAAAACTGGAGCCAGGATGGGAAGGCCAGAAGGGCAAAAGTAAAGGGAAGTGGCTATTTCCAAATCCAAGAGGTGAAACAGAAGGAACCACCCAGTTCTCTGGCGGTGGACCTGAGAAGAGACTGCAAATGGAAAATTGTTCATCAAGAAGAAATACTCTGAGGCAGGACTGAGACATTTGGACTATACCTCACTCACTGCTTTCTCCAACACAATCCCTTTCTATAGACACAGCCCTGGGCTTTCTATTCCAGTCCTGAACAATGGCACCAACAACAGCAGCAGCATGGAAGCTCCGTCTTCCCCAAGCTCCAGCCCTCAGACTTTGCTTTATTTAGAGCAAAGCAGAGAGCAGATGTCTCCTGCATCTCCAGCCCTCCATGAAGAACCACTATTCCCAGCAAGTGCCACAAAATGGGGCCCAGTTCACATGTGGGAAACTGAGAACTAAATGCACCATGATCACCAGCTTTTTCCTGGGCTAGGAGAGACAACATCAGATAGCCAAGGTCTACTGTCCCTCCATGAGCATTAGCTGAGTCCTAAGCAGACAGTTGACACCACCAGCTCTGAGGTGATCGTGCATGGATTCTATCGAAGGAGACAAAGGTTATTAAAGAGTTCCAGGACTCTGATGAGGGAATCATACAAACAGAAAATAGAGAACAGTTTGCCCAAGAGGACAAGTAAAAGAGAGGGGTAGCTCTTAGATAAAAATGTGTTAAAAGAAAAACAAGGAAGGAGGCAACCAAGAGTAGTCAGCTCTGGGGGCCGAAAAGGCTATGCACATGGTAGGCTCCAATCATGAAGAACTCTGAAATGGAATATAGGCTCAATAATCAGAGTATAGAAGCCTCACTGGCAGAAGTCCCAATTCTGGGCATGTACTCACTCATAAGTGGATACTAGATGTAAATCAAAGGGTAACTACACTGCAACCCACAGCTTCAGGGAGGCTAGCTAGCAGGAAGGACCCTAGGAGGGACACATGGATTGCCCAGCAAAGGAGAAATAGATGAGATCTACATGAGCAAACTGGGGGTGAGGGGTGGGTAATGGAGGGCAAGGGATGGGAATGAGAACATAAGGGAACAGGAGGTTCAAGCTGGAACAGAGACAGAGTGGGAGAGCAAGGAAAGAGATCCCATGATAAGTGAAGACATCATTGGAATAGGGAGAAACAGGGAGCTAGGGAAGTTCCCAGGAATCCACAAGGATGACCCCACCTTAGACTAGTGGCAATAGTCGAGAGGGTGCCTAAGCTGGCCTACTCTGGTGATCAGATGGCTGGATACTCTGTCATCATAGAGGCCTGATCCAGGGACTGATGGAAGCAGATGCAGAGATCCACCGCCAGGTGCAAGGCCGCGCTCCAGGAGTACAGTTGATGAGAGAGAGGAGGGATTCCATGCACAAGGGATATCAAGACCATGACTGGAAAAAGTATGGAGAAAACTAGCCAAACTAGTGGAAACACATGAACTGTTACCAATAGCTGAGGAGCCCCCATAGTACTGGACTAGGCCCTCTGGATAAGCGAGAGACAGTTGTTAAGCTTGAACTGTTTGGGAGGCCCCTAGACAGCAGGATTGGGACCCATCTCTGGTGCATGAGCCGGCTTTTTGGAACTGAAGCAGAGGCCAAGAAGGAAGCTTCTTACCGGCTTGCTCAGCTTGTCTTTATATACAAACTGGGACTACCTGTGCAGATGGGGCATTGCTCACAGTGGACTGGGCCTTCCCACAGCAATCATCAGTCAAGATCAGACAAACAAAAACAAAAGAAACAAACAAAATAATCAAAGCTCACAGACATGCCTACAGGTCATTCCCATGCATGCATTTCCTCAATTTAGGTTCCTTCATCCAGATTGATCCTTGTAGCTCGAGTTTCCCTGCCTTGCCCACAGTCAGGACAAATCTCTGTCACCCGCCAGTCCCACAGCCGCTCAGACCCAACCAAGCAAACATAGAGACTTATATTGCTTACAAACTGTATGGCCGTGGCAGGCCTCCTGTTAACTGTTCCTATATCTTAAAGTAACGCATTTCTACAAATCTATACCTTGCCACGCGGCTCGTGGCTTACCAGCATCTTCACATGCTGCTTGTCCTGGCAGTGGCTGGCGGTGGCTGGCAGCTGGCTGGCGGCTTCTCCTTCTGCCTTCCTGCTCTTTTATCTCTCCTCTCTGTTAGTCCCGCCTATACTTCCTGCCTAGCCACGACCAATCAGGTTTTATTTATTGACCAATCAGAGCAACTTGACATACAGACCATCCCCCAATACAGCCAAGTGCAGACCATCTCAGACACCTGCACTCAGGCCCATGGTCCTAATCATCCTCTATGCAAACCTGCTGGGTAACGCCACAAGGAACCCAAGAAGGGCTCCCACAGGACATACATTAACATCCCACAGCAGATCCTAGCTTATGTCAAGTTGGAAAAACAAAACAAAACAAAAAACTAACCAGCTCAAAGTGAAAAGCAGGACATTTTTCTGGATGTGAAAATCCCATTATCCACAACAATTTACCTAGTGGATTCTCCATAAAAATTGGTAAAAGACCAAATTCATGTTTTGACATGTATCAATTATGTGGATGTTCACCGTAAACAATGCCTGTGGCTGAAAAGCAAGCCTATTTATTCGCAAGCGTGTGTGTGTGTGTGTGTGTGTGTGTGTGTGTGTGTGTGTGTGTAGGTAGTGCATATATGTAGGCAGTGTGTGTGTGTGTGTAGGTAGTGCATATATGTAGGTAGTGTGTGTGTGTGTGTGTGTGTGTAGGTAGTGCATATATGTAGGCAGTGTGTGTGTGTGTAGGTAGTGCATATATGTAGGTAGTGTGTGTGTGTGTGTGTGTGTAGGTAGTGCATATATGTAGGTAGTGTGTGTGTGTGTGTAGGTAGTGCATATATGTAGGTAGTGTGTGTGTGTGTAGGTAGTGCATATATGTAGGTAGTGTGTGTGTGTGTGTGTGTGTGTGTAGGTAGTGCATATATGTAGGTAGTGTGTGTGTGTGTGTGTGTGTGTGTGTAGGTAGTGCATATATTAGGTAGTGTGTGTGTGTGTAGGTAGTACATATATTAGGTAGTGTGTGTGTGTGTAGGTAGTGCATATATGTAGGTAGTGTGTGTGTGTGTGTGTGTGTGTGTGTGTGTGTGTGTGTGTATACACATGCACTAATGAACTCAGGTACAACAGGGAGGCTGTTTGGAGATCAGATAAATTCCTGGGGGTCAATTTCCTCTGTCTCCCAGACTCCTCATTGTAGACATTATATTAGACTTTTTGTTGTTCTATTTCATCCCAATACATTGTATAAAAATAGCAAGTTGACAGCTTTGAGAAAGTCACTGTTTGTTCCCACATTCCCTGTATATTCATCTAAAGGTAGTGTTGTTTTCTTTTTCTTGCCATTATCAATTTTAGGAAATACCATTTCTAAATATTCTGATACAGTGACCTAGAGATATCAGGGTAAAAAAGGATAAATTGTTTAAATTAATGGACCTGGAAATTCTACATCTAGGATCAAACTCTTAACAGCAAGAAAATGTTCCTTTATTGTAAGTGAGGGATCTAGGAATATAGTAATATAAAATTGTAAACCTAAAAAAAAAAAAAAGCTGACAGTCATCAGCGCTAAAGTCACCATTCTAACAATGACTCTCTGATTACAGCCAGCTCCTCTGTCAACAGCCAGGGGTCAACTTTTAACCCCCTTGCCCCTTATAGCCAATAACAGCCTGGACCAAAGTTAATTTTAATAGATGTTTCTACATGACTTCTAGAATACATCCCATGCCTGATGTTGCTATGAGACTCCTAGAATGCACCCCATGCCTGACGCTATCCGTTTTACTATAAAAAGAGGGGGGGCAGAACCCGTCTCCAGTGCCTCAGCCTCAGAATTCTGAATACTGTGTGTGCTCTCAGCTAGCTGATGTGCTTCTGTGCACCACTGCGATTTTTCCCTCCTTTGATATTTTCTGGAATAACATGTGCTTCTGGTTTAATATACTTCGGTGGTCTGTGCCTCATTATTGTGTGACCCCAGACCCAACATAAGGTTATATAGACATGTTCTTAATGTAATAGACCCCATGGGAATAGGAAGAAGCAGAGTGCTAGAGAGATCCCCAGAAATCCACAAAGATACCTCCACCATAGACTACTGGCAATGGTTGAAAGAGTGCCTGAGCTGACCTATTCTGGTGACTGGATGGCTGAACACCCTAACTGTCATGATAGAACTCTCATCCAGTGACTAATGGAAGCAGATGCAGAGATCCATGGCCAAACCCCAGGCAGAGCTCCAGGAGCCCAATCAGTGAGAGAGAGGAGGGATTATATGAGCAAGAGATATTGAGACCATGATTGGAAAAAGCACAGGGACAAATAGCCAAACTAGTGGAAACACATAAACTGTGAACCAATAGCTGAGGAGCCTCCATAGAACTGGACCAGGTCCTCTGGTTAAGTAAGACAGCTGATTAGCTTTAACTGTTTAGGAGGCCCCCAGGCAGTGGGACCAGGATCTGTCCTTGGTGCATGACCTGGCTTTTTGGAATCTAGGGCCTATGCTGAGACACTTTGCTCAGCCTTGGTGTAGGGAGGAGGGGCTTGGACCTGCCTCAACTGAATGTACCAGGCTGGGCTGACTCCCCAGGGGAGACCTTGCCTTGGAGAAGGTGAGAATGAGGGGTGGGTTGGGGGGAATTCTGGGGAATAGGAAGAGAGAGGACAGAGGAATCTGTGGCTGATAAGTAAAATTAAATTAATTATAAAATAAAAATATTTTTAAAAAGACACCTAGTGAGTTCCAAGACAGCCAGGGCTACATAGAGAGACCTTCTCTTAAAATAAAACAAATCAAGCAAAAAAAAAATGCAGGATTTGGCTGACAATATGGCACTTGTTGTAGAGAACCTCACTTTGAGTTCCAGCACCTACAGACTGTTCTGTACCTCCAGTTCTAGGGAATCCAATGCTTTCTTCTGGCCTCCAAGACACCAGGCACATATGTGATCAACATACATGCAAGCTGGCAACATATATAAATATAAAATAAAATAAAACTATTTTAACTGACCTCTTGAATTGTAGCTTTGTACTGAAATAGAGATAACAAATAAACGTGGAGAATCAGTTCCATGAAGTGCACATCTCTTTAGGTCATGGGTAGCAAGGCATTTTTGTTACAACCACAGGACTATTTTCCACATTTGCATCTTTGACTGAATGCTTCATCTCTGCTTCTGTTTGTTTTCTACTTTGCAGTAGGAGGGATATAATCCACTGCTTTTCCTGTTAAGTAAATGTCTTAAACTAAACTGCACCCTATTCTTCTGATGTAGAACAACTATGATCATTAGATCACACAGAGCCATTACTAGGACAACACGATTGTTAGACTATACATACACCAGGTCTAGTGCATGTGAGGGATCACTACACTTCAGTACCATTAACATATCTACACAGTTTATATAAAGATCACTGGGTGTAATGACCACAAGCATATAATGATAATAGGTATATAATGACCACAGGTTACAATGATCACAGGTATATAATAACCACAGTTATATAAAAATGATTACAGATAGATAATGAAGACCATAGTTATATAATGACCAGAAGTACATAATGACCACAGTTATATAATGACCAAGTATATATTATAACCATGGGTATATAATAATAAGTACAGGTATATAATAATGACCACAGTTATATAATGATGATCGCAGGTATAGAATAATCACAGGTATAGGATGATCACAGGTATAGGATGACCACAGGTATAGGATGACCACAGGTTATAATGATAAGGAACAAGATCTAATCCAAAAGTAAACATATATAAAACTTCATAGATCACTTCAGTTTTAGTTAATATTAGCCTAATTTTTTCAATTATTTTTTAGAAAGCTAATATAACTGATAATGTAAATGTAATTCACATTTGTTATATTTATCCTGTCTGAAACTAATGGCAAATGGAAGCTTTTCAAGTACATAGTTCTTCCGGCATGAGCCTTAAAGAAGATAACACAGGAAGAAGAGACTTTTGATTCCATGTGACTTTCAACTGCTGAACAAACCTTGTGTTGTGCTTCCTTGTTAAAAGGGAGGGGCTCTTTTATTAGCATCAGTTGTGGTGTCCACAGTTTCTGCCGATACAATGAACAGAAGAATGTGGGGAAATATTTGTGCAACTTAACAAATACATAGGAAGCAGTAATAAGTAACAGAAAAGGAATCTATAAGCAGAAATATAACACTTGCCTTTAGTGAAAGGAGCAGGGGACCTCTCAGTATTGAACACATTGAAAGGGTAACATGTGAAGAGGCACTCTCAGAACAAAGAGTATGAGAATTGATGCATTTACCAAGTTCTTTACTGTTTTGGCCATGTGAGCATCTATATAGCAAAAGTTAATGGCAGTGAAATTTATTTACGTTCCGGTTGATCCACTTCAGAGTGTTCCCAGCTGCATACAATTCATTTTTATGCTATTGTGATCAATTTTGGGGTAGTGTTCTTCATTCCTGTTTTTTATATATGACATTATTCATGTTTACTTACAAATTTTATGTTATTTTAAATTTTAATCTGAATTTTATTGTGTATCTCGGGTTTCACAAAATGTTATGGGATAGGCATGAACTGTAAAATGGTGCTTCTAGGGTAAAATAGATTGATTGATATAAGTATATTAAATGATTACAACATTATTAACAAAGGAGACTGTGGGATTCTTTGGTAATTAAAGTCATTGAGTCACTAAGTCAATGTATGTAATCATGACTCTCCACCCTCTGTACCATACTGAAGTTTTTGCAAACTTTTCATTAGGTCAAATACACAACCTTTTAAACTTCAAAAGCCTAATATTTATTCATAGTAAAATGTTGCTGGTTTTTCTCTTGTTTACTATTTCCAACTTGTACGGGCATCTTCCTACTTAAAACTGTAAGAAGAACACATCTAATGAAGGAATGGTAGGTTAGAAAGGTATGATCCCTCAGTCATGTGATAATATAAACTATGAATATTGCTAAGTGTTCAAACAGATAGAAAACACATCCAATAAAAATGGAATATTAAAATAAACAGGGGAAAACAAATCATTCTGTTTTTTAAGTTGAAAGAACACTGCACAATACATTTGCATTAGTAACTATATATATATAAAGTCTATTTAATTTAGTCTTTGCCAAAGAGAGTATTCAAGAACAAATTGGAAGAATTTAAACATGAACCCATGCAGCTGTCTGTTGTAAAACTCTCTCTAAATATAACAAAAATATCCATCCAAAATCTCTGAATATTTATTTTCTGAGATAGAAGAATGTCTCCAGAGCATTTGTGCGAAGGGGAAACCGTGAATTTAAACAGTAGACTCATTGCATGATTTGGTTTGTTTTTTCCCAGAGACAAGAGCAGAGGGATAGATGTGAAGATCTTCCAGTAACCGAAGATAATAGAGATAACAGATGAAAGGCTAGTCTCTCTTACAAATAATGAGTTCTTGCATGTGAAATTCATTTCATATTTAAACAATAAATTTATTTTTTCCACTGATACATAAGAACCTAAATTTATATACAACACACACATGTACACATACACATGCATATTAATGGATACCATGTGTTATTTTGGTATATATCTCCTATGCTAAAATACTTACAACAAGTATCTCTTCAAATATTTATAACTTGTTTAAGGTGAGACATGTAAAGCCATTTCATCCAGGCTTAAAAAAAGAAAAAAAGAAGAAGAAAAACACCCTTTTGCCTTGTTATCACCCTGCCTTTCACCAGAGTTTCTTGTCTCTATCAATCACTGACTCTCTGTTGACCAGTCTCCTGCTCCTCTTACTACCTAGTCCCCAGGTTCTAGTAACCTCCACGCCATTGTCAACTTCTATGTATAATATGTAAGTGGGGTCAAACCACACTCATCTCTCTGTACCTGGCTTTCTTTACTCGACCTAATAGTCTCCAGTGACAATGCATGTAGCTACAAATAACAAGATTCATGCATTAGCTACTCAATACCCTGAAGCAGCCCATCTCAGAGCTGCTAGGAGCAGAGATGTATCCAGCCTAGGAGCACAGATAGGTTTTAATTGGCTGACTTTTGTTTCTGCACTATATGTCCCTAAGTATGGCCTGGTGTGTTATGCCTCCTTCAACAAGGCCACACCTCCTAATTCCTCTGCAACAGTCCACTAAATGGGGACCAAGCCTTCAAAGATATGAGCCTGTGGTGGACATTCTTATTCAAACCACCACACAGGTTAAATTTTATTTTACAGGGTGACATTCCTTTTTATAAGGTTGCTTCTTGTTTTTATGGAGTTGTGAAAGGTAAAAGCCAACAGTGAGCAGCCGTGTGTGTGTCTCGGTATGTGCTTTATTTCACTGTTCCTGTTCTGAAATAACCATTTAAAGTCAAAATACTTAGTTTTTCTATTATGGATCCTTAAAACATTGGTTTATCCATTTATGATCAAGTAAGTTGATAGCCAACATGAAAGTTAAAGGAAAAAAATACTCATGTCTTTAGGATATTATGGTCTATGGCATAGGTTTCTACTTTTTAAAAACATTCCATTGGTGTCCCAGAAGATGCCCATGCACTACATTTAAATGTTAATTTATGAAACATTGAGACTCATGAATTTCTATCTCTGTTGAAATGATCATACAGAATAGAGGTTTGTTACATGATCAATAATCTATTTCCATTAAGATATTGATTTGTGATGTTATCAAGATTTATCCAGAATTAACTTGGATAACAGAATAGAGACAGAAGAGCCCAGGTCCCCATTATGAATGTCACGAGTTTACCTTGCTTTGTTTCTTTCCTCCAATCTTTTCCTTACCGGCATAGCAGGCCTCTGAATTACTACTAGTAAGTGGGAGGGGTATTGCAATAGATACTGAGGGGCATCCTAGCAGACTTTCTTAATGGGATATCCCCTAAGCCTTATCAATCGAGCTGGGGCTGACACTGATCTAGAAACACAAGTCAGCGGGGAGTGTCAACAGATCAAGTGTCATTCTAGAGTGCTGTGGGATGTCGTTCTGTGTGTTGGGAATGTGTGTTGATAAATAAAATGCTGATGGGCCAGTAGCCAGGCAGGAAGCATAGGCGGGATAAGCAGACAAGGAGAATTCTGGGAAGAGGAGAGCTTGAGTCAGGAGTCACCAGCCAGACACAGAGGAAGCAAGATGACAAGGCAGAACTGAGAAAGGGTACCAAGACACGTGGCTAAACACAGATAAGAAGTATGGGTTAGTTTAAGTGTAAGATCTAGTCAGTAGTAAGCCTCAACTAATGGCTGAGCAGCTATAATTAATATAAGCTTCTGAGTGATTATTTTATAAGCAGCAGGACAGGACACAGGAAAACTTTCAGTTACACTAGGCTAGAGAGAGAATCTTTATCTTCAGGGTCACTCCAAGGTAAATGTCAAATTGCAATGATTCCAAAGAATCTTGCATCATTCATCACAATAAGTCAGTCATCCACCAGTGATTTCCACAAAGGCAGATTGGACATCCCAGCGGTCAAACACACCTGTGAAATGTGCAAGGCTGATGTAACAGGTGGGTTGAGAAAACATGTATACAATCTAACAAATGGGAAAGTACAGAACATTCATATATATATATATATATATATATATATATATGTGTGTGTGTGTGTGTGTGTGTGTGTATGTATTCATATATATATGTATATAGAACATTCATATATATATATATGTGTGTGTGTGTGTGTGTGCGTGTGTGTATGTATTCATATATATGTGTATATTATATATATGTATACATATGCATCTTGCCACAGTTGCTCTAACAACTTGGAGAAGTGATTTAAACTGATTTTAAGCTATGGACTTTCTACAAGATTAATTCAAATATGTGTCGTGTGTCAAATAGACCATTAATATCTACATTCATGACTTTTTCCCTAGCCATGACCAAGTACCCAGCAGAAGCAAGTTAAGGGAGGAAGGGATTATTTTAGCTCAATATTCAGGGGACATTGTCCACCCTGTGGGGGGCATCATGGCAGTGGGAGCATTTTGGTCACCGGTGGAACGACCTTGTGGCACAGCTTGCTCACAGGTGCTAAGCTTAGAGGAGAAAAGAAAGTGAATCAGGAACACAAGCATATATTGCCCCACGGCCCAGTGCCAGCAATCCACTTCTACGGATGCCTCACCTCTGGATGAGGTGCCCCTCACCCAGCAACCCACTTCCCCTATGGATGCCTCACCTCTGGATGCCTCACCTACAAATGCCATAGCCTCTGGAAGCCTCTGGAAGCCTCTGGAAGCCTCTGGAAGCAGAGCTGTCAGCGGGAAGAAGAGGGGTAGGGTTCAAGGGTATAAGGCTTTAGTGGACACTTTACTTTCAAAACATAACAACGTCTATCTTCTGCTTTTTTTATTTTATTTTTGTTCTTTAAAAAAAAAAGGAGATTGAACCTTCACTGAAGTACAAGAGAGCTCGGCGAACAATGCCATGAAAACCAAAAAATTTATTTTCACATCTATGCTGCAATGTGTGATGTGTTTACTTCAGAACAAGTTAAATAGCAAGGCTTAGTGGAACAAAGTGGTAATATATTGTGAAGTGTCCTTGGATCTATGTGATTAAAGTTAATAACCACCCCTCCTAAACTTTATAAAATGCAGGATGATAAGTTTTGTTCGGAAAATAATAGGTGATAGGAAAATAGAGGGAGAAATAATTTCCACTCCGGCAACCTGCAGAGGAACCACACAGCTCAGCTTCAGAGCGAGAAATCCAGGCTTGAAGAACTGACATTCAAAAGCGCAGTAACGGGATGTTTAAATACGTCAGTCCTATGCTGTTCCTGCATAGTCTTTAGAAGCACTACATAACGTTCGGCTCCTGTGGGTCTGTCTAAGACAGTGGCTTTCATAGGGACAGGTCATAAATACTGTCCCGCTGTGTCTACGCTTTCCTGAGGTTGAGGGTAATTGTGTGAAGCTTAAAAATATATTGGTAGCGTGACCCCGTGCCCCTGTGAGCACCACATGAAGAGAAAGTCATGAGCATAGAAAGTTTCCGTTTTATTTGAGGGTCACACGGGACAGAAAGGAACAACACCGAGCCCCTTGGCGTGCATGACGATCTAAAAACCATTTTACAGAGCTCCCTTTGACTGCGGGGAAGGAAGGACTCTCAGGAAGTTGCACTTCTGCCTCTTCTGAGAAGCTGATTAGCACATATGAACTTTTTTTTTCTCTTCTCATTTAGCCGGAGATACCTTGTAACTGAAAGGTGAGCTGGAAGTTAAGGAAGTAGGCTCTGAGCCTACTTGGACTTCCCAAGTGTCTCAATCATGTAGTCGTTATATTCAAATGGAAGGTTAAGTCGGGCTGGCATCTCAAGAAAATAAAATGACTCTGGTGGTAAAAGGAGAAGAAAGGAGAAATGGAAAGTACGGCTTTACCCCCTCTCCCCCTCCCCCTGAAGTGAGTATGTCAACCTGGGGTCTGCAGCGCCAGGTCCAGCTCTCCCAGCCCTCAGCTGAGAGCGCCAGACCATGCACCTGTCCGTCTTTTCAGATCGTCAGTGATAATCTCAACAGTATTCAAATTTCGAATGATTAACTTGTGAGTTTAGCTAAGTTGGTACACTTGAATGTCCTACCGACACTCCACTGTGCTCCCAGAGAAAAACAACAGCAGCTCTAAGAGCAGTTTAAACAGTGCCGTGTTTACCCAGAGCCTTCATGCCCCGCCACCGGCTGTGCTTGCGAAGGTTCATCGTCCGTGTGAGCGCAACTTTCCATCACTCTCCTAGGAATCTAGAGCAGCCAACAAAAGTGGGAGAAGAAGAATCAAACCAACATGATTGCGAGCCTTCCGATAGCAAAGAAAAATAATCTGTAGGTTTAAAAACAGAGTGAATTGTCAAAACCTCTGTAAGAGTAAATAGCATTTTTCTCCTCTCTCTCCCGCTCTCCTCCCCCCTCTCTCACACACATGTGCTTGTGTGTACGTATGTATGCATATATGTAGGTAGATGCATGCATGTACATTTTTTGCTGATAACTAGTGTGATCCTTTCCCTGCTGTGATCAGATCCAAGAAGGCTAATGTTCCACCAGAGTGAACACTTGTGATGAGAGCACTCACTCCTCGCACAGGATTTTCTCTGCAGAGGGAAGGCTATTCAGTGATTCCAGAATGGAATAGTCTACTGCTGGGAGGAAGGCAGGAGCAACTGCTACTACAAACAGAAGATCTTTCCAACAGACACAGGTAGCCATGAGCAAGACAGGGGTGGAAACTGAGCAGCATGCACATCTTCAGACAGCAATGGTGTGGGGAAATCCCAAGCTGGTGGGTATTTTACACATCAGAACTCTGACTCCTGCTGTGGGATGGTCTGTATGTCAAATCTGTTGCTCTGATTGCTCAATACATAGAACACTGACTGGCCAGTGGCCAGGCAGGAAGTATAGGTGGGACTAACAGAGAGAAGAACTGAGAGAACAGGAAGGCAGAGGGAGACACTGCCAATAGCAGCCATGACAAGCAGCATGTGAAGACACCGGTAAGCCACATGGCAAGGTGTAGATTTATAGAAATGGGTTAATTTAAGATGTAAGAACAGTTAGCAAGAAGCCTGCCACGGCCATACAGTTTAAATAATATAAGCGTCTCTGTGTTTATTTTATAAGTGGGCTGTCAGACTGCTGGGGCTTGGAGGGACCCAGAGAGAAAACTCCAGCTACAGACTCCGCTTTCAAAACCTTTTTTTTATTGTCAAAAAAATGTGATTTTAGTTAATTATTTGAGATTGGTAATATGCTTTTAAATTTTTATTTTATTTTTCTTTATCTTTAGTTTTAATACATATTAATTAAAATCTAATTATATCACTTTTCCCCTTCCTTTTAATCACTTCAGCCCCTCTTATGCCCCCAACTCCAATTCCTTACATTTCCCCCTGCACCAAGTAATAATCTCTTCTTCCTCTAGTACTATTGTTACACACACACACTCATACACACACATATACATATATATGTATATATACACACACTCATACATACATAATATCCACAAGCACACACACATATGCACATATGTATACATACACATATAACATACACATATGTATACATACACATGCACGCACACACATATATACACACATTCATATACACACATGGATATATGCACAAATATATACATATGCATATGCACACACACATACACACACAAATAAATAAATAAATAGAAGCTGCCAAGTCCATTTTGATGTTTGTGTTCATATGGTCCTTCATAAGGTCCAACTTCCATTGCACCAGAAAATAAAATGCAAGCTAGTAAGGGAGGGAAATTATTAACAGCCCTATGCAGATGTAACATCGATGAACCACAGCAATGACCAACATTGCAAAATATATGTAAAGGTGCAGCAAGTGGTACTTGCATGTTGGTAGCAAACCCGCTGTCTAATTGAACTCAGGGTCCACTCAGCTGGAAGGAAATCGTGCCCGGTACTAGAAACCCAGCGCACTTCCTGTAATGAGAGACTCAAGAGAGTCCCCCAAGTTCAGGGCTTGCCTCTCGTGCAGTAAGGACACATAGTGTTTATGCGTTCACCACTGTGCCTGCTTTATGTAGTCAAGCAAGTAACACCGGAATGTTAATTTCTAGTCCTATAACATCAAACAAATTAAATGAGTTTGTTTACTAGTTAGAAGTAAAATCAGGTATAAATTCTACCATGACAGACGTAAAGTACATGGCAAACTTTTTTTGTTCTCACTTTGCTCTGCTTTCTCCAGCCATATCTCATGTAACACACACACACACACACACACACACACACACACACACACACACACACACACTCAGATGTTCTCTGTTGACTTGACTTGCTTGCTTTTGTAAATATTGAAAAGGAGAGTCATATGCACTGTTCTGCCTTTTTTAAAAATACTGAAGAAAGGACTGTTTTGTAATAGTAAATGTTTTCACTGAAGTTTAATAAATTTTTTTTCCATGACTTTGATTTCCGTGGGTAAATACTGCCTTGGCTGACTTGGCAACATTTCAATGAGATCTGATAAGAGAAAGATGTGTTGCAAAAGAAGGGTAGCTTTCTGTAAATACACTTCCTAAAAACAGAGGAAATCATGAATGTAGATGTAAATACGTGTAATATTTCTCCCAAGGAAGAAATTCCAATGCTTTCCTCAAAAAAGCAAATACAAAGGCCAAGACTGCAATAATAATTAATAAATATACCAAATATTGGTTATGCAATAACTACAGAAAATATATGCATTACTGAAACTGCCCCTACCTTTCCAAGCATTCTACACTGTAAACAATTAGTAAGGTAAGAAGAAGAAACCAGAACTTTAAGCAATTTTCTTGTATGTATTGAGGACATTGTTAGAAAGGTCTTAGGCGAAATGTCTAGCTTTCAACACAAATCTATCGCCACAATGACACTAAAGGGCACAGCGGAAAAATAAATGGCAGTCTAACAATGTGGTTTAGAAAGGTCTTTATAATTTATCTTCTCCCAGTTGTAGGTAACAGCTTCTCTACTTGTTACTCTGAAATTATATTTTGGGATAAAGGTATAATCCATTAATCTTTCTCACATTTTTGTATATGTGCTTTTTTTTTTTAAGACAGTCTCACTATGTAACCCTGAACGGGCTGGAACTCAATATATAGACCAGGCTGGCCTAGACTTACAGTAATCCTGCTGCCTTTGCTTCTTTAGTACTGGATTCTATAGCACGAATCTTAAAAAGTTCTTATTGAGAAAAACAAACCTGAGGCCAGTTATTGGGGTGAACTGGAAGATCAGAGAACCAGAACAAGCCACAGCTACCTCACCTCGCTGGATCCTCAGCTGGTCTTGTTTCCTCAGACTGGAGGCCTCAGAGTCCTCATCCAGAATGGGTTTCAGCTGAACTGCTGCTAGAAGCCTGAAACCTTAACCAGCCTAATGCTTAACCAGGCCAAATGCTTCTAGTTTCTGGTCCTCACGCCTTATACATCTTCCTGCTTTCTGCCTCACTCCCTGGGATTAAAGGCTCACTTTCTGGGATGTGTGTCACCATACCTGGCTGTTTCCAATGTGGCCTTGAACTCACAGAGATCCAGAGGGATTTCTGTCTCTGGAATGCTAGGATTAAAGGTGTGAGGGCCACCATTTTCTAGCCTTTGTATCTAGTGACTGTTCTGTCTCTGACCCCAGATAAGTTTATTAGGGTGCACAATATTTTGGGGAACACAATACCACCACAGGATTCTTTAGCTGTTGCTTGTATATTTGTTGGTTTTATGTTCATGGCAAGATAGTAGTGTACTCAGAATAAATTTGGCAGACAAAGCAATTAACTGGAAAGCTTATTGAAGGGAATTCAAGGACAGAGACTTGCATTACCACCCTAACCATTTTATGTGTTTGATTATGCTTTTGAAAATTGTTTCCTCTGAAAAGAGAGCTGTCTTGATTACATGCTGCAACGCTGGGCCCAGACAGAAACCGATGGCTCCTTCTGGGATCTCAAATTCTGATCTCTAACTAGTTAAAACAGCTAGAGTTAATTTCCCCAATCCTTCTTTCACAACAACAACAATCACTAGGAACATGGCTTTGAAAGAATGAACCATTCCTGATTGTGTACATGAACTTGTGTACATGAACATCTCTCAGAAGTCTTGTACTAATGACCTGGGGAGCAAAACATCATACAAACATCTAAATAACTTATCTAAACAAATTGAAAATAATATAGATGTTATTAAAAGGAAGCCATAGCTTTAAAATTCACAAGACAGTTATTTCATTGGTTGTGACATAAGGTAGGAAGGAAGGAATGATGGCATGTGCTGTGGATATCACTCTATATAAATAAAACACTGATGGCCAGTGACCAGGCAGGAAGTAGGTTGCCAGGCAGGAAGTAGGTGGGACAAGGAGAGGAGAATTCTGGGAAGCAGAAGGCTGAAGAGGGAGACACTGCAGCCACCGCCAGGACAAGCAGCATGTAAAGACTCTGGTAAGCCACCAGTCACGTGGCAAGGTATAGATTTATAAAAATGGGTTAATTTAAGATATAAGAACAGTTAGCAAGAAGCCTGACACGGCCATACAGTTTATAAGTGATATAAGCGTCTGAGTGATTATTTTATACGTGGATTGTGGGACTGCGGGGCTTGGGGAACTTGGAGAGAAGCCCTCCAACAACAGGCATGAGAGTTTGAAAACTTAAGAAATAGACTGAATCTATGGCAGCATACTTTCATACAGAGATTTACATATTGTGATCTGAATGTATTTCACACTTCCATAAGTTCCCTGATGTGTGTATCAAAAAGATTTCACTAAAAGCAGTGCACCAGATAAGGGCAGCCTCCAAAGAAGCTATTTAAAAGCAAATCAATTCATCATAGGTGAAATACTTTATATATATATATATATATATATATATATATATATATATATATGCATATAAATATGGTTAAGTGACTTGTGTATTGGTTTTATCCTAGGGTTAATTGGTGAGAAAACAAATGACTATGTTTAAGTGCATTTATTCACTGAGTCATCTAAGAAGAGAAGGATGGCTCCTTTCTATATGCTGTGTTCTACTCTAGAAGGTGCAGGTTTTGCAGTGTCTAAGTGGTCTGCTTTTGGAATGTCAGCTTGGTCCTCATGTCTTTATGGCCTGCTTTAACTGACCCCTCTTCTTCTTCATGTATCCAAACAATTACAAGCAGACCTGATTTCTTATGCTAATATAACTTCATCAAGTGGAAGAAGCAAGCTCCAAGCAGGATGCTCTCTCCTTGCATTGACTGATTCTGATACTTGACATACTTACCATATAATAAGTTATAATTATAAGATATCTTTGTGATAATGAGCTTTCTACCACAGCTAATTGAGTCTATGCACTAAATCATTTTTTCACATCCACATCCCATTCCAAGTTTAAGTCAGTTCTTTAAAATTGAAGCATCAAACCACAGTGGGTCAGAGTTTCTTACCTTGACATAAAGATCTACAAAATAAACTGACATTTTTCCTTCTTCCTTTCTTTTTTTAAATTTGCCTTCCTCCTTCCCAAAGAGAGTGTTTCTCTTATTGATGCCACAATAGTCCTCTGCATATGCAGGGGAACTGGCTTAGGTGGAGAGTCGTGTGGGAGAAATGCCATATATGATAAACTCATTTTAAAGAGAAGCATTATCGTTTCAAGAGAAAACATGTTTGAAAAATGCAGATTTTTGGTAGATATTACTGTCTATTTTCAACATCTGTTTGCCTCTATCAAGAGGAAATCTCAGCCTCCCATTATGGCAAAGCAGCAATATTGCAATTGTCCCTGTGTCATCTGCCTAGGTCCCAGACTCAGTCCCAAACTCCCAGTTTGAAGTTGCATAGGAGTCATGAGATTCCTTTTTGGAAAATGAACTAGAAACATTAATAATATGTGGCCTTTAGATTGAGGAAGTCAGAGCATGTGTGTCTCTGGTGTGTCTCTGAAAGTCTATCAGACCCATAATGATGACCTTGAACTCATACATCCAGGTGGAAACAACACAAAAGTTTGTTATTATGAACCTCAGTGGCACTAAACGAATGAGAAATTAATTTCATTACCATGAACTAATCATGATGGAGGAACAGGTTTAGTTTGCTCAACTGCTACTATTTTGACCTGCAGATTTTACCATGTATTCTTGTTTACCCTTAATGAAACACCCATCAGATATTTGTTCATAAAAAAGAAAACAAATGAAAGAAAAACATTTTATGTGATATTTCCTTCACTCCTCATTGTTATACACTTTAATTTATGCAAGAAATAGAAGATGAAAATAAGTTCTCTTGTTATTAGATTTATATATTCAACAAATGCCTTATGTCATGGAATGGATTAAATTCTTAAAATATTTTCCAGTGATCAATAACCCATGGACATCTATAGAAGTCAGATGTAGCCATATTTAATATATCTGTAGGACTACACTTTCAGGGATTATATCCATAGTTTCATAACACATCTTTAACAACTATTATTTAGTGATTCATCCTCATTAAGCAAATATTATTTTAATATCATTTTAATGAGAAAAGATTTGGTATATGATGACAATATCCATTTTGACATCTTATATCAAGAGACCTATAAACCATAGAAAAGAAACATAAAACTCGCAACACCTAATTATTTCAATAGCTTAAGTAATTTGCTCAACTTGCATGAAAATGTTTTTGGTACATTATAAAAGAATAGTATGTGTCTTTATAATTTTATCGGAATGTGAAATAGACTTCAGCTGTCCTTTGTTTATCCATTAAATGTCTAGACAATTCTATGTCAGATTATACCTGAGAAAGCAGCACAGTGGAGCAAATAAGATATCTTGAGTTTACAACATAAAACCAGAAACACAGAAGCTGATAGGAAAGGAAGTGTGGGACAGCCTTGGACTCATTGGCACGGCAGACTTCCTTAACAGAACACTGTTAGCATGGAACTAGACACTAAGTTCAACAATTAATGAATAGGACCTCATGAAACTGAAAAGCTTCTGTAAGGCAAAGGACACTGTCATTAGGGCAAAGGAACAGCCTACAGAATTGGAAAAGATGTTTACCAACTCCACATCCCATAGAGTATTAATATCCAAAGTATATAAAGAACTTAAGAAACTAGATATCACAAAGCCAAATATTCCAATTAAAAATGGGGTACAGATCTAAACAGAGTGTTTTCAATAGAAGAAACTCAAATGGCCAAGACACACTTAAAGACATGATCAACACTCTTAGCCATCAGGGGATGCAAATCAAAACTGTTTTGAGATTCCATCTTCCACCTGTCAGAACTTCAAAGACCCAAAAACCACAAGTTTCAGGTCATGCTGGGGAGGATGTAAAATAAGGGGAACACTCATTCACTGTGGATGGGAATGCAAACTTGTATAGCCACTATGGATATCCATATGGTGCTTCCTCAGAAAACTGGGAAATGATCTACTTCAAGACCCACCTATACCACTCTTGGTCATATACCCAAAGGATGCTTCATTCTACCACAAGGATACTTGCTCAATTATGTCCATTGATGCTCTATTCACAATAGCCAGAAACTGGCAACAATGTAGATGTCTCTCAACAAAAAGAATGGATAAAGAAAAATGTGGTATATTAGCCATTAAATACATGATAACCGAGCTACAATCCATAGACCCAGAAAGGTTAGATATAAAGGACAGGACTAGGAGAGGCATGTGGATCTCCGTGGAAGGTGGGAATAGAATAAACTTTATAGGTGGACCGGGGGTTGGTGGGGATGGAATGGGAGGATCAGGTGGGAAAGGGGAGGAGAAATAAGGCTGAGAGAGGGAATTCAGAGAGAGACAGCAGTAAGTGAGGAGCATTGGACGGGTGGTATGGAAACCTAATTGTGCCAAAACTTCCTAAAATATATCAGGAAATCCGAATGAAGTCTCCAAACTAAAGGTATTGACATATTCCTAACTGGTCATCTCTCGTCACCAAATGAAGCTTCCTATATCAGGACTGAGTTGCATCCAATTGAATTGTTGGCCAAAGGGATCCGATAGAAATCCCCAAACAACTCAGAGTCTTGTCAAGCAAAATAGGTTGCTCCCCACAAACTGACAGCAAGGCCTCATTGCTGAGGACATCTTCCACATAACTCATTGAATATAGGGAGGGTGAACTGGTGCCTACATAGAACCTTCACCCCCATGTTCTAGTGTCTTTGATATGGAAAGAAACCTTTCAGGCTACCAAAAGAGAAATGTAAACACCAACCCAGCCACAAAAGCTGTGATTTACAAGGCTGTCCTGCCTGCAAAATACGCAAGAGTAATTGGACTGCAAAGCTTGAGGGAGCAACCAATGAACATCTGATGTGACTTAAGGCCCACTCTATGAGATGGAATCCATAACTGACACTCCTTGAGTGACCAAGAGTCAGAAACCAGATATCCCAGAGACCTAGGTTAAAACCAAACAACTGGACCTTAAAAAAAAAACAGTAGTGATAAAATGACTCCTAATAATATTCTGAATAATATTCTGCTCTACTTATAGAATAGTGCCTTATTCAGTCATCATAAAAAAAAAAAAACAACTTCCTCCTGCAGCAGATGGGAACAAATACAGAAACCCACAGCCAGACATTACACAAAGAGTGAGAGACCTTAGAAGACACATCCCTAAATGGAATGTCTATCAAATCAGCAAGGGGCAGCAGTAAAGGTGTCAAAGTCAGAGGGGATGGAGGAAACTGGTAGAACAAGGCTCTCTAAGTCAGCTGAGGAAAGTTCATTTGAACTCACAGACACTAAAGCAGAAAGCACAAGACCTGCATGGGTCTACACAAGATCGTGTGTGTGTGTGTGTGTGTGTGTGTGTGTGTGTGTGGTGTGTGTGTAGTATAGCTTTCAGTTTAGTGTTCGATGTGACTCTTGAGTGTCTCATCGAGTGTGTCTCTGATTCTTGTGCTTTCTGTTGGGGTTTTTACCTTATTATATTTTGTTTTGTTATGTTTATCTGTTATCTCTTAGAAGCCTATTCTTCTCTAATGGGAGACCAGCAGGAAGTGGATCTGGAGAGGAGGGAAGGTGAGGAGGAGTTTGGAGAAGTAAAAGGACAGGAAACTGAAAACAGAATATGTTGTATGAGAAAAGAATCCATTTTCATTAAAAGAGGGGGAAAGATGTCTGCGTTTAAGTAAAAATCATAACTCACAGGTGTAAGTCAGACTAAATAACTCAGCTCTTGCCAGCCTCAGTTTACCTAACCTTGAAGTCTTCATATAACATAATGTGACAACCAAGACACTTTGAACAGTGATGAGAGGATGTTTATAATAATTACATAAGAGTTCAAGGTTGACAGAAGGAATTCAGGCTCTTTCTGATAAAGAGAAATTCATAGTCTCCTAGTCATATATACCATTAAGATGCCTTAATAAAAGTGAATACCACAAAGCTTTCATGAACTGAAAATACTGAGATGTAGGATTTACAAGAAGTGATGTGATAAGGCATGGCTTTCAGCCTCCAAGAACTTTTTATCAGGGTATCAGAGACCTCAAGAGTACGTTGAAGCCTCCTACTTCTGAATCGTTATTCTAGGCATTGAGCAGCTTAAGATTTGGATTATTTGAATTCCAAGAACAATCTTTAGGCTCCAGCAAAATCATTTCTTAATATATTTCCCCATTTCATCGCAACAAAATTCAATAAAAGGGTTGTGAGGGTTTGTAGACTCTGTGATTGCCGGAGTGGACTTAGAACTTCAGACCTCAGCCAAAGAGGATTGAAGTAGTGAGAATTTAATTAAAAACAATGAAATCCTAGTCAGTTTTCAGATTATTTCAATGCAACCAACAATTGGATGGACTCAGTAGGTAAATGTTGTTGTCTTAAAAGCCTGGTAACCTGAGTCTGACCCCGAGAACCCAAGTGTGTGTCAAGAGTACATACACAGTGGCTCACATTTGTAATTCCAGCATTCATGTGGGTCAGTCAACCTACAGTATTCAGCGCAGCTTCGACATGGTAGAAGTTGTCCCCTGACTACCACATGCAAACTATGGTGTGTGTGTGGTGTGTGTGTGTGTGTGTGTGTGTGTGTGTGTGTGTGTGTGTGTTGGGGGGCAGTAGGTAAAGTTTATTATGTACACTGCAAAATGGCAGTGGGTTGAAAACGAAACCTAGCACCATCCGACTCATGCACCAGACCATGATTAAGGATTTTTCCCTTTCACTCTATTAAAATTCTTAGGGGTATCTTCTATCACTTCTTACCCCAGTCTCTTCCTTCTCACTCCCCAACCTTCCCACACATTCTAAGATGTTGGAGTTCAGCAAGGACACACAATTCTCAGAGAGCCTGGCCTTGAGTAAATGACCATCACAGGGATGAGTCAACAATACTACATCAATGGGGGTTAAATGACCATTGTACATCAGCAATACCACACCAATGGAAGACACTATTCCATACCACATGGGGAAATGTAGTCATGCCCGTGTTGTCTCACAGATGATCCCCCCTCAGCTAGATCATCCTCAGTTGCCTATCTCAGCACTCACTGTGGGGTCAGGCAACAATTTCTTTCCAACTAATCGCTGGTTCTGTCTGTCATGGTGTGGGAAAACAAACTTGTGTCATGAGGCTTTCCTTGAGGAAAATTTAACAGACGTCCATCATCCAAAAGAACCATTGAAGACAGACCAAAAAAACAATTCTACCCAAGTCTATCTTAGTGAACCAATGTGTGTACCAGGGTTACTTACATATATGCAATGTCTGCGTGGGGGCTTAATTACAGGCACATCTCTGTCTCAAAGGCAGCTATATCACTCAAAGTCATAAAGCACCAAAGACAGATCAAAGAAACAGTTCTATGCAAGTCTAGCATAGTGAACCAGTGTGTGTACTGGGGATATATATATATGCAATGTCTGCATGGGGGTTTAATTATGGCACACCCCTGTCTCAAAGGCAGCTGTATCACTGAAAGTCATAACCCCATCATGGGTGATGGCTCCCAAAGGTTGTTTTCTGGATCTCCATGCAGGATTTGCAGATAGGTTTGTGGCTCAGAAAGGTTCTTCTTTTCAGCAATTGTTACCAATTTTATAAGATAGGGAGGGCCTTTGGGAAAAATCCTCTCTCTGGGGGGGGGCATGTTCCAATTTGGAAAGAATGACTAAGTAATAATTGAGACTATAGCTCGGGGGGGGGGGTAGTGTACAGTTTGGAGGACTCTCCTAGAAAGGCCCAAAGGAAAGGAGAGATATGCTGTTTATACACTTCCCCTTTCCCTCCATCTCCTCTGCCTTTGTATCTCTATATATATACTTCTCTGTCTCTCTCTCTCTTATACACACACAGAGAGACAGAGAGACACACACAGAGAGAAAGACAGAGAGAGAGAGAGAGAGAGAGAGAGAGAGAGAGAGAGAGAGAGAGAGACTCCTGTCTGCAAATCCAAAACTTTTCACTTAGTGCTATCCTTCTCAGCTTGCCTTTTCCTTGCCTTGGTCATGAGAAGTAGAGATACTCTTCCTACACCTGACTGAGAGCATCTGCAAGATGAGCAAGAATATGTGGAAAGGGCTAAAGACTGGGTCCCCGGAGACCCATCTGATGCTGGCACTGCCACAATGGCATCTTCAGAGTGACCGTAGAGTTCCCAGGGTGGCTGTGACTGAGACACAGCCCTGTGTAACCAAGAGTATCAAGCTGATGGCTTGTGGAACAGAAATAGTCATGGGTGGCTGTGGTGGTTGTGGTGGTTTCTGTAGCTGGACTGAAGTGCCCTCCCAAAATCAGAAGCTAGATTAGAGTTTTCCTGGCAGCCCTGAGATCTTTAATGTGGCTAAGGCTCCCCATGACAGGGCTCATAGTGATATAAATGGATGGTAGGAAACAGTATAGTTTTCATGAAGAGAGGAGTTGACTCTGAGGTTACCATTTTCTGGTGAAACTTCCAGGGTGGCATCAAGATAGCTTATAGCCCTGAAGACTTGAGAACCATGGAGACAATAGGTGTTCTTTCCCATCTTAACTTCACCACTGTTAGCCCTGATGCAATTGATCAGTTCTCCTTTGAGTGGTTACCACTGTGGTATTGGGGACATGTCTGACAGCTATCAATCAAGTACCAGACTTAATTGACCCTTGACATTCTGGTCATTAAAAGGAAAAGGAAGATCATTTGCAACAAATATCTTGTAATCGGAAATTTCTCCAGCCCCACCTGGCCCAGCAGTCTGGAGGAACCTCTCCCACCCACAGTCCTGCAGCCGCTTATAAAATAATCACTCAGAGGCTTATATTAATTATAAACTGTATGGCCTATGGCTCAAGCTTCATGCTCGCTAGCTCTTGTAACTTAATTCAACCCATTTCTATTAATTTATACATCGCCCTCTGTTCCATGGCTTTACATCTGTCTGTAACTGGAGTTATCTCCAGTCCAGCCCAGGCCCGCAGCCGCTCAGATCCAAGTAAACACAGAAAGGCTTACATTACTTATAAACTGTATGGCCATGGCAGGCTTCTTATGTCTTAAATTAACCCATTTCTATAAATCTATACCTTGTCACGTGGCTCGTGGCTTAGCGGTATTCTTACATCTTACTTCTCATGGTGTCGGCTGGCCGTGTCTCCTCACTCTGCCTTCCACCTCCCAGAATTCTCCTCCTCTTGGTCCTGCCTCTGTGTCCTGCCTGGCTACTGGCCAATCAGCATTTTACCAATCAATCAATTACAGCAACACATTCACAGCACACAGATATCCACAGCAGGTGCCCCATTCTGTGTCGCTCCGTGGACAGTGAGCTGGCGTCTTCCCCAACTCCGCCCTTCTTCTTTCTGTATCTCTGCTTGGATCTCCTGCATGCCTCTCAGCTGCCTTGCCATAGGCCAAAGCTGCTTTATTTATTAGCCAGTGGGAGCAACACATACATTCGCAGCATACAGAAAGACATGCCACAGTAATACCTAGCATATAATTAATAACATTCATTCTTCAGCAAACAATAGGGGACAGAAGCTAAAGTCAGCAAATGGCCTTATGAAAAGTGTGTGGTCTGCATAAACTGTCACGAAAGTCAATGGGAACTCAAATTAAAATGTTCTAAAGAGAGCTATAGAATACACAGAAAAAGAAATTTGAAGCTGGGTGCGGTGACAAGCACTGTGACCCCCAACTTTCGTAAAGAGGGAGGGAGCAGAGGAGAGCAAGCTGTCTGAAGTACACAGTAAAGCCCTCTAGGGGGCGGGGCAGGGGGAGTAAAAATATCTCACTACAGAAACCAAGTAAGTATAAGAACTATTGTAAATACTGGAATTGATACACACAAGTAAGAGCTATAAACCATACAGAAAATTAGTAAGACAGCATTTCTCAGATTTTCCTCAGCAGTGGTTATTGTAAATGTGAATGGATTGACATCTCTAATAAAACCCAGATATTTTTAAAAATAAGAATCATTTATATCCAACTGTATGGTTTTCATAGGAGCTGTATGATAGATCTGTGGACGGAGATTGAAAAGCAAAAGAAGGGAAAGAGATATTTTACTTAAATAGTTAATTCATAAAAATGGAGATGGCTATATTAATATCAGACAAAACAAACCATGCTTTTTAAAGGCTCAAAGAAGGGAGCCCTGCTGTGGTCTCCTGTTGGGGCTGTCACTTAAAGGTTCACAGCTGAATTTGCTGAAGGGAAGCGTTGGTTCCAGTAAGTTTTTTTCCTCTCTATCTACCTAGCCATCTGTCAGTAAGCAGTTGTATACATACATGGTTTGAATATGGTTTGTCTCTGCTGAAGCTCATGTTGAAGCCTAATTCCCTTTGTCAAGTATTAAAAGGATGGAAAATTAATCTAGCTATAATGTATGGGGGTAGGGGCAGATGATCCTATAGATTCTGAATAGGTAAAGCCATCACTGTGACATTACTTTGACTGACTATGGGATGCAGAGCACTTCCTGTATCTTACCATGTGATGCCCTGCATGATCTGGGGATGCTGCCAATGAGAACGCCATCACCAGATGTTGTGCCTTGGCCTGGGATCAGAACTCTAAGCCAAGATAAGCCTCTTCTCTTTGTGATTTACCAGCATGTCGTGGTGTGCTATTAGCAAGAGAAAATAGAACGATGTGATATACTAGATGAAAGTGGATAGTCAGAAAGTGGAATAATCATAACCAAGCAAAATCCATCAAGGCAAATTTGTAGATGGAAAAAAAAGGAAGGAAAAAATTAACACCCCTGACAAATCCAAATATGAACCCACAGACTGCAGCTGAGGAGAGTCTTACCAAGCATCCCATTTCACCACCCTGTGTTCCACTCGCCCACCTCCCAGACCCTTAAATCAGACTTCACAGCATTGTGCTCAGTCTCAAACCCCATTAACAATGATAAATATTGAACAAGTAAAGTTACTTAAATCAAAACAAAAAAAGTAAAAATAAAAAACAAACAAACAAAACTGTAATTGATAAAACTATCTATGGCCTAAGAAAAAAATTAAATTAAAAAATAACCTTTTCAAAATGATGTTGCTATTAAATAAATGAAAAACCTAATAACTATATTGAAAGTGAAAGCCAGCCCCTTGCGCCTTTACTGGGGTACAAAACACATGGGTGTCATCAAGAATTTGAAACAGTCATCATTTGCCTCTGCTGACACTAGTAGACATTCCTATCAATTCCTCACTCAATGGTGACGAGCGGTCATAATAGCTCAGTCTAAATTACATCACAAGAGAACTGAGCCGAAAGGCAGAAGTTCACCGGACTGAGTCTGTCTTCTGAACTGCTGGCTGTATCTTTGGCTATTCTGTGATAGATTCCAGCTTCAGAGGAGAGGAGAACACCACAGTTCAAACTCGGGAAAAGAGCCAACCACACATCCAGAGTCAGGAGGATTTGCGAGCAAGGCATCACTGTGGGTTGCTGCAGGTGCCAGGGTAAAACAATGGCCTCAGAGTTCTAGGGGCTTGGAATTGTTCTGTTTTAAAATATTCCCCTAAAAGAATGAATCTCCAGAGACCATTCTGGTAGATCTTGTCCCAAGCAGTCTAGTTGTTTGACCTTGAGCGCGTACCTAAATTCTCTATGCCCTTGGTATCTTCACATACAAGACGGTGAGACTCATTATTAATATTGCATGGTGATGCAAAATCTGCTAAAAAAGAATGCTTGCTAAATGATAGGCACTTGGTCAGTGTTATTTCCAGGGGGTGCAGCTTTCCTGATCCCTCACTGGGGTTATTCCTTTCAGTAAAATACCTGCCTTAGAGTAATTCATGTAACTGTAACTGAGCCTTCACATACACTCCTGTAAGAAACCCAAATTTACTCTCTGGTTTCATAAGTTGATTTAAATAGAACCATCTCTTTGACCTATTGCCAGTGCCTTCCCTGAGGTGAAGATATATTTGTTTAGTTCACCACAACAAAAGTCCCATAACACAGTTAGTGTCCAAGCCAAAAGAACCAAAGGTGAGTTAATACTTAAGCATTCAGGGTTATGGTGTGTCAATCATTTGATAACTAATAAATAAGTAAACTTTAAGCAAATGCCTGATTTTCTTGCTGATTCAACTAGTTGCAGTGGTTTGAATGAAAATGGCCCCCATAGGCCCACGGAGAATGGCACTATTAGGAGGTGTGGCCTTATTGGAGTAGGTGTGGCTTTGTTAGAAGAAGTCTGTCATTGGAGGTGAACTTTGAGGTTTCATAAGCTAAAACTAGGCTCAGTGTCTCTTCTGACTGCCTCTGGCTGCCTACTGATCTGGATATAGAACTTTTTACTATCTCTCCAGCATCATGTCAGCCTGCTAGTTGCCATGATGATAATGGACTAAACCTTTGAACTGTAAACAAGACTCCAATTAAACATTTTCCTTTATAAGAGTTGCAGTGGTGATGGTGTCTCTCTACCTCAATAGAACCCCAGCTAAGACATTACCCAAATGTTTAATTAACCATCAGCCCCAATGACATTTTCAGTAACTCGCTACATTAGTTACTTTTCTGTTGCTGTGATAGAACACCATGACCAAAAATGAATTATAAAATGTTTATTTTGGCCTACAGTTCCAGAGGGAGAGTCTACAGTATCATCAGGCAGCGTGAGCAGTAAGCTCAGAGAGCATGTGTTCAAATGCAAACACTAAGCAGAGAGGATTAACTGGAAATGGGGACACAGCTATAAGCTCTTCAGGTCCACCCCAGGGACACACTTCCCCCAGCAAGCCTCTGTAACTCCTCTACCAATTGGGGAACCAGGATACATGAGCCTGTGGGGGGGTGGCTATTTCTAATGCAAACCACCACACTCCTGAAAATATGTTTATTGTGTCTTTATAGGTATATGTTCAATGTATTGCATAAAAAAAATCACAGATTTTAGAAATTCAATAAATTAAATAATTGAACTCTTTTATTTATTTATTTTTTGTTTTTTTTTTGTTTTTCGAGACAGGGTTTCTCTGTGTAGCTTTGCGCCTTTTCCTGGAACTCATTTGGTAGCCCAGGCTGGCCTGGAACTCACAGAGATCCACCTGCCTCTGCCTCCCGAGTGCTGGGATTAAAGGGGTGTGCCACCACCGGCCAGCAAAGGTTAAGGTTAAGGTTTTGTTTTGTTTTGTTTTGTTTTGTTTTATAAGATTTATTTGCTTCCATGGCCATTATACTTTATGGTTGATGATTCATATACATTGACTTTTTTTTTTTATTATTATTTTACAACACCATTCAGTTCAACATAATAGCCACAGATTCCCCTGTTCTCCCCTTCTCGCCCCCCCTCCCCCCAGCCCATCCCCCATTCCCACCTCCTCCAGATCAAGGTCTCCCCCGAGGACCGGGGTCGACCTGGTAGACTCAGTCCAGGCAGGTCTATTCCCCCCCCTCCCAGACCAAGCCAAGTGTTTCTGCATAAGTCCCAGGATTCAAACAGCCAACTCATGCAACGAGCCCAGGACCTGGCACCAATGCACAGCTGCCTACCAAACAGATCAAGCCAAATGACTGTCTCACGCATTCAGGGGGCCTGATCCAGTTGGGGGCCCCTCAGCTTTTGGTTCATAGATCCTGTGCTTCCATTCATTTGGTTATTTGTCCTGGTGCTTTATCCAACCTTGGCTTCAACAATTCTCGCTCATATAAACCCTCTTCTTTCTCACTAATTAGACTCCCAGTGCTCCACCAGGGGCCCAGCCGTGGATGTCTGCATTCAGATTCCTCAGTCCTTGGATAGGGTTTATGGCACAACTATCAGGGTGTCTGGCCATCCCATCACCAGAGTAGGTGAATTCCTGCCGTCTCGCGACCATTGCAAGCAGTCTTTTGCGGGGGTATCTTTGTGGATCTCCGCGGGCCTCCCTAGCTCTCTGCTTCCTCCCCTTCTCACCTTCTCATGTGGTCTTCATTTACCATGGTCTCCTATTCCTTGTTCACCCTCTCTTTTCTTGATCCAGCTAGGATCTCCCACTCTCTTTCCCTCAACCGTCGCCCTTCATTGTTCCCACTCATGACCAGGCTGTTCATGTAGATCTCGTCCATTTCTCCGTGTCTTTTTTTGGGGTCCCGTTTTCCAGGTAGCCTCACTGGTGATGTGAGTAGCAGTCCAGTCATCCTTGTTCCACATCTAGCATCTTCCTATGAGTGAGTACATATCATATTTGTCTTTCTGAGTCTGGGTTACCTCACTCAGGATGATTTTTTCTAGATCCATCCATTTGCCTGCAAACCGTATGATGTCGTTGTTTTTCTCTGCTGAGTAGTATTCCATTGTGTATATGTGCCACAATTTATTTATCCATTCTTCAGTTGAAGGGCATCTAGGTTGTTTCCAGGTTTTGGCTATTACAAACAATGCTGATATGAACATAGCTGAGCAAGTGCTCTTGTGGTATGATTGAGGATTTCTTGGGTATATGCCCAGGAGTGGTATAGCTGGATCTTGGGGGAGATTGATTCCCAATTTTCTAAGAAAGCGCCATATTGATTTCCAAAGTGGTTGTACAAGCTTGCATTCCCACCAGCAGTGGAGGAGAGTTCCCTGAGTTCCACATCCTCTCCAGCATAAAGTGTCTTCAGTGTTTTTGATCTTAGCCATTCTGACAGGCGTAAGGTGGTATCTCAGATTTGTTTTGATTTGCATTTCCCTGATGATTAGGGATGTTGAGCAATTCCTTAAATGTCTTTCAGCCATTTGGGTTTCCTCTGTTGAGAATTCTCTGTTTAATTCTAAAGCCCATTTCTCAATTGGACTGTTGGTCATTTTGATGTCTAATTTCTTGAGTTCCTTATATATTCTGGATATCAGTCCTCTGTCACATGTGGGGTTGGTGAAGATCTTTTCCCATTCTGTAGGCTGTCGCTTTGCCTTGTTGACCGTATCCTTTGCTCTACAAAAGCTTCTCAGTTTCAAGAGGTCCCATTGATTGATTGTTTGTCTCAGTGTCTGCGCTACTGGTGTTATATTTAGGAAGTGATCTCCTATGCCAATACGTTCAAGACTATTTCCTACTTTCTCTTCTAGCAGGTTCAGAGTAGCTGGATTTATGTTGAAGTCTTTGATCCACTTGGACTTAAGTTTTATGCACGGTGACAGATATGGATCTATTTGCAGCCTTCTACACGTTGATATCCAGTTATGCCAGCACCATTTGTTGAAGATGCTTTCTTTTTTCCATTGTACATTTTTGGCTTCTTTGTCAAAAATTATATGTCCATAGGTGTGTGAGTTAATGTCAGGGTCTTCAATTCGATTCCATTGGTCCACATGTTGGTTTTTATGCCAATACCAAGCTGTTTTTATTACTGTAGCTCTATAGTAGAGCTTGAAGTCAGGGATTGTGATGCCTCCAGAAGTTGTTTTATTGTACAGGTTTCTTTTAGCTATCCTGGGTTTTTTGTTTTTCCATATGAAGTTGAGTATTATTCTTTCCAGGTCTGTGAAAAATTGTGTTGGTATTTTGATGGGGATTGCATTGAATCTGTAAATTGCTTTTGGTAAGATTGCCATTTTTACTATGTTAACCCTGCCTATCCATGAGCATGGGAGATCTTTCCATTTTCTGACATCTTCTTCAATTTCTTTTTTCGGGGACTTAAAGTTCTTGTCATATAGGTCCTTCACTTGCTTGGTTAGTGTTACCCCAAGGTATTTTATGTCATTTTTGGCTATTGTAAAGGGTGATGTATCTCTAATTGCCTTCTCAGCTTCTTTGTCCATTGTATATAGGAGGGCTACTGATTTTTTTGAGTTGATCTTGTATCCTGCTATGTTGCTGAAGGTGTTTATAAGCTTTATCAATTCCTGGGTGGAATCTTTGGGGTCACTCAAGTATACTATCATGTCATCAGCAAATAGGGAAAGCTTGACTTCTTCCTTTCCAATTTGAATCCCCTTAATCTCCTTATGTTGTCTTATTGCTCTGGCTAGAACTTCAAGTACTATATTGAATAAGTATGGGGAGAGTGTACAGCCTTGTCTCATTCCTGATTTTAGTGTAGCTTTTGTGTAGCTTTGTGCCTTTTCCTGGAACTCATTTGGTAGCCCAGGCTGGCCTGGAACTCACAGAGATCCACCTGCCTCTGCCTCCCGAGTGCTGGGATTAAAGATGTGTGCCACCACCGCCCAGCAAAGGTTAAGGTTTTTTATTTTTTTTATTATTATTATTATTTTTTTTACAGGAATGCTTGCCTGTATGTATGTCTGGTCAGCACTCTGTACTCTGGTGCCCGTTAAGGCCAGAAGAGGGTGCTGGACTCCCTTAGACTGGATTTGCAGGCAGTTCAAGCTGCCATGTGGGTGCTGGGAATTGAACCCAGGTCCCCAGGTCCTCTGGAAGAGCAACCAGTGTTCTAAACCACTGAGCCATCTCTCCAGATTTTTTTGAGCTGAGGACCGAACCCAGGACCTTGTGCTTGCTAGGCAAGCGCTCTACCACTGAGCTAAATTCCCAACCCTTGAACTCTTAAATGTTCAAAGAGTTGCAGTTACAACTTTTAGTGTAAATAAATATGTAAATAAATTCTAAATAAATCTACTCTAATTTCTTACATTACCATCAATCTCTTTGGCTCAAAGATTCACCATTATAGTTACTCTTTAAGAAAAAAATTGTTTTAATGTTAGTCAAAAATTAAAGTATTTGATTCTCATTGAAAAATGCTATAAGAAAAAAATTCTTTATAATAAAATTTAATATTAGATTAGACATTAATCTAATATTAGATTAAACATTCACATTGCTTTTGAACCATTGTCTCATTTTCATACCTATATTTTTCTTCTCTTAGAACATAAAATAGTCTGACTCATAAGTGATTATACAACAGCATCTTAAACAAAACAAATATATTGTATGTACCTTTATAGAATGTACTCTGCTTTGGTTTTTTTTTTCACTTGTTTTGATGACTATTTAGTGAAAACATTAGCGGTGAAGATAGCACAGTGAACTAAATATATATATATATTTCTGTCCAATGGGAAATTTAAAGTTTTAGTAAATATTGACACCATAAGGTGTTTATATCTATAAACTCTTTAGTATATTTTAAGATTTGCACCATAGTACAAATTCAGTATGTTAAAGAAATACTTTGAAGAAATTACCTATTACTGCATATTTTGATGTTAGTGCTAAAGGATTTTGAACAAACAAGCACCAAATGAAACTGCTAAGTACATGAGGTGCCCGTACTACAGGTTGATATCATACGTGCTTACAACAGATTTTTGGACTCCAATATTTTATACATTTTCTCCTGAATTCCCTACTGAGACATAAACTTTACTTTATGAAATTTAATTTTGCCGTTATTGAGGTGTATGGCGTAGTCCACGCAATATGGAAACAGATTTCAGGATGACGCGATCTACAGAGAGGCATCTCCGAAGTCAGCTTCAGTCTCTTCACCAAAATACCATCGCACAGTTAAAGCGGCGCACCTGCTGATGTTGCGTTCATTAGACAGCCACGTGCTGCGTGTCAATGCCGTTTCACTCCACAAAGATGCAGAAATCGCTACTTTTGAGCTTGATACATTAGTCCTTGTTCACTCAGTTTTTAATTATTCCCCCCAAACAGAGCTAGTTTCGGTATTAAGAATTCCTGTTATCTCTTGTCCTTACGTTGCCTCTCCTTTCAAACCTTAAGTAGAACAAAGAACTCACTACTTGTTACCTCTGTATTTTGCTTTATTTGAACCCAGTTGAGTTACTGGAAGGCAAAAGGAACATCATAACGTGCATTGTCAGAAATGCCAAAACTAGATTAGCATAATTGCTTTTATTTTAATCAAGGCTGCTCACCCAACGTTATGTAAAACAGACTGCAATTTATTTTCTGCATCCAGAAGAATGTTCAGGAATAAATAATTTTTGTAAGTTCAAATTTTTACTTATATTTTGTAAGTTTGAGGCTTAATTTTCATTTACATTTCATGAATGTGTAAATCATGGATACATAAATGAACACTATTTAGACATATATAAATTAACAGTCTTTGTTGTTCTTGTTGAAAATCTAAGAGTTTTTTTCTCTTCTTTTATTGACAGCCTTAACTTAGAAAAGTCATGGTGAACATTTATATTTTTTCACTGTTTTCCAATGTTGGGCAAATCTATTGGAAAGCCTTGTATTTGCTTTAGAACCCAGGAATATTTTTCTCAAAGACCTGGAAGCCATGACATTGATAGGCTAACTAGGACGACAGCCCCTAGTCTCTTAGTTTCTTTGTTGTCAGGACTCAACTCAACTGGGCACTGACTTCTGTCACAAGGATGTAGGATATGTATCTCCTCTTTATTTAGCCAATGAGATAATACAGATTGCTGCCTACTAAGCTGACTATTAGAATAAACTATATGGAGTGTTCTGGCTAGTTTTTTTTTGTCAACTTGAAACAAGCTAGAGCCTTCTGAGAGAAGGGAACCTCAATTGAGAAAATGCCTCCAAAAGATCAAACTTTCGGTAAACCTGTATGACCTGTATGGCATTTTCTTAATTAGTGATTGATGTGGGAGGGCCCAACCAACTGTGGGTGTGTCACCCCTGGATTGCTGGTCCTGAATTCTATAACAAAGCAGACTGAGCAATGCATAAGGAAAAATCCAGTAAGTAGCACTCCTCCATGGCCTCTGCATCAGCTCCTGCTCCCAGATTCCTGCCTTCCTTGATGTTCTCACTTCCTTGGATGATGAACTATGATATGGAAGTGTAAGCAAGATAAACCCTTCCCTCCTCAAGCTGATTCTGGTCATGGTGTTTTCCCACAGCAATAGTGACCCTAATCAGGGAAGGGAGAGAGTGCGCCTTGAAGTCCTCTTTATTTCATTTTTGAAATACAATTTTAATCTTCTTATTAAATGAAATATAAATTTAAAAAAAGATTTCATTTTTTAAAAGGACATTGGAAGTTGATGATGCTCCTTATCAGTGAAGATTCAGGAAGAGCTCACACAGTGGTACTGACCGTAACAGCTGGCTCACTTCACGGGTGAATTTCTGCCCACAAAGTTGTGCGGTTTTACGCTAGCACTCTCAGTCTTACAGACATACTTTCTGTGTATATGCTTACTTCCTAAAGACTAGTTGGGAGTCATCTTGAAGACAAATGTATACTGTGTTATGTTAGCTTGCCTATATAAAGCGTGAAATGTCTTCCTATTTCTACAGTCTCTTAGTGGATTGACTAGTCTATCTGCTACCAATGGAATGACCACTGTTCATGACGCTAAAGCAACAGCCAAAGAAATAAATTCACCATGGAGAGGTGGACACCTTCAAAAGCTTTCCACACTTGAGTGAAAGCCTTCTTCAAGCATCCCTGCTTTGCTCTCTTGATATGGCTACTGTCCCAGAACTGATATAGATGGGGTAACTCCTTCTGTAAAGAATCCCAGAGTGGCCATATTTATGTATGTATTTTAAGTGATGTGCCTTGTTGATGAATGTTGTCTACCGTAAGAGTATGGGTGTGCCTTCCAAAAAGCTGATGTGCTAGAGACCATTTTTAGTTCCCAAGAGTAGCACATATAGGATAGGATCCTGTGATATTATGAAAAATAAGACATGCAACAGAGGCTCAGCTGTATTCCCCAAAATAACTTGCTTCTATAAGAGAGGAATTGCAAAGAGAAAAAGACATGCACATGCAATTTTTATGTTAACTTCTGATTTGGCAAGAAAGTGGAAGAAAAACAGAGGATGATGTGGAGGTGTTGTTGGCTTGATGTTTCCTGTGGTTGGCAGGATGTGTGAGAAAGAAAGTGAAAGTGAGATCTTGGCTATGGAGTACTTGTAGGTAGTATTAAAGCGTTTAAGAACAATGACAAGAATCATATACAGAGAAAGGGAAAGCTAGTAGAAGGGATGCAAGATGTTTCTCAGACCCAGCCATTGATACAAAGAGTGAAAAATCCATGATTCAGCATGCAGGTGTGGGCCAAAGTAATGACCCAACAGAAAGTCTATGGGTGCTCTTGAATCAGGAAAGACTTAAAAAAGAGATTAAAAGAAAAAGAGAGGAGGTGCATTTAATGGCTTTTTAATTTTTTTTCTTGTTTGTGAGTTTGTGGAATACAAAAGTGGAAGGTGTCAGTCTAAGGCTGTAGAAACAAATAACATAGTTGATATAGTCACCCCTTTTGTGACAAAAAGCCTCAAAATCTAATGTAAAAGTGGGGAACTTGGTCCATGATGGGATGATTTATGTGAGTCATTAGAAACATATGGTGATTTGTGTCTGAATCTCCATAAACACCAGGGACTGAGAGACAAGAGAGAAAGAATTAATGAGGAAAGTGGACATGAGAAAGGCAGAATGTGAAGCCCAGTTCACTGAGCCTAATAGAACCATGTTTACAGAAGAAGTAAGAAGCAGGTGATTCAGTTGGGACCTTGAAACTGACATTTAGACTTTGAATATTCCCATTGTGAGACTGGACCTTTACCCTGGTCAATCTATTAGTCAGATTTGTAAAGTGCTTCAACTCTAAAGAGAGGCCGAGAAGAAGGAAAGGCAGATAAAGAGAATAGTACAAATCATACCAAACAAGCAGAGTGAGATTTTTTTATTGTACAGCTGGAGTTCCTAGGAGGAAAAAAAATGACATAAAACAAAATTCATAGTTTGTGAAATTCTAGAAGGCTTTAAAAGCTAAGTAACCATTTACTAAAGGGATTGAAGAGGGGTAAATGACAAGGCTGTGGAGTTAAAAGAGATTAAGTCATCCCCTCTATATCAGTCAAGGTTATCTAGAGAAACAGAACTGATAAAATGAATCTATTTAAACTTTGTCATCTATATATACCCATATTTATATCTAAATAGGAGTTAGTGGAGTATGTTACAGGCTGTGGTCCAACTATTCCAACAGTGGCTGTCTCCCCATGCCAAGTTCAAAAATCCAGTAGTTGTTTAGGCAACAAGGCTGGATGTCTCACCTGGTCTTGAGTATACACTAGAATCCCAAAGAAGTGGGCTTTAATACCATTAAAGGAATAAACTTGCCAGCAAGAACAAGGGCAAACAGGCAAAGACCAAATGTTTCCTTCCTTCCTGCATGTCCTTTATATAGGCTGCCATGAAAAGGGATGGCCTGGATTTAAGGTAGACCTTCACACCTCAAATTACCCACTTGAGAAAAATCCCTCACAAGTGTACCCAGCATCTTGGAATTTAGTTCCTCCCCGATGAAGTCAAGTTGACAACCAGGAGTAGCCATCACACCCTCTGAATAGGCTGTTTATGTTTTTCGGCTGACAGAGAGTACTTGGAGAAATGCTACTGTGTTTTTTGAATAGATGAAATATCTCTGTCAAACTGTCTTCTAAATTTGAGTTTCAACCCAAAGGTTACTGGTACTATCAGTCTCAGACACAGAGGGAAACTTTTTATTCCTAATTGGTATTGATTACTGTGGAAAGCCAAAAACGGTCAAGCTACTGAGAATAAGTGACAGCTGCTGGGACGAGAGTGGTCCAAGAATGGCCCTAATGGGAAGGGTTTGTAATCAGACATCAATATCGCCTCTCTGAGGCTCAAGAGACAGAGAGGGTATAAGAACTCAAGGGCAAGGCCGGGCGGTGGTGGCGCACGCCTTTAATCCCAGCACTCGGGAGGCAGAGCCAGGCGGATCTCTGTGAGTTCGAGGCCAGCCTGGGCTACCAAGTGAGCTCCAGGAAAGGCGCAAAGCTACGCAGAGAAACCCTGTCTCGAAAAACCCAAAAAAAAAAAAAAAAAAAAAAAAAAAAAAAAAAAAAAAAAAAAAAAAAAAAGAACTCAAGGGCAAAGGGGTGGGCTGCTGCGCAGTTACACCTCTGTGTTGAGGTGGGAAGGAGGGATGCCTGTGGACACAGGAAAGCTACAAGAACTCAGAAGAATGCTACAGGATCCGTGTGGATCCTCACTGAGGGAGGGTACAGAGCAGTAAATGATTGCTAGTGAGAAGAGCTGTCCGCAGACTGTGAAGGAAACTCCAGAGAGGCAGATTCCATGACTCGTCACCACTAGCAGGATTTGTTTTCCAGAAAGGTAGCACCTTTCGGTCACTGTGTTCCCACAAATAATCATCTACTCATGCTACTGTGATAAGCAACACTTCACTCGTGACTTTGTAAGTAACCTAATAAACTCATTGGTTCACCAAGCTATTCAAACACTCATACACATCAAGTAAAAATGAACAAGATCTCAAAATAATAAAATATGAGGACAAATATCTGTAATAAACAAATATTAGCCAAATTTATAAATAATAATATTGCAAGAAACATAGAGGGGCAGAAAGGGAACTTATAAATAAAAAATATGTCAATAAAACAAATGAAGATGAAATCATTCTGTGAAATGATATGAAAGGTGATGAGTAGTCATAGTGTGAGGATATGCTCATTCTATACACAAAGTCTGAAGTGATATTTTTGCCTTGTTATCCTAAGAAGCAAGGAGTGACACTATTATCTAAAGTGACAGAAATAGATGCTAATAATTAAACTATGTGAGGCTTTCTAGGGCAATAAGATATATATTTTCCTCAATATTAATGAGTAGGAGAACGTATACACAAGCCACCTTCTCTAATCACAGGAACCCATTTGCACCCCTCCACTTGCGAGTGAATTAGCAGAGGCTTACCATCACCATCATCCCTCAATGTGAAAAGTCAAGAGAGATATTATAACCAGAGTCTAATGGATCTCAGTTTAGCCCAAGCATTTACGGAGAGAAAACTTGTTAAACTTCACAATAAGTAATTCATCCAAAATCTGAACCAACAAAAGTATAAACAAAAGCTAAGAAGTTTAACTTAGTACAATTATGAGTTTTAAAACCTACTACCTGTCTTACTTTCCAAGGATCACAGGTTTCATGGTTATATTTTAAGGAAATGATTTTCAGTTTAATGTGGTTTCTATTGAGATTCTGATTATGTAATTAGCAAAAATTTCTAAAATATCATTAGTATTTCATGCCTGAATCTTAGTATATCTAGTGCTTGAGGTGCCCAAACTCAAGAAAACTATGACTGTTCTGTGACCAACTTGGAAAGACATATATACTTACTGAAATATATTTTTGTTATTTTGGTTTGATTTTAGTTTAGGTTTTGTGAGACAGGATCTCATATATCCCACACTAGCTTTGAAACGTTTGATTACTTTGTCTCTACAATCAAAGTGGCAGGATTACACAATAAACTACAGAACAAAGACAGAGATAGATAGATAGATAGATAGATAGATAGATAGATAGATAGATAGATAGATAGATAGATAGATAGATAGATGATAGATGAGATACAGGGAGAGAGAGATATATATACATATACCATTTACTTTAAGGAACTACTTTACTTTCTAAGACTCCTTGGTTTGGGTTTTGAATATTACCTTTCTACAACAGTAGTACCCAATTTTACCAGTTTAAGCATCTCTTAAGTGGAAACTATAGCACAATCTGATTTACACAATAAGAAGTATTTCTTATCTCACATAAGATTATATATCTCAGATAAGCTTGGTACATCATAGATGAATGGGGGATCTAAAAATACTGACAAGCACTTATGTTTTAAACTGGAGAGATGGCTCAGGGGATAAAGTACTTGCCTAGCAAGTATGAACATTTATCAAGATGTAAGGGGGAGAGCAGTTGAGATAGAAAACTGACGCCAACCACAGGCCTCCACAGGTCTCTGAACATATGTGTATTTTTATGAGAACACACATGAGCCTTTCCCCACACACATACGCAAGTACACTACACATAGGACACATACCCCACACTACATATGTACACATATACACAAATAACAACAAATCTATGTTTTATCTTGAATGGTTAAAAAAAAACAACCTTTATCACAGGAAGTAGGAAATGCACACATAACAGTGTTCTGAAAGTGGGCCATGGCATCTTCATGTTGTGACTTTGAGGTCCCATCTTAGGCTCAAGTAGACTTTTCCTGATACTTTCCGCCAACCTCATACTTTCTCCATGAATCATTAAACAAACTATAGAAAAAGGCTGTCTATAAAGTTAATTCAATTTAAAATGTCGATTCAAAATTGGAATCTAGCTTTGACCAAGGGCTAGAATCAACATTACCTCAGCTGAGTTCCTATTAAGATATGAGAAATATTTAAATAAATATGTATGTCTCTACCTCAGGCAACTCATAGTTTCCAATGAAATATTTCATATTAATGTATCAAAAATAATTAGGTTTAATTTTCTCCAAAGAACTTAAAGAATTGAATGAACTCTTGCATGAGAACTGAAAGATCTCATTCAGGGTATGTAGTCTTCCAGTCAAATATTCTACGATAAGTTTTCATTCTCAAATTTCAACTTACATAATTTGGAAATGAGAATAAATTTAATAACCTTATATACTCTTGAGAGTTTCATAATAAAATAGATACATTCAATGTATTGTGTGAATTATAGTGTTTCCATAAGCCCAAGTTACAATCATTAATTTCATTTATATTATTATATCAGCTTTAGTTCCTAATAAGGAAACAATTCGGCAACAGAAAAACAATGACGAGTATTTTACTTAAGAGATTTATTCACGTAGTCAGACTTTTTTCCCTCCTTCCATGTAGGTGTGCTGATGTCAACTACAGTTTTCAAGTAATGTTGTCATTGTTTGTGGTGACTGTGTGTGGGTTGGCTGCTCTTGAACACAGAAACATTGACTAAAACAAGATCACTTGGTGTGTGTAAAACGCTGGACTGTGCATACCTGGTGCTTTCTAGTCATGCATTAGTAGACTAAGAAACCCCAACCCTGGTTTCAAATAACATTTTCAATAGAGTGATGCTGACAACCATCGAACACAGAATGCTTATAGTGTAGAGATTAAAACTGCATAATCAGATATACTCAGGTTCATGCTGTGATCTAGACAGCCTGCTTTCTGAACCTTGAGAACATGGAGTATACTTTGTATTCTCAGAATCTTTTATAATAGACTCTTCCAACCTTTCCATCATTCCCTACTTGTAACTAAGACACTGACAAATGCATACGATAGAACAGAAAGCTTGAACGAGAAAAGCACTAACAATGGGCTTCTCTGAGGTTGTGTTACATAAAAGGTTCCATCTGAGTGTTATGGCACCTTTGGATAAGAGGATGTAAAATATGGGGGGACAGACACAAATATGCCCTTGTTTTCAAGGCCAGATATAATAAATCTATCTGTTCATCAGTAAATAAACTCTAATTGCTGTCAGTCTAACAGCTAGTTTGTGCAAATCAAATACAGAAAAATCCTACCCATCCAAGTGTGCTTTAGCTCCTCCTTTGTTCTCTAAGTAATCCTGATACGTGTTCATTTATTATGGCACCTACACAAAAATCTAATCATATTGTATACCTTAGGCATTTTAAAGCACCATTAAGCAGACAGCCAAGGTAAGAACAATATGTTAGTCTAATCCTGACACTCAAATCTAAAAGTGATAGTGTGAGAAAAGAACTGGTCAGAGTGGACCCTTTGAACCTACCAGTGACAAAAGCAATTTAAAATCATTATCAAAGTTGAGCCCTAATTGAAATCATTTGAATGTGGTTCAATTCCATTTCATTTCTTAAGAGCAGTTTATGGCTTTTCAATTATACGCTACTGAAAATTGTTTTCTCCCAAGCTAACAGAAGGCTTTGATTGAAATAATCAAGATTAACTATCAAATTCAATTTCTAATTTCTTCATGTTCTCCACAGTTTTAGCACGATTGAAGATTTAATTTTTTAATTATTATTTTTTATATTTTTCATTATGTGTCAGTTTATTATTTTTGTTTTGGTTATTTTTAAAATCCCTTTGGGGCTAGAAAGGTAGCTCAGTGATTAAGAACACATGCTGCTCTCACAAGCATGTGTAACTCCAGTTCCAGAGGATCCAAATCTCTCTTATTCCTGCTGTTGGAGCCAGAAACCTACATGGTACACACACATCCACACACATAAAATAAATGTGGAAAGAAAATCAATTGTTAGATCTGGAAAAATGGCTAAGCAGTCAGCCCCATAAAAAGAATTGCAAGCAAGTAAGGAATGCTCAGAGTGGGGGAAATAATCTTCTCCATGGAAGAGCTCACCAACTGGTTTTCCAAAACCAAATGGTCAGCCCTGAAAACATACATGCCAGCAATAGTACAAAAACCTGAGCAAATTATATTTAGGAATATATATATATATATATATATATATATATATATATATATATGTGTGTGTGTGTGTGTGTGTGTATATACACATATGCAGACATGCATTAACAAAAAATTAATGAAAAATGAGGTTGTGGATTTGAAAGAGTGAGGAAGGATATACGAGAGAGTTTGAAAGGAGGAAAGGGAAGGGGGAAATGATGTAATTATACTATAACCTCAAAAAAGGTAGCTAACCATCATCTGTAACTCCAGTTCTGGGAAACCTGATCCTTTTCTGATTTTTCATAGGTTCTGGCACACACAGGTGCATATAAATTCATGCAAGTACATACACATAGTCATAAATAAAAGCTAATAAAACCTTCAGAAAGGATTTGTTTTTAAATCTCCTCTTAAAGAATCTCCAAAATCTTTCAAATCTGAGATGAATGTTTTATAAAGCAAAAGACAATAGTATATGGGAAGGAAAAGGAAGGCAGAGTCCAATGGGAATATGCAGAAGCATGCTGCTTGATACTTGTAACATTCTCAATGATGAAGCTAATCACCTGATTCTTTGACTCAAGAAAATATTTCAAATTATATTTTAAGGCAAAAAGCTTGTAAGAGACAGACTAACAAGAATTCTGCTGCAAAACAGTCACCTAAAATTAACTGTGTAAACAAGACTGGGAAATGGTGATACCGATGGACATGGTAATGTAGGAGGGGGAAAATCTCATGGGATCCCTAACAAAGAATTACAAGTAGCTAGTGGATACTGAGAGAAGGAGAAATAGCCTCTCCCAGGAATGAGACAGTATGGGCTTCCAGTGCAGAGTGGTCAGCTGTGGAATTATATACATAGAGCAAAAATGAACTGTGGGTTATATATCATATCTGTATATGTAACAATAATAATCCAAGAATAGAAGGCTATTTGATAGTGAGAGTATAGGAGTGACTTAAGGGTACCTGGGAGAGACTGTAGGACTGCAAGGGAGGGGGTGGAAGTTACATAATCCTATTTGGATTAAAAACATTTTTTAAAAAGCAGAAAGAAAGAAAGAAAGAAAGAAAGAAAGGAAGGAAGGAAGGAAGGAAGGAAGGAAGGAAGGAAGGAAGGAAGGAAGGAAGGAAGGAAGACTCCATGAATTTGAGAGAGAGCAAAGAAGTGCACAAGGTGAATTGGAAGGGAAAAAGGGAAGGGGAGATTGATATAATTACAACTTCAACTATTAAAAAAATTTAAAAGATTTATGCACATGTTATTTTTGCTTGCCATGTTGGAAATATCTGATGTTATTATTGAAGCTAAAAATACTGATTACAAATTAATGACGAAAAGAACTGCTGGTCCTGACAGATGTGGGATCACATCTTTATATCGACTCTGTTCTTTTTGTTTTTTGAACATTTCTCATTTTTCTTAATTAAAATATAATTACATAAGTTTCCCTCTTCCCTTTCCTCCTTTCAACCCTTCCAATGCACCCCTTTGCCCTCTCCCAGATTCATGACTTCTATTTCTTTAACTGTTGTGGCTATTGTTGTGTATTTGTGTTTGTGTGTGTGTGTGTGTGTGTCTGTGTCTGTGTCTGTGTATTCCTAAATAAGTTAAAACAACCTACACAGTCTACATAATGGTATTTCTAGGTATACTATTTCAGAACTTACCACTTGATATTGGATAACAAATCTGAGGACTCTACCATGAGAAGGACTATTTCTATCACTCTCAGTATTCATTGGTTGCCTGTAGTTCTCTATCTAAGGTTGTTAACATTGTCAGTCTTGTTTTGGTAGGCACGTTGCTGAGACTTCATGGATATAGCTTCTCGGACATTTCTAGAAGATGGACTCTCACAATCAACTTCCTCTTCCTCTGTCATTTATTATCTTTCTGCCCCTGCTTCCCCTATGACTTCTGAATTCTAGGTGAAGGAGTTGTCTTATAGATGTATCAGTCAGCCTTACTCTTTAAATATAAATCAATTACTTGTTACAATATTATTTGAGTAACAACATAGTAACTGTAGTAAACAACCAAGATTTTATTATTAATATATTTTACTGAGATAAAAAATTCTCAATGAGGGGAAGAATATGCTCAAAATGTATTTGAATTTTAAATATGTTTAAATAATAAAAAAGAAGACATCTCAATGATGGATTTTTCAAGAGAAAAGTTAAATCTTGATAAAGATATGATTTTTGGATTATTTGAGGTAAATTAATTAACTATTGCCATTATAAAAGCAATATACTTACATGAGTTGTAAATACTAAAAACCAAATCTGTATTAAGAGCAAGTGAAATTTTCACTGAATAAAACAAGATAATGCTTCAGAAAGAGAATAGAGACTCTGAAAAATTTTATATTATATTTTGTCATTTTAATATTTAAAGGTAATAAAATATTTAATGATAATATATTGCTTCAAAGATTAGATTAGACATGAGGCATTTATTGTCAAAATAGTAAGAAAAGAGAATGGAAGCAAAGGAATTATTCTATGCTTCCCTCCCCCAAAAATACTAACTATGATTAAATAAATTAATGAAAATATGTTATCACACAAAATGTATAAAAATTAGATGAGGGTTTTTTTTTTTTTTTTTTTTTTTTTTTTTTTTTTTTTTTTTGGTTTTTCGAGACAGGGTTTCTCTGTGTAGCTTTGCACCTTTCCTAGAACTCACTTGGTAGCCCAGGCTGGCCTCCAACTCATAGAGATCCGCCTGCCTCTGCCTTCCAAGAGCTGGGATTAAAGGCATGTGCCACCACCGCCCGGCTTGAGATTTTTATATATATATATATATATATATTTATTTGTTTTTGGAGCTGAGGACCAAATCCAGGGCCTTACACTTGCTAGGCAAGTGCACTACCACTAAGCTAAATCCCCGAGCCCCAGATTTATTTTTTAGTTCGTGCATAAGTTGTCTCTCTAACTTATAACTAGCATGATCTTGGCACAGATGCACATTGGATGTTCCTTCTTCAAAATACATCATCGATGAGAAATGTGTTGAGTGTGTCCTTCACAAGCACATAAGTCCTCGCAATCCAACTACATCATAAATAGTAGCTCAAGCAACTGTAATTATTTTAAAAATTAAATCTCTAGCCCTTGAACACTTGCCTGATAGCTTAAAACTAACGTTATAGCAAGGTTCTTCTACTTACAGTCAAATTAATTTAAAATTAATTTCAGATTTAGCCAATGAGGTGAAAAAATTCTAATAATTATTTGGAAATTATATGTTTCCAACTAATGTCATTAATGGCTAAATCAAGAAAAATTAGATGGGAAATGTTCATTTTCACTACTTTATTTAAGATTTATTATCTCTGCTGAGTTAGCTATTATCCCCATTTTAAAGATAAGGACATTAAAACTTAAGGATATGAAATGCTCTCTGTCCAGGGCATGAATAGTGAGAGTTCAGTAAAAGTAATATGAACCATTTAACTGTAGAAAATGAAATATCCAAGATATTAAGGTAAGGAAGTTGCTCTGCTTCTCCAATACAGGCAATTAGAGCCTATATTCCTCAAAGAAGATTCACCATAAAAATCACAGTGTGTGACTAGGGAGATGGCTCAGTGGATAAGAGCTCTTTCGGTGCAAACATGAGGACCTGCTTTTGAGTCACTAGAAGCCATGTAAAAATCCAGGAGTGCTACTTAGCACCTGCATCCCCAGTGCTGGGGCCAGTGATGGAACCAAGAGGATCACTAAGGCTTGTTGGCCACCAGACTAGTTCTAACTTCAGTGACAGACCTCCATCTTATGATATAAGAAATACGATGACAGAGCGGGACACTTGATATCCTCCTCTGGCCTCTACATGTATGTGCACAGAGCATTTCCTGCATAGGAATAGGTGAGCACCACACACACACACACACACACACACACACACACAGGAGAGAGAGAGAGGGGGGGGGGAGGAGGGAGGGAGAGAGGAAGAGTGGGAGGGAAGGAGGGAGAGAGAGATGAAAAAACAAAATCCCAAGCTCATAATGCTGAAATGGGTATTTTTTATTAATTTTAAAGAATTTTGATATAAATATTATAAATGTGTTTATAACATACTAGCAAAGCTTGAAAAGAGGTCAATGGGAGAAGGCGATGTCATCAGGGCTTGAGCAAAACCAGTGTAGGTACTATGGCACTATGCAGATTTCAAGTTTTTCTCCATATCCATGAAAAGCTATGCATATATATGCATTAAGTACTTTTGTTTTCACTGAAAGTGAATACATTTGCATTCTGAGATACACAAAAAGCAGAAATATGAAAGCCGTGACTTTGAGATATTTGCTATAAATAGGTAAAAGTATGAACATACTTTGCAGAAAATGAAGCACTGATTCTACCACGGTCATTAAAAGTTGTTTCCAAAGGATGCTTTTCAGAGCCTGAGACTGACCCTGAGATGCCTATGGCATCTTCTCATGTCACACAAGGAAAGCAGTGATAGAGAATCATGAACTTCCCCCACTACCTCTCTGTTCTAACCCAAACAACACTGCATCAAATCTTTTGTTATTCAAATGACTCAAAAATCCACTGATAAAGCATCTCAACATCTACCATAACAGCCTGTTTGTTCCAGCACTATATTCAGAAAAAAACTCAAATATCAGCAAAACAGAATTTAATAAGAGATAGCCCATATACACTCTTCCTTGACTTTGTAGTTAGAATTTTGCTTACTGCAATGCTTGGCAAGTATCCATCTTTTCTGTTTCGTATATGCTTCGCTTTATCTGGTATTTGTTTTGTTTTTAATTTCAAGTTAAACTGTGGCATCAGAATACTTCATCTTACATACTCTAACATGTACTTACCCAAAGTCCACTATGTTCTTAAAAGTTTTTTTCTTTTTGGATTAAATTTTGATGTAACACAATGCACAAACTTTTGTGTAACATCTATCTTTTTAATAGAATTTTTTAATTTACAGAAAATATTGGAATGACCATACTCTAAAAATATATGGACCAACAGCCTAGATTCTATAATGTATAATATCCTCAGCATTTTCTTCATGTATCTATGTATTTATCCAAGCTTGGTCAGGATATTCATTTTGTTCATTCTTTGGTTTCTTTCTTTCTTTCTTTCTTTCTTTCTTTCTTTCTTTCTTTCTTTCTTTCTTTCTTTCTTTCTTTCTTCCTTCCTTCCTTCCTTCCTTCCTTCCTTCCTTCCTTCCTTCCTTCCTTTCATTTTTTTTTGAGACAGGGTTTCTCTGTGTAGCTTTGTGCCTTTCCTAGGACTCAGTTTGGATTGGAAACCAGGCTGGCCTCGAACTCACAGAGTGAGTGCTGGGATTAAAGGCGTGCACCACCACCGCCCAGTGTCTTTGGGATTTTTCTATGTGTAATGCTTTGTAGAATTTCTTTTACTTTCTTTAAAATTCTGTATGCATGTGTGTCTGGGTGTGTGTACACATGTACATGCCCCTTTCTGTAACAGCTAAGCAACAAAAAGTGTGAAACCAGCATCCTTACTGTGAAATGTGCTTTGAGCACAGCAAAAACAATACAGAAACAGAAAGTTAAACATCAACTACCTTTGGTCAGGGCTTGGAGGAGAAAGAACTGGAAAGAGAAGACGAGTGTTGACAACCAAGATGTCGGAGTTTTTGCTCTCATGTGACAAAATGTTCTAAAACTGATGGTTCTAGTACTTGCAGAGTTCTGAGTTCATACTAACCTATCATTGGGCTGTACCCTTTAAATGGAAGAACTGATGAAATATAAGGAATATCTAAAAGAACTCAGTACTTTGAAATTATTCATTCTTTCCCTAGTCCAGAGAAACCAATGAAAAAAAAAGTCTTCTTCTTGACACCAGAGCTCGCTCTAGGAAGATCCAGTGCCTTGTCACATGTTTGTTTTGGTGGGGTCTGTGTGTGTGCTTCCCAGACAAAACAACATGTAGCAATCACTACAAAGTAAACATACAGGAAGTAAAATAATAGTATAAGGGTGTATTAAATACAAAAGAGCTTTTGAAAATATAACCCCAATTGTAAAACCTAAAGGGAAGAAATTATTTGTGGATGAGGGCAAAAGGTTATTAGTGTAAAGGTATCTGACTTCAAATCATACAAGGACAATTTCTGAGAGCTTACTTTTCAGCATGGTGGGAAGACACTGTAAAATGAAACATACTTTACAAGTTCATATAATAAAAATGCTACTAACACAATAGTTGTGATACTGTAGAAAGGGTTTGAAAGGGTATAATGATAATTGGTAGATAAAGATTTAACAAACATTTAATAGTTGATCTAAGCTGTTTACATTTAAAAAAAAAACCAATTGCAGAAGACACCAAGTACTTGAGTCACAGCACATGGAAAATCATGCTGCTGACAACGTGGAAGCTTAATCCCTATCAGCTAAAATCCATAATGCTGGAAGGTTTTATTGCTGTCATTTGGGGGAGAAAAGTATTCACAAATCTTACCCAGCTGTCAACCCTGAAAGCTATGACACTGACTGGCCTGGGAATATATGCCCATTGTTGCAATGATCACATTCTGACCTGATTTGAAGACCACTCCTCAAATCCCCTCAAGATAGAACTCATGCCTGGTATTGTTAGCTGAGCTAACCCATGGCTGGCTAGGTAATATGCCTTAGAAGAAAACCTACTACCCTACCATTATTCTAACAAATGGAACTACTATCAAATTATACTATACTCTATCTATACTATTCTATACTCTTTATACACTTAGAAGAATGAATCTCCCAATCTTTGTCAGATAAGTTGTGTTTTGAGATAGATTAAAATTGACAGAGACCCACAAGTGGTGAACATGCAAAGAATGAAAGACCATGAGTCCTGCTCAGCACTAAATGAGATCATATATACCACCACCACATGGCTCAGGGATCACTGAGGAAGAGAAGAAAGATTGTAAGAGACATAAGCAGTGGGTTTCTGGTGTGAATTATTGTTTTCTGGACATGCCAGGGCTGTTGCACACATGGACTCCCAGTAGCTACAACTTCTTGCACAAAATTTACACCAGATCAAACCAGCCCCACTAGGAAGTTGTGAGGGAAAAGCAATGGATGATAGGGGAAGAACTGGAAGGGAGGGAATGGGTGTGGATGTGATCAAAATCCATTGCATGCCTGTATGAAATTTTTAATAAAACATATTTTAAAAGGATCCAACCATGAAAATACTTAAAAGAACAGCATCCAAGGCAAAGGAGAAAGGAAACACAAATTATCAGGCAGAGGCAAGAGATGAATGCTCCAGGAAACCCAGGTGTACACAAATAAAAGTGTCCACACACAGCAGCCAAAAAAAAAAAAAAAAAACATATGTTCTTCACAATGTCACATGAAAATCTCAATTGGAAGTCAACTCACCAGTCCAAACATACTGCAGTAAATATTATTATATTGTTGCACAATGAAAACTAGTCTTGCAAAACAATTACATTAAGAAAAAAAGAACCAAATCATCTCTGTAATAAAATCTGAAAAACTAGAAACCTAAAGAATGGTATGTTATTATTACTATTAGTAGTGATAGCATCATCATTGTCATTTCAAAGCCTGTTCTCTGTAATGGTTCAAGCTATGCATTAACATTCAAAGGATTCAATTGTATTTTCTCTTTGAGCTGAGTGTCAGACACAATGGCCGTGACTAGCCCAGTCATTACCCCAGCTCCTTGCTGTACCACATGGCTAGCTTGATCCTGCCAGTGCTGTCACACAGAACTATTTGTTTTGACAGAGATAGCCTACAGCTGTGCTCTCTGATGACACTTGGCTACCGAACACTGAAGTGTAGTCAGCAGAACCAAGGGAGTGAATCCTTAGTTTTTTAGAATGTGGTTCATCGAGTCATTGTAGGTACCATCACCAGATCATACAAAGCCCAATTTCCCTAAGGCAACATTTGATTATTTGTAGAGGCTTGCAGTAGATTCTTTGCTGTGGGGCCATTACCTGTTCATCTTGGGATCTCTATGCAGCAACCATTGTCGTTTCATTGGTCAAATAAATCACTGAGTAATTACAGGCAAGAACATATAAGCTATAAGATGTATCAAATAAGAGAGATATTTTAATGAATTACCATATACAGACATTCTGAGATTGAGACAATCGAATATAAGACATAACTATGATCCAGTATTTAATGGAAGGAACTGGACTTCCAATGTAATGACAGCTTGTGTATGTAGTTCTGTGCTTTATTACTTACATCATCCGATCTGTGGCTTCCATACTAAGTAGATTAGACCATCTAAAATGTTTGCACAATATATGTTAATTAGAATACACCTAATTTTCAGATACTGTTACACATTAATAAATGTAGATTCCATAGCAAATAACTTTTTAAAGCCAGCAACAATACCATGTGAAAAAAAAATGAGATAAATTCATTCACTTCTATTGTAGAACTTTGTCCTCTGGGTAAGTCATGGCTGTTGCTATATCAAAATCAGAGCAATTGTGATTATTTCCATGAGACTCAAAAATATTGGGCCTATTAAAATTTCCTCATAGAAGGTGGGAAAGAGTTTATAGGGTTCATAAGGTAGTACACAGGGCAGATTCCAAGTGATCCATGCGTTAGGTACAAAAAGCTCCCCCACATCCCTGAGAATATCTAAGTGTTCAACAATTGTTGGAATGAAGGAGACTCTTCTCAGGGAAAGCTATCCATGAATTACTCAGGGTGCTGTAAGTAATCTCTCACTGATACACCTATAAATAACATAAATAAATGCCTAACAAATCTCTCCCATTCACCAAACAAGACTTCGCAGCTGTACTAGCCACTTTTTTTGTCAACGTGACCTAAGCCAGAGTCATTATGGATGAGGGAACCTCAACAGAGAATTTACCCCCCACAAGAATGACCCATGAGCAAGCCTATTGGTACTTTGACATACATTCATTGTCATAATATCACACAGCATAGCTATACTTTCTCCCAAATTGCCAGCAGTCTACTCAATCATGCATTCCACCTTTGGTCCCTGCAGCCTCCATATAGATTTGTTCCTTTCCAAACTTTCAAAGGATTGGAACACAAAATATAAAAAAGTTTTCAGTCTTCTTTCATTTGATAATACACTTCTATGGTTCTTCCTTGTCCTTCCATACATTAATGACAGTTCTTTCTACCTCTGCATAACATTCCACTGACTAGACCTCCTGCAGTACATTTATTATTCACCTGCCTAAGGATATCTTGTTTGGTTCAACATTTTGTCAAATATGAAGAAAGCTGGTGCTTTGTGTGAGGAGACAATTTCAGTTCTTTGGGTAAATTAGGAAAGGAGACTGATTACTGAGTAGTACATCCAAGAGTTGTTTGGTTTTATATGCAACTTCTAAACTGTCTTCTGGATTTTTTTGTTGTTGTTGTTATTAACAGTTTTCATTTTTAATGGTCAAGAGAGTTCCTATTGCTTCCTCTGATTGCTAGCAGTTAGCAAGGCCTCTATGTCATATTTGGGTAATTGTGACAGATGGGCAAAAGTATGATAGTTAATTTTTAAGATAAATAGGAAAAAAGCATGCATTGAGAAGTTATTGACACAGAAATGTAATTCTTGCTGTGAGTAGAATTTGGGTTCAATTGTCCACATCTTAACTATTTTTTTGGTATCCCCTTCCTGGTTAGGGGCTGAACACAGAATAGTTTAATTCTATTGAGGTCTTTTCTCCCATAAGCAATTCTCATTTTGTTACTCAGCTGGAATTCTTGTTCTTAGCCAATCAGCTAACCTTTCACAAAGTCATGTGACTCCTCTGAGTAAGGGTTTCTACTTCTGCTAATAAAGAAAACAGGGCTTCTCTGTTTCCCAGGGAGGACTACATTGCATATGCATATCATATATTCATTTTGAAATATGTACAGTTCACATAAAAAGCCTTTATGAAGTATGGAGTACATTTATTTATGAGTCAGTTAAGTGCATTTGAATGTCAACTACAGAAGAAAGTATAAAATATGTTTTTTCAAAAACCGCCTTCAGAAAAATCAGGGGTTCACAGATAATTCTTTTGGTTTAAGAGTGGCCAGAGAACTTACAGTCTGATGGGGTACTTCCCAGATCTATGATGATCCTCAGAACATCTATATGAACTTAGTAGAAAAGACCTCAACTTTGCTAAATTATTTTGGGCATATTTTCTTATAAAGGAATCATTTTTAATGTCATACTTCTAACAGTAAGGACAAAATGAAAAAGTATAATATGAAAAAATACAGGAAATTCTGAGAGAACAAAGTTTCATCATAGTAGGGACTGGAAATGTGACTCAGTGGTTAAGAGTGATTCCTACCCTTTGAGAGGTCCTGGATGTAGTTCCCATGCCCACTGGCTCACAACCTTTAACTCCAGCTCCAGAAAATTTGATATACTCTTCTGCCATCCGGAGGCACTTAAATACATACACATACACCCACATATAGTAGTCACACACACACACACACACACACACACACACACACACACACACACACACACAAATAAAAATGAACTTTGAAACTATTGTGCTAAAAATTGTTTTTTCAAGTATTTCTATGACCCAGGATCACAGTAGCTCCCTTCATGAGTCTTTTAAATAATTTCATTTTAAGCATAAAAGTCCCATGATTCTCTAAATTAAATATGTCCCAAATTAGCAACAATATCTTCCTTATTTCTTTGGACTTTAACTTTAAATAACATACAAGTCAACTAACTTGCACAGCTATTTAGCCCAGAAGAGATCATCACTGAGAGGTATAGTTGTTTGACAATAGTACACTTAGACAGCCTCCAAAATTCAAAACAAAAATAGTTGAGTTAACAACACTCCAATGATAGGGCACTGATAAATGACACATTTCCTTGAAGAGTTCTGATGAAGATAACCCACGACAACTGTAGCATCTCTTCTCATTTGTCATACTCTAAAGCAGATAGCCCTTGGGAGCCAGCTAGTCTCATTGTAGGTAATCAATTTCATCGATCTTTTAAACAATCAGCTAGTTCTATATAATGCAAATTAATTGATAGATTATTTTTCTCTTTTGAATGATTAAAATGCTCCTCTTGTTAATTTATTCTTTATATTCCTTCTTTTTGCTTGAAGTGAAACAGAATACCTGTGTAGGCTCCATAAACATATTTCAATAGAAGCAAGTCAACATGCTTTTTAAATCTGAATTGTACCAAATATCTCTTAAGTAATTCTTTTATTATTTATGAATACTCCATTAACAAGATTCTTAAATTATTTAATATTTAGCATACTTTTTTAAAAAAGCAACTGTGGCTTCTATTTTCTTTCAAGACCAAGGAGAGACTATATGAAAAGCTTTAAAGAGATGAAAGGGAAGAGGAAAATGATGTAATTAGATCATAATCTCAAAAAATAAAATAATAAAAATCATAGTCAGTATGATTATGTTCTGTTCCCATGGTGTATGTGCGAATATCTGTGTATTTTTTAGTGTTCTTGATGTCCTGGGCAAAGGTATCAATATAAACAGTTACATTTTCTTTAACAACCATACAGTGATACAGTGATAAGCATTGATGTAGGCAGCTCATGTTAATTTTGTTTCAACTATTAGTAACATATCTTCAAATATTATAACAGCAATGTACTTATTAATACATTTGGACAGCAGAGGGAAGAAGGCTTAGAGGGTTACTGGACATCAGCATTACTGCAAAGCTGGGAAGAATAAAATGTTGTTTTCTATTACACAGAATGGTGACAGAAGTTTGTAGCAATGTCTTATATTCTTTATAAAGAACTGGGAGAGATAAGCTCAGAGTCTCAGAACATAAAGAAAGTATAAATGTTTAAGGTTATGTGAATGTTGATTTTAAGAGTTTTATCATAATCTGTTTCATAGATATATGATTACTGCATTGTACCCCATAAACAAAAGGAAGCATTTTTGACAAAAACTATTATGAAGTCAACCCTATGGATTACCTTTCATGATGCTACAATGTGCTGTTCACACTATCTAAGGAGAAAAGTCATCATCGAAATTATCCAACTGTGACTCCTGTGAACTACAAAAGTATTGTGTTTGTAAGATATGCCCAGTGGAGCAACAGTGGCCCAAATGTCTTATGTAACCAACAATTTCTGATTGTATTTAAGGTTCATTACACAAGATACCACCCATAACGGTCACCATGATCAGGGCCAGGAGCCTGGAGCTAGACAAGTCATTGGAAGAAGGGACAACTTACTACTATTACTCTGCTAAGAAAACATAATATTATGCCAACTCTTAATACTTACCATTATACCCATAGATTAAGGAATCTTCAAACCTCATCAGAGAAGCTTCTTTTTATGCATCAGTTGGCAATTAAGACAGTGACCCATTGGTCAACGTGCAGAGAATAAGAGACTATGGGGTGCTCAGCCCTAAATGGCCATCTATATCATACCCTTGTCTACCAAAGCTAAGGGAAACGGGGGTGGAAATATTTTAGTATCCAGAGTCAGTGAATGACTACAAGGAAATGGTGTTTTCCAGACACAACAAGGCAGTTGTGCATATAGACTCACAAAAGTTGTGACAGTATGCATAACACCAGCACTAACTTAAGCGAGACAAAATCCCAGCATATAGGAGGAGCTGGTCATACACTCCAGTCCTTAAACATGGAGCTATTGGCCATTGATAGCTTCTGGGAAGAAAGCATTCATTTTCTTTTAGGGTATGGTCCCTGGTAAGAGGAACACACTCCAGTAGATGGCCGTATACACAAAGTACACAGGCAGCATGAATTGGACCAGATAGGTTTAGAAAAATAAGGACACAAAGACGTCGTGTATGGAAGGGGAGGTGGATGTGGGAAGAGTTGGAAGAAAGGGTTGAATATATTAAAATATAATGGATGAAATTCTCAAAGGACAAATATTATTAAATTTCCAGAGAAACATGGGGAATAGAAAACTGAAAAGACTTCATTTGTTTAGAGCTTTAGCAAACAAATTAATGGAGAAAATTGTTTTTCATTCTCCTTAGAAAATATGTAAATGGTATTCTGGAAAAGATAATTTTGTAGGTACATACTAAAGAAAAAATTCCACTTTTCAAATAATTAGAAATATCAATATGAAAATATATTTGAAGGAATAGAAATGCATTATACCCCAGATGTGATACAAAGTTAGATAATTTTAGAGATTCTTTTGATATTAACACTCCAAATGTTAGCTCACTGTTCATATTTAAAGGAAGACAGTATTCTTAAAAATACAAAGTAATCCAAATTGAAACAATATAGGAATGTTATATGTTTATATGTGTATGCACATACACACACTTTTATATATTTATCAATTATATATTTAAATATTTTATATATATTTATAAATTTATGCTTAGCTTTTATGTTTATGCAGTATTTTCTTCATTGTATAAATCAAAACATCAAGTTTGTATTTGACTCTTACTTTCTAACTCATATGTATAAACAGATACTATTTTATATATATATAATATATATATATATATAATAAAAATATTTTATTATAGGTCATTCAGAGTTAAAATGTGGGTGCAGAAGGGTGGGGTAGCTGGTCCTCTTGTTGTGTCACTAAACAAATATTTAGTTATTAAAGCCATACACACAGAACTATTTCTCAACCAATGGTTTAAAAATAAAGTTAAAGAATTCTGTTTCTGAACACACAGTATTCACACTTTAAACTTAGCAGATGGGAGGGCCAGGCAGTGGTATCCAGAATTTAAGGCCGCCCAAATCAATATACCAAGAATGATGATGCTAGCCTGAGCTACATGAGATCCTGTATAAAACTGACAAACAAATAAACAAGAGAGAGAGAGAGAGAGAGAGAGAGAGAGAGAGAGAGAGAGAGAGAGAGAGAGAGAGATCCACTTCTAACACTGTGTGAAGTACTTCCTTCTCATTCCAACTGTAGTGGTCCATGTGTGTATATGTTCATATTAAATAAAACGGCAAAAGCTAGAGATTTAAGAAATCAAGCATATTTGAATCTGGCATAGCTGTCACCGAAGGAACTAGTTGATGAGGCCACGTGAACGACATGCACGAATTTGAACTCTTTTTCTATCTGAAAGTAAAGTCTATTGGAAGTCAGAGGAGAGAGTGAGTTGGGAGGATGGGCTGTGAGAAAGCAGTCCATGGTCTAGTGCTACCCAAACCTAAGAGAGTGCAAGCATCCATGCAACTTCCACATTTGCTTCACCCCCTAATAATAATGACGAGGAGAAGTGGTGAAGTGAAAATTTCCTGAGGCAGGTTTTCACTTCCGTTCCCGCGGTTCACGATGTGATTGTACCAGTGTTTATGTGCCTCATGAACGTTTATTCATGGGAACTTGAATTTGACAACAATTCTGTACTGAGTTATATTGAAGTGGTTTATTCCAGAGGGTCAGTATAACACTTTTCTGTTACCATTCATCAAAGAATAAGCATATGCTTCCAAAATCGCATTGCCCTCTTGCAAGAATATTACGTAGTTCTACGATTCACTTCCATTGTAAGAGGTTCTTAGGTCATCTACTTGTGTTAGTCAGGCCTTCCTATTACTGTCATGCAAGACCCGAGGAAAAATTTTAAGGGGGTGATAAGATATATTTTAGTTCACAATTTCAAAGGTTTTAGTTCCTCATGTCTGCAAGAGCATAGTAGAGCTGTTCAGTCTGTAATGGACAGGAAACAGAGGGAAGACAGGAATAAGAAAAGATAGGAACGAGGCCAAGGTAAGACATGCCATTTATGACCATGTTTCAGTTATCTCACTTCCACCTAAAAGTCACTTTCTTTCCAATGTTTCTCAAGAGTAAATTGAAAATTTCAACCCAACAATAGATTAGTGTTGGCTAGGTCAAAGTCCTCATCCTTAATCAGCACTGGAAAGACCTTCACAGTTAAACCAAAGGTATGCTTTGCAAATCAGATGGGCCTCTTTCAATCCAATCAAGTTAAATTCAGGATCAGCCACTACATACTCAAACATAAACCACATGAATTCTTACAGCATTCACTGTTTGGTATTAAAGCCACAACTCATGTCTACCCCTAAATATAGCTTCAGGTATCTAATGATTTTTCCCTCTCTTTTGAATTTTTGGAATTATCACAGAATTACAAATATATTAATTTGGGATGATAAATTTTTAGTAATTAAAAACATGTAGCCGGGCGGTGGTGGCACACGCCTTTAATCCCAGCACTCTGGAGGCAGAGCCAGGTGGATCTCTGTGAGTTCGAGGCCAGCCTGGGCTACCAAGTGAGTTCCAGGAAAAGGCGCAAAGCTACACAGAGAAACCCTGTCTCGAAAAAAAAAAAAAAAAGGAAAAAAAATCGAAAAAAAAAACCCATGTAAATTTTATTAAATACTTCAATGGACTAGTTTTTTAATACCCAAAGAGATATGACCTTTATTAAAGAAAAAAAACTTGAAGTGATGGAAAAGAATACACACTAGTATTCTTAATGGCCAACAATTTATTGCATATGATAAATAATAGCCTTGCTATTTTAGCAACTATTATTAATGATTTCTATCTATTAACTGTGTAATCTTCACAAGACCAAGATGCAGACACTGTCACTGTAGGAGTGAGACCAAAGGAGAAGCTTCTTAGATATGAACATAGTGCTGTTGGTTAGTTAAGCTAAGGCACACAGAAGTCCTTTATATATGGCTACATTGCTGGTTATGACTTTTCTGGTTAAAAAGCTTGAACCTTCAGCTATATTATTTCACATTTCTCTAACAGCAAACACAAGGGACAAAGACCCAACTTGCTAAGCAAAAAATTATAAATAACTAGCCTCGGCCTGGGAGGAGGGGACTGGACCTGCCTGGACTGAGTCTACCAGGTTGATCTCAGTCCTTGTGGGAGGCTTTGCCCTGGAGGAGGTGGGAATGGGGGGTGGGCTGAGGGGAAGGGGAGGGTGCGGGTGGGAGGAGAACAAGGGAATCCGTGACTGATATGTAGAACTGAATTGTATTGTAAAATTTAAAAAAAAAAATTTAAAAATAAATAAATAAATAAATAAATTTGACAAGAATGCATCTCACATTTAATTCAACCCTCTGAAGTAACAGAGATCAATAAAGAGGCAATCCATACACAGTGATTACAATGGTTAGCTGAAGGGTAACTTGGCAGCATCTCTGAGGAGTCCTCCCATCCTGTGCAGAGAGATACGTGTAAGGAAGTTCAACACAGAACTGCTCATAAGAATGAAAAATTGGAATTTGCCTAAATCCAAAAGGAAGGATTCTGGCTACAACAGTGTTTTCATATCATAGAGAAAAAGAATGTGCAGCTTTTAAAGTGTAGCACAGCAGTTAATGCTTTGACTGTCATAGAAACCTGTCCCTCATATAAGAGCAGAAATATGCTGTGTATATATAATTTTAAATTATTTCATTATATATATATATATATATATATATATATATATATATATATATATATATATATTAAAATTACATAGAATATCTCTAGAAGAACCTGCAAACTATTAGGAGGGATCAGGGCAAAAAGTTAAATTGGGAACCTGAGGGAAGATAGAATTGTGTCAGTTTCACTATTTTAATGTGCCTTCTATTCTAAAATTATTAAACAACCAGGTATATGTCTTTTTAAATGTTAAAATGCTATAATGGGTTGATCTGTTGCTTACTCTTGTTTTGTAAATATTAAAGCAGTACCTACAGTGACAGGCACACACTGCTCACTAAAGACGAATGTCTACTTGTGTGAGGGGGACCCAAATCAAAGCCATCCATCTCCTGCCGAGCGCTCATATTCAGAAAATAGAAAGTTGTATCTGGTATCTATTTTCACCCCACTTAACAATTGTGACAGAATTTCCCCCGGCAAACAAACTCTGATGGTATCAGTCTTACAAAGAGCTCCTCGGGGCTTTTCTTCTTGTTACTTGATGTGGCAATTTTACAAAACCACAGCCTAGTCTCAGGTTCTGAAATTGCTCTTGGCTTGCAGTGAGGGGGAGCTCAGGTGGTGTTTTCTTCCTTCTTCTCCTGGCTCTGTGCATTAACGGAGTGCTCTGCTCGCTTCCCTGGAGGACTGTGATAGACTTACCGACTCTTGGTCGGGAACTTAAATTGATTGACCACATGTCATCAGACTTTCAACCCATACCATGCTCTGCCATTCTTATCAGGAGAATTTAGTGCCCACATGAGGACACAAATGATAAAGTATTTACTATCCAAGCAAAAAGGATTTTTCTTCCATTCCCTTGCTTTTACCACTCTGAACTTCATGATTTGTACTCTGAATAAAGAAGTTTCTTTAAACAAAGACAGAGGACTAGAATATAGCCTACATGGAAGGATATATATATATATATATATATATATATATATATATATATATAATGTTTTTCTTCATGGAATAGACACATTGATAAAAAAGTTTTCGTAGAACATATACAGCTATACAGCAGATACTAAAATACTGGCAGTACTATATAATCAGTAGACAGAGCTTGAACTGAATCTGTGATCGTATAATAATAAAGCATAACTTTATACATAATTTATCTCCAAAAGCAGAATTTTGTAGAGTGAATGGGCTCTCAATTAATAATTATCACAAAATAGCAGGCATAAAATGGGACTTGCCCATGCGAAGCATAACCTAAAATGACACAGTCCTGAGGAGACCATAGCCTGGTGTAGTAATTTTGTATTTAGTTTTTAGTACAGAAAGAATAGGTGCAAACATGAGTCTCAAATCCTACTTTAGTGAATTGGCATTATAGTCATCATAAGATTGTGTGGCTATATAACACTAAGACAACATGTCTAAAGCCCTATTTGCTTTAAATACTCCCAATAACAGGTCATACACCGGATTCAACACAGAATCCGGAGACTGAAAGAAGGTGAGCATAGGTCTTCCAAGCCAATGAAATCTTGAAGCAGAAAAAAAGGGCCACAGTTGAAAAAGCATAACTTTGAGACACTGCTAATAAGAACAAAGAAGGTCAACAAGATCAAATGATTGAGTCATCAAATATATATGTACTATATATTTCTTGATGGCATATATATACACACATACACACACATCTTAATGCAAAACAGTGAACAGAACATTAAAGTACTATAAGCCTTAGAAGGAGAATATATATACTTATGTATTATATATATTGTAATTATAGTCATATGATGTACACTCATATATATGATTATACATAATATATATGAGAGAGATAGAGAATAGTTGGACATTTCAATGTATGGACATTTTAATACCTGCTATCTCCAATGTATAGATCACTAACACCTATAAAATTAATTAATAAAACATATAAGAGTTATACTATGTTATAGGTCAAATACGCAGTAACAGAATATTGCACCTAACAGCTGCAGAATACATATTCTTTTCATGAGTGCATGGGACTTTCTCTAGTCTGGAGAATGAGGCCAGAAACAAGTTCTGAAGTATTCGCTCCCCAAAAATAATAAAATTCTTTAGGCAATGAAACTAGGGAAAAGAAAGAAACGAAAGAGATACAAATAGAAAAGGAGGAAATCAAATAACCACTGTTGGCAAGTGATATGATTTTGCATCTAGAAAAAAGAACCCTAAAGATTCCATAGAAGACTCATACGTTATAGATAAATTCAATAAAACACAAGGGTACAAAATGTACTTAACAGAAAGTAGTGACATTTTGTACACCAATAATGAATTGTCCAAGAAATTAACCACGAAGTCAATCCCATTCACAAGAGCCACCAAAATAAAATAGCCAAAAATAACTAAGAAATTCAAAAATATACTCTATAATGAAAATTACAAAACAGCGAAGAAAGAAAGCAAAGAAAAAAATGTAACGATCTTGTGAGTTCATAGACTAGAAGAAATAAAATGGTTAAGATGCCCACACCATGCAAAGTGAACCCACTCAATGCCATTCACATCAAAATATCAGTGACACTCCTCATGAAACTAGAAGAGAAAAAAAATGTCCTAAAATTTGAATGAATCAAAAAATCAACCCATATAATCAGATCAATTTTAAGAAAAGGGAAGAAAGGAAGGGAGGGAGGAAGGGAAAAAGGAGAAAGTAAAGTCAAGTAAAGGACAGGACAGGACAGGACAGGAAAGGAAAGGAAAAGAAAAGAAAGGAAAGGAAAGAAAAGAAAAATGAAAAAAAAAGACCTCAAGGCTGTTTTCTTGGTCAGTAGCAAAACAGTGTGTCTTGGCATAAAACAGACATAAATTGTGTAAGTAGAATAGAGAAACCAGAAATAAAGCCTTTCATCTATAACCGACTGATTCTCAACAGAGTTGTGGAATCTATATTGGGTAAAGAACAGTCTCCTCCAAAACATGATTCTGGAAACTCTGGATCTCTAGATACAGTAGCCACTATCAATCACCCAGCCCTAAGTCACCTGGGAACAGATCAAGAACCATAACATTAAAAACAAAACCTGAGATCACTAGGGAGAAGCACAGTGGTGAAATTTCAAGATAGTGGGACAAGCAATCATATTTTGAACAGGACTCAAAAGCAGAAGGGACAGGAGCAAAACTCAACAAATGAAGTTATGTAAAACCAAATGGCATAGCACAGTGAAGGCAGTAATAACAGGGAAACCACGCCCCAGAGTGTGGGGAGGATTTGTTAACTGGCCCTCTCACAGAAGGTTAACATCCAGTGTCCATAAAGAGCTCAGCTGAGCAAAGAAACACACACTTGTAACACCCCGTACCCGATAAACAAGCTTATGTTACAAATCAAGAGTGGGAATTAAAAGAAAAATAAAACAATATAAATGTAACCCAGTTAAAACTGAAATACAAATGGTCAGTAAACATCAATAAAATGATAAAACATTAAATAACATTAGACGAACTCAAAAATACAAATCAGAACTACAATGAGATAATATTTTACTCTATCCAGGATGAATAATATACAAAAATAACAAGGACAACTTCAGAGTAGGAAAGTTTGTAGAAAGGAGTGATCTATATTGTTCAAGGGCAAATAAATTAGTACAGATGACATAAAAAATGAATGGAGGTTCTTAGAAAGCTAAACAGAGTACCACGTGATACTGCTCACCCAGTTCTGGGTATATATCTGAAAGAGTGAAGTCATTTTACACAAGAGACAAATGTCTCCTTGTGTTTAATGTTAATAATACCACAACGAAATATGGAATCAGTCTTGGTACCCATCATCAACAAGTGTATTTATAAGGAAGATGTGGTATATACATACAGTGAAGTATTATTCAGCCATTAAGAATAAAATTCTGACATTTGTAGTGAAATAAATGGAATATAGAATGCCACTCTAGATTGCATTGAGCTAGATAAGCCAGATATAAAAAGGAAAATGTTGCATGTTCTCTCACATGTAGAAGGAAAATACTACCAATACAACCAAACCTGCCTGTACCATAGAAAGTAATTATGCAGAATTGGGAAATATGCCAACAAGGGAGAGGCTTCAAGAGTGGAGGACAGACAGATAAAGGGTTTGTACCCTCTGCATTCAGGTATAGAAATGCCACAGTAGGTCCTGTTGTCATGCACCATCAATATATATTTATAAAATGTTGATATAGAGAAGATTTTAAAGATAAATGGTGAAGTAAAAACTTTTCTTAGTAATTGAATGTGAATCATATGTGAGTTTGGTGGGAATATAATGGAATACATACAATTATAAAAATGGAATCTTACCAAATAAGGTTGACTACTAAGCCTGTAAGACAAATTAAAAATTCGATCTGAAGTAATTCATTGTACTGATAAAGGGAAATAATCGAAGCTTTGTCTTTCCTTTCTTAAATTTGCTTTATTACCAAATAACCCAATAAAAGATAAATTTTAATTTTGCACAGCACAGTTGTTCCATCTTTAGTAGTGTTGGAACTTCTCCAGATGAATCAGAAAGAAATGAAATGTTGGAGGCATAAAAACAGAAAGAATTCTCTTCAGATATATAAGACTAATTTAGATTGTCCTGGCTATAATCTTGGGTTATAATATAGCTAGTAAGTCAAGTGATGTGGTTAGGAAGCATGCCAAATATAGTGGTTACTTTGGGGAGATGAAAAAGTTTGAGTTTGATACATAAGGGGGGGTTTGAGGAGAACAGTGACAAATTATGGCTTGTGATCTAGTTCTATGTTACAGGAATTATCTTTTTTTCCTTTTCTTTTTTAACAAAAGTGAAAAAATAGCCTATGTATTGGTCTTTCCCCTACAGATTCTGGTCTCATGGATGGCCCAGAGATTGAACTTTCATGAAACCTCCACAGGTCACTGTATATCTAATTTCATACCCTCTGTACCTAAAATATGTTGAAAAGTGATGCCTCTGAACTTTTTCAGCTTACAGGCTACATTAAATCAAAGCCTTTATGCCACATTAAGACATTCGTGTAGATGTTATATGCAGCCTGGTGAGAAGTTTGGCTTCCTCTATATGTTTCAGAGAAAAACTATTTTCACAGAAATGCCTCATTCTCCACTCAGTGCCAGGAATTTTTCAATTATTTCTATAATTGGCTGTTCTATGAAGCTATAGCCAAGTCCACTTCTTTTTTATAAATATTTTTAAACATTCCTGCTTTAAATAATACAATAATTATAATATTGATATATTCTACAACATACTTCAAACTATAAAACTTACTGAAATTTTTAAATTGTCTAATATAATTCTTTCTGAAATAAAATACCTCCAAACAATAACCAAAACAATAACTTTTCTATTTCTTCACATTTTTTTCAGAATTCTTTCCTCGCAAATATTTGTTCTTAATTAAAATTGTTTTCTCCTCAACCCAGTTTGAACTGTAAACTTCAATACTCTGTTGCCTGCATCTGTCAGCTTGTAGATTCTGTCAATGACCTGGGTGCCTTGATTCTCCTTTGTCTTGCTCATTCTAATTTATTGGCCTTCCTCTTGTTCATTTAGATCTTTCTCTAGAGGATGGTTTAAAATAATTGGCACCCAAATCAAAACTATCCCTTGCTTATTACAGTTTCTGATGTAAATGTCTCTGAGCACATGGGGGAGAGCCTGCATTTTGGCTTTGGATAAGCAGCTCTCATTTTAGACTCTTATAATACCTCATCGTTGGGGGGGGGGGCTCATCTATTTGTTTTCTTAATGCATGCAATCATTCCACACTGCTCTAATCACATCGTCAAAGAAGTGGTAGCTATTAGAAATGCTATAAAACTTAAGTAACTGGTTTAATAACCTGTTGTAAGTCAACCACTCCCTTCCATTAAAGATAATTGAGAGTTAATTCATTTGCCAACACTAATAAAACAAAACTCTTGCATACTAAAGCTACATTTTTCTTAATATAGTTATACAGTATTCTTACATCATTTCTCCTACATCTATGTCAAAAACTGTCCACTCTAGCATTTATTTATTTTCACTTTGGCATATCTCTAAAACCATCAAACAGTGACAAAATCAAGAGTTCTACCATAAGCAATTTAAGCCACAATCCAAAACCAAAGCATCCTAACTGCAGAGGCATGCTACATACTGGTGAATACTTACTTGCCATTGTGCAGAGACCAACCATGGAAGCCATGGTTTGTTTCAACTTTTTGTCATTGCTAAATTCTGTAGTGTTCCTGCTACCAGAACAGAGATGGAGCATAAATAATAAAGAAAGGCACCAAATTCATCTATATTTAAAAATGTGCTTTACAAAGGTTTACCCTTAAATCTTTTGAGGATAATAAAGTGTCAGGGACATAACTGCTCACCAAAGTTAAACATCTCAGTTGTAATGTGTGGCATGAATCTTAGAGGTCTTATTAATAATAATCAAACCTGAGGCCAGTTATTGGGGTGAATACTTAAAGATCAGAGAAGCAGAACAAGCCACAGCTACCTCACCTCACCAGTTCCTCAAATGATCCTGTTTCCTCAGACTGGAAGTTTCTGAGTCCTCATCCAGAATGAATCTCAGCTCAACTGTGCTGCTTGAAAGCCTGAATGCTTAACCAGCCAAATGCTTCTAGTTACCGGTCTTCATGCCTTATATACCTTTCTGCTTTCTGCCATCACTCCCTGGGATTAATGGCTCACTTTCTGGGATTAAAGGCGTGAGTCACCAAGCCTGGCTATTTCCGGTGTGGCCTTGAACTCACAGAGATCCAGAGGGATTTCTATCTCTGGAATGCTAGGATTAAATGTGAGTGCCACCATTTTCTAGCCTTTGTATCTAATGGCTGTTCTTTCTTGACACCAGATAAGTTCATTAGGGTGCACAATATTTTGGGGAACATAATACCAACACAGTAATGTATTGTCAGTTTTGAATATTAATGAGTTAATCACAGCTAATGTCAATTTGCAGAACATACTATCAAGACCACAGTAGTAGCTGTTATTTCATATGGGTTTGTCTTAATCTGCTGAGGTCTTTATTAAATGATATGACTGTAATTCATGATCATGGAAGTTCATAGCTCAAACAGATCTCGTCAAAACTTGTATTGTGTGTGGTATCGCTAAAACCACTGTCATGGATATGGAAATTGTCCAGTTACTATGTTTAAACTTTTTCAGACTTTCCTTTCTATAGAATCTGATTAAAAACTTAAAAACAACACCTAATTTTCTCATGTAAATAGAACATACCAAACATGATTTAACTTTTGCAAATGACTCATATTGAATTTAAATGGAAAAGTGGTTTTCAATTTGTCACTACTTTAGAAGAGATACAAGGCTTATAAATCATTTTCTTCTTATAAATTATTTTTGTCTTTAGTAAATTTTTCCCTGAAGATCTAAATTTGATGTTAGATATTTCATGCTCTCAAACTAACTTGGATTATTACAAAAATAAGAATTCCTTCATTCTACATTTGACATTCTGAATAAGAACCTTAGGTAGAAATGACAATGCATTTTAATTACTCTCAAATACATTTCATAACAATTTTAGTCTTGTTAAATCATTGCAAATTTATAAAAGCAGTATTTCTTAAAAAGAAGCAGAAACCATATGAATGTTATTTATGTAGAAGGTGAGTGTGAGCAAATAGTAGTCCCCTGAGGTTAAGAAAAGGTGTTTGTAGTGATGGATGTTCAGAAGCCAGGAGCCTCTTAACCAGAAGAGATGAGATCCATGTAGTGAAGATGTGATTCAAAATTTCAGACAGTCATTTGAATGCAAAAATGAGATGTCCCAGAAAGAAAAGATTACCTCTAAAAGGAGTATTTTAATAAAGAAAAGGCAAATTTAATAAATGTATTACACAATGACTTAGAATTTGATTACTATCATCATCTATGTTTAAGTGATAATATCTCCCAAGGAGGGTGCAGGGAAAATAAAACAAAATGAGAAGTTTTAACAAGTCAAAACTTTGATGTTCTGGAAAACATTATAAAATTCTATCTGTGGCTTTTTTATTTCTTTAGACAAGGAGTTGGAAGGAGAAATATGTTTATTGTTAGAAATATCCAAAATATACAAATGGGAGGTTCTTTGTGAGGAATTAACTGAAATCAATTATTCAACAAAAAGCTTGTCCATAATTAATGTTACAGCCCAGTGCTATTTAGCATCCAACCCTGATGCAAACAGTGCATTTGCAATGACACACACAAAACAAACTGGTGAAGGACGTTGATTCGTTTTCTCATATCACAAATATTCTTACTACCTCCCACTTCACACTTTCCCACTGATACTAAAATAAATTTATAAATATCTCGTGGATACAGCTAAATCCCAACAAATCATGGACCATTTTAAAAATATATATATATATATATATATATATATATATATATATATATATGTGTGTGTGTATGTCTGTGTATGTGCCTGTGCATATGACCAGTGTGTGCAGGTGCATGCAGAGACCAGAAGAGAGCAACAGAACCCCAGAGCTGGACTTAGAGGTTGTTGTGAGTTGATCATTGAGCTTTTTCACCAACTCCAAAAGGAATATTTTAAAGGAAAGGGGGTTATTTGATCCATACACGTGTCGATGGAAATTCATGTGCTTAAAGTCATTATAATTGAGTCCAACCAGCTACCTTTTAATCATATTGTATGATTCTTAGCATGGTAATGATATAATTTTCATAATTACAATGGGCTACAATTAAAAATGCATTGTTATGTTTAAAATATTTATGAAAGCCAATGTGCATCTTCTTCCAAAGAGCATCAGAAATCTCTGTTATACAAAAACAAAGCTTCTATACTCATTGAAGCAATTAATATTTTAAAGTCTGAGTTTAAAGATATTCTATAACCATAAAGGTACCATTAAATGTGCACCACTTGTTCAGATATTTGGCTATTTAGATATACAGTCACTGAGTCAAATAAGCCATGGTACCTGACTCATTTCCCCCACTGTATGAGACTTCACTCCATGGCCAAATCCACCTTCTGAGGCAAAAACTGACCCTCAGCTTAATCTTTTCATCAGTTCAAGGTTTCAGGTAAATTCTTCTTCCAGAGACTGCAGTGCTGAAGAGATTGAGCCACAGTTCTAAAGCACTCTTGAAGCCCATTTGTAAGAAGCCGTGTCTAATTTGTGACATACAGTCTGATTGCTGCTTACTCTAAGAGGTTCAGCTGACCCCCTTCTGTTCATGTGTATTAAAGCTAGGTTCCTACCGATTCCATGCCAACCCTTGCTGTGGGGTGGTCTGTATGTCAAATCTGTTGCTCTGATTGTTCAATAAATAAAACACTGATTGGCCACTGGCCAGGCAAGAAGTATATGTGGGACTAACAGAGAGGAGAATTGAGAGAAGAGAAAAGCAGAGGTAGTCACAGCCAGCTGCCACCAGGACAAGCAGCATGTGAAGATGCCGGTAAGCCACGAGCCACATGGCAAGGTATAGATCTATGGAAATGGATTAATTTAAGCTATAAGAACAGTTAGCAAGAAGCCTGCCATGGCCATACAGTTTGTAAGCAATATAAGTCTCTGTGTTTACTTGGTTGGGTCTGAGAGGCTGTGGGACTGGCGGGTGACAGAGATTTGTCCTGACTGTGGGCAAGGCAGAAAAACTCTAGCTACAGACTCCAATGGGCCAAGATTTAAAGTGAATGCAACCTGCCAATGCCTACCAGAATGTTAGTGGCACAGCTAAGTTCCTATTTCCTTTCTACTATTCATTGATCACATAACCTTGGATATGACACCTGTTGATACACCACTGAGGAACAGTTCTTGCAACTGGGCCTTCTTGAATTGCATGCTATCAGTCAATATGCACATGCATTGAGTTCCTCAAAACATTCCTTTAGCAACTAGCTCTCTTTTTTTTTTCTTGCCACAGTCCCACTTGACTCCAAAAAAATAGAAAAATTTGGACTCTATTTTTAGCATGGATCTAAATTACATATTTTACAAACTCTATAATAATATTTACTCTATTAAAAATCAACACAGTAATAAAAATTAGTTTTCAATAAACTATGTTAAGTAATGTAAATTGATAATTCAAAGTACTACATAAGAAGATACTGTGATCTGTCTTTCAGAAAGTTGGTAAATGGTCTATTAATTATCAAAAGTTTATCTTTTAAACAAATAGATAAATATTTAATAAACTTGTAAGTACAATACCATACTTACAAATCTAACTTTAATATTAATCTGCAAGAGGGATTTTGTAAACTACAATTATTACATCCTTTAATGATCTCCCTATAAAAATACAAAAATAAAACAGGTAAGAAAATAAATATGAAAAATAAATACAAAAATAAAAAAAGAATCTGTTTTGCTACATTGCAAATGATTTTCTGAACAATAATCATGTTCTATAGTTTCTTAATTTTCTTGTCCACTTGAAAATTACATTTTCAAGATTTCAGAACTATCTTGGGAAGAAAGAGGAATGCTAGTATAAAATGTCCTATAATTTATATTACACTACATATTTCCTTTTACTTGATTTCTTTTTCATCTTGTTTTGTTTGTTTCTTTGTTTGTTTTGAGACAGGATCTTACACTGTAGCCCAGGCTGTTCTCCAACTCATGACCCTCTGGACCCTTTGTCCTCAGACTCCCAAGTGCTGGACAATAGGTATATGCTACTGTAGCCAGCCTTAAAAACTAACATATTTCATCAATTTAGTGACAGTTGAGGAGTATCACTCAGATGGATGGAAGTTATGTAGATGTGCAGTATCTGAAAACATTGCAGACTGCATTCAGTTGTGTTTTAGATGAATTCTCAAGGTCACAGGACAGGAAGCTCCTCTTAATTCCACACACAATAAATCATCAATTAAAAGGTTAAATCAAGTAAGACTTGTCCTGAAAATGTTGACCTGAGCAAATGAATCTGTATTTGTTTGAATGGACAGTTAGCTGTAGCAAAAGTATTGAAAACACTGATAACTTTTGCTTTTGTATAACATCACCCTTAATTCGGGACCCATAACTAGGATAAATATAACAATCTACAACAGTAATCAGAACTGCAAGGTGAAGAAAGGCCTCTTCTAAAAACTGAGAATGCAAGAGCATCTGAGAATGCAAGAGCACTCACAGTTTTTTGTTTGTTTGTTTGTTTTTTACAGCAAGAAACAAGAGAAATTTCTAAAAGCCATATGTTTGGTTCAAAAAGAACATGGAAGCACTATACAAAATACTAAAGATGTTTCCATAAAATAGTATCAGAGAGAAAAGCTACAAGAAATTTAAAATAAAGATAGAAAATACTGCTGTATAAAATAAGAAAGACAGCAATATTATCATGAAATGATTATCAAAATTTGTGCTGCAGCCGGAGAAGAGGTAATAGTATAAACACTCAAACATCTATGATTAAAAATAGCTGAGAGACAGGTTTGGTGACATCTGGGTTGAGTGGCATTTGGAGAGGCTGAGGGAAGAAAATCAAGAGTCTGAAGCCAGTTTGGGCTCTATAACCAACCGTGAACAAATAAACAAGAGATCGCCTTGAGAACAGACAAGACAAATGAAGAGAAAGAGAACAAATGTTTAATATCAATTATAAATAGAAGAAGAAATTGGTCTATGGATTGTCATTGTGCCCAAAGTTGTCACATACTAATGGCTTCCCCTGTAGCATGAACCTTAAAATGTCTTATTCATAACAACAAACCCAGAGCCAGGTATTGGGGTGAACGCTGAAAGATCAGAGAAGCAGAACAAGTCACAGCCAACTTCACCTCGTCAATTCCTTAGCTGATCTCGTTTCCTCAAACTGAAACCTTCTGAGTCCTCACCTGAAAGGATCTCAGCTGAACTGCTGCTCCAAAGCCTAAAAGATTAAAAAAGCCTCTAGTTGCTGGTCCTCGCGCCTTATATACTTTTCTCCTTCCTACCATCACATCCTGGGATTAAAGGCGTGTGTCACCATGCCTGGCTATTCCCAGTGTGGCCTTGAACTCACAGGGATCCAGGCAGATCTCTGCCTCCTGAATGCTAGGATTAACAGCGGGTGCTACCACTGCCTAAACCTATGCAATATAGTGGCTGTTCTGTTCTCTGAACCCCAGATAAATTTATTGGGGTGAAGAATATGTCAACCACATTCCCCTGCTTCCTTTCATTCCTCTTTCTTTCTGCTCACCCTCTCTCTCTTCCTTCTTCCCTGTCTTCATTTCCCTTCTGACTGACTGGTTGATTACAACATCTGGCAACCTTACTTGTACCAAAAAGCAAAATCACGAGGGGAAATACAAGAACCAGGACATATTAAAAACAGACCCCCTAAGATGGAAACATTAACTTCATGAAATGGGAAAAACTGTAGTATCACTTTTTGTCTTTCAATTGATGAATGGAGGATAATGTTGATAAGGTTTGAAGGAAAAAAAAATAGCTCTCCAACAATTTGCTGCTGAGAATATATGCTAGTGTTGATCTTTGATAGTACAGTTCAGTGAAAGGAAACAAAATCAAATGCACTCACACACCTTCCAGGCTTCTATTCACAATTACAAATTGAATAAGCATATTCACTGCAGTATTGTATAAAATTATAATGTGTTGGGCTGAAATAAATGGGACAATTCTTGAATAAAACAGTATGTATACCTACAAAATATGAAGTTGATTTTTGAATTGACATGAAATTACTCACAATTTCTATATATTCCATGAAGAAAACAAAGATAAAATAGTTTGATAGCATAAATAAGACAGTAATATGTGCATGTATCTGATTACATAAAACAATATTTAATTTGAATATATTTTAAACAGATTCTTCCCTCCCCCCAAGTCCTTCTAAGATTCTCTCCCCACACTGCTCACCCAGTTTAAGTTCTTTCTCAAAAACAAACAAACAAAACCTGAATAGAACAACAAAATGCCACAAAACCAAGAAAATAAGATAAAACAATATCAAAACAGGAAAAAAAACTATAACCAAATAAAAGCAAAAAAAAAAACCTCCTATGGAATTCGTCAACTATCTAAGTTTCATATACTTATGAAGATGCTATCTCCTGAAAATAAATACTTTATATCAACAGGGGTAGAGTATGGAGGTCAAAGTGGAAAATAAAGGGAATAAATGAATTTAAATACACTGTCAATGAATAACTAAATCAAGGCACAAGGAGACAATCATAATAAATAAGTTCAAAAGAACAATCTTGACAATTCTCTATAATACAAAAATAGGAGAAATCTATGAAAACAGCATATCCTACTTGATAAGGTTATTAAAAGTATGTGGATTTACAGTTCTAAGACTATTCTATTCTAGCCCTGAGAAAAACATATAAATGTGTAGTACATATTGGGAGCCAGGGTTATCATGATTGTACAAAAGAGTTATAAATCAGGAAAGGAGAAAGACCCCAATGTACTGTGTAGTGTTGGTCACGTGTCAGAAGAATCAGTATGAAATCAGTTTTATATTTAGTTGCAACAACCACACACATGCACACAAATTCCATGCTGAATACAGGGAGAAAATTCTTCAATTAGAAGAATAATGTGTTCCATAAAATCAGTGAATCAAACAAAAGAACATGGATGATACAGAAATGAAACATTGTGCAAGGATAAAGACCTTCCCAGCACAGAGGGAAAATGAGAACTGGGTACAAGGTATGTCACCAGCCATTTAAATAGAAAAAGAAGGGTATGAAGGTCGAGGAAAAATGTCACTAAAGGAAAAACTGGAAAGTGTTGAATATTGTCTGGCATGTGGTCCATATCAATTGGAGGTTAACAACTCTGGAAAAGAAATATGGGTAAATTGTAAGTATAGGGGGAAGAAGCATATGAAAACAGAGTCTTTCTTAATTCTAATAAAACAAAAGTTACTCCAGAAAAATGTGCAATAAGAATTTTACAACATGCTTTTCACTAGCACACTGGATGCAAGATGATCACTGAATACTTCTTTTAAAGACATAGAAGAAACTGCAAGCCTACATGTTTTCAAATAGGGAAATACAAATACTTCCACCTACGTGTAGTCTCAGAACATTGGCTTCATAAAAATTCATAAGGAAGCCATTTTATATGAATCATTAGATAATAAGGAAACAGTTCCAAAAGTTATGAGATAAAAATAAGCAACAGTTATCAATAAACATTGATTTCTAAATCAAAGTTAATTTTCATAAAAAAAATGAACACTAACTTATGCCAAGAGAACAAAGTTTAATCTCTTCAACAAAAAACAGGAACAGATTTCAAAATACAAGAAAAGGGAAGTACATAGAAACTTCATAAAATTCAGCTATTAAATTTGAATCTCAGACAATGTAAAATAATATTGATGTATATTATATTATTTCCAAAATACACCTGACACAAGATCACAGAATTAAAACTAAAGATGTTCAAAACAAAGAATAGACAAAGGTGAACTGAAGTGTTATAATACCAAGACAGTAATCTTAATGTCAAAAAAAAAAAACCTCAAAATTCTTCATGAACCAAAAGAGGGTGTTTCATGTGTTTATGAGGAAAAACAGGTAAGAAACATGAATGCACAGTCACATTATACCTAGGAACTAAGTCTCAAAATATATCACAGAAAAGATAGAGTAAGAGTAGGATCATAAAAATTACAAGTAAAGTATGACAAACTATGGACTAAGGGCCAACTCCTGTCTGCCTTGTATTTTGTGAATAAAGCTTTATTAGCACACACTCAATATAGTCTGTTCACATGCTGATTGTGAATGCCGCAGCTCCATACATACAGATTAGGTTCCACTGAGACTACTGACTCATAGTCATCAAAATGTGTGAAAGTAAGGGGAAACTCTAAATTGATTTTGATGATGGGTACACACCTACAATATATAGAAATCCACAGAACTGCAGCTTTCCAGTAACTGAATTGTGTATCAGAATTCATGTCACCAAAGCTTTTAGAAAGTTAATGTCTGCTTCTCGACAAAATATAATGCCAGTCTCTAATATAAACTACACTAATATCAAGTTTCATGTTTTAAATATTTATAGAACTTGTTTTCCTACAGTCCATTTGTGTTTCTTTGTGGATATGTTTTTAATTTATAATTCCTTGATTGTCGTTTTGCTGTTGCTATTAAAATGATAGCATTTGTTAACAAAAAGTTACGTTTTGTCTACAGTCTCAAGTGTGTTGGGTCAAAATGATTCCCAGCATTAATTTTCTTTTTTTTTAACATTTATTCCTGTAAATTTTTGTATTTTTTTCAATATAGGCATTGTTCAATTATGTCTTCTCTCTGCTTGATTGATATTTCTAGAATTTGCTATGTATTTTTAATCCTTTTACATTTTTTATTGTTATTGCCACCTATTCTGTTTCTATTTGGTTTATACCTGCTGTGGTTTTATGATGTATATGCATTTACTTTCTTAGTATGATTCTACTGTCTTTTTTTTTTCATTTACAAAATTCTGAGTCATATCCTAGGAGTATTAACTTTTCCTTTTTAAAAAAAAATGTACTATCATTGATGTCTCCTCCACGATAACAGGTTTTACAGAGCAAGATGGGAAGAAATAAAATACCACTTCAATCTTGTACTTACCTGGGTGGAGCAATTTTGCATTTTATAGCAAAGAATTTAATGCTCTAGAGCATTAGAACATCAGATATCCTTAAAACACACAAAAAGAAGACAGAATAAATTTACACTCTGTACTCACGTTTGTGTCCTCAATTTTTCATTAGGGTATTCTCCAGATTTCTCAGAGTGCTTCTCAAGGATAGGTTCCTAAAACAAAATATTAAATAAAAAAATAGAAATAACTACTTATAATTTAGTCAATAAAGTACTTTTCCCAAAGGGATAAGGACATGCAGGCTGATGCTCAGGGCCCATGTAAAAGCCTGGCATGCTAGTACATACACTAGAGCCACACACACACTAGAGCTGCACGCACACACACTAGAGCTGTGCACACACACACACACACACACACACACACACACACACACGAGCCACACACACACACACACTGGAGCTGCACACACACACTAGAGCCTCATATACACACTAGAGCCGCACACACACACTAGAGCCTCATATACACACTAGAGCCGCGCACACACGCTAGAGCTGTACACACACACTAGAGTTGCACACACACACTAGAGCTGCACTTACACTAGAGCTGCACACACACACACACACACTAGAGCTGTACTTACACTAGAGTTGTACACACATGCACTCCAGCTGCACACACACACTAGAGCTGCACTTACACTACAGCCACACACACACTAGAGCCACACACACACACACTCTAGAGTTGCACACACACACTAGAGCTGCACACACACACACACACACACACACACACACACACACACACACACACTAGAGCTGCACATTGGAACAACACAGACACCAGAAATAGAATAAGAAATAGAGAAGCACAGAACACAAGATTATGATTGCGTGTGTGTGTGTGTGTGTGTGTGTGTGTGTGTGTGTGTGTGTGTGTGTATTTGTGGGATCTAGGAATAGAAAAAGCAAAAGAACTGGTTAATGTTTCAACAAACTATCACATTTCAACAACCTGTAACATTTCAACAAACCACTTTGCAATCTTTCTTGTAAATTTGAATGTCATCAAGCTTATCACGGGACCCTGATCACTAGAAAAGTCATGCATGGAAGTGGAAGCATTATTACCAACCTGCTGATCAATGACTATTGGGGAAAGGATTCTAAAATTACTACATCATTCCCCCTTCCCTTTCCTTCCTCCAAATCCTCCCACAAACACTGCATTTTTTTAAGTTCATGGTCTCTTTTTTTTTAAATAAATTACTGTTCCATGCATATTAGTATATGGATGTAGATGTACATTCTTAAATATAAGCTGCTTCATCTGTATATTATTACCAGGATCACGTTATCAAGACTGACTATTTGGCATTGGAAAACCAGTAGGTATGGAAGGCTAATTCCCCTGATCCCCGCATGCCTAGCTGCCTGTAGTTCTTTGTATAAGGTTAAGACCTCACAGGTTTTCCCCTTTCTACCTAGATGTGTCTACTGCTATTGTCCTTGCCAGCTCATGTTTAAATAGTCATGTCGGTGACACCTTACATATGTAGCTTCTGACATTACTAAGAGACACAGTCTCACAAGAACCCCTGATCCTTTGGTTCACACAGTCTTTCTGCTCTCTTTTTGGCAATGAACCCTGAGCCTTCAGTGTGGAAGTGTTTTCTAAATGTGTCCACTGGGACAGGGAGATGACTCTGGATTTTGATTGGTTGTACTTTTCTGTAAATGGTCTCCATCTGTTGCAAAGTTTGCTTGATAAAGAAGTTTACTTGATAAGGTAAAAACTACATTTATCTGTGTGAGCCAGAACAAATATTTAGAGTGTAGTTAGAAATTTTGCCCATTCAACCTTTAGAGCAGGGAAAGAGGAATAAACACCACATCTAGACTATCAGGACTGAAATAATGATGGCATTTGTTAGTAGCTGTGCTACCTTAAGTGAGTCACTACAATCCCCAAATACTCCTTTTTAAAAAGGGAATCTTTCTAAGTTGCCACTTCCTGTGTGCTTAAGAAATTATTGAATTTTTTTTTTTTTTTTTTTTTTTTTGGTTTTTTCGAGACAGGGTTTCTCTTGTGTAGCTTTGGCCTTTCCTGGAACTCACTTGGTAGACCAGGCTGGCCTCGAACTCACTGAGATCCGCCTGCCTCTGCCTCCCGAGTGCTGGGATTAAAGGCGTGTGCCACCACTGCCCGGCTGAATTTTTCATATAATCTTTGAGTATTTGGAAGAGACCACCAGTCAATATTCATTCACTATGCCTTTCTTATCCATCCATACCAATCCAGATAAATTTCCACATAGTAGTCTCAAGGCACAGTGATTCACTTTGCTTAGAGTTTCCCAAGTGAGGTTATAAATGTTATAGAATTGCGCCACCATCTTCTGCCTAAATCTGACTAATGTGGATTAAAGTTATCCACAGAGGAAACTACTTTTCACATGTGGTTTACTATTCAGTTTAAATTCATAATGTCATCTAAAACAAAATACAGTTGGCAAAATAGCCTTCTTAATTTCTGGTGTTTATCAGCCATGTTTGATTAAGAGTTACATGTTGAATTATCACACAAAGTTTCCATGAATAAATTCTAAGCTGAGACTATTATTTTCTTTCTCATGGGAGTCAGACATAGTAATGAAGAACCAATGATCCGGCAAGCAGTCAGAATTAATCTTATCACTATCATCATCCCAAAAATAATGTCACCAGTTTCTGATCCTGAACATGAGGGGGCAGCTTCATTAGCTGGCCTTCCTATGGCAGAGGTGTTGAACAATTCCTTAGATCTGCCACATGACAAGACAACATTCTTGGGAAACTCTTCAACTTCTACAACCAAAAGCTCCCCTAGTGTTTCTATAATTTCATTCTGTTTCTGTTTGCCTCTTTTGTATAAAGCACTGTTTCTCAACCTGTGGGTTGTAGCCTCTTTGGGGGTGGCATACCAGATATTTGTGTGACAAATTGAAAAGGGGTAAGTTGTGCTTACTAGTTTTATGGCAACTTGACACAGGTAGTCATCAGTGATGAGGGAACATCACTTTAAAAAAAAAGAGAAAGAATTGAATCCTATATTATCCTTGCAGGGATCATTTGGGAGAGAATGAAAGTATTTGACATTTGCTATTTGCTTTATTTTTTAAGAGTATATGTAAGTAGTTCTGTGTATGATTCCCCTTGAAGGTTGCTTGATTGAGGGTTAATCCATGAAAACTCCAAATAAATGGTCAGTCACTCTAAAAGAGAGAGAAAGAGAATTCTGGATGAATTTTATTCTTCTTGTGGTTTCCAGGCTAAATTCTGTTTTGGTTGAAATAGCCAATTTTACCTTTATCATTTATTGCGGAATGGTGTATATTTTTATAGGAATTTTAAAATGTCACTATTTCATATTCTATATCCACATTTATACCTTTATTTTTGATTTTTAGAATTTATTTTGTATTTATTCTTTGAGACGAGTATTTGAAGTATTTTGATCATGTTAACCGTCACCGTCCCCTCCTCAACTATTTCGAAGTGCCACCCCATCCAGTCTCCCTCTCAACATCCTCTGAACCTAATTAGTCCTCTCAGTAGGTGCCTACTTATAGGACCATACACTGGAGCTTAGGCAACCTACTATGTGCTACATTTCTGAAGAAAACTGACTAAGCCTCCTACCAAGAGTCATCAAATGTCAATAGTTCCTCATTTAGGGGTCATGGTTGGTCAATGCTTGCTGGAACTTTGACTGGATTGATCTTGTATAGGTTTTATACAAGATTCACTTCTTTTCTGAGCTGACATTCTCAATTTTTCTGTGACTGTATCACTTAACAAATGTGTTCAAGTTATCTTAAAATATAGCTTAAGGTAAAGTAAAATAGAAATTTAATAGAATATGTAGATGAAGGTTTCTGGTAGGGCAAGACTTCCTTATATATTGTCTTTTTAATATTTTTCAATCTAAGAAAAATTAAGAAATTCATTAAGACTATTGTGTATAAATAGATGTTCCCAGATTTAGAGAGAGAGAGAGAGAGAGAGAGAGAGAGAGAGAGAGAGAGAGAGAGAGAGAGAGAGAGATGCCCATGTCAAAGAATCTGTAAAGATGATTGACTTTTACTTCATTTTCATTCTGGAGAATTGAAAATCTGCAAAGAAAGTCAAATAACCTTGGGCTACTTTCCCCAAAAATAGCATTAATTGTTCACCTTTGTGTGACCTAATTTCTTTGTGACTATTCGGTAAAACCTTTTAGAACATAGCAACTTCAAAGAACACTAGCTTCCACCAAACCAAAAGCTAAAATTGTCATCAAATCCTATCTGAAACCTAAAACAGATTTCTCTATTTGTAGCCTGCCAACCTGATGTTCTCAACAATATAAAAATCATGTCTTGACTTAAGACTTTAATTTATTCTTTAAATATAAAACGATGTCATGAAAACCATTTCCACATTGGAGCATGTAATTTGGGACAACATAAACCCATGTTCCTGGGCATGATCATTCCATTTTAACTCAACAATAAACTCTCTCTCGTCAGTAAGATGGAACATGCCTACAATGGCATTCATGCATACACACACACACACACACACACACACAGACACACACACACAGACACACACACACATACACACACACACACATTCCACCACCACAACAAAAATAATTATTTCTTTAAATAATAAATTATTTCTACCTTTTATGAAGTGAGAATTGTATTTTGAGTAATGGAATGCATTCACTATCTATTGAAATTTGGGAGATAATTGGTTTTACTTAATAAGACAATTAGAAAAACATTTCCATCATGAAAACAAAACCTTCAATAAAAATAAATATTATAAACAAATATTTCTAAAACCTAGCAAATGCTACATTTTCTAAATTATTATTTAGAAGTATCTAAATGGAAGAAGACAAAATATGAAGTATATGCCTGCCAAGAAATTAATGTTTTTTAATATTTTTTATAACTATAATGTATCTATGATATATTACAATCCAGCCTTTAGTAAAGATATTGACTTTGGTTCATAAGAATGGTGACATCGTTTTGTTAAATTTCTTCCTTGACAATTGAATACATGTATGTAAGTTATTCTGTTGATTATTCTCTCTTCTCTCACCCCTGCATCTCTCAGTCTCTTCCACCTTTCTACAAGTTCCTTTCCTGTAGTCAATTTTTTCATTGCATTTGACAATTCTTTATATTTAACAAAAGCAATCTGCCTGACCATGAGTTTAGAATCGTCCTTGGAGATGGGTGGACTTAATAGGGGGTATACAACTGAAAACACTTTCTGACCTTCCCAAGAATCTCTCAGTAGCCTATGGTTCAGCAGGGAAGGGTATGGCTCTTTGGATGCCTGCTCTACCCACAATTGACTGATGTCAGTACCAATCTTGTGCAGGGCCAGCACAGGCAGCCACATCTGCTGTGTGTTCATTCCTTCAATGGCTGTATAATGGCCAGAAGACAACATTATGTAGCCCTTTTCCATACCTTCCACCTTTGACAGCCTGTCCACTCTGATTTCTGCAATCTTTCCTGACTCTTATAATGTGTGGTATCATTCTCTTACTTAGTACATGATCATCACTTATTCTCAGCATCTTGAGCAGAAGTGGTTGTTTGTGTCCACAGCTATTCACTGCAAAGAGAAATATTCCTAATTAGAGTTGAGATAGAACTTATGTATGAGTATAAGTATAAATACTTAGAAGGAAATTTAGTGCTATGTCAATTGAGCTAAACAATAATTTGAATTCCCACTAGTTCCTAAGACCTCCTTAGACATGTTTGTTGATTTTTGCTTATATGGGTTTATAGTACCAGGCATAGAAATGCTTTTGGAGAAATTGTCAAATTGATTCAGATCTGTTTGTTAACCTCATAAGAGAGACAATTTTGTACTCATGGACAAAGAGTTCACACCTTGTAAAGACCATTCATACTTTTTTTTTCCTCCTATGGAAGCCTGAATAGCAGCTTTTGGCACTATGGAAGCTATTCTACATGGTAGAATTTCCCAACTCAATTCCAGCTTGATCTCTCTATTATATCTTCTAACCAGTGCGCGTGTGTGTTTGTGTGTGTGTGTGTGTGTGTGTGTGTGTGTGTGTGTGTGTGTGTGTGTTATCTTCATCCATAAGGTCTTCTCAACTAGTTCTGATGAGCTAAGAAATAAATGACAAGAGTATAGTGATATTTTATTTGTGCTGAAATGTAGTTTTATTGGTATGTTAATAAATAAAGTTGCCTGGGGATCAGAGCTAAGAGCAAGCCATTTAACAGAAGTCTGGCAGTGGTGGCACACACCCTTAATCTGATCACATGGCAGGCAGAATCTCTGTGTGTTCAAGGACACAGTCAAGAGGTGACCCAAACCTTTAATCTCAGTACAAACCATAGAGACCTGGAGGTCTGTATAGACAGGCAGTGACTAGGAAGTCATGTGGTTGGGTTTAGAACCAATGAGAAGGCAGAACAGAAAGGCAATAAAAAGGCAGGACACAGGAAGGATCTCTCTCTCTCTCTCTCTCTCTCTCTCTCTCTCTCTCTCTCTCTCTCTCTCTCAGGGGAAGGATGGCAGCAAGTGGTAAGATAAGGTGGTCTTAGCTCTTGGCTACTGGTCTTATCTCTGGGCTTTTAACTCTTATTTTGGCTCTGTTTCCTATTTAATAAGACCGTTTAGAATTTCCTCTACACAAGAACTTGTATTCTTTTAAGGACCTCTGGGGCTTTCCTGATCAACAATCTGGCACTAGATTTTTGTTTATTAACCTACATTCTTCAGGGACAATAAGCTTGGCAGGGACAATGCTTGGCATGACCCAGAATGACTAGAGATCACTCCTTCCTGATTCTACATAGCCTTCCTGATCTCATATCATAGTTCAGATAAATACTACACTATGTATCAATAGATATCAATACAGTAAGACTTTTATCACTCACTAATCCTGTAGCAACCTCAATTTCCATTTCTCTGTATTTACAGGTATCCCTATGAGTCCTTAGAATTGAGTGTGTGTTCATAGGTGTGCATGTATGCATTTGAAAGAGGCATAAGTAGCCAAGAAAAGATTTCAAGTTCTCTTAACTGAATTGGATTTTTCACAACAGTTATTGAGAATAAGGAAATCTAATTTAGACCAAAGAAAAGGAAAAATAATTGTGTGTGAACAACCCTAAATCGAAATCTAGAAGAGGTGTGAGACTGAGAACTTTGGGGTTTATTGTTTTGGTTGCTTTTAATGTGTCATGAACGTAGATTGATAATTGATAACGTAGGTTATCAATTGCTGCAGAATGAATTATCTCAAACTTAAAAGCTTAGAACATCACTCATTATCTGCCTCACAGGCTCTGTCAGCAGTACTCCAGCAGATTGACAGGATTTCCTGGCCAGTATCTCACAACAGTGAAGACTGGGCCTTCCCCTGAAGTTCAGGATCTGTTTTAAAGCTTACAAGGCAGTTCCTGGAGAGTCTTATGTGGACAGAAGGTGCCATTAATTGAAGTAAAAGTCAAGCAGATTTAAGATTGCAGAGTGCAATCCATTAGAAAAAGACAGAGGAGTGGTCAAGGATGCCATCGAGACATGTGAATCTTTGCAACTTGGATCAGAAGGAAGGACTTTACCTAAACTCAGAACAAAATAGGCTTTCACTGAAGATGGAACATGCATTGTCACACTTCTTTTTTTTTGCTATTGATAGCATCAGAGTAGAGTTATACATCTCTAAATATCACTTTAATGTTTTGTTTATATGTAATATGATAGGAAACTATCCAGTGAAAGAAGCCAGAGTTACTTGGGCTAATCATGATAACTATGACTCAGAATGGTTATGGGATTAATGCATTTCCTTTCAACCATGAAACACGTTGAGCCTATTTATTCAAAGCCAACAGGAAAGCCTCTGATTTCTAGAATGCATGAATTAGCTAATCTATTTAAGGTAATTCTTAATTAGTAATTGATAAAGAAGGGCATAGCACATTGTGTGTGGTGCCATCCCTGGACCAGTGGTCCTGGGTTCTATAACAAAGCAGGCTGAGCAAGCCATGGGGAGCAAGCCAGTAAGCAGCATCCTTCCATGGCCTCTGTACCAGCTCCTGCCTTTAGGATCTTGCCTTGTTTGAGTTCCTTTCCTGATTGCTTTCAGTGATAAACAGTGATGTGGGGGCATAAGCCAAACAAATCCTTTTGTCTCCAAGTTGCTTTGGTCACACTGTTTCATTAGAGCCATCGTGACCCTAACATGGACACCTCTATAAGGGAAAAGGACATAAAGTCTGTATTGTGGAAAACATAACCTTGGGACACTCGTAGAGTTCTATCAGGCAAAAGTCAAGTGAGTGTAGAAGGTCAGGAGATCATTCCCTAGAGATCTGGAAAAAGACACTTATACCAAACCTAAAAAATGAGTAAATTACTTGCATTATGTAACTTTACACTGTGACTTAAAAAAGAAGTCTGAGATATAGATTAAAAAATTATGCCAGGCGGTGGTGGCATACGCCTTTAATCCCAGCACTGGGGAGGCAGAGCCAGGCGGATCTCTGTGAGTTCGAGGCCAGCCTGGGCTACCAAGTGAGCTCCAGGAAAGGCGCAAAGCTACGCAGAGAAACCCTGTTTCGAAAAACCAAAAACAAACAAAAAAAATTATTTAGATTAAAGATTATAAAGATTAAATTATCTCATGATTTTGGAAATTCCATTCCATGACCAAATAGTCTCACTAGTTGGGAGTCTGTTGTCAACTGCTATGGCATAGCAATAAGCATGTGGTAGGAAAAAATAACTCAGAACCTGGGAACAGAAGGCAGAAGAGGAGGGGACTAGGATCCCATAGTCCTTTGAGGGCACAGGCACAATGAACTAAATATTTCCTAGACTCCACCCCTTAGAGTTTTCACTACCTCCCAGTAGAGAATCTCTTAGGAACAAGGAACTGAATGGGCTTTAATGGAATATACTCGAGATCTAAATCAAAGTAGCTTTGATGCCTGTGGCCACAAAACAAAATACCTCCCAGCCCAGGAGGCAGAGTCCCATCAGGGGTGGGGTACATGGCAGTGTGGCACTACCTTCATTAGAAACACCAACAGGCCTGTTGTTTTTCTGGCTCTTCAAAGTTAGCCAAGAGGGAAAGCATGAATGAATCTAATGTAAAGCCCATGTGAAATACTGTGCACAAAAGCTAGGCGTTTGGCAGAGAGCTTTTGCAGGTGATTGATAGAGAACCCATGTATGTTTTGAACATTGTAACACATGGGAGACAACATATATTTGCCTTTATTTTTATGTTTACTTGGTTATATCTTCCCAGCCAATATAATTTGGAAGATTCTGTGTTCTAGGGAAGATAAAGTAACTCAGACCCTAAGAATTACAGTTAAGTATCCCCTTTTTAGAGGGGATTGTTTAGTAAATATCCTCCTGGCATCAACTTTGAGGAAAAAGTGGTCTTTGCACCTAAAGCCCCACCAGATTTTGTATTAAGTTGCTCTATGCCTTCTTGCCCCTAAGGCTACATTCACTTTAGAGCTGTTGTATGGCTTAATGTAGATCATTATTACTTCCAACATACTTGTAAGTTACAAGGAAAAGTAAAATAGCATTCTAAAATGCAATTATTTTAGAGAGCCTAAGTCCATCCTCCTACCATATTACTATGGTAATATTTTTTTTTTTAGAAACACCCATCCTTGGAATATACAAGATGGAGAAGGTGTGTTTGCCAAAATAATATCAGGCAAAAACCAGAACCTGATAGGAGCAGAACATTGATGTCATCAGTAAAAATTACACGTAAGTTGTTATTTTAAAGGAAACAAAAGTTGTAAGACAACTGCTAACTGTTCCCCTTTTCTTATGCTAGAAGCTAAACAGTCTTCTCCCTTACAGTGACTGTCAGAATCACATGAATTCTGGCAGCTTGAAATTGCTTTTGTGGGGAGATATAATAACAAGATAATAAGATATTTTTAAATAAGAGCCTGTATCATCTCAATACATAAGAACCCACTTCCTAATAGGAGGATTATGTTCCTGTCCTCCCCAGTCACCTTGCTTATGATATACACTGAAACCCATTTCTAGAAACTGTCATCATCCCTATGTTTGATTTTATAATTTTCAAAATTCTATAAATATGCTAAGTATTTACATCTACAGAGTGCCCAATTGAACAAGTTAAGAGAACAAGAAAAAAGTTTTGCTTTGTTGGTAAGAAATGTAAAACCAACAGATCATGTCAAAGCTGCATACATGTTACCTGACTTCATGTGCTTATATTTAAAAAGGAAATACAATTAGTTTAAAGGGAGCTGGAAGATATGCAAGAAAATAAGGTCATCCCTACTTCTCATGAGAAAGATACTCTATATATTGCTTTCTATAGGACATGAATGGCTGATCATCTTAAAATCCAAGGCATCTCCTGGACCAATCCACATACTGGCCACTGAGGAAACATTCTGTGGTAAGAAAGTAGTCATAACAATTGGCTGATTTTTGGTCTTTACTTGTAGATAGTAGTTTTACCAATTGGCAAAGATTTATGTCAAACATTTTGAGAAGGTATTTGAAGGTTCTTTCTTCCCATCATGCTGCATATTATATAAAGCCACATCTAACACTCTATTACTCCCGGCCTCATCATGGCTGGCAGTAGTCACAAAGCTATAGTTTTCCAAGTAAATTTCTTTTGGGAAAGTTTAAAAAATAACTCAGAATTGTTTTCTTTTTCTTTCTTTCTTTCTTTCTTTCTTTCTTTCTTTCTTTTTTTGGTTTTTGTTTTGTTTTGTTTTGTTTTGTTTTTGTTTGTTTGTTTTTTCAAGACAGAGTTTCTCCATGTAGTTTTTGTGCCTGTCCTGGATCTTGCTCTATAGACCAGGCTGGCCTCGAACTCACAGAGATCTGCCTGGCTCTGCCTCCCAAGTGCTGGGATTAAAGGCGTGGGCCGCCACCGCTATGAATAAATATAGTCTTATGAAAAAGCTAACATTCACTTTACGAAAGTATCATTTTCAAGGCTGTTTATCAATAACACATGTGTGGAGGGCTGAAGAATAAACATTAAAAATAAACATGATTGTCCATCAGTACAATACAGGAGGGCCACTGATTTTAATCCTAATAAATTGTATCACTGCTGCTTTTATTGTATCACACAATTGAGGACTCTGATTTAGCCCATTCAACTATAAGATTTATAATAAAAGGAATTATTTCAATATCCATTGAGCTCTTACTCTATGCTGGGCACTGTGTACTAGGAAAGAATATAAATAAGAAATAAAATCCCTGGTACTAGTGAAGTCATTGGTGCCAGAGAAGAACCTACCACTGCCATTTTATTAAACCAGCCTAATCCCTAACTATAAATATTTATCCTGATAGCCACAGGTAAGAATAGGTCTCACGCTTCATCAAAGAAACATCTTCTTATACCAGATAGAGACGATTGTAGAAAACCACAATCAATCACAATGCAGAGTGATGATGGAGCCGAGCATCACCCTACTCATCTGTAGCACAACCCCTGTGGTACCATGCAGGGAACATCACAGAAGAGGAGAGCAGGGAGTTTGCTCTGAAATTTTATCTCCTAGAAATATCACAGAAGCTGAACCTATGATGTCTCACAAACATGATTGCCAAGATCTGGATAAGGACATCACCAATAGACATACTAATAAGGATGGGGAAATCTCATGGGGTCCTAACTCTACAAAGAAGAATTATAGTCAACAAAGGAATGCTGAAAGTCTGAGAAAGAATCCCCAAATTGGTTATCCAATACCAACTGGTCATTCCTAAAATTGTATGTAAAAGTAACATTTTATGGACTGTGCAACTTGTATTTATATATTTTGGATAGTGTGTGTGTGTGTGTGTGTGTGTGTGTGTGTGTGTGTGTGTGTAACAACTACTAAATAAAAAGAATATAAATTCGGAAGAGAGCAAGCTGGATTACATGGGGGGGGGGGAGTTGGGGTAAAAAAGGAATTAAATGATTAATTTTTTAATTAAATTTAAAAAAATGATGGAATTAAATTTTAATTTCAATAATAAATAATTATTAAAAGTCCTTTTCTCACAGATTATATATTTTCTGGAAAGTAATAGAAGATAAATAAAATAAATAATGCATCAGAGACAAATGCCAAGAGAAAAATAACATCTGTGAAATGTGGATATCAGGTATTGGCTTTAAGATGAGATAGGGTATAATTTCATATGGGGTTGTCACTTGATCAAAAAAGTAACTTAAAAATAAAGTATGTCTGTGTCATTGTTAACAACAGCCAAGGGACTGACATGTTTGTGAGACTAAGTGAACAAGGGGTGGATATGCATAAGACACAGAAAATAACAGCTATAACTTGGCAGATATGTCTCCTAGTTCAATATGACCCTTTCTGATACTCTGGAGGGCACAGTTAGGTTCTTCCCAATTAACCAGAAACTAACTTACCAAGAGACTTTCTCAATTTCCTTGTGTGGTCATTAACTAAATGTACATATCCTCAAAAGACCTTATGCTAATTATAATATCATTTGCATTATGGTTTTCACACACACACACACACACACACACACACACACACACACACACACACACACCGTGGTGGGATTTTCAAGTTGTTTATGGATTGAAATATGCTAAAATAGAGATCCTGTACACCAGATTTGGGATAGGGCAAAAGGTCACCCTGCATCATGAATATTCATTAAAACCCCCAAAATTCACAAAATAGAACCCACTATATTAGACTCCATGCACACTCTCCCTTCTTCACGTCAGCCCACTGTAACCTTTCTCTGATGTATGCCTTGCTTTGCTATAGTCTGTATCTCCCAGCTGAATTCTTTCCTTTGAGGGAAAAAAAAAGAAGAAGCAAGAAGCTTGCACTCTGGAATATTTTGATCATTTGACAGAGAAAGAAAGAAGTATGAGATAAGTTCAAAGAAGCAATGCAAATCAAGAACCTTCAGTGTTGTTGAACTCACAACAAAAGACTCCAGATTTTACTCTCCGGTGCATTTGAAAGATGCATGTGGACACTGGGCATTCAATAAACATAGACTTGCACTTTCAAAGGCCACTCTAGAGCTGAACTGAGTGTGGATTCACGGGGTAGGGGGTGGCAAAGATACAGATGGAAAGAACTCTGAGAATGGCACATCAAACATCAGAGAAATGAATGCAGCCCTGTGCAAAAAGTGCACTCATGTATGTCCTGAGAAGCAGTGGGATCCTTGGATATATTTTAAGTACAGATTTAATTAAACCATATGCTTGTAATCAATCTTTGCTTTCTTTCTGATTAATAATTTACTCAACTGGTAAAACTTAAAGGGAAAATGAGGTAACTCAAGTATGACAACATGAAAAAAAACCACTAATATTGTTGTCCTTGACATTGCAAATCAAAGATGGGATGGGTGAAGATCACCTGTGGACTAGTCTATATTTTTGAAAATCAATATTGATGTATTTTTGTCTTTTGCATTCAAGAAAACATATTGATAAGTAAAGTTAAGTGCTTTGACACTAACTTAAAACTGTTAACATAGAAGAGTTCAATTAGCACCCAACTTCAGTTCTTCTTTACCTACCATTAGAAGAAGACATCATGTGACGGTTCTAAAAATTACCACAAATTAGGAACTGAACTAATAAAGTAAAATCTAAGCAGTGGTAATTGAAAGCTGTGAAGGAAAAGTTCACCACCCTCAAAAACATACTCCAGTTTTAACATCATAGTTTCTGTACTTCCTAAGACCTGTTTATAAATCCATGCAGGGTATGGTCAAAACAGGAGTGGGTAGCTATGAATTCTCAGAGCCTTTTGCTACTGTATTATGAAAGGTAACGTCTCATCTTGTGGGTTAAATCTTGTCCTCAGAGGTTTCTGTGTCTCATGTAAATGGATTTCTTCATTGTAAGTTAGTGAATCATTCCAAAATATGTCTGGTCTCTGTAATTTGCATAACTTGGAGCCACAATGTGGGTATGAATTATCAGCATGCATGCATACAATGTGAAACGTGTAGTGTGTGAGCATGTATGTGTGTGTGTGTGTGTGTGTGTGTGTGTGAGAGAGAGAGAGAGAGAGAGAGAGAGAGAGAGAGAGAGAGAGAGAGATATGTGCATCTATACAAGGATATACATCTATCCACCAAAGATACTGTTTTATAATAATGACAACTCTTTCTCTTGGTCCTATTTTATGCAAAATCCAGTTAACTGAATGAAAAGAACAATCCAAAGGCATTCTAGATGATTCCAATGTTAGTACAAAATTTACATGGGCTATTTGCTGGTGTGTTAGAAAACTTTGGGCTTGCAAAACTAACTCTTAATTATAATGTTACTGAATATTTGTAGGCACTTTAAAATTAACCTTTATATCCTCAGGAGGTTTGTATTTATAAGAGTCACTTGGTGTCTCATAGAGAAAGTAATTAGTCAACACATGAGAGGTACAGAGGGACAGAAATGAGTTCTTTGTTTACAGTTACATGATTATACCATATAATTTATATTGTAATTAAATGTTTTATATTGCAAATGGAAAATATTTGATTCAGGAATAGATAATAGCAGCAATTTCAAGTGTTCCAATAAACATGCTTTGGGACTATTGTATAGGCACTTACAGTGTAGAAAGAAGAGGTAGAGGAAAAAACACAATCTACAGTATGATCAAAAGACCTTCCTCTCTTCCACTGCCATGGTTTGAATTCCTGACTAAGGCCCTCGCTCCACAATAGCCAACAAATATTTTAAATAGATTTAAAAAAGGAACATTGAAACAGGCAGGCTGGGTTATTACCAGTTCTTTTTTTACTGTGCTAAAACATTCTATTCTACAATATCTCAGAAGAGCCCATGTTTTCCAAATACACAGAGAAAAATGCTTAGAGAGAAGTTCTGAGTGACAAGTGCCACTATTGCATGCCATTCATCTCCTTACCACCTGACAAGGCATTGAGGAGGCACAGAATTAGAGGTCAAATGTTTAGTTATAATTATTCTGCTTAAGTCAAGGTCCTGACCCTCTGTTTACCTCAACTGATTAGGACAATGCCACCCCACCCCCATGTAGTTGATAGTGGCAATAACTCAAACCTAGACAGGCGTGGCATTTGATGTTCTCCCACAACATGTAAACTTTGTATTGTAGACACTGAGAGGACTTCACTTCATTTTTCAAGGCATTTCAATTCCATTTCCAGGAATTATAACTCATTCTTCATGTTTTTTCCTTCTAAACATTTTTTTTCTGCATAATGTGTAATGTTCATACTGGATTTCCATTTCTTCATCTCGTGGACCATCCTTCACAGATTTATTTTGGGTCAATTTCATACTTTGATTTTCATGTTTATGTAACATCTATTAAACTTCATCTTTGACAATATCTTGCACGTATGAAATACATTCCAGTTACCCCTACTCCTTAACCTCTCTTTCTGCCCCTCCATCTGAACCCCCATTCTCCTTACAAGTCACGTTCACACAATCGTGTCTCTTTATTTCCTCTTGCCACCCACTAAGCTTAACCAGAGATGTCAGTGTGCTCATGGCCATTGAACTACCTACGAGAGTATAGTTGGCTAATGTGTGGGCACAAAACTGAAGATAACAACCGCCCCTCCTCCAGATTTCACTGGTAGTCAATGTTCAGCAAGATGAGCTATGGTCCTGTGATGGACTGCTGATAGGTCCAGTCTCGTGCAGACCCATGCAGGCAACAACACTTGCTGTGAGTTTGTGTTTACAAAGGCTGTGTCAAGCTTAGAATACAGCATTCCACAGCCTTTCTCTAGACCTTCTGACTCTTACATTCTCTCCACTCCCACCTCTACGATATTCCCTGAGCCTTGGATGAGGTGGTACAAATGTTCTGTTTAGGCATGAGCTCTTAATCTTTGCTCATTCTCAGCCTCTTTAGCAAACAGTTTAGGACCCTGACAATTTGGTTCAACAACTGAAGCCATGCAATGAATGGGCTTCTGATTGGTCTGAAAGTACCAGGTATGAGTTTCCTTATATGGAACAGGCAGGCCTCCAGTATAACAAGATGGTGACTGGCTACTACCATAACAAGTGTGCCACTATTACACAAGTAGTACATTGCACATCTCATGTTATATAAGGGCTTATTAGGTTCAGGCTGGATAAGATTATTATATCTCTTCTCCCTCATCACCAGGGAAAGCTCACGTGGCCCTGTGAACGTTAGCGGTGAGTAGGGAAGCCTTTTAGCTCAGAGAGTATCCTAAAAGACATGAAAAAAAAGGAAGGACCTTTCTAAATAGGGCCATAGTCATTAAGGAAATAAGGCCAATTTTCAATTGAAAAATTGGAGCTCCATGAATTGGAAACCTTCTATACAGTAATGGAAACAGCCAATCAAGAGAAGAGGCTGCCTACAGAAAGCAAGAATATTATCAGCTACATAACCAACAAGGGATTACTATCTAGATTGCACAAAGAACTTAAAACATAAAACAAAAATCCAATTTAAAATGGTCTATAGAGCTGGGCAGAAAATTCTCAAAAGCAGAAATTTCTAGAAACAATATTCAACTTTATTTTTAATTTATCATGAATAACTCATTTATGTTGTTGATTATTGTTCTTAGTGCTTCTATAGATATCATTATATGACTTCATATACTACCATATGTGGGAATTACTCATTTATTCTTACCCTTTACTAACTAGCACTTTTATAATTTTTTTCAAACTAGTTCCTATAGTCATGAAGCTAAAGGCTTGTGCTGGATTGTCATTGTGGAATTTTATCTCCTTCCTCTTACCATTTTCTAGTTTTGAGGACATGAAGATGGTGTAGCCTTAATAATAGTATAAAGTTTTCCCTCTAGTTTTTCATACCAATAGGAATCTAGTGAGGTCTTTCCTTCCTGCCCATGGGTTTGTGTTTACAGAAGAACGATTGTCAAGTTTCCCTCAGCAGGAACAATATCCTTTTTTTTTTTACTCCAGCTTGACATACAGCACCTTTTTCCTTGACAACACTCAACTTGTCACATAGGATGCTGCACCACAGATTTGGTATTCTTTACATTTTTACAATGTAAGATGAAAACTGGTCGGTGATCTCATAGGGAGAATCTTTCCCGTCTTTTGAGGCTAGAAGCCACTTGCTCTTAGAGTAAGTTGTGAAGTTTCAGATATTGGAGGAAGACACATCTGCTTTGGTCCTGGTTGTATCACTCATAGATTTTTGGATATGACTTTAAACATTTTGACTCTCAGTTCTTCACTACTAAACTTAGCAATACTTTGTAAATAAAGTGATGTATGTATTTTGATATACTATCAATGTTGTAGATTACTAATACTTTTTTTTTCTTTTTCAACAAATTGATTACCAAGGTCTAATGGGAAAACAATAATAGGTAGGTAGGCTAAATTATGTAATACTTTTAAAATATTCTTCATTAGACTTGGTGGATGGGTTTTTGATGCAGTTCTTGCCTCACACAATCAGGAGGACCTGAATTTGATGTCAGGTATCCCACGTAAAATGATTCATTAAGTACTTCCTTCTCTTTCTCTTAAGTATGAACAAGCTTTCTTCTGAAGGGTCCTCCTCCTCGGGCTGCATTGACTTTTGTACAAATGCACAAATGCTCTTATTTACAGATATCTCCCATTCTTCCTCTTTGTATTTTTCATCTTCTTTGTAGTTACTTTTATTGAGTGCTAAGAAAAGCAGAAAAGAAACAACCTTGGCGAAACCAAATACCAAGAAGTCTATGTATTTTAGATGACATTTGGTATATTTATACAACATCAAAAATTAAGATTTTCTGAAGATATGCCATTGATAATTATTAAATGTGTGTTTGGAAATGTTTGAGTTTATATGAATATGAATTTAAGAAGGGTCTTCCACTAGAGACAGTCAATTGATAAGGAACAAATTAATGAGTAAATATTTGGCAAGTTTTGTCAATCAAAGAAGTTTAAGGTAATTGAGAGCATTTAGCCTTGAGGCAATAACCTTTCAACAAGATGTGATTCTGAGCTCACACAGCATTCCAAGTTCTCCTTCATGCAAACAGCCAAGCAAGCAAAGTATAAAAAGCTGCTAGAAAGAACATTTTAAAGGGTAATCCCCACACTGAATGTCTCTTTAATGACATGGAATTTATTTCCCACCGAGTGAGATGATTTAGAAAACTACGTACCATTCCATGCTGTGTGAACGCTTATATAGGAAAATATGAAGGCATCCAGTAAAAGAATACAAAGCAATATGCCATTAATAGACATGTGCAGTTAGCAAGTTATATGGTATCTTGTTAACTGAAGCCCCTTTATATTAGCTTTCTTTGGATGCTTTAACAGCTTACCCCAAACTTGGCATTTTAAACAATATCTGTTGCTTATTTTGTAGTTTTGGAGCACAGAAGTCCACAATGAAGCTGTTGTTTGGGCGGCTGTGTGTATGCTGAACACTTGCCAACAGTGCAGGGGAGAAGCACTCTCCCTTTGTCTTCTCTGAGCTTCCAGTGGTTGTTATACTCCTGAAACTGGATGTGGCTGTCTGTGCTCATGCTTCTGTGCATCTCTGATTCCTTTGTCTCCTCCTTTTGTACTTCTTCTCTCCTGTGTCAGATTTCTATCATCCTCTCATAGAAGCATATACTGAATTATGGATCTAGTTCCATCTGGATGATAGATAGACCTAGTTCAATCCTGGAGACGTTCTACCCTCAGGAAACTTTAATAATAGTCTACAAAGGTCCTTTTTCTAACGAAGACGATGATGGAAGTTTTGGGGGAATTGGAACTAGACACATAGAAGAGGGAGATGACCCTGCAACTCGCTGTACTTGACCTCTGTCCCTTGACCTTGACCATAAGTAACTGGGCTAAGTGAGCTCTCCTGGAACACATAAACACACAACTCTCACCTCAGTGTTCAAGGAGAAAAGCTAAAAGTTGGAAACACTTCTTCAAAGCAGTGACATTCCTTTGCTTGCCATGACAAAGGAGACTATCACAGGTAAAAAGAACTAGACTGTTTAATTTTTTGGTGGTGTATCAACAGAATATGAGAATGAAATTATAAACTGTGTTGGCTAATTTTATGTCAACCTGACACAAGCTAGAGTCATCTGAGAGAAAGGAGCCTCAGTTGAAAAAAAAAATCCTCTGTAGGACTGGGCTGTAGCAAGCCTGTGGAACATTTTTTAAATTAATGATTGATTTGGGAGGGTCCAGCCCATTGTGGGTGGTGCTACCCGGACTGGTGGCCCAGGATTCAATAAGAAACAAGCTGTGGCAGCCACAAGGAGCAAGCCAGTTATCGGCATTCCTCCATGGCCTCTGCATCAGCTCCTGCCTCCAGGTTGCTGCTTTGTCTGAGTTCCTGCTTTGGTTTCCTTTGGATGATGAACAGTGATGTGGTATAATAAGCCAAATAAACTCTTTCCTCTCCAGATTGCTTTTGGTCATGGTGTTTCATCACAGCAATAGTAACACTAACTAAGAAATAACTATACACCAAGGCTTATCTTACCCTCAAAAAGAGGCAATCAGATGCTTCAAGACCATATCTCACATCTAAAAGGATTTCTCTGATTAGTTGTTAGCCAGACCCATATGATTTAAAACATGTGTCATGACATCACTGTGTGTGTTTGTAAAGATTAGATCCACATAATAGATTATTCATTTTTATGTCCATACTTCTCTGTATCACCAAAATAATATGATTATACTGATTTAAAACGTCTCCTAGTTTTAATATCTTATTGGATCAAAGACACAAATACATACATAACTAATGGATAACAAATAATCAATAATAGAACTGACAAGGATGAACATGTTCTTAACATGGTGAGTTGGAACATATAAATCATAATGAATGTTTTTAAATAAACCTTTATTTGTGTAAGCTTAAGTATCAAAAGTAAAAATGCACATCACAATTGAATTGTTGAGTGACCAATATCAATCATCAATCATAAAGGAACTACTTTTGTTGTAAACCTGATGTCCATAAAAATGTGTATGAACTCATATAATAATTTATTTGTGCAAGCCAGATATTGGAAGAGAGCATTACCTCCATGAAACAATTGACACAACTGTTTTCAGTTCTTAGTCAACCTCATAGCAACATTTCCATGAAGGGAAAGTGGATCTTTGGGGTGAGTCTACCTTACAAGTGAAAAATAGCAGTTGCTTCAGGCAAGCTAATGACAAGTCTCCTAGATTTAATACAATGCATCTGTACTAAGATTGGTTTGAAAACTAAATCTGCTAGCAAACTGATGCTGTCACCAAAGATGTTTTAGTCCATATGAGACTTTATAGCAAAATACAACAAACTGATAGATTCATAAATTGTGAAACCATGCTAGAGGTAAGGAAGTCAGAGCTCAAGGTGGGAGAAGATTTGCTATATGGCAAGAGATAGCTTTATCTGTCCAATGTGGGAATTTGTTTGTTTACTTGTGGAATACAGACAAAGAAGATATTTTTTTAATTAATTAATTAACTCTTATTACTCTACCTGGTCTTTTTATAAGATCACTCCGTAGAGCCACCTCACTAGGATCCTGTTTCTTGCTACCATCACCCTGAAAATTAATTCCAAGGTGTGAATCCTGGTGTAATGGAAACATTTAAGCCAAAGCAATGGATTTATCTAAAATGTCTTTGTATTTAGAGTTCCCTATATGTGATGAGGATTATAATGCATGTCTCTTAGTATCATCATTAAATGGGTTAACATATAAGATCAGAGCACCATGAGAACTTATAAATCTTAGGTAACAAAATTAAAATTATCCTTTAGGAAAACATTAATAGTCAGGCACAGTTATGCACATCTTTTAACAACTTTGGAGGTAGAGAAAGAAGGATAAGTAGTTCAAGGTTAGCTTCAGCTATCCAGGATGCATAAAACTCTGCCTCAAAAAATAAATAAATAAGGCAAAATACATTATTATCAAATCTTTTAGCAGGGCCTTCTTAATATATGCCAGCCAAAGATGTCACTTGTAGTTAATAAATCCAATTATAAACACAGGAGACTTGGTTTTAATAAACTAGAATACTACACCCAACTACCTAGCAAAATACATTTCTAAGATATTTATTAAATGACTTCTCTGTGACAGCTATCGAGCTGGATAGTAATTGAAATTCAAATATAGCAAATATTATTTTCAGCCTTCCAAACTTTACAGTTTAGTTAGAGAGATAGATAATTATACAATAACTCAATACAGTATTACAGGCAGTGCCACAAAGAAGGGGTCTAGAACATTGGAGGGAAAGTTATTAATTTTACCACTCAGGGCTTGCAGTTCTGTGATAAAATGGATTTACTGACAACTTCTTAAGATAGACTTTAAAGTCGGAGATTGATGAGCATGAGACATGAGGCAGACTGTGTCCACAGACTTGGGAGGAGAGTAATTGGAAGCAAAGGGCATGTATAATGGGGTGAGGGTAAATAAGGAAGGAGCATTAGCCGTAAGCTTTATTCACTGTGTCGAAGAGTCTGTACTTTCATCAGCGACAAGGAGAAGTCATTAACGAATATTCTTTTTCTTTTTGTAAAGCAACAGCATTGGTGTACTGAAGCTATATTTTAGCAAAATTTATCTGATTTGCATGCTAGGATGGATTAAAATGAGAAAAAGAGTGAAAGTCAGAGAATCAATTACTGAGCTATTTGTACACAGAGTATCAGTGTACATGAAAGATAATGAAACTCTAAACAACGCATATAAAGTGTGGGTGGAATATATAAATGACACCGTGAAAGTAGAATCACCAGGATTTACTAACTGCTTGCAGGAGAGAAGTAAGTTACATACCCCCAAATATCTTTGCCTCAGAAACTAGTTTTCCCCTTTCAAAAATAAGGTAATTAAGAAATGGTTGCGTCTGGAAGTATAGGAAACACTCTGTTTAAAGTTTGAGGAAAACATGCCCATGTATGCTCCAATTCGACAGAGGAAACAGAGCATGGCAACCTCTGAAACAATTCCCAAATACTGAGAGGCAGAAGAAATGGAATGAGTTAAAAAGCCTAATGCAAAGAAAAACAGAAATGAAGAAAACACACATCTGTGAAAAAATAATCATTCTTGGGTTGAGGAAAGAGGAGAATGAGATCCAATAAAGCAGAAAAAATGGCTTCCAGAGAATGGTGAAAAATGGTAACAGATGAACGAAGTCATAAAACAGAATTTCCAAGAAGGAGGGCATCCATCACCATCAAAGGAAAGAGAGGATGTTAAAAGAAGGTAGGCAGTCTGGCAAGGGACTTGGCCATTTGGAGGTTAGCGGGAACTTCCAACTATGTGGGATTTGGGTATGAAAATAAAGCAGCTATCAGAAGCATGAGGACTCAGTTACTGGTGGCGAGATAGTGATGTCAAATATCAACCTGAGGACTGGGACACCACTGTGCTCTCACATGGCTTTAATTTCACTCTCTTCTCTTTAATTTTCATCACTTCCAAGGTATCACACACCTATCACACCTATGCTGTGTCTATATGGTGCATGCATTTCTAGCAAGATGCTATGGAAAAGAGACATTGATAACACACAAGGGAAGGGAGGACAGAGGTAGTTGAGAAGTCCACAGTCTATTTTTCTATCCAAAAAAACCACCCCCTCCAAAAAAAAAGCAATGTAAAAGCAGATATTTCAGTGAACTAGAGGGAAAAAAATAACAATTTTTGTCTTTTGGAGTGGGAACAATCCATTAATGCATGAGTTTACTTCTTAAAATAAGATCAATATGGAAGAGGGGTCAGGAAGAGAAGAGCAACCAAAGATAAACATGAACATTCAAATACTGGCAAGGATAAAACAAACATAATTACGATGATTTTGTGGCATCTAACTCTACTTACTTGCTAGGACGTGGGGAGAAATTGAGGAAGGAACAGACTGAGTATCATGAGTAGGTCCTCACAAATGGGCTGTGCCTTTTTAAAGATCTACAGCCAATTCAACCCCAAGGAAAGAAGCGGATCTTTCTCCTTTAGGAACTCAAGGAGGGTTAAGAATTGACACTGGAGGCCTCTGTGGGGGGGACACATAATATCTCAGTGTTAAAACACATTTTAAAAAACATACTGTTCTCTAATAACACAACATCTCAGAAAAAAATGACTGATCAGAAGCAGCAAATAACAAAAAAGGGGTGCAGAGCCGTCAATTCTTTAGACTATATCATAGACAATTCTGCATACATGACAACCATACTTGCCTCTTTTGAAGACTTTTCTCAGTTATCCTGCTTTCCTTAGGATTCCAGCATCTGCTCATCTATGTTATACCCCTTCATCGTCCAATCAATTAGGTGCCACTAAAGCACTATAACAGAATGTTCCTCTGCTGTGGGATGGTCTGTATGTCAAATTGCTCTGATTGGTCAATAAATAAAACACTGATTGGCCAGTGGCTAGGCAGGAAGTATAGGCGGGACTAACAGAGAGGAGAAAAGAAAGAACAGGAAGGAGGAAGGAGTCACTGCCAGCCGCCTCCAGGACAAGCAGCATGTGAAGATGCCGGTAAGCCACAACCCACATGGCAAGGTATAGATTTATGGAAATGGATTAATTTAAGATATAAGAACATTTAGCAAGAAGCTTGCCATGGCCATACAGTTTGTAAGCAATATAAGTCTCTGTGTTTACTTGGTTGGGTCTGAGCAGCTGTGGGACTGGCGGGTGACAAAGATTTGTCCTAACTGAGGGCAAGGCAGGAAAACTCTAGCTACATTTCTCTGAAGATGATTCAGATGCACTTGTCATCAAATCCATTGAACGATTACAGAAATAATTATGAAGTAAGTTGCTATAGAGATAAGATGCTCAAACTTCCCCCAAAGTGCTGTTTTCTGCTCTTTTGAAAAGAAAAGGTGCTGAGGTAGCTTCTTCTTATGAAAATGCTCTTTAGAAAACAACATCCTGCCTGAGATGGGTAGCTGAGATGACAGGAAGAGCATTGTGTACAGCGACTGGAAAACGAAAGGGTTGACAGAGGCAGGGATGTCCTTAGAGCAATCCCGATGCAAACACATGAGTTTGTTAAAAAAAAAAAAAAGTGTTTGGTCCAAAACACTAAAACCAGTCAGTATGGCTAGACTGCATTCATAGACAGGAAGAGTTCCAGAGAGTTTCTGTAAGCTGTATTTAAAGATTTTCAACTTTATTCTAAGAGGAATTGGATGTTACCCAATACATTTAAGTAGATGTTATTGGAACTATTGTGGTTTTGTATCTCTCTGGCTGCAGAGTTGAGAGGGTTATAGAAACCAGTGCTGATAAAGCTCTATTAACAAAGTGTTGGTCTACTAGAAGATGTGAAGCTGAGTCGATGGTTACAGGGAAATGTTCAACGGACTTCCAGGATATTTAGAAGGTTCAGGTGACTGACTGAAATTATGATAGAGAGCTTGGGAGAAGAAGTTAAGTTGTTGAAGGAATCTCTTATTTTGAGGAGAGCTGGATGCATGAAGAACTCAGGAAGAGCATCAATGCTTATGAGCCACTGAACTCACATGATTGCATTTGGAACACTACCTAGGGTGATCTGAATGAGATGCCCCTCTGAAATCTAGGGAACTTGAGTTCATGGTCCCAGTTGCTGGCTGTCTGGGGGAGATTAAGGATTGTGGCCTTCTGAAAGAAGTATGTTGCTGGGGACAGTGAGTGAGGTTTCAAAAGACCATGTCATTTTGAGTTAGCTGTCTGCCTCCTGCTTGTAGTTTTGAGATATGAGTTGCGCTCAGCTGATGCTCCAGCCACCATGCCTTTGCTCTGCCATCATGGATTCTAACCTCCTGTCACTCTAAGCAGTCATAAACCCTTCCTTCTAAAGACTGTCTTGGCATGGTGCTTTATCACTGCAATAGAAAAGCAACATCAGCCGGGCGGTGGTGGCGCACGCCTTTAATCCCAGCACTCAGGAGGCAGAGGCAGGCGGATCTCTGTGAGTTCGAGGCTAGCCTGGTCTCCAAAGTGAGTTCCAGGAAAGGCGCAAAGCTACACAGAGGAACCCTGTCTTGAAAAACCAAAAAAAAAAAAAAAAAAAGCAACATCTAGTACACTAGCTTCAATGTTCTGCATTTCCTTAATAGAACTGTCAAGGTCGCAGATGAATATAGAAGTCTACAACTCAGTGGAGATATCTAGGTCTAATCTAGGAGTTTCTAATAGCTGGAGCCAATTACTTACAACAAAGACACACTCAGCAAAGTAGTAGGAAGTCTAGAACTCTAATTATCAAGTCACAAAAGGAGCTCAGATTCATTTCATGTTATCAAGAGCGGTCAAGTAATATCCAGGGCTCCTATGGGCATAGAGAACAGTAAAAAATATAAAAAGGATAGAGCTTTTTAAATACAGAGATTGCAATAGAAACAGAAGGTGAGACAGGACTAGTAAAACCAAATGAACATTAAAACAGTAGTCCTCAGCCAGGCAAGATTTTCCTTCTCTAGAAAGCATTCAGAAACATGTGGATATAGTCTGCTTGTTAATTTGCAGAATGACTTAAGCATACTTCTGGTATCTACTGAAAAGTATCCTGGGACACTATTATTTTCAGATGCACAGGGCCATCCCCTCCAGCAAAGAATTACCCACTACAGAGAGCAACCATGCTGAAAAGAGAACAGTTCTGACTTTGGATATGAGAAAAAGTGACCCTGACTCCAAGAGGACTCCTCAGCCCCAGGAGAGAGCTCTATCACTTGTCTCCCAAAGGGAAGACTCCCTCCACTACCGGGGAGCAGCTGAGGTGGTTGTGAGACACCATGGGAGTGTTGGTAGAGCCCCACCAGAACTGTACACGCCCCAGACCCCATGGCCTCTGATTTTCTCAGAATTTTTCCACACAGGGGGTCAACGAGATGGCCTAAGCAATTCCAGCACTAGCATCTACACAACTGTCTAAATGTTGTATATTTCTTTTGGGTAAGCTCATCATTTCTAGCACATTATTGACTTATCATCATCATTATTATTATTCACATTTTGTGGGAGATTAAGTGACTGACATGGTACATACAGGCTGATACAGTAAGTGACTGTAACTCATGTTGCAAACTGATACGTTCAACCATCTCTAGAATAAACAAAGTCCACCACCAACACCTACTCCTTAAATCCCATAAGGGGTTTGGAGAGATGAATCTGTGATTAAGAGAACTTGTTGTTCTCCCAGAGGACCTGAGTTCAATTCCCAGCACCCATGACAGAACGCTAATAACATACCCATTAGATATGTGTGTCCATGTGTGCATGCTGTTTTCCTACTTTTATTGGAATTGTTTTGGATTTTGTCTGTGCATGCAGCAACTGAATAGCTTTGAGGCAAATAGATGTAAACATGTATTGTTTGAGAAAACAAAGAGATTATTAGTTTATTCATGTACTGCATCATAAAAAAAAAAGACCATAGCTAACAACTGTGTGCTATAAGAATGTAGTAGGCTCACCTAAATACCTACCTGAGAAACAGAACACAAAAGCCACATCTTTCCTTCAGGATGAAGAGTAAATAAATTCAGACTCCTTTTCATAAAAATACAGCTTTCTGAATTGGAGGAAATCTTTGGAGCTGTGCTTGACAGTGTCAAAAATCTCACAGCAATCAGAGTATATACACATAAGAGTTCATGAATTTATCGTTTCCTGTGGTCGACAGACTCCATTTTCAGAATCATTTATCAAGTTAAGCTGTTTCCATTTGGGCTGACAGTAAAATCTTCCTAGAAGAACTGTCTGAAGAGATAAAATGAGGTACTTTTTACTCTTTATGTGTTCACATGATACAATATATTTGAAATTTCAAAAAAAGTTCTACAGTTCGATGAATGAAAATACAGGGAGGAGATGTGTAAAAACCCCTTTTCTCAAACAAAATTTCTGGATTTTCTTTAAAATGAGCTGCGCAGTTCTGCTGCAGATGTAGTTGTTGTAAATAAATAAGTATATATACATATACATATACATACACACATATATATATACACACAAAATTATATGAAATATATATTGCTTGGTGGAGAAAAATCCATTTAAAATAAATGACATTTGAAGGAATACATAAACATTTGGCATATTAATTTATTGACCTACATTGCTTCAAATATTAAAAATAATTGAGAATAAATTACACTAAAATATTCAAATCTGCCTAGTCAATCTGAATCTCATATTTCATATTTGAAAGAACCCTCTACACAGGTCCACTAAGTATTGCAGTGAAACTGAAATACTTAAAAGCACTTTTTCTTTGTTTTATACAAAACAATTACAATTGCAATTAGTTTAATTCTAGTTTTACTACATATATTGTAATAATATATAATAAGTTATAGTAATAAATGCATACACATATATGTAGAGAGAGAGAGAGAATGGGAGGGAGAAAATAGTAAAACTGTCTCAAATTGTGGGGTAAAACACTGAAGTCTTAATTGGACTAATAGTCTGAAATAAATTTGCAAAATTTAGTAAACTATTAACTAATTTCGAACCACAAGCGCCTGCTGTAGACTGTTCCCTGTATGGTTACTAACCGAGAGCTGCCTGTTAGATATAAAACACATTTCAAGCAGTTAGTTTCACACTAATAGTTTCAAAATACTTAAAAAGTTAATACCAGGACAAACCCCCACTCATTCAAATTAAACATGAGAGTTAAAACTTGATGATGAGGTCATCAGTACCTGTGTATATTTATCCTTTTATTTTAAGGATATATATTTGGAGGGGATAGATGTAACCATGTCATTCTGTTCTACTGTTCACATTTTTTTGGCGGGGGGGGGGGGCTTAGGTTTTCCTTGAAATATATATTGTGCCATAATTTGTAAAAAAAAAAATCTTTTTGGTACCTGAAATTCTAGGATAATAGTTTTTCCTGGCATGTTATCAATATTATTCTAGTATTTTTGACTCCACGGCAATGATTGTTGATCATTACTTTTGTTCCACAGTTCACAATGCATCTTTGAATCTGGCTGAGTACCAAATGTGCTTTCACCCACTGCTTGTCAGCATCTTGAGTCCTGGCATGTTTATTGTGATGGGTGATTGTTTTGTGGGTCTGTGGGTTTATGGTTTTTATCAAACTAGGAAAGTTTTCATTCTGATGAAACATACTGATTTGTTTTACTTTTTTTCCTGAATCCTTCCACATCTCCCAGTTATGATATTACATGAGTTTGAAGGGAATTTATTTGTAATGACTGATTAAAATATAAATCCCCTTCTTTACTTTCCTTGGGTTACATGTTTGATACACAGCTGGCAAGCACATCCTAAGTGAATCTTGACAGAAGTTATATTGTCTGATGTGTCTCCTGTGAACCTAGAAGCTTTAACTCTCGTTTTCTAATTTTTTTTCCTTTTTCTTTCTCTTCATTTTGTTTCTGTTTTGGAAACAAGGTTTTACTATGTAACCCTGGCTGGCCTCAAATTCACAGAGATCTGCCAGCCTCGATGGCCCCAATGCTGGGATCAAGAGTACACACACATACTCTCCCTTTTGAATTCTCTTGTCTCATGTCACCACATTCCCAGAATGCAATGGTTTCAGTGCTGAGAGCACTCTTGGCTTTAGTGTCCTCCCATCAATGAGAGAGGAAGGATGAAGTGGCTGGGGATGAGGGCATCAGAGCAGCACAAATGTCTTTTTGTCTCAGACATCCAAGGTAACCCCAGAAGAGCAAAACACTAACAGAAAAACTGAAGGAAATAAATGACATCAATCAGGAGAGTCACTGGCGGCCCACAGTCACAGTGAAAAGTCATGGAGAGCATGACAAGAGCCACCTGGAAAGTCATCTGCTCATGATCTCATAGAAGTGGTGAGGTAACTACTGTTTTTGGATCCAATGTACTCTGCACAGGAGGATTTCACAACAAGTTACAGTTATGGCATGTGGAACCTGAATACACAGACACAAACATCCCATGTTCAAATTGCTACAGTCACAGAAGAATCAAGTTACTCTGCCAAGGCTGCAGATGACTGTAAAGAAGACATTTTCTCCATGGGATAAGACTTGAACTTGGAGGAAACACAGAAAAGAATGGCTTCCGTGCACATATTTTAGTGTGCAGAGTTTAAAGAAAAGAATTAGCACCCTGGAGAAACACCGGTTCACAGAGGTCAAATGAGAAAATCCACGAAGGACTGGAGCTGGGGGCATGGCTTACGAGGTAAAGTGCTTCCTGCACAAGCGTGAGAACCTGAGTTTGTTTCCTAAGCACTCAGATAAAAATTGCACGGCTGTGTATAACTATATTCCTAGTATACTGCTGGTAGAATCAGAGGACCCATGGGCTTGTTGGCCAGCTACTTCAGTGGGATCAGTGAGAGCTGTGTTCAGTAACGACTTTGTCTCAAAAATAAATTATGAAGCTATTGACAAAGACTCAATCATCCACCTCCAGCCTCCACATACATGAACACACACACACACACACACACACACACACACACACATACAACACAGCACATGTGTGAATACCACTCCTCTCACAACACAAGAACCCATGAGAATGATTTGTATAAAATGTTAATATTTGGCAAAATAACATTGTATTGCATTAAATAACTTGTCATTATTGCTCTTAAGATTTATCTTGGTCATTTTTATTTCTTCTACAGCTTCATTTTTTTCCAAAGCTTTGTTTAGGTAGTTTTTCACTGAGACCACAATAAGTCATTAGCTAAGATTAGAATACTACATACACAGATACAAAAAAACACAACACATACATACACACACACACACACACACACACACACACACACATACACATGTCATATAATCTCCTCTTTTCTCCAGTTTTCCATTATCCTCAACTTTGTTTCGCCTTATATATACCAAAATATTGGAAGGACGGTGACTGCAACACCTTACTCGGAATTCTGGGTCAAATAAAAATGTTTAAATATGTTTAAAATTATTTTTTAATTAAAAATATCTAAAGAGAAGCTGGAGAGATGGCTCAGTGGTTAAGAGCACTGGCGGCTCTTCCAGAGGACCTGAGTTCAATTCCCACAGGGTGGCTCACAACTACCTACAGTGGATCTGATGCCCTCTTCTGGAATAAAATCATACATGCAGATAGAGTACTCATACATAAAATAAATAAATCTTTAAAAAATATCTAAAGGGAAATATAGGATAAATTCTCAGTATTATTGGTTCATCAATAGTTTCTCATATATAACATTAAAACAGCAAATCTTAGAAGAACCTGAGACTAGAATGGACAGGGACCTAAGGGAAATCAAATACTACTGCTCTACTAAAGGAACAGGGCCATAAATGGGCTCCTAACAACATTCTGCTATACTTATGAATCAGTGCCTTGCTCAGCCACCATCAGAGAAGCTTCCTTCAGCAGCAGATGGGAACAAACCCAGAGACCGACAGCCAGAAAATGTACAGAGAGTGAGAGACCTTGAAATACTCAGGCCCAAATGGAATGTCTCCACCAAATCTCTCCCCTCAGGCCTCAGGGAACCCTGTATAAGGAGAAGCTGAAAGAATGAATATAAGAGCCAAAGTGGATGGAGGACAACATGGAAACAAGACCCTCTACATCAACAGGACCAACACACACACAAAGTCACAGAGACTGTGGCAGAGTGCTCAGGGCCTGCCCAGGTCTGCACCAGTTAGGGGTCTAGGGCTAAGGGGAGAACTGGGCACATGGCCCTTGTCTAACTGAGAAGCTAGCTTCAACTGATAAACACTTGCAAATAAAAATTAGTTTTCTTCAAGGGCATCTCATAAGAGAAAAAAAAACCTCTTATGTGTAGACCATATGTCAAGCAGTAATGGCCAAGATAAGTGAACTCAAAGTCATCTTTGGAGGTTCTTTGTCTCAAAATGTGGTGTCAGGATTTTTTTAACCTTCCAGGTAGGTCTTTTATGTATATATCATGGCTTCCTGTTTTGTGTTTTTATGGGATTCCTGTGTGTGGAACACTTGTGTGTGTGTGTGTCTGTATCTATATGTATTTCTCCTGGTTTTCCTTTGGCTCTTTTTCCTCTGTTAGTTTATTTAGTCCTATTCCAATTTTTATGGTATTATTTTACTTCATTATTATTCCTTAGATGTCGTTTATTTTCTAAGACAGAAAGGGTGTGGATCCAGAAAGGAGAAGAGGTGCTAAGGAGTAGTTGAGGGAAGAAAAAAAAAACAATCAGATTATATTGTATGAAAAAAATTCATTTTTGATAAGAGAAAAAAAACCTTTAAAAGATACTAATTGGACTTTATCAAAATGAATTTTTTTTAACTTTTCAGAAAGCACATACACAAGACATAAATTAGGAAGGAATAATTACAAGTCATGTAATCTAATAAAGGATCTGTATAACGGAAAACAAATTTGAAACAAAATAGAAATTTGAAGAAGCATGCATACTAAGCAAACACAGAAAGGTACTTAAGGATGCTTTACAAAGCACATGAAACATAATCACTCAAATACTGCTCTACATCAGTAGTCATTAGAGAAAGGCAAACTAAGATCATGTGACATAGGACTATTTATTTAAAGAACAATTGACACTAAAGTGACCACATTGGGGCTGGTGAAGGATGCAGACCTGCTAGGGCACTTGCACACTCTGGTGGGAGTGAAAAGCAGACAAGTTGGCTTGGAGAATATTCGGCAACCTCTTCAAAAATGAAACGTAACTGCAGTTACATAGTTATCGTACGTGTATTTAGAACTTTTCCCCTGAAGAAATAAAAGTCTATGCTCATATAAAGTATGCATGTGGTATTCATTGCAGCTTTATTTATCAAAATTTGGTTTCCCATCCCCAAAAGGTGCACCTTGGAATACTACTCGTGATGATACATGGGCACTGAAAAGTCTATGTTGTGAATCCCATTCAAATAAAATGATGGAAAATGAAAAATAACATGTTAGTGCCCTAAAACTGCTCAGTGGTTATCTGGGGGTTGAAAGAGAGCAGAAGAAGAGGTGGGAGGAACAAAAACATGGACAACAGGACCTGAGACTCTGGTGAACATGCTCATCACTGTAGTTGGTGTGAGAGCTGCATGGGTATAAGCATGTCACAAAATCTTCAACCTCTCAGCAATAACTGTCCAGTGGGTGTGAATGATGCTTTGGAAAGGCTGCTTTGAAAAACAACCTTTGGATCATCCTGTGCTGTGACTGCAGCTTCCAGCAGTTTCCATAACTTCAGGATGCCTCATGTCTGTGTGAGTTACAAGATTCACAAACAAAACTGAGGGTGTGCTTCTCAGAAATCCTTAGGAACACAGAGAGCTTGGTGACTCCGAACATACCTGCAAGCCCATCATTTGAGAAGCTGAGGCTGGAGGATTGTGGTGCATTTGAAGCCAGATTGGGCTGCATGAGCAAGTCCAAAGGCAGCAAAGACTATATAGAAAGACCTTGACTGATGAGAGAGAGAGAGAAAGAGAGAGAGAGAGAGAGAGAGAGAGAAAGAGAGAGAGAGAGAGAGAGAGAGAGAGAGAGAGGGAAATGGGAGCAGGTAGGAAAGGAGGAGACTACTAGAGAGGAAAGAGGAAGAAGGGGAAAATGAGGAGGAAGATAAGGAGGACAAGAATAAGAAGAAAAGGAAGAAATTCAGAAGTGAAGACTCATAAGAAAGAATGATAACTCACAAGGCCTCAAGCAAAGACTGTGATAAGGGGTCAGGGCTTATCAGAAGGAAAGCACTGAATCCATGATTGGAATCTTAGAATCTTGGAGAAAATGTTACAATTTCTTGGGAATACTTCTTTTTTTTCAATGTGTTGATGCCTTTATTTTATTATGCTTGAATTAACATATCAATCATAGAAAGCTTATACAAAAAGTTTATAATTTCATCATTGATTATTTATTAAGAAAATTCTTCTTATTCATTCTGCATACTAATCAAAGATCTCCCTCTTCCCTCCTCCTGCCCCTCCATCCTCCCCATCTCAACCCACCACTGACTCCCTCCTACAAGAAGATAAGGCTTCCGCATTTGTTTCCCATTTTTCCAGTTGAGCTCTGAAATTCTTCAGGAAGAGAATCTGAGCCCTTATAAGTGTTGCTTAGCATAGTTTCTGAGACAGCCCTCTCAGCCATTGAAGAGAGAATGAATAAATAAATGAAAATGGAAAACATCATATAGCGCAGAGAGAAAATATCAGAGGGCTATAAGAATTCATTATAAAATATTGACAGAATAGTTGAAAACACTTCAAAGACATAGGAAACCATACTATCCTTTGGTTAGGATCTTTTGAGTTCAGGCCACTTAAGACAAACTGTCTCCAAGTTTTAAGATGAACTTACACAGAACACATTGTCTCTTCCCTTCCTAAAGTGAATTAATTTTGTGTTCCTATGTTACATGATCTGTGTGAGATAATCCTGTATGTGGTGGGTATGGAGTTCTGATAGAGTCATGACTTAAAGTCAATCTGGCTGAGTTTAGTGACATGCTTTCCCATAATATCTGATTGATGCCTTCAGATTCACTGAAAATTATCACAATTAGAACTTGAAATTCATGATGAAATATAGTGGGCATTCTTCCTTTCCTATCATTGATCTGGAAGAATGGGACTGACTCTATCCTTAGAAGAATATCTTCTATTTAAAAGCCTGGTTATAGAAGGACTAGGGATTATTTGATCTGATGAAGAGAATTATGGAGTCGATGAATCTTGGTTCTGTGGTATTATAAAGAAGTATAAAGAGCTTCAGTTCTTCTCCCTAGTGTAAGGCATTCTATTCAGCTAAAGGCGATTTCTGATAGACTGCTGACCTGCTTACTGGAAATGTCATATTCTAAAACATAAAAGAAGTGATGGCTGAAACGGCAAATGACATACGGGAGCAAATTAAAAGAGAGTAATAGAACCCATGGCACTGGGGAAGTGTGTTATCAACTCTCTGGTCCAGAGAAGAGAATGAATACGCTCCTGGTGCAGATCAATATGCACGCTGTACATCTCTGCAACACCCACACTATTTCACACTCCAGAATGAGTCCATCCTGCAGGCCCCAGTATACCTTCTCTCCTACTCCCACCATCTTTGTTCACAGATAGGTTATTATGTCAAACATCTCATGCAGCCTCCAGCAACGATGCTGATAAGAGGTTCAATTAATCAGAAGGAGGAAAATAGTGAGTCCATGATTTTATATAGTACAGTGGTAATTCTGTGGCTACCTCGGAGAAAACATTTATTATCCAGTGTAAGTAGAAAATAGCAATGAGACTGAGGATTAGTAAATACAAGTCAGAGGAGGCAGTACATGCCTCTAATCTAAGCACATGGGACGCTGAAACTGGAAGATCATGGTTTGAAGTCTGCACAGGCTATATAAGACCTGGGGTTATATTTAGTCCTAACACTTGAGGCTGTAGCAATGAAAGGAGTGTGTACTGGATAGAGGGCCCAGCAGCTAAGAGCACATACTGCTTTTGCAAAGGACCAGAGCTTATTTGCCAGCATCTACATAAGGCAGCTCATAATCAACTTTAACTACAGCCCCAGAGTCTTGGGATGTCTCGAGCCTCCACAAACATCTACACATGCCCACACATATAATCACATAATAAAAAATAAAACAACTCATTAAAATGACATCTTCATTAAAAATGGAAATGTGGTAGCACATGGGTTCATAGTAAGGAATGCACAATAAAGTCTGGAAAACTGAAAAAACTTGATGCTGGAAAAGTTTTGGAGAGCCATATGTACAGAAGCAATATCAAAGCTTTTTTCTATAATACAATTCATGTTGTGGTGACCCCTGACCATAAAGTTATTTTTGTTGCTACTTCATAACTGTGATTATGCTACTGTTATAAATCATAATGTAAATATCTGATATGCAAGATATCTGATATGTGGCCCCGTATAAGGGTCACCTGAACCCTCCCAAAAGGGTCATGACCCATAGATCGAGAACCCTTTGTTTATAAGGAAAAGAGAATTGGGCAACCAATCAAGGATTCTACTCAATAAGGTAAGGGATATATATGTGTTCAAAAGTTAATGTTTTTGCTGTTTTGGATCTCCCAGGTTTGTATGCCAATACGACATGAATATTCTGTCAAGATTTTGATTTTATATAACCAGTAGTTCATTTTGCAACAAAACACTGTCTCGTGCTACCTCAAATCTTTCAAATATCACTTGGAAGCACAAAAAGGAGCAACCTTGGAATCTTCTGGGCTATTTATGGTTAGGATCCATCCTAAAACTCTCTCCTTGGCATTCTCCATCACCCTGTGAACTATTAGTGCTGTTAGAATCCCAGGGAGGACACCAGGACACCTCAAAGCCAGGATACAGCTGGTTTCTCTACAACTCCAAAATTATACATGTAAAATGAGGCTGCAGATATGCAATCAATGGCTTGAAACATAATATAAATACATGAAAAGGATGCGGAAGAGGAAAGAAGAAAAGAGGGAGCAAGGGAGGTAAGAAGACAGGCAGGTTGTAGGCAGGGAAGTTCACCGAAAGGACTCCTATAAAATAAAAAGACTAGGAAATGGGATAATAAAGAAGTAAATGATACACATATACCAAGAGATGCACAAAAATATGAGAAAACGTTATTATCTGCTGGGTAAGGAAGGGTCAGCTTTCTCTAAGGATGTGGCCCCTAATAATTCCACCACATTCCAGTGCAAGAACACATATCCAAGAACATTTTGAGTAGCACAAATTGATCTTGAAAGGTTAAAAGTTGGGGGAGGGGGTAAAAGTTGAGTGGATAGGAAAGGGTGGATCTGGAAAGAATTAGGAGAACGAACGTAATAAAAAATACTGTGTAATATTCAAAACTCTCAAAAATATAAATTTTTAAAAAGAAAAAAATGAGAAATCAAAGTGCTGTGTCACATGCACAAGTCCACAAATCGTCAACAACAGAAACCACAGATTCTGAGGCAACTGACTCGCCAGTAAACATGTCAGAGACCTCCTGAAAACAAGATCAGTGACCACATAAAAGACTCAGACAGATGAAGGGAGGAAGTTAAACCAACACTCACATGAGGATATTCTAAAGTAGACAATTCAGTCGGGAATTGGAGGAGAAATTCAAAATGGTGGAGGAAAAGTCAGAAAGAAAATTAAGCCTCTATGAAAGAGACACATGGAAATGTGGTACGTAAGAATCGATCCATCAAGTTTGCAGCATGCTGGGAAGCAGCATCAACAGAGCCCAGCAGAAGAGGAGTTTTGGGAATATAAAGGAAAAGTTAATGAGCATAAACAAAGCTTCCAAGAACTCCGATACTCATTCAAGAGAGCAAACCTAAGAATCCATTGAGTAGAAGAGGAAGCTGAGGGAAAGCTAAAATCATATAGACAAAGTATCCAATGAAATTATAGTGGACATTTTTCCAAGTCTAGAGAAAAAATTGACACCTAGACATCAGAGGATTTTAAAAGCCAAACAGACATGATCAGAGAAGAATGCCTCAGTAACAAATCATCACAATGTCAAAAAATTCAAAGCAAAGAAAACTGAGAGCTGTAAGAGATAAACACCTACTCACCTACAGAGGCAAACACATAAGAATAGCATCAATTCTCTCACCAGCAACTCTCTCACTGGCCCTTGAAAGTCAACGTATGAGTTAAAGTTCTCACTGTTGTTCTCAATGTTCTGACAAGATGCAAACAAGGAAATGAAAAACTCGAGTTTCATCAGAGTCTGAAGGCCTGCTTCATCATGATGGAGAAGTCCTTAAAGATGTCAACAGGCGTGTGAGGCAATGGCCAAAATGCGTCAATTCAAGAAGCAGGAAGAGATGAACACTGGTGCTCAACTTACTTTGTCATTTTTGTTCAACCCAGAACCCTAAATCATGAAATGATGCCACCAACATTTAGCGTTAGCATTGTGCCCACAGTTAACCCACAGATATACTCAGAGGTTTGTGTCTTGGATAATGCCTGGTCTTTTCAAGTTGACAATCAATATTAATAATCACAGTCTAGAAAGCATGGGATAACATATTTCAAGCCCCCAAAATGAATAAGTACCACCAAAATTTACTATACCCAGCCAAAAATAATATATGTTTTAAAATCCTGGAGAAATACAAACATTTCAGCATCAATAGAGATTAAAGCAATTCAGGACATGAGAATCAAACCATAATCAAAAAGAATACATTTAGAGAGGTTCTAGACATAAGTGGAAGGAGAAGTGTAGACTGAATTGTGACTGCACCATAAAATATAAACTGCATGAGAGGAACAAATGAACAAGGAGGGAATAAACCATAGCCAACACAGTAATCCAGAAAACCCCTAAAACTAGTGGAAGAGAAGAATGGAGCTAATTATCCAACCGAATAAAACAAAAACCACCAAAACTACTGGACATAGCAAACCACTTACAATAATAATCTTAAAATGCAAAGACATGAACTCAAAATTTAAGAGAGGCAGACCAGATTTACAATGAGATTGAAGAAGCAGCTCACTGACTGCCACTCACAAACTAGAAGCCAGAAGATGGACATGAACTTCCTAAGCACATGGAACACCCCCAAAATTCATATAGATGTTTTCATGTCTTACAAAGTAGACATCAAACCAAAACTATTTGAGAAAAATTAGAAAAGTCATTACATTTTAATACAGGGACCAAGTCACCAAGGAAATATAATAACTTGTGTGTGTGTGTGTGTGTGTGTGTGTGTGTGTGTGTGTGTGTGTGTGTGTGTTTATGCAACAAATATTGGGGCTCACAATTTCATAAACAAACAGAAAGCAAGACCCAAATAGAATAATAGTGGGAGACTTCAAAATTTTTGGTAGAAAAATCACAAGACCATCTCAGGAGGTACAGAAAAATCACTTTACAAAGTTCCATGTGCCTTCAATGATAAAAGCAATAAAGATTTCATACATTAGGAATAGAAGGAGGGGAGTAGACTGGCGTCTTATTCATTTCTAAGGAGCGGTTGGCAATCGGTAGAGGCTGGGGGAAGGAAAGTCAGTCATATATGAGTGTGTGGTCCCCAGAAGGCCATATATTCAAGAGCATATGGGCACAAACTGTACTTGATGATAAAAAAAAGAACACAAACATGGGTGGGTAGGAATAGGTGGGGAGATTTGGGAAGTATGGAAGGAAAGGTGAATATGATCAAAATGAAATGTGCAAATTCTCTCAAGGAACCAATAAAGATGAGATAAGAAAAAAAACTAATAAAAACACAAATAGATTAAAATAAGATAAAAATTAGGTACATAAAAAGTGTCTCCACTATCTCCACTTGAATTGAACATAGTGGTGCACGCCTTTAATCCCAGCACTCGGGAGGCAGAGCCAGGCAGATCTCTGTGAGTTGGAGGCCAGCCTGGTCTCCAAAGTGAGTTCCAGGAAAGGTGCAAAGCTACACAGAGAAACCCTGTCTCGGAAAAAAAGAAGAAGGAGAAGGAGGAGGAGGAGGAGGAGGAGGAGGAAGAATTCAACATAGTGTTTGATGTTTAAATTATAACAAAAGACAGGAGATGGAAATAAAGGTGACACAAACAAGTAAGAGTATGTGCTCATTCACACATTACAATCCGTTCTGATAAACACTTTCTGATAAACAAAGTGTCACAGCAAGATCAACTTAAAAAAATAAGTTGGTTTCCCCTGTTCTTTCTGAGTAGAAATCAGGAAACAGACTCTCATTCATAATAATTTCAAAATCATTAATATAATACCTAGTAGTATACCTAACCAAGGAAATGAAAGACCTTTATGATGAAAATTTAGAGACACTTAAGAAATACAGTGAAGAAGGTACTAGTTGAAAAGAGTTCTCATGCCACAATATTTTGAAAATGGATGTATTTACCAAAAATAGTCTACAAGCTTAATACAATATCGATTAAAATTTAAATTGGGTCTTCAGATAAACTGAAAAAACAGTAATAAAATTCAAATAAAATCAGAAAAGACTATGAACAGCTAAAACAATACTAAAAAGAGAATCAATCAGTAAAGTAGATGTTACAAACAAATGTTCTCATATTATAGTATAGAGTAATAATAAAAACAATGGCATAGGACTGCCACAGAAACAGACAGGTAGATTATGCAGATTGATTGAACAAAAGAGAAAACTGAGAAATTAATCCACACATCTACAACCACCTAAATTTTGAAAATGATATTAAAACTATACAATGGAAAAGTGAAAAGCTTCTTCACAAAAACTGCTGGAAAAACTGGATATTCACCTCTACCATAATGCAGTTATACCACTTCTAACACTGTGAAAAAAATCAAAATGAATCGAAGATTTCCATGAAGAAAGCATAAGGAAACACCCTCAAGATGGGTACACTGACGGAGACTTTCTGCACAGTACACAAACAGTGTAGTAAATAATCTCCAGAATCCACTAATGGGACTGCACTAAGAGAAAAGGCTTCTGCATAGCAAAGGAGACAAACCTAAGAGTGTATACCTAGCATAGGATGGGAGAAAATCATTGCCTGCTATATGGAATTGAGAGCTAAAATGTATACAATTTTGATACCTAAACCCCAAGTCTTTGACTCAACAAGTGGCCTAATAGACTGATGAGATTGTTCTAAAAGAAGAAATACAAATGGCCAATAATATTTGAAACAGTATGATATAATCTTGGCAATCAATGCAATGTAAAAAACTACTTGGAGATTCCAACAGACCTCCTTCAGAATAGAGAGCATCAAGGAACCTCAAGTGTCTGTGGGGATCTGGGGAAAGGGAGATCCTATACAATGTGGGTAGTAGGACTGTGAATTAGTGCAGTTGCTATGGAAATCAGAATGAAGGTTCCACAATCAAGTGAAAATAGAAATGCCTTGCTCTTACCACTTCTGTGCACATACCCACAGTGCTCCAAGTCCTACAACAGATGTAATAGTCCATGTTTATTGCTGCTGGGTTCATGATAGACATCCTAAAAGCCCATCAACGGATAATTAGATGATAAGATTATAGTATACATACACAATGGAAGTTTATTCAACTATAAAGAAAAATTAAATCATGCCATTTGTAAGAAATGGGTAAAATTGGAAATCATATGCTAAGTTAAATATGACAGATTCAGAAACATAAATATGACATGTTTTGAAATAGGAGAAGGCAGTGGGGAAGGGGAATAAATAAGAACAAAATACATATAAAAGTGTCATAATGAAAACATTTATTTGCAAATTTTAAAAACTATCAAAAAGAGGAAAATGTGTGGCTGTACAAAATATTAAGAGTAAATACACACTAATCTAATTTAATAAGTGCTTCTTAGACAAGAGAAGCCATGTTGGCTGAACATCTTATAGATACTACTCAAGCATTTATATGGCCCTCTAGATAAACTCATTTCTAGGTGGAAGTTTGAAAGCAATTTCCTAGCATTAAAAAAAATAAATAAATGAGAAGGGGAAAGGGCAAGAAAGATGAATGGCATGCCTTCATTTACAAATTTATACTCTACAGAATGGCACTTCCCATCATTCCCATGAAAAGCACTTCTTTAATTCAGGCGGCAACAGCCAGAGTTCCACATTTCTTCCTTTTCATGACATAGAGGTCACAGATTTACTGTGGAACAAGTTATAATCTCATGTATATTATTCTAAATATAGATTTGGCCCAGACTTTTTGCTGAAATAATGAGAGGCATAGCAATAAAATGAAATGGCAATGTTTTTATCATTTTCTACTTGCAGAGAAAAAAAATCATAAAATAAATTGTCCTTAAAAAAAACCCAGAAATCATCAAACTCTGCCTCCTTAAAATGATTAAGTCATTTTATTCCCCAGCTACCCCTGTCTGAATTGCTTACTGCGTGACCTTGTGGCATTTTCTGAATAGCCCTTCCTCCCAGGCGGGGACAAATACTTATCAGTGTGAGGCCAGTGTAGCTGAACCCACTCGTGTTCAGTTTGAATGTCTGATGCTTTTTGATGCTTTGCAAGTGCTCACTCAATCCACTTATTCCAGAAGAATGTTTAGTTAATTTATCATAGAGGTATTGATCACTACTGTTTAAGGCATAATATATTCCTGTTGGAGGTAAACCTACCATCAGAAGAAATCAATACTAAAAAGTAGGATATAATGCCACAAAACTTTCATAACAATAATATAGTAAAACAATTCACCCCGTAAGAGGTTGTTAGAGGGATGAGATTACACTGAATTGGAATTATTAATTCATTATGCCTTTAAGAAGTAGTAGAATGCAATTCCACTTTTGAGTTCTACGAGCACATGTTAGATTACACAACATTGAAAATTAAATTTTTTTTTTTTTTTGGTTTTTTTCGAGACAGGGTTTCTCTGTGTATCTTTGCGCCTTTCCTGGAACTCACTTGGTAGCCCAGGCTGGCCTCGAACTCACAGAGATCCGCCTGGCTCTGCCTCCCGAGTGCTGGGATTAAAGGCGTGCGCCACCACCGCCCGGCTGAAAATTAAATTTTAAAAAAGATATAAAACCGTGAAGATCTGGTCTATCAAAGGCTACTGGAGATTAAAGAGCTGATTCTCTCTGGTAGGATGATCCTGGAACCATTTCCTATTTTTCTGTTATCAGGGGATCTAAACTGCTCTTATCCAGCTAATAATTCTCAAATGTACCTCCACAGTTTGCTTCATAATGTGTTACAATGAACATACACAACTCCAAATCTTTCTCAGATCTACATTTTGGCTCACACACAAAAAAAGAAAGAAAAAAAAAAAGAATCCTAGATCACACAGAAGTCTTCCTTCATTCGGCATACTGCTCCCTCCCCAGTTCCAGGCCTTACTCCACACTCTCAGTTTCAGAGTTACAGAGACTAGAAATCTGCTCCATCAACAAAGTGAATGGTACAAAAGCTAGGGAAATCACAGCACTCAGTGTTGGAAGAAAGATACATACACAACACAGAGGTATGTAAATGCAAGGGCATAGTACACACACACACACACACACACACACACACACACACGCACATACATGTATGATATGTATGTGTCGAGTCATGGTAAACTCACTGAAATAAAGCACACCAGAGAATGGAAAATCAAAGTGACAAGGATGAGAAAGATGTCAGTTTTAAATAATACTGTCAAAGAATAGACATTGAATTTAAACAACACAGTCAAGGTAGATTCATGAGTAGGTACCATTTTATAAGAGAACTAAAGGAATGAAGGCTATCTGCTTCCCTTCCTCCTCCAGTATCCTGATGAGGAGGAGAAAAATATAGTGTGTGATGCTCAACTTTATATTTGCATTATTTTACCCTGTCTATGCTAATATTAAAATCAAGACAATATTTTAAGCTGAAGACCTTCTTACTAAAGCCTTTAAGGAAGAAAAGATTGTGGCCACCACACAACATTATGAATTGCCAGCATGGGAGAGATAAAAATACTATCAGTAAAGACTATGGATTCAGGATGAAAAGAATGGTTCTTTCATTAATTGCCATATTTATTGAATGAAAGCATGTGCTGTATATTAGCCAGTTCTGGAAATGGAAGGGAAGCAAAGTCTCTCCCTCTTTGGAGGTAGGTCTGGAGGGGTCAGATGATGGGCTCTGAAGGAAACATAACTGAATGCAGTTCTAAACCAGATGTCTATGCAGTCTGATAAGAGCAATCATGACTTTTTCAGAGTGAGAATAGGAAAGAAAGACAAGACAAGAGACAGTTGACTATTTCGTGATAATTCAGAAAAGATCTTAACTCAGAAAAAATCTTAGGATATTTTACAAAAGAAAAACTAATCAAAGAATAGTTGCATACTGAACAAGAAGAAAAGAGTCTTGGGAAGTAGGTGAATAAGAAAGAACAAAACCACAAAGAGCTCTGTGAATCATCTGAAGATTTAGTCTTTCTATTGAGATAAAATAGTGGACCTAGAGGAAGATTTGAAATAGGAGAATGAAATGCAATTTAACTTTTTTTTTAAGTTTCATGCTTTGGAAGATAATTGAACATTTAATAGAGCAGGGAAAGGGGAAATGTGTTAGACCTCAATAGATAGGTTATTGTAACTGGTAGTTACAGTAGACATGGACCTAAGTGAGCAGGACTTGGTGACTATGTGTGGTTAACACAGGGCCGGAGTAAGTCAAGAAAGGATTTTTGACTGATAGGATCAACAGCTAGCATTCATTACCTCAAAGTAGGTTTGAATTCCGGGTGATCGCCAGGTGCTCCTATGATGACCGTGTCCACAGTGACATGATCTATGCCTTTAAGAATCTGGTTTACATCCAGATTCCTCAGTCCTTGGATGGGGTTTATGGCACAGCTATTAGGGTGTTTGGCCATCCCATCACCAGAGTAGGTCAGTCCCAGCTGTCTCTCGACCATTGCCAGCAGTCTTTTGTGGGGGTATCTTTGTGGATCCACGGCTAGGCCCCTGGTGGAGCACTAGGAGTCTAATTAGTGAGAAAGAGGAGGGTCTATATGAGTGAGAATTGTTGAAACCAAGGTTGGATAAAGCACAGGGACAAATAACCAAATGAATGGAAACACATGAACTATGAACCAAAGGCTGAGGGGCCCCCCAACTGGATCAGGCCCTCTGAATAGGTGAGACAGTCGATTGGCTTGATCTGTTTGGGAGGCATCTAGGCAGTAGTGCCAGGTCCTGGGCTTGTTGCATGAGTTAGCTGTTTGAAACCTGGGACTTATGCAGGGATGTTTGGCTCAATCTGGGAGGAGGGGACTGGACCTGCCTGGACTGAGTCTATCAGGTCGATCTCAGTCCTCGGGGGTGGCCTTGATCTGGAGGTGGTGGGAATGGGGGGTGGGCTGGGGGGAAGGGGAGGGGGGCAAGAAGGGGGAGAACAAGGGAATCTGTGGCTATTATGTAGAACTGAATAGTATTGTAAAATAAATAAAAAAATAAGTAAAAAAAAAAAAAGAATCTGGTTTACAAATATATGTCCCAATCCTGTGAGTCCCTGCTTCCACACAACCGAGAGAATTGTCCTTTCAGATATAAGTACATTATTTTTGCTACTCTTAAATCTCCACAATGAATCTCACCTACCTACAAGGTCTTCCATGATCCTCCACACTCATTTTCAATTCTATATTCACTTCTACTTCCTACTCCTGGGCACCTTATTCACTTCTGTCTGTCCAGTGGCTCCCTTCCATGTCCCTGATCTTAGTAAGTACTTCCTGGGTTAGCCTGGGGCAGTCTTTTTCAAATGCATTCAGAGATTTCACCATGGCCATTATGTCTGTTCTCAAAAGCTACAGTATCACAAAAGCCCTCATTAACAAGCTTATTTCAATTAACAATCATTTTTTATCTCCTTATCCTGATTTTTCTTCCTAATATTCATCATCATGACTAACTATCATTTGTTTATTGTAAATTCTAACTCATTGAAAAACCATTTATTTCATTCATTGATATAACTCTGATGTAAACAACATGATAACATTTAATTCATCCTTGTCCACTAACTATAGATTTTTTTTTCAGCTCCTCACAGTTTCCCTACTGTCTTATACTTCAGACTTTTGAAAGCACTAGTGGACATGCTTTTAATAAATCTCTATCAATTCACTTCACAGAATAACTAATACCATTCATTTATTCTATAAAGGTTGATGTTGAGAAAACAATTAAGCCTCTTAAATATTGAACAATTTCCCATCTCTATGACTTATTTCTAAAACTAAACCAAGAGCATTAGTTCTGAACATGTTTCTACCAGCTGAACGTAATTCAAATATGTAATTTATTATGGTGACAAAAATCTACAAGAGTGCTATTTCTGTAAAAAAAACTAGTTTGATTAATATAGAAAGATTTGATGAATGGAATCTATATTGAAAAACACTGTTACTGGTTTCTGACTATAAAAGACTGAGGAGAAAAGTACCAAATACCCAGAGTAATTCATTCAGTGTCTTCTCTATATGTTTATCATGTTGTTCTGGTTAAGAGTTGCCCAGTCCAGAAATCTGAGCTACAGCTAGAGAAGTATGTTTCATGTCAAAAGGATAATACTAAATCACAATTAGTGAAAACCTTTGGATTCAACAACAAAAGATGAAAAGTGTATGGGGTTTTTTATTGTTATTTTGTTTTCTTTGGTTTTGCTTTAAATTAAAAAAAATACTGAAAGCATTTACATATTTATTTCCTCCCGAACGCTCTGCTTTTTTGTTTTGTTTTGTTTTTTAATCAGTAACAGCCAGAATTTTCTAAGTCGGTTTTCCCTTTTCTAGCCTGTTGATGCTTCAGATGATTCCATTCTTCTTGCATGTCAGAACCAGGGAATTTGAGTTTACACATGGTGTGACTTTTATCTATTGGCCCTGGATGAATGTATGTCTTTGTTTAAAAAGATAAACTTCCAATGGACACGAGGAGAACCATGTGTGTCACCTGCCATGGATGTAAGAGAACATAACAATCTCAGTGGTGTCCTTGTCTATCTCTGACCAGAAAGTGAAGGCACCTTGCTCTGCCTAGAAGCCAGGTATCAAGTTTCTCGGTGGTAGCCATACCATGGTCTCAACTACCCTATACTTTTCCTTCTCCAATCTTGTATCAGTCCTAGTTTTCATTGGTCTCTCTAATCTGACCTTCTGTGGAGAGGTTCACTTAGGGGTGGTTTTGAAGGACACATAAAAGAAAACATAAAGGCAAAGTGATTTTAAGGCTATAGAGTATGAAGAGGAAAAAGATATAGGACAGAGTTCAGGGATGTTAGGAGATCTAGGAATTAAATGGAATGTATGCCACACAAAGGGCAGGAAACACGTTGCCAGTGGGACCACACATTAAGTTTTAATTAAGTTTTATTTTAATCTAGAAAGTAGAAGAAAACTGTTTCTTAGGAAGAATATAATTACCTAACACTAAAACAGCTATTGCCCATGTCTCTCTAGCTAAGAATCTTGGGTACTCTGGAGAGAAATATCAATTTCCATGTATTCATCCCTTCTTTCATAACCCCAGGACTTCCTTTGTGCTATTCTATTAAGCTATGACCTGTGCTGAACTTTACTTTAATTATATATTTGCAGTTCCCAGGGAATTATTTATAGTACAAAGACTTTCTGCATTAGTTAGCCAAGAGAAAGGCCATAGCGGAAGTCCAAAGAAAACAATGCAGCTGAAAACAAACAGCAGTGTTTGATAGCATATTTTGGGGGACTGGAAGTTAAAAGTTGGGGTATCTTGGGGTCAGTCACTATCTACTAGTGTTATAATAGGTTATGGTCTCGGACTGTCTCATAGCTTCTGGCACTTATTAAGTTTATGACATTAGTGTTAAAATATGCTTTTAAAAAAACTGAATATACCTCAAATGATGTCACAGCCTGAGGGATACGGAGCTGGGAATTCAACATATGAAATTTGGAAGAATAAAGCCAATAACGTGCCTAATATGAAACTCTACATATAACAGGAACTTTTAATTCATAAGAGGTTAATAACTGACTGAAAAACTGGATGAAGAAGAGGGGGAGAAAAACATGAACACTCAGCTTTCCCTTTACCTCTTCTGTGGTTTAGTTTCTGAAAGTCAGAGTCATTTTTGCAATAATGAAAGCAATGAACTAATTATACTTTGCACAAATTTACAAATATGCTCATTTGCCTTTATGAAATTTCTCAGACCACAGCTTTCAGTCATATAAATATCTATTACTTTTGTGCCAAAAACAAACTTTACTCTAAAAATGAAAAATGACTTGTTACTAAATATTGAAAAGGTCGTAATTTTTTCAACTGTGTGCATGAACAAACACTATATGTTTGAAGAAATTTTCTCTCAAACTTTACAAAAATTAGAATCAAAGAACTCATAAAACATTATTTGCTTAGTAAGAATATAGGACTATCTGTGAGAATGTGACAATTTGAATGACATATTAAATACTGGAGTGCCCAGATAGGCATCACAAAATTAAAGTGAAACCTGTACAGTGCTTAACTGAACAGGGAGAGAATCACATAGCTGTTTTAAACAAATGAAGAGAGTAAAATGTTCAGTTACATTAGCATTTATTAATCTGCTGGTAATTCTGAAACTCTGCTTTGCAAGCAACCACGGTGAAGTCAGTTTTATTGTGGCTTCAGGTTCTTTTAGTTCCTTTACATATTTTTTTTTTCCAAATTCTAGAGACACTTGGTAATGGTGAAAAAGTCCTAACACTGAAGTGTGCATTAGTCCCTCTTCCATTTTCCTTAAATGTAATAGGTGATTTATCATCAGGACTAACTTCTTGCAAATGACACATTTTTCTCAGCATGTCTTAATCATAAGAACATCCAGTGACACCATCAGTGATGGCTTATTAAATACAACACACACCACACACACATATATACACACGTACACATATACATAGACACATGCATATATACACATATTCATGCACACATATAACACATACACACACATACATACACACATTTTTATGTTTTCTTGATAAGTTTTGAAATATTAGAAATAATTGCTCCTTTGTCTACTCACGAAAATTTTAAAAAATGTTAAAAAGTTGAGTGAATTTTGAGAGTCATTTGTATAAAGAAATTATAGGATTTTTTTACTGACTTGGCTTTCAAATGACAGTACAAGTTTTTATTTCTTAAAATATCACTTTTCCTACACACAGAAACCATCTCCTCACAGTCCTCCCAAATTCCTCACCCCATCTCCTTTAACGATACTTTTCTATTAACAACATCACCATGTTCTTTTTACATCAATACTGAACCCCAAGTAATATTCATCTAGTCAATGAATGTGCTCTATGAATGACACCTGAGTCTTTCTATAAACTGTTCTGGGATTTGGGGACACAGCAGTGACAATAGGCACACAGAAGCCACTATCTTTCCATACCCATCCAGGTAGAAATAATCTGCAAAACAAGAAAAATATTGTTTTATAAGAGAATGGAGGTCAATAGGAATTCTTACACACTGTGGAAGTATAAATTGATGAAAATGTCTTTTAAAAATGGAACGGCATTGTCAAACAAACTCAAGGAGATTCATGAAATAGGACAGGCAATTGGGGTCCAGTCATATACCCCGGAGAAAAACACACATGCGCAGTAAGAAGGGCATCACATCCAATAAAGTTATGGTGGTAACAACCCATGAAGACCCGCCCAGCCATCCAAGCATGGGGATGGTTAGTAGCGTGGTGTGAGTGAGATACTCATTTTATCTATTGTGTTCTTATTCTCGCATGCATCATTATTTTGTATTAATTTAAAGAAGGAAATGTATAAAGAAGGGACCCAAATAAGAATCAATAAAATGAAAAGAAGAAAGAAACTATTCTTGCAAAAATATTGTCTTTAATTCTGTACTTACAAAAGAAAGTTTGTGAATTGGAATGCAATGTTGAGAAATTAACCCAGAACACAGGAAAATAGCTGCTCTTGATAATTCCTAACAATTTCTCAATACTACTCTGTAATATGTTTCTTAATTACTAACTGGCTTGGAAATTTAAATCTAACAGAGTCCCATGTTCTACCATATGACTTATCCACCCCAATACTCATTCTACTTTTAAAGGAATACAAAGACTGGAATCAGCTGGCTATACAGCCCTTACTTGAAGCCTGCCTGTCTTCACTGATGTGATTACTCTTTGTCTCAGATTGTGTAGAATGAGGATGATAACAGCACCTTACTAGTATTTTCTTCAGACACGGTGGAATAATAAAATATGTGAATTGCTTAAAATACTATGTAGGATGTCAAATTTTCCTGTTTATTTTTATCTCTCTCCTTTCAGAAGTTTAATTAATCTATTTCTGAGTTTTCCAATCTCTCCCTTCCTCTGAAATGGTTGGTTTCTGTAAGTCCCTTCCAGCACGTTTCTTTATCATTGTTTCAGTAACTATAGTCCTTATCTATACAAGTAACTATTCTTTTATAGTTCCACATTTCTGCATGAGTCAGTCTTTCTTTTACACATTCCTGAGCATATGAAATATAGTATAAAACTATGTTTACATCTGTATCTTTTGGTATTACAATGCATGTAATTTTAAGTCTCTTAGCTGATAATTTACAATGAAAAAAAAAAACTGTGGGTCACTGTTAACACTTCTTTTGTGCCTTGGGACATTTACTGAACTATCCCTCCTTGTTTCTCAATGTCCATACCTGTATGTATGTTCTTAACCTTTTTGCCTGAGAGCACATACATTATAAAACCTATTGCCTCTTCTAGCCTTGTTCTCTACTTTTGTTCAGGAAACTAGAGAATCTCTTGGTTTAGGGTGAATTTTGCTTCTTTGTGGAGGTAATGCCTTTTGAAGTACTTTTAAAAAGTACCATGAACTCCAAAATCATAGTGTTATTGATAGTAATGTGAACCAGTTCTGTCCCCATGTGAGCTGTGAGAATTGACCCCAACCCAGATCTTTTCAAGTGGCCCTTTCTTCCCTTAAAATTTAACTCTTTAAAATTTTCATGCAGGGAGCATTAGATGCTCACCTTGGACTCTAGGGAGATGTTGAAGTGAGCAGGGGGCATGCATCAGGCTTTTCCATCTGTCTGTCCAGAAATGCTACTTAAGTTCCAACTGCTGAGTGCCCCTGGAGTTTCACATCAGTCTCAACTAACGCTACGTGAAAACAGATGCATTTGACACATTTTCATCCAGTTCCTTGGTATTTGAGGTAACAGGGTAAATGCATTCATTGCTTCCAACTTGATGAGCAATAAAAGTATTGAAACCATCATTAATCAAGAAATGTTTCTCCCTGTATGATCTAGCCCTAAATGTGCTGGTTCATACAAGGTAGAGGTGTCTATAGGCGGGCGTGTGCAACATAATTAGTTTCAGACTGACGTCATTACTTACAACAAGCCTTTCAGGCATCTTGTCCAGTAAACCTCCATGGACTGACCCTGTCCTCAACTAGTCCCCAAATACATCCTCATTTCATCACTCTTGTTTTCAGGTTTCAGTTCTTCTTCTTGTTGTCCCTTGTCTCTTCTCTCCTCATCTTATTTTGTGGGACAGCAAAATAGCAATTCTTATCTAAATCATTATGATATTTTAGAGTTTGCCTACTAGGCTTCCCTCCAATGCCTGGTGCCTGGCTTTTCTAAACAAAAGTTATTCTCTTCCAAATTGAAATTATTTTTTTGGATGTTAAATTGATAAGTGAAGTGGTAAGTTCCAAAATAAAGAATTAGATTGGTTGGTGGACCTACTATATCATCTATCCCTTAAAGTGCTTTAAATATATTCCACATTCACAATCAATTCTGTCATTTGGAAACCCTCATATACCATGTGAAAATAAAGATAATCATGATCTATACTCTGAAGAGTTGTTTTGAGATCTTTAAATATTCTCCATGCTATGTGACATGCAAACTATCCAATGGATATAAGAAATAATGTACCATGAAACACAGTGATCTTCTACCCTGGCATTTACCTAAAACAAATGGAAATTTTTGTCTACAAAATAAATTCCATGAAAACATTTATAGAAAAATAAATCATAATATGAAAAAAAACTCAAAAGATGAGCCTAGTGAACGCAACCAAACATGCCAAATCCCAAAAAATGAATCTTTGGTGAAAGGAATTAACGCATAGGTTACATAGTTAGCCTGTGGTGTTACCATAACAAAATTGCAAATGAGTGCTTTAAACAACAACAACAAAATGTTTTTACCTAATTATAGGACCTGGAAGTCCCAGGTCAAGGTATGAGCTGGTGTAGTTTCTACTCAACTGTAACGCCTCAGAATGAAAATTGTTCCCTTCTCTCCCTGTAGTTTTAACGTCTTTTCCTGTGAACATGCGTGTTTTTGCTGTTATTTTTCACAAGTACACCATACCGCGTTAGAGCCCCAAATTTATGACCTCACATCACCTTGTTTTCCTCCTTAAAAGCCTGTTGTGTGACTTTTCCTGGGAAGTTATGAACAAATGCCTCCTCACCCTGGATATGTACCAAGGCAGGACAAAGAAATGATTTCTGCTGAGTCTACTTTAGGGAACTAATGCGTTTATCAGAGTTACTTTAGGAATGTGGATACCTCAAATACAGCTACATCATGAAAAATGCCACCCCCAAATTGGTGATAACTCACAAAAGCTACATTCCCAGAGCTCCCACCCCAATTTACTGGCAGCTTCAATAAATCTCTTCTTCCTGGGAAAGTGCTTCCTGCTTATATATTCTCTGGAAAGGCCATAAGGCTCTTGAAATGTTTTGAGAATCCTCAATGTTGTAATTAGTGAACTTCCAAAATCTTCAGAGCCTCTAGCAAGGAATGCCTCAATTCAGGGGACAGAGCTATAAAAACAAATCCCCTTTTCCACAAAGAGTCACATTGCAGGACAGAGTCTCTACATCTAAATTTAGAGGTAGAGCGGCAGCTTTTCATCCCATAACTCTATTGACACATTTCTAAGAAACTAAATTTATAATAATAGACCTTATCGTTGGCAGCCTATAAGGCATCAAACACTATGAGTAGAAAGGGAGCACAGGGGAAATTTCTATAACTTCCGTTTGTTCAAGATTAAATGGGTGTAGTGCTTGTCAAAATTGCCAAGCTATGCACATAATATTTACTTATTTTTTCCTTCTATTTTTTTTTTATTTTTTTTGAGACAGGTTTCTTCTGTATAGCTCTGGTTGTCCTAGAACTCACTCTGTACACCAGGCTGGCCCCTGACTCACTGAGATCTGTCTGCCTTCCACATGCTGGGATTAAAGGCATGCGCCACCACCACCCAATGTATCTATTCTGATATTAATTGTTTCTATATGATTGATCTTAAAAAAAAAGAATGATGCAATTTGTAACACTTCTTCCACAGCCACCTACATTCTGATAGGACATGCCACTTAAATGCCTCTCACTGAACACCATATAAAAACGCCTATGTCTTCAAGGTCTATAATCCTGGTAGTTTGCTTTACCAGAAAGCATATCTCAATTTGATTCAAGTACCACTTTGAATCTACTGTGGACTGTCATCTTGTGACAGGAACATTCCATGCCAACCCATCTAACATAGCTTACCTTTTCCTGCACCCTGCTGCTCTCCATTATCTTGGATGGCTTTATTTTTCTTCCAAGCATGTATCACCAGCTGACATACTCTATGTGTATTTGTTCATTAGTGTAGCATCTGTCTTCATCTAGCAGTCAATCAGGCAGGATCTTTGCTTCTTCCACGTCTTCTCCTCAGAGTCCTGTGCAAACTCTCACAGTTGTTAAATAAATGTTAGCCGAGACAGTATCAGTAAATAAGAATACCGCCGGGTGGTGGTGGCGCACCCCTTTATCCCAGCACTTGGGAGGCAGAGGCAGGTGGATCCCTGTGAGTTCGAGGTCAGCCTGAGAACCAGGACTGAGATCCAGGACAGGCACCAAAACTACACAGAGAAACCTTGTCTCGAAAATAAATAAATAAATAAATAAATAAATAAACAAACAAACAAACAAACAAAGAATACAGTGGTAAAACTGGCTAAGCAAGAGTCAATGAGCAAAGCCTTGTATAGATGCTGCCACTGTAGGGGTTAAATCTGTAGATACTAGAAGCAAAGTGATACAACAGGAAAGCAGAACTCTTCAGCCCTGGCTACAAATTAGAAGTGTCTGGAGAGCTTTTAAGTAAAACACTGCTAATACTCCAGCACTACCGCCAGAGAACCTAAAATAATTGGTCTGAAATTGGGTCCAGACATTAATTTTTAAAGGCTCCCCGGGTGACCTTCACATGCAGCCAGTGATGAAAACCACTGGTATAGAACAATTTCCCTCCCTCCCTTGCCGTCTGCTGAGCCATCTCTTCAACGTCCCCATGGACCCAAACATATAGATACGACCATTGCTTCAAAAACCAACTCTCCCTAGCAAAGAGGAGGGCAGACGCATGATGGATTCCAGCACTTAAATCGGCAACACATAGGTGAGTGTGCATGTATGTAATGTGTGTTTTACATACATGTAGAGAGCACATGTCCAAAACATGTTTTTGAGCTTGGTCGTAAAGACACACAATTCCATAACAATAATTTATTCGAGGGGCATGAGTTTCATTAGAGTTTTATTGTTTGAGGTCCTTGGTAATTTTTAACACACTGCAAGAAGTAGAATTCCTTCCAACAGCACCTTCTCTGTCAGCTGCCCCTGGAAGACCAAGGGCCAGAGGAGGCAGCAAAGGGTGGGGGGGAGGGGTTGCAAAATGCACAAGAATGTTACTGAGGTAACCCCCAGTCCAAAAAAGCAAGCAAACAGAAAAGACAAATTTCAATCTGTGGTTGGGTTAGGAAGTAAAAATCAGGCTCAATGCACTAAAACAAGATGATAAAATGACCATTGATAAGATCAGTCTCATGAGTTTGAAAAATCTGATGAAAGCAGGGGGCTCAATGTGGTTTCCTTGGCGATGGGCAAGGAGGAGACCTGGTGTTTTCATGTCCCTGTTACATTCATCTGGAAGACCCAGCTGTGCTGAAGCAGAGCATGAGAGGGAGGAAAACTGATGTCATAAAAAGCCAGAATGCTATTACGACAAATACGTCATATATGTCTCGGCATTTTTTTAAGTTTGCTAAGCACACAACTTTTCATTGTCATTTTGGGTGATGCTTTTTAAAACCAACCTAGAAACTTTGGATATTGCAAACAAAAATTTGCATTGCTTAAAAGAAAATTCTAATCACCTAATTGTACCTACAGCTTTTTAAAGGTATACAATTGGTTGTAATCACAGATTATCAACTTGAAACTGCATAGAAAAACAGCTTTTGCTTCATTCTTCTATATAGCCTATATATGCACATATGTAATATATATATTATATATGGATTATGTTTTCCTCATATAAAGAATTATTTTGGAAATAGAAATTAAAGAAAAAGGAAACAAAAGCATTCACCATAGAAGATTGTCATATATTTAAGGCAAATGATGTAAATATTTATAATAATAAAAAAGTACAAAAATTTGCTACTAGGAATAAAGCACAAGAAATGTAATAGATAACATGAAATCATGAAACTAAGATAAAAAATGTAAAGTGTCCACCATAACTGGAGAAGCAAATTTATTACATCAAATGTCTCTAGCTTTCCATAACCTTCAAAGATATTTAGAATGTTGTTATATTTGAAACTAATGTACTTTCACTGAAACCTTGCAAGGAATCTTGGAATACAGTGATCATCCACGGTGAAGTTTTCTGTGAAGTTCTATGATAAATCTTATATCCTACTCATTCTTCCTCCACTTGGCAGTCGGGGTCTAGCTAGCACTTGGATAGGTTGCATAAGAAAGGGCCAATATAAAGAAATGAAAACTGCCTGTAGGTACTTAGCAACTCAGAAAAGCAGGCAGACTTACGAAGCTCCTCGTGTGTGACTTGTAAGCAACCACCTGACTAGTTTCTATGACGGAAACAGTGCCAAGTGCATTAGGAGGATCCCGTGACATACAGCCTCAGAATGGGACTTCAGGCAAAACAGCCAAACACAAGGAATGCTTTTGGATTTTAGTACTTGTGGTGATATTTTATTTGGACACACTTGGCTGTGTCCTTGAACACACAGAGAATCTGCCTGCCATGTGATCGGATTAAGGGCCTGTGCTACCACTGCCCAACTTCTATTTATGGCTGGCTATGACCTCTGATCTCCTGGCAAACTTTATTTATTAACATACAAATAAAATATCTCCATATTTCAGCACAAATAAAATATCACCACAAGTACTGTGCATTGGAAGTCTGATTTCAAAGGATCTAAATCCTGAGACTTGTAATTCTGGCCCAGTTATCCGTTCAAACCAGAGTGGGGGGGGGTAGAGTGGAATCTCCAAAGAGGTGGCTTCCTGGAAATTTGAACTGGGATAAAACTTTTTGTCACTGTTAATAAATATAGCAGAAAAGGATTCTATGTTTCATGCTCCATTTCTGGGAAATTGACTGTTGCGTTAAATGGTCCTTTGTGGCTGATTGGCTAACAGTAAACATGTATGTCAGAAAGTGATCTATAGCTACAACTTTCTTCTTAAAATCAGCTTCTCATAAGTTAAAACCCTAAAACACCTATAGCCATGATCTGATCACAGTTATTTTTTAAATATTTTGAAAAATCAACTTGGAACATATTGAGTGCTTCCATTATTATGTAAGCCCCAATGCATTATTAAAGCAAGAATCCAAAAGGACTACCAAGTGATTTCTCATCTACCAACTTCTGTGAAACTGAGTTGTAACAAATTAACTCACTTTCATTTTAACGAATCCCATGTAAACTTAAAAAGTGTACTATTTTAAAAAATATTTCCCACTGAAAGCCTTTGGAGAAGAAGTAGTCTCAAAACAGTAGAATTTAAAATGCAATTGAATGATGTTTAAATAAAATGATGTTTAAATGAAAAATGTTGCTTGCTTTTCTAATTTTATTTCCTTATTGATTTTTAGATGTAAATAAAGTTTCTTTGAAGTAGTGAATGCCTCTAGATAAGAAATGCTTTCTGGAAGTCCATGACACTTCTGATATAGAAATGCAAACTTTTACCTCAACTTCTGATAGAATGAAATGATTCCAATCCTACTGGAAATCAGCATGCATTGAAAACTTGCTTGTTATTACATCAAACACCTCTGAAAACATGAACCTACTGACACTATTGGTTTCACAATTAGCTCTTTTGATAACTGAGAGCTAGTTTCTTGTTCAGTATTTGAGAGGATAATTTAGGCTACAATGGGCCAGCTGCGGTCCTTTCTCTTATTTATAGAGACATGGTAACACAAACTTGTATATAAATGTACTATGAAGCAACGACCATTTGTTTTTAGTTATTGTCATTACTCTCCATTTTGTTGCTTTGGTTCTTAGTAGTATGTGAGCAACACTGAGAAAAATAGTGAGTGCTGATCCTTGCATATAACAAGTAACCTTGGGCACTACCCAAGACATCCTCTTATAAAATGCAAGGACATGCAAATAGACTTAATTCTTAATATAAATTAAGTCACCACAGGATCCAGATCCCAGTAGGGATGGAAGCAAGCTCCAAGAGACCAGAACAGCAGGGGCAGGGGGAAGCCCTTTGTCTAGAGACCCTTGAAGAAATATGTTTCTAGGTAATACTGAATATCAAAAAGAAACAGTATTGTTGCCTGCAAAGTGGCTCTGTACAGTTTGAAGCTAGACCTTCTGGTGAAGGTCGCTTCATGGAGGCCAGGGTCTGTTCTCTTCCAATGGGTGTTTCAAAATTCTGTGAGCTGCTTGAACAATGAGGAACTAGCAGAAAGTCACTTGAATCTGTCCAGCTGTCCTTTGGAATAACTTTCTCATGTTTTCTTGCTTCCAAAATATGTGCTCCCATTTTCTCTGGGAACAGTTTTCTATCACCTGTGCTGTATAAAATTCCTGACAGTACTTGCACTGGAAAGTGCTTTCAATAGACATAAATATAGAATCCATATACATAAAATCAGGGTTGGAATTGTAGTCTCTCTAAAGTATCTCTTCTCTCTTTACAAAGCCCAAAGTGCCCATTTGTCAATACCGATATCATTTTCTAAATGCCAGAAATAAAATGCAAATTCTAGTGAATGCTCAAATCCCAACCAATCACAATTAATTAACTGAATTTCTGTGAAGCAGCATGACCTAAATGAATTGGGAATTATGACATCCCAAGGCAGAACTAAATGATGGAAAGGCTCTCTCCAAACCCAGTGCAAACTGTCACTTCACTTACATGATCCTATTTACAATGTGGAGACTCTGGAAGTCATTGTCAGGACCAATCATTGCAGACCTTCTGAAAACTGTGACAATCTCACGATGATTTTAGGACTATTTGAATAGGGAGAAATGCAAACCACTCTTGGCTACACAAGGGTTAGTTTGTTAATTAACTGGTTTCTGCCTGGAAGCTTCCCTCATCCCCTTTCAATGGTTACACTGGAAAAATTCCTCCCTAAATTAAAAACAAACTTGAATTTAAATTAGAACTCTTCCCAAAACTTTCATATCCATTTTGGTATCAAATTTCCATGACAGCCTTGCCCATACAAATAACATATAGTGCATGTAAAAAAAAAAAAAAAAAGCAACAGGGAAAGAGGTGGTTTATAGACAAATAAAATTGTTAAAATATACTAGCATCTATGTACTATGATTACTTTTTCCTCCACAGCATGTGCTCTTCCTGTCCATTCTGATTTCTTTCCTTTCCTGTTGTTTTTCTGTACTACATCAGAAGGAGCTGCATTGCCATTTCAGAGGCACGTTCTGAAATGGGGGACCACTTTTCTTCAGGATGTGGAACGTGGTGTCAAATAAGATGTGGTAGAAGGTGTTGTTCCCCAAACAGAAAACCCAAGAGCAGGACAACGAAAGGGGAGAAGCAGGAGTAGTTGGCATCCTTGAGAGTTGACCGTAGTCAACTGGATTGATCAAGGCAATGTGAAAATGAGGGAGACTGAAATCTACCTCAACAGGAAAGACGGCTCTTCTGTTGCATTGAGGAGCAAGCAACCTTCCCAGGAATGATGGTTGTGTCCTGTGGCAATCAATGAGACAGGGTTTTAGAGGAGACCAGAGCAGGAGTTGGGGTATGGGTTTTATATGGTTTTTCTGAGAATGGTGGTTGAATAAACACCTAGGTTATATAGGGAATGGAAAGTTTAGCTTGGGTTGGTCCCTTTTATCAGGTGATATAAACGTTCTCAGGAGATGGAAGATTCCTTAGTCTGGAGAGGCACATTGTCTGTCAAGGTTTATTATGCCTACAATTCTGGGATGTGGAAGGCTGAAAACACTGGTATCCAAGTGAGTATATTTTTTCTTAATATAATAATTTTCTTTTTTATTTATTGAAAATAGATTCTTCCCTCACATAATACATCCCCACCAGTTTCCACACCCTTACTCCTCGCACTTCCACACCTCCCCTCCCCCTGATCCCCTCCCCCTCCATGTCTCTTCACAAAGGAGCAGGCCTCCAAAAAGACAAGCAAACACAATGAAACAGTACGGGAGGGGGGGGGGCTACCCACCACCCCCACATTTCCCCAGAGTGTTATTGAGTGTGAGCAGCAGGAAATATTAGATAAAAGGATTTAGAGTGTAGAGATAAACGGATAGAAAATACAGGATAGCCTCCAGAGGGCCTGGAACCTATTCCAATGGGCCCTCACTGTCTCTGACCTAGGGTATTTATAGGAACGCCAAGGAGTGGAGCAAAAGACCTCCCCCCAGCACAGCCAAGTGCAGACCATCTCAGACACCTGCATTCATGGCCATGGTCCAATCATCATCTCTATGTAGACCTGCTGGGTAAGGAAAGCCACTAGGAACTTGAAAATAGGCTCCCACAAAACAGGATACAATAAGACAAGGCAAAAGCCCTCATATGGAGGCTAGACAAAATAAACAGTAGGGGGAAATGAATCCCAAGAGCAGGCAAAAGAGTCAGAGACACACCTGCTCCCACTGTTAGGAGTCCCACAAAAACACCAAGCTAACAGCCATGACATAGACATAGAGGAACTGGTACAGACCTGTGCAGGCCTGTGATCACTGTTTCCGGCTCTATGAGCCCCTGGTCAACCCTGCTTAGTTGGTTCAGTGGGCCAAATTCTCCTGGTGTCCTCTATCCCCTCTGACAAGTAACACAATAAGGCCAACGTTTGTATTTCTGAATCTAGGAACGAACTTGTGGGAAGGGGTACCATCCTCCAGCAACTAATTGACTCTAGTGTCCAGACAATAAGTTGCTGCTTTCAGAAAGATGTAGAAGAAAGAATAGGAAACATGAACGGGCCTTGGGGGTTCTCCTTGGCATTCTCATGTTCTATCAGAATTGTAAACACAGCAACTCTGATATCAAAATAATATGAAACCAGTTTTAGGAAGTCTGTGAAACTGATCACCCTGCAATTCCAAAGAAATGACACATTCCAGGAGGCAATTGCAGCCACATTTTGTGAAGGAGAAAACTGGCTAGGACGTTCAGTCTCTGCGGCTGCTGCTGCTATACTCTCTAGGAAATCAACCCCTAGATTAGATGGAGGCAATCATGGTAGTTGAGGATATTATGGAATCTCTGACAAGAAGAGGAACTCCTTGTTAACAATGGCACAAGGATTTGGGAAGAAAGTCTTGTCTTCTCTTCTACAAAACTACTCTTTTTTGAAAAAGAAAAGTTTCCGGTATGACATAAATCTCCAGATCAGGTACACAGTAATGAGACAAGGGATTGTATGATAAGGAGAGAATAAAGAAAACTGGCTGTAAAAATGCTGTAGAGACGCCACAACAATGGACTGAATGCTGAGCACTTAGAACTGAACCCAAGAAGCACTGAAATTACAAACAAATCGCATTGACAAGCATTCAACTGCCCCTGCCTCACTGATAACCTCCTTCTCAACACAGTCATTTGGCTTTATGGGAAATTTCCTATACCTACCTAATGGAGAGAGGAAAACCATTTAAAAAATCTGAATGGGCTGAATCATCACAATGTGCAATCACCACACAGGACAGCAGCCACACTAGAACACCATCAAAAAAGGACCTAAAAGACGGTAAAGGGAAATACTATAGTCAGGAGAAGCAGAGTTAGTACCTAGAGCTATTCAGTTCCCTTGGGGGAGCTGTCTAAAATAAGATAGATCTCTAAGCCAAGCAAAAGAATTGGCTGTTAACTAAAAGATAAAATGGATGCTTTAAGCAGAAGACATCTGAGGAAGAAGCATGTAGTCAAAAATATGAGAGGAGGCCCCAGAGTATGATGGACACTCTGCTGTGTTTCATGTCAATATCCCGAGAGAACAAGTGGTAACGGGAATTCCTGTAAGAAAGGGCAAGAAGACACAGCCATCCACGTCTGATAGCATTGGGCCCCATAACAACTAAGGTGGTAGAGGAGAGGCCATGCATGAGGTCACCATCATGAGCTTCCTTCATCAAGATGCTCATGCTAATGTCCTTGATGAAACCCTAGGCTTTCCACCATAATTCTATCATTGATCATTGAACAAGCTACCATTCCTCAAGGAACCTCCTTGACCTCCCAGGAGCAAGTCTGTTGCATGGAGTCCTTCAACTTGAAGGGGCATTGATGTGCCCTTATTAAAACGGACACCTGCTATGGATACATATTGACATTTCTTGCCAACAGTTCTTCTGCTAGAATGACCTGAACATATAGGAAGAATGATTGATTTGGTATAGTATCCCACATAACATTTTCTTGGCATTCTCCCGCTAAGCAGGACAATACGCCAGTCAATCTGCCAGTCAGGGTTGATGGAGACAGAAATGAATGGTATTATTTATAGCCACTAGGTCAACTGCAATGGAGACTGTTCTTACGATAAACGTCCTACGGTGATCTTTACAGAGTTTATGTTGGCCAACAAATCAAGCAAGACGTCATGACATTGAGTACTTAATAAAGGACACATACGTCAAGTCAAATCCTATAAGTCTAATGTCTTGCTAAATAATGTGAAGAGAGCAGTTTTGTGCTGGCCAACCCCTGGCTTACTTAACACCACCTTCAGAGCATCAGTCTTATATTCTGTAATTGTCAGTCCACATCAATAACTGTAAAAGAGTTACTATTTGCAGGACCACTCCCGATTGTCGGAGTTAGAATGCCTGGATGAGCCCTCTTCTTATATCCCTCTGGAATATACAACTTGGAATTCTACGATACATGCAATGGCTCTTCACCAAGTGACTTAGAGTTGAAGAGCCTTGACTCATCATGGCAGACAACTCATAAACACCCCTATGCTGAACCTGCTCTGTCCAGAACAACTGACCCTTGCCCTTCACCTACTCGGATCAGTGTACAAATAAATTTTATGCAAATGACCTTTATTTAAAGTTTTTGTTTTAGAGGATGGACTCTAAGACATATTTAGATGTGTGTTATATAGAACCCTTCATTCATTTAACATAGCTTTACAGCACTTACTGAGTTTTTGCTTTGCTACTAGTTAAGTAATTTTAAGTCATTTTACTGTTTATGTCTTTGTCACAGAATTGATTAACATGATGCTTGCAAGTAAGTCTGAGGTTTTAAAATATATATTTAAATTTATATATAATTTAAATATGTGTGTGTATGTGTGTGTGTGTGTGTGTGTGTGTGTGTGTGTGTGTGTGTGTATCTTTGGTCTGCAATTCCATTTAGCCCTATATTCCAAGGAAATGAATAGAAAAATCATACAAAGTTTTATCTATGAGACCTACTGGAAGACAGAAATTGGATACAAGCTAATTATCAGTAGGTAACCGGTAAACTAAATTATAATATTGCCCTATGGAAAATACCACCACATCAAATAAAAAAATGAGATGTTTTTAATAAGACCTTTGTTCCAAACATATTCTTTGTAATTCTGTCTGTTGCTTTTTAAGATTCACATTCTGTAAGGGTAGCTTTGGTTTGGCTCATTTTCTTTTTGATATCACTTACACACTTATGTTTGTGAGTTTATGTATGTTTATTATAAAGGGGAAATCCTAAAACAATGTAATTGTAATGTAATTAGCTTGATAATGCTGTTTATAGATAAACTCTATTTTATCTTTTATTGTGTATTTTCAACTGCAAGAATGTGAAAATGTTTTATACAGTCATTTGTTACCAGAAACAGACAATGTGCATTGCTACTAACATGTTGCCCTAAGTTCACCCATGTTATATAACAAGAAAAATAATTTGTACAGTGGTCTCCCACTGTTGTGTTAACAAAAGCGAACTCTCTGTTCACCCCAGACAGAACACCATGAGCAGAATCCACAAAATCACTCCACCTACGTGTATCTTACTAAGTCAGTGAGTTTGACTAGGGTTTCTTATGTGCAGCTACTCCATGGAAGAAGAAAATGCTTTCTCCAGCAACATTAATTACGCAGATCTACCTGTGGTGGGACATTCAAGAGCTCTACTCTCTTAACCACTCACAATTGTCTTTAACTCTTTGGAGGTGGGGTTGGGGTTTTGTGTGTTCCTTCCTTCTCAATGAATGAATGTTAATGGACCTAATTATGCCCAGAATTCATGGATTAATCATAGCCTCTAAGAATTGAGGAAGGGAACAGTCTTATCATACACACAGAGCATTCTATAGCACTGTCTTAAGAAACTATTACAACTACCTATTTTTCTCTACTCTTCCTTTTTTTGCCCACAACTGACCCTTTTCCTCCTCTTTTTGTTTCCTGTTAACTCAACTCACTCAGAATGAAAGAGGGCCATTAGTCTGAATTCCTAGGGTGTGATATCCTAAAAGACATTGAAGAGTACAACTCTTCATGAGATAGGATCAAAGGTAAAACTGAGCTGGTAATTCCACATTAAAAGACGAGCAAGTATGAGGTTCCCAGGGAGAGCAGGAGCTGGAAGAGAGAAGAGAAATGTGGAAGGAAAAGGCAAAGGAAAAAAAGAAAAAAGAAAAGAAAGAAAACCAACCAAACAAACAAACAAAAAACAAGCCTTCATGGACAGAAAATTAAAAAAAAAAAACAAAAAACATGTAAAATCAAAGCAAAAGACAAAGAAACAAACAAAACCAGGAGAGAGAGAAGAGAGAGAGAGAGAGAGAGAGAGAGAGAGAGAGAGAGAGAGAGAGAGAGAGAGAGAGAGAGAGAACATGAACGATTACCCGAAAGAAAATAAGACAATTCTAACAAGGAAAGGGAGTGTTAGTAAGCAAAATCTGGATCAAATAGGGTAGTGGTTTGAACGAGAATGGCCCCCATAGGCTCATTTGTTTGAACAGTTCGGATACTTGATCCCAGTTGATGGACCAGCTTGAAAAGGATTTGGAGATGTATCCTTAGAGGAGGTTTGACACTGGGGCTGGGCTTTGGGTTTCAAAAAGCCTACACCATTCTGTCCGTTTATTCATTCCCCCCTCTCTTCCTCCCTCCCTCCTTCCTTTCATGCCCCCCTCCTACTTGCAGATCAAAATGTAAGCACTCTGTTGTCCCCCCACCAAGCCTTTGCTCTGCCATCATGGCTCCAATCCTTTAAAACCTTAAGCACCAAATGAATTCTTTCTTCCTTAGGTTGCGTTTGTCATTGTGTCTTATTACAGCAGTAGAGAAGTAACTAAGTCCCATAACAGTGATGTTAGATAGAGCAAATAAATAAGAGCTTTAAATAAATGAGGTACTAGGATTTATAGTACAGATAAATAGGTAAGTCTAAAGTAAATACCCTTTCAAGTAGTAAAGGAAGAGAAATAATTTTCTTTATGGCTTCTGAGTTCTTAGCTAAGATAAAACCCAGTAATAACAGATATACCAAGAGTCAAACAAATTTATTCACATACTGATACTACCTATGGGCTGGTATTACTTCTTCAAATAGAGACCAGAAGTAAGAGCAGAAATGTATCAGATTTCAAAGTTTTTCAGGTTTTTTTATGTTTTTATGAATTTTCCTGGTTGAATATCTCTCAAATAAAGTGCTCCACAATCTAAAACATTATGATCTAAAAGTTGTGGATTTCAGAGAATCCCGAGTTTGGGGATTTCAAATTAGACATCTACAACTTGCATCCATTAGAGTCCAAGGCAATAAGTAATTCTCAAAGAGATTACTTTGACTTCTTCCACAAACAACAGCAGATTTTTACAGAACTGAAAATCTGAAGAAAAGAAACTGAATATTTAGAGGCAGAAAGTTGGGATAAGATGAATAAATGGCATCTACAAACAGTTTATTACAATTTATGAAGATCCCTTTGCTGTTGTCTTCAGATTGAAAATGGCCTTGAATTTGATTTCTGTAACTTCTATCATTCCTGTTAGAGAGATGGGAGATCCTTGTTTTTATAAACACATGCCTTGCTATCAAGCACATAAGGGTGGTCTCAGAGTTTTTCCTGTAAAAACCCCTCTCCACCTCTCTGTCTGAAAACAGCCATCATGCCACGTTCCAAATCTGGAAACTTCTGCCATTTTTGCTACATTCCTAATATTTCATAAAAAAAAATCTGGCATTTGAAATAATGAAAATGGTCAGCTCTGGACAAGTGAATGATAATGTTGAAGACAAAAGATTCAATTCCAGCTCTAGTGTCACCTTCTGAGTTATGATGAGACTGTAGAATAGCTTAAATTTCTCTAAGCTTAAAAGTTTTCACTAGGAGATTTATAACCTAACAAAATCAAACATCTTGGGTTACTGTGCAAGTTAAGGAAATGATAATTGTACTGAAAATGAGTTTGGACAACCCTTAACACATAGTATATAATCAGTAAATTTTTTTTCTGAATCCAAACATACATTCTGTATCCAAAGAAATACAATGAAGTGCAATAACATTTTTACATTAGTGAAAACTAGGTCATAAAGAATCCAATAATTTTACAATTGTGTAAAATAACAATTACCCAAATGGCCTTTAGTTTTATTTCCTATATATAAAAAATGTTACATTGTAAAATAATAAATATATTCAAATTTATTATAAAGCAATTTCAAAAGAAATATAACTTTAATGATAATATTTTCTTCTCAAATGTTTAAAATGGGGATATTTTAAAGAAAAACTTTTACTAATACTCAAATATACTTACATATTAAAAAATTATTTATAAGATTTTTCTACTATGTTTTATCCACTGTGTGCTTGTCATTTCCATGACTGATAGGTTCTGAGAGATTGGACTACTTAGTTTTCATCATGATATTCTTTTGAGTATTATAAAAATATACTGAATTCCTAGACAGAACCTTTACTAAATCAATTTCTTCAAAATATATTGACCAAGAAAGCTCTATTAATCTAATGTAAAAATATGTTCAGAGTATTTTTAAAAAATGAGCTATTGATCCAACTAACAGCTCCAAAAGAGCTATTAATGTCCATCATTAAAACCATTTAATGCCTTTGTAACAGAATAATTATTCACTTAATTGACCGTAGCAATGGCTTTGGTAGAGTTATGGTATGTCATCCACTATCCAGGTAAAGTCTCTTGAAAACTGAGACTAGTTCATCATTCTGTCACAGAAAGTCAGTCTAGAGGGCAGATGTAACAGATCCTTCAACATTGTAGCAGCAGGGTCACAGCAGAAATGAACACCTGTGATGGTGAGTGGGATGCTCAAGTAGGAGGTACATTGTCACCTCTATGAATTAAGCCCATTCTCCTAAGTTCCTTCCCACTTCAGTCTTTCTTTCTCTTCTCCTTTCCTCCATTCTTTTTACTTCCCTCCTTGCTTTGTCTCTGTAGTGAGGGGGATGTGGAGGTATCTTCTTTGGCTGTGCACCTACAGGTGAACCTACTTGGCTACCGTGGACAGTTCCATTCCAACGGTCACAGAGATTCCCTGGATTAAACTGGGTTACAAAACAACACTGAAAGTATAGCATGACTTTGGGAAATGGGCTGCTAGGGCTTTGTTGGGAGGTGATAGGAATGGGAGAGACGTAAGGGATAATTAGGGAGAGGATGATCAGAACACACACGTATATGTAGACAGTCGTCAAAGAACAAAATTCATCAATTGAAAACTATCAGGAGGGAGAATATTTAAGAATATTTATTTTCAAAGTAAACAGAACTCTCCACAAAGATATCTCTTCTATAAAACAAAATAAATCAAAACAAACAAAAACCACTAACAATTCCGTACGGCACTCCATGGATAAAACTTGATATTGCAGAGCTGAGCTGAGTTTAAGTCATCCTTTCCTTTATCATGGTAGACTAGTGAGAAACTGTAATGGAAATCATGATGTGATATCTTAAATAAGATAAGACATACATGTCATATCATGGCAGAAGACATCTTCTAGCCCAGATGAGATAAGACAAGATGAGGTAAGGTTGTATAACCTAAGCTCCTACAGAAAAAAAAATCTTCCCAAGAAACTCTACCTATGACTCATGGCAGGGGATCATATGTAGGCTAACCTCTAACTACCAAATGAGCTAATAATTATTATAACAAATAAATAATGATTAAATAATTTTTCTGCATATATATTAACCTCTGTAGTAACCAGACTGTTTCAAATCTTAAAGCTTCCATATGTGAGTAGAATTATTGTAATTTTCTAGGTTTGGATTCTCTGCTCTTTTCTACACTGGAAAAGAAAGCATTTCAAGTGCTATATAGAAAATACAAGTTCAGAACCCAATGATTCAAACTGTGGGTTATGAACCCTTTGGGTTGGTGTTGACCCTTTACCTGGGTCACCTAAGGCGATCAGAAAACACAAATATTTACATTATGATTCATAACAGTAGCAATATTACTGTAATGAAGTAGCAACAAACATAATTTTATGGCTGGGGTCACCACAACATGAGGAACTGTATTTAAGGGTTGCCACATTAAAAAGGTTGAGAATGACTGACTTAAGGTCTTATTTTGAGTCTTTCTAACGCTTAGAGAAGAAAGAGAAATCAAAGTTGTAAAGTTTTCTGTGAAGGACTCTCTGAATTGACTGTTGCTTCTCATCCCAGTGAATCCCACTGATTATATATTTGTTTGAATCAGCATCATAATTTCTACAGAAAGATAGAATAATTTTGTTGCACTTAGTAATAATCTCTCTCATTACTGAAAAACAAGAATTGGGTGTGGTGAGTTCAGTTGCCAGGAGTTCATGATAACAAAAGTCTAAATTTGAGTTTATAGTACATAATAAATAGTGTAGGGTAGGAAAAAACAGCTACCTGTTAAGATTATTAAAAAGCAAAAGGGTTCCCTCTAGTTTAGTTTGGTTGTCTCTGCAGGTTTCCCCATCATAATCTTGATGCCCCTTGCTCATAGAATCCCTCTTCTCTCTCTTCCACTGAACTCCTGGAGCTCTGCCTGGTGTTTGGCTGTGGATCTCTGCATCTGCTTCCATCAGTTACTGGAGAAAGGCTCTATGATGACAGTTAGGGTATTAGCCGATCTGATCACTGGGGTAAGCCAGTTCAGGCACCCTCTCCACTATTGCTACTAGTCTAAACTGGAGTCATCCTTAGGTATTCCTGGGAACTTCCCTAGCACCTGGTTTCTCCCTACCCCCATGATGTCTCCCTCTATCATGGTCTCTCTTTCATTGTTCTCCTACTCCATCCCTGTTCCAACTCGACTATCCTGTCCCTTTATGTTCTCATCCCCCATCCCCTACCCTCCACTGCCCAATGTAACAGGAATCTTAAAAGGTCTTATTAAATAAAACAAAACCAAGGCCAGTTATTGGGGTGAATGCTGGGAGATCAGAAAAGCAGAAAAAGCCACAGCCTCCTCACCTCTCCATTTCCTCACCTGATCCTGTTTCCTCAAATTGAAAGCCTCTCAGTCCTCATCCAGAATGAATCTCAGCTGAACTGTTTGTTGCTCAGAAGCCTAAAACTCAATCAGACCCTAGTTCCTGGTTTTCACACCTTATATACCTTTCTGCTTCTGACATCACTTCCTGGGATTAAAGGCTCACTTCCTGGAATTAAAGTCATGAGTCACCATGCCTGGCTGTTTCCAGTGTGGCCTTGAACTCACAGAGATCCAGATGGATCTCTGCCTCCCAAGTGATAGGATTAAAGGCATATGTTACCACTGTTTTCTGGCCTCTATATCTAGTGGCTGTTCTGTTCTTTGACCCCAGATAAGTTTATTAGAGTGAACAATATTTTGGGGAATACAATACCACCACAGCCCACCCCTCATCCCCAGTTTACTCAGGGAGATCTTCCCAGGGTGATCCATGCATCCCTTTTTAGGTCCTGGAACTCTTGAAATTTAGATCAACAGCTGTGGAGCCTGCATGGGACTGGACTAGGCCTTCTGCATAGCAAGACAGTTGTGAAGCTTGATCTGTTTAAGGGCCCCCTGGCAGTTCGATCAGAATCCATCCCTGGTACATGAGTAGGCTTTTTGGAGACTACTACCTATGATGGGACACCTCGCACAGCCTTGAGGCAGGGGGAAGGGCTTGGACCTGCTTCTACTAAATGTACCTACCCATGTGAGGCTTTACTTTCTTCTAGGAGGAAATGGGGGTGTGTTGGAAGTGGGAGGCTGAAGGGGCAGGAAGAGGGAAGAGGGGGATCTCTGATTGGTATGTAAAGTGAATAAAAAAATCCTTAATTAAAAAAAAACTTGAAATATCCAATTACCAACTATGGATGAAACTTTTGCAAATGAAAAAAAAAGAAAAAAGAAAGCCAAAGGGTTACTAAAACAATACAACTCCTGTATGATGTTCTGAGACATACTCCTCTGAAAAGACAGACAGAAATTCATAGTCTTGTGTATAGAGGAGAAAAGTATGTAAACTAGAAATGAGTGACACCAAAGCACAGTTTTTGATTTTCTTCATATGCACCTTTAGCTTTTGAAACAGTCTGAGTAGAAATCTCACGCTCACCACTCTCATCAGAGTATGCAAAATCTGAGATACATGCCTACCATATTTCACTTTAGTTTAATTAGCACAGGACATGCTCATGTGTGTGTGTGTGTGTGTGTGTGTGTGTGTGTGTGTGTGTGTGTGTATGTGTACACTCTCACATGAACTCTGCTCTGTAGAAGAAGAGAAGTGATGTGAAGTGATATAAAATGAATCTGGAAAAAGAAAAGTAGAAAAAGGATCTACTAAGCAGCATTATGTCTCCCAGTTAGGTAGGTTGGTCTTTATTATCAAAATAATAGAGAATAATCAAGATAAACAATAAAAGAGCAGAAAAATTTTCTGGAAAAATTAACCCTGGAACATGAATGAAAGATAGATGAATTGGAAAGGAATATGAATGAAATCAAGCAAATCAGAAAAGTGGGATTCAGTATTGCAAAATTCAACCAAAAAGTAATGTGTGGCTCCAGAAACCATCAGTGAGCATGAAGAGGAAGTGATACACATCAAAGACACACCTGATGGGCAAAAGTGTTTGGGGAGGCAGGGTTAGCTGACTCAGAGTGGGAATGCATGGGAGGACTATGTAAGAGAATGATAAAACCAAACTTTGTCAGCAGCTGGGAAAATAAACAATAGGTTTGTGTTGTTGTTGTTGTTGTTAACTGGTGGATGACAGGTAACATGATATGTTGATTTGGGGACATGTTGATTTTCAATGGCTGTTGCCATCTATTTTATGATGTCCAATAGGCAATGAGAACTATAGAAGTGGGCCTGAGGGGAGAGGGCTGAGTGAGAGATATTGGAGACATAAATTTGAGTCATAAAATTGGAAGTCATAAATAGGAGCCATAAAATGTGAACTTAAAACTGTGAGGGCAAAAAAAAAAGGAATGCCAGAGAAAGTAGAGAGGAAAGAGTAGAGAGGAAAGAGAGTCTGCAAGCTAAGCTGGGATTGTGCTACCCATAATTGGAGTAAATGGTGGAAGAAAATCAAAGAGTCAGAAAGATAAACCATCCTAGAAGTGGAAAGAAAGATCAGGAGAAACTGGGATCCCAGGATGGAGAAAGGATGGGACCTCAAAGAGCAGCAGGTAAAACAGTTTGTCTAAAAGAAAGACATGTTTACAGTTAAGTGTGTGGCTAGATCTAGCAGAAAGGTGAAAGAGACGTAAATGAACTGAGAGGCTGGCAAGATGATTTAGTGTACAAAAAGGTCTGCTGAGTGTGGTCCACAGGACCCACATGGTGGAAGGATAGAACTGAGTCTCGAAAAGTTATCCTCTGACCTCCACATGCAGGCCACAGCACACACAAGCAAGAAGATCCACATATAAATAAATGGATGGATTAATAAATAGATAGATGATAGATAGATAGATAGATAGATAGATAGATAGATAGATAGATAGATAGATAGATAGGTAGATAAGGAATTAATTAATGAAGACGCATCCATGACAAGTAGAGATTTATAGTCCAGACACAACTTCACACAGAGTTCCTATTTGATCTGAATGGAATTGCCTTATAACCATAAGGCACAAGCAGAACACTTTTTGGATGAATAAAAGGTTGTGGTTTACTTTTTTTTGTTTTTTTTTTTGTTTTTTTTTGATGGGAGACATGTCAGTCTGTACTTTGATTGAAATGTCACTGTAGAATAAAAGAGTGAAGAGTCTGAAATAACATAAGGCAGGACTGGAAGAGTGGGTTCCTATGGCAGGCATTACACTATCAGTCAGGTGACAGAGAAAGCTTTCTTTGGAAGAAAGAAGACAGGAAGACTAGAAAATCTGGGGTGAGAACTTAGGGAGCCCAAGAGACTAATCCTGTAACGAGCTTGGGCTCAGAGGAAGAGTCATGTGAGTTTGAGTCCCAGTCACATTATTTGGAAGAGTTTCCTAAATAATTTTAGTCCATTTGCTTTTTTGGAAAAGTGGTATAATATACCATTAATTAAGTAATGTATAGCAATTAAGAAAAATGTTGTACAGTAAGTTACTTAATCTGTGTCATAAGCTATTATTTTCAGAGAGAGGGGGATTGCCAATTGATTTCAAAGAACTCTCCCTGTTTATGAAGGTTTTATCAACTGAAAAGGACATGTGGCTGGAGAATGATCAAAAGTGTCACACAGCATTTCAACTTTTGCTGAACACCGTTTGAAGGTCAGGAATATCATTACCTACACCCCAATCATTTCATAATTCCCATTCTACTATTCTCTCATATCATAACTGATTTTAGATAGCTTCATTGATTCTTCATCAAAATCCATTTTTCAATATCTGTTGGTGTTTACTGATCTTCTTCATGGAAGTCACTACTCTAGGACATGGAGATACAATATTGAACAAAACATAAAATGTACTCTCTCATTGCATGTTATTAAAGTAGTAGTCATAAAAATAACCAAGCAGAATTAGCAAAATGATGTAGATAGCATGTTAGATGATGATAGTTCCTAAAGATACAATGAGGCATGGAAATGGGGGGGCAGGACTACCATGTTAAGTAAGATGAGAGTGGGGGCTTCTGAGTACACAGTCTGGGTAGGGTTGTTCCAGGCACAGATGACAACTCATGTCAACAGACTGAGCAGAGTGCTCCTGGTGTGGTCCAGAGAAAGTAAAGTTAAGCTGGATGAATGGACGCAAATGAGGAAATGGAAGAAGTGCTGCAGAATATCGTAAGGGCAGGAGAGGGGAAAGTTACCTTTATTGCAAAAGCCTGGCTCTTGCTGTATGCACGCAGGGAAACAATTTGGCAGAGTAATTATAGTCCAGGCATGAGACACCGATGGCTTAGACTAGAGTGGGTGCAGAGGAGGTGGTGAGGGGTGGCTAGATTGTGCATACATTGAGAAGGTAGATCAAAGTTTAAAGTACCAGATGTGAAAGTGGTACTTTGGTGCCAGCTCCCCAACAACTCTGGATGGCTCTCCTTTACCTCTGCTCGTAGGAGCCAAAGACCAATGTTAAGTTCATCCAGTGTCCTAGTTTCCTAGACTATATTTTGTTTATTTCTGAGAACTCATCACATGACAACAAACCCCAGACAAGCTTCAGCTTTAAGATGTGCTGTTTTAGCCCTCCTTTACCATGACTGGAAATGTACTTAAATAATTAGTGTTTTGGACTAGTCTAAGGAACAACATCTGACATTTTGACCTTTTGCAACTGAGAATATCTCTTAGTCTTTGTGTGTGTGTGTGTGTGTGTGTGTGTGTGTGTGTGTGTGTGTGTGTGTGTGTGTGATAGAATTAACGTGTTAATTTCTGTACTAGTAAATTAATTCCAGGACATCCGGGGACAAAACAGCAGCCTACACTGTAGAAGTATCATTTGTTACTTTCAACATTCCTCACTTGTGGGCATCTTCTAAGAGGGAACTTTTGCCTTTAACAGCTTTTCATTTTCCCCAGAGTGATAATCAGTTTGATCTCATCTTCTCTATAAGATGCCAGTCCAAAGAAATGATAGAGAGCTGACTCTTCTCTAGACTAGACCGCTGCTAGGTAGATTGACTAGGTATTTATAACAAATAATATTATTCTGAAATAAAATCACTGGATGATTTTAGATTTATCTTTACAAATGCTTGTGTTTTTTTCCCTTGATTTGTCTTACTTTGTCTAGTTGATGAAATTTAAACCTCCTAGGTTAAAAACCAAGGATCTGTTGTTTGTAATAAGGGATACTACAGTGAAACGCCAACATACTCTTCATGTAGCAGAAGGAAATCAAGTTATGATTTAGCCCAATCACAGACATGTGGTCTATTTGATGTCCTTAAGCAAGCAAAACAGATGCATCACTGTTAGAAATTACCCTGAATCAGAATCTGGGGAAAGAAATATGGCTCTATATGAATAAACACATGGTGAATTTTTTAAGATCAACATTCAGCCCATTTCATCATTAACTGTCTGATTATTTTCATATTAATGAGCTTTATATGTTAGTTTTAGAAAACAACTTATATTAAATCACTTGTTATCCTGAATAATTCCAAGAGTTTATTACCAGGCTGTCCATTTGAGTAAATAAATAATACTATTGATTATTTGGCCTTCAAGCAAAATAGATGGAAACTTATCAACTAGAACTTTTTAAATAAATCAGACTATCAAGTGTTTTAGAATTAATATGATTTTTCCTATGTTTGACACTTTAGAAATAATACATCCAAATTTTTCTTCCTCTTATAACTTATTCCTAGTGACATAAAATTTGTAACTCCCTGAACCATAATAAAATGATGAATTTTATAATACCTTCAAAAATAGGAGGCCTTCTACAGAAGCAGCATATGCTATCAAAAATTTACTTGTGAAACCACAACTTGGCTGTTTTCTTATGATTGGGCTTTTTAAATGGCATTCAGACAATGACTGTGTTTGCTTAAAGGTAAAAGTATATATAACAATCTATCTCTTAGTAACAGGAACTTGAACTCTAAGTAACATGTTCAAAACATCATAGCTTTTAGTGATTAATACAAAATGTAATAATAGCACCTACAATGACAAAGTGGATGAGTGTGGAGAGTACCAGATGTCAAAGCAGACATCACATTCATTCAGTAATGGCACTGAGACCCACTAATGGGCTGGGCACTACACCAGCATAGGTGTGATCCCCAAGCTCTCCAAGAGCCCTACCTCTGTGTTTCCTGGATGCATGTTTCTTTCTGTTTCTTGAGTGAATTTCTGCCCACACTTTACCAACTCTGGATATTGTCGTGCCCCTTTAAAGCAGGCAGATGGTAATTTAACTTCAGGGGAACATTATTATTCTAAATCCCTTTACTAAAATGTGTTATTTGAGAGGCTGAAACCTATTGCCTGTACTGAGAAGCATGAGGTTAGAGATATGAGACACTGATCCCTTTGGTAAATGTTCGTATAACACTGTGTGAGAACTCTGATGCTGCTAGTTAAACAGTATGCTTTTCAGTGATGAGTGTATGCAAATACTTCATTACCATGCTCTCTATTTCTCATGTAACTAAAGAACAAGCACTCACTAAGGCTGAGGACAGAGCTAAGCGGTTAAGAGTACATGCTGCTCTTGCAGAGGATATGAATTTGGTGCCCAGAAGCCAAGATTGCCAACTAGGACCCATATCAGGTAGTTTATGACTGCCTGTAACTCTAGCTCCAGAGAATCCCATGCCCTCTTCTGGACTATAGAAGTACCTGCAATAATGTGAACAGAAAACATACACATACACACACACACACACACACACACACACACACACACACACACACAATTTCAAAAGTAGAAATTAATATTTTAAATTAAAATAGCTACTTATAATTTAATGAAAAAATACATAAATAATCTTTAAGAACTTAAAACTTAATTTAAAAAAGAAATGTTTGTTCCTCTTTTTCCTATTCTATTTTCATTTTTTCCAATGATAACAGGTATTTTACAGGTAATCCTTTTTTATTTAAAACTATATATCTGCTTTACATAAATGAGCATATGTGAATATACACATATAATTATCTTTATATTTATAATAGAGGCCTTCTTTTAAGTATTAAGTATTTACTTTCCCATGAAGACTGACCTTTAGAATGTAAACATGTTTAAATGTTATATTAAAATTATAATGAATAATTTCAGATATTTGGGCATTTTATTTTTTCAAAACTATGACTAAACCTACAGGTTATTACAAAATAACCTTCCTTTAGGCATATAAAAGGCTCCAACTAAACATTACATGCCCAGCTAAACATTACAGCCCAGGAGGAGAGGGGAGGGGAGGGGAGGGGAGGGGAGGGGAGGGGAGGGGAGGGGAGGGGAGGGGAGGGGAGGAGAGGGGAGGAGAATCTTTCTTCTGCCCTGGGTTTTGAGTTTGCTTTCAGGTTGCCTCTGTTATGTTTGTGTGAGTAGTGAAGGACTCTCTTTTCCTGTTACTAAAAAACAAACAAACAAAAACCAGAATTCCATGGACATGATTGATTTGTATGACTTCTAAAAACAAAAAACAAATAAACAAACCCTCCTCTCTTCTGCTTTTGGAGATTCAACTGCAAGAGAAAGCAAGTGTGCCGTTGGTCCATTTATGCATAGACCAACTTATAAATGGTCTTGTAACTCGGGGAAACGCCTGATCTCAGAATCATGGTTGCTCCTCTGGAGACCTGCCAAGAGGTGGCATCCATCTTTTTCCTTTCCTCCCATGCATCTCCCTCCTTGATCAGTCCTCTGAGTCACTGCCTGTTCTTCTCTTTTTTTAAGTGAATCCCACTCTATTCTAGTTCCAGAACAACCAATGCTTAATTATACAGTTGGTATCTCTTGCTGCTTTGGGGTAGTTTGGGAGGAGAAATGTAGAAATGACACCCTTAGCCTATCATGTTTATATTAGTTAGCATCTAGAAATATTTTCCTATCAAAGATATAGGCACATGTTTACTGTGGGTGAATTTACTGTTGTAATTGACTGAGAAACAATTAGGTACTTATTCCTCCTTTCTCAGAGTTGCTCCTGTGTGGTGATATTTTATTTGTGCTGAAATGTGGTGACATTTTATTTGTGCTATAATAAGTAAAGTTTGCCTGGAGATCAGAGGAAATAGCAAGCCATATTAAGTAAACAAAGAAGTCGGGCAGTGGTAGCACACGCCCTTAATCCTACCACTTAGCAGGCAGGGTCTCTGTGTGTTCAAGGCTACACTAGGGAACAGAGCCAAGTGTGGTGACACACTCCTTTAATTCCAGTACCAACCATAGAGGCCTGGAGGTCTATACAGACAGACAGAAAGTGACAGAGCTGTGTAGGAAGAGGAAGTGAGGTAGTTGGGCTAAGAGAGCCAATGAGAATACAAAACAGCAAGGCAATAAAGGTGTGGGTAGACAGGAAGTTACTCACATTTGGAAGCTGCAGAGTTGGTGAGGTAAGGCTGGCTGGTGGCTTTCTCTATTTCCCTGATCTAAGGCTTTCCCCCCTATATTTGGCTCCGTGTTTTTTATTTAATAAGATCATTTTAGGAATTCATCTAGACCCCTGCTTCCTTACATCTGAATCAGGCAAGTCTCCTTTATGAACTGGATACTGCCCAGCAGAAATAATGCAAAATCCTCTTTGTTGTCTCCTAAGCTGAGACAAAAAGTTAGCCTCCCACTAAGCCAGGTCAGGGGCTCTTTATGTACTCTTCTCAGCATAACCCAGTAGAGCACACATTCACCTTGGCACAGAAATTACTTATAACATTTGACGTTTACTTTGATCAAAGGTCATGTTTGAAATCACCACCATGAGAAATATTTCTCTGGATGATATTGTTTATTTGTCTTTCCTTGTGTTTAGCATATTCATGGGGCTATGATTTCTACTCTGAGTTTAGGTCATTACAGTTTCTTTCAAGCTTGCCCAGGCTTTTGAGGATTTACAATCTAATTTACAATCTAACCTAACACTCAGATGGATGTTCTAATGCTGGCTGACCTGCGTCCTGACTCTACCCTTCCTGAGGTGAAGAGCTGGGAACGCTCTCCTTTCTACTTGGTTCTGAACTGCTAGGGTGCAATTCATCTCCAAGACTGAAACTTTATTCTCAGCTTCAGAAAACCAAATGGGAGCAGATTAACATAAACAGAGCCTACCCCACCCATCCTCTGCTCTGCCATCAACCTTTCAGTGAGCCCTGAATACCCTCAGACACACTAATGTTTTAAATATGCAGAAAATAATGTTCTCCACACTCTTAAGTTGAGTAGAAGCTATTGGTTAAGTGCCTCGTGGTTAACACCATGTCAGTTTAAAGCAGACACTGTGTAAGGAACCAAGAGAAAGAAGGCATGAAAAATAAGAGTGTCAAACTGTAGCACAGTGAACAGCTGTGGCCTAGATTGGATGATCTGTAACAGTGAGTGGTGCTCTCAATTTTAAATGAATCCTGTGAAAGGCCTGAATGGCAAATCTTCAGAGAAGCTATTTTTAAATATCCATGTATAAAATTAAAGAAATTTCTTTTATATACTGAACAGTGGGTGTACACATTAAACATTTGATCTTCTAAGCAAATGTTTCCAAAGCCCTTCAGCCTATAAATTAACTGTAGATGTTATGGCTTTTTTTTTTAAGTGAGTGTGGGAGGCCACAGAGGCTATCTAGTGAGACCTTACTCTGGGTCAGAGAATCTGAACTTGCTTTATGCAGCAGGGCTGTATAGTGAGATGATTTGGCCAGGGGTGTGGTTACCAGGTGTTTGGAAGGGTCTACACTTGGTACTTCATGCTTTGATCTTGTAAGGGGGATGTCTTTTGTCTCTCCCTTTGGCATTTATATAAAAAGCCCTTTGGAATAAATGCCTGGGGCAACTGGCTATTGACCCAGGGCCCTCCCAAAGCTTTCCTGTGTCTCTGTCTTTCTGTCTCCATCTACCTTTCTATCTATTATTTCCTCATTCCTCTCTCCTCCCCCAAAAAACCTTCAAAAGATGGGAGCAGGTCAGAGCTGGACTCTGGCAGATTCCCACAAGTGAACACATGATGGAGTCAAAGATACAGAAAATTATTTATTTCAGTAGGGGCTTCTATATTAGAAGAAGTTCAAGTTTGGTCCACAATAGTTTAGAAACTACCAAACACATTTCAGTGGCAGAAAGGGATCAGATGATTCTTAAACTATGCTCCCCTAGGAAGGGGGAAGAAAATAGTTATGGGTGGATCAGAGTGGGAAGGTTGTTATAACAGGAGAATCAAAAGAGGAGGAGGTAAAAACGGATGATGGAGAGAATAAGATGAGGGAGGGACAGCTAAAGTTAAGGGCCATTTAAGGGGTTGTATGGAAACCCAATACAGTAGAAGTTTACCAAAATACATACATATATGAAGATGATCTAAATGAAATCACCAAATAAATAATGGTGGAGGAGCCCCAAATGGATATTTCTTGTCACTAAATGAAGCTTCCAGTACTAGGTTTAGGTTACATCTAATCAAGTTGTTGGCCAAAGGGGTCTCATGGAAATCCATAAACAACCCAGATGGTTGCCAAGACTATAGCTTGCTCTCCACAAACAAGACAGCAGGGCTCTGTTGCTGAAGACAACACCTACACAACTCATTGAATGTGGAGAAGGCAAGCTGGTGCCTACATAGAGCCTTCACCCCGCTGCCTAGTGTTCATGGTACTGGACAGTACTCTGCATGCTACCAAAAGAGAAATGTAAATGTTGTGTGATATTTTGATTGTGTTCTGACAAGCAAAACTTGCTTGGAGTCAGAGGGAGCTAGCCACTAGTTGATCATAGAGGTTTGGTGGACTGTAGGCAGAGAGGACACAGGGAGTAAGGTGGGGTTGAGAGAAGGTCTTGGCCCCCTTTGGATGGAAGAATGGAAAAGATAGGATGCAACTGGCAGCTGCTCCCTGCTCTCTGCTCTTTTGGGCTCTTATCCCAATATGCAACTCCCGATTTTTTATTGATTAAGATTCATTAGATTAATGCTTCATGTAAACACCACAACACAGCCACAAACAATTTAAAGTAAAATTCTGTCCTGCTTAAAAGATATGCAAGAGCAATAGCGGCCCAAGTCCATGGGAGTAACCAACCAATATCTGCTTAGATGTAAGGCCCACTCAAGAAGATGGAACCCATACCATCTAGATCATACTCCTAGATCAATGCCTTACTCAGCCGTCATCGGAGAAGCTTCCTCCTGCAGCAGATGGAGACAAACACAGACCCACAACCAGAAAATATTCAGAGAATGAGAGATCACAGAGCAGTCAGCCCTGTGGTGTCTCCATCAGAATACTTCCATCAGGGCTCAGGGAACTCTGCAGAAGAGGAGGCAGAAAGTGTAAGAGCCAGAGGTGATCAGGAACACCAAGAACACAAGGCCTCCTAACCATAGCACACCTGCTACACATATGAACTCAGAGAGACTGGGATAGAAGGCAGAGGGCCTGCACAGGTAGAAGACCCAATGGGGTCTTAGAGCTGAGAGAAATAGGTACATACCCACACCCCTAATCTAGAAACGATCTCCAATCGATAACCACTAGCAAATAAAAACTTACGTTTTCTCTAAGTGGGTCTCACTAGGTAGGCAAACCGTTCCTAGGAGTGCGCCCAATGCTAGGCAGTAGATGGCCAGCACAAAACAAACACAATGGCATCTTTGGAGGTTCTTTGTCCAGTAATGTTGAGTCAGGACATTCTTTCCTTGCAGGTCCTCTGTGTATGTGTTCTATTCCAGTGTCCTGTGTTCAGGAGATTCCTCTGTGTGCAAACGTGAGTGTCTCTGAGTCTATAAACATTTCCTGTGCTTTTCTTTTTGCTTTTTTTGTTATTTTGTCATATTCAGATTTGTTTGTTCTTGTTTTTATCTTAGTGTGATTTTATTATTATCCCTTAGATGCCCAGATGTTTTCTAAAGAGAGACAAGAAAGAGTGTGGATCCAGGTGGGAGGGGAAGGGGAAGGAATGGGAGGAATGGGGGAGGGGAAACTGTAACCAGAACACATTGTATGAAAAAAGTCTATTTTCAACAGAAGAAAAACAATGATCCATATCCTCACAACTGATAAATAAAAGATGTTCTAAGCTGCCTTCTTTGTTAGAAATCAAAGAATCAATGACTCTATCAATGGATTTCCTAAGACATTTATGGTCAGGCAATGCAAATAAAAGAAAAATAATATATCATTTTAAAATCATTAAATTGGTAAACTTTTGAAAGATGTATATAAATATGTGTGTGAATGTATGCATATGTGTGAGTGTGTGTGAAAGTGTCTGTGCATGCAAACCTGGAGGCTAGGTGTCCTCATCCATCACTCTCAACCTTTTTAGACACTAGGGTTTTCAAATTTTCAATTAGGCAGGATGCCAGCAAGCCCTAGCTGCCTTCCTGTTTCTTTCCCCCACCCTAACTTTGGAACAGGATGTCATTTGTGTGCACAGGATGCCTGGCTTCTTACACGTGTACTGAGACCCACTCTCTAGTCCTCATGATGATGTGTCAAACACTGTGAACCACAAAGTCATTTATCCAGCCCTAAAAAAACTTTTAAGTCCATATCCAGTAATATACATGGGTAAGTATGTGTCATAAATTATTAATAGTCAAAAAGTAAGTTGCAGCAAACTTGCAAGCAATTATCTGTTAAATTTAAATTGTCATGGTATCTTTGAATCTACTCACCTTGAAAAACAATATCTGAAAATTAAAGATCAGTATGAAAGAATACACACACACATGCATACCATTACATGTGCACAAGTGTGTACTAAAACTATCAGCATGAAAACAGCCTTCATAGACAACAGCAAATATGTACTGAATGGATGATGGTGATTTCATTCAGTGGGTTATTGGCAGCCATTTACCAGCACAAATTTAATTTGCAAATACTCAGATACAAGATATGTTGTTAAACTAATAAAATGTGTGCTGAATGGTCTAATTTCAAAAAAAGATTTATACAAAATTTAAAGTTTCTTTTATATTGGTTTATATGTTTGTGTGAGCCCATATAAACAAGAGGGAAATCATATGTATGTCAGGCTTCAAGCCAAGACTCTACAGACAAAAATAAAATTGATTGCAACTTACACTTGCAATTTGAAAAATCACTTTAATAAAGGAAAGCCTAAATATAAATGACTAATAAAAACATAACTTTTATCTATGTATTGTTTATTTTAGTTAATTTAGTATAAGGAATAGATAGAAATAAAATCTTGATTTTTCTAATAATGACTTAGTTTTCTGAACATCACTTGTTGAAGGTTCAACCTATTCATTCTCTAAGACGTCACCTCTATTTTCTGTGAAATCCCCATATACATGACCATCTGTATTGGGTTCTCTGTTGTGTTACATTGATCCATGTTATTCTGAAATATTACCACACTGCTTTCAAACTCTGAAGCTTTGTAAAATAGCCTATTGTACAATTTTTTTAATTCCATCATCCTTTGTATTTGTAACTTTCATAGATACTAATATCATATGAAAATTTTACTTTTAACATGTATTTATTTTTATTTCACTTTATGTTAATGGGTGTTTATATTTGCACCATATGTGTTTAGTATCCACAGAGTTCTGAGAGTGCATCAGATACCCTGGAATTGGAGTTCCTGGTGGTTGTGAGCCACAATGTGGGTGCTGGGAGCCAAATCCAGGTCCTCTGCAAGAGCAGCAACTATTCTTAACAGCTGAGCTAGCTCTCAAGCCCTTCACTGGTACATTTTGCCATATAAACATGAGCATCATTTTCAGAAGTGAAAAAGCCATTAATTATGAATATACTTGATTTACAATTTGTAAAAAATCACACTTTTTATAATAATTATATCACCTCAAATCAAATGTTTTTTGCCCTTGAGAAGTCATTTGTTCATTTTCCCTTACTACATATTTTTGATAATGATTTATGAAACAATTAGGCAATCTGAAGCAACCTTAGCTGAATGACATGACTAAGGTTACTATTTTATAACTGATCTCAAATAATAACAGAAAACTACAAATGGTCAGATCGTGGTGATATATTGTGTCCCCCAATATATTGTGCACCCTAATAAACTTATCTGGGGTCAGAGGACAGAACAGCCACTAGATAGACATAGAGGCCAGAAAATGGTGGCACACACACCTTTAATCCTATCACTTGGGAGGCAGAGATCCATCCGGATCTCTGTGAGTTCAATGCCACACTGGAAACAGCCAGGCATGGTGACTCACGCCTTTAATCCCAGGAAGTGATGGTAGAAAGCAGAAAGGTATATAAGGCATGAAAACCAGGAACTAGAGCTGGTTAAGCTTTTAGGCTTTTAGCAGCAGTTTAGCCAAGATCCATTTGGGTAAGGACTCAGAGGCTTCCAGTCTGAGGAAACAAGATCAGCTGAGGAATTGGCAAGGTGAGGTGGCTGTAGCTTGTTCTGCTTCTCTGATCTTCCAGCTTTAACCCAATGCCTGGCTCCAGGTTTAATTTTATTAATAAGACCTTTTAAGATTCATGCTACATGGCCAGGCGGTGGTGGCGCATGCCTTTAATCCCAGCACTTGGGAGGCAGAGGCAGGAGGATCTCTGTGAGTTTGAGGCCAGCCTGGTCTACAGAGTGAGTTCCAGGAAAGGTGCAAAACTACACAGAGAAACCCTGTGTCAAAACCTGCGCCCCCCCCAAAAAAAAGATTCATGCTACAGGCAGATAGTTTCAGGGGTAATGTGTAGTCTGTCTTCACAATTAATAGACTAATGCTACTTATTTAACTTCTTTGTTTTTGTTCCATTTTTTTGTTTGCCCTATGCCAATAACGTTTGGATCTCTATGAGATGAATTAACATGAAACAGGTTAATCGTAGTTTATATCAACTCCCTTAAGAAATGCCTAGATGGAATATAGTAAATCTTCCACTATATGGTTTTTACTTATAATATTAGCTACAATAATCATTTTAAAATACATTTATGTTTTGGGTTACTTCGAAGATAGTACCTTAACACATTAAAAGAAATGTAACAGAGCAGAAAGCGGCATAGCCTGCGATCACCAACTATTAACTGTTTTGTTTTTTGTCTTTTTGCCTTATGTTAGTATCCAGTATTTCACTCAACAACAGTTTCAAATGCATAACATACCTTAGGGAACATAACGGTTGGCAGGGATACCCAAGTGAACACTAGTAGAGTGTGCACGGAAGCAAACCAGCAAGGGAAACAGTGGTGAAACCTTGGTGTGTAACGGGTCTCCTATGCCTCCAAAGTCTGGTCAGATGAACACCGACATTTCAGTGAAGGCTGTGGAAGGGGATGCCCATCCTCAGAAGTAAGGAAGGATAAGAGTTAGTTAACAGGCAGAGGGGAAAGAAAAAAGTTACAGCAGGTGTTTCCATGTGGCATTTGAAATTGTTGTGCTTTATTACTTTTAATCCAGGAAATGATACATATAAATGAATGAATAGCCATTCTACCCACGGTACTCATAATTGCAAATGTTAAAAAATAACAGCCTTCAGTATCCATTAATGAAACACCTACTGCCAGAACAGATGTAGCTCTTATCTGCAGATTCTAACCAGAAACGCTAAAAGTTATTATATGAACCCAAATTACCTTTAAATTATAATTTCCTCTAGTTAGTCTTTCTGTAATCCTTAAAGTACTTAAAGATGCCAAAACAGTATTATATTTTTACCCTTTTTATTTAAGAATTCACCTAATAACAACTAAATGGATATTGCCAATTGAAGACCAAGTTAAATTTCTATGGGAAGTGTTTTCTTCGAGATGAAACGGGAATAAAAATTTATATGATCTGAGGATGTACTAAAATATTTAATATGCAGAGCTTGCAGAAAGGTAAAAAGCTAAGACTTCAAAGGGGTCACAGGGGCCAAACAAAATGGTCTTCCTGGCAGAACTAATACGAAGTACTCTAGCTTTGCTCTCTGTACTCATCCTCCTCAACAAGAACTCTGTATGCATTCTCCTTCACCTTCTGTCCTCCTTCCCACACACAGTCATGCTCATTCTGCCTACTTTTCCCAGAAGTACCATCTCTGTGGCTGGTTCCAACTTTTCAACCACTCTTCACTTTTGCTTTTTTTGAGCATTCTGTCCCCGCCAAATGTCCCATTGTTTGAAGTAATACTACCAACAGCATGCTTCTCACCACCATCCATCAGTAACGGTTTGTATGTGGTACCAGGCACGGCATTCCATGACAGGGAAATGTCCAACAGATGGAACCTCCTCTCACACTCAGTCTAGGCTAGGGAGATGGTTGGAGCCCACCGAGGTTTCCTAGTGGCTTTACCCAGCAGGACCACATAAGAGGAATGATTGGGCCATGGGCCCGTGTACCAGGTGCTTGGAAGGGCCTACATTTGGTTGTATCTAGCAAGGGTGTGGTCTTTTGCCTCGCCTCCCATGGCATTGTTATAAAAGTCCTTTTGAATAAAGCTCTGGGCTGGTGGGTTTTGACCCAGGCCCTCCCAAGGCTATCTTGTGTTTCTGTCTTTCCTCTCATTATCTAGGTATCTCTTTCTATGTAACTATTTCTTACTTCTCCCTGCTCAAGAGTACTCTGGTCATAAAAGTGGAGGCTGGTCCCCCACGGGAGATCTCTCAGTGAGGAAAAGTCCTCCCTGACCAGCATGAGACTCTGAGTGTGGATCCCAGAACCCACCAAAAGCTGGAGCCAGTAATACACATCTGTGTTCCAGTACCCCTACAGTGAGATGGAAGGTAGAGATTCCTGGAAGTTCGTGGACCAGCTAGTGTGGATTGCACATGGTATCCAAGACCCTGCTCCAAACAATGTGGAAGACAAGGACCAAAAACACAGGTTGTCCTCTTAGCTCCATTTGTGTCCCATGTTATAACAAGTAAGCACTCACAATATGCAGGAGGTATGGACATACACATACAAAGACAGACAGACATGCATGCGCGCGCGCGCACACACACACACACACACACACACACACACGAGAGAGAGAGAGAGAGAGAGAGAGAGAGAGAGAGAGAGAGAGAAGAATGATCAGCTCTAAAAATATATACATGTAGCATTGCTGTGGGATGGTCTGTATGTCAAATTGTTCTGATTGGTCAATAAATAAAACACTGATTGGCCAGTGGCCAGGCAGGAAGTAGGTGGCCAGGCAGGAAGTAGGTGGGACAAGGAGAGAGGAGAATTCTGGGGAGCGGAAGGCTGAGGCAGAGAGACACTGCCAGCCGCCATGACCAGGAGCATGTGAAGATGCCGGTAAGCCACCAGCCACGTGGCAAGGTATAGATTTATGGAAATGGATTAAATTAAGCTATAAGAATAGTTAGCAAGAAGCCTGCCACAGCCATACAGTTTGTATGCAATATAAGTCTCTGTGTTTACTTGGTTGGGTCTGAGCGACTGTGAGACTGGCGGATGACAAAGATTTGTCCTGACTGTGGGCAAGGCAGGAAAACTCTAGCTACATAGCATGAATTGTTAGAAGATCTTATCAATAAAACAAACACAGGGCCAAGTATTGGGATGAACGCTGAATGGTCAGAGAAACAGAGCAAGCCACAGCCACCTCACCTTGACAGTTCCTCAGCTCATCCTGTTTCCTCAGAGTAGATGCCTCTCTGTGTCCTCATCCAAATATATCTCAGCTGAACTGTGTTGCTCAAAAGCCTAAAAGCTTCTAGTTTCTGGTCTTCACACCTTATATACCTTTCTGCTTTCTGCCATCACTGCCTGGGATTAAAGGCGTGAATAACCATGCCTGACTTTTTCCAGTGTGGCCTTGAACTCACAGAGATCCATGACTCCAGAAGGCTAGGATTAAGGGTGTGAATGCCACCATTTTCTAGCCTCTGTATCTAGTAGCTGTTCTGTTCTCTGACCCCAGATAAGTTTATTAAGGTGCATAATATTTTGGGGAACATAATACCACTGCATATACATACAAGTAACATTTTATAGACTGAGTAGATTGTATGCACATATTTAGGAAAGTGTATGTGTACATATGTACATGTTTATGAATATGAGAGAGCAAGGAGGGACCATATGGTAGGGTTTGGAGAAAGAAAAGAGAAGGAGGATGTGTGTAATTATATTAATCTCAAAAAATAAACAATTACAATTTTAAAAAAAAACAAAATGGTGGTGACATATGCCTTTAATCCCAGCACTTGGGAGACAGAGGCAGGCAGATCTCTGTGAGTTCGAGGCCAGCCCGGTCTACAGAGTGAGATCCAGGAAAGGCACAAGGCTACAAAGAAAAACCCTGTCTCGAAAAACAAAAACAACAACAAAAAAAAAAGGGGGGGGGGGAGAAAAGCTTGGTGTAGCTGGAAGTTTTCCTGTTTCCCACCCAGTCCTGCAGCCACTTGGTCCCACGTAAGCACACAGAGGCTTATATTAATTACAAACTGTATGGCCTATAGCTCGGGCTCATTACTAGCTAGCTCTTACAACTTCACTCAACCCATTCCTATTAATCTATGTTTTGCCACGTGGCTTCCTGGTGTTACCTGTTCTCTCACATCTTACTTCTCCTGGCAGAGGCTCATAGCCAGTACCGGACCCCACCCTTCTTCCCCTTGGTCTTCAGTCTGATAGTACCGCCCAACTTTTTTCTGCCTTGCCATTGGCCAAAGAGTTTTATTATCAATCAGTGAGAACAACACATATTCAGAGCAGACAGAAAGACCTCCCTCAGCAGCTTGGTTCATAGATAGATAGATAGATAGATAGATAGATAGATAGATAGATAGATAGATAGATAGATAGATAGATGATAGATAGATAGATGATAGATAGATAGATAGATAGATAGATAGATAGATAGATAGATAGATAGATAGATAGATAGATAGGGATTAAAATTTACAAATTCAGAAAGGCATCATAAGGACAGCAGAGGTGAAAATAGCTCATTTAGCCCTTCTTCTTACTACCCTTTAACTGTTCCATGTGACGAACATCCGTTCCTTTCTACATTCACAGTAGGAAGGCCAAGTATGCCAAGTGCAGTGGCCTATTGTGAATAGACGGTTGAAGCATCTTTTCCATGGGGAAAAGAAAAACAAATTATTTCTAATTTTCTATAAAACATGAGATACCTCTAAGTTTTAAAGATGTCCTTTTAAGTAGTAACACTAAAGGCAGTGTCTATCAAAAAAGATGCAATCTTTCTAAATTATCCAAAATGCCTTTGCTGACAATGAGATTGAGCCTTATTAATACTAGGCTAAGAGATTCATCTAGTCATTCACCCAACATGGAATGAACAAATTATACTTTTGGCAAAGCAGCAAGCTTGTAAGTCAGGGTGCAGTGGAAATAAAGAACGATATGGTTTTATCTTAAATAGCATTTTACTCAGATATGAGATGTGAAACTACTAATTACATAATCAATTACTTAAGCTAAATTTGGCCAGTGCCGTGAAGGAGAACAGAATTCTATACACCCAGCTTATCATCAGCTGTCCAGTTACCATCAAGTACATTAGAAGAGAGAGGAACTCACAAAGAAACATTCTTACCCATTTGGTTTACCATTATGTATGTATCACTTTGCACAGTGTATGTCATTTACTAGATACAAATTAAATATTTACTAAATGAAATAAGATGCTAGAATAAAAAAAACAGGATGTTTATACTCAGAACTGTATCATTAAAAATGCATACTCTTGGAACAGCAGAATAAACTTACATAAGCTATGCTTCCAAAGACTCATAGAATGAGAGATTTCATCTTTTTTGGACATACATATGTGTCATCCTACTTTATATCAAAATTTTGATTCAACTTGTCAACAATTTTCTGAGTCCACACAGAAGTAATACAGGAAGGGAAAAAAAAAAACAGACAATAAAGCATGGTCTGATGCATCCCTGCCATCAGAGTGAATGAACCAGTCCAGGAAGTCATGAAGTTGAAGATCTAGAGTAAAAACTAAGGCCTGGTTTCATAGACATCTGTATTCAATACAGCATCACATCTGAAACTGGACTAACATGAAACCCACAGAGGAACAAAGAGGAAACAAGGTCACAATCACCAGAAAGAAGACAAGCACAGCAATCAGGAATATTTCTCTGAACAATGGTCCAGTAGCATGTGTACAAATTATCCTCTCTGTCTTTGGGGTGTCTTACTAAAGCCATAGACCCTAAATCTTATGTGGAGCTTCCCATTGATTTTTGCACCTTGGAAATCTGATAATGATTGGAAACACTTACCTTCAGAAAGGGCCATGTGGAGTAAGGAAAGGAAATGTACTTTTCTTTAAAAAAAAACATAGAAGGATGATAAAGTTGCTTTATTGTCCTTGTTTCTGAGATGTGTGTAGTTTCCTACATAGTCCAAATATTAACCATATAGTCTAACTTTATGTGTCATATTGTCTCCAGAGAAGAAGCCAAAGGGAGCCTCTTCCTATTCCTTTGTTTTTCTTTTCCCTTTCTGACTGTCCTAGAACTATTTTTTTTAGGTAAAGTAGTTTTACAGGTTTTTTTCAGTCAAAGAGAAAATAACCTTGAAGTCAAACAAAGACTGTCTACCATCTAAAGTAGCGATGAAGGAGATCTGATTAAAATCAGAATTCCCACCACTGCATCTTTGCCTGCCACGCCAAAATCAGGAGCTATTGACTCCTTTAATTAAAAATATCTGATATGGAAATACTACATTGAGATGAATCCCATCTGAACAACTCTGTGAAGATTTTTTTTTTTTTGCCTCGTACCTCAGAGAAAGACTTGTTTAAATCCCCCAATTAAATGTTTCAGGGCCATGATGAACACTTTTCCACCAAATACCCCAAGGAGGCAAAGAACACAAAGAAGGGGAAAGAAATACAAGGAAATGAGTGGAACCTTGTGTGGAAGAAGACCCTAGCAACAGCCCCCAAAACAAACCAAGGAGATAAAGAACCAAATATGAAAAGAACTAAGTGAATAAATGATGAAAAGAGAAACTATTAAAATATAGCCATGAACATAGTGATCACTCAATTCTCACAAGGGGTCGTGTCAAAATTCTACTACACAAAGTAGAGAGACCAGGTACCACCCTCTAGAGATTATCTATTCAAGGGGCCTAAAGAGTTCTGCATACCAATTAATTCTATGCCTCCTAATAACTCTCATTCTAAAGAGTTAATGTTAAAGGTAATCTTCAACCAGGAAATAAGAGAATGTATAGTTTATGTATTCTCTCTCTCTCTCTCTCTCTCTCTCTCTCTCTCTCTCTCTCTCTCTCTCTCTCTCTCTCTCTCTCTCTGCCAGTAAGCAGTCGTGAATTATGAAGGAAATATCAGTCTTCGGAAATAAAGCAAGCTAACACCAACTGATGATTTTAATCAATTGGCTAATAGGCTACAATGTACAGCTCTCTCCTGCACAGTTTATGCTCTTTATGCTAATAAGCAGTAATGACTAATTGCAAAGGAAACACCAGCACTATGGAAACGGCATGCCGGCACCAAAGCTTTTTATAATTGTTTTTCCTTTCTCATCCATTAGCATTCACAACATACATGGCATCAAAATAAGAGGAAATGGAATAGGACCCAAAGGATCAAGAGGATGAGGAAAGTGAGCCTGATTATTACTTCTCATTGCAAGTTTATTTCAATTTTATGTTGTGTAAGCATATCAGAGACAGCTCAAAATACATTTAAACATCTTTAAAATAAATGTTCGTAAAACTAAATAAAACCAACAGGAAGGAAGGAAGGAAGGAAGGAAGGAAGGAAGGAAGGAAGGAAGGAAGGAAGGAAGGAAGGAAGGAAGGAAGGAAAAAAGAAAGGAAGGAAGGAAGAGAAAAGAAAAACCTGGAAATATGTGTCCATGTACAACAAAGTTATAGCAAGGCCTCTCACAAAATGTGGGCAAGAATCACACATAGGTCATTAGCAAGCATGAAAACACAAATAATACCAGTGTTAAAATAGTTCCTACTTGCCACTAGCCTTTGAAATGTATATTAAATCAGTACAAATACTGCTTTAAACCGACTGTGTTGTGGGAAGAGGATAGTAAACACTCAAAGCTATTTATGTCCTGAAAATATGGGCTTTGACTGTGCTTACTGAATTTGAGTCAGTAAACCCTTCAAGCAAAATCGGTAACTACATGAGCAGTGTGGTTGTGGGCACAAATAATAATAGTATTTGTATGTCAACATGACATAATGATAGATACCCTACCCATTGATGGGTACTTACTTTGAATGTAACTTCAGGACTGAATGGTGGCCTAGTTAAGTCAGTTAGTGTTTAGTGAGTGTGAAGGTGAAGAGAGTTACTTTATACTAGTATAGACTTAAACCACTGCAGATTTGCATGTTATTGAATTTATAAAATATTTTCTTGAAGAATGCAAAAACAGCCTGTACATGTGTCTCAAAATAAAAGCAAAAATATCCACATGTGGAAAGCTCACAGCAACACTGTCAAGCACAATTTACAATACATATTTAGAATAATGCATAGCACAGATTACAAAATAACTGTGATGTAAGTAAATTATAATTTTAATGCTAGCTAAAAAACAGAAAACTCTACAGTGTACCATTAATGGAAAAATAATAAAAAATAAATGAGACAATGGCTAAATTTTGACAATGCAATTATATAGTATTTACGGTTCAAAAGATCGGCAGTGATTTTATAAACCCACAAATAACAGTACAAGGCTAGAATTATCAACAGGGATTTCTAAAATTTTAATAACATTAGGCTGCCCTTAATATCTACAAAAAGGTGAGGACACTTTGTTGTTTGAGACATTTGTTCCTGTATGGTAATCCTGTCATCTTTATTATTGTCATGGGTAAACTTGAATTTTTAAGAAAACAAATTCAAATTGTAGTTCACACTAAAATAATTTCTTCTCCATAGGAAAGCAAAAAGTTTAGAAACAGAAAACATTGCCTTGTCTTTGTGAGATTTGCTCTAATCAAGGGGAAATCTCAGGTTGCCATCCATGCTCCCAAATACAGCATGTCTCTGCTTCAGTAACTACACCAAAGACAAAATACAGCCGTGAAGAAGAGGGAGCTGACCCACATGTAACACCATTGGAGTACCTGGATGTCTTCAATAATACAGGTTATCCTGTGGTCCGGAGTATCTGAGGGCTAGCTACAAGAGACTGTAAAAGCTTCTGAGGTTTCGGTGATCTAAGTCAAAGAGATTTTAAAGAATGAATTAAAAGATAGCTGCATCAATTCCAAGAAAAATAATCAAGTAAGTGCATTGTGGAAAGAGATTTCTTACTGTGAATTAATAACAAAAATACTCAAAATGATATAATACATGAATAACTTTTAATTAATTTAAATAGTCTATGCGTGTACTTATATGTGGTTTAAGCAGTCAAATATCTACAGAGATGAGGTTTTAAAAGCAATACTGTTACTTTCTTATTTTTCTCTCAGAAGGATTAATTTTCAGCTAAAGTATTTTTTTTTTAATCTTGGTACACCCAAGTCAAGGATCATATAGCTAGTTTCCATTTATATTTCCTGTTTTAGGCACTATGAAGTAAGTAAGTCTTTTCCACTGTACACACACACACACACACACACACACACACACACATGCGCATGTACACACACACACACACACACACACACACACACACGTACACACATTACCCAAATCCAAATTTCAAGATTCGATTAAGATGGATACTCTATCATTTTTCCTTAATACATATATGACAATCAAAGCTAAACTGTGTTCCCTGCAGGGTTACTTTTCTTTCCAGAAGAGCACTTTTAATTTTCTGTAATCAGGCAGGCCTCAAACTCACAGAGATTCACCTGCCTCTGCCTTCTGAGTGCTGGGATTAAAGGCATGTGCCACCACTGCCCACTTAATTCTCATTTGCACTTTTTTCATTCACTTAACATTATATGTACTTAACATCCACTTATACCTACACATCTTCTCAAGACAGTAACTTCTCAAAATATAGAAAAAGATAATCATTACAATAATTTTTAGTTTTTCTTTTTCCTTTTAAAGCATAGTCTCTCTGTGTAGTCCTGGCTGCACTAAAACTCCCTCTGGAGACCAGCCTGGAACTGAACTCAGAGATCCACCTGCCTTTGACTTCAGAGTGCTGGGATTAAAGGCATGAGCCACCATGCCTGGCAGAAGAGTTTTATTTTTAAAGGTTGTGTCTTCCAGAACTCTGCCCTACATTGACCAGTTTCAGTCTGATTTTCCTGGCAACCTCTCGTTCTCAGACCATTGGCTTTCCTTGGCTGTCTTTGGTGCTGAACTCCATGTATTTCCAGGAATGGAAAAAGAAACTCTAAACTAGATACTCCCCCATGGGAATGTATAAAGCAAGCTCTATTACTTTCCAGTTCCAGTTGGCTGTTGTGACATCCGATGCTGTTCCAAGCACTGCAATTCTGGACCTTCTTGATTATACTGTTCAGAAGTCATACCATTGAGAACACTCCTCATAATGGATTTGTTTTAATTCTATACAGCATACATTTGGTGGGAGCACTTAAATATTAGAGCTAATGTTCGTCTCCAGGTATTTGTCTTAAGGTATTTCACTGAATGTTGTCTATCCTTCGTTTACTGTGGGAGACCATCTCCCACTTTTACCCTAGGGTACTCTTCAGGAGGGAGAAGTGAGAAATATTTACATAGAAATATAGAGGTGTTAGAAATCCCATCCAATGACTGAGGGACCCGGATGCAGAGATACAAGGCTAGGCCCCGGTTGGAGCTCCGGGAGTCCAATTGGCAAGAAAGAGGAGGGTTTGTATGAGCGAGAATTGTTGAGACCAAGGTTGGATAAAGCACAGGGACAAATAGCCAAACAAATGGAAACACATGAACTATGAACCAATGGCTGAGGGACCTCCAACTGGATCAGGCCCTCTGAATAGGTGAGACAGTTGTTTGGCTTGATCTGTTTGGGAGGCATCCAGGCAATGGGACCAGGTCCTGTGCTCAGTGCATGAGTTGACTGTTTGAAACCTGGGGCTTATGCAGGAACGCTTGGCTCAGCCTGGAAGGAGGGGACTGGACCTGCCTGGACTGAGTCTACCAGGTTGATCTCAATCCTTGGGTAAGTCTTTGCCCTGGAGGAGATGGGAATGGGGGTTGGGCTGTGGAGAAGGAGAGGGAGCGGGAGAGGGGAGAACAAAGGAATCCGTGGCTGATATGTAGAATTAAATTATATTGTAAAATAAAATTAAATTAAATTTAAAAAAAAGAAATATAGAGGGAAGAGAGACAGACAGAAACACATGGTAGTTCAGGAGGGCCTAGATCCTTATCCACCATCCTCTTCTGTCTCTTCTAAAGGGCTCTTTATTTTTTTTATTTTTTTGTTCTTTGTTTTTTGTTTTTTCGAGACAGGGTTTCTCTGTGTAGCTTTGCGCCTTTCCTGGAACTCGCTTTGTAAAGGGCTCTTTAAAGGAATGCCAAGGGGCAGGGCAACAGACCTCCTGTGGTGATATTGTGTTCCCCAATATATTGTGCATCCTAATAAACGTATCTGGGGTCAGAGGACAGAACAGCCAACTAGATAGACATAGAGGCCAGAAAATGGTGGCACACACACCTTTAGTCCTAGCCTTCTGGAGGCAGAGATCCATCTGGATCTCTGTGAGTTCAAAGCCACATTGGAAACAGCCAGGCATGGTGACATATGCTTTTAATCCCAGGAAGTGATGGTAGGAGGCAGAAAGGTATATAAGGCTTGAGGACTAGGAACTAGAGCTGGTTAAGCTTTTCGGCTTTTGAGCGGCAGTTCAGCTGACATCCATTTGGATGAGGACACAGAGGCTTCCAGTTTGAGGAAACAAGATCAGCTGGGGAACTGGCATGATGAGATTAGCTGTGGCTGGTTCTGTTTCTCTGATCTTTCAGCATTCACCCCAATACCTGGCTCTGGGTTTGTTTTTATTAATAAGACCTTTAAAGATTCATGCTACAACCTCCCCTTGCTAGATCAAAGCATACCGCACATCCAAATGCAGACCCTTCCAAACACCTGGTAACCACGTACATGGTCAAGCCATCCTCTAATGCAGCTCTTCTGGGTAAAGCAAGCTCAGATCTCACCAGGAAACCTTTGTGGGCCTCCACAATCTACCATTTTCTTTGCTTTTGTACTTATTCTGATATTGGTTATCTTGCAGTAATGCTGTAGTCTGTACTTTGTTTCTTGCTTTACAATTTTTCCTTATTAATTTTTTTTGAAAAATTAATATCTTAGCACTATGTCTGCATCACTCCCACCCTCTTCCTTTGTCTAGTTTCTGATCATGTTGTCATACTCCTACCTCTTTTTGAGATTTTTTTTTTGTCTAAAGAGCATTTCTCACTTTTGTGCATACATGTTCCTTATCATTGTGTTTGAACATAAAATCTTTTTATCTCTCTGAAAAGTACCCATAGTATTTTAAATGTTTTCTTTTCTCTTTAAAGTCCCCATTCACACTTGATTATAAGGTTCTACAACATATAATCATGTATCCCATAAATCCTACTTTGGCCAATGACTCACATATAAGATGGTGGTTCCCTGAAACTATACATGACCTGGAAAACTATCACCTCGTGACGTTGTAGCAACGGTGACATCACAGTGAATGTATCACTCACGTGTTCATGATCAAGACGTGTGTACAAGTAAAAGTATAATACATACAATTACATAGCTCTGTACTGTATCTAGTACTTGACAACATAGAAAACAACCATGTGACATGCTGGTTTACATATTTTCTATTCTATATTTTCTACCAATATTTTTCCTGATTCTCCTTGCAATTATAAGAATTTATCAGGAAATGCAGTGATATGATACCAGCATCAGTCTCAGGCAGCTTGTGTTTTCACGTCTTTTAATTGGATCAAATGGCACATGTGGGGGCAGGCTATAAATATCCCACTTGTGACTAATTTTTCCATTGACACTTTTTCTCTGTACTTTGCTCAGTTGTGAATTCCTGCGTTGAGGCCACAGTGTTCAGGGGCTATTGAAGAAGAAGGGACATAAAGTCTAATAGCCAGAGGTTGTGGGTGATTGGAGTGAAACAGTGTCTTCTGCAACCGACAGAACCACTGCGCTGATGAACTCATAGCAGCCTGCACAAGATCTGCACAAGAAAAAGCCACTCAATACTTCAGCATGAAAGGGAGAGATTCAGGAGCCCTGACTGCGGAGTTATTGACAATTGATAACATTGAGGCAGAGAGAGTCAGGTTAGATGTTTGTTTGTTTGTTTGTTTGTTTGTTTGTTTGTTTGAAGGGTGTGGCTCCTGGTAGGTCAACCACAGGGCACTGTTGGACACTCATGTGTATAAGGCCAGCACAAATTAGACTATGTGGATTATTTGTCATGAGTTTTAAAGGACACACCATCAGGAAAGAGTGAGGAAATCAGAAGTGGATATGGCAAGATTTAGGGAAAGGGGTGGATATAAATATGACCAAAATATTTTATAATTCTCAAATAATTCTCAAAGAATTAATTAAAATATTATTTTTAAAAGGGTCACGTGGGGTGATCAATCTTTACCACCTAGGTTTGTGTAAGTACGTTGTATACTTATACCATGACACAGTAATTCTTTTCTCTGAACATATTTCCAGGGTTCAATAATGACTGACTGCCATAGGCAGCCACACATACTATAGAATGGACTTGTCTACAGTAATGTCCTAAACCAACTCCTTACTAGTCATGTGACAGTAAGGAGGCTGTCCTTTCAGTGTTTCAGGTCCCTTATGTATAATGATTACCAACAATAGTTGTTCCTCACACAAAGTGATTAATATCATAAAGTACCTGAAACAATGCTTCCCATAAAGGAAAGCCAACAGTATGTTATGATAAAATGGAACCTTAACATTTGTTCTTCTATTTGCAGGTATTAGAGTCTTCCAATAGGTCGTTTTTGAGATATCTAGAGGTGTTAGACTGCTTGTTAAGGTCTGATCACATTTTACCTAGGACTGAAAGGACCCCAGGATGCCTTGGGTGTGACAAGTGTCATAGTTGCAGGCTTTGCTGTAGACCATTTCTCTGAGAAATTTGAAGTTAAAAGTCTCCATATTTGGGGCTCCCCACATTACCTACATGATGTAGGTAATGATGGTGTCATCTTCAGTTTGAAGTTGTATTTTAGTTTTTCTGTATGAAATCTCCACCTACCTCCCTGCATCATTGTAAAATAAGGTCTCATATTCCATGTGGAAGGTATGAGCCAAGTTAAAGTGAATCCAGATGTCTAACCTCCTCTTTCATGGGATTATTTCTCAGCTTTCCCTCTCAACGGCTTGAGATCCTTAACTCCGACTGTGCTTTACTCTTGACTGCTTGACCACATTTTTCAGATTCCCATATTCTGAGCAGATTGGCTTTCACAAATTGCTGTAAATCCCTTTGCAATTTTAAGTGAAATTTTACAGGGACTTAAGATAAATTTCATGTTCAACACAGCATTTCTATCCAAAAGTTGAAATAACTATTTAAAACAATGAAAAGCAGTTATTAGGTGAACACAGTTTGCCTAATTATAACAAGGCATTTGTCTCTGTAAATTCACCTATTTTAATAAGTGCTGATATTTTGGGAATAGTGCTTCTGAATAATTGTACCAATTTAAATTTTTCTCCTTAACAAACTGAAATAAAACCTAAGGTTTGGATCTATTTCCCAATTTTTACTTCCCCACTTAGCCTGTAATTGGCCATATGCAGAGGTATTCCCATCAGGACCAGTTCCAGGATCAGTCCCTGAGCATTTCCAGCTTCACTTTGGTCATAAATGTGTGAACATACACAAGGCTGTACAGTTTTGAAATGCTCAAATCAAATTTTATTTTTGCCATATTCTATGAAAATCGGCCCCTAAAGGTGATTGTTTTGTGAAGACATTTTCAGTGTTTCAGACGAAGCCCAGGGAGAGATCCCTTTTGAAAACATCAAAAACAGGAAGTCAAAGATGGTGGAGATGTTGGAAACAGCATTGGGTAGAGTATCCATCCTCGGTGTCTGGTGACAGGAAGCTTATATCTGGGTTTGAATTTTCCATAAGCAGCGCCATACTGTTACACAAAAAGGACCTCATGACTACACCTGTTGTAGTGAGCATTTTCTCTTTTTGCTCTAAATGGAAGGTTTTAAGTTCAAAGTAGATACATTTCCTAAGGTTTGTCTTCATTTATGTGTGTGTTGGGAGATGTGTAAGTGTATGTTACATGTGAGTGAGGGCCTGTAGAGGCCAGGAAAAGGTGCTGGATCCTCTGGAACTGGAGTTACCGGCATTTGTGAGGCACCCAACTTGAACAATGGGAACTAATCTCAGATTTTCTGAAAGAGTATTGAGTATTAATGTCCAATGAGCCATCTCTTCAGCTACCAAGAGTAGATACATCTATTTTATAAAATGTGATTTAATCAACTTTACTTAAAGTATTACTAAGTTTAGCTATTCATCTACTTAATTATTAATTTAATAAAATTGTAGATATATAGAGAGACATGTTTCTTCCAAAACCAAGGAACTCAAAGCCACGTTGATAAATCATTATCTCTTTGGTGTCTTGGAGGCAGCATGATATCGACTGCAAAGGGCTATCTCTGGGAAATCTACAACCACCCCAATCATGTGACGTCAAATGTGCTAAACATGTTAGAAGATAACACTGCTGAGGCAAAATAGCTCAAAAATATCAATCGAGCTAAACATATTCTCTGTCTCTGGTGACAGTGTGGGGCCCGTCTATCTTCCAACGAGTGTTACAATGAAGCGGAAGAGTTTGTGAGCTGAGCCCATCGAATCTCAAGTAAGTAAAGCATGTTTCATCAGCACATGACCCTTCCTCTCCTATAAGTTCCTGACTTTATCAGTAGCTTTTTTTTATTTAAAAGTATTTTTTTTCATTTTACACACAAACCACAGTTTCCCCTCCCTCCCCTCCTCCCACTCCCCACAACCTGTCCCTCACTCCACCTCCCCACTACTTCTCTGAAAGAGTAAGTCCTCCCATGGAGGGTCAACAAAGTCTACCACATCAAGTTGAGGCAGGACAAAGCTCCTCCCCTCTGCACCAAGGCTGAGTAAAATATTCCTCCAGAGGTTCCAAAAAGCCAGTTCATGCACTAGGGATAAATCCTGGTCTCATTGCCTGGGGCTCCATAAACTTCTCAAGCCACACAACAGTCACCCACATTAAGAGGTCCTAGTTTGGTACCCTGCATGTTCCCCAGCTGTCAGTCCAGAGTCGTGGAGCTCCCACTAGCTCAGGTCAGCTGTCTCTGTGGGTTTCCCCATCATGATCTTGACCCCTACCACCTTGCTATATAATCCTTCCCCCCTCTCTTTGACTGGACTCCAAGAGCTCAGCCTAGTGCTTGGCTGTGAATCTCTGCATCTGCTTCCATCAGTTACTGGATGAAGATTCTATGATGACAATTAGGGTAGTCATCAATCTGATTACAGGGGAAGGCCAGTTCAGGCACCCCCTTTACTATTGCTTTGAGTCTTAGTTGGAGCCATCCATGTGGATTCCTGGGATTTTCCCTAGGACCAAGTTTCTCCCTAACCCCATAATGGCTCCCTCTATCAAGATATCAGTGGCTTTCATAGCATAGTTCCTCTACAACCCTGTCTCCCAACCTGTAAGTCAAGACCCCTTTGTGGGCCACATATCAGATAGCCTGCATATCAGATAGTTATATTACAATTCATAGCAAAATTATAATTATGAAATAGCAACAAAATAATTTTATGGTTGGTAGTCACCACAACATGAGGAACTGTATTAAAGGGTCACAATATTAGGAAGGTTGAGAACCACTGCTCTACAAGTTTCTTATAATTAAATAGAATATTAAAATTTACTTACTTAAAGATTATTTGTGTTATGTGTGTGTGCGTGTGTGTGTGTGTGTGTGTGTGTGTGTGTGTGTGTGTCTGCTTGTTTGTGTGACACATGCATGCAGTACCCAAAGAGCTCAGAAGAGGGCTAAAGATCCCTCGGACTGACATTGTGGGCAGGTGTGAGCCTCCATAATAAGTTCTAGGAACCTATCCTGGGTCCTCTGAAAGAACAATAGTGCTCTTAACTACTATCCAATCTATCCAGTTCATATTATACTAATTTTTAAAACCTATATTCAATTCTTAACTGGAAGTAATCTCAAGATTTTATTATGAATTCAATTTTGAGAGATGTATGCTGAAAACTGCTACGTGAAAAGACTAAAATTCATTTTATTGGAACACATTAAAACTAGGTTCTGATTGGTCTTATACAAATGAAAGTATATTTGTACATATTAGCATGTATGCTATATCTGCATTTCATACTTGTTGAACAAAGATCACCAAGTGTCTCAAAATTTAGTTTCCAACAAAAGATATTTCCCCACCATCCAAGAAAATTTACAATTTTGATTGTACATTAAGTCTTGACTTGGAGAACAGCAGAGAATTTTAACTATGTCATCATTAGGTGAAAGCAATTTCCAATTATCTTAGATCATCAACAGTATCCACTTAAAAGTAAATATAAGAAACTGGATTCACTGATTCCTCGTCATTTTCATCTTTCAAGTCACACACAAGCTGTGGGACAGCAGCGTGCTCCTGTTGTCTAGCTGAGTGATGAGGATACATTACCTACTGCTTATTCAAGCAGGCATTCCTGATGGAGATAGAAATTATGGCAGATGTAAATGTAAGGCAGACTGTAAAGTTCCAGAATGGAGATCACCCCACAGCAGTAAAAAATGCAGAGCATGGGGCTTTCGCCTCTTTGGCCCATTCTGCCCAATTGAAAAGGAAAATTGAAAAGCCTCAATTATTTAATTTATACCTTTGATGAGTTTTTATTACATGAAATGAATTTTGTGATTAATGAGGATTTTATGTAGACTGTACATTAAAAATCTCATCTACAAAAAGGCAAATAGTTTTATTTTCTGGGTAGTGAAGGTGAAAATGAAATGCAAAATAATGTTGATTGACTTAAATTTAATATATAAAGGTAGCAGTAGTTAATAGAGTATTGATTAAAGATATAAAAGGGGATGGTGACAAATTCATCAAATCTCCTTGTTCCATGCCTCAAGGCATTTGGTTAATAAACATCTTCTCTTATAATTGATTTGTATCTTCCTATTACTCAGTTTATGCCTTGTTTCTTTCCCTATGAACATATCAAAACTACACAATTCCGATACCAGTACCAGATACTCATACAAAAAGTTTGGTAAAAGGTCTTAGTGGTGGAGAGCTAGGAGTCTAATTAGTGAGAAAGAGGAGGGTTTATATGAGCAAGAACTGTTTTAACATTTTAACGGTGTCTGATCTTACAATAGAAGCCAGAGCTCATAGACTGGGAATAAATGTAATTAAAACACATCAACCCGAATTACTTGACTAACCCCCAGAAAGAAGCTGTAATAGGAAAATGCAGAGATGTATTTACAATTCATATTTATTAATAAATAACATTAAATTGTTAACAATTATAAAACAATTTAAACTATTGGATATGCAAAACATATAATTAGTTTCTGAAAAGCATATGTATATGGGACTTTTTTTATGATCTATCAAATTCTGGAGACAATTTTTAAACCTTAGGAAAATGCTTAGTTTGCTAACTGAGCTTATTTTTCTTCATTTTTACTAGGGGTTATAATTTTTACATACAGATAATTTATGCACATAAATATTAACATCAATTCAATCAAATCACTGTGAAAAAGAAAAACATTTTATATAGTCTCTCCCATGGGTATGTAAAACAATTATGAACCCTAATATATGTTAACAACTGCTTAATTTATATGAATCCTAATATATGTAACAACATCTTGTGTAACTACCCAATTTGTATAAATCCCAATATGTGTAACAATGTCTTATGTGACAACGGCCTAATTTGTTTTCCTTTAGGATATGAGCAATAAGTGATGGCTATGTCTACAGTGATTTCCTATTTGTCATCTTGAGCATGCCTCACAGACTGCATGACGTTCTGTACTTAAATATTTGGGGGAGTGGAGGGAACACTGAGAAATTCATCCCACATAGAGCACATATGTTAAGCACTTCCTTGTAAATCTTAACCTATAGAATGTTTTTCCTTGTGCTTACCAATTTTAGCCTTAGCAAAACAAAAGCAAATAACAAAAAAAAAAAAAAAACAAAAAACCCAAAACTCTTTGAAAGAAGTCGTAGTCTACCTCACTCCAAGGCTTACATGGCCAAAACTATGGACTTTGATCAGCATATATAGTGGATGGTCCACATAATCATCCAGCTTGCCATTGGGTCAGTGTGCCAAGACACAGCTAGTTAAACAACTCAACAGGGTATTAAAACCATTCCACAACTCAACAAAGTATCCACCCAATGATTCTTTGTCCTATCTAAGTTTCATTAACATTATCCAGTAGATAAAAGCATAAGAGTATGAGTGTGTCCTATTTGTTGATGAGCAGCCAGCAAAGAGCAACAAATGCATTTTTCTTGCTCACAAAAGTCCTTAACAGTTAAGAATGCCTCTTCCTCTTTGAAATGGTAGAACAAGAGAAAAACATACATTTTCGCTTAATATCTTTAAAGGAGATATAAAATTCTAGAGTATTTTGTTCCAAAAATTTCCTTCACGGTAAGAAAATAATTTACAGCATAGTGCGTTAATAGACAGATGCAGTCATTTCTTAGTCAAATGCAGTGATTCTTGCCAACACACCCCAGTATACTGGAAAATGATAGCATTGCAAGGGTAATTTTGAAGCTTCCTGGAAAAGCTACTGAATATGTTTCAGAGACCACTATTAATCACTAGCTCAGTTCAAGATCAATACAGATGCACATGAAACTTAACTTAGTCTGAAATATGCCTGAAGATATATTTAAACAATTATGTGATTGTGCTGCATCAGGTCACTCAAGCCAATTTTTTTTCTGGATCTCGTTGTTAAATTACATTTCTTTGTCAGCTTGTGCACCCATGCTTTTAGTTTGCAAATTTTAGTCATCATGTGTGTGGGGGTATGGGTGTGTATGAGAGAGGGGTGGGGAGCGGGGAAAGGAAGAAAAGGAAGAGGAGGAAAGAAAAGAGAAGAAAGTGCCATGATTCACAATGTTTGTCTGCTGTGTTCTCATTACAATTCTGTCTCTCTGGTTTCCTAAGTACAAGTTCTTCTCTATTATTTCTAAAACTCATGAGCATGTTTCTGTTCTTTTGGCTATTTAATCTAAAAGTTGCTGAATGCGGAATGGACATTAACTCAATTTTTACCAACCTTCTTTCCTCTCGATAGTCACCAAATTACTACATCAGTATTAGTCATGATAGGACAAAGTCCGTCAGCACTAGCTCCGTAATCAATAGACAAATTGTTTTCTCCTGCCCGGCACATCTTTACATGGGGAACATCAAGAGTAAAATATGATACGAATACCACAATCATTTATATCTACAATTTACAAGGTAACTTCAAGTTTACTCTTTACATTTTAATAGGGCAAATTCTATGAAGTCTCCATTTAAATGAGGCAAAGTTGACAGAATACAGACCTAATAAATAAAGTCTTGCCAATTCAGACATATCTGCCTAGGTCCTCGGCAGAGAGAGCCTCCTGAACTGTTTGCATAGGAAGACAGGCAGATATCATCCAGAAAAATACCTTCCCTGGCTCCTAGGCCAGTATAAAAGAACACACAGGCAAAAAAAAAAAAACCTTGAAGTTGGCCCCCCCAAAAAATGGAAGTTATGGAAGTTGGAGGATTATTCTGAAGATGGTTACTGGGAACAATTCCCGTTATATTCCTGTCTTATCTAGTGGCTAGAAAGGGTTTCCTTGCTCTAAACAACAACATGTAAAGCCATTAGAAATGAAATGACAGCATGACAACAATGAAAACAAATCTCAGGGAAACCTCACCCGGCTAAGTTGGGCATACATAGAAGAGGGTTTTATTCTTCACTGATGTCTAGGGGTGAGGCTTTTGTGAAACAAATAAAAGAATAGACATAGTTGGCCTTATAACAGAGTAAAACATAGTTATGAAACCAAACAAGAGAGAGCGTGTTGGTTTTCTAGTATTTCTATGCTTAAAGGTGTCTAAAGGATCTAAGTTGTAACAAGTCTTTCTCTGTCCCACCAGCCAGCTCCCAAATAATGACACCGAGACTTACTATTAATTATGAAAGCTCAGCCTTGGCTTAGGCTGGTCCCACTAGCTCTTATAACTTAAATTAACCCATTTATTTTAATCTACATTCTGTCATGTGGCTCGTTACCTCACCTCTCCACATTGCTCATGCTGCTTTCTCCTGGTCTGGCTGGTGACTTTGCCTTCTTTTCAGAGTTCTCTCTTTACCCAGGAGTCCTGCCTATACCTCCTGCCTACCTATTGACCATTCAGCTTTTTATTACACCAATCACAGCAATACATTTTCACACAGTGTCCAGCACACAACACAAAGTTTTCACATCACATTCAAGAGTACCCAATCTTCCCCAGCTGCATAAGAATGTGCTGTCCCCTCTGTCTATAAAGGGAAGCACGTAGGCATTAAATGGAGAAGGAGGAAGAGGGGGAGGAGGAGGAGGAAGAGGGGGAGGAGGGGGAGGAGAAAGATGATGAGGCTAGAGAGATAGCTGAGTGAGTGCTCCTGCACACTTCATGACCAGAACCTGAGTCCTCTTAAAAGCCTAGCACAAAGGGAAGTGCCTGTAACCCCAGTGATGGTAAGTAGAGGCAGATGGATCCTGGGAACTCTCTGGCTATCCAATCTAGTCAAACAAGAAGCTTTGATTCTGTAAAAGAAAAGAAGGTCTTTGCATTAGCCTTCAGACTCTACTTTTGTTGGAGGCCTACACAGGCAATTGCATCCATATACTCATACCACATGCACACAGATAAACAAAGACAGTAGAGAAAGAGAATACCAGAGGGTCTGTAGCTAATTATACCTGCACAAGTAGACAAGTTTAGAGAAGGTTTATATGAGTCTCTGGACTAGACTCACCTAGTTACGATTTCTCCTGGTAATGGTCATGGATGTCATATTTTGCAGGTTACTCCAGGTACATTGCAGAAAAACAGATGATGCTTGGAAATAATTCCATTAAGCCCTGGTATTCAAAACTGTTATTAAAGGTGTGCTGTGGGCCAAGGAATATATCATAAGAACTTAACTGGTTATGGCAAAGTCACTACCTAGAGGGATCAAGGAAGTTCTCCAGAGGAAGCAAAATTCCAAGGAGCTTTTAGTGTTACTTGGCTTGTTATATGTCAGTTGTCTTCTGTTATGAAAATCATGTGTGCCTTCATAGTTTTCTCAATTGACTTTTCCCTAAGAAGAGCTAACAGTGTGGACTGATCACTCTCTGGACATATACATTCCAGGTATTTGTAGAACAGCCTCAGGAAAGGCTTTCTCTGGAATCAGATATCTCCCTTAGCCACTTTCAAGGACTAGCAGTAATAACAGTCCACATGCAAGTCTCCTGATTTAAGATAAATTCCACAAGGAGACACCACCTAGGTGGACATTAAGTAATAGCTTTACACGATTTAGCTCAGACCCTCCTTTCTTGCAGACTTACTAACTTTATAGACCTTTAACTCCTTACCTAACCACTTCTAGGAATATTTAGATAACTTTCTGTGCTGACAGCTATGCTCAGCCAGAATTCCAGTTCAAGCCTCCCTGTAATTATCATCATTGGCAGTATCCAGCCAGGTCCATCCCCAGATGGAGGAAAGTACCTTATTAGAGATACCTCTGTACTCTCTAAGAACAGACTTAAGCATCCAGGCTACCTGTTTGAGAAGGCCTGATAGATGTGCCAATTAAGCTTTACTTCCTCCTTTCCCAAACCTTACCTCTAGTTCCAGATCTCCCTTTATCACCAGAGGCATCTAGCTTTACAGGTTGCCTAGCGACCGAGCATACTTTCCCCCACCCTGCAGAAAAATGGCAGATAGCTTGGACAGATAGGAGCCATGGGAAAAAAGAAGACAGTTTTATTTTCTCCCATTGACCTATCAACTTATAGATTAACATTTTCTACCAATCACGTTTAATATTATAGTTGAGCACATAAGAGCCCTCTTCTTAGATATTACCTGAATTGAGACTTTAGTTAATTCATTTCCCCATTGGTCACTTCCCTTTAGGGTTACAAATGATAATTAACGATTATTGCCTCTCTATGTGATTCTTATCACCCCTCCATTTGACCCTGGAAGCCTGGCTTTGCACTACCAAGGGATTTCTGCTTGTAAGTGTATATATACCAGCACTTCCAGGACACGAGGAGACAGAGAAGATAAACGAGAATGGAAGAATTACATGGGTAAGAACCTAAGAGGAACAAACTGAGATGGGAAAGAGCTAGATTGAAGGGCTAGAAGAGGGTACTAGAGGAATGAGATGGAAGATGGGGAAGTACTAGCTGGGCAAGAACAAGCTGAAAAGGACCTAGATGAGGCAGAATTAAGATAGAACTTAGAGGGAACAATAGATAAATATAGAGAGAAATAAGGCAAGAAAGGAGCTAGGCATGAGAACAGAACTGAAGCTGTGTATATAGGATGTTGTGCCAGAGGAATAATAGTCCTTGCCGTTAGTAGTTCTCTCTCCTGAGCCCCTGAGATGTATAATATTAAGGCTGGTCCCACTAATATTATACAAGAAGGTGCTTACATGTAACAGGTTAGTAAGGTGAGAATGCTAATATAAGGATGGGGAAGAGGTCTCCAAGAGAAAAAAAAAATCAGAGTCCCAGCTGGCAGAGAAGTGGCTTCCCAGCATCAACTTTGGACTCAGAGAACAGCCAGAGTGACTTAGGAGGGTCTAGACTCTGGGAAGCTACACACCTCAATCACAGTATTCCAAAACCAAGGTTCAGTCCTACAAACCATCCAGAAATAAGAATAAATTCACCTACTGCAAACTGAACTATATCATCTAAATAGAAACAGAAAATCCAGAGTTTAGAAAAAAAATTACTGCTAGAGTGAAAATTAAAGTTATTTGCTTACATTTAGGTTGTTACATAATCAAAGAGGACTTCAGATCTCTCCCAAATTTTAGGAAATGGAAAGGTAGCAATGCACCAGGTAAAAGACTAGTTCAGCTAAGTGCCGGGTTCTCCTGATTCCACAAGTCTGCTTTTGTTCCCCTTCACCGGTTTATATTTCCTCTGGAAATTCTCCTTCCTTCCTGTTTTTAAAACAACCCATCCATAACGTTATCTAATCAGTTTCCTTCTACAAATGACAAAAGGAAGACAATATTCTTCCAAATTGGTAATAAATTTGCGCACATTTGTACACAAAAACATTCAAGTCTCAACAATGGCAAGGACCTTGAGTATTTTAAAAAGTTCTTCTATAACTAGGCTGGGATATATAGGGAGAAGACAAGGAGTGGGTGGGGGAGAACAATGGGCATTGTTTATTTGCATTTTAATAGAGTAAGCATCCCATTTTGTAAACTGCTGGAGTTTCATTTTAAATCAAGTTATGACTGAATACACACATTTCAGCATTTTTAACCACCCTTATTTCTCATTCAACCACTACACGCATTTAATTTCCTCAAATGAAACTCTATTCAGGTAACACTATGAAAAAAAAAAGCATGATATGTTGGGAAACCCACAGACAAATGTAATGGTACTCATGCAGCTTGTTCCACATCAGGTGCCAGAAGAGCAGCAGATCCAACAACATGGATTCTAGCTTTCCTAAAGAGAGCCCAACACAGCCATTCATGTCAACATTTTGCAAATGGGAAATTTTGTTTGCATGTGGTTCCTTTCAGATGAACTCAATTTAAGTATTATTATTTGTCCAGTGACCTTGCCAAGCAGATTATACTTTCAGAAGAAGGTTTGGACCTAGGGAAGATAGCTAGATGGGAAAAACACTTGCTATGCCAGAATGGGGACCTGAGTTTGAATGCCTGGCATCTATGTAAACAGCTAACTTTCTATATATCCCAGTATTAAGGGGTGGAGATAGGTATAGCCCAAGAGCTTGCTGGACAATCAGCTTAGCCCAAATTTCAAGCTTCCAGTTCAGTGAGAGACCTCATGGTAGCAATTTATCCCAAGGCAATGAGGCAGGGAGCTATTGATGAAGACACACCCAAATGCCAGCTCTCTAGTCTTGCATGTGTTGGCATAGGCACTCATATCCACAAACTCATATGCATGCAACACACCCACATCTATTATGGTGAGGGGTTGGGACTAATGTGTTTCATTTATTATAAATGTTTACAATAGGTAATATGAAAGAATCATTACATCAGATATTTACACTGGTAAATTATATATATATATATATATATATATATATATATATATATATATATCCATCCAGAACTGTTGAACTGCTGTTTGTGTGATAAAGTTTATCTCTTCTAATTTTAAGTTACTGTCACTTATTTCTCTGTTGGGGAAACTAGCTTTCGCTAAAGTTAATTAGAAATAAATGTATCTCACAGAGAGATTATTTTACCTGTCAACAGAGAAGATCCTACAATGTTTTGACTCCTGCCACTCTAAAACTCATAAATCTTGAAAATAACATTGTCAATTCTTAATTATCTACAAATTAATTTCTCTTCTCCTCCTTACCTCCTGTTTCAGGGGGAAAATTGTCTGTAGCTTTTCCCATGGTTAATGTCTCTATGTCATCCCGGTCTGCCTTGTCAAAGAGTTCTTCTCTGTTGGAAATCTGCCAGCCCAGAAGGATGATGACTTTTTGTACCACACAGATCTGAATTTAGGTCTTGACAGCTCCTGGCTTTCCAATTTCCAGTGCTGTGACCTTAGGGGAATTACTCAATCAGTTTGCATCAATAGATAAATAGTTTGTAAAATTCCTTTCTCTATAGTATAAAATTTTAGCCTCTTATTAACTCTGCCAGATGACTCTAGCTTAGCAAATCACATTTGTATAAGAAGAAACTATAAATAACTAATGATGAAGACGCAGGTCCAGACTTCCATGAGTGAAGATTTTTGCATCTATTATCTTTCATGCGAGGCTCCTGGAAACTTTGGTGTTGTTCCAAGAGCCACCAACTCCTATGGAGCAGGGCACGTCTTTTTCAGGTTCTTTGGCATCCTCCTAATGGGACTATCATCTCTTAATCCGTGGGCTATCTCATGATCTACAGGATGGCCCAGATTGCCCTTGTCCTTTGGAATGTTTTCAGTTTCTAATGTTGAACTTGGTCTTTGATGCTCCTATATGTCTGAATGTCTGATTAAGCCTTAGAAGTAAGCCAACTGAGAAGGGTGGTTATGTAATGGCACAACAACAACTTAATCTAATTATAAATCAGTACACATAGATGATTCATATGCATCTATATGTTTTCTCCACAGTTATGGAAATAGGAAGTATGCTGCATTAACATTTTAGTATACTTGATAGCTAAAAATATATGTTTCGTGATTCTGTCCTTTGTCAGCTAAATTTTATCTGAGGGAGCTGGTCTCAGACAGCTTCCTGTTGCCTGCAAGATGTATCACTCTCAGTTCTAGGATGGTGGGGCCATGGACATGATTCCACTTGCTTTTCACATATGTAAGTATCTCAATGTTGGCAAGCCATAAGACAGGATGAGATTTGGCATACTACAATATAAAATTTGCATTGTATATGCCACCCAGATCTTCACTAGACCTCATTCAGTTCAGTGGTTAATAAACTGAGAATTCCTTATATTTCTAACATTCTATCATATTATTTTAGTTACTGATCTCTTGCTTTGAAGAGACACCATGGCCAAGTAAACTCTTATAAAGGGAAGCATTTACTCAGGAGTTCACTTAATTTTTAAAGGATTTGTCTATTATCATTAAGGTTGGAGACAGACAGGCATGGTGCTGGAGCAGTATCTGAGAGCTTTACAGAGAAAGAGAGAGCATTGAGCCTGGCATGAACTATTGAAACCTCAAAATTCACCTCCAACAACACATTTAATCCAACAAGGCCATGCCTACTCCATCTAGAAGATGCTTCCTAATCCTCTTCTTACAGTTCTTCAAAAAAAGAGATTAAACATGCAAATATATGCACCCATAAAGGCTGTTCTCATTCAATTCATGACATGTTTTTCACATCCTGGATGGGACTTGTATCTACATCCTTCTGTTAGTCATTCATTGTTTGTATGTTCACCTTACCCAATTCCCACAAGAAGAAGGAGGAGGAGGAGGAGGAGAAGAGGAAGAGGAAGAGGAAGAGGAAGAGGAAGAAGAAATCATCCATTACTAAACCAGAACCCTCCAACCCATAGTATGCCATTATCAGGCACTTCTTTTAATGAATACTTGAGTTAACATAATGAGTTAAATTTTAAAACACACAAAGTTGATCTGATCTAGAAATGCTAAAAGATCCAGAACCCAGTATCTTTAAAAACCAGAAATGTAAGGCATAACAGATATGAAAGTGTCCAGACAAATAATGACTGGGATTTTTCAGAACACAAAACAGATGTACTGGGGAAAGGAGAACACATTTAGTGATTTAGTGAAGGTTGTTCTTAACTAGTCGTTCTTAACTAGTAGCTTCATAATGGTGTTTACCAGAAATGTACATTTAAATAAGGAAACACAGATATTTCACCAGACTTCATAAAAGACCATGGGGAACTCTGAGTATCTGGACTATTTTTTTAGTTTAAGATAAATAATTAAATATGTAACTTTTTTTAATAGTTCTGAAATATGATCTCTTTGCAATCAATAAAATCCAATTGAACTCTTTCTCACTGTAAAGAAAGTATTAATCTCTGAGCCTCAGAAATAATTTAAAAGAAATAATTAAAAAGGGGAATCCATAATACAAAGATTCAGAAAGAAAAGAGATGGGGAAATTCAGTTAGATTATAAAATACAGGAAGCTTGTTGATAGATTAGATGGCATATTATAAAATCAAATTTTACTTACTAAAAGAAAGTAAAAATGACCTTCTGTGAAGCAATTAAGAATATCCCACCCTGTATTTGCATTGTGATAGAAGAAAGGGTCTAAGGAATATAAATCTGTACTTTAAGGACAGATTTTCTTTTTTTTTTCTACTATTAGTACAAGTTGTAACAGAAATTAGGGAATATGTTTTAGACATTCAACACTGACTTCTGACTAAAAGGCATTCTTTTCATGCCACGCACATGATTATTTGTTGTTTTCTTGAGTGATTATCTGTTTTGAGACAAGATCTTGACATGTAGCTCTGGCTACAATCCTCCTGCCTCAGTTTCCTGTCTGTTAAGATTTTGAGCACTAAACACCACATCTGACTCCTACAGTGATTCCTAAGTACTCTCTGTTGGCTTTTCACGGACCTGTGCAGATCTAGTCTGCTGGACCTGGGAAGTGAGGACCAGAAAGAATGTAGCAGACTACAGTCTAATGCTGTGGACAACCTTTCTTCAGTTTCTGTGTGCTTTTATCTAGGAAGGTAACAAAGAAAGCAAAGATACGAGAAAGATGGTCTGAGTTCAGTAAAAACATGATCAGAAAATCATAATCAGAAAAACATGTAAATAAAGGTCAATAAGTACATGTTAACAAACCAGCTCTCTTCCAGAACTTTCTCAAGACAGAGCAATTTAAACATAATTTCTTGGCATGTACTACAGATTATATCAGGAATGCACAAAAGCAAGGTAGAAGGAGATATGCAGATTCAGGGCACACTGACCAAGTTGGTTTCTGTAACTATGTTCTGACATCTAACAAGAAGAAACATGTCATAAATTGGATGTAAATGTTTAACACAGGAGGCATGAAACCACATCCAAGAATAAGCCGGAGAACAACATGCACTTGAGGCAAGGGGACCTCTGACTTTTTTCCTGGAGTCTCTCTCATAGTTACCCAAGGCATTATTCACTATGCGTCATTCTTTTGACCTTGTTCCAACACTCTCTCATCAACATATTCCATCATTGTAACCAGTCTTACTTATTCCAGCACTTTTACTGATGAGGAATGTTGCTTATCAAGGAGAATACCTGAAAAAGGGGTTTTTTTTAGGTAATTTATAAAAGGTCATTTTTAAAGTATTATATATCATTATGCCATCCTTCTATTTTATTCATTGAAAAATTTATACATATATGTAGTGCATTATGGTTATTCTTATTCCACTCTTTCTTATATCCCTCCCATCCCTCCTCTTCCCTGTCAGTCCATTTCCCAGAATCTTGAGTTTAGTTTTGTTTTTGACTAATATTTTTAAACCAGGGCCATCTAAGTGACCACTAGATAGGAACTATCCTTTGCATCCTGGTGATCTGAGAAGTAGGTATGTAAATGAAGACAATGACTGCCCCTCTCCATTAATATATCAGTAGTAGATAATTATGGCTGAAATATGAGATTTGATTGTATAGAATCTCCTGGTGTTTTTGTTGAATGTTTTCCATTGAAGAGAAGAAAGGAAGAAAACAGATTAGACTTCCAAAAGCTGAGAAACAAGAGTCCCTGAGCCTGCAAGACTATCTATACCTTATCCATGCTTCCTTCTCTATATCCTTTTGGTTTGCCATTTGGTTGTTTATTTTTTCTCTCTCTCAAGCTGTGTACATAGAAAAACTCAAGGCTTCAAATAATCTACAACGTTTACCTTCAAGAGTCTTTACAATAATTGAAATTTCTAAGTTCCAATGAATTCACAGCCTCGATTCATAGGATACCCAAGGCTTGTCAATTAATTAAAATCAGGAAAATATGTTCATTGACAATGTAACTAATCCCTTTGTATTCTTACAAATGGATCAATGAGATGATCTCTTTATAGAAGAAGAAGAAGAAGAAGAAGAAGAAGAAGAAGAAGAAGAAGAAGAAGAAGAAGAAGAAGAAGAAGAGCTTTACCATAAAACAAATTAGACTGTGGTAGGAGAATCCTCCAAGTTGTCCACATCCTAATTTCTAGAACTTGTGACTGTGTTATATTACATGGTAAAATAAAAGAGACTTGCAGATATGATTAAATGTCCTGACATAGGGTGATGATGGTGGATGACATAGACACAACCAAAATAATCACAAGGTTTTTAAAGAAATTGAAAAGGAGGCAGGAGAGTTGCAGTCAAGGTGAGATTTGAAGGAGCTATGCCTCTCACTGTGAACACAGTAGTAAGGACCATGAACTGAGGAATGCAAGCTGTCTCTAGATGTTAACACACACACACACACACACACACACACACACACACACACACAAACATGAAAATAGATTTTTGTTGAATCTGGACAAGAAACACTGTCACACCAATAACTTTAGCCCAGCAAAGCTTATTTTAAACTCCTGAACCACAAAACTTCAATACAATAGATTGGAGGTATTTTAAGCCACTGATGGTCATAATTTGTTACAGCACCAATAGGAAACTAACACACAAGCTGTCTTCTGTAGTTCTTCTTGTTCCTAAAGGAGGAGACTTATGCTTGCCTCCTTCCAACATATGCATTCTTGCTAACTTCAAAGAGTCATCTAAATTTAGATTTTCAATACCTCCATTTATATTTCAGTTCACAACTTTCCAGTTCATGACTAATATCAGTTCTGAAGCTAATCTCTAAGCTAATTTCTAAAAGGCCACTGAATGATCCCAGAACAGGGAAACCATTCCGTCCCTTATTCCTTGAATGTGCAAATACATCAGTAGTAGCTAAATTTTCTCCACCATACATTTGAATTAGCAACTTCTCTTAATCCTCGTTACTTCTTTCATTACTGCCCATTTTTCTGATTCCTTCGTCCTTTTCTTTATTGTGTGGTCCATTCTACTTCTGTGTTCAGACAGTGAGGTTTCAGATCTGTCTCTGACAACCAACAGTTTCATTAGATTGCTTATAATGGTATAATATCTGTCATGATTGTATTCCCCAAGTGGCCACAAGACCTACATTTCGCAGTTGCTAAAGGCCTGGAGGAAACTCAGTGTGACAATAAAGAGGTCAATTCAACAAAAAGAAATAACAACTTTAAATATGTTGCAGCCAATATTGGAACACACACACACACACACACACACACACACACACACACACACACACATATATATATAAATATAAATATAAATATATATATATATATAAATAGAGAAATAGATTCCAATCCAATAATAGTTAACACCATACCTTCAGCAATAAACCATATATAGAGAAAAATAAAGAAACAACTGATTGAAATTGTAACTCCAAAACACATGGTCTAACATGTTTTCAAAATATCCCAGGTAACAGCTGGAGAGAATTCTCCAGGCTTAATGACAGGAAGGCTATGAAATAAGTTTCAAAGAATGTTTAAAATCTAAAACCATTGCAAGTATCTTTCTTAACCACAATGCAATGATATGAGAAATCAATAAGAAGATAAAGGTTGGGAATCACACACATGCATTCAAATGAAACAACCAATGTATCAAGGCAGAAATGAAGTATTTTGAAACACATGAAAACAGAGAAATACACCAAAAGTCATTGGATGCCACAAAAGCAATACCAAGAAGGAAGTGTACATTAGCCAGAGCCTAGGTTAAGCAGGTGCAAGAGCTCAAATACAATATGTATCCCTAGATCTTGGGCAGCGGTTCTCAACCTTCCTAGTGCTGGGACTCTTTAATATAGTTTCTCATGTTGTGGTCACCCCCAGAATAACATTATTTTTGCTGCTACTTCGTAACTGTAATTCCTAAATATCTGTGTTTTCCAATGGTCTAAGGCAACCCTGTGAAATGGTTATTGAACCTCAAAGGGTTGGCAACCTATGAGTTGAGAACCACCAATCTTATGGGCTGAGAAAAGCAAGAATAAAGCTCTACTGACCGAAAGTTAGTAGGAGGAAATAAATCTCAGATCAGAAACAAATAAAACCATGGCAGGAAAACAAATACAAAAGATTAAAAAACAAAGAGCTGCATCTTCAAAAATACAAGCAAAGGAGACAAACAGTTAGCAAGACTTAAGAAAGATTGAAGACTGAAATATATGAATATAAGTGACTCTATTTACACTGACAACATTGACTGAACTACGCATAAGATTTGGATTAGAAAGTGAGGAGGTACTGAGAGATCTGGATGTCACGTGATGGCAGAAATTCACATTCTCCAGGATTTTTTCTCTATCATCCCACTTGGCTGTCTGAGGCTGCCTGCTATGAGCCGCTGCAATCCCAGTGTGTGCGATGTATTCTGACTGCAGGGTACCGCCACTTCCACCAGAGTAACAATACAGATTTGTTTTAAAAATATAAATCTACTCTAATGAACAGAAAGAATGAAAAGGAGAACAAGGAAAGGAAGGAAAGGCTAAAAGAAAGAAGAAGGGAGAGAAAATGAATTAGACTAAAAAATATACTGTACATTAACGTTCTGAGTTTTGCAGAATAATAAAAGTAAATTTGTGATAGGTAGTAAGACATTGCTGACTTTTACTTCTGCTGTCTAGTTTATGGAACTAACAACTTCCATTCAACGTTGTTTGGCCCTCTTTTTCCAGTCAATAACACTTGAGACGATGAGCAACAGACATTTTCATTAGAATCAGTGGAAACCAACCATTTAAAATAACATATTTGTATCCAGCCATAACCAGGACAATTTGGCACTGAGAAGTTGTTTTCTTATTTCACAACAGAGCAGTGTGGATCTGATGCCATTTTCTAAGTCTCCATATACCAGATATTGACAGTGAACAAGGATCAACCTCTATGGTAGAAAAGGATAGCATATTCTTAAAATACTGTAAAACACACCAAAGTAGTTCTATCATGCCCGATTAAGACCTCCAGCATAATATTTTTAAAATGTACCACCCTAACCAAAAAATTATTTGCAATTGATAGAGTTTCACTAACTATATCAACTACACTTTAGGGCAGACCCCTTGCACAGAAGCAGTTGGCCAACGCAAAAACAGTTACCATGAGGGATTTTTATGTGTTTTTTTCTTTTTCTTTGTTTTGGTTGAGTGTTTTTTTTTTAATCTTATTTTAGTGTTTGTTTATTTATTTTCTTTTCTCTTTGAGACTGAGAGAGAAGAGAAACAGAAAGAACATGAAGAATGAGCAGAGAGATAGGGAGGAGCTGGAAGGAGTGAGGGAGGGAAAATATGATTTAAAATGTTCAAATTTTTTTAATTAAGAAAGAAGTGGTGAAATAAAATTAATAAAATGGGTAAAAAATAATTTTTAGAAAGTAGGGGGCTAGAGAGATGGCTTAGTAGTTAAGAACATCTCTGCTCTTCCAGAGGACTTAGGTTTGACTCCTAGCACTCACATGGAAGTTCCCAGGCTCTGTAACTCCAATCTTAGGTGATCTGATACCCTCTTCTGGCCTCTGAGGGCACCAGGAACACACACAGTACATAGACACACATGAAGGCTTGTATAACATAAAACAACACCCATCCCCATAAAACAAGTAAATACAAAAATTTAAAAGTACACCTTTGCTGAAGAAATGAAGCATGGAGAACAAATTCATTTTAGCTGGAGAGGTGAGTAGGATGCCGGGCTGGCGAGATGACTCAGCAGGTAAAGGTGCTTGCTGCCAAACCTGGAAACCTGAGTTTGGTTCCTGGTACCAACACATAGAAGGGAAAACCTGACTCCTGCAAGTCGTCCTCTGGACCCCACCGATGTGCTGTGACATTGTGTGTGTGTACATGTGCATTTTTGTACATGAGTGTGCAAAATAAACAAACAAAAACCTAACAAAAACACTAAGCATCCTTAGAGTAACAACTGAAATGTACATCCCATTTTAGACAGATATCCAGTCGCCTGAAGGATTTAAACTCTCCTGTTAAATAAGTGACTTTCAAGTTACTGATCCATCATGAGGTTCATGAGAAGCAGCACTTAGTAACTCTGTCTTTGAAAAGTAAGGAATGTTGAGAGTGAGAGAAACAATCTTCTCCAGGGACAAGCACACCAACTGATTATCCCATATCAGATGGTCAGCACTGAAAACATACATACAAGTAACAATAGACAGACCACCCTGGGTGTGGCTGTGGATAGATATGTATATCCATACATGTATGTAATAACAAGTTTTAAAAGGGAGTGAGAATTTGAAGGAGAGCAAATAGGGGGATTTAGTAGAAGGAAATCAGTCAGGAAAATGATGTAATTATATTATAATCTCAAAAAATAAAGGAAACGTTTTACCCTTGAATTGCTTTTGTTTTTTGTATTGAAAGTTGATAAAGATGTATTCTGTTAAAGGTTTCCCTTTCTCCCATCTCCTTCTCCTCAAAACCTCCCCACCCACCCAACTCCACACATTCTTTATCTTTCTAAAAAACAAAGCAAACAAACCAGAGAAAAAGCACAATAAACATATACATACACACAAGGATCAATACTTTGACACAAAACAGTTATCGCTATGATTATATCACCTATGTTCAAGTCCCTCCAAATAGAGGCTGATTTGAACCTAGAGAGAAACAATTAACTGTTATAATAAAAGGAGCACTTTTTATTAATGCTGTGAATTTAACTTACTTAAAAATATTTAATGTTGTAGTCTGTACAGTCTTGCTTGACAGTCAGTGGCACTTAAATATCTTGCCTCGTATTATTTTTCTTTTTTTTTCCTCTTTGAGCCAGGTTCTCTCAGTGCAGCCCTGTTATTAAGTAGAATGGCCTTGAATTAAGAGAGAGGTGCCCCTACCTCTGCCTTCTGAGGTATCAGATTAAAGGCATTGGCCATTGTTGTTGGTTGTTTTTGCTCTTTCTGGGAGCCCACCACCCAACTCCCAAATAATTCAAACACAGAGAGGCTTATAATTACTTATAAATGCTCAGCCTTAGCATGGTTTGTTTCTTGCCAGCTTTCCTTAACTTAAAATTGTCCTATCTACCTTTTGCATCTGAGCTTTTCCTGTTCTCTTACTTCTGTAAATCTTACTCCTTACTCTGTGGCTTGCTGTGTAGCTGGGTGGCTGGTCCCTTCTTCTCTGGATACTTCTTCATTCTCCCAGATTTCTCCTTCTATATATTCTCTCTGCCAGCCAGCCCTGCCTATCCTTTCTTCTGCCTTATTACTGGCCATTCAGTTCTTTATTAGACCATCAGGTGTTTTAGACAGGCACAGTAACACAGCTTCACAGAGTTAAATAAATGCAACATAAACAAAAGTAACACACCTTAAAATAATACTCTACAATAGGCACAAAACTCATAGTCTGCCTTACATTCTTTCACTGCGCCTTGAAGTCATCCTTGATACAAGGTCACTCACTCATTCGATGGCATCAGGAAAATTAAAGCCCTTAAAGAAAAGGGCAACATTTTCACTAAGCTACCTTAAAAACAGCTTCCAACTGACTGCATCAATCAGTTCTGATTGGCTAGCAGCAGGATTTCCTCAAAACTTTTCAGTGCTCACAGTGGCCCCCACACTTGGGTCCCTTTAATCTTCTGAGACTTTGTGGTCAGGTTGCAAAAAGGAAAGGAGAAAGAAGCAAATGTACTTCATTTTCCCTCAATCTTAATTCCAGGTGCAGCCCTCAGGGAACCTGTAACAACCAATTTGTGGTTGCAACTCAGTCATGAGGACTATGCAGAGGACAATTTTGAGATCTGGGCTCACCACACATAGGTGGGACAGAATTTGCTGGAGAATCATTGGGGTAAGGAGTAGCTGGTCAGCATCAATGAGGACCAGCTGATTCCCAGCCTTGCATGTTCTCAGGTAAAAGTATCCCAGAGAGCTATAGTCAGCAGATTCAGACATTTTAACTATGGCCCTAAATATAACTTACAAAGACCATCAAATTACCCAGAAGACTTCAGTGTGAAGGATTACGTACAAATGAGCAAAATAATGATTAGTTAATGAGATACATTAATAATCATCTATTATATACAAGTAGTAATAATCAATGATTGTGACCCCTAATGATTGATGAATCCTGCTAAGGATTACATTTTTTCTTTCTACAGGTACAAGTTATTTTTCCATTTAATATCCTGTACTCTGAACTTAGAAACAGTAGTAAACTTCACATATGAATGTCTACTCTAAATGTAGCTATTCCACACCTAAACAGACAAATTAAATCCTCACCAACCTATAAAGGCAGTGGCATCAAAATTTCCATCATTCATATAATTGTTGGTGTTACCTTTACTAAGTAATGATTTAGATGTGCCTGATTTTATATTTATATGTGTGTGTGTGTGTGTGTGTGTGTGTGTGTGTGTGTGTGTGTGTGTGTGTACACACACACATTTGATGAGTCCTTTGCATTTGGAACACAGATCATCACCTTTTTGGTGTGGGAGAATAAATGGAATATAGAGCTTATTACCTGAGTATGTTTAAGGCTGTGCAGTTCTTTAGCAACAAACACATTTACACCACTGGGCAGCCATCACCACTGCCCGCCCCTCTCCAGAACCTTCTCTACCCAAACAGAATCTTCATAGCCATGTAAACATGAGGTCCCATCTTTCCACTCCCACAACTGCTGACGTTCACCGTTCTACTTTTCCAGCTCTAGGAATTTGACTGCCCTGGGTCATTTGTCATTTGTGTCACAGAATCCTAGTATCTGTTGGTTGGTTTTCTTGAACTCTTTTTGTGAATTCAAGAAGGACTCTAGTTCATCCATTCTGCACGGTATATGGAATTTATTAGGAGTGAGCAGCAACCCACTGTGTATACATGTCATGATGTGTTGACTAATTCACCTGTTGGTTGAATCTGGGGCACTCCATCTTCTGCCCATTAGGAGTAATGCTACCAGAAACATTGGTACTCAAATGTCTGAATGTGTTCCTTCTGTTATTTTTACGTATGTACATAAGCATGGGATCACTGGACTACGCAACAATCATGTTCATATTCTTAAGGAATCATCAAAATGTTCTACAATGCCTGCATCCTTTAATATTGCCAGAAATAAGTTTACAATATTTCATTCAAGTCTCTTTCATCAGGGCTCTGAGTTTGAACCCCAATTGCTTAATGCTAGATGATTATCTTTATTGCTAATAAAAATAATCTTTTAAAAAGTGTAATAGTTGGGCTGGAGAGATGGCTCAGCCGTTAAAGACTAGGCTCACAACCAAAAAGTGTAATAGTGACCCACTTAAATCTTGTCACTTTAATTTATAAAATTTTCTGCTTAAAAAAAAAAAACTATTAGCATGCCCTGGTGTTTCTTCTCACTTCCACACATGCGGAGCTGCCTATATTATCAGGTGCAAGCGTCAGTGTAGCAAAGAGAAGGACTCTACTTTGTGTCTATGCAACAAAACAATCTGCCTTTTCACCTTCCTTCATTTGGTTGATAAAAGTTTGTTTTCTCCCTCCTATGTTCAGCAACCCTGTGCTTCCTATCCTGCCTCCCAGGGAGCCGCTTTCTTCAAATACATGCCTTGACGCTCCAGCTTCTCCAGGCTTGTCAGCCTCACTCTGGTCCCTGTCCTGAAGGTGGGGGCCTCCTGAGCTGAACTTGAGATCAGTCAGCACCCCTTAGTTTCTTCAAGTAACCTCAGCATTACCATTAGTCATACTTCATCCCCATTAGTACATCTTATCAATCACCCCAGATTCCTGGACTCTGGTGAAGTACTGCATCTGGTCCAACTCTCATTTCCCATTGTTTGGGACAGAAACAAATAACAGCTTGTCATCCAACTCACCATGATCTTTTCTAAGTCCCCTCTCCATTTAGAAGACATATAAGGTTAATTCAAGGTATATCTAAGGGGAAATATAGCAGAAAGTGGGTATGCTTACTAATTCTCTTTGTAAATGAGCATTTTCTGGTGTGAAACAGAATGAGTAAAGTTAAGAGAAAAATGTTTTTAAAGTGCATGTCCTGTGTGTGTGTGTGTGTGTGTGTGTGTGTGTGTGTGTGTGTGTGTGTAAGAGAGACAGAGACAGAGAGATATTACATTTAAAGCAGACAAAAATGTCTATGACAAATGTAAATAACTGTCTTGATAAAATCAAAATATAGAAAATAAAATGGAAAATAGCTAAAGAATATTTGACATGATTTTTAACATCAATAAACCTGCAAATTAAAATGGATTACCACTTACTTAACTGATAAACATTTTATAATGTTTATATCCAGTGGAGAGGGATTATGAAGAAACAACACTCTTGCATATAGTAAATGGAAACAGATGCATAGAACATTTTGAAAAGTAACTGGCATAAGAGTTTTCAATGAAACTACAAAACCTATACTCACCTTTTGCATGTCTACCCTTCACTCACTCTAAAACACTACAAACAACTCTATCAGTGCTGACCATGCTGCCTCCCTTGATTAGACCCTCTATCCATCATAGCGTTACAAAAACATTTAAAGCAAGATAATAAGCAGTTATTATGATGATTTTACAAATGAGAATTCTGTAAAAAGAAATTAGGAGGATCTTGACCCTTGGGTGCCTTGGTTTGGATAAACGTCCTCCAAAGACCAATGTGCTAAAGGGGCCTTACCCAGTTCCATTAGTCAGGGTTATCTAGGGTTACAAAACTTGTCTGTCTGTCTGTCTGTATGTATGTATGTATGTATGTATGTATGTATGTATGTATGTGTCTGTCTACTATCATCTCCCTATCATCTATCTCTCTATCTATCTATCTCTCTATCTCTATCTATCTATCTATCTATCTATCTATCTATCTATCATCTATCTACCTACCTATCTATCTACCTATCTATCTATCTTGTTCTTTAGTCCATGATGGAAGCCATTCTTCTGTCAGTGAAGGAACCAGTTGGGCAGCAAGGAGGGCCACATGGACAAGAAGAAATGCCAAGCAAGCAAAAGGCAAATGATCTCCCTCTGCTGCACACTTTTGTTTATCTAGGCTGGCACCAGAGGGTTCTGCACACATTTGGGAATGATTTTTTTCACATAAATTACAGCAGTTAGGACAATTCTTCCAGTGAGCCTCCCTACTCAGGTGATTCTAATTTGTGACAAGTTGACACTAAACCCATCACAGGTATTCTTTGATGATTCCAGAACCCTTAAGAAGTCTTCCAGTCATTGGTGTATATCCCTAAATGAGACATTGGAACCCAGCTTCTTCTTTTTCTTCCTTTCTTTGGCAAGTCTCACACACAAGGCAAGCAGATTTTTCTCTGCCACACACTCTCTGACATATTATAATCTCACCTTAGGTCTAAAAGTAACCAGGGAATGAAACTTTGAAACTATGCCAAGAATAAACCTTTCCTCTTTGTAAGTTTATTACCACAAATATTTTGTTACAGTAACAGAAAGTTGACTTATTCACAGTATATCTAGGCTATAGTATAGTGGAACTCAGAGGCAATAGCAGGTCTGTTTGTCTAAGCATACTACCACACTAATGGCAATTTAATATATAACTGTCCATATTATCCATAATAAGAGAAAACTGGAAATCAAGGCAATCTTAGAAGATATTATTTATTTGCATATCTACTATTTTTTCAAAGCCCCGATTTGTCCTAAGATTGATGATTGCAAATCTACATGAACAACTACATACCCCTCAAAAATGAGGTTCAAGAAACATTCCTTGAACATGGAAAATTATTATATATTGTACTCCACTGAAAAGAACAAATTTATAAGTGATGATTTCAGCTTTGTAAGACAATAGATTTTTAGTAGAGGTCACAGATCATGTCTGAATTGTTCCCACATCTGTCCCCTCTGCCCTCAACAGTCTCACCCCTTCTACACATATACAGAACTGCAATTCAAACTCCCAATTTCAGTCATGGTGAGCATCTTTGGTGTTCCTCAGTAGATCAATTGCGGCAATGTGTTTGCACTGAGAGCCTCTGTGCTAGCCTGCATATTGTGGCCGCTGTGATTATGAAGCAATAAATAAAACAGCTGCATTATGTTTCTTTTTTTACTCAATTCTCACCTCATTACCGATGTTCTCCCCCATACACAGTGCTCTTTTACAAGTAAGTAGGTGGGAAGCGAATGTTGAAAGGCGGATTGTTGCAGGATTCTTAAAAGTTCTTATTAATAAAATCAAACCCGAGGCCAGTTATTGGGGTCAATGCTGGTAGATCAGAGAGATAGAACAAGCCACAGCTATCTCACCTTGCCATTTCCTCAGCTGGTCCTGTTTCCTCAGACTGGAAGCTTCTGCGTCCTCATCCAGAATGAATCTCAGCTGAACTGTGTTGCTCCAAAGCCTGAAAGCTTAACCAGCCAAAATCATCTAGTTTCTGGTCCTCACGCCTTATATATCTTTCTGTTTTCTACCACCACTCCCTGGGATTAAAGGCTGGCTTTCTGGGATTAAAGGCGTGTCACCATGCTTGGCTATTTCCAATGTGGCCTTGAACTCACAGAGATCCAGAGGGATTTCTATCTCTGGAATGCTAGGATTAAAGGTGTGAGTGCCACCATTTTCTAGCCTTTGTATCTAGTGGCTGTCTGTTCTCTGACCCCCAGATAAATTTATTAGAGTACACAATATTTTGGGGAACACAATACCACCACAGCGGATGTGATCTAAAAGGAAAGGGCTCCAACAATCACCAGTAGTTAAATCACCGTGAAATATAGAAATGTATTTTCTTCAGGAATGTTTACATTCCTCCCCCCAAATAATCCTAAAGCTCTGTCTTTATCAGAAAAAGGAATGAAGTAAAGGAATTAACAATTTAAGCAAAAGTATGCTGATGCGGGAAAACTGCACGAAAGGCAGACCATCCTACCTGCAAACCCTGTTATGCCACAGTCAAAGTGAGCCTGGCAACTGTATACATCCTCTGAACTTTAGTTTGTTCCTGTAAAAATTAGGAAAGACAATCGGCAGCACTGATATGAGGACTGAGAATAAACGAAACTATGGTGCAGTAAAATAGAGCTCAGAGTAGCTGCTCCCCAGTGAGAACTGATAGCCCCACGGCCAGCACTTTATAATTTAATAATAATTTTTGCAACCTCTGAAAAGCCAGCAGCCATACCTGGGATTGTTCCCAGCTCAGCAGGAAACCCACTTAAGGGCCCTTAACTCTTAGAGGTTCCCTGGCTTACACATCTGGCTAAAATGATGATGAGAGCCGTAAGGAGGAGACAGGCTTTTGATTTGTCTTGTGGAACTCTGGACCAGCTCAGTGAATGATTGTGCCTCTCACACTCTGTCCTTCTCCCGCACCACTTTATTTAAAATACCTCAACAGCGGCGCAGAAAGCAAACTTACCTTAGCCCAGGTAAACTTTGTTATCCCGTAGCACATTCTCGCTAAGTCATTAAATGCTTTAGAGGAAATCTCCTTGCTCTGTGGTTTAATAAGGAATCACTCAGAGTGGTAGAGTCAATTACATTCCTGCTCCTTGCTTCCCACTACAGAAAAGGATTGACAAATGACACACAGAGGCCTGGTTAGTGAGAGAAGTCACTTTTCTCTTAACTGCAACTTAATCAGCATGGTAGTCCCAGCGCTAATGAATATTAGTCCAAAGAAATTTCAGCCTGACTTATGCCAGGGACCTTCACTAAGGCAGTCATTTTGCAGATAAGAAAACTGGAGCTGGAAGTGTGAATAAACCCCACTGGGCTGTGGCAGACGGCGCTGGAAACAAGCTTGGTTAATGAATGAATCTAGTTAGAGGTCTAGACTATAACACACAAACTTATAGCTAAGGTATGCTAATGGCCTGCTATGATTAGATGCTATGAATAGTCTAAGTGCTGTAACTTGTCAGCTTAGGACACAGCCACAAAGCATTCGCAGACAAGGAAATGGACACACAAGCTAGCTTAATGACCTACAATATCACATAGGTGTCATGATGAAGATGGGCTTTTGTCTAAAAAGAATCTGTGCCCCAGAACACACACACTTAGCAATCAGATTTTACTGTTTCTCATTAGGAGTCCAGTCCTGTATTTCCACTTTAAAAAAAAATGACTTGTCTCTCCATTTCTCTCTAACATTAATAGTAATCAATTTCAACCACCAACCTCTCTCATCTTGATCCCTGAAACAGCTTCCTAATCAGTCTTACCTCCAATCTTCTCCCTACAACCTTCTCCCCAGTATCGCCAGACTGATCTTCAGACTCATTGAATCATCCCATTCCCTATGGTAAGACCTTGCAATGTTTCTCCATTACCCCAAGTCTATAGCACAGCCTACCAGTGGGCTGTAGGACTCTTCTCTATCATTTTTACCTAGAAACACACTAGCCATACTGAGCTTCATTCATTTCCTGAAGGCCATATACCATTTTACCGTCACCCTGACCCGCCCTTGCCTCATAAGGGCTGACCTTCATTTAGCACCAGGAGAAGCTTAGATGTGGCTTACTTGGGAAAGAGCCCATCTCTCCCAAAGAACAGGTGATGCTAGGATGAAAACTCCTCTTGAACTGGTTTCTTACTTTATTGGGCTGGAATCTAATGAAATTTGCCTGGATATCATTGGGTAGCTTCAGAGGACATGGTTGCTCATAGAATATCCCAACTTACCTAAAAACCCTTGTCTGATTTCTAGAAGTAACTATATCTATTTCTGATCAATCTCACTATTTCTCTAAAAGAAATGAATTTTTTTTAATCCACGTCAAAAATAAAATCCTGAAAGGCTGATATTATAGTCATCTACCAAGTCATCAGGCAATGCCTGCAGTGTGTTGCCAACTAGTTCTTGGATACCCAAGCATCAAGTTACCTCCCAAGGTACAAGCTGCTGGCTAGGATATGTTCATGTGTTAAGCAACTGTCTATCCATGCCTCCATCCTGGTTCTCTCTCACTGGCTGCTGCTTCTTGCCACCATCTGTTGCCTCTGCATGTTACAACAGGAGAAGTCTTTACAGAACCTCATATAACACAGGGAGAGATGACAAAGGAGAGAATCTCCAAACTGATGTGCTGGGCAATCCTGAGAAACCCACTCTCTAACCTGAGAATTATTTGAACCAATCGCAGACATGTATCTTATGCCAATCACAGGCCTTAAAGCTTGAGTTTGGACCAATCACAATCATTAAAGCTTGTATTTTGGACCAATCACAATCATTAAAGCTTCTTTTTCTTTTTGGACCAATCACAATCACTGAAGCTTGTGTTTTGACCAATCATAGCTTTGCCACCAGTTATAATAACCTTTCCACTTAGGGAATGTGATGCCCCTCTGGCCCATGTATAAATAGTTCATTAGGCTTGTGACTGCACAAGTTTCAGTGTAGGCAGTCCTGGGTTGGGACTGTGCTTCCAGAAGCCATAATAATCAGCTGCTGCCTCTGCATGCCTGCCTTTAGACATTCATGGAATTTTCAGGATGGTTGATGATGATATGATGATGATATAAGGCTCCTTCACCTGGCTGTTAGTTGTCCTAGTTCTGGACAACTAAGGCAGTAAGAAGGAGACCAATGGCTCCTAATCAGAGAGTCAAATTTCTCTCCAGTGTCCTTGCTTATTTACAGGAAAATGGGTGTTAAAGGATGTGCTAATAATAAAACCTAAAGAAGTTATCACCAGGTTAACAGTGATTTTTAACACATTTTAACAATTCTCAATAGCTGCCTAGTTCCCAAGGAAGGGTGGATCCCGGTTCTCTCTCTACAAGTACTTAGAAGGGGAATCACGGAAGAACTGATATCATTTTATAGCTGATAATCAAACCCAGGACTCATGCTTAGCAAACAAGAAATTTATTAATAAGTTGTGTGTCCAGAAGTCCTAATATATTTTATTTTAATGTGCTCATTTGTCAATGTGTGAATATTCTTCAGCTTTACAGAGGTATCATGATATGAATATACATGTTGTCTATATGGATGTTCACAGTTTCACAACTATTTCAAGATACATGAATATTTCTTCAATATAATATTGTGATATAACTATACAACATTAGTAAAAACTTACATGTTTTCATACGGCATGGAGACCTGGTCTTTATTAAAAAGACTGATAACAAATGAGGTAAGAATGAACACACTCAAGATTTAAGGAGGCAGTTATAAATGGCACACTCATTGCAGGTTTCTTGGCTAAGACCCAATGCTTAGGGCTGATTCAAAACTCAGAAGGTGCAGGGGACTCTTGATTTATAAGAACTGTTGGCAGAGAACTAATTCCACTACTGCTGAGGCAGCTGCAAAGATTCAAAAGCTGCTCAGAGGCTTTGGACAGAGGCTGATCTCTCAGCCAGGGGAAATTTTGTCTATCCAGTAGTGATAGCAGTCATTCAGGAAGAGAAAGAGTTAATTTGACTAGCAGGAAGAGAAAATTCCCTTGAACAAAAGCAACAGCATGTACCAAGCTCATGCAAAGAGGCAATGCACAGTGTATAACAGACATTGAAAGAATGCTAGTGTTGATGGATAGAAAAAAGAAAACAGCTGCCTAGCATGAGTTATGGTAGATACTGGTGAAGATATCAGACCAATGCACCCCAAAGCCATGACAAAGAGGTTTGCTTTGAAGTCAAGGATGTTCATATGGCTTAAAGAGTCATTGACTAGATTTCAAAGCATCCTCTATTTTTGCTACTGTAAAGTGCCTAGAATATGAAGTATTGATATTGATTAGTTAAGGGACTATTGAGGTATGGCTGAGGAGGTAGCTCAGTTGGTACAGTACCTCAGAAGCATACAGGAATCACTGCCATTAATCCCTAGCACTGCAGCTATAATTCCCAAGTGCTACTTGAGAAGTGGAGGAAAGAGGGGGGAAGTGAATTAGAAGTTCTAGATCATCCTTGACTACAACGTGAGTTCAAGAGTAGATTGGAATATGCAAACCATGTCTCAAATAAATAAATAAATAAGTAAATATGAGATGATTAAGATAGCTGCACACAATGCTGGTAGAGTAAAGAAGAGAATCGTGTCAGTTGAAATTATCAAAGGATTTTAAACCAGAAATCGGGAAATATTGTAGAATATTATTTTAAGGTGTGTTACTTTCGTTTATGTTGCATTTGCTTAACTCTGTGAAGCTGTGTTCTTGTGCCTGTCTAAAACACCTGATGGTCTAATAAAGAGTTGAATGACTAATAGTGAAACAAGAGAGAGAAATAGGTGAGGCTGCCAAGCAGAGGGACTAGATAGAAAAACAAGAGGGATCATGGAGGAGGACTCCAGGGGCCAGCCACCTAGCCACCCAGCCACCCAGCCACTCAGCTACACAGTCAATCACAGAGTAAGAAGGTTTTTTTTTTAAAAAAAAAAAAAAAAGGTATACAGAAATAGTAAAAGATAAAAGTCCAGAGGCAAAGATAGATGGGTTAATTTAAGTTAAGAAAAGCTGACTAGAAACAAGCCAAGCTAAGGCTGGAGATTTGTAATTAAGAATAAGCCTCTGTGTGTGATTTATTTGGGAGTTGGGTGGCAGGCCCTCAAAAAAGTAAAAGAGAAAAAAAAAACAAGGAAGCAACATTTTTAATGTAGCAACATGAAAAAGGAATTGAATATATGGGAGCAAAATAAAACAAAGTATGTGACTAAATGCATAAAAGGAAACCAGAACGTTCTATAATAAGCCTGATGGCCTGGAGAAGAAAAGAAGTAAGCAATGCAGGAAAAATGAGGAACCTTTTCAAAATTAAGTTTTCGTGGCCACCAGGTTTCAGTGGCATCACTAAAGAAAGGCTACACACAAACTAAAGAAAAGGAAACAAAGGACAGGCTAGAAGCCCTTGACTTACAATCTGACTTAGCTACATTCAATATGTTTTATAGGTTACCAGCCTGGTGTGTGTACTGCTCAATGCTTGCACTTTTTTTTTGCCAGTAACATTCCACAGCTGTTTTGAATTCATATATGTAACTGCCCTGCTGAGCCTAACAAGCATTGTTTTATTGTCATGCACTCTCCCTGGCTCATATATTCTCTCTGCTCCTCTTCTGCAATGATTCTTAAGCCTTAGTAAGGGGGCTGCAATGATGTTCCATTTAGAGCTGAATGTTCCACAGACCCTTATTCTCTACCTCTTGGCCAGTTTTGAGTCTCTGTATCCATCACTATCTACTGCAAAAAGAAGGTTCTCTGATGAGGATTGAGGTATGCACTGACCTGTGGGTATAACGATAAGTCATTAGGAGTCATTTTAATAATATAAACACAAAGTTGGGTTGGTAGGGAACTGAGGGTGGGTAGATCTAGAAGGAGCTGAAGGGTGGATAAAATTAAAATATATCATAAGAAATTCTCAAAGAACTAATAAAAAGTGACACAAAAAATTAACAGAACTCTTCTATGACAATGGTTCTTCATCCAATATATGTCAAAATAAGATGACTGAAGTCTAATTTCCTAAATATTTTCATAACAGGGCATCATGTTCTAATCAAGGGGTTGACAGCCTGTGTTTAAAAACCAGTACTCAAATGTCACATTCGGTCAACTACAAGTGATCTGTAAGTGCACACTGTATGAATGAAATTTATCTTGTCATACAGTGCCTGAGTCTGTAAGCCAGAATGAACCAAGAGAGCAATTCTGGTCATCACAAGGTTTAGCCATCTGAGACCTGATTTAGGGAATCAAATCTTATGAATTGAAACACACCCAGGGTCAAGAGGCCAATGTAGTATCACGCTATTTGCTGTAACGACACTAAGCAATCATATGGATGGTTTGGCAGAACAATGAACGTGTGAATCCTGAGTGTAGAATCGTCCTCAGTTGGTTTTCACTTTGAACTGTGTATGAAAAAACTGGAAGACACTGAGCCGTAAGACCTAAAGAAGATGCTGAAGTTTCCAAGCAGACAAGGCCAAGAAGAGTATCGATTTATCTTCATCAGAGAGAGCCATGTGGCAGTGCATCCTAGGAGGGTTCCAGGCACTGAGCCCATCACTGAGATGCCAGGGGAGAAAAAAACACAGGCTTTGAAGTTAGAAGCGATAAACCTGGTTTTATGCTTAATGTATTTCCTGGCCTTTTTGATCATTGAAGAGGGAGCTAAACTACATCTCCACTTCTAAAATAATAATGAGTGATTTATAACATCAAGTAGGAATCAACCAAGCTATTATGAAAATACACATAGAGAAAGAGGTGGGGGGGGGAGAGAGATCAATGGTGAGGATACAGGTGATAAGGGAGTGTGTGTTTCTTATCATCCTTTTTATGAGTATGTTGATAAGTCAGTGGCATGAAACCCCAGGGGTGTTGATAAAAAGATAACTTTGTAGGTACCCCTTCCCAGCCATTCGAAGAACTTATGATTCTAGAACACTACTCAGAAATTCATGATGCCCTCTAATCCCAGTGACAGGCACAGCTGATAAATGTACTAGTGGTGCTTTGATAAAGTGATATAAGAAATCTGAGACAATAATTCTAGACTATAGAAGACCACTTCTAGAAAAACTATATACACACACTAAGAAATTGTGGTGATATTGTGTCCCCCAATATATTGTTCACTCTAATAAACTTATCAGAGTCAGAGGACAGAACAGCCACTAGACAGACACAGAGGCCAGAAAATGGGGCACACACACCTTTAATCCTAGCCTTCTGGGGGCAGAGATCTATCCAGATCTCTGTGAGTTCAAAGCCACACTGGAAACAGCCAGGCATAGTGACACATGCCTTTAATCCCAGAAAGTGATGGCAGGAAGCAGAAAGGTATATAAAGTGTGAAAACCAGGAACTAGAGGTCTGTTAATCTTTTAGGCTTTTGAGCAGCAGTTCAGATGACATCCATTTGGATGAGGACACAGAGGCTTCTAGTTTGAGGAAACAGGATGCGCTGAGGAATTGGCAAGGCAAGGTTAGCTGTGGCTGGTTCTGTTTCTCTGATCTTTCAGCATTCACGCCAATACCTGGCTCCGGGTTTGTTTTTATTAATAAGACCTTCTAATAATTCGTGCTATAAGAAATGCTTGAGGATCTGACTCAAAACTTGAGCCTAAAGAATGTCCAAGGTCCCAGGAGTTCCCACAATGCTACTGAATTGGGGGGTGAGTTATTCCTTTTCAAGGGCTAGATGCAGGATGTTTTTTTTTTAGACATTCAAATGTCAGTGACATTGGAGACCAAGTAATATAAAGTAAATCACCTCAGATTTAAATGAAACCAAAAATGAATTTTGGTACTATTTGCTTTGCTTTCTCATAATTTCTAAAGTGGGATGTCAGTTTCACCTAATTTCTCCATCACTCATGTCTTTCCTCACGAAGGAAATGAAGCTCTGTCCATGAAGCTCGTGGACACTGGCATTTCATAGTTTTCAAACACAGCAGCGAGGACAATGGCTTCTTACCTGAATCTCTAAACTGTCCATCTCCCTAAGTGCCTTCCCATATTCCCCTGAGCAGCCCAGTTCCCATTTAGTCACAGTGTGTGAGTGAACCAACCATTCTCAGGCTCAGACATTTTTTTTGTTCTATTCGTCTTGCTCTTCAAGATTCGAGAATGTATTAAATCACTCAGTGCCGGGTGGCAGCAAATCACAGCTCTGCACCCCTGACTTCCACCAAAGCCACTGGCAAGAAAACCTCATCAAAAGGAACTTACTGGATGAAATAGTCTTGTTCTAGACAGGATGGGGGTGGGGAGCTGGTGGCCATCAAGCAGACAAGAGGAGGCGAGGAAAGAGATCTGGCCGTGTCACGTAGATGAAAAGACAGAACAAGGGAGGGTGGGGGAAAAGCATTTTCACTTTTTATATAGTTTTCATGTAGCAAGGAATGAAAGGCAGATTCCCTCCGATTTACAACCCATTAGAAACAAAATTAAAGTTGAGATTGCCGATAAGAATTTAACACTTAGTAGAGAAATAGTTTTAAAATCACCAATCATCACTCCCAAATTTGAGTGCACTTTCAAAGGCTCCAAAACGTTAAAAAAAAAAAAATGTAGCTCTAAACAGGTCTCTATATTTAGATTTTTAGGGTCCCAGCAAGAAATCAAGGAACGGGCAATCAGCACTTAGGTTCTAAGTGCCCCCAGACAATCAGCAAATGGAACTCTCTTCTCTTTAAAGGTTCATGTGGAATAAGAACTGGGTTCACTCAGGTAAAGAACATTGAAGAAAAGGCCTGATTCAGAGTCAAGACCGAATGCCGGAAGTGTGGGGAAATGGGAAGTTCGCAGAAAATGGAGAAAGACTCCACTGTGTAACTCTTGGTGCTTTTGAGGTACAAAGTGACATAACCACTTCTGTGGCAATGGAGACAACAAGCTCTTGCCTCAGACTGAAAGGTGAGGGACGGAGACATCATTTGCCACCTTCCTTTCCTTTTCCCAAATGGCTGGAAGTCTCCGTGTGTGTTTTTAAGGCGAAGTGTGACATAGCCCATGATCTCATGCACATGTGGAATGGATTAGGGAAATGGTGAAGGGATTCAAGGATGTGCCAAGTTCTCCTTTAGAGGGCTCTTACACAGAGCATTCTGCTCCAGTTCTTGTCTGTGTGTCCTTCACTACCCACTATGTCTTGTCAGAACTGGTAGATCACATTTGTAATTCCAGCCCTTAGCTGCCTGGGGCTTAAAGATCACAAATCTGAGGTCATCCTAGAGGCTATCTTGCAAACAAAAGTGAAAACAATGAAATCTCATTGTTGAAAAAAATAAATGTTATCGATGACCTGTACCCCTTGCACCTTAAGCTGTTAATGCCATAGATTAAATCTTCATATGTTGGGCAGCTGTTAACAGAGACATAGGGCTGTCCAGGCATGTTTTGTTGTTCCTGCCGGTTGGTACATTTGGAAGAATGCAAAAAGTAGAATTTCAAGCCAGAATTACAGTAAGGGCTTTTAAAAACCTGTGTTTGTATATTGATGCTTACAGGAGCTTCCTATTTCCTTAGAATGCTGTTAGTCACGATCACAGATCCTCCCAGCTCAGCCTAAAGAGACTAGTCTCCCTTTAGCATGTTTATTTTTTTTCTCTGTTAAAATATATTTTAGATTGCAATATAATTACATCACTTTCTCCCTTCCTTTTCCTCTCTCCAGTCCCTCCCAACTCCCCTCTCTTCAACCCTTCCTATGGCCTCCACTTTCAAGTTGATAGCCTCCATTTCTTTTCTTTGATTGTTGGTGCATGTGTGCAGGCATGCATGCATGTGTGTGTAGGTATGTATATACAAATATATATAAATAAAACCTGCTGAGTCTGTCAAGAATAAGGGTCACCTATCTTTGGTGATAGTATTGTGTTTTTGGTTTTTTGGTTTTTTTTTGATCACAGTATTTGATCATACTTTGATCATAGTATTGTTTTTCTATAAGCCTATCTTCCCACCATTTCCAATATTACTGAATTAATTGAACCACTCTGGGTGTTTTTAATCCCTAGTCCTAAGAAAATGAATGTCCCATTGTCAGAAGTCTTAAGTTCTCATGGGCCCAATTTCCAGATTCAGAGTGACATTGATATATCCCTCACCTGGACCTATAGATATGTAGGACAGCCAAACAGTTTTACATCCACTTTCCCTTGTCCCACCTTACCCTGCCCATCTCACGGCTAATAATTGCATTGTTTCCATGAACCAACAGCCCTGGTGCAAGCCTACATTTTCCAAATACATTTCACAGCAGCTTCATTCACAAGGCACTTCATGATGACAAGCACCCTGGGCTTCCTATCTTATCTCTCTACTAAAAATGATATGCCTAGGATCCATCCATGTACCGCTTGTAGTCTATGAATGAAATGCATAGTGTCATACCTCTCTGCCTCTAAGTATGTGTTCTCTTTGTTTTGGAGGCAGACTCTAGGAGACCCTTCAAAGTTCAACTCGAGCAAATTGCCTACTGGAAGCACCTCCAGCTTCCCCTTCCCTAAGCCCTCCTCAACTTTGTGCTCCTAAGATCTGCTAAGCATGAACCCAAGGTAGAGACTCACTGTTCCTTTACTGGCCTGTAACTCTTAAATGATTGACTCATTGATTTATCAGCATATGACCACCTTAGACATCCCTTCTATACCTGCTTCCATAGTGAGGTATCTGATGATAATTATTTGCTCAAGGCAATAAAACTAATACTGGAATAGGGATCACTGGCTCCATGCTTTAGGTTTTCATTAGTTTGCATTATTGGTCTTCTCTCCTTAATGTCTATCAAAACACTAACTTCTTGTTAGAACTGAATAAATATTTACTTATTAAAAATGAGTGAGCAAGTTACTAATCAGATCCATATTTGGCTAGTTTCCACAGTACTGTCCTGGTTAGAGTTACTTAGTGACATATTTGGAAAGCTAGGTCACAGTCTTTTCTTCAAATCCTCATTTTTTCCTGAGTTAAATAGGTTATTCCACCAAAAGTCTTAAACACATTTCTACAGACATGTCCTATATGTATCTTAATCCCCTTACTATTAGAATTAACATTACAGTGCAGGAACCTGACTTCTGGAAATTCTATTAGTGCCCTGTAGATCCTACTTTAGAAACAAGTGATTAGATTAAGAAGGATATTGATTAAAGTCAGGGCCATAATATTCTTTCTCTAAATATTGAGAATTGAGTTAGTCAATTAAACAAAGTTTTAAACTCTGGATCTATAAAACAACTTCTGGATTATGTGTGTGTGGAGCGATGAAGTCCATAGTGACTGGACTACTAAGCAGATAGCCGGACACAGAAGACAAAAGACACAATTACCACATGTATTGTAAATGTTTTATGCTTCCTTTGACAGCATGGTTTAATGCCAAGCTGCCTTTGAGTTGATTCCATAGCCATATGTACATGTTTATCCAATGCATTTTCTTTGTTGTTTTGCATGAGTTACTTGGAGAGATTTAACACAGATAATGCTTTATCTCCAGGTCCTCTGCAAATCTTCCTCCATCCTTGGCAGCATCCCAAACAGCTTTACCTCCAAAATCCCTACAGCCAACATCCCTCATCTGGTCACAAACTTGTATTTCTACAACTCAAGTTTTTCAACTCGCTTTCTATACCAACCAATCACATACTCCACTGTTGCCTCCTTATCCCAAAGCAGCCTGTCTATGTTCAGTCATCACCCAATCCATTTGAAACCTGATGATCCTTCATACACACTACTGTATTGTAGAATATGTGTTTAACTAGGCAAAGATGTGTTACATTTGTTTATGCTGCATTTGTTTAACTACATAAAGATGTCTTACATTTGCATTAATTAAATAAAATTAACCTAGGCTCAGAGAGGCAGGATTAACAACCAGTTGACAGAAAGGAGCTTAGCATGGGTTTTAGAGATGTGCCAGGAGGAAGGGTCCAAGGAAGTCAGCTAAGAGAGAAAGTTAACCAGATGCTCTTCTAACTCTCTGAACTTGCATGTTTTCACGCTCGCCTTTGAAACTCAGAGTTTTATTAGAACAATAGAGATTTAGTTAAATCTACCTTTAATGGCAGCAGCAAAGCCATTGTCTGGGGAAACAGAATTCTCGCCAGGTTACGGCCTTCGTAGCGGGGCCATAGTAGTTTAAAGTGCAGCCACTGTGACAAAGGCAAAGTGACACTACTGACCAGTCCCAGTGACTTCCACACCACTCTGATCTTCTCTAGCACCATTTGAAAAGTGTGAACATCATCAGCAACAGAGCAGCGGCAAGTCAGCTATGTTGTGTATCCTTTGTTATCATTTACCACTGAGCAATAGTGGAGAAATTCACTCTAGAAATCCATCATCACTGGCTTTGCACATACACACTGGCTTTGCACACACACTGACTTTGCTTTTCTCCCACCAGGTTGAAGTCCCTGTGCCCCAGTCACTGTATGTAAAGGTTCTGAAAGCTGCACTACACTCTACCCACCTCTCTTGCCCTGACTGGTGTTTTCGTGTAATGATGGTCTGGTCGTAGTTAAATTTGTATGGAGCTTCTGTGGTGTTTCGGTTGCTTTTCTTTTTGTCAAGATCCAGCACCTAACAAGAAGTAGTTTAAGGGATTATGGACTTACTTAGGCTCACACACAGTTCAGGTTACATTCTGTCATGATGGGTAAGTCATTGGACACATAGCATCTACAGACACATACCACCTCCAGGGAGCAGAGGGAAAGGAAGGATACTTCTCAGCTTGCTTGCTTTTCTACATTCAATCCAGGGTTCTAGTTCATGGTAAGGTCCCATCCACATTTAAGATACGTCTTTTCCCACCTCAGTGAACCTAATCCAGTTAATTTCTCACAAGTACATAAGAGGTGCATCTCCTAGGTGATTTTAGATCCCATGAAGTTAACAGTTCACAACATCACTGACAGCAAGCCCATTTCAAGTGTTCAGTTTGTAACAACCCACTTGGAACATAAGTGAATTTATATGTTAATTATATTTTTCAGATAAACAAATTGAAGGCAAAAAGAACAAGAGAAAAGAAGCCTCTTCCCAGCACCACACAGCTAGTAAAAGGCATAGCAAGGGTTCAAATCCAAGCAGTCTGGCTTGTAAGAGGCCAGTCTTGTTCCACCCTATGTCCTGTATTACATCAACGAATCTATGTATTAGCACATGTTCCAGCCTGTCCTTTACTACTCCTCTGAAGCTAAAATAATGCCCACCCTACACTCTCAGAAAGGTAATTTTTGTGTATCTCTTATATCTAAACCCTTACGTCTAATATCTGGGTTCTTGTTTTTTATAAGCCCAACATTTTATTTACATTTCTTGTTATATTTTTAGTGACTGCGATATTTCTGTCACAGCTGCCAACTATGTCATGTTTAGCATACACTAACATTTAAGTGAGATATTTCTTTCACTTGGTGTTTTTATTACTTTCAACTCTTCTCATGTTTAAAGTGTACAAAAGTATCCCCTATCTTGAAAACTAAAGATTTCTTGTCCTCTTCATTACCTCCATCATGTTACATATGATGCTTCCAGCCCTTTATTTTGATCTTTCTCTTAATCAAATGTCTAAACTACCTTGTTTTCTCTTTGGCTACAGGTTTATTTTTAAAGGACTGAAGAGCCAATAAAAGTCACTCTGTTTGGGGAAAGATCTTTTCAATTTGTTAAATGTAGAATGATTTGAATTTTCTGCATATAGACTTCAAAATATATCTGGGTGCTTTGAGTTTGACCCCTGAATGAATTATAAAGGGTATGCTCCCAAAAAATTGTCTGAATGTTGAATGCCTAATCCTCAGAGTCTCAAAGAGGGAATTTATTTGAAACAGAGCAATCATAGATATCATTAGTCAAGTTCATAGTAGACTATGTGATTCCTTAACCCAATATCCAGTGTCCATATCAAAGAGGGAGCATGGGCACAGACATGCGCACATGGAGTCCAGCTTGTAAAATGAAGACAGAGATCATGGTGATGCTTCTACAGGACAAGAAATGCAAGATTTTTGGGCAAGAATTCATGGGAAAAGCTGGAACCACAGTTAACCCTGCTGGCATCTTGAGCTCAGAGTTTTACCTCCATGAGAGTCATGGAGGAATCAATTTCTCCTGCTAAAGTCACATAGTTTGAGTCACTTTGTTTTGGCAGCCCCAGTGAAATAGCACACTGCTTCTAAATGCCCTCCATTCCTTTGCCACATAATATACACCTCACAACTGTTGTAGCAGGTACCGAGCGTCTTTATGATTTTGGTGTAGTTTCTTCTGAAAAGACGCTATCTGAATTGATATGTGTGAAGGAGGCTCACCTATCATGCTGACTGGGCAGAGGAAGAGCAAACACAGGGGCTCCTCACAAATCCTTAAAATCCCTCTCCTTGGCTTCCTACTCCTGTAGTTCACTTTCCATAATATAGGGCTTCCATAAGACCCAAAGTTCTACCAAGGATCTATAGCCATTCAAAGGTATGAAAAGTTCAACTTTGTTGACATCTTCCTCTGCAGTGACCTAGTTTCTAAATTTGTGTTCTCCACTAATTAAGCTGCTTTCTTCCTTCCAAAAGTATATATCCCCTTTATTCAGACTATAACCACAGTCTCCTTATCATCACTGAAGAGGCGTACATTACTTAATTTCTTTGTTCTCATTTTAGTTGCTTTTTTTTTCTGTCAAGAGCAGAGTATATGTGAAAAATTTCTCTTCTAAACCAAACTACAGCAGCATTTAAATATACTTCTAAACTGCATTTTGTTTAATCCAGCATTTTCTCTCGGCCACTATGCTAATAGCCTCATCCTCCCCATCCTCCTAAAACTATAAGAACCTGATCTCTTATGCATCTGTCTCTACTACATTACCTCCCCATCAATCTTCTCTAGTTCCTACTGCTACAGCAGCTCCATGAATAATGTGTAGATGATGCCTCCAAAAAGCCTGTGTCATGAAACTCCATGACCAACACCCCACACTTATCCTTCCATTCTCTATCTTTGACCCCTGAGGAACTCTGTTTTCCTAACTATCTCCTACCGCCCAATATGGCCTTTTCAGTCTCTTTTGCTGACCTCATCTCCATATGATCTTTGGGCTGGGTTATCCCAGGAATCTTTCTAAGATATTTCTCATCTAAGAACACATTCTATGTGATCTATTCTAATCCCATTCTCTGTAGATTTACCAATCATCCTCTTTAGATTTGGATGCATGTTTCTGACTCATTGGAGGTCTAGACACTTCTGGCCCCTAACTTCAACAAGATGTGTGTCCTTCACATCTCCTCATACATGTTTTAAGGCATTTCTGAGTCAAGTAAGTGGTAAAGGGAAAAGAGAGCATATCGAGACCATGATATGAAAAGCATGAAAGCTAGAAAGGGCAATGGAAATTGCATAGGAATAGTTAGAGTTGAAAAAGAAATTGAGGATGCTTATTGAGGAAGACCAAGAAGAGGAACACAAGATGGTCTCCCAAAGACAAGCTGATATGAAGATTTGATAAGGGCCAGCACAAGAAGAAAAGATGTGTTCAAGAAGGTAACCTCTAAAGCCAAATGGGAGGAGTCCACAAAATGTTATTTAAGCGAATCTAGAAACATTTAGTAAGGATCTTGGATAACTGGAAAGTAAATGATGGAATGTCAAAAGACAGTGTGGAGAAAGGTGGTCCGTTTTCCTGTCTTTACCATTTTCCTAACATTTGTCCTGATTATAACTTAATAAGTATGCCATTTTCATATAAAATATTTATAATTTCAAAGTTTCTATTCAGTATGTCAGTCATCTGTTGAGCTATAGACATGTAGGTGTGCAGATGACATTTAATTTAACTATGCATCCCATGGTCTACAATTTGATCCTGTTAGCCAGATTCTCAGAGGTCATGAAGCCTCTGAGGGGAGAATGAAGAAAGGGAAGGCTAGTGGAGGACATCCGGGATGTTCCCAGAACAGCTGCTGCTGTCATCAGAGATGCTCACACTTCTTTATCAATGATGTAATACAAGCTTTATAGATAAGTAGGGGTACCCAGTGCCTAGGTTACTTCCCATTAGAATTGTTCTAGAGGAAACTATGATGCTTTGTTCCAACAACTACCTTGTTGTGGCTTCGACACAAGAAATGGCATGACAGAAAGGTCTGCTGTGCCTTCTGCTGTCCTTTCCGATAGCTCAGATCTCAAAGGGTTACAGAATGTTCTCTCATTACCACTCAGATCACATCCCTCTGCAGTTCTCTCATTCTGACATTTCGATGCCATTTTTTTATTTAAATTCATCTTAAACTGATACATGGATATTAATTACTATTTCATGTACGTATGAGGCATGGTGGTGTTTCTACTATGCAATTTATAAACTAATAATAATGATGATGATGACTTTTGAAGTTGTTGTTTCTCTCAGCCTTGTTGAGGTAGAATCGCATTTGTTTCTGCTGCACTGAATGCTCTAGCCTGGCTGACCCACAAGCCCCTGGGTGATTAACACATCTCACCATAAGAGTGCTGGAATGACAGATGCACACCAACATACCTGGTGCCACACCAACATAAACACATTCTGGGGGTTAAAATTAGGTCAGCGCTTTAACTACTGGGCCATCTTGCCAAGCCCTCACACATAATCTTTAAATTAGTTTAAATGTAACTATTTTCTCCAACATTTATCATTTTCTTTATAGCAGAAACACACAAATATGTTTCTTTTGGCTTTCCAAAAGCACAGTATACTGTGGTTATCTATAATAATCTGTTACATACCTTCCCAGATGTTTTAGTTCTGTTTCAGGTTTCATTGATCACCCATTCTGAACCTCACAGTCCCTCTTTCTCTCCAGCTGGCCATAACCACATTCAACTCTCAATTGCTGTACAAAGAGTATTTTTCAATTCCATACATAAGTGAGAGCATGTCTTTGGGTGTCTGTCTTATTTCCCTTGACATAATGACCTCCATCATCACAAATAACACGACTTCATTTTTATGATTGAGTATTGCTCCATCGTACATGTGCGTTTTCTTCACCTAGTCATCAATTGATAGACAGATTATTCCATTTTTTGGCTATTGTGAAAAGTATTTCAGTAACAATGGGTATAAGTGTACAATAAAAGCACCTCTCTGATGGACTTTATTTTTTAGCCCTGTCGGGGAGGTGTTGATTCTTTTCCAATCCACATGCTGGCCATTGTGTAACTAAAGCCTTAGCCATTTAAACATGGATTGTTTGGGGGAGATTTTTATTTATTTATTTGGTTTTGTCTATTTGCTATTGAGCTCCTTTGAGTTCTTCATATCTGCTCAATTACAACTCCATGTGAGTTTTAATTTAAAAATATTTTATCCCATCTGTACACAGCCTCTTCATGCGGTTGGTTGCTGCTTTTCTTGTGCGAAATGCTCACAGCTACATCTAATCCCATTGATTTGTTTCTTGTGCTCTTGGGATCTTGTAAAGTAGGATCTTTGCCCCGTTGAGTGTTCTGAAATGATTCTCCACCCTTTTGAATCTTGAGTTTACATCCGTAAGCCACTTTTAGTTGTGACTGGTGCAATATGGAGCTCTGCTTGCATCCTTCTGCATGGAGATATCCAGCTTTCTAAGCAACATTCTCTGAAAAGACTGTCCTTTCTCCAATGTTCCCTGTCTTAACTAAGATTTCTATTGCTGCAACAAAACACCATGACCAAAAAGCAGGTTGGGGAGGAAAAGGTTTATTCAGCTTACACTTTCACATTGCTGTCCATCACCATAGAAAGTCAGCATGGGAACTTAAACAGAGCAGGAACCCGGAGGCGGAGCTTATGCAGATGCCATGCAGTGGTGCTGCTTACTGGTTTGCTCATCATGGCTTGCTCAGCCTGCTTTCTTATAGAACCCAGGGCCACCAGCCTAGGGACAGCACCATCCACAGCAGGCTGAACCCTTCTCTATTGATCATTAATTTTAAAAAATGTCTTACAGCTGGAACTTATGAAGTCATTTTCTCAGTTAAGGCTCCTTCTTCTCTGAAGACTGTAGCTTATGTCAAGTTGACATAAAACCAGGCTCTACGCTCACCTGGTACTTATTTTTGGCTTCCATTGCCTATGCTTCCTCTTAGAAACAGATCTCAGACTGTCTTAGCATGCCATGGACTAACAAGCTCTCAAAGAATTAGCCTGTCAGCTCTGCTTTTTACTAGGTACTGCTCTCTATTCCTAAGTCCTCTATCCTGCCACATCCTTCAGGGTTTCATTAGCATGTTGAGCTTAATCAAAATATGGAATGCTCTTACTTTGGAGGCATGTAGCTGTGCACATTTCAAGTGATATTAAGAAATACAATCACTGCATGCCACCAAATAGAGGATGAACATGGTGTCCCTTAGACTGGTGAAATCATTTCAGCAAATTGATAAAATCAGTTAAATGAGATGTTTAAAAAGTACTTACCAGGGAGTTACACTTTACAGCACACACACACACACACACACACACACACACACACACACACACACACACACTATCCAGGTCATGGTCACCTGGATGGTTCCAGCAGGCTCCTATCACTCCCTCCGTGTGCTTTACTACTCATTCTCAGACGCCCATCCACGTGTTTCTTTAAAACTCTAGATTCACTTCTGTCCTTCTGTAATGAAAATCCACCAGTAGTTTTCATTTTGCTCAGCATAAACACCAAAGTCCCACCAGGGCCCTGTGAAGCTCTGTCTAACCTTCCCTCTTCTCTTTCATCTGGTCTTTTGTTATGGACTAATTTCTATCCACCCATCTGCTCCTGCCATGGAGGCTTCTTTACTGTTCATAGGGTATCTGAAGTGTGAGCCACTTCAAGGCCTTTGCCCTGAGTTTCTCTCTGCCTGGGCATCCCTCCCAAGACTGTGTCTTGCTAAGCTATTTCTTCCTTCAGGTCACTACCAGACACTTGCAGCTTGCCCATATACCCAGTATTAAACTGTATTCTTCCCTTGACCCCAGGAACTCAAGCTCTCCCTATGATATTTTCCTCCATAATGTTTTGTCAATTGTTTTTGCTTATTTTCTATCTCCTCTTCCCCCATATGAGTACACACACACACACACACACACACACACACACACCACCAACCGTCACATACACAGCCTCCATTGTAAGTCTCAATGGTATCTACATACATCTGTCTCCTTCACTACTGCATTCTCAGTAAATATAAACTTCCTGGATGCTTGTTTCACATGGAGTGCTCAATAAATATTTGTTTTAGTAGCCATGAAAACATTTTATACATAACAGAGCTTAACAAAAAAAATTGTATTTGATTGCAGATATTGATTAATCGGTTTTTATTACTAATACCCCTTCTTTTTGCAATAGACAGGATGACAAGCCAGTTACTCTGATGTCTCCTCTCGGAGATATTACTTATTCTGAGAAACTGTCAGTGAGGAGATAAAGAGGAAATACATTATAACATCAAAAATAAATAATCCCAAATATACTCCAATGTAAAGCCTAATAGTTTTTCATCAAATCTACTGAGAGTATGAAAGATACATCACAAGTGCTAAAATATGTCCTATACCCTCCCACATTATCTTCCTAAGTATCACAGAGTCCAGTGATGCATATAATGGCCTGGGTGCTGTTAACAGAGAATAAGCATTACATGCTTCAAGGTGCATGAAGGCACACATGCAAAAGCACATTTTGAAGAGGCAATTCTTAAACTACCAGGGACTGTCTATGAGAAAAAGTTTACATTTTTAAAGGAAATGCTGAGATATAGGACTGAGAGATAGTAACTACACATCCCCTTAATAACCAAAAAGGAAATAAATAGCCCAAATGTCACTTTCCTTAATTTTGAAGATTTTTAAGAATGCCCCTATGAACACGATTATTTTATAGATTTCCCTAAAGACAACTATTGCTTTATTGGATGAGTATCATTTGTCTAACATATTTGTGGCTTATGGGATATGTCAGACAATTGCCAACTTCATGTCTGTGTAATAACATACATTTACTTGCTAGGATGGAGGTTTACATCTTAGCATGGAGCAAACAGCGTGATAATGGCCAAGCAGTGGTGGCGCACGCCTTTAATCCCAGCACTCAGGAGGCAGAGGCAGGCGGATCTCTGTGAGTTCAAGGCCAGCCTGGTCTACTGAGTGAGATCCAGGAAAGGCGCAAAGCTATGCAGAGAAACCCTGTCTCGAAAAACCAAAATAATAATAATAATAATAATAATAATAATAATAATATTAGAATATGACTCCAGGTTATGTTATGTACTGCTAGAGGGTTTTCATAAAGTTACAGAGTCAATCAAACACCATGAGTCATTTTTTTTAATCTCGTGCAATGACCACCATTGTAAGAAAGCCATCTCATAAGCAGCATTCACATCTCTCTCTGCTTCCTGTCTATAGATCCTTGTGACCAGCCACCATGCCTTCCCACCTTGATAAACTGCTATGCTTTTTAAATATGAACATAAAGCAGCCTTCCCTCCTTCAATTAGCCTCTGGTATAGCGATAGCCACAGGAAGGAGATAATTTAATTAATATGAAAAAAATGGTACTGAATAATAGGGTCATGGCTGTGATAAACCTGACTATGTGGTTCCTAGACATTTTGAACCAGTTTGTGGGAAGGGACATGGGCAAGTAAAAGCCTTAGAATGCTGTCAGCAGAGCATAATGGGTCTTTCTGGTTGGCGATTCAGAGACCACTATGCTGAGAGAAATGTAAACAGGATAGGCCAGGCTCATGAAGTTTCAGAAGCAGGTGGGGGCTGTACTGGGAACTAGGCTGGAGGTCATGTTTATTATTATGTTCTGTCCATCAATCTGACTGCATCTGACTCCAAATGAAGCTAAATTTTAAAGTACTGGACTAATTTGTTTAGTGGAGAAAAGTTCAAGACAACATGGTATTCAGGCTGTGGTATGGTCCCGGCTCAGGACTACTAGCCATCTACCATGACAGAGAGCACAAAAGTATGAAAACTATGGAATGGAAGGGAAGGAATTATAAAGCTGTGGACAGGGACCATGTAGAGACCAGCAACTGTGATAGTTAAAGAGATTTGCATGAAAAGGGAGAACCCTCACACTTTGTACTAGGACAGTAGAAACGGTGCCTTAAAGACACAACCAGCTTCAAAGACTCCAGCTTGTGAAAAGGGAAAAACATTCAAAAGGAGAGAGACTAACCAAGAATGCTGCTGAAGGAGCTCCCTGATGCATCAAAATAAAAGAAGCAAAGAAAAAATTGTATTCCCAGAACCAGCCAGAAGGGCTCACAAAGGCCACTAGAGGTGTGGCAGAGGCCTATCAGACTCCATATCAAGCTTGCAGACGATCTTTGCAGACATTGTCATTCACCTGCTACTTGTTTTGCGGAAGGGCACAATCCAAGAGCTATAGCATTATGGAGACTTGCACCAATATTCAACAAAGGCTCAGAGGTCCGGTAAGCTGTGGAAGGTTTAGATTCACTTCGAAGAGTCCATGAGTGGCTTCTACATGAAGCTGCATGATGATTTGAATGAGTACAGCCCCGACAGGTGACTCATATATTTGCATACTTAGCCCCCCTACACACACACACACACACACACACACACACACACACACATATAGAGTTGATAAACTGTTGGGGAAGGATTAGGAGGTGTGGCCTTGTTGGAGGGAGTATGTTATTGGAGGTGGGCTTTGAGGTTTCAAAAGCCCATTCCAATCTCTCTCTCTCTCTCTCTCTCTCTCTCTCTCTCTCTCTCTCTCTCTCTCCCTCTGCAGATTGGGATGCAGCATTCTCATCTACTGCTCTAGCATCATGCCTGCCTGTGTGCAGCCATGCTCACTGCTGTGACGGTATCAGGCTTATCACCTTCTGAGGCTGTAAGAAGACCCCAGTTCAACGCCTCCTTCTATACGAGTCACTTGGGTGATGATGTCTCTTCTCAGTAACAGAACAGTGACTAAGACAAGCTGTGAAGGTGAAGCTTGTGCTGAAATAGACTCCAGAGTTTTCCAGATGACAAGATGGTAGGATATCCATTGAGGAAAGCTACAGGCATAGAGTAAAATCAGCCCAAGCGAAAGGCTACGTGTGGTACAGGGACCAGAACTTAAGAGATAGGGCTACTTAAAACCGAGGGAACACAGAAGTGTTGGCAAGATCACCAGATGCCAGTCATGGGGCTACAGTGCTTGTCCTGTTGGCTCTTAGTCTTGTTTTGGTTCCTTCTTTCTATTCCTCCCATTTGGAATGGAACTCTTTATTCTGTGCCATTGCATAGTCAAAGTCCTTCCCTTTATATCGTTCTTTCCTTCTTGTATAGAAGCCCATACTTAAACAAATTTCCTGCATCTCAGTAAGGACCCTAAACTTAATTTTGAGTAGTACTCAAACTGTTACGATTCTGGGAAAATTAGAGATGGAAGACACGCATTTTGCATTGTAATCTGAAAGTGGCTTAGTTTGAGGTGTCAAGTGGACAAGGGGTGGGCCTGTGATGGCTAATAGTCATTATCAACATGGCTGCTCCATTTAGAATCAGCTAGGTGTGCTTTAAAACTCTGGACATCCTCTGTGAGGATGTTCATTGAAAGGTTTCACTGGAGAGATAAGATTCACCCTGAGAGCTGGGCAGTGGTGGTGCATACCTTTAGTCAGCACTTGGGAGGTGGAGCCAGGTGGATCACTGTGAGTTAAAGGCCAGCCTGGTCTATAGAGCAAGATCTAGGACATGCTCCAAAGCTACACAGAGAAACCCTGTCTCGGGGGGAAAAAAAAGATTCACCCTGTATGCGGGTAATACCATTCTACTTGCTTGGGTTTTGTACTGAATAAAAATGGGGAAATAAGAAAACCATCAGAGTGAACACAGTCAGTCATCTCTTTTTTCCTTGACTGTAATGCAATATGATGCACCTTGACAGTGTGCTTTTGAAACATGACAGACAGGATACCCTCTGACAACATAAACCAAAGTAACTCCCCCACATCCCCTCCTCTCTGGCATTTAGGCATATCAAGACACAAAGAACTAACATGCATTGTAAACAGGTAAGTTATGTAAGGTTCCAGTCCATAGCCTGGAAAATAGCAGGTGCTTAAAAAATATTAATACCCTTTCAATTTCCCTAGATATTTTAAATTGTGATGCTCTTGCTCTGGCTAGTTCATCTGGTCACCTAATCCAAGTTAAGTATGTTACCCTTCACTGTGAATAGATAACAGTTTCCTGAAAAATAGCCTGTGCCATTATAAGCAGTATAATTGGTAGTAATATGGATTCTCAAATGACAAGCTACTTACCATGATAAGGAGACTCCATATATATTAAGAGACTATGAAATAACATGCACTAAAGACTTGTTTTTAACTGCCTGGTTTTTATCTACTTTTCTGTGAAATTTTTGCCTGGTAAGAATTCATGCAGCCCCATTCTCATGCTCCATGCTTAGAGAGGAAAGAATCTGCAGCTTGCCAATATGAAGCATCTATCTGACACTGAAGAAGGAAGCACATTCCACCCCTGGCACAGGTTCATACTGCATGTCTCACAGATGGTATGTATCCCAAGCCTGGCTAGTCATGAGCGATGAGACAATTTCAGAACCGCTTTTAAGTTCTCAGGTAAGAGTTCTCTCCCCTCTGCTATCCTAAGAACATTAAAAATGAAAGCCTAAAACAACGAGTGGCCTGTGAATAAACTACTCCAGAGAACGTAGAAGTGAATATTCTTTGCTATGATATAGTTCCAGTCCTGAATTACAAGACACAGCTAGTAGATGCTGACATTCAATTTGTCCATAGCTTCTCAGTAACTATGTTTCCTTCGACTCTATCTGGTGACTGCTTGTAGCTAAAGAAGGGATTTCAAGTTTAACATAGGGAAATTCAAACTTGCCTGCAATGTATGACCTGTCATGTATAAATGATAGCAAGCAGAAGATAAATACACTACAATCCCTTGCTTTTCATTTGAAATTACTATGAAACTGTTTTACAACATCACAGATATTCTAGGCAAGTGGAACCTCAGTGGTACTGTTTGTTCATAACCTTTGCTTGACCTTTGTCCTGTCTTTTTCCTATCTCTCTAACAACACTTCTTGGGATCCCTTCCAATACACAGTATGTCAACCTGTCTTGGAATCTCCTGGAAAAATCTAGCCTAAGTCAGTTGAGGTCTTTGAAGACTAGAGCCTCAAGGAAATAGGGGATAAGATCAGTGAACAGACAGGATTTCACTGAGATGTGCACCATGAGACAGAAACAAGGTTATTAACAATCTTACCGTGGCACATTGTGTGAGATACAATGGAAGACAAGACACGGGCTGTGTGTAATATTCTAGCCTACAAAGACATGGGACATTGGTAATTACAATCATTACAGAGTTGGTAGTCAGATGTCATTATCTAAATGTCCCTAAATGAACAAAACAAGCCAGATATCAAAAGAGATCATCATTGTCTGCAGAGGGAAGAAAAATTTTCTGTAAATCAGGCTCAAGATATGATTCCAAGGGTTGCATTCAAAAGTAGCAGGACTCAGAGCCCTGGAAAATTTCCTATAATAAAGTTAGAAACTTGACAGAGAAAGAAAGGGACCTGATACAGTTTTAAAACACAAGATCAGTCAATAGAAGCTAAGTTTCACCTGAAGGACCCTGAAATTTCCTAAGTAGATACAGTAGTATTCTTTTCCAACATGACCTAAATGCATTTATTAGAGAAACTATCATATAGGACAACTTACATATAGGATATGTAAGAATATGTCTCTTAAAAATCTTTAGGCAATAGATAATTACTGCCACCGAGGTAAAATGCTATCATGGACTTCATTGAGAATGAGACATAGACTCCAGATGAAGATTACTACTATAGTCCTGTGTGGTGGTAATCTAATTGTACTGAATTATTATTTTGATTGTATGTTAATAAATAAAGTTGTCTGAGAGTCAGAGCTATTAGAGCCATAGCAAGAGTGTGGCGGTGGTGGCACACGCCTTTAATCCCATAGATATCTGTGTGTTCAGGGTCAGAGCTATTAGAGCCATAGCAAGAGTGTGGCGGTGGTGGCACACGCCTTTAATCCCATAAGATCTCTGTGTGTTCAGGGATACAGTCAGCATTGGAGACATATGCCTTTAAGACCTAGGGGGCTGTACATTCAGACAGTGACGAGGCAGTCATGTGTTTGGGTTTACAACCAATGAGAAGGCAGAACAACATACTATAAAAAAACGAACTGACAGGAAGTAGGTCTTTTTTGGTGAAGCTGGGACAGCAGGAGGAAGGGTGAGATTTTAGCTCTGAGCTCTGACTTCTCGGCTTTCTCTTTTACATTGTTTCTGTGTTTCTTATTTAATAAGACGGTTGGTTACATCTACAGTCCTGCCTAAGTCACTGTCAAAAGAGATTGATCACAGCATCTACACATATTCTATGAACCTCAGATGAGACAGATATGCTTAGGACATGGAAGACCTTCCCTAGGTGCAGGTCTTAGGGAGTCAAAGTGACCCTCTATTAATCATATTCAGACACAATACAATTTCCCAGGTTGATCTAAAACTCTTTAATGATGTGGTGCTATGGTTCTGATCAGACCTTATAATTCACTACAATGATCCTCTGTAAAAAGCCACATCTGGTAGTTGGAATCTCATTTACTCAGAATACATTACTCCAGGGCTATATTTGTTCTCCTGCAGCCAGCCACATGCGGTCCAATAAACCTTGATCATCGGGAGCATTGATCATCTTGATATTCCAGTAACTAACACAATGCTTGCCTGAGTTGAGACTCATATCCAGTCAGTTAGACTACTGAATAGGAAACAGAGGATAATGTGGATGCTCTTGGAAAACATATGTAAGCAGACTACATGACTAACCATCAGAGATTCGGGGGCTGTCAGAATTATCAAATGAGTTAAGCATATAGACTTCTTGAGTGTTCTAACACATCCTATGCTCATACTGAAGAAGAGATGCCACCTTTTCATGGTTAGTAGGCTTTTCCAATAAAAAGCAGTCAAATTACAAAATGAATTATTGGAAATTGAGACTAAGAAGTTCTAAGTAAATCAAAGGTGGACTGCAGATGAGGATAACAGGAGCCCTTTGTGTCCTGTTAATGAGCTCTTATCAGCTCTTATCAGCAGATAACAGCCTCTACTGTGGCAAGGAGAGGTATGAGAAAATCAGTGTGACTGGAAGCTGCCCTTTAGCCAATGACAGAATAGGTTGGCTGGGAATATCCTAACATCTTCCTTCCTACCTAAGACTCTTGGGACAGTATACATTGCATCCCAGATGTCCCCAGGTAGAGTCTACTTTGTATATAATAACATTCTAATTTATGCATGCCATCAGCTTACGTGGCTTCTTCGTTTTGCAACTACACTGAGTTTTCCAGAGAACGTGTCCCACACAGGCTACACTCACATATTTACTTCCTTCTAGTCTTTATTAACCTAACGCAGCACCTTTGTTTGTACTACCTCTGAACATTCTTTCTGATATAGATAATAATAAATCCTTTTTGGTTCAATCCTGTGGCTAAAACCCAGATCCTCAAAGAGCATGCTAAGAAATGACTTTAACCACTGAGCTGTGCCTTGCCCCTCTGTTGTCAAAAGCCTGTTTCAAACCTGTTTGGGTCAAGTTGAGATTGCGTGTGTGCGTGTGTGCGTGTGTGTGTGTGTGTGTGTGTGTGTGTGTGTGTGTGTGTATGTGTGTGTGTGTGTGCATAAATAAGGCTTTTGCAAAAATACCATCATTTATGTTCAATTTAAAAGATTTTATTTTATGTGTATATGTGAGTGCCTTCATATATACATGTGTGTGCATCACATGCTTGCCTGGTGTCCACAGAGACCAGAAGACACTGTAGACTATAGTGTCAGGCAGTTGTGATCTACCCAGTGTGGGTGCTATGAACTGAACCCAGGTCCTCTGCAAAAGCAACAAGGACTTTTAACTTGCGTACCATCTCTTCAACTTTTTGCTTAATCTTAACCTCCCCTAACTCTTCTGCCTGTTGAACCGACTGAATTATTACCTCCTTGGAAGCAGTCTGATTCCTCAAGGCCGATTCAACTCATTGTTGCAAGGCTATATCCCATGAATAGTGTGTAGCTCTGCTATGGTAATAAAATATCTCACTACAGTATATATTTTCCTTTCTGAGACTAAAGCCCTCACTACAATTGTAGATTATTTTTAAAACTGAAAAAATTGCCTAGCACAGTCAACTTGTAACCAGTATGTATTTTGGAAGTAAGCAGTAGTCAGTAGATAATATTGAATCTGGCAGATACAGCTTTGAACGTCTTCATAGCACTGAGGGGCCCACAGCAGAAACTTGCATATCTATCTGCTTTTCCATAGTCCCAAAAATATGTTCTCAGAAGCACTTTGCCTATGAGTCCGGAAGAAGAACAGGGCAGCTCATGTCTTCTAGCAGTGACTGAACAAGGAAAGGTCATCCATAGAGCAGTGTTACACATCTCTTTGGAGCAAAGCCTGGTGGCATATTTTCAATGACTTAGCAATTACATATTGTCAATAATGCCCACACTCAAGCCAAGTAGGTTTGCATGAGATTAGAGTGCAAGGTCACAGGAGAGTTTATGATCCTTGTAACTGAACAGCATAAAATCAATCTTAAATTCAATGAAGGAAATAATACCACAGATGGTATCTCTTCTCAATATAAAACAAATAAATTGCTTTTATGATTAGAGACAAGCAGATACAAGTATCCAATCTCTAATTAACTTCTACCAATAAGCTCAGCTCTTATCCAACTGCTAGCCTTCAAGGCCAAGCATATGGCAAGATAGCCTATCACCATCACATGCCTGTCTGTCCACAGTGAGTACAACAAAAGTTACACTACAACACACACATACAGGCTGTATGGAATGCTAAAACAGAAACTTCACAACATTCCATAAATACGTTCTCAGAACTACATATGTGCCTAGTGTTGACATGGATTATAAGATTAGTAGGTATCAGAAACAGGAGTTCCATGCTCCACATACAGTTTTTGTTATAATTCCCTCTCTAACTTTCATCACAAAATCATCCTTGCAGCATCGCCAACATGAAAATGATAAGCTGAGCTAACATGCACAAATCCATGAATATTTATTAATTAGGTACTTGAGAGACACATGGCTTATCAGAGGCTCACCAAATGATAGTGTAAGTGCATTTTAAATGCCTTATTTAGCAGTCAATTGTTTTCATAAGTTATAGATAGCCCTGTGCTGACAAACCAGCCATAAAACTTGAAAGAAAAATCGAATCTTTAGTGCTTGCAGATTGCTGTTGTATAAATTCTTCTGACACGGTTAATGTGAAGTTCCTGTTGTCTTTGATGGTAGGTGACAACATTCTTAGACATTTTTAGGGTTGTCCCTTTCACATAGAAGATATAAGCCAAGATCCCAATTAGATGCCCAAAACTGCAGAGTAATAGGAGGTATATACACTCTTCCATTTGCATTGCATGGCTGGGACTATGTTTTGTTTGGATGTGAGGCACAGAAATATACTAACAATACTAACTAATAACATGAGAGCGCCATTACAACATGCTGTAGAAAATCCATGTGAGTGGCCAATTTAGTATTCACAAGCTGGAGTCAACTGCAGGAATCCGAAGCCACAGAAAGGAAAAATGTCATTAAGTATGGACTGCTGCGTAGACATACTGTTTGCCTCCATTCCTGGTCTAGCCAGCCTCCCTCCAGTGACAGGTGCAGAGTGGTTTGTTTCTCTTGTTTCCTTGTTTCCATGGGTTACTAGTTGGGGCCTGACTACACCTGTCTGAATGCCTCTGTCTTTACAGTGTCTCCAGCCATGATGTCACAAGGGCTTAATGTACTAACTACCAAGAGATCCCCAAGCGGCAGGTGAAACATGTTGTCACTGAACTGCAGTCACCAGCTGGGCTCAGCCTGGTGAGGAGTTTTGTTTGATCACTCAAAGTCTTTCTGAAAGACTGAATTAATTAGCAGCATGTACAAATTAAGAGATTTCACACAGAAACACAAATTCTCAGTTTGTCTTAGGATGTTTGAAGTTCTGACAACACTGAACTCACACACACACACCCCCACCACACACATACGCACACATGCCAGTGTCTTCCTGGCATGAAGGGCAGCTGCCCTTTGTAAATGAAGCAAGCGCTTTGCAGTTTGCAGTGACCCTCACCCCCGTTGCCTTAGACTCCACCCAGGTTTGCTCATTTCTGTTACCTGTCTGTCTCCCAGAGAATTTTGAGTTGGCAACTGCAAGATAATGCTTTAAAAAAAAAATGACACTTTAGAATTAGACAAACCTGGGAACCAGTCCAGCCTCTGCCACTCAGTAACGTGTGAACATAAGCAAGTGATGAAACTAGGCTGAATCTGTTTCCTTATCGGGAATATCAAAATAGAAATGAAACCTAGCCCAAGAATATAACAAGGACTAAACTCGACAGAGAATGCAAACATCTTGCCTACCACCTGTCACAGAGCAGTGGATCCCAAGCGCAGTAGTTCCTCTCCCATCCTCCTCCACAGTGAACTTGACTCCCATCCCTATCCCATCCCTTCATGGTTTGTGTTTATCATTGTTCTAAGCTTGCCTAACCGCCCAACTGGCCACAGTCTCATGCAAAACATTTTTACATCATTGCCTTTCTCTTGCCTTGGTCCCCAGCTGTATTTTCTTGGTGAAGCACTGTTGGTCTTTGGAATGTCAGTGACCTCCTTGAGCTCAGAGTTTCTCAAGCAAGATATGCCAATCATCTAACTGTACAAGTCACGGGTCCATCTCCCCATCTGAGCCCAGCCTCATTTTCCCAGGGAAAATGAAAGAAAGAGAGAAGCCCAGTGGTTTATTTCAGAAACAACTATTTACTGGATAACCCATTCCTTGCACTCAGAAAACAAAGTGATTTATATTTAAGTATATGCCATACCCATTCCATTTAAAGATTCTTTTATGTGCTGAACTTGGGTGATGTAAAAATGGCCCCCAAGTAGACAGCTGTAGTTGTCAGGATCTGGGGTAAGATAAATGTACATTTACTACTCTGGGAATGCAGCATTTCAGTTATGCAAGATAAATACTTTGCAGAGACCTGTTGTATAAATGCCACAGCTGCATTTGATAATGGTTTTGCACTCTTCAGATATCAAAAAGCAGGCACTCTATTGAGCAAACGTATAAAACTTTGAGACAGAGTGATGACCTCAAGAAAATATGCATGTCCAAACTCATGAAAATTGTGTCCAGAGACAGGCTGTTTTTCAGATCATCAATTATACTTCTTACTTGAATCCTAGCTGCTGAATTCTACTTATATTTTCTGGAGTCTCTATTAAAACATGTTTATCAATATTGCCCTGATAACCTCTTTCCTGGCAGAATATATATATATATATATATATATATATATATATATATATATATATATATTCATATCTCCAGTAATTGTAAGAAGTCTACGCTCTTAGAACTTTTATTAACAATGAGACTAATAATATTACTTCTATGCCTCTTTTATCCATCATAAGTTGCCAAGCTGTATTTGTTATCCCATCACAAATACCTTCAATCTGTCCTTGTGTTTGGTTCTCCACCCCACCCCACCCTGCCCATACTCTCTGACCTGAGCCATCCTAATTTCTTCCATGGAAAACTGCAATACTCTCAAGCTGCTCTGTGCATAAACACTTTAGACCCAGGTAGATATAGCACTGTCCAAACACTACAGGTGTCATCTCAGTTACCAAGTCTGATACTGTCATGTGCGGGCTTCTAATGTTTCATGGATTTCACTGTCCCTTAAGAAAAGTCTCAAATTCTATCATATGTTACTCTACCACAAACTAGCAAGACAGCAAGTCTGATAAAAAAAATTGTTCATAAATGTTATTTGGAGTGAATCTCTAGCTGTTGCTATATATACTTTCAAGATAACTGTGACAAGATTCTATGTGAACAAATGAGAATCTGCTTCCAGAGCAGTGTATTATAAGAATGGAATGCTTTTCCCATCATTTGCTGAATTTTTACTAAGTCATTTATTTTAACTTTTGCAAAGGAACATTGACTCCTCCATTCTGTGCCGTGCATAGTGTAAATGGCTCTATCAGAAGGATTAGGACAGACATGAGAGACTCAAATCAGAACAGCAAAGAGCAGTTAAGTCATAATTAAAACAATTATGGTAAAAGAGCCATTGGAAGTGATATGCTGTATGTATGACTAGAGATAAGAAAGCGTTGGGTGTTAATATATGAGGACTCAAAGAGACAACAGGTTGGAGGAAGGAATGGACACCCTAAGACGTCTACAGTATTCCCCTGAATTTAGTCAGAAAGTGAAATTCAGATATTTGTGGAGCACATTCTCTCCATTTCACAGCTGAAGAGACTGAGACTGGATTCAACAGCAGCCATTCAATGTAATTTGTCGAAAGTGACTCTCAACCATTAGCCAACTTACTCCAGCCTGTTCTCTGAACTGAGAGAAGATGTTGCCTCCTGTCTTCCTTCTCCACAAAGTATACATTTAAGTCAACACTCTCACATTTATACTACACACTTCAAAAAGCATGTCCTTCTTAGCTTTTAATAACTAAATGAAGAATTTTAATTATACGTTAGAGGTTCACACATTAAAGGTTACGTAGTAATTGAACAACAATCATCAGCGTGGTAAAACATAAGGATATGTTAATTACATAATTAATTTTATTGATCTCACTATCCAAATCACTTAACTACCCAAATCTTATATTTTTGACAATTTCTATTGACCCATGTATTTGAAAGATTGCCAAGTTCTCGTAAAACCAGCTGGAGATGTTTAAGGCTGTTGTTTGTTTGTTTTACATTTTACTAGTCATTTCATTTCAGTATGCATTAAAAATCTACATGATTTCTCCATGTTAGTATATTTTACTGTATATATATATATATATGCGCAAAATAAAGTTTTGTCTGGAATGTTTTTCCTGGAAGGATGAGAAATTTCAAATTCTAGGTAGATAACTGCCAATGCAAATTCAATTACCAATTTCACAGAACTTGGCATCCACAATAGACAAGAGGAGGAACGATATTCATCTCAGCCCCACCTTCATGAGTTTAGCCAGCTGTCAGCCTTCACCCCTAATGGTGTACAGAGGATGTACCCTGGAGATATTTTTCTACACAGTGCCTTGACTCCAGAAAGTTTGGTTTAAGAAAATCCTCCTAATTTGGAACTGCAGTGGGTTTTTTTTCCTATTTGTTCATACACATAGGTCCCAGTTGTCCTGTTTGAGGCATACAGAACATTTCTGGTTCCTCTTCATTATAACTAGCCCACTGGACATGGTTATGCATCTGTTACAATGTCCTTATTAACTGTTAAAAGCCAAGTAACTGTTATGTTACATCTGAGTTTTGCCTCCAAATGGTCATTGTAAATGAGACGCTTTCTGACTCTGAATCTCTCCAGAAATGAAAAGCTGCTGTTATGATCTTCTCCTGGCTTTGCGGTGTGGAAACCTCCAGTGATTGTCTTGACAGCTGTTCATCATCCTTCCAGGTTGAGCCATTTACGTCCAGCAACCCATCAAAGTGGGAAATGATTGTAACCCTCTAAACATTTCCTAGGTAACTCTGAGTCCTTTAGTCATGACTCAACATACATTAGTTACTACTCATTTTTTTCCCTAGGTAGTTCTCAGTAAAATTTTCACTGCCTTAAATTTAGAGAGAATCTTATTATGACCTGAGTAAGTTAAAAGTTAAAAGGGAAACATTTCTTCAAGCCTGATCAGATACAAGGCTGGTAAAGTCAAGATCTGTCAGCGGCACTTAATTCTGTTCTGGCTTCGTCCTCTACAGCAGCTCTCAACATTTTCCAGCAAGTAAAAGTGTGAAAAGACATCAGTCACTTTCCAGTTCTTCCTGAAAACGTCTCAGACTGACCTGACTGCCTTGCTTGACCACCTTCTACTTTTAAGACAGAAACTTTGCCTGTCTTTATTCTATTTGACTAGGTTTGAGTCATGTGCTCATCCTTGACCCAGAATACAGACTAAAAAATTATAGTGATTAGTTCTTTCATCCCTAGAGAAGGGAGAGTTGGCAAGAGAAAATGTTGATACCACAACTTTCTGGGAAGATAGGAAATACATAATGCTGCCTCCTATGTTGTCCTGATATAGGCCTTTCACACAGGCAGAACACCTGTAATAAAGGCATGGTACTTACACACAGTCATTGAGTGATATGTGATGGCGATAAGTTAGAAGAATGTTTGTTTGCATTTATCTAGAATTTAAATCAGTTTTCATTAATTTGTTCTCTGACAATCTCATGCATGCATATAATGCATTCTGAGTGCTCTCATGTCTACATCAGGTTCTCTGCATATATACTATAGCTTTCTGAATGTATAAATGAGGGGGTCTTTGATTCTTGCACCTTCTCTTGGGCTCTTTTTTTCCCTTGGCATGGCTTGTCCAACTTTGATATGATGGATGGTTTTCAATGTATCTTATTATATTTTATTTTGTTATATTTTGTTATCTTTTGGAAGCCTGTTCTTTTATAATGAGAGACAGAAAGGGAGTAGATCCAGAGGGGGAAGGAGGTAGGAAGGAACTGGGAGAAGTAAAGGGAAAGGAAGTTATAGTCAGATTATTTTGTATGAAAAAGAATCAATGGTTAATAAAAGAAAGAAAATTCATTGAGTGCTCTCATGTCCACCCTCTTTTATCTTCCTCCTAACCCTGTCAATACCCCAACTACCTCCAAGTCCCTTTCCCATGTACATGTATTTTTGGTTTGTTTTATGACCAACTGATTGAACCAAAGCTGTCTGTGTGGCCATGAATTTGAAACAATTCAATGAATACAGGTGGATTTATCAATGGGTGTACAATGGAAAACAATGAGTCCTTCCCCTTCAAAATCCATCAGTGTTCACTGGTTCAGCAGGGACAGGGGAGCATGTGAGCCCTTCAAGAACACATGACTTTGCTGACTCCTCATGGGAAGCCTTACCTTTTGAGAGGAGGGAATGGAGGGTGGGTTGGGGAGAAAGCTGGGGGCATCAGGAGGAAGGATGAGAAGGGGATCTGTGGTCGGTATGTAAAAAATAAAAAAATTCTTAATAAAGAAAAAAAGGAATACATGACTTACTGTTGAGAAGCTTGACTTTGTGGAAGCCCAGAGAGGCTGCTAGGAGCTCACTCTTGCAATGGCTGTGCCATGTCCAAAAAATAGCATTTCATATCCCTTCCCCTCATCTTTTATCTCTTATCTTTTCCTTCCCTTTGGCATGATAGTCAACTGAGACTTAGAATGGGAAATCCAACAGCAAATACCATATCTATAACAATTACTTTGGCCACACTAGGTCCTCAGAAATCCTTTTAATTATGACCAACATTTGAAATTAATATAACTGTATATTAGCAGAAAAATTTCAATATTAAACATTCTAATCAGGACTAAACATAATCTATGACTTCATCCAAAAGCATACCAATGAAAACAAGAACTGAAGAAGACAGAGGCAAGGTGATGGTTTAGCAGCTAAGTCATCATGCTGCAAAACTACAAAGGGGCAGAGTTCAAAACCCAAGTACCCACAGAAAAAGTTGGGCATAGCCTCATGCATCTGTAACCCTAGCATTGAGGTAAGTATAGAAAGATGAATCTCTGGGGATTGCAGAGTACCAGCCTGGTTCCAGGTTCAGTGAAAGACCTTTCACAGGAATAATGCAGAGAGTGAAAGAATAGGACACCTAATATCCTCCCCAGACCTCTAGATGCGTGCAAGGCTGCATCCACCTCTATATATATGTACACATATACCACACAGACACACAACACACACATTCACATACACACCTACACACAAAATACAAATAGTAATAATAAAATTGTCATTCGAAAAGTCCTAAACTGTTTCCTTAGCTACGCATTTTTAATTAATTTACTTTTACATTATGCAAGTGTTTGCCTACATGTATGTATGTGCACCATATCTGGTACTCAAGGAGGCCAGAAGAGGGCATCAGATTCCCCAGAATTAGAATTCTGGATGGTTGTAAGCTCCCATGTGAGTGCTGGGTACTGAACTCCAGGTCTTCTGTAAGAGCAGGAAGTGCTTTCAATGTCTGAGCCATCTCGCAAGTCCTGTGTGTGTGTGTGTGTGTGTGTGTGTGTGTGTGTGTGTGTGTGTGTTTAAGAGTTTAAGATTAAAAAGATACAAGAGAAGATTTTAGGAAGAGAAGTATCGTGAACAAGGGAACAAGGGAATCTGTGGCTGTTATGTAGAACTGAATAGTATTGTAAAATAAAATTAAATTAAATTAAAAAAATAAATAAAAAGATACAAGATTTTAGGAAGAGAAGTATCATGAGCTCATAACAAAAAAAAAACAAAAGGTATATATCAGAACACTTTTCAGCTGTGAATAAAACATTTGATTATTAATGTTGAAAGCAAAGTAAGCATTCCATTTACTTTGATTTAACACCTTTCCCACTTTTATCTTAAACCAGAAGATGAAAATAGACAGGTTCATTGTAATTTTTCAAGCAGTCAGCTTTACTTCTTGATCAAAACAGAGATTGTTCATGGGTTAATGACAATCCAAGGAATTTGTTTATGTGATATGTCTCGAATTTTTATGGATATTAAGAACTTCTTTTTTGATAACTTTCACACCAGCATTAAGGTTTCTGAAGTTTAGTTGCGAGATGAAACAAAAACCCTATTGTTTCAGAAAATATATAAAATAACAAAACTTTTAAATTATGATTTGCAATTATATCATGTAAACCAGGCAAATTACATTCTAGTGATAGACACCAAGATAATGAAGGAGGAGGAGGAGGAGGAGAAGGAGGAGAAGGAGAAGGAGAAAACAATGTGAAGAATATGCAGTTCCCATACAAAATGGCAGATTGGAAGCTGTGTCTGCATGAATGGAAGAATCTAGCTAGGGCATCGGAAGAACCAAAGACTTGCCACTACTGGAGTGAGATGTTCCCTCTGATTCCATGACTAGTGGGCTAACCGACACTTACATACCAGCAAAGTTCTCCTACAGACAGAGCCCCTTTCTGCTACTGTAGCCACCATTGCTGCTACCCTTAGTGCTCCCTATCTTAGGCAATCTGTGGATCAGCCTTAAAGGCTGAATTCTCTACAGAAGTAGCACCAGCAGTGAACTTCCGCCATGAAGAGACTCCGGGGAAAAGCCCCGCCCCTCCCACCCTGGGATTAACTGAGGCAGCCATGGCAGCCACAGTTGCCATGGGTACCATCATCCTTGCAGTACAGCTGCCATGCTTTGTTCCATCAGAAATCCAATCTGAGCAGCCCAGGGGAATCTGCCTCAATTGTGTCTAAGTGATGGTAGTGCAAGTGTGACTTCCATGAATCTCAGAAGAATATGACTGCTAGAAGGCTAATGTAGATGAATTTCTAGACGGTCTTATTAAAAAAAAAATGCGGAGTCAGATAGAAGGGTGAAAACCTGAGAGATCAGGGAAATAGGGAAAGCCACAGCCAACCTCACCTCACCAACTCTCTGCAGCTTCAAAAAGTGAGCTGCTTCCTGTCTACCCACACCTAGATGCCTTGCTGTTCTGCCATCTGATTTGCTCTGTCTATCCAGCTACATCACTCCCTCTTCCTGCCCTGCTCTGTCACTTCCTGTCTATCTATACAGACCTCCAGACCTCCATTGTTAACTAGTGTTGGAATTTAAGGCGTGTGCCACCACGCCTGGCTCTGTTCCCAGTGAGGCCTTGCACTCACAGAGATCCAGGCAGATCCCTGTCTGCCAAGTGATAGGATTAAAGGCTCGTGATACCGTTGCCTGACTTCTATATAGTGCCTGGCTTTTTCTCTGATCCTCAGGCAAATTTTATTGGGAGACACAGTATATTGGGGGACACAATACATCACCACAGGCTAACGTGGACTATAGACCAGAGCAGGACAAGCATATGAATACATCTACATATACATTATTAATAATAGTCACCTCTGATATGTAATGATGACCTTGCTGAAGATGAAGGCACGGTGATTAGTTCCACCAATATCCTTTCCTTATAGGATTGCAACTGCTCTTCAGTCTTTTGTGTTTCCAGATTAATCTTTTGATTTTTTTCCCTACTTCTGTGAGTTATGACATTTGAATTTTGAAGTATATTACATTGACTCTGGAGATTACATTTAGTAATTAGGCCACTCTTATAATATTAATTCTGCCAGGCCAAGTGCGTGGACAAGTTTTCCATCATCTAACATCTTTAATTTCTTTTCCTTTTATGGTGTCTTAAAGGTTTCATTGTAGAAATCTTTAACTTGCTTAATTAGGTTTATTTTTAAAGAGTTAATTTTTTGAGCTGTTAGAAATAGGATTTTCCGCTGGGCGGTGGTGGCGCTCGCCTTTAATCCCAGCACTCGGGAGGCAGAGGCAGGCAGATCTCTGTGAGTTTGAGGCCAGCCTGGGCTACCAAGTGAGTTCCAGGAAAGGCGCAAAGCTACGCAGAGAAACCCTGTCTCGAAAAAGCCAGAAAAAAAGAAATAGGACTTTCCATGACTTTATACATTATATATTTAGTCATCAACTAATATTCTTCACCATCACTAAATTATTCAATGCTGGGGGATGCTTTAAAAATCCAAATTATACTAGGTGCCCAGCTAAATAATTTTAAATTACAGTAAAATGTCCAAATTATTCTTTTTGTATAATAGAATAACAGAAGGGCTCATAATCAATAAATACAATTTAAAATAAAATTTCAATGTTAAGAATCGCTTATAAGAAATGCTAACATACAGAGCTTGGTGAATTCTGTGGAAGAGGGGGAGGAAGGATTGTAGGAGCCCGAGTGGTCAAGGGCACCACAAGAAAACTCACAGAATCTACTAACCTTGGATCATAGGAGCTCACCGAGTCTGAACAACCAGGAAGCTCTCATGGGACTAATCTGGGCCCTCTGCATATACATGAGAATTGTGTATCTTGGTCTTCTTGTGGGAGCATGGACTGTCTCTGACTCTTGTGGCTGTTTTGAAACCTTTACCTCCTACCAGGTTGCCTAATAGGAGGGGAGGTGCCTGGTCTTACTGCAACTTGATATGCCACTTTGGTTGATATCCATGGGAGGCCTGCCCTTTTCTGAAGACAAAAGAGGAGCCCATGTTAGGGGTGTTAGTGGCCAGGGGAGATGGACAGGACAGACTGGGAGGAGAGGAGGGAGGGGAAACTGAAGTAGGGATGAAGAAAGAAAGAAAAAGACAGAAAGAAAGAAAGAAAGAAAGAAAGAAAGAAAGAAAGAAAGAAAGAAAGAAAGAAAGAAAGAAAGAAAGAAAGAAAGAAAAACAGACAGAAAGAAAGAAAGAAAGAAAGAAAGAAAGAAAGAAAGAAAGAAAGAAAGAAAGAAAGAAAGAAAGAAAGAAAGGGAAAAAGATGGACAGAAGGAAGAAAGGAAGGAAGGAGGGAGGGAAGGAGGGAAGGAGGGAGGGAGGGAGGGAGGAAAGAAGGAAGAAAGGAAGGAAGGAACAAAGGAAGGAACAAAGGAAGGAAGGAAGGAAGGAAGGAAGGAAGGAAGGAAGGAAGGAAGGAAGGAAGGAAGGAGGGAAATGTCAACATGTGCTGCAGAGGCAGCTCAGTGGTTAAAAGCATAAACTGCTTTTGCAGACAAGTTGATTGCAGTTCCCAGCTCACACAGGCAGTTCATAGCCACATGTAACTCCAGCTCTAGAGCATCTGATGCCTCCAGCATCCTGGAGCACACACAGTCACACACTCAGACATGTACACACATCAACATCATCATCATCATCATCATCATCATCAATAAATGTTTAAGTGAAGACATGTCAACATACCCTTTGTTCTCCACTGCAGTCTCACTCAAAAGAGTAACACACCCTTTTGGAACATTACTCACTTGCTCAAAACTCCAGTTTATTTATTATTATTATTATTATTATTATTATTATTACTTCTTGATGCTTAACACCTATTTTATTATATTTTTAAGTTACAAGAAGATTCGTCCATTGCAAATATTCAAATTATTGCAAAACCCATGAAATAGAAAAAGTGTATCCTAATTGTGTCTCACAGAAACATGCTTTTCTTTTCTTCCGTCTCTTTTCACTTAAATTTTGATCTATATGTAATACCCGTGCATCTGTGTTTCAGATGAGAAAACGTTTTACTGTTTTCTTCTCATAACGTATCAATGTGCATGTATGGTTTCCTGAGACATGAGACATCAAAATTTGTGTATGAGTACCAGAGTTTGCTTTAAAACTAGTGGCCATTTACAAAACCATGTGGCCACTATAACAAAAAGAATCTCTCCCAAGATTTCACTGTCTGTCCACCAATCTTTAGATTAATTTAAAAAATAAGTCATCACTTAAAAAGGAGCATCACACCTAACTACTGAGAGAACTCAGCTGCAGTTGGGGCCACTCACCACTGAACAGGTCTGAAGGCAGAATGACAGCCTCAATTTAAGGAGCTCCTATGAGGAAACACTCCACTATCCCCTAGCTGTACGATTTCATAGCCAGCAGAAGAATATATTGCTCATAATGGAGTAGCTATATCAAAAGCAGGTTTGCGGGACGGCAACTGTTAGACTGAGAAGTGGGCCACCCCAGTGTGTCGGGTACGGAGGGTTATGGAAATGGACTCCATCAGGACTACGGCTCAGGAAATGGAGTGTAACGGGTCAAGTGTGGTATCAATTTGGGGCAGGCTACTAGGCAGAAGTACTCCTGGCATGGGTCAGTGCCCCGGCTGAAAGGAAAGAGAATATAAATAGATCCAATTAAAAGCAATCCCCCTTTGGAGGTCATTTTGGCCTTAAAATAAGACAGGCAGGCAGCTCTGCCTATCTGTGGCTAAACACTCAAAAACAAAACAAGCAGGGGAACATGTCTCTAGCCCGCCACGGCTTCTGCAGATAGGTGAGGAGCATGAAAGGAAAATATAAATTGTGTAATCCCAAATAGGAAGCTATTAAAGATTGCCAGGTCCAAAAGACTGCCATTCAGTTTCTATTATAAAGGGTGACCTCAGGAAGTTACCTATTACAACACATCACCAAAAACCTAGAAGAATTATCTAAATGACTTTTGAAGAAGAGGTCATTTTAGGCAAGTATATTTTTCGTCTAAATTATTTGGGTTGTCAGCATACATTAAATGAACTCATATTACAGGTCAAATTTTTACAAATTTATCGAGCATACAATGTTCCAAACATTGTGGTAAGTGCATCCACAAATTTTTCCTAATCTAATTGAGACCACAATTATGGGGAAAGAGGATTAGGGAGACTGTTGCTTAGAGCAGAAAAAGCGACTTGATAAACATCCTTATAAGTGAACACAAGAACTCTATTTGAACCCAATCCTACACACACACACAGAGAGAGAGAGAGAGAGAGAGAGAGAGAGAGAGAGAGAGAGAGAGAGAGAGAGAGAGAGAGAGAGAGAAGATAATAGCTACAATTTCTATCTCTCTCAGTAGAAATAAGTACCATGACATGTTGTATGTGTTCACCTACATTGACCAGTCACATTGTCTCAGTAGCATCCACTTATAAAACTCCATAGGGATGTTTACAGGAAGCCAGGGCTTCGGCACCACACTACTGATAGCTGAGTGTTCTTAAGTCAGTTCATTTACCAGTACTCCTGGTGAAATCTGTAGGATGACAGAGCTGTATGAGGTCCTTTCTAGTACCAAATGAATCCTGTGAGGTCTGCTCTAGATCAATGTTTTGAGAACCCAGCCAACAAAAGGAATTGAGCTAAATATTTAGCCAAAAGATAGGAACTTTATCCACCCCACAACTGCATAGAATAGATGTTACTATTTCTATTTTACATATCACTTAATAGTCTTCAAGAGTCTGAAAAATAAAATACACTCTTGCTGGCTGTAAGTGACAAAGCCATCTTATATCCAGGTGTGCTAACAAAACATTTGGTGCTTCTCTCAGGGTCACACAGATGTCTCCTGGTCCCTTAAATTTAAATTATATTTTCTCTACTATCTTAGGACTCAATTCTTGGGAACATGGTAAAGATGGAAGCTACAGAAAGCAAAATCATCTATCAAATTTTTACATCAAACTCTTTGGAAAGTAAATCTGAAATGCATGATGCTGCTTGCTAATTGCTCACCATTTTAGAAAGTCTGGTGCATTCACTGGAAGGAGATCTATTACACCTTCATATATAAAACCAAAAGCAAATCTACAATCTGGCTAAAGAAGAGGAAATGCAATGACAGCGTTTGTTGCCCTAACATGTGAGTTTCTAAATACAGCATTGTAGCTCACCCACCATTCTGTTAACAAAGACTGTTATTGCATTATTGAGAGAGAAAAAGACAGACAGAGATGGAGACAGAGAGACAGTGAGGAGGGTTGGGGGAGGAGCAGGGACAGTACTTGTGTAATTAGAGGAAAGGATGAAGGGTATATACCAGTAATTTTTATCAATACTTTTTCTGAAAATACATCTAGATTTCTACATTTCAAAGTTCTCTTTTTCTTCTGGGCAAAGGATTCAATTTTTTTTCAATCCATTGAAAACAATATTTCATTGGAGTTAAGGAAAATAAAATTTACAAATGTGACAATTAATAGCATGGTACATGTCCATGTGCAGACTGGCCTAAGAAACCAACACATACACATTTCTAAAAAAAACCACTCCAGGCTGAAGGGGGGGATCAACTAGATGATGAAATTTACATGCAGTATGTGTGTAAATTGGCTCATTTTGGTGTGTGTAAAATATATCAAAAGAACAGTGACATCCTTCTCACAAATGTTGAGCTCTATCACAGATTATGCTGCCAAAAAATTTTTTCACTCTATGAAAGCTTATTGGAGCATGGCCTGGACTAGCTATATATCTCTGGGTTTGTTGGAGATGATATTAAGGGTGACCAATCAGTTATCTGCACTTAAACTTTGAGGCAACTTGGTGCACAGCTCTTGTCATTCAATAGCATGGAAGAGTACCAAGGATATGAAATTAATTATGTACCATCATCAGTTTGATAATGCTTTATTGTTCTGAAAACATACTCTCTCACAGTTGGAAATTTGTTGACTGTGTCAGAACCTACATAATTTTTGCTGCATGCAAATACAAAATGGTCTGGATGAAAATGATTAATTTTTTGTCTTTCTATTGAGCATGTACTATAGTGGTGTACCTTTCAATAAGGTGTCCTGCTTGAAGATTTAATGGCATTTCCCAATCATTGTAGTAATTAAGCCATCTAGTCCTTTCGTTATTTACTGGTTTATTTAAAGTGATCTCTCTTACAACAGTTGTTGGTGGTAATGCCATTGCCTTCAAAAATCAAATGTTCTTAGAGAGTTAACTATTAGTCTAGTTGCTGAGTGGAAATGAGTTTGAAGATGGAGATAGGAACAAGAACAGCAGACAGAAGACCAGAATGCTTCAGTATCCAGTGGTTGAGCAAGTGAAGTAGATTTAAAGTTTATTTGAATTGAACTGAAACAATGGACCATTAATAAACTAAACTGGTAGATTTAACAGGGATGACTCACGCATTTTGGATGTCAAAACTTTAGTCAATAGTAAAAGAAATTTCTTACATGGGAAAATATAATCAGTCTAATATATGGATACCAAAGCACGTTGAATTTATTTTTACATAAATTTAAGACCTATAAGAAATGCTCGTGGAGGTGGGAAATATTTGGTTATAAGAATGTATATTGTGTAACTCAGCATATATGGCTAAGTTGGAAAAATATGAGAATCACTATTCCATAAAGTTCACAACAGAGTAGTCCTGAACTAATCAGGGAAAAAAGTACAGAAAGAGAATAGAAGAGCATCTTGGAAGCATTTTCTGAGAATTGAGAAGTAGGGAAGAACCACAGTGAGTCAGTGGAGCATAAGGACCACTGGGAGACAAGAAAAGAGATTATTCCAAAGAACAATGCTCAACAACATTATATGCTGTTAGGTCTAGTAACACACAATCATCACCATGGCCACCACCACCACCACCACCATCATCACCATGATCATCACCACCATCATCATCATCATCATCACCTTTACCATCATCATCAACATCATCATCCCCTGATCCCTGTCTGTATCTCGGCAGTCATTAAATGTTTTAGCAAAAGAAGAAAAACTAAGGGATATGGTGCACAGAAATAAGATGAAGTGCTTTTCCAAAAACTGCGGAAGTTTGAGTATGGAAACAGGCAGAGGAATACTGGTAATTCTATTAATCAAGATGATTTATGCAAGCTGCCACTATAGACAAACCCAAGGGCTTTACATAATAAATGTTTATGTCTTGCTCATGCAGTGTTCGATCATGACCCCCACAGCCCATCCTGTGATTCCGCCATCTGGAATATGTGGCCTCTAAGTTCGCTGTGGGAGGAAAAGAATCCATAGAGGAGGCCCACTAGCTGTTATTGTCACTCACAGTCTATGGGCTAGAAATAGCCAGGGAAATTGAGAATTCTAGCAGAGTACACTGAAAGCCATTTGTTGCACACATATACATACTGCTGCTTCCATAGAAACTGAAACAAGATTGAGGGTCAAGGACCATTCGACCTTTCAGTTGGTTTATTTTGTCAGTTTTTAAGATGAGAGGCATGAGCACGCTTGGCATCCAATGACAAAAATCCGAGCGGATATCGGAGTGGGAAGGATGCTATGGAAGTATCAAAGTAAAACATTTCAAACGACTATGTTTCCTGAGAACACAACAGGGAATAGATTCCAACACCCAGGAGAACTGACCACTGATCATTTTTCTGTTGAACATTCTCCTTAAAGGAATCACTGGGTACTGGCTGGGGCATGTCTGCAAATTTGATGATGACAGCATGAATTGGTATCAGTTTCATGGCTTCTGTGTCCTCACTGTAACATGAAACAAGGTCATGATCAGAAAGCTGAGAGGGTGTTGGAGGGGTGAATGAAAGCCTGGGAGAGGCAGAGTCTTGGTAAAGGAATGAGATCATTTCTACAGGGGGCATAAGCCTTTCTCCTCACTCCTCCCCTTAGTAATAAGTTTTCTAACACCTGGAAATATTTAGTATAGCCAAAACATGCCTTATGCTTGCTTATATTCACAATCTTATACTGTTTTACATGCTGCCTCTATGGCTCTCCAGGTTCTCCAGTCTTCACTTGCCTTGCAAAGCTTCACTGACCCTTCCCTCTTCATTCAAGCAAGCAGGTGTGTTTTCAGAAAGGTTTTTATTTGTTCTAGGACTACTTCATCCCTTCTCCATCTTTTACCGGTGTTCATGGGTTCTCCATCGACCAGAATCTAAGTCTCCTGAGAGCATCTCTTTGTTTTTGATTCTCAGATGAAGCACAGCTCCTCGCACAAGAAGAAAAGAAGCACATATTTATTCATTTTGGGATCGGTGACCAGCATTTAGTAGAGTATAAATTCTATCAAAGATTGTGGATAAAGTTTGCCTGTCTAAAAATAGGGTTGAAACACAAAATTTAATTAACTTGAAATATCATTCAAAAAAAAATCAAAACATGATGGAAACCAGTCCACATTTGCTAAGCAAGCTGAGGTGTTCTCTGGCACATAAGCAGGCAGCTTCAAGTCAGAAGCACTGTAAATAACTAATTAAAAATTCTTTCTGTTGCAATAAAAATAAAACACGTTAAGCAGTCTAACCTGTTTTCCCCAATTCATTTAGTTCCTTCCTCAGTGTGTAAAAGCCCTTTACCAAACACACAGTAGCTTTACAGACGGTATTTTTGAACAATTGAAAAATGAAAGAAAAAAATTGTTAAGGCATGCCATCTGTTTTGGTTTTCTGGAGCCCAATGGTTTTATTTTTCCTGAGACCCAAACCACCTCATCCTTTACAGCAATCCATTAAAACTTCACTGCTGGGGGTTGGGGGAGACAGGGAGAATCACAAGCATGGCATGTGAAAAATGGCTCTTTCTGCCCTCTTTTCTGTATTCAATGCTTCCAATTAACCCGGGGTATTTCTACCATTTTGACAATTCTTCTCAGCTCTACAGGCTGCTTGGGCAGGAAAATTCAGAGCTAGTTCCCATCCTGACAACCCAGTCCTTAGCTGGCCTGCACTGACATGCTTATTTGTTTCCCATGCCATAGTCCACATCCCATTAAAATTCTGCTATTTGGTAATGGCTCCCTGCAATATTTCTCAACTTCAGGTTTAAAGACTGAGCCCTACTGGTGCTGCCACTGTATGCACATTTACTCATTATCAGGAAGTGATGCGTGATTAGTAGAAGTAGTTCTGTGGAGTTCTGAAATGCAACTGGCGAAAGAAATAAACGTCTAGCCTAGTACTTTGTCCTTCGTTAACTTACCAAACTAAACGTTGTCTCAGAAGTTGAGGAAGCCTCATATCAATGGGAAATCCTGAAGTTAACCTGAGATATGGTGAAAAGAACACTGGCCAAAAATGTGAGGCAATGGATTCTGTCTACAATTCTGCCAGTAACTCAGACGCAGCGTGTCTTTGAGTCTTACAGTCTACACACGTGAAATGAGGGTATGAGACCTCTGGCTTTTTAAGACCGATTAAAACCCAATGCTTATAAAGCCTACCTAGATAAAAGCTGGTTCACACTATGAAACTAGTGTGTCTCTCATATTTCTGGGTGCTATGAAATCCAAGAGATACTTGAGAAATGAGAAAGGAACAAATGAGCAGCTCTATGAGGAGGTTGATGAGGGCCACTGGAGCTCAAGCCTATGGAAGGGAGGAGCAGGGATCCTGGGGAAGTAAACAAAAGGAAAAAATACAAGTATAAGATTATATTCATCTAGCATCCCTGTCCACTACTGATTAAGCCACTACTAATTGTTCTTGGAAGTGTTTTTTTTGTTTTTTTTGTTTTTTTTTTTTTTTTTTTTTTTGCTCCTACAACAGTAGTGAACAGAATCATCAGATATTAAAACTTCCCCTATAGGCAATACTCAGTTCAGCCATTAGAGAAAAAATAAAAAATAAAAATAAAAAAATAAAAAAAATAAAAAAAGCAATGATGTATTAATTAGAGAGGGAAAAAAATGACATGGAAATTAGGCAGTGTGGAATGGTGATATAGATCTGTGACCACCAGGAACAGGCTCCCTCCGTCCTCAGCTGGCTCATGCTTGAGAAGAAGAGTTCACCTTGTAGCCCAGAAAGTTCTAGCAGCTTTCAAATTCCTGTCTGCCAGCTCGAGGAAGAAACAGAGATGTGCCATTCTTGGATGACGTGCTCCAAAAATTGCACACATCACTCCTCCCCAGGTTGAGAACATAATCGTATGGACAAATAAAGATTTTTAAAAAAGGGTCTGAGATCCTTACTCTTTTGCTGAGGAACGTAATGACAGGCGAGGGCAGTGAGTGTTCACGGCACCAGAGGAAAGACACAAACAGATCCCAAGGAATGCCATCTCCTGCTTGACGTCTGGTTGGTGAATGGACTTACCGTGGGCTTCAGCAGAGCTCCCTGAGTCGTTTTGAAGATGATTCAGTTTCTCTTTTCTGTGTCTCCTCTAATCTTGGAACAATTATGTGTTTCCTTTCAGTTTTTCCCAACCTGAAAGAAAGTAACCAAATAAATGCTTCCATTTGACTCCCGGGTACTCAGTGTGGTGCCTTGCCAAAAGACATATATGTACTTTCAGAAACAAACTCAACTGATCAACATTTAAGCACACGTGCATGCGTGCACGCATACTCACGCACACAAAAAAGGAATAAATGCTCAGTAAGTAAAAGGCTCAATGGCTATGTATTTCAGTGACAAATTCTTTCAAGGCACCCTTCCTTCAGCTGTCACTACTGAAAACCAACTATTCACTGAACAATAAAACCATCCTCAATGAATTCACTGCTTTATTTTGTCTAAAAATCCTTTGTCTATTTTCCACTCGACAGTGGTTCTCTTCTCATGAATGTCGTAAAACTACATGGTGTATATGAGGGATTTATTTTAACTTTTGATATCATAATAAATTTGATGATCTATTTAAAAAGGAGGCCATTATTTGATATTGAAAACTTCAGGTTACCCCAAACATGAAATTTTTCTTGCAAAATTTTAGGGGATGCTGATTTATGGACATTAATCTGTTCATACGTCATTAATATTATATTACATTTTCAATGAATATTTCTGATAATTAAAATTAACAATAATGATGTAAATGGCATCTATTACTATACACTCAACTAATGGTAGAAATTTAGTCTGTAATATGTCCCACCCTGTCTGTCAATTACAGTATAGGAATTACTTTCGATTCCATATTGCAAGTCACTTACCATTCACTTTGTTTTATAGCCACTATGGTCTACTGGGTGAATTTGAGGGTCTAAATTAGAAAGCTAAAGACTATGACATTTCCTTATGTCTGTAAAGCTCTGACTTCTAAAACAATGACTGTTCAAAACTGTGTTAAAAAGCATCTGGTAAGTGTTGTTGCCTTTGAACTTGGTACATTTTTAGCCTAAAATAAAAGACTGAAATTTTCAGATCCATTTTAAGAAACCACAGTTATGTTGGGGAGGTTAAAAAAAATCTGATGATACAGTTCCATGACCTCTTCATCTGTGGATGAGCATGTTCTTCACAAAACATTTGTTCAGTTCCCAAGATAACCCAACCCCGGTTCCATCAAAGATAAAGAATGTGTAGTCCATAAAATGAGGGAAAGAATCAGAAAGGGACATGCTTATGATTTCAAGTTTGTTTTTTTTTTTTCACAGTGAATAAAGAAAAAGGTATGAGCTACTTCACAAAGATAAAGGAGGTGATGATGTGTTCCTATGTGTACAATTTTCTGGAAATTTCCTTCAAGTGGAAACTAATGCAGACTCCTAAAGTTCCATCTTTTGCTGATGCAGCGCAAAAGATAAGGCTGTCACATAAACCACAGGAAACCCAGGTGATTATGACAGAAGATGCAGCTGTGACAGGCAAAATTACCTGCAGGGCATCCGTGCCCCAGTCCCCTGAACCTATGGCTGTTACTTTGCAGGGAAAAATCAAACTTTGCAGATGCATTTAGGGCTCAAGACTTAGAATGGAAAAAGAGCATCTGGAACTGAGGTGTGATCCTAATTGGTCTTAACAATAAAAACTCAGAGTCAGATATTAGGATGAAAGCTGAAAGATCAGAGAAGCAGAGGAGCCAGCCACCAGAGACTTCTAACCTCCACGAAATCTCAGGCCAGATGATGAGCCTCCACCACCTGGCTGTTTCTCTTTTAGACTGATTCAATATCTTGTAGCCCAGGGTGGCCTTGAACTCCTGATCATCCTGCTTCCTCCTCCCAAGTGCTGGGGATTAAAGGTATGTGCCACCACTGCCTGGCTTCTATGGTTAACTCCTGGCTAGCTCCACCCTCTGATCTCCAGGCAAACTTTGTCAGAACACAAACAAAATGTCATACAACATAGAATTATCTAGGTGCCTCTGATATAAATCTTTCAAAGTGAAGAACCTTTCTTAGAGTCAGTCAGCAGGTGACCAGATCAGAAAACAGCACTCACAGAACTGCAGCCTTGCTGGCCTCAAGAACGAAGGGGCAATAAGATAAAGTATTCCAGTGGCTGCTAGAAACCCAAACTCAAAGAAACAGGTCTCTTTCAGGCATTAGGAAGGACACTTTTCATTTCAGCCCAATAAGACCTTCAGCGAATTTTAATAAAAAGAATTATAGGTAATAGGTATGTGTGGTTTTATACCACTACCTCTGTGATAATTTGTTAACAGTCACAACAGAAAGCAATTTATCTGAGCACCACCCTTTTTTATTCCTTTTGAAACATTTATTAATATTAAAATATAAATTTCAGTGCCATTGACCCACTGTGTCCTAGTTCTGAGAAATGTTTCTTTCGTGTGTGATAATTCTTCAACTCAGCAATTCTGGTGTTTCCTCCCACGCTGTAGTTCTATTTAAAGTTTTATGTTTTTCAAGTTTATTGAAAACTAAGGAAAGAAAATGTGGGGGTGGGGGGAGGGGCCAGGGAAAGACTCTAAGAGGAAGGGAGGGAATGGTAAGAAGGAAACCTAGAGAGAAACAGGAAGATTTGTACAGTTTCATGGTGTGAGCAGCCTGGTGAGGGATTTCAGGTCTTCTACATCCCAGGCAATGCAAAGCAGCTCCGGCTGTTCTACAGTGAAGACGGGCTTCCCTGGGACTCGACCGGTGCCACTCTGTCCCAGGAAGCACGTGTGTCTCCATAAATGTCTTCCGTTCTAAATCTGACCAACACCCACTATCTCGTATTCAAACAGGAGAGTTTTCCTTTACCTTCCCCAAACATTCTGTTTGTTTTTACTTCTATAGTAAAATCTCCAAGTTTACTAACTACTCCAAATCCCAATTTCTAAATCAACACGTTTTTAACCCCAATAGCCCAGAGTTTATTTACCTCTTCTCTGGTACAAACCACAAGCAAAACTAAACAAAGTGAAGAAGGTCTTTGAGTAATAGGTTTTATTTTGCCAGAGGCCATAAGCAGTCCGACAGGTTGGAAATCTCAAGGCTGTGTGGAAAGCCCACAAGTTGTCTGTGAGTCTTCATATGGGATGATTTGGATGTCTCAGAAGGGTTAACTATTTTATAATTCAGACTCAATGAGTAGATACAGATCCTCCTTACTAGCTAGCCTGCCTAGAGCTGTGGGTTGCAGTCTGGGTATCCTTTGCTTTACATCTAGTATCCACTTAGGAGTGAGTACATACCATGTTTGTCCTTCTGAGTCTGGGTGACCTCACTCAGGATGGTATTTTCTAGTTCCATCCATTTGCCTGCAAACCTCATGATGTCATTGTTTTTCCCTGCTGAGTAGTAAAGCAGAGACAGGTCAAAGACACAGTAGTTAATATGCTGGTGCTGTTAACCTCCAGCTTTATGAGAGCAAGTGGCCTTTGTGATTGACCTACTAGACTTCAACCAACATGCCACCAACCCACACAGCCATCATCTTCAGTTGTGTGGTCACAGATGAACCCCCCAGGCTCCAAGGATAGTTCTAAACCCATGGTCACACACAGACAGTTCTGCTTAAACTCAGTTGGTCAGAAAATTAAACAAAAAGACCCGAATGGGGTCTTGAAAGATGGCTAAGCCATTAAGAGTACTTGTTGCTCTTCCAGAGGACCTGAATCAGGTTCCCAGTACCATGTGGTGGCTTACAAATATCTATAAGTCCAGTCTCAGGGAATCTGACAGCCTCTTCTGGTCCCTGAGAAAACCAGGCACACATGTGGTAAACACAAACACCCACACATATTGAAAAATAAAATAGAAGACACTAGTGTTGGGAAAGGACTTATAAGTAAGAAAAGAAGAATAGGAGTGGGAAGGTGACAGGAGATGTGGGAGTCACGATAATCAGAATATGCTTTATAACTGTGTAAAGTCATCAATTAGCAAATTTAATAAACATCGCAAGTATAATTTTTACCTGAGCAGGGAAAGCATCAGTGTGATTAAGACCTGTTATCTCGGGTCCCTGGAGGCTGAGGCAAGAGAACCTGGTCAGCCTGAACTACGTTATAGACTTTGTCTTAAAAGAAAAAAAAAGAAAGGAAGAAAGAGAGAGAGAGAGAGAGAGAGAGAGAGAGAGGGAGGGAGGGAGGGAGGGAGGGAGGGAGGGAGGGAGGGAGGGAGGGAGGAAGGAAGGAAGGAAGGAAGGAAGGAAGGAAGGAAGGAAGGAAGGAAGGAAGGAAGGAAGGAAGGAAGGAAGGAAAAGGAAAAGGCTGGTACCATAGCTCAGTGATGGAATATTTGCCTCACATGCTGGGAACCCCTCTGCCCTGTTGGTATGTAAAGACTTTGTTAAAGTCGCTTATCAATTTTACAAACCAGAAATGTTTCTGGAAGGTGTATGCGATCTGTTTATATGCAAATGCCCATGATAATCATCCCACATCTCCCATTCTCTGTAGGAATGTGGAAGGCTAACTTCTGCCTGATACCTTTCTCCTAATTGTGTAGCCACTTCCTACCATGCAGACTGAAGGAAGTTTGCTTTTTAGGGGAGTGACCTACGAACCTCCCACTTCCAAGTGTATAATCCCTCCCAGTTTTTGTTACGGTGACGTTGAGCTCCAACTTGAACCCTGTTCTTGCTTCACTGCTGTGATCATCTTGAATAAAGCATTCCTTACCTGTCTACTTTATACAGTACAGTTTTTGCTTTGGCATAGACAAATACCTAATTATGAAAATTATCCTTAAGTAAATGTATCTGTAGTCTCTAACACATGCACCACTAAAGAAAACTAGCAAGAAGGGAATTTTGCTAAAGGATCCTAATGGGTACATCACCATCATAATGAAAGCATAAAACTTCTGGGTTAGAGAAATGTTGAGAGTATCACTATCCCTGATCTCAAATTGTTTTACAGAGTGATGGTAATAAAAACTGCATGGTATTGGCGCGCGCGCACACACACACACACACACACACACACACACACACACACACACAAAAGATACATTGATCACTGGAATCAAACTGAAGACCAAGATATAAGTTCACACATCTATAGACACCTGTTTGCTTGTTTTTTTACAGGTTGATTTTTTTTAAGGCTTGCTTACAAAAAGAGTAGTCAGTGGGTTAAGGATTTGGAGTGAGAGCATGGATGACTTTTTTTTACTTTAAATTTTTTATTCATTTCATATATCAACCACAGTTCCCCCTCCCTCTCCTCTTCCTGCTCCTTTCATCTCCTCCCCATTCTGTCCCCATCCACTCCCCAGAAAGGGTAAGGCCTCCCATGGGGAGTCAGCAAAGCCTGGCACGTGAAGTTGAGGTAGTACCAAGCATCTCACCTCTGCATCAAGGCTGAGCAAGGCATCCCTCCATAGGGAATGGGCTCCAAAACGCCAGCTCATGCAACAGGGATAAATCCGACTGCCAGGGGAGTCACAAATAGACCAAGCCACATAACTGTCACCCACATGCAGAGGGTCTTGTTCAGTCCCATGCAGGCTCCCCAGTGGACACCTGATTTTTAAGTGAAGAAGCCAGAAATAGAGAGTGGAAGACAGCCACCATCTCCAACAAATGGTGCTGGTCAAAATCAATAGCTGCATGGAAAAGAGTATAAATAGATCCATACTTATAACCCTGTACAGAACTCAGTTCCAAATGAATCAAAGTCCCCAATGTAAGTAAGGCCTAATAGACTGACTCTGACAGAAGGAAGCACAGGGGATAGCCTTGACCTCGTTGACACAGGAAAAGACATCCTGAACAAAAGACCAATATCATAGGTACTGGGAACAGAAATTAGAAAATGGTATCTTGTGCAACAGACTGACTTCTTATGTAGCAAAGGTCACAATTATTTAGACAAAGCAGCAGGTTTCAAGATGGGTAAAGATTTTGACTAACTACACATCTCGTAGAGGGCTAATATTTAAAACATATATAATAACTCAAAAGAACTGGACACCTAAAAAAACAGATAACCCAATTTAAAAAACTAGGGTGCAGCTCTCAACAGAGATTTCTCAAAAAGAAGTGGGTGAGACATTCTTAAAGAAAAGTTCAACAATCTTAGTCGTCAGGGAAGTACAAATCAAAACAACTTTGAGATTTTGCCTCACACCTGTCAAAGTGGCCGGAATCCATAAAACAGATGACAGCTCATGCTGGGGTAAGAGAAGCACTCATCCACTGCTCATGGGAGTACAAATTTGTACAACCGCTATGTAAATCAGTGTGTTGGTTCCTCAGGAACCCGAGGATAGCTCCACTTCAAGATCCAGCTATACTACTATTAGGAGTATACTCAAAGGATGCTTCATCCTACCACAGAGACGCTTGCTCAACTATGTTCACCCATTGCTGCTGTATTCTTAATAACCAAAACTTGGAAACAACCTAGATAACCATCAACAGATGAATGGAGGAAGAAACTGTGGTACATTTATACAACTGAATATTACTCAGCTCTTAAAAACAAAATGAAATCATGAAATTTACAAGTAAATAGATGGAGTTAGGGAAAAAACATCCCAAGTGAGGTAATCCAGGCTTAAAATGACAAACATAGTATGTATTCACTTATACGTGAATTTAATTTGTCAATAAGCAGGCTACAATCCATACGATAACAGAGATTGGGTATACAATAAGTCTCTGGGGAAAGATATACAGATAGACCTCCCTAGGAAGGAAAAATAGTATAGATCTTTGTGGATGGGCTGGCATAAGGATGGAAACAGGAGGATCAAATGGGGAGGGGGACAATAGATCAGGGTAAGGGAGGGAATACAAGGAGGAATAGCTAAAACCAAGGGCTATTCAAAGGGTCATCTGGAAACCTAAAAGAGTAGAAGTTTCTTGAAATGTATACATATATGAGAGAAATCGAAATGGAGCTACAAAGTAACAGGGAAGACATAGCCCCAACTAGGAAAAAAAAATCACCAGGACTGGGAATTATAACTGAATTATTAGCAATGGAACCCACTAAACAATCTAGACTACTGCCAAGGCTATTGGTTGCTCTCCATAAATTGATGGTAAGGCCCTATTGCTAAAGACCTAACTCATGAAACATGAAGAATTTGAGCTGGTGTCTGCCTAGAGTCTCCACCCCTACTGGCAAGTGTTCATGGTCCTAGAGGTACTCTGTTAACAACCAAAGGAGAAAGGTAAGCACCAACCCAGATACGAACCCTTCAAACTTCAAGAGTGACCTGCCTGCAAGATATGCTCATGCAATAATGGCACGAAAGTTTTGGTAGTAACCAAGCAATATCTGATTAGAATTAAAGCTCAATCCATGAGATGGAACCCATGCCCAATACTGCCTTGGGGGCTGAGACCCTGAGGAAAGATAGTCTGTAGACCTAAAGAAAATCAAACACTACTGTTCTGCTTAAGGAAAGTAGCAATAAAATCACTCCCAATAACCTTCTCCTATACTCATTGATCAGTGTCTTGCTCAGCCATCATCAGAGAAGCTTCCCCCTACAGTAGATGGGAAGAAATACGGAGACCCACAGCTAGACATTATGCAGAGAAAGAGAGACATTGGAACACTCTGTCCTAAATAGGATGTTTCCATCATATCATTCCCCTCAGTCCTCAGAGAAATCAGTGGAAGAGGAGGTGAAATGATTGTTTTAAAAAACAGTGGGAATATAAGACACCAAACAAACATGGCCTTCTAGACACAACAGGACTGATGCACAAATGAATTAACAGAGACTGTGGCAGCACACACAGAACCTACAGATGTGTAAACCAGATGGGCCCCAGTACTGAGAGGGGAAAGAGACACAAGCTCCCAATCCTAACCCAGAAGCTATCTACAACTGATAACTCCTTGCCAAAGAAAAATCAGTTTTCTCCAAGGGACTCTCATTGGATATATAACATACTTAAGGAAAGGCCCCATGTCCACTGGTAGATGGCCAACGTAAAACAAACTCAATGGTAATTTTGGAGCGTTTTGTTTTGTTTTGTCTCACAATGCTTTGTCTTTGTTATAGCATTTTTTTTAACTTCATAATGCTTTTGTTTATATATTACGGTTTCTGACTTTTTTTAATGGGTTTTCTGTGTGTGTAAATTTGTGTGTCTCAGTATCTGTATGTGTTTCTCATGCTTTTTCTTTGGTGGTTTTTTTTTTTCTTGTTTGTTTTGTCCTTTCCTGGTTTGCTTATTTTTATTTTGTCTTAATTTTAATATTTTAGAACCCTGTTTTCTAATGAGCAAGAGAAAGAGTATGGATTTGGGTGAGCAGGTGCTGGGATCTAGGAGGAATTGGAGGAAGGGAAACCACAATCAAAATATATTGTATGAAAGAAAAATCTGTTTTCCATAAAAAATGAACAGAAAAGAAAAAAAAACTTCTGGGTTAGGAGATAATAACTAATTAATTTAGTAATGAAATCACATAATAAATAAGCTTCCACCATGTTCCAGGGAAATGTAAGAAAATGGAGGTGTAGAATGGAAGACACACTCCCCGTTCACTGTGATGTAGTAGGCTGGTGGGGGTTCTGAAATGTAAATCAACAATTGTAATTCAGCATGGTAATTGCTTTCAGGGGAGTACATGCACAGAGCCTTTAGAAGGTCAAAGAGGAGTATCTAATTTAGATTGGGGAGGCTTTACGGAGAAGTGACACTTTAATTACAACCTGAAGGATCAGTAGGTGTTAAGCAAGCAGAGTTAAGGAAGCTGCACTAGGGAGCGTAGCAATAGACACTAGAGACAGAAACAAAGAAAAGATGTGCGCAGGAGAGCCAGGCTGCCAATAGTTGAGTGTGAGATGACTTTATCAAGAGTGTGTGATGCCTGCCATGTCCTCCTCATCCCACAACACATCCATCAACAAACACTTCCAATCCATCTCCTACAACAAAGCCTGTTAGTCTTATTGTCTTCATTTTCTCCTTCAGATTACGTTGGAGAAAAAAATATGGATTTTAAATTTTCTATTTTAGAATCTCAAAACTGAGCCATGTCTAGGTCGACATGCTAGTGAATATTAGCATAGAATTCATCTATTTCTCACTGCTCATAGAATTGTTATTGGAAATTTAGGGGAGTCCCATCTGGGTGAAACATGTCACCTTGTTTACTGGGGTCCCCTGTTTAGGTTGTTAGTCTTGTTAATAAGGAAACTTAAGATTCTGAAGCAAGACAGATGTGCTGGCTGGTTTTGTTTATCTACTTGACACAAGCTAGAGTCATCAGAGAGGAAGAAGCCTCAGCTAAGGAAATGCCTCCATGAGATCCAGCTCTAAGACATTTTCTCAATTAGTGACCAATAGGGGAGGGCCCAGCCCAATGGGGATGGTGCCATGCCTGGGCTGGTGGTGGTCCTGGGTGCTATAACAAAGCAGGCTGAGCAAGTCAGAAGGACTAGCCCATAAGTAGTTCCCCTCCATGGCCTCCACATCAGCTCCTGCCTCCAGGTTCCTGCCCTGCTTGAGTTCCTGTCCTAACATCCTTGTCCTTCAGAGATATGGAAGTGTAAGCCAAACAAACTCTTTCTTCCCCAATTTTCTTTTTGGTCATGGTGTTTTGTTGCAGCAATAGACACCCTAACTAAGATACCAGAGTATAATGTTAAGTTTAGTAGAAAAACCCTAGAAGAGGCGAACCTTACATTTCAGCAGCTACCTAGAGGGGAAAGATGGAGAAGAATTACAAAAATCATGCCCTATGGGCACAAAGGGGTGTGTATGGATAGCTTTTGAGAGAGAGAGTAAGAAAGCCCAGAGCATCAAAGAAAACACACCTCGGTTCTGGCAAGTAAATCGAAGTAAAAACAGATTTTAGGAAAAAGAGAAGTGTTGATTTTATGAGTAATTCAGAGAAGTGGGCAGGTCTTAGGAAAACATGACCATGTCTCTGTAAGTGACTGTCCTGAGTCCAGGGGAGGAAAAGGACATTAAAAGGGATCAACTGTTCTTTCTCCTCTCTTTAGCTGGTCTGAAGAGAATCAGCCATCCTAAGAAGTGGCTTCTTGTCCAGGTAACTCTTATGGGTAGGATTGAGTGTAAGGTCTCTACCCAAGGCCAGAGGTATAATCCATTCTTTTCACCAAGATAAAATAGCTTTTTACCAATGGGCCTCAATGAAGCCCTGATCAAAGTTACTATAATACCCACCCTCTGAAGAGGTAACCCTGACATCAGTAAAGAGATGGACTAAAATTGGAGAACGCATATTGAATCACAATCCCCTAATTAGTCTTAACGATAAAAACCCAGAGTCAGATATGGAGGATGAAGGCTGAAAGATCAGAAAAGCAGAGCAGCCAGCCACTAGAGAATCCTTACCTCTACAAAAACTCAGACCGGATGGGGGCCCTCTCTCAGACTGAATGGGTGACTAGATCCTGTCTCCACCTGTTTTATATTTTTATCTCCACCTTCCCAGTGCTGGCATTAAAGGCATGCACCACCACCACCTGGCTCTGTTTCTCTTTTAGACTGATTCAATCTCCTGTACCCAGGGTGGCCTTGAATTCCTGATCTTCCTGCTTCCTCCTCCCAAACGCTGGGGTTAAAGGTGTGTGCCACCACTGCCCGGCCTCTATGGCTAACTAGTGCCTAGCTCTGCCCTCTGATCTCCAGGCAAGCTTTATTTGTCAGAACACAAACAAAATATCATACAACAGCATATAGCCTGTTTCTACTAGGAAAATCCAGAGACCTGATTTCAAGGCTGTTCACCAGAAGGAATTGGTTTTGGACTAACAGTTCAGCCACATCTATGGTATAGCCTCTAGGCAAAGGGGCTTATTTAGGAAGAGGTAAAAAAAAAAAAAAAAAAAAAAAAAAAAAAAACACAGAACTCTTATCTGGCATTCTTGGTAGAGAACCAAGATTATTTATTCTATCCCTGCCCCTGCTGTGTCCAGGGTCTGCCTGAGCCACCTGTCTGGTTTGGTTTGCTGTAATCACCACCACCGCAGCCCTGACCTGGAAACCATCCTTCACTGGTTCCTCCTGGTGGGCATCTGGCTTCCTGCTGAGTCCTCCCTGCTGCCACTCTTTATACTGCTAAAGTCTAATCTCCATGAAACCAGAATGATTCCTTAAAAAACCATAAATGGTGCTCCCTGCTCAGTTCCTTTCCCCACACTGCTTCCCATGGTCTTGAGGAGGAAACCCATACTAATTATTTGAGGATAGGGACCTATTTCTATCTGATTTTCTGAGTGTATAAGGATTTCTCCTTCAATCTCCATCCTAAGAAATATTTTAATCGCGGTATCATTGATTTAGGAAAGGAACTGGGAAACTATGGCCTAGCCTCTTTGTGGTGGTTTGAATAGGTATGGTTCCCATAGACTCATGTTTGAATGTTTGGCCTATAGGGAGTGGCACTATTCAAGGTGTGGCCTTGCTGGAGTAGGTGTGGTCTTGTTAGAGGAAGTGTGCCACTGTAGAGGTAGGCTTTGAGGTCTCATGTATGCTCAAACCACACTCACTATCTCAGACTACTTCCTATTGTCTACAAGCCAAGATGTAGGACACTCGACTACTCCTCCTGCACCATGTCTGCCAGCACACCACCATATTCCACCATGATGATAATGGACAGAACCTCTGAAACTGTAATCCAGCCCCAATTAAATCTTTCACTTTATAAGAGTTACCATGTTCATGGTGTCTCTTCACAGCAATAGAAACTTCAAATAAGACACTCTCGTTATCTTACCTCCTTTGTGATTCATGAACTTGTGTAGACCTGTTCTGTGATCCTGTCTCTGCCAACATGAACATGCTCTGGCTTCAGTGGAGATTTCTGAAATTGGCTCTTTCTTATTTAGGGTCTCATCCCTAAATGGCCCTATTATATTAGGTAGTCCCCAGCCCCCTACCTTACAATTCAGATCTAGAATACTCTTCGAAGGTTCATATGTTGAAGGCTAGTGTCCACACTGCTGTTGCTATTCAGAAATGGTAGAAAGTTTAGGAATGGGCTATACAAAGAAAGGGGCCACTGTTATGTAGAACCGTGGCTTTCAAAGGGTGATATTTGTCTCCTGACTCTTTCTACTCTTTTCTTCCTGGCCACCATGAAGCAAGCAGCCCAGAACCATCATATCCAAGGGATGCAGCTGGGGTGCTCTGCCTTAGCACATCCCTAGACACAACAAGGGATCATGTTCTGAAACCTAAGAAACTATGACCCCAAATAAAATTTTCTCCCTTTAACTTGTTATCCTCAGGTAGCTTATCACAGTCATAAAAAGCTGATTATTTTACTCCTCACTTTCTCTTTGGAACCACTACTATTTTACCTCTGACATTTACCCAGTATCTAACGTTTCCATTTCAGTTTTATGTTTTGTTCCTGTTGGAATGTAAATCTGTAAGAAGGGAATTCCTTTCCTTCCTAGACATCGCTGTACTTCCAAAGCCTATCACCACACTTGCCGCCGAAGAAAGAGAAATAATTATAGAATAGTTAAGCCTGGGAAAATAAAAAAAAAAGGATTAAATATTGAAAGGTAACAAAAAGGCTCAAATTTCATGGCAAAAAAAAAACAAAACAACAACAACAAAAAACTTGCCTTTCCCAAGCACAGGGATTTCAAAAAACTTTAAAAGAATTGTTCAAATTTTTCAAAATTAGTGAAATATAAAGGTAATTAAGTAATTCCACTTTCAAATAGTATTTTTGTAAAAAAAAAAAAAGATAGCTCTGAAATCATATACACAAGTAACATTATATAAGTAACATTATACTTACTAATCATTGTATTTACATATTAGGGATACATAAATACATACAAATATACATACATATACACATAGGAAAGAGTTCAGAGGACATGGACATGAGGGAGAGAGCAGGGGGAATACATGGAAAAGGTTGGAAGGAGGAAAGGGAAAATGATGTAATTATATCTAATTAAAAATGCATATAGAAACATATAATTAACTACAGTTGGCAGAATAAATGTTGTTTTCTATTTGCTATCTTTAAAAAAACACATCTACTTAAAGGGCTTTACCTCTTAAAAACCCATATCTGGCTGAATTCTGACATAAACCTTCCACTTACTTCTACGTGAGTCTAAGAAACATAATTGAGTTTGCTGTCGTGTGTAGGTGATCCCTTCCATTTTTTCTGTTGATTGTTTTTTGTTTTCTCTCATGTGCTTGCTTGAATATATACATGCCTGCTCACAAGTGCAGGGCACACTGTGTTTGCAGGTGTGCCCATGATTGCATGTATGCATGTGCATGCATGTGGAGACCCAGTGTGGATGCCATGTGTCTTCTTCTGTTGTACTGCACCTTATTCACTGAGGCGGGTCTCTCGCTTGAGCCCAGAGCTGGCTGACAGAGCTGCTCTGGCCAGCCATCCTGCACGGTCTCTGCCTTCTCAGCGCTGGGCTTACAGGTAGGCCTGCACACCCGCTCAGCTTTCCCACTGATTTCAGATTCTGAAATCTGCTTTTCCCGTTCACACTGCGAGCATTCTGACGGAGCTGCCTCCCCAGCCTCCTTAATCACTTTTCACCTCGTATGCACATACACATAAAAATATTCCTTCCCACCACTGTCTCAACTGATACGTCGATTTCGCCCAGGAAAGCAGCTGAGACACCACAGGTGATTTAAAAGATACAATTTCAAATCCACTGCCTTGTATATACTAGAGACAGACAGGTTTTAATTTGCTGGCACTCTCTCCTGGTCACCTGCTAGAGGTCTAAAGATAAGTCAGCTAACGTGTCTAGCCTGAGGTAGACAAACCTGGGGAATCATATGTCTAAGACAAAGATACAGATCCTCCCGCGTGACAGCATTTAAATTCTCAGTCTATATTCTGAGAAGGATGTATTAATTCAAGGGAAGTTGCTCAGGAATTACAAAGACAAGAGATCATTTCTCCCTTTTAACACTTCATCCTATTGATCCTCTCTCTCTCTTCCACTCACTGAGGACAGGAAAGGCGCCTAAGCAACAAGACTATCACTGCAGCTGTCAAAGTGACATTCGATTAAGTCAGGCTTCTGGGCTTATCTTTAAAAGTGGCTGGATTTCTATGCTAAGAAGTTAATCCTGATGTTTCTGATGCAATTACATGTGTAGCTTCAACCGGGGTTTTTATTCTGTCTCTTTTTCCTGAGGCAATTATGTAGGAAACTCGAATAATCTAAATGGCACCTGCTGTTTCTTCTGGAAAACTTTTTAAAAAGTTAGGTAGGCATCCCAAGCAAACCTACTTCATACAAGCTCTCCTGCTCCTGTCTCTCTAGTGTGAGGAGGGACCACATTGTCTTAGCCAGTGACTGGTGAATAAATAATCCTATGTATCATTGGCTACAAGTACAAGGCCAGGCCTTTAATGATCCCATATGCACAATTTAAATCTGGCAAGAATGCTCTGCTATTGAAGGCAGGCACAGTATAATCTCAATAACCAGAAGCTAAGGCAGGAGAATTCCCATGAGTTGTCAGCCTGGGATATATAGTGAATACTAGGCCAAACAAGGCCATATATCAGAAGTTGACTCAAAAAAAAAAAAAAAAAGCAAAGCAAAACAAAATAAACAAGGAAGGAAGGAGGGGAGGGAGGGAGGAAGGAAGGAAGGAAGGAAGGAAGGAAGGAAGGAAGGAAGGAAGGAAGGAAGGAAGGAAGGAAGGAAGGAAGGAAGAGGCAGAGGGAGGCTGTTAAGACATTCACTATATTCACAGGGATGGTGGTGCAAGATACAGGACACAGAAAGAAGAGAGGCGGATTATTAGTCCAAGTGCCAGGCAATTATATTTCTCATGGCTTACCAAAAATCATACCACCATAGCTTCTCTTTTAACTCTCAACTATTTATTTATTGATATGTATATTTCTTTACAGTTAAGTATCTCTGTTAGGACTATTTACTCCAGATCAGCCTTGGCTGGTGTTGTTTCTTTGTTTGCTTGTTTGTTTGTTTCTACAAAGACTTTTAGAACAAGGTAGTTTTACTAAATACTTCTATGTCTTAGGAAGTCAAAAGGTGCAGCTCAAAATTAACCACCTCAGATTCACTCCTTATTTTCAGATATGCAGCAAATTTTAAAGATGGGTATTGCAATAGTTCATTCTCCTTCCAAAATTCAAGTTGAAGTTTAATACTCAATGCAACAGTATAAAAAGCAATGGTTGGGAGGAGATGAATAGTTCATGAAGATAACATGGGATGAAAGACACAAGGAAGTCTTTTCCTTTTCTTCTGCCTCATGATAACATACCATCAGCAAGCCAGTATTCTGAAGCAGAGCTTAGAGATGCTGCTGGTACCTTGACTTTAGACTTCCCATCCCCCAGAGCTGTGAGAAGCAAACTTCTACCTCTTGTAAATTTCTGTGCTTCAGATATTTTGCTATTGCAATGTAAAGAGAGTAGAATATTTATTCTTCTCTTGTTTTTTTTTCCAAAATAAGATGCATGAAAACAGAGACTGAAACAAAAATGGACACTTTTGTAGTATCTTGCCCAATTTCTGATAGAAGAATCCTAGAACAGATGACTCTACATTTGTATGAGAACAAGTACACTAATTAAGATTATTATGTTTTCCTGAAATATTAGGTGTAAATGGATTGCTAAATGGTCTTATTAATAATATAAAAAAAAACTTGGAGCCAGAAATTAGGGTTAAAGCCTGAGAGAGATCAGAGGAATAGGAACAGCCACAGCTAACTTCACCTCACCAACTCCACAACATCCAATGCGAGCTACTTCCTGTCTACCCACACCTATATACCTTTCTGTTCTGTTCTCGAATTTGCTCTCTCAGTCCAGCTACATCACTTCCTCTTCCTGCCCAGCTCTGTCACTTCCTGTCTGTCTGTACAGACCTCTAGACTTCTACAGTTAGTGCTGGTATTAAAGGTATGTATCACACACTTGGTTCTGTTCCCTAGTGTGGCCTTGAACTCACAGAGATCCAAACAGATCCCTGCTTCCCAAGCAATAGAATTAAAGGCGTGTGCTAACATTGCCTGACTTCTATGTTTATTAGGCTGGCTCTTTCCTCTGATCCTCAGGTAAATTTTATTGGGGACATAGTATATTGGGGCACATAATACTTCACCACAATTAGGTTTATATTATAATAGATATTCTAACTCTCTTTGGCTAAAATATAGAATTTATGAGTGCAATGCTAAAGTCTGAAAACTTAGACATGTAGGGTGTTGCTTTTATGTGACTGAACATAGAGGGTGCATCAATTTTGTTTTCAATAAAATAAGTTTCTTATGGGCCTATAGTGTGTTGCTCTTCACTTTTACCCTACTAGGATTAAAATATAAATAAAAACTGATCTAAGAGTCCCTTGATGTGAGAGGAAGACACTTCATTTTTTTTTAAACACTTTCAACTCATTTTGAAATCATCTATTAATGTTACACAGGGTTCCATTCTGCCCAACATAACGGAGCCACGACATACCTGGCACAGAAGAATAACGCCCGGCTAAGAGACACCCACACAATTTTCTTGTGTACTGTGTTTCAGCTCAGGGAATGCAGCTTCTGAGGGATGCCTTTAATATTTACGTCATCAAAGAGCTGGGGCGCGGCAAACACAACCCATAATGAGGAAGCACAATATTGGTAAATGCTGCTTGGCTAACTAAAGAGTGAACATCCCCCGTGTGTCAGAGACAGCCCTGTCTGTCACATGAATACCAGGTGAAGGGCCTGGCGGTGGGTCAGCCATTGCAGAACTGATAACTGGTGGAGGTGCAGAAGCCAGAAGAGCCCACAATGCCTGAGAGAGACAGCAAACAAATGGATTGAATCCCCCCAGTGGAAAACATCACTAAGAGGATGTGAAATAAGATAGAAAATAGGTCATGAGGAAAAGTAGCTGGAATGTTAGAGCTGTGTCCTTTAAAATGGAAAATGGAATTTTAGATATCAGAAAATCTATTATCATTAGAGGAGGTACACACAGCAGGAGGGGAAGTGTCAGGTAAATTTATGTTTTGAAGTTAGGTGTGTTCTGTCTTTTGGGCAGGGAATTATTAATGAAGTAATCAAGAAATCTACAGCTGCATCTTGATAGCTGTGTCTCCTGGTGGTTAAAATGCCCTACCATGGCCAGAGAACTATGAAGTTGTAGATAGACTTTTCCAAACATACCAGAAATTAAAGTGCTAGAGCACTTTCTTGGTGATCATCCATCCCCAGCAGTGAATACTCTGACAAGCTGGGAAGGAAAAAACATGGGGACATTTTGGTTTTGAAGCGTGTGCAGTCACGAAGAATGAGCCAAGGGAGGTACCCAGGCAGGGGGAGGAGCAGGCGGGTTTAACAATCTCATTAAAAGATAGGGAAAAAACAGTGTAGAGAGGGATGGAGCAGGGGGTAGGTGGCATGGGTATCTTAGATATGGAGGGAAGAGTAGGAATTATCTAGGATACGACATTTAACCAAAACCCCAATGAAAAGGAATGATGAACCTCAGGATCTATGTTTGAGGGAAAGAAAGGGCATCTCATCAGAGGGATCAGAAGTGTGGATGTCTACAGTGAGAATATGCCAGGGTTTGAAAGCCATCAAGGCTAAAGGGGCTGTGAACAGACAAAAATAAGAAGTAGAGACAGGGAAGAAATCATGTAGGCCTTTAGACTAGAGAAAATCCTTTGAAACATGTCCTTCACACTGTAGCCTAGGGAACAGGCCTTCAAAGCAAGGCTGAGGGAGAGAGGGCAGGTAGAGATGACTAGAATTTTGGGGCACTTGGGGGGGGGTGGTGTAGAAAACTAGTGCAGTGGGAAATTCCTGGGATCTGTGAAAGTGCCCCTAGCAAAGACTCCTAGTAATGGAGCATACAAAGCCCAAACTGGCCATCTTCTATAACCAAACAAGGTTCCCAGCAGTGAGACTGGGACACCAATCTAGCCACAAAACTTTCATCCTACAATCTGCCCTGCCTGCAAGATACACAGGGTGGGGGTGGGGGTCATGGTGGGTAGAACTTGTGGGAGTGGCCAGCCAATAACTGGTCCTACTTGAGGTCCACACCACAAGACGAAGCCCATGTCTGACATTGCCTGGAGGGCCAGGAACCAAAGGCAGGACAGCCCAGAGAACCAGGATAGAACCAAACATGACTGGGAAAAAAAAGTCAATGAAATGATTCCTAATGATATTCTGCTGTACTCATAGACTGGTGCCTAGCCCAATTGTCATCAGAGGAGCATCATCCTGCAACTGATGGAAACAGATGCTGAGACCCACAGCCAAACACTAGGCAGAGCCAGGGGAACCCTTCAGAAGAGAGCCAGGAAGGATTGTAGGAGCCAGTAGGGTAAAGGATACCATGAGAACATGAGCCACAGAATCAGCTAAGCAGAGCGCATTAGGGGCTCACAGAGGCTGATGTGACAATCATGGAGCCTGCATGGGTCTGAGCTAGGTCCTCTGCATATACATTACGTTTGTGAAGCTTGATGTTTTTGTGGGACTCCCAACAGTGGGAGTGTGTGGGGGAAGGGGGGATCTGGCTCTTTAGCTTGTGCTTGGGACCCTTTTTTTTTCTATTGGGTTGCCACGTCCTGCTATGATATGGGGGTTTGTGCACAGTCTCATTGTGTCTTGTCTGGCCATGTTGGGTGGATATCCCTGGGAGGCCTTGCCTGCTCTTTATTTTTTAAAAGAAACAGATGAGAGGGTTGATGGGGGTGGGTGGGGAGGGGAGGGAGTGACTGAGAGGAGTAGAGGGAGGGGAACTGCAGTCAGAACGTAATGGTTGAGAGAAGAATCAAAGTTTAAAAAAATCGGTCTTTGGATTTCATGTTTATTTTCTTTAATGGCATACATTAATAGTATAATGTTGAGTTTCAAATAAACAGCTTCTTTCAAGTCTATCATACCTTGACTTCATCCTTTCAGTCTCCCCACCCCGCGCTCCTTTCCCTTCCCTGACAGTCTCTTCCTTTCCTCTACTCTCACATCCTTTAAATAAAATAGGGACCAGTGGAAATCCTTTGAGCAGAAGAGGGAGAAGATCGGTCTGTGTTTTAAACCAAACTTGTACATTATGTTGGGAACAAAGTGTGCAGTGACCACAGACACACAGGAAAGCAATCAAAAGGCAAGCAGTAGTGATAGAGCAGAGATTTAGAAATAGAAATTAGTCCAAAGGAGCAAAACTCAGAATGTGTTTTGGAAAAGCAGTGATGGAATTTCTAACTAATATAGAATGGATAAAGGGAGTTCATGATGCCTTCATGGGCTGAAATCCAAGCATCTGGCCAAGTGACCACGCCATTGATAAAAATGAAGACACTTTAAAGAGGGGAAACCACAGGACATTAAAAAAAAAGAACTGGAGAAAATTTAGGGCAGATGTTCTCTTTCAGTATAAAATTGGATTCTAAAAGCAAGAGGATACATGAAAGGTGAAGTTAGGTATCCCAATGAGACTTTAAATGCAGTAATTGTGCTAGGTAGGAATTAAAACTTTTAAAAAGTGAAATTACTTGACTTTGTAATTGGATCATTCTGTTATCACAGACTGGGAAATATCCTCACATCATCGCCAGGCTTTACATTGGATAGTCATTATGTTATCACTGCATCACAGTCTTCTGAAGAGTAGTTTTTAAGGGTATATTAATGCTGGCTGCTTGAAGCCCTCAGACAGGTCAAGTGCAAAGGCTTGTGTTTTCAGAACTTTTTGCACAGCCTGAAAGACAAGGTAAAACCATCTAAGTGTCTCTCTTGTTCAGAAGGTGATGGCAAACTCAGAGACAATGAGCTCCTATTGAGCACATGAAAAGCCCGGCATCCTGTTCTGTGATGCTGATGTGGTTTCCCAGGACAATTTATTCCTTGGGAATTTTAAATTTCCCCTGAAAGAAAGGGGAAAATACTTCTGTTGATGGGCTCAAGTTTCATCAATGAAAGTTTAGATGGAACTCCAACTCTACATTGGGTCACTGAGTTACCTATCCATAAGGAGTGGCAAAAGTAAGCTTTGATAAATCAGAAGCCCATTACAGTTCTCCAGCTCACAGCCATTATCTTTCTATGCCTTTTAGTATTTCTCATTCTCTATTTTCAGCCTAATGGGGAAACTGGGAGAAGTGTATCCCTTTTAGTAAAATATATGACTCTTGTTGCCAGCGTTTGGTTGAATAACAATTTGTAAGTCACAAGCATTGATTATGTTAACTTCCAAAGCTAGTTTTTGCATCTATAAAATAAATAGCATCATCACTAGTCTGAGAAGAAAACACAGTGAGATCATTTTGCACAGCACACCAAGATTCAATTCTTCAACGTTACATCTTCTCAGTGTTTTGGCTTCCAGTACTGAGCCCCATTATTTTAATGGGAATAACTTTGCAGCAGGGGGGCTTGATTATTTTTATAATCATCATCCTATCAGAGATAACAACAGTTGTGGATTTTCCTATGCTAATACATGAAGGAAACACAGCAAAAAGAAAGAAAGGGAAGGAATCACCTCAAATATTGTAAAATGGTATAAGGAGATAGAAATGATCTTAAATAAAAGGCATCGACCATGATTGTTTTTGCTAACGAATCATTCTCTCTCTCTCTCTCTCTCTCTCTCTCTCTCTCTCTCTCTCTCTCTCTCTCGATATATATATATATATATGAATGATACTTATGGAACTCCCGAGTTATTTTTAGGTAAAGGACACTCTTAAAAAAAGGAAGTTTAACAGAATATATTTCATTTTCTCCTTCTTTTGCTTTATATTCACACGGTTGCTCAATCTAAAGCCGCCTTAAACATAATAGACAGCCTAGAGGGAAGCAAAGACATTCGTTTAAGAAAAAGGCAGCCAAGGCATTACAATTTTCTTCTTTTTAAAATAAGATGATGAGAAACCAAAGGAAAGATAACAGAAAAAAAAATGGAAAGAAGTGAGCTTCTAGAAGGGAGCTTCATGTCTCAGTTGCAGCACTATAATTTCCATAGTTTTGATAAAATGACTTAAAAGTAGGGGAACCAAGGAGATGGCCAGTGGGTAAGGGAGCTTGCTGCAGAAGCGTGAAGGCCGCAGCTCACATCCCAGCACCAATGGAAGAGCCAGGATCTGCCTGTGACCGGGCAAGGAGAGAGACGCGAGGATGGCTGTAACTTGCTAGCTGGCCGGCCAATCTAGCCCTCAAACAGCAAGCTCCCGGTGCAGTGAGGGGCCTTGTTTCGAGGGAATAAAACAGGAAAATGATAGAGGACACCCCAGCATCTTCCTTTGGCTTCTTCCTGCTCACAAATGCACACCTCACAGCTAATTAGTCAGTCTGAATAATTTAACACTCATCAAACTATCAAGAATTTAAAATTAATACGATGGTTCAGCTTACTGTGATTTTTTTTTTTAACCTTACCCTTGGCTTTGTTCTAAGGTTCGTTTTTTTTTTTCTTTCCTTCTTAGCCTAAAGTTGACGCTGTAGGGTAGGAGAAGATGAGAGACATAAAAGGGAGAAACCTGTTGAGAGGCTGTGAAGGCAAAAATCACATTCTCAGGACTCCAGCACTAAGCTGAGTCTGCCAAGCCATGAGGCAAACTGAGAAGTCTCCCGCAGTGTTTTCAAAGGAACCAGACACAAAAACAATCTGAAAACAAGCAGGATGAGGTGCGAGAGCTGTCACGCTGTGGCTAAGACCCTCTCTCACCTTAGTTCAGACACACTAGTGGGAGCATCCCTACCCCTGTGCACACTCACACGCACTCACCATCTGTGCCTTCCCACTGTTTTGTCTCTTCTGCTCCACAAAGTAGTTTCTGGAAACTGGGCTCTGTCTAGTATATTTGAAAAAGAAAAAAAAAAACCATAATTTTAACTTCCATATATATATATATATATATATATATATATATATATATATATAGCCTTGAAATTGTATCAGCAAGCACATACAGCATGGGGCAGTCTATAGAGCAGGCTGTGAACATTGCTAAGCTTCCTAATAGCATTTGAACCTTCTATTTCCTAATTATCCCCTACTTACTACACCCTAGAATGAACCTATTAGTGAATTTTACAGTATTAATAGATCTTTTATTAGCAATTAGGTTTCAGAATTGCTTTTCATATAACAGGCTCGCACTAACAGTGTCATCCCATTGATCTTACCTCCATGTGTGCGCCTTACGTCACTTCAAATGGCTAATAACTTGCGAATGTAACTTTACAGGTACATTTTGTTCCTTTCTCTCCACTGATTGTAGACCTACCAGCTCATTAAACACTGTGAAAGAACACAGGCTCCAGCCCTTTCTTTTAACAAGGCAGCCATGTGGAATCAAAGTCAAAGCCCTCTTTCTTGTAATGATCTTGACGCACCGCCTCCGCAATGCCAGGAGGTGAGATGTGGGCAGGGCACCTTCCGAGAACTGCTTCTACAGAGGATAATTAAAGTTTGGGTGGTATTTCTAACACTGGCTTTCAGATGCTGTTTTAGTCTCCCCTTCCCTCTCCTGTGTCATTTCAAGATCCTGTCGGTGCCATTAACTAACTGGATGGGGCGCTTGCCAAGGTCAACTTTTGGACAATGAAAGGGTGAGAGCACATACTTGCACACAAATGTAGCTAGTTCTAGTCCATACCTGCTCCTCACAACACTAAAGGCAGAAAGTGGCTATCAGTTGAGAAAAAAAAAAAAGCATCAAGGATACTGCCACTCTATAAAAATCCTCTTGGAGTAAGGAGTAGCTAACAGTTATAACTTTAAAGCACAGCGTTTTGAATCCTACTAGTCCTTGAGGTAGCATTTCGTTATTAGAGAGTTAAATAAAGCTAAAGGTATTTGTCTTTGTCTTGGTCATTTGATAACCCATTTACAAGTAAGAGAAATATGTTTGAAACAACATCTGTGTTCATTAATAAAATAGAAGACAATGAACATCAGAACCAATAAAAATTTAGTGGTTTCTCACTGAATTTACCATAAGCTTACAAGGCAGATGTCATGTGACTGCAACATAAAAAGAATTCAGAGCACACAGCTTAATTTAAATTTCATTACTCCAGTTAGGTTAATACAAGATGACGAAATTGTTCAATAATTGTATTCTCTTATTAGACCCACAACTTAAACTTTCAAATAAGACAGTTTTCTTCCTCCCATCAGAGACTGTTTTAGTAGACATCTGCTTCCAACGTCTTCACTCAACAGTCAGAGTCCATTGCCTTAATTCATGTACAGATATTTTCATCATCTCTCTCACATGAACGTAAACACTCATGGCCTACGTTCAAGAAGTTAGCAAGCTGAAAGTATCAGCTCAGATGAGCTAGTCACTCAATGTCTTCTCCCCTTTCAGGGAGAATACGTGATTCTCAAAAAGTAATGAAATGCAATATATCAACCTGTCTGCCTAGAGAGCTAAACTTGTTCAGAATAAATTAAGCCACCAATATGGCGAGTTGAGATGCAAATGAACCAACATGGCTGCATGGCCAATTATATCTCCTTTTCACCTCAGTGGTAGTTCTAAACTGACATGAGCTCTCTTTTCAGAGTACTCCTGTAGCCCTATGTACATGGTGCTGGGGTGGCTTTTTCAAACATTGTCTAGCCACTTCTTTGAATGAATTTTCCAATCTAATGATTCTGGGTATCCTGGGTAAGTAGAGAGCTTCTTTTTTAATTCTAATAAAAGCTTGCAAGTGAATGAATTGTAAATGAGTTATCTGATCACTCAGCATTCCTACTTAAAATATCTGTTACTATCATTCTATGTTTATGGGTGTTTCACTGCATGAATGTCTGTGCAGAACACGCATGCCTAGAACTGGCAGGGGCCTAGAAAATGGCCTTGGATCCCCTGAAACTGGAGTGGCAAATGGTTGTGAGCCACCATGCACATGGGTGCTGGGAACTGGAACTAGGTCCTCTGAAAAAGCAGCTGGTATGTCATTTTTAAATGAACTTATCTCCTCATTTCTAAATTATATTGTGCTGATTATTAATACTACTTTATTTTCAGATACCATGAATGTCCCATCTACCTTATCACTTTATCTTGTTAATCATCTTTCAAAGGTCATTTGAAATGTGACATCAACTAAGAAGCTTTTCCTCCAATTGGTCTGATCTCCTCCTTTGAATACCCAAGCACTTGAAATGCATTTTTATTTCAGAACCTCTATTACTTACTTTCCAGTTATGTGTATAATGCTCTTCTTCCTGACACACTGTAGGGTGAAATTCCTAAGGGGAGGGACGACATTTCCATCTGTCTCAGCATGAGCTTCGTGAATCATAGAAGTTCACTTCAGTGCAACTTAATCAAAATTATTTGCCACAAAATATGGTTTCAGATTATTAAAGATAGCTTAATGTTCCAGGAAATAAATAAGACATATTCACTTTGTTAAAAGTATATGACTTTTTAAATAAAATTTAAAATATCTAAAATAAAGACTATTTTACCAAAAGGCTAAGTATGGAGTACATTAGTTATGAACATCTATGTAGGGAAAGAAGTAAAATCTTAAAGAAATAAAAATTTGTAGAAGTTGAGACTGTCCTCCAGAAAATATAAGCCTCAGGGACTTTTCTGCGGAAGAGATGGGAGGTCTCCTGTTTTCTGGTTCTGGTAACATTAGCAAATGTAGACTGCCCTTTTTTTGCACGGAGGGGGGTCCCTACAAATTGGGCATTTTAGGTTCTCTTTAGTTACATGAGAAGAAAAGATTTCTGAGGCTTGCTCTGAACTCCCAAGTGATAAACACAGATAACGTGCACAAAGGATATGTGTTCAGGTGTAGAAGGGAATGAAAGGTAGGGTAGAGTTCTACTGAAAGACCATAAGACCAAATGGAGAAATTTAGATTTGAGGGAGATGAAAACAGCAAGGCATATATATCTTTCACATATACGAAACTATACATATGCAGAATGATATTGTAAAATATATATGCATATATATAAAGTTATATATAATGCAGAATGGCATTATAAAATAGTATTAAGGTACAACCAGCCAATGCTGGGGTCTACATGTTCAAGGTGAAGGGACTAAGGTGAGAGGCTGCTATAGGGTCCTAGGCAACAGGCAGTTGAGGTCCATTTGAGACAATGGATGTGCAAGGCAGACATAGAGGAAGGCCTGTGATAGCCTAAGGGAACACTGACTAGAGCTCCATGAGTAATTAGGGAGAGGATAATGGAGAAAGCACAGAGCTGAATAACAAGAGAAACCTGCAGGGCTACAAGCAATAGATAGGAGGTTTGCAGCGAAGTCAACATGACCCCACATGGGATGTGGCATATGGGAAACAGTGGTCAGGATGTGAACTGGAACATGTATTAGTTATTGTTTGTTGATGCGACCAAACACCATGGCCAAAGGTGACATATGGAAGAAAGTTTATTTGGGAGAGTAGTTCCAAAGGCAGGAAAGACAGGATACCAAGAGGCAGACATGGAAGCAGCAGCAGGAACAGAGCAGCAAAGACAACCCAGAGACAGGGAGCTGCAAGTGGGACAAGGGTCTAAACTCTCTCATTTATTTATTTATTTATTTATTTATTTATTTATTTATTTATTTATTTATTTATTTATGTGTTTATTTATTTATTTTGGTTTTTCGAGACAGGGTTTCTCTATGTTATTTTCGTGCCTGTCCTGGATCTCGCTCTGTAGACCAGGCTGGCCTCGAACTCACACAGAGATCTGCCTGCCTCTGCCTCTCAAGTACTGAGATTAAAGGCATGCGCCAACATGGCCCAGCTGGGTTCTAAACTCTCAAAGCCCGCTCCCAGTGACTCTCTTCATCCACCAGGGGGTCCACCTCCAAAAGGTTCCATAACATTGCAAACAGCACCACCAACTGGGCAGTAAGTGTTCAGGTACACGAGCCTATGAGGCTGTTTCCTACTCAAACCACCATGGATGGGGCTTTAGGCTTTATGAGGCATATTATTCTCCAGAAACATGGACCCAGACCTCAACTTTCTAAAAGGAAAAAAAATCAGAAATAAATCTTTCCTTTGTCTTAGGTGCTAATGTTCTCAGGAGGAACACCTGTCATTTTTCAGACACAGTTCAACGCAGCATTCATCTCCTGGAACTCTTGTTTATTCTTAGGTACTCTGTGTTTGTTTCTTAAGGTTTCTCTTATATAGACGGAGTCAAGTTCTGCTTCCAAATCTAAATGAAATCATATTAATTATCAGATGTCGTCTAGCATTGTTATAGCAGTTCCAAATGCAACATAAAGAATACAAAACTCCTAACATGTTCGTAGTGATAGATGCTGTGAATGAGACCTTGTCACTCCGGGACTAGTAGTTTCTGGGTTTTGAATCATTCTCGCCAAGTCCAGCAGAATTTTAATAAGAACGGAGTCACATTTCTTTGAAGACATAGAGTCTGATACGAGTCCTAGTTACTTGGAAATAAATGAAAGGATATTACCACGGCTAAGTGTCCAGCAGCTGGACTCATGACTAGGGTCTTTGCTTAGCCCTCATGCCCCAGTTTTTGACATTTTAACCAACTATCTAGATTCTGTTGAATCCTCTCCCTCAAATGCATTTCATGTGCAGTCTTGCTCAGCCTGTGCTCACCTGTGTACCTCAGATGTATCAGAACGGCTCTAGTCCTCTCACTGCCCCTAATTTAGCAGGTTTAATTATCCTATCCTTCAACAAACATTTACTGTGCAGATTCCAGGTTGGCTCTCAATTGCTTTGACCTGATTTAATCCTAAGCTTTCTAACATCTCTGCATTGGACTTGTTGCCACATTCTAATAGGATTAAGATCCGCCAATCTGATATGCACCACTACATCAAATCCAGTTTTGTTTTTTTTTTTAAAAAAAACTTAAAAAATTATTATTATTATTATTATTATTATTATTTGTGTGTGTGTGTGTGTGTGTGTGTGTGTGTGTGTGTGTGTGTGTGTGTGTGTGTGTTGGTAGGGAGCATATACACCACAGATACCTCCTGGAGGTCAGGGGACAATTTTTGTGGAGTTTATTCTCTTTTTTCATCTTTATGTGGGTTCTAGAGATCATTAGTCAGCCAGGCTTGCAAAGTGTTCCTAAAATTCCTTCCCCAGAGTAGACATAAACAACATCTATTGTCTATCCCTCCTTCTAAAATCACCATGACAAACAAAAGTATGATCCCACTAAAGTTCATCCAGGGGACCAACGACTTCATTAGACGTACTCAGAGAGCAATGGGTGAAGGGTTATAGGTGACCTTAATGTAGCCACACTGGAAGGTTTGCACCCAACAGAGATGATGGATTCCCCATGACTGGGTACATGGAGAGCACCCCCAATCTTTCTCCACTTATGTACTCTAGCCCCTCTCAGAGACCCCAAGGCCACATGCAATTAGGGTAAAATGGTATATAGTTGGTCAGTAGGGATAGTTGGATACTCAGGTGTGGGTCCCATGACCCTCCACACCCCTTTCTCCTCAGAAGGAAGGTCAACAGTCAGCAAGCTTGGATGTGATAATCTTTGGCAAATAGGCCCAGCTGGACTCCTAAAGATGGTTGAATTTTGACTTCGAAAACAGTCTTGTCATCTCACTGGTCTTGGTCTGGTTTTTTCACACACACACACACACACACACACACACACACACACACACACACACACACACACATTCTTGAGTAGTCTAGTATATATTATGGCTGGGGCTTTCCAAGTCAGAGTAGTCCTACAATTTGCAGTACAAACTTGCAGAGATCAGTTTCAAAAACCCATGATGTTGTGGTATGTTATCCTGACCTGGTCTCTAACTTCCATACCTCCCTACCTCCCTACGCAGTCTTTTTCCTGGATAAGTGTCATTTGCACGGCCATGCTCTTGCATACAAGTCTGTGTGCAATCTTGTCATTCATTTCTTTGCCAGCCATGGGTTCAAGGAGCTCCTTACCCATATCTTCTTCCTGTATGTACTACATTTTTAAATGAAGCTGTCTACATGCCCCACATAGGTAGGTATCCACCTAAGAGAATATCTGAGCAACTGAAATGGTTGTATAACTAGACTTATGAGGAGAGCAAGGTACCTGTTTGAGGGCAATAATCCCATCTATAGAATGCAAATTACACATATGTTATTTAGTATAATTTTTTTAAAGTCTTGTAATTCTTAAGCTGTGTGTGTAGTGGACCCGTGATATTAGGCTAGTGACTCCTCACTAAGGGAAGATTGGCAAGGAATCCAGAGAGGATGCCTGCCTCTGGTTCTCAGCTATAATGATATTCTGTGGAGCCCACACCATTCTTATGTGTTAAAAAGTCCATTATCAGGTGTTTCTTATCACTGAGCCCTTAACCTCAATGCTCCTTTTATAAAAATTAATTGCCAGACTCATGCCTGTAATCCCAGAATTCAAGAAACTAAAACAGAAAGACTGAGTTTGAGGCAGCCTTAGCGACATCATGACTTTCCAGGCTATCCTAAGCTACAGCTTGAAACTTCTTGGAAAAAAAATCCAAAATAGAATAAAATTGCTCAATGTTATAAGTACTTAAGATAGGGTAGAGATAGGTAGCCATTTCATCACAAAATGAGTCACAACACTCATTTCATCTGTCTCCTGAGTACTGGACTAGACGTTACTTCATTATATGTATCTGACATATGTGTAGCAATTTGACTGTGCTCTGACTAGAAGGCAGATAGAGAACTTCAATCATAGATACTCTTCCTCATAAAATCATTCTTATACCTTTGTACTGTCTGAAAGGTAGATAATCTTAACAGTCAACACAGAAATCATGAAAAGAAGCCAAAAATAATAAGAATAAAGGATCCCACATTTCTGTATCAGTTGGAGAAGAGACAACTGCCCACTTGGCATCCCTGTATGGACATAATAGGAAAAGAAAAATTCCCCTCTGAGATAATTCATTGAGATGTGTAGGTTTATTGATCACAGTGCTCAGGATTACTATAGTGAATCAGTAACTCTACTATTTAGATCTAGAAATACTCAGCATCTTCTCTTTATATTTATAAATTGGGTGTTTTGTACCTCAGCTATTTGTCTCCTAAGCATTACATTCAGTTTGTCTTGGGTTTTCCTTTCAAAGTGCTAATTGGTTCTCTCTAACTTTCTTCCCAAGACATAGATGTCTTCACCCTAGTTATCTAAGAACAAGAATTTGTGTGTGTTTTCTCTTCCCACTCCTCATTTTGTGGCACACAAGACATATGAAGCAGGAAAAAGCAAATCACCCAGCTTCTCAGACAAGCTCACTCTACACAGTGATGGTATTGTGGCAAGCCCAGACTAGGGTGCTTCTCCTATAGACAGAGCAGCCATGAGTATCAATCCACTAAACCAAATTTCACTTGGAAGCTGCCCCAGCTAACAACTGAAAGACTTTCCCCTGCACCAGACATGGCTGTGACATGGGAGGTGGTAGCTAGAAACCTGCCCTAGCTCTCAGGCTCCCTCCTACAGAGTCTTTCACCTGATCCCATCTCCTCTACCCTCTGGGACACCTAAGTAGATTTTAATTGTATATATTGTGGTAGATAGTTTTCCTCTGGGCCCTATTATTGCTTAGAATTTAGGGTATATTATAAATGTGTTGCTAACACCTTTCTCTGTTATGTTTACATAAGTTATATTCGATCAGGATTTTTTTTTAAGAGCACTTTGAATCCATCATCTTCCATAGTCATCCATTCTTAGATTGTCAAAATTCTCCTGGCTCATATACAACCTAAACTGTTACAAAAGATAAGAAGGGCTTTTTTGAGGGGAAGGACTGTTTGTTTGTTTTTGCAACTTAGAACTATTTCTCATCCCCTTTCCATTATTAATGCTAAAGAATATTATGCACTAGGTACTCACAAAGCCATGTCAGACATAATTGCTATGTAATGTATTAGTCTTGGCTCTAGCTACAAACAAAGCAGGTTCATCTGCTACCTGGGTGTAATGCCAAGTCTAGTCAAATATAATGAAAAAAAGAATCATAGAGAAGTCAAATTTTTGTTATTCTTGCCAGGAACTATACTTTCCCCAAGGATCCCTGATCTGAAAACACATTTCTACTTAACATTGTCAAGAGTTTGAAGCAACCAAAGACTACATAGAAAACATTTAGACTCTGTGTTTGTGGCTCATAAGAGGCATTATATGTTGTGATGTGTTTACTTGCACTTTTCGTAAAAGCTTGGCACTGTTAGTAAAGAAACCTTATTTTACTTACATGACCACAACACTAAGCAAAGAATCAGCTTTCAATAAGTCTTTGCAAGTAATTGCTACAAACACTTCTACAGCCAGGATGCTTAAGTCTACTTCTACTGGGGTCAGTGATAGCAGCTCTCTGCTGGTGCCTTCTATAACTCAAGAAGGAGTCATGCACCGTGCCATAGTGACTGTGAAAAAGATTTCATTTACTCAACAGAAGTCTCTAATAAAACAGTTGTTTTTAATTCAGACGCTAATCTCCACAGATATCAGAATCACAATCATATTTTTAACTCACAGAAATTGTTGCTAGGCATATCCTCAAACTCACACTAAAGAGGTGGGAGGGGGGACAGCCAGGCGAGCTTATATACCTGCCCTTATTTCAAGAGAAGTGACTGTGAGGGTGCATTCATCAATCACCCTCTAGAAAGTAATGAGAGGAATAAAAATCTCTGGGAAATCGATATTAAGGTGAGTGGGTGCATAGGAGACAGATGAGAGACTTAAAACTCAGGGATTCGATGAGAAGACATTCTTGCTCTAGATATTATTTGAAACACACACACACAAAAATACTGGATGTTTTTAAAATATCAAGTTTTACAAGAAGAATGCTGACTATTACTTTCAGAAAGTCTTTGGTACTGACCTGCCTAATCATGGTCTTATTCACAGCCAGCTTTTCCTGATGTATGTGTAATTAGAGCTTGGCAAGTGAGGACTAGAAAGCACACAAATTCCTCAGAAAACATGCATTTAGCAAACATTTTATTTAGATTTTTATTTTGTGCCTCTATGATGAGGAGATGTTGTCAAATGTCTTAAAAAGAAGCACACACACACACACACACACACACACACACACACACACACACACACACACACACACAAACCTCCCAGCATAATTGGAAGCATTTATGTTTTTGTAAGGCAGCAAAATTATAAGTGGCTTAAATGATAACTGTATCAGGTAGAGAGGGGTTTTTGTCATTCATGTACTTCAAATATTTTACTATTAATGGTGTTTAAAAATAAGGGGAAAATTTGATAAAATAAGATCCATGGATTCTACATTTTAACAGAAAAACAAATAACCATCTTCAATAAGGTTGAAAAAGAATATGATCTATTTTGTATTACTTCATAAACTTTTTGAAGTAGAAGTTGATAGAATCATCAAGCTATTTTGTCATAATTAAAGGCAATTTAATCATAAAAATCAAATGCTCCAACTTTCCAACTAAGATTCCACTAATCTACACAGTTTTCATAAATATTAAAATCTGAGGCAATGCTTTTGTTCACCACTAGCGCTGGTTTTAACTGTCAGTGTGAAACAACCTAGAGTCATCTGGGAAGAAAGGTTGAAGAGGCTGTCTAGATCAGGTTGGCTTGTGGTCATGCCTGTTGGAGACTGTTCGATTGTGGACCTTGGAAGTCCCACCCTGAAAGTGAGTGGCATCATTCCATAGGAACTGCCCTTGTGTTGTGTAAAAGACGAGAAAGATGGCTGGAAGAAAACAAACGAGGTTGTGTTCACACTCTCTCTTGTCTCTAGTGTGACTAGCTGCTTGAGTTCCTGTCTTGACTTCCAACAAACGGAGGATTAAGAGCAATTGTAGGCTAAAATAAGTACTTTCTTCCCTAGGTTGCTTTTGATCAAAGTATTTCCTCACAGCAAGAGAAATAAAGACGCCATTCATGTGGTACTACTAAGGTCATCCAAAGAATATAATACATTACATTAACACAAGTGTAGGATATTCGAAACCAAGACATAAAGAAATAACCAGTGAGAGAATAATAACAGTAATAATTCTTTTTTTTCCCCTATGTTCTGTTTTCATTGGCTTTTCTCATTTGTTAATGGACAATAGCATATACATATTCTCATTACTATTATATTTGAAAACCCATCGTATTCTTAGTTATTTGTGGGGTTGTTTTTTGTTTTGTTTAATTTTTTAATTGAAAATAGATTCTTCTCTCATGCAATAAATCCTGACCAGAGTTTCCCCTCCCTCCACCCCTCCCAGCTTCTGTTGACCTCCCCTCTCCCCCAGATGCACTCCCCATCTGTTTCCTAGTCAGACAGGAGCAGGTCTCCAAGAGACAACAACCAAATGCCACAAAACAAGACACAATGGGACAAGGCAAAAGCCCTCATAGCAAGGTGGGAGGGGGCGACCCAATAGGAGGAGAAGAGTCCCAAAAGCAGGCAAAGAGTCAGAAATGCACCTGCCCCCACTGTTAGGAGTTCCACAGAAACACCAAGCTAACAGCTGTAAAGTGTACACAGAGGACCTGGTGCAGACCCATGCGGGCCATGAGCTTGCTGCTTCAGTCTCTGTGATCTCATATGCTCCTTGTTTAGCTCATTCTGTGGGCCATGTCCTCCTGGTGTCCTCCATCCCCTCTGACTCCTACAATCTTTCTTCTCCCTCTCCCATGAGGTTCCCCAAGCTACAAGGGGAGAAACCCTTTGGAAAACTTCAATTTAGACTCTTGAGTGCATCAGACAGTTCACGTTTTATGGCAGGGATTGTATAATTAATAAATTAAATTTTCCAGGTAGAAGAAGATAGCATTCCTCAGATGTCTCTGTGAAAATAAAAAGGTGAGATTTGTCATTCGTAGCACTTTTGAGATTTCACCTTCATTCTTATAAGGCAAGGCTGTGACAAAACTTGGGGGGAAAACAAGGGAATAAGTCTGTTCACCAGTCATAATCCTAATCCCTGTCCCCATAACTAACACACCTTAAAATGTAAGTGTGGGTGTACACTCTGGAAGATATTCTCCCTTTCTACTCTAAGCTTCAAGGTTATATTATGGGAAGTGGTGAGTAGAGGCGCCAGTGTATCTTAAACATGGGTTTGGTCTGATTTTTCCTAAAGCAGTACCCTGATGCCCACTCAATAGCTTTGTCTTGGGCAGAAACAACCCTTAGCATTCAAATGAACAGAAAAGTTCATGAAAGTAGAAAATACAGCTATTTTGTGGACCATTGAGCTACAGACCAAATCTGACTACAAAAATGTAGTGAGTTCACATGAAAAGAAGACATGCAGGCTCACCCTCACAATGTCAGCAGCTATAAGGGAAGAAAATAAAGGAGCTCAGTGTGCGAGTCATCACTGAAGCTACAGCTTGTTTCAGCCTCTGGTTCCTCCTTATGACAGCAGCCATTTCTAGAGTATAAAGAGAATGTTGTGGAAGTAAAGAGACCTTCAGATGACTCCTGTGTGAGGATGGGTTTGTTTAGCATGCCTACTCCTGGTGCAACTTCTGACTATACACAGTGCTTGCTCTCTTGCTCTCTATTTTTAATTATTTTTTTCAGTGTATTTTGACGTTTTTCTCCTCTTCCAACTCCTTCCAGTTTCTTCCTACATCCCTACCCACCAACTTCATGATCTCTCTCTCCAAAAAAAAAAAACAAAAAAGAAGAAAATAAAAAGAAATAACTACAACAAAAAAACAATAAAACAAAAAATCCCCCTCTTACCCCACATGCCCCCCCCACACACACAAACATCTTCAAAGAACAGAGAAAAAAAATTGGAGCCATTTTGTGTTGACCAACTAACTACTCTTGGGCATGGGGCCTGTCCTGTTGATATACCTGGTGACATTCCATTGGAGAAAGTTAGCTTTCCCATGTCCCACTGGTTAGCAGTGGGACTTTGTGTCCACTTCCCCTTCTTAGAGATGGGGCTTTGACTGGTTTGAACCTGTTCAGGTCTTGTGCATGCTGTCATAGTTTCTGACTTCCTATGCACATCACTGTTTCCTTGGAGTCACACATCCCCTCTGGCTCTTACATCCTTCCACCTCCTCTTCCACATAGCTCCCTCAGCCTTGAGGAAAAGGACTTGAAGACATCCCAGTTAGGGCTGAGTGTTGCAAAGTCTCCCATTCTCTGTACACTGTCCAGTTGTGGGTCTCTGTGTTAATTGCAAAAAGAAGATTCTATTGCAAAAAGAAGTTTCATCATTGCAAAAAGAAGTTTCTCTGATGAGGGAGAACCCATATCCAACAGTGCTAAAGTGGCCAAGAACCTCAAAAAAGATAGGTAATGGGAAAACCTACTATTATTGTTCTGCTAAGTGAACATAGCAATAGAACGATTTCTGATGATGGTGCTCTCTTGTATGCTGTGATCACAGAGTGGCAGCCTGGTGATTAGGTTCTTCTGTTTGTAATTACAAGACAACACAGTCAGTGAGAATAAATCCCACTTGACCAAGTATGAGAGCCCTGCTTCTTCAGAGAAAGCTCTGTCATGATGTTGCCCTAAAATGATTTTATAACAAAGTAAAAATCTGGGTATTATTCTTCTGAACATCAAGACTCACATATAGCACAGAAAACACATTCCATTCAAATAAAAATAGAAAAAAATACAATAAGTTCCCCTAAAAGTAAAATAAAGTATTACACATTTTTTAAAAAAATGTGCACACATACATGCATAAAGTGACTAAGTTCTTTGGAGTCTTTTGTGTTCCATATAGATATAGGACTTTTTTTTATTTCTGTGAAATGATCATTTGAATTTGGTAGGGATTGCATTGAGTCTGGTGACTGCTTGAGATGTTAAGGATATTCTAACAATGTAAACCTTTCATTCCATGAGTACAAGATAGCTTTCTGTCACTTTTGTGTTTATTAACTTCTCTCATCAATAGAAAGCAAAGATGATTGCACATCACAATACAGCTTCTATCTTTTCTTACTTAGAGGCATTGACTTCCTGATCTCAAGTTACAATACAAAGCTATAGTGATCAAAACAATGATAATAGCATGAAAACAGACATAGCCAACACAATAGAATAGTAACATTTACACATTCAATTGAGTTCTGACAAAAACAAAATCAAGAATACCAATGAGAAAAGGATAATAGCTTTGATAAATAGTATTGACTGAAGAAAAAGCCAATATACAGAAACAACCTAAGTGTTGGTAGAGATATGAATAAACAGAAAAAAATATGGCATACATAGGGGAGATACTGCTATCTGTAGCAACAGAGTTGAACATGAAGGGACTTATACTAAGGGCAGAAGTCAGACAGAGGCAAAAAACCAAAGGATCTCACTTATATGTCTACTTTTTAAAGTTTATAAAGTTTTTAAACAGTGAGTAGTGTAGTTAGTAGGTTAGTAGTGGTTAGCAAGAATTAGAAAGTAGGGAAGGGTGATGGTGCTCAAAGGGAATGAATTTTCACCTGCAAAGTGAGTTCTGGAGTTTCAATGTGAACCACATTGAGTTTAGTTAATACTAAATGCTACATACTTCAGTTTGTGAAGTAGATCTGTTATACCTGCCACAGAAAAAGCTAACTGAATTGATGAAGGGCCTAGCTTGATTGTGAGCAGCAAGGTGTGAATAGCAAAATATCATACTGTCTAACCCAAAAAGAAAGTATACAATCTTGTTTATTTTCTCTCTCTCTCTCTCTCTCTCTCTCTCTCTCTCTCTCTGTGTGTGTGTGTGTGTGTGTGTGTGTGTGTGTGTGTGTGTGTGTGTGTGTAGGTGCATGCAGGCCACAGTACATGTTTGAAGGTCAGAGGACAGTACTATTGGAAGTTGGTTGTTTCCTATAACCGTGCACAGGGTAATCTGAGTGTCAAACTGAGCTTCTTGGGCTTGCTCACAAGAGTCTCTCTACTCCGAGATATATAGCTGGCACAAATACATATATGTTTTTTTATTTATCAGCCATACATCAATAAAATATTTCAGATAGCTTTTTAATAAAATACTTCAGATGAAATAGAAATACTACCTTTAAAACAGAGGAGGAGACATGGATATGCTACGATAGAAGGGCATACCTGTCTCCCATTTGTTGTTCTTCCTCAACATCTACCTGACGGCTGGAGTAGGCAATCATCTTGCAACTATGTAGTGACAAATGTAACATGAAATATATGGTAGATATAGTAAAGAGAAAAGGCGTCTGGAACCTTGGTGTTATAGTTCAGCTGCAAGAATGAATGGGAGACCAGCATTGCTTCATGAGCATAGGCACCAGCCACTTAAGAAGCCATTGGCAAGTCTTCCATCATTGCACAGATTTTTCTAATGAATCAGAGTGTTTGCAAAATTTTGTTACATAAGTATTGATGTTTGGTGATGGGGATCGGCGGTAGAGCATTTTCCTAGCATGTGTAAGACATGCACTATGTGAAGAACGCCTCTTGGTGATTATTTAAAAGTGGACGTGGGATGGGGCAGGACAGAGAAAAGCCTCTGGTTACAGTTCACTCTTATAGGCTTCACGGGCTTTTCCCTGCCCAGTTTGGCATTCCATTGGTATTAACCCTGTTCAGCTCCCATTATTATTTAAAAACAAAAACAAACAAAAAACTGGTGTGAGGGGGTGGGCGTAGGTGTGCACAGGCATATCACGGCATGCTTGTGGAGGACAGATGACAACCTGCAGGAGTCAGTTCTCTCCTACCAGGTGAGATCTTGGAATCCAATCCAGGTCTTCAGGCTCGGTGGGGGGTGGGGACAAGCACCTCTATCCACTGAGCCACCCCATTTACCCCTATTTTTTTCTTTACTAACTCAATTTATCTTAAATTTAAAAATGTAACCTCTGCAATTGCTTCTTTGTGGAATCAAATTGACCTCTTTTGTTCTTTCCTAAATTGCAAGCTTATTTTGTAAAACTTTGTAAGGATTTATAACAAGAATATATTTTTCTGCTTCTGGGTGCTGAGCCTAATATATTTCTATTAACCTAACATCATTAATTCTACCACTCAGAGCTGACATGGCCTCATTTAACGTGTGACTATGTTTTATGGTGAAGATGGCTCATGCACTAACCTTCTCTCGACTGTAATTAAGCTTGTCCCTCCTTCAATTTCTAACATTTATTTCCGTTTTTCAGTCACATGAATTTATGTGAATTTTCTGGCCATTATAATTGTGTATAAAATTTGACTTTCAGTCTTCCTTTTTTTAATCTTTAAAGACTCTTTCCATGATCTTACCTTAGCACCTTGCTTTGACCTTGGTAGACTTTATTTAATGTATATCTGTTCCTCACTCTTGCATCTTTCTGGGTAAAGAATACATACAGCTGCTGAAAATATATTTTTTTAAATTTTTACTTCACATAATTTTTATGACTAAGATACTTATTTTTAAGAACTGTTTTATTAATTTTATTTTACACTGCTACTCAGTTCCTGTCTTCTGTGGATAGTTTCTACTTCCTCTTTATTGCTCTTTCGCAAAAGTATGTATGCTTTATTTGATTATATTATAAATTACATTTTTTTTAAAAAAAATCAGTTCTGTACTTACAGTTATGTAATAATAGTCCATTAACTACACTGGCACTCACAAGCTGAAGAGATACTTTAGGAGAAACAAACTCATTTTTTCAAACTTTAATGATTTGTTATAAATTAGCATCTATCGGTCTGTCTGTCTTTCTGACTGTGTGTGTGTGTGTGTGTGTGTGTGTGTGTGTGTGTGTGTGTGTGAGAGAGAGAGAGAGAGAGAGAGAGAGAGAGAGAGAGAGAGAGAGAGAGACTCCTTTCCTTCCCTATTTTGTGTGAATGTGTGTGTGTTCAAGGTGAGCACAAGTGTGTACCACAACACACACGTGGGGACCAGAGGCCAAACCCAGAGACTTGGTTCTGTCTCTTCTTCAACCATGGGGAACCTAGGGGCTGATCTTGGGCTGTTAGACTTTGGCAGCAAGGACCTTATCTGCAAAGTCATCTCACTGGGCTCAAGCTAGCATCTTCTGTCCCAGCTCTTCTGGGTGACTGGAAGGTCTCTGTCATAGGGTAGAGGGCCAGGAAGAGCTAGAACTGTGAGCTGAGTTAACTTCCTCCTTTGGGCTGTTTAATAAAAGCAATGGAGGGGAAAAGTAAAACAGCTATCTTGAAATTTCTTCTGCCAAATTAATTAGTCATTACTTTTTAATTCTGTGTCTCTCCATCTTTCAGGGTACGAGGACAATTTAGACAAATTATTTGCCAGAATATAACATGAGTGGTCTCTCATCCAAATCCCAGTTGAGTCTATTCCATCCGACATCTCATTAGCACAGTCTCTACTGCCCACATATCAGATACCATCATGTCCAATGCCACAGAACCATGCATTACCTCTGCTTACTACCTTCTATGGGATTCTCTAGCCTGTGCCTCCAAACTTCTCCAAATTACTCCTGCAAATCAGTTCCAGGGACTTAAAAACTGTGTGGTCAGATTTAGTGGCCCCTTCGTCCTGGGTAACAGTTTTCTGTATTTGTGATTTTTCATATCTCTGTGGCCAAAACATCTCAGGAAATAATATCAGTTGGTTTTTCCTGTGAATCTGATTTAGTGTTTATTTTTGTTATTTAAACAAAGCCTTTTCTCTTGATAAGTCTAATAAATTGGTTTTGTATGTTGTATTTATTTATAAAGAAACTACACAAACTTAGACTATTACAAAATATTGTCTCATATAAAGGAAGCTAATATAGAAAGCTGTGGATAACCATAGTAGTTGTACCATTCTGATGAGAAAACATGGACTCAGTCTTCACTCCATGCTTACTCACCAGAAACAGGAGTAAATAAATTGCTTTGGTAAGAAATGTTCTGAACTTTCTCATATAAATGAATACATGAAAGACTTATAATATGAAACACACACACACACACACACACACACACACACACACACACACACACACACACACCTTTCATCCCTCCACTCTTACCTACAGAAAATTAACAGAAAAACCCTACAGATAGAATAACATGCCCTACATTGTACTAGATTTCAAGTCACTGTTGTATCATTTCCTTAGATAAAGGACCCGAAGATGCAAGTCTACACTAATGTGTCTAGGGAGAGACTGTTTCTGATTCTGCTTTGGAAACCCTCGCCGCACAGTAGGGAATTGATTGGCAATTTTCTTGTTTCTGCACAGGCTGCATCCCAAAGTGAGAATGAATAACTGTGAATGGAGCCTACACTCGTGGAGAGAGTACTATTCTATTTCAAAATGGCCAAATGTCATGATATATCTTCAGTTCCCTGTTATCTCTGGTTACTGTAATATATCCTCAGTCTCATATAAATGGTATGCGTATTTTTAGAGAGTAGCTAGCCAGCTAATTAAAACCTTAATGCAATTTGTATAATACAAGTAAAAAGATAATGATGATGATGCATAGGACACATGATGACAGAAGCCCATATTAGTCACATTCCAGTCACCATTGAGATGCCAAGCACCCTGCCCATTTTGTTCCTTAAGAATAACAACAAGGTCCAGGAAAGGTAGCTCACTTGCTAAGAGTACTTGAGGCTACTGCAGAGGACCCAGGTTTACTTCCCAGAACCCCCATGGAAGCGCACAACTGGAACTCTAGTTCCAAGGGATCTGACGCCTTCCTTTACCTCCAAGGGCACTGAATGCCCATGGTGCACATACATTCATATAGGCAAGACACTCACACAAAGAAAGCTTGGACAAAAGCAAAGCCATGGTGAAGGCAAATGTGTAACGATGTTTGTTATAATCCCCGCACTGACAGAGTCACAGGGAAGCAATGACAAGCCCCACTTTTCCACCTCAAGTACTTCTGGCACTTTTCTGGGAAAGTAGCACCCTTTTATATAAAATTAAATTAGCTGAATCCTCTTTTGATAACTTGATCTGCTGCATCCTTACAAGGCTCCAGGGACTGACCTAAGTGGGAAAGTGAGGGAACAAAAACATGGCAAGCACACAGAAATTATGGCATTGGGTAGCCTGGGCTCTCTGCTGGGGAAGCTGTGGCACCCTGGCAGCTCATCTTGTGGATTATATGCAGCTGATCAGGAAGGCAGGGTGATTGCAGGCAGATGAACAAGGAGGCAAGGTTATGACACACAGCTGAACAAGGAAGCTGGGTTTATTATTATGTACAGCTGAACAAAGAGGCAGGTCTAGCTACTATCACTAGGAACAATCTTTGTAGGGGAGCAGTCTTCAGGCCATAAATGTCTAGGAGGAAGAAATCTACAGAGGGATTTTTTCTGCATGCACTGTCAACATTGACACTTAGACCTGAGGAAAGCTTTGCCGTTGCTGTGAACCTTGGCCAGAGAAGATTGTCACTACCATAGTGCTGCAACATTTTCTCCTGACGTGACTGTGCCTAAGCGAAAAATGCACATCTACCCATGAATTCTCTCATCCCCCCCCACCCCACCCCCATTATTCTCTTGCAACCTCCTTGTAATGGTTAATTTGGACTGTTCACTTAATCGGACTGTACAGGATGCAAATGAGACACACCTTGGGAGTAGCTATAAAGGCTCCTTCAGACAATAACTGATA